>NC_060130.1:292063882-293453882 GCF_021461395.2 Schistocerca americana
TCTGTGCACACTGTTTATGGTATATTGTTGAACATGGAACTCAGCAGCAGGCGACCCATGTCAAACCAACGACATTTACAATTACAACGGCAGCACGCACGGGACCGTGGATCGTTGAAAATGTGTCGGGTCTTCGGATGGATCAAGTTTCTTGTTATACCAGGTCGATGATCGTCTCCACAAACGCCGTCATCGAGGCGAAACGGGGCTCCAAACATGCACCGTGCCATGAGCGTAGGATGGTGGTAGTAGTATTATGCTATGGAAAACATTCTCCTGCGCTTGCATGGGACCTAAGGCAGTAACCGAAGCTGCGAACCACCTACATCCCTCCATGCAGGATGTATTCCCTGACGGCGAAGTCGTCTTCCAGCAGTATAGTTGTCCGTGTCTCTAAACCGAATCGTGCTACAGTGATTGGGAGAGCGTGACAGTGAAACCAAGATGTGTTGGGCACCACATTCGACTAATGTGAATCCGATGGAACCCTTCTGGGCCGCTATTGGACGCTATCACCACGTACACAAATCAGCGGCCCGTTTTTTACGGAAATTGCATGACTTGTCTGCAGAGATCTGATGTCACATACCTCCACAAACCTGCCAATGAATCACAGAATCGACGCTGTGCTGCATTCCAAACATGGATCAACAAGCAATTAATCAGGTGGTTATAATGTTTTGGCTCTTCACTGTATGTTCCTAAACACAGCAAATACCAATTATCTGAATAACGCTAAGTGCTAGTTCGGGATATTAAGTAACTACACTAACAATCCTAAACGTCGATCCGTCTTACATTTTAAAAGTTAATTAATCTTGTTGCGAAATGTAGAACTTTCCATTCCTTATTATGCTGTTGACGAATAACCTACGTACACACATAGAAGACGCTACTTGTGTTATTGTTTATTTTATTTTGATCGGGCCACTATCTGACTACATGCCCATCTTCAGCTGTTGTATAATTTAATCTTGTGCCCTCACAGAATTTCCTAGTTTCTTTTACTTTACTTCAAGTTTTAATGGATTTTCAGCGCGTCCTATTCTTGTTACAGACGAGGCAGTGTGATTTATATAACCAGCGATGTATTTTTTCATCAAAATAAACAATAAAACAAGCAGCCTCGTGTATGTGTATACATATACTGTCATTCATCAACTTCATATTCGCTACAGGACGCCATGAATATAGTGTGTGCTCTCTTCATTTTATCCCTTCGCTGGGCCTTCTTTTGCTATTAAGAACTTCTTGTTTAAGAGCTTGGAAGTCAAATGTCTGAAGACTAACCAAAAACCGGTTTCACTTTTGGCAAAATACCTTTGATGAACAGAACAGTACTCGAGTGCAGTTGTATTGGTGTACCAGTTTCTTGCCTAATATATATTGTAAGATCATATTATCTAATAATTGAAAATTTACGTTCGTTTGTGTCCCGACTTAAGGACTGGTGATGCGAAAAATCGGAGCGGACAAAGACCTACGTCCTGACTTTGTGAATCTAATTTGGCAACTAGGCAGCGTATATATCGTGCGGACGGACAATTGCAGCATCCACGCACCTTGTCGCTGCTTTTAAGCGAAAGTATGATTTTAACCGTGTAAAAGCGAGTGACTTTTTAGAACGTCCACTCAATATTAGCGAACAGAAAGTGACTGACAACAGGATCAATACAAAATACATTAGCACCCCGCCTCCTCCCCCCCCCCCCCCCCACACACACACACACACACGCACGCGCACGCACGCACGCACGCAAACGCACTGTATGATTTTGATAAAAAAATCAAACCTAGAGTAACTAGTTCGCAATATAAGGGGCCCGAAGCTCTACTAATAGCCTGCGAATATTCTGCTGTTGATACCATTACAATGACGTATGTAAAACTGCGTACAGAAAACGAGTAATCTTGATGACGCACTTTCAGAATATGTGCAGTTTGTTCATAACATGTGGAACTTTACTTGGCACGCCCTTCACCCGTTCAGTGTAGAAGTTGCAGACGGTCTACGCCAGCGGCTTGGCGTGGGGCTGCACTGTGAATCTACAGCATCGTGAGTAACAAACGAATTGTGTCAAAGTGACGTTCTCACCCTCTCGAAACTGCGTAGTGTCACACTTCATTTGTAAAGCTCCCCTCGCGAGGTTTATTATTTTACCATTAAGGACACGGGACAAGAAACCGCTAACCACGTTCGTCAGTACACGATCAGGGCGCTTAGATGCTATCCGAGAGAAGCAGGTTATGTGCCAGCACCAGTGGAGGATACGTATGGGGCGCGCGCCCTTCCCCTCGCGGGGCCGCCCGCATTGCCACCCGCGCCGCCCCCGCCAGTCAGCCCGCACGCTATTCGTTCGTGTCTTTCGTCAGTCGACTCGACTGAATCGAGTTATCGAGTAGTTTTACTTTCCTATGTAGCACGGGCGTCCGCATAATCGTATTTTATACATTTTTGTCTGGCACAGAGATCTAACACAGACCTACGAGAAAAGTCGCGGTCATTCTAGTGATCTCGATACGTTATTCTGTCTGGCATTTGTTCAAGAAAAGTCACGAACATTTTAATGTTTTGTGATTAAAAAGAGACTAGTGAGAGAGACTCTTGAAAACAAGCAAACAAGCATAAACGTCCTTAATGATCGTTATTCTGTTATGCAAGCGTTGTCTGTCTGTCCCAGGTCTGACAATCCTAAGTTGCACACACTGTACAACTATTTCCTTGTCCACCTGCACCTACTGCTACAACAGAAGTTTCACAACACTGCAGCGTACAAAGATATGGCTGAGGTCGACAATAAAGGAGGATCGACTTAATGGCTGAGCTCTGTTGAACACTCACCCTGACTGGTTCTCCTATGGCGATGTAATTACCCAATTTGCGGTGAAGAATAGGCGCATGGAATTCATCATTTAAGGAAGAGAACCACAAATTTAACTTTTTATATCATAAGCTGGCACTGTCTTATGTGTATAATCAGTTTAAATAAAATTTTCTTCAACTATTTTTTTATTACGGTGAAAGTAAAGGTAGCACAAGATGTCTTTAGCGTCCCCTCATTGAGATTTTGCTGTACCCGCCACCAGCCAGCACCAGCATATACAATCGTCTTTTCATCGTATCTTACATCAACAATATATACGACGCACTTCGCAAAGGAAAGGGGCCATTGTGCAACAAGGCGGCTGTTTAACACATTTGGTGGCGTTCTAGCCAACATAGCGGGGCAGCGTTAATTAAGACGTTACCTTCTTGAGTCATTAACCCGTTACTAAGAAGAAAAACCAACTACGCTAAAGGTTAAATCGATACTTTACAGGAAATTTATTGAAACTTAATGGTTAAATCGTTACTATGAATTTGTCCACACTACGTTCAGAGACACCGCTGTCAATTGCTGCAATGCCGAAAGACTCTCCAGTGCTCCTCTGTCTTCTTTTAACCAGGTTAGTGCTACTGGCTTCACCGTCGATATCTAAACGCCTAACATTTATTTTTCTTTTTGGTTTTCCTCCGCCGGAATCTCGTTCGCCATTTTTTTTCAAGTTGTACATTCCGCGAATCATGTGCTCTCCTCATGTGTTGTCTCAAATTGTTAAGGCTCTAAGTGTTAGACGTAACTTTATTTTTAAGCAAGCACAGGTGACAACCGAAAAGTATTTGTTCTCCCGGTCTGGAAACAAAATTAACGTAATCACATACAAGCGGCCATGATTTTCATTAGCTATATAGAGCCAGAATACGATTCGATGTCTTGCCATTCACTAACAAAAAGTAGTAATTACCAGGAACTCTAAACAGCAAGTATTAAAAGGCAACACCTAGTTATTCTCTGTTGCACTCTATTGTTTACATGAATGGCACGCACCCCGGGATATCCATACACCTACACGACCCAAACTTAACAGAACACGATTCCCGCCGGCGGTAAGGCGTCATTTTTGTCGTAAATAGTGAGTACCTAATTCACAATGCATCCCATTAAGAAAAGCTATAGCAAGTTCAATGGAGCTATACTACCCACAGCAAAGAAATGTATCCCAACGGACTTCCGAAAGGAATATATACCTGGATGGACGGAAAAGTGCGAAACACTGTAGAGTTTTGCGACAACAATGACTATGAAATACCTGACGAACTTCTGCACAGTATCGCTGCAGCTCGTCGTATGCAGTGAAGTGAAACAGCTGACGCCTTAGACTTCCGAACCTCGAACAGAAAAATCTTGTCCCTGCAGAGAAAATATGGAGGTGCTAACCCACAAGACCACACGGAGGGCACTTACTACCAAGCAAGTAGCAAAAAAACATTCTGTCTACCTCTAGAGCTCCCAAGATTCGATCACATAAATTAAGGTCAAAAAGGAATTGAGGGCTCTCAATCTAGCTTTTATAGATGAGTCTCACTACTCCATACCATTCAGAGGCGAGGAAGTGACTGTTCAAACAAATTAAATCGGGGAAGGCATCTGGTTTTGACGGCATCCATCCAGAATTCCTAATTCACAGTAGAAGCCCGGAAAAATTTGGCTAGCAGCGTACTTTACTGATATCCTTCGAACTGGTAACATATCCCATGATTTGAGAAGAGCCAAAATCATAGCCGTCATAAAGCCAGGTAAACCAAATGACAAACCCAGAAGCTACTGACTCATTGTTCTAGTCAGCACAATATACAGACTTTTGGAAAGAATACTGTATAACTGAACCAGACAATTTTTTCCAAACCCTTGCTTGCTGAACAGGCAGTTGCAAGACCAGGTTTTCTCACTGACAAATTTTATTGAAGCAGGATTCCCAAACAACCAAACGACTTCAATTGTGTTTATAGAGCCAAAAGCAGCCTATGGTACTGTGTGGAGACAAGGGGTTACCTTCAAACTTAAGTCATACCATGTCCTGAAGCCTAACATGTTTTTGGGTGGGATCCGCCTTCAGCAAAACACGATTTTGTTTCTGTCCCAGACGTGTTTCACTGCAGTTACAGCATGATCAGTGTTATTTTATTATTATAGCTGTTAAACAGAAGGAATGTTCTTTACTGTTTAAATACATATAAATATTGCTTTCTAAATCGTAATTACAGATTTTTGAAGAGCACATAAAATTGTGTATTCATACCTTCTTACCACATGGTGTGGTTTTACTGCTGTATTACGTTTTCATGGTGTGTTTCTCTTTAGTTTGTCACTTGCGACTATATACAACGCAACGTAGGCAAAATATTTACGCAAAAATTACGATTTCTAAACTGTTATGGCTATGCCTGAGATTAATAATAGAAGCGAAAGGGTGTGTGTGTGTGTGTGTGTGTGTGTGTGTGTGTGTGTGTGTGTGTGTGCGCGTGCGTGCGGGGGGGGGGGGGTGCGTGGATGAAGGGGGCAGAGAGGAGTTTTATACGTTGGTATTATTAGATAATTCTTTGAGGGCAGAGAACAGAGTTCCACTGCAGATAGCTGCGTATTCGTTTATTACTTGCTTTCTTTCAACATACAGAACTCTGCGCCCCACACACACGCCCTATCGCATATATTATTAACCTCAGGCAAAGCCATAACAGTTTAGAAATCGTAATTTTTGCGTAAATATTTTGCCTACGTTGAGTTGTATACAGTTGCAGGTGACAAGCTAAAGAAAAACAGACACTATAAAAACTTAATACAGCAGGAAAACCACACCATGTGGTAAGAAGGTATGAATACACAGTTTTATGTGCGCTTCAAAAATCTGTAATTACGATTTAGAAAGTAATATTTATATGTATTTAAACAGTAAAGAACATTCCTTATTTTTAACAGCCATAACAATAAAAAAAAACACTGATGATGCTGCAACTGCAGTGAAACACGTCTGGGACAAAAAGACAATTGTGTTTTGCTAAAGGCGGACCCCACCAAAAAACATGTTATTGTTAGAGCAAACACAGACGAAAGAACTTCGACCTCAAGATGAATACTATGTCTTAAGATTGGAAACATCAATGCTACGTTAAGCAACTGTAGCTACCGAGTCCCATTGGGTACTAAGATGATGCCAGTGACATCCTTACTTCTACGGATCTCGCTCCGTCTGCCCCCAGCAGCATCCATAATGGTGGGGGCTTTAAGATGGTCTCAGGAAAGGGTCGAAACATATTGCTAATGAAAAACTCTGAAAACGTCATGGAGACTTAGATTTTGAGCATTTTATACCGATCGCTGCTTTGCTCCAAATAACAGACTGCTTTCTAAAATAAACTTCTCAGCTCATGATACGTACGTGCCCAAATCGATCCTTTCCTGGCGATGTAGACGAGTTCCTGTTAGCAACTGAAGCATCAGCTGTGCATGTTCAGCAGTTAGACATAAGCCTGGAACCTCGTGTGCTTTGTAAGTATTGTAAATTTAATCAATTTATACTCCTGACTCTTTTCTGTATCTTAATATCTGTATATTTATTGTAAAGAAAAATGTTTCCTCAAATACGCTACATAAATAAATAAATAACGGTTAACGTACTGAAAGTTAACACAAGTTAAAGAGTACGTTAGCGTTATATCAAATTAACTTTAAAGTTAATCCGTAACCCGAAAAGTTAACTTCGTTAATTAACAACGATTAACGATCTTCTAGCCAGCAATGCTAGCCAACAATATGAAGGGATAATCAAGTTCCTTGTCACTTTATTGTTTTAAAGCTACGTAATAAGTATTCCGTATGTTTGTAGCTACATGTCTGGTACACGTATCTCTGCGCCACAATCCTAGAACACCGCTAGACTGGCCAATTGGCGCAGCCCATTTATGAAGTGAAGAGCTGCCAAGGAGTGCGTGTTTCATTGTGTGCAATGGCTGCTGACACCTACCTGCAAGAAAACTTATGAAGGAGCTATATTTTGGAGGTGATAAAAGTTTGTAACTACTCAACGTACTCTTAGCGTACTACTTCAGCCTCGACCATGGCGATGAAAGCGACTGTGGCCAGTTTTCTGATACCTCCAGTGAGAACAGGCCAGGACTCAACACAGCACTTTCTCTGACGCGGCAAGTTACCGTTCACCGCTACAAAAGACGTTTGGGATCCAGGAGCGAGACTTGCGTCAGGCACGAAACACTGGCCGTGGATCTTTGAACATAACGTCCTTATACAGTCACCAACAGGTTTAGACACGCGCACTACGTGGCTGTTCTCCAAGCAGCGTGTAATCAGACCTACCGCGGGAATGGCCGAGGGAAGTCTGATCCGCTCTTTGGTCTGACATTGAACAGCTCGAAACACGCCAAAATGAAATTATTGTAGCAGGCACGTTATTCACAATCTCTGAAAACGAAATAATACAGAATACGCCCCTGCTTCCGGAGAGAACCGTGGATGACGGAGAATGGAAAAGCTCGACACGTCGTAGGTAACGTTATACACGGGACTGTTAATAAATATTTCATCCCTCCTGGTCAGACAGTCACAGTTGTATCGCGAAGTTTGAGCGAGGCCCTGAGGACAAAATGTCCACAGGGATGGCGTACGAACGATGGGTTACTACACCATGATAATGCACGACAGCATACCTCTTACATTAGTCAGGATTTTTTTGACTAAAAGCAAAGTGAGAGTTATTTCCCCACCCGTCGTGGTCAACAGACTTCTGTGCTCTTTCTTCCTCTCCCCCAATGGAGATTTAAACGGAGTCGCACAGGGTATTAAACGCCCTAAAAAGAAGACTTTCTGGTGCATTTCGAAAGTGGCGAAAACGTTTCGATCTGTATGCATTCGTTCCTATAGGGCAGAATAAGATATGTAATAATATATACGTTTAATTTTGATTTATATATTACGAGAACTTTTGGAAACCATATCCTCGAAGGTCAAGATTACAGCAACCCGCAGAACTCCTGACTTTTTCCCGAGGCGAAGAACTTTAACAATCTGCGTAGGGTCTACATTGAAGACGCGTTTGACAAAGGCACTAAATGGACGAAACTGTAGCGATCGTCACGGCACGAGCAAAACAGTGACCGCATCCACGGTATGAGAGTGCGGCGCAGCAGACAATGTGTGCAGTGCGGATCTCCGGTTAGTTCTCTCACTCGTGAGTCGACTGCCGGACGACACAGCTGTAGCCGAGCCCGGGTACGTCGCAGACGTCATAAAAAAAAAAGATGCGCGCCGGATCGTTTACAACTGCCTTCCCAGTACACGCACTCATGTCCGCCAGCTCACACACTTCATCTAGTACATTTATTTTTTGACTGCTCTCATCTCCCATCAAACGTATTGCAGTATCATTCGCCAAACATCACGCTCACCATAAGTAATTTCTCTCTCTCTCTCTCTCTCTCTCTCTCTCTCTCTCTCTCCTGCAACTGAAAACTTTCCGTTGTATACCAACTACATCTATACTCTGTAAACCTATGTGAAGTCCATGGCAGATGATACTCCACTGGCGTACGGAGCACGCGAAGAATGATTGCTCATGCGAACTAATTTTAGTCTTTGATTCACGGCCCATATGGGAGTGAGACATTGGAAGCTGTAGCGTATTCCGGGATTCCCCAGTTAAAACTGATTCTTGAAACTTTGTACGTAAGTTCGCTCCATTATAGTTAGCGTCTTAACAAGCACGCTGCACCTCGCTGTATGGGTACCACACACTTGAGCAATGTTCTACAATGGTTGGTATGAGTTTTCAGCAGCATCCTTTGTTGATCGATTGCATTTCCCAGTATCCTACCGATAATTACACCACTTACTTTACCTACGACTGAGCCTCTTATTCCATTAAATATCCCTATAAGTTTTGTTTTACACTCTGGTATTTGTTCGCGCTTATTGACTCCCGTTGTGGCTCACTGATATTTTAGCCATTACGTTTTTCCTTTTTAAGAAGTGCACAATTTTACATTTCTGAACATTTGAGGAGAGTTGCAGCCTTTTCATCACTTTGAAATCTCATTAAGATCTGACAATGTTCGTCCAGATTTTTTTTTTTTTTTTTTTTTTTTTTTTTTTAAGACAATAGTGCATGACAGAAAACTGCGTTATCTGCGAAGAGTGAGTTAACTGTTAATATTGGCTACCAGGTCTTTAAGTGTCTCCATAAACTTCCCTGTCAAAACACAAGTGAGACATTTCATTTCATGATCACTTATGGATTAAAGTTATCTATTCAGAAAGGCAGTGTAGGTGTTCTTTAAACATTAACTATTCAAGACCTCGTTATTAGGAACTTACTTTACGCCATACACGTTCTCTGGTAAGGTGACACCGTACGGCCGTAAGTCTATATTTCTGACCGCACAATTTAAATCACATTCATGGTAACATCAGTACTGCTAGTTACGGTGGTGGTGGTCCTGACAGGCAATGAGCGTATTGCACAACATTACCTGCGTGTTTTTTTCCCCTTCGGACGATTACTTGGAAGTTTGAAGCTTATTTGTATACGCGCCACTCAGCATCCATATTTTTATAATTTACGCATGTAGGTACACGTTGTGCCCTTGTGCGAAACCGATCATCGTATAAAATAATCTGTTTCTATTTTTGAGAGCGCAACATCTGGTCTCTACCGCCAGAGCTGAAGTGTGAGAATGTAGGTAAAACCCACAAAACAGTTTAAAAATATAAACGAAATGTCAAACCGCGCGCACACAAAACGTAGTTGTCCCATCGATTTCAATACTGAGAAGCCAGTCGCTTATTCATTAAGAGGAGCAACCAAAAAGTTGAAGTACGAACCCAGAATAGTTCTTTGAAAGCGAGTAATATGCTACTGCAGTGTTCATCAAAAACTGGTGTGTATTACCCATTCAAATAAGCAACTGCCCTCTCTTCAGCATGTAAGATTTATTCCGTTAATGTGTATGGCGATTAGAACACTTTATGTAACAGAAACTGCGTAGTCCATGGATCGGAGATGGGTCAGTATTGACTTGGCCGCACCAGTATGACCGGAAGGTGGTAGGCTAAGGTCGCACAGTTTGTTTACCTGTCCACAGCTTACTAGTGTCCTACCTGTACTCTTCCCACCCTCACGTAACACTGACTCAACAGCGGCATGACAGCTCGCGGGAGAATGGCACACTGAGTCATACTGTGTTCGTTGCAGACCACCTTGGGTGCTGCGTCACCTGTCTCATTTCACCGGATGCCTACATGATCAGGTAACCAGCTGTCAGTCTCTCACATCTCGTAGAGCATGAACGTGCACGGGAATCCGAGCAGATATAAAATTTATTACGCCCCATCCGCTCCTGTGATTAAGCATTTCGTATGGTTAACTCACCGAGAAGGCCGATCCGGAAGAAATGCCCCAGGACAGCTACTGCACACACTACGTAATCTTTTCTTTGAATCATGGCTTTATACTGTATTAAAATTTATATACATACCTTGAAATTAAAATTACATTTGAAGAGAACAGACCTGCGTTAAATCCTAAACAATTGTGTGATTTCTAAGGCTAGACGAGATTTAAATCCAGCTTTGGTGCAAAAATGAGCACTTGCCCGTTTTTCGGATCCCAAATAGGCCCGTCGCTCCTTGTAGCTTACAGAACAGTCCTTCAAAAAGCAGGTGATCAAGAGTATGGTATGGTATGCAGATTAGAGTAAAACGTTTACACAGATCATGCCAAGACAATTTGTCACCAGACAGCCTAAGCTTGGAATGCTACTGCTGCTGCTGCTAAATATCCACTGGTGGACGAACTATCCGCTATGGTGGACTGCGTCTAAAATACCTATAAATGGGATTGCTCGGCACCGTATATTCAGGTATCGAACTGGGTTCGCACAAAACCGGATCATAGATGTTAGAGATAGTCTGTTCCCCTAAACAGGTGAAACCTGGTTTTCGCGTCCTTCACGTATGGCACCAAGCTAAATACACTGAAGAGCTAAAGAAACTGGTACACCTGCCTAATATCGTGCAGGGCAGACGCGAGCACACAAATGCCGCAACACAACGTGGTATGGACTCTACTAATATCTGAAGTAGTGCTGGAGGGAACTGACCCCATGAATCCTGCAGTGCTGTCCGTATATCCGTGATAGTACGAGGGGGTGGAGATCTCTTCTGAACGGCACGTTGAAAGGCATCCCAGATATGCTCAATGATGTTCATGTCTGGGGAGTTTGGTGGCCAGCGGAATTGTTTAATCTCAGGAGTGTGTTCCTGGAGCAACTCTGTAGCAATTCTGCACGTGCGAGGTGTCGCATTGTCCTGCTGGAATTGCCCAAGTCCGCCGGAATGCACAATGGACATAAATGGGTGCAGGTTATCAGACAGGATTCTTACGTATGTGTCACCTGTCAAAGTCGTATCTAGACTTATCAGGGGTCGTATCACTCCAACTGCACAGCGCAACACCATTACAGAACCTCCACCAGTCCCCTGCTGATATGCAGGGTCCATATTTTCATGAAGTTTTCTCCATATCCCTATACGTCCATCCGCTGGATACAATTTGAAACGAGACTCGTCCGACCTGGCAACTGGTTTCCAGCAATCAACCGTCCAATGTCTGTGTTGACGGGCCCAGGTGAGGCGTAAAGCTCTGTATCGTGCAGTCAGCAAGGGTACACTAGTGGGCCTTCGGCTCCCGAAGTCCGTATTCACGTTGTTTCGTTGAATGGTTCACACGCTGATGCTTGTTGATGGCCCAGCATTGAAATCTGCAGCAATTTGCGGAAGGGTTGCGCTTCTATTACGTTAAAAGATTCCCTACAATCGTCACTGGTCCCGTTCTTGCAGGATCTTATTCCGGGCGCAGCGATGTCAGATTTGTTGTTTAGCCGGTTTCCTGATATCCACGGTACGCTCCTGAAAGTGTCGGAGGGAAAATCCCTACTTCATCGCTACCTCGGAGATGCAGTGTCCCATCGCTCTTGCGGTAACTGTAACACCGCGTCCAAACTCAAACCTTTATGACCTGCCACTGTAGCAGCAGTAACCGATCTAACAACAGCGCCAGACACTTTATTTACACAGGCGTTGCCGACCGCAGCGCCGTATTCTGCCTGTTAACGTATCTCTGTATTTTAATACGCATGGTTTTTACCAGTTTCTTTGGCGCCTCAGTGTATTTATCTACATGATTACACCAATTCACAGCTGAATACCTGGCAGATTGTTCATCGAAGCACATTCAAGCTATTTCTCAACAGTTCCACACACTAGCAGCGCGAGGGAAAAACGAACATTTAAACCTCTGCCTGCGAAATTACTCATTTTATTATGATGATCATTTCTCCCTGTGTAGGTGCGGGCCAACAAAATATTTTCGCAGTCTGAGGAGAAAGCTGGTGACTTAAATTTCAAGAGACGGTCCCGCGCAACGAAAAACGCCTTTGTTTTAATGATTGCCACCCTAATTCACGTATCACATTTGTGACACCCTCTCCCCTATTTCGCGATAATACAAAACGAACTGCACTTCTTTGAACTATATCTGTGTCTTCCGTCAATCCTATTTTATGTGGATCCCATACCGCGCAACAATTCTCCACAAGTGGGCGAACAAGCGTGTCTCTAGTAGACACGTTACATTTCCTACGTGTTTTCTCAAAAATTTACTGTCTTTGCTTCGGTTTCCCACCAACATGATCTATGTTATAGTTCCTATTTAAATTATTAATAACTGTAATACCTAAGTATATCGTTGGCTTCACAGCCTTCATATACGTCAGCTTTATCATGTAAGCCTTCAGATATGTGAAATTTATTGTGTAATCGAAATTTAGCGGATTCTTTTTAGTACTCATGTGGATGACATTCATATTTTTCACCATTTGTAGTCAATCGCCACTTTTCGCACCTGGGTTTGATCTGGCGACTTTTAGAAGACGTTACACGTCAGCATCATCTGCAAACAATCTAATAAGGCTGCTCACATTGTCTCCTAAATCGTTTATGTAGATCAGGAAAAACAGTGGGCCTGTAACACTTCCTTGGGGAACGCCAGGAATAACTTCTGTTTTACTCGAGGACTTTCCATCAGTTACTACGAACTGTGACCTTTCTGACAGGCAATCACAAATCCAGTTGCACAACTGAGACGACACGCTATAGGCACGCAATTTGATCAGAAGTCACTTGTGAGGAACGGCGTCAAAATCCTTCCCGAAATCTAAAAATATGGAATCAGTGACACCTCACGTCTATAGTACTTATTACTTCGTGAGCATAAAAAGCTACCCGTGCCTCGCAAGAACGCTATTTTCTGAAAACGTATTCGCTGTTTGTCAATAAATCCTTTTCTTCAAGGTAATTCATAATATTTGAACACAGCATATGTTCCAAAATCCTACTGTAAATGGACTTTAGTGATGTGGGTCAGCAATTCAGCGGATTACTCCTATTTACTTTCTTTGTTACTGGTGTGGCCTGAGCACCTTAAAGTCTTTACGTATCGATCTTTCGACGAACGAGCGGTTGTAAATGTTAAGTATGGAGCTACTGTATCAGAATAAAGACAGGAACCTAACTGGTATGCCTTGCCTGTAACTGATTTAAGCTGCTTCGCCACACCTATAATTCTTGCTTCTAAGTTACTCATTTTGGCAATTGTTCTTTATTCGAATTCGGGAACATTTACTATTACTCTAGTGAAGGAATTTCAGTAAACCTTCTTTAGCAATTCTGCTTCAGTGGAACTGTTATCAGTAATATTACCATTGCTAACGCACAGTGAAGGAAGTGATTGCGTCTTTACGGTGTAATTTACATACGACCGCAATCGCTCAGGGTTTGCCGCCAAATTCGAGAAGTTTCGTTATGGGAACTATTAAAAGCATCTCTCCTTTAAGATCGCGCTAAATTTCAAGCTTTTGCAAAACTTCCGCAATCCTGAACATTTCATGTCCATTTCTTTGAATTTAAATCACATCTGGTATACGCTTACATAGATAGCCTGATTGGATGGAGTGGATAATTGTCTCTTAGGAAGGCGTCAAGCGAATAATCTTTTTTAAATAATAATATTTTGCATTTATTTTTGGTGGATTAAGTTGTGACGGTATTCACTCTTGCTACAACGTCATTGTGTTCACTAATCCCTGTAAGCACTACGATGCTCCCTATTTGCTAGGCTTAATTGTTGCTATGATATCAAGGATATTTTCGCAACCTTTTACATTTAGTGCAGGCTCCTGAACGATTTGTGCAAAATAATTTTCTGAGAAAGCATTTAGTACGGTTTCGGACGACGTTTTATGCCTCCACCGGCTTGTTACATGTATTTTCGTCAACATATCTAAAGTTGATTGAATTCACCACCAACGATTACTGTATGAGTTTAGTACTTAATTGAAACGACCGTCAAGTTTTCTTTGAATTGTTCAGCAACTATCATCTTTGTCGAGGGTCAGTAGAAGAACCGATAAATAATTTATTCCGGTTGTGAAGTATAGCCTCTACCCAAACGAACTCACAGAAACTATGTACTTCAATTTCACTACGTGGTAAACTAATTCTGACAGCAAGAAACACTCCAGTTGTATTTAATGTATCTTATCTGAACACGGCTAGTCCTCCAAATATTTCGCCTGAATTTACCTCTTGCTTTAGTCAGCTTTCTGTACCTATAACGATCTGAGAGTCAGCGCTTTTTTTTTTTTTAGCGCTTGGAGCCTTGGTTATTTCCCGACACAAAAACAGTTGGTACTGTAGTTGTAAATTGTCGTAGCTATGTCGACCCTCGTCCTGTGTTTGCTCTGTATCCTTTTAGATCGACGCCCTTTCTGACGCTTCCGGAGAGTCTCTAACTAAAAAAGAACTGTCCCTTCCACATAGCCCCCACTACCGGTGTAGCTGCTTCCTGTGTGTAGTGGAGTCTTGGCGGAAACCGAAAACCCATCACTGTTTAGCCCAAGTCAAGGAATCTGCAGCCTACATGGGTCGCAGAACCTTTCCGGCATCTGATTTAGTCCCTTCACTCGGCTCTTTATCAAAGGTTCACAATCGGTACTGTCGAGAACGCTACAGATGGTGAGCTCCGCCTTCGTCTCACAAGCAAGACTGGCGGTCCCGATCACTTCAGTTAGCCACCCGAAATCAGAGAGAATCTCTTCCTATCCAGAGCGACAAACATCATTAGTACCAAAATGAGACACCACTCACAGTTGGTTGCATTTTGTGCTCTTCGTGGCATCCGGAAACCCCTGTTCCACGTCTTGAATGACTTCTTCCGGTATGCTCAGAGTGCACACTGGATTACTTCCTCTACTTGGCAGCCGTATCTCCAAGGGCGCATTACGCGACTAACGTTGGAGCTCCCAAATACCGATAGTCCCATCGTCTGACCGTCTAGATCTTTCAGGAAGGGAGGCTTCCCCTGAAACAGGGCAGGCGACTGTGCCTGGCTCAGGATGTCTATCAGACACAGTCAGCACCTGAAACCTGTTCATCAGACGAACCTCGATCGCCCCCCCCCCCTCCCCCCCCCCGGAACGTTCTTCGCTGCCTGCCACCCCTTGGCATGACCTCCCACTCTTACCATGGGTGTGAGGTCAATCTCAGTGCGGGCAGTACCCGAGGCGACCACAATAAAGATGAGAACGCGCAGTGATGCCCATAGGCAAAAACCTCTACCTGCACAACAAAAGCCAGCAACCCCCTGGAGCTGTGAGTGAAGGCCCAGTAACTCAACTCGCGTTCAAACACAGCAGATCCAGTTCCTCTCCATACCAAAAACAGCCGGACTCTACGCTACACAGTAATAAAAAGCCATACTGGCTCAAATACAAAAACACATAAGAAATTTTAGACTCTGTAGTTTAAAGTACACAGGAAAAACTGAGTAAGTCTGTTCTCGTTACAGGCTCTAAGAGTTATATCCAAAAATACTATGTAATTAAAACGCGGAACTGTGCTCGCTAAATAAATAAACACACACACACACACACACACACACACACACACACACACACACACACAGGGAATTTGGGAATTTAAACTAAAGACCACAGAGGAAATTCACGTTTAAATCGTTTGTTATGAAAAACGAAACCTGTACTTCGATGCTCTGCTGCACTCACGAAAGCTACCAATCTCTGAAAGATATCAACAACCACATATTCACGTCTGAATGACGCGGACTGAACGTATAGTCTTAGATCTACACTACAGATAACAGTGTACTCATCGGCGATAGGAGATCTGTGGTGGCGAGACACAGCAGATAAGATAGTTACTGAAGAAAACTAGTCATAAAGTAATAGTTTCAGCTTATAAAAATTAAGAACTATTTTAATACGAAATAACTTGCAAAAACAAAATTTACGTCTTACAAAGACTGGTCCTTTATCTCGCTGTAAATGGAAAAAAATCATGACTGACCTGTATCTTATACAAGCCTTATATCAAAAAACAGTGAATCGTGTGAACACTTACGCTTCGCAGTAAGGCTGCTTGTTGAAGCCTTTGTACGTCTTCATGCTGAGCGTCATGTTGCAGACTTGGCATTTGAAGCAGAGCTTGTGCCACACCTAGAATTCAAATTGCACGTTAGCACACACAGCATTAGTCACATCTTAAAGTCTTAACAACATGTAACATACCAACTTTAAATACGTTATACAACAATGAATTTATATAACTGTGGTTCTACCTCCGCAAGTGAACTATCATCATCTTCGACATGCGGACCCACCAATACTACAGGTTCGAATCAGAAGCGTGAGAAGTGAGGAGCCGCTTTATACAAAATCAGTTACTTCTGTCCCGAAAGCCGAAATTAGCGGCCGAGAGATCTGTGTACCACACAGGCGTCCCAGGAAAAAAACTGCCATCCAAAGAAGATATAGTTAGGCAACACGCATTTCCTAGAGTCTAAACGTAAGGCTGCTTTTTCAGTGCACTGTTCTAATGTTTCATTCGTCAATTCAATACACGTGCTACACCATGTAAAATACAATTATATTTCACGCCAACGTTAAAAAATACTGGGTTAGCAACACGCCGGCTCTCATGGCACAATTTCATCTCTTGACATGCAAAAAAAACGGAAAGAGATGCTATTAAGTAATTCAGAGGATAACAAATGCTGATGTTATCCTTTATTTCTACATGAGAGAGATGATTAAGTGGTAAATACTATTCTCAGAATCAACCGGCTGTGCCTGGGTTCTATTTTTTTCCCCACGATGTAACGTTATGCCGTCTCATCACTCAGTAATGGGCTATTTTCATACGCCTTTCTCCATCTGTAACATCGGTACAGACTGCCTATTTGTAATCTCATACAATTGCGAAAATGAAAGGGAGAATGAAACACCCAACATGATTGGTTCTATAGAGGGGGGGAGGGAGGGGATAAAGCTGTGGGCTAAGGGGCGGTGGGGAAGGGCGCTGATGAGCTACATTTAATTTAATTGACAGATTATCATCTCATGAAAACTCCGGAAATGAGATTTAATACGTGGCACACTGTCTGGTCAGCAACTTGACGCCAATACTTCCGCTCGTCATGCTGAGTAAATACTCGGAAAGGGAACTACAATTACCAGCATTAAGTCCTGCTACGCCTACATCGAACATACGTTGGTGATTGTAGTTAAAAACAGAGACAAACTCCTTAAAAACCGACGTAACTAACAAAATCAAAATGTAAATAATATAATGAAAGGTTACAGATAAATAATTGGGGGATTAAAAAAAAAAAAAAACAGACAACATAGCTTGCATAATCAAGCAATGTGTATCAACAACTCCGTCGTAACTTTAGGACGCCATCATTTAAAGGACTATTGTTACAATAGAGACCTGAAATAACCTAGACTGTTTTTCTAGTCGTCAGTTGAGGCATCTGGCGGCTATTCAAATTAATCAGGACTCCTTTTAGTCAGCGTATGAAGAAGGTGTTACATGATTTTTTTACATTAAGACACGAAGTACCACTTTCTGACCTCATAAAGCAGGGAAGTCACGTGCCACCCAACTATCTCCTATACTCAAACCGAGCGGGGTGGCTCACTGGTTAGCACACTGGACTCCATTCGGGAGGACAGCAGTTCAAATTCAGACCTGGCCACCCAGATTTAGGTTTTCCTTATTTCCCTAAATCGCTGCAGGCAAATTCCGGAACGGTTCCTTTGAAAGGGCACGACCGATTTCCTTCCCCATCCTCAACAAAAACAAACCGAGCTTCTGCTCCGTTTTTAATGAGCCCGTTGTCATGGGACGTTAATCCATGATCTTCCTTCCTTCCTTCCTTCCTTCCTTCCGTGTAATGGCTGAAGACAACAGCAACCCACCTACGTGGGTCGCGGCCATTGGTCTGTTCCAATCTAAACTTGTCCCATTCGACCGTTTAGAAATCTATTGTGCTTACGAAACTGGTGTAATAGGCTACTGGATTGTTTCTGAGAAGCCTTCTTGGCTATAGCAACCGCCAGATCATGTCCTGAACCCCAATGTTATTTCCCAAAGGAACAGGGCCTTCTTTGACCGAGAACGACAGTGAAACATTCTCAGGTAAAGCTGTCCCCAGCTGGAAGGTCGGTTCCAACAGCAGGATGCTTTAATTAATGTTGTCTACTAGAGGTGATATGCCCGTCTTTCTCCAACATCTGAAGTTGCTTGCCCAGGTAGTTCTAGGGATACCGACAGTTGAAGGTCATCTCGGGGGAAAACTGTCTAATGGGGATACCTTTCCAGATCGTACAAATTATCAGGGCGCAAATTAGCATTTTTCATTCAACTTTGCAAGAAAAAAAATTTGGAGCGACCAAGGAATCAACCTCGAATATTTTCATTTGTATTTAAATGCACAGAGATAGCCTCCGAGTCAATTTTTCCAAAATTATGAAGTGGATATTTCTACCGGCTGCTGTCGTACACAGGGTTGATCTAAGCAGACGTGGGCTGCTACCACAAGCACGTATCACATTTGACGGTACCAGAATGGTCAAATGTATTTTTTGGTGATACAAAGAATACGAATTCGTATGCAGCAGTCTGACTGTGAGATAATAGACCCTCTTCTTGAAAGGAAAGAAGAACTAAAATTCAACATCGTTATCATTAAGGATGGAATACGAGTTCAACCTGAAGAAGGATGAGAGATGAAATCAGGCATGCCCTTTCCAATTTTTTTTTTTTTTTTTTTTTTTTTTTTTGTGGTTTTAGGGCGCAAAACTTCTATGGTCATTAGCGCCCAGCCCGTGACGTAGAAAACAGGAAAAAAAACGAAATTTAAAATCAGCAGCAATGGGAACAAAGTCATAAAATTTGAGAAACTAAAGGCAGAAGGAATGCTTAAAAATCCACTATAGAAAGGGGTTGGTTGTCCCCCAAAAAAAGCTTCAAATGACTGACGTCATTTCACCGTCACTAATAAACTGTAGAACGCGGTCAGCTGAGCGCGTGTCATCTGCTAAAATCGACGATAGATCAGGCGATAGCTGTAGACGGGAGCGTAACGGATTAAAATAGGGGCATTCAATTAAAAGGTGTCTGACCGTCCACAGCTGAGAGCAGTGGGGACAGAGTGGGGGAGGATCACCGCTTAAAAGATGTCGATGACTAAAAAGACAGTGCCCTATCCGGAGTCTAGCTAAAATTACCTCCTCCCGACGACGCGTTCGGGAGGAAGAGGTCCAAGCGCAAGGAAGGGCTTTCACTTCCCGCAATTTATTATGGGGAAGTGTTGACCAATGCGCATGCCATAATTGAGCAACTTGGCGACATAAACCGCTCCGTAGATCGGTAAACTGAAGAGACTGAATAGCTGGCCGAGGAAGAGAGACTGCAGCCTTGGCCGCTATATCGGCCGCCTCATTTCCACAGATACCAGCGTGTCCCGGGAGCCAGAGGAACGCCACCGAGACGCCCCCCAGGTGGAGCAAGCGCAGACAGTCCTGAATCCGGTGGACCAGAGGGTGCACAAGGTAAAGAGCTTGGAGAGAGCCGAGAGAATCTGAGCAGATTACGTACTGTATCCGCTGATGGCGGCGGATGTAGTGGACAGCCTGGAGAACAGCGTAAAGCTCCGCAGTATAAACCGAACACTGGTCGGGAAGCCGAAAGTGATTTGGGGTGTCGCCAACAATATAGGCACTCCCTACACCTAACGATGTTTTCGAGCCATCAGTGTAAATAAATGTGGCTTCCTTCATTTGTGCACATAGAGCAGCAAATGCCCGACGGTAAACAAGTGTAGGGGTACCATCCTTGGGAAATTGACATAGGTCTCTGAGCAAGTCGATCCGGGGACGGAGCCAAGGCGGTGCTGTACCCCAAGTTGTCAAGAAGGTTTTAGGAAAGCGGAAGGAAAGAGAATGGAGCAGTTGACGGAAGCGGACTCCCGGGGGTAGTAGAGAGGAGGAGCGGCCTGCATACCCGACATCAAAGGAGGCGTCGAAAAAAAAGGTCATGGGCTGGATTAGCAGGCATGGAAGACAGATGGCTAGCATAACGACTCAGAAGGACTGCCCGCCGATTGGACAGCGGAGGTTCAGCAGTCTCAGCATAAAGGCTTTCCACAGGGCTGGTGTAAAAAGCTCCAGACACTAAACGTAATCCACGGTGGTGGATAGAGTCGAGACGCCGAAGAATAGACGGCCAAGCAGAGGAGTAGACTATGCTTCCATAATCCAATTTCGAGCGCACTAAGGCGCGATAGAGGCGGAGAAGGACCACTCGGTCCGCTCCCCAAGAGGTACCATTCAGGACACGGAGGGTGTTAAGGGAAAGCAGACAGCGAGCCGAAAGATAGGAAACGTGGGAGGACCAGCACAGTTTTCTGTCAAACATAAGACCCAAGAATTTAGCGACGTCGGAAAACGGAAGGTTGACAGGACCTAGATGTAAGGAGGGCGGAAGAAACTCCTTACGTCGCCAAAAATTAACACAAACGGTCTTACTGGGTGAGTTTCGATGCTCCACGAGTGGAGGCGATCGAGACATCCTTGAAGACGTCTTTCAAGAAGGCTGGTCCGTTGACAGCTGTAGTAGATCGCAAAATCGTCCACAAAGAGGGAGCCCGAGACATCAGGAAGGAGACAATCCATAATTGGATTAATGGCGATGGCAAACAGTACAACACTCAGCACGGAGCCCTGGGGTACCCCGTTTTCTTGGGAGAAAGTACGGGAGAGAGTAGTGTTCACCCGCACCCTAAATGTGCGCTCTGCCATAAATTCGCGAAGAAAAAGGGGCAGCCGGCCTCCAAAGCCCCAAGAGAACAGTGTGCGGAGGATGCCTGTCCTCCACCAGGTACCGTATGCTCTCTCCAGATCAAAAAAATATTGCTACCGTTTGGCGTTTCCGGAGAAAATTGTTCATGATATAAGTGGAGAGAGCAACAAGATGGTCAACGGCAGAACGATGCTTTCGGAATCCGCATTGGGCTGGTGTTAAAAGACTGCGGGATTCCAGCCACCAAGCTAAACGGTAATTCACCATACGCTCCAAAACCTTACAGACACTACTCGTGAGAGAAATGGGGCGATAGCTAGAGGGGAGATGTTTGTCCTTTCCAGGTTTCGGAACGGGAACGACAATAGCTTCCCGCCATCGCCTGGGAAAGGTACTGTCGGTCCAAATTCGATTATAAAGGCGAAGGAGGTAACGCAGGCTATGGGTTGATAAATGCAGCAACATTTGGACATGGATACCATCCGGTCCTGGGGCGGAGGAGCGAGAAGGAGAGAGTGCATGTTGGAGTTCGCGCATGGAGAAAACAGTATTATAGCTTTCGCGATTTTGAGAGGAGAAAGCAAGATGTCGCACTTCCGCTGCACGTTTCTTCGGGAGAAACGCTGGCGTGTAATTTGAAGAGCTCGAAATCTCAGCAAAGTGCTGACCCAATGAGATAGAAATTGCGACGGGGTCCACTAAGGTATCATGCGCGACAGTGAGCCCAGAGACCGGGGAGAAACTAGGCGCGCCTGAGAACCGTCGAAGCCGACTCCAAACTTCCGAGGAGGGAGTGAAGGTGTTAAATGAGCTAATAAAGAATTTCCAGCTTGCCTTCTTGCTATCGCGGATGACGCGACGGCATCACGCACGGAGCTGCTTATATCGGATACAGTTGGCCAAAGTTGGATGGTGACGGAAAATGCGAAGAGCACGTCGCCGCTCACGTATTGCGTCACGGCATGCCTCGTTCCACCAAGGAACTGGGGGGCGCCGGGGCAATTCGGAGGTGC
The DNA here is from genome assembly GCF_021461395.2 of Schistocerca americana. Lineage (NCBI taxonomy): Eukaryota > Metazoa > Arthropoda > Insecta > Orthoptera > Acrididae > Schistocerca > Schistocerca americana. Next base: position 292,086,009 of record NC_060130.1, read on the forward strand.
GTGGTATTGAACGTTCCGCAGCTGTGAGAATAACGTCGGTAAAATGTGTGACATCGTCGACGCTGGGAAAGCGACGGTCAACGAATGTCGCTAGAGACGAAAAAAGTGTCCAATCGGCTTGGCCAAACTTCCAGCGTCGCGAGCGCATATATGGCAGTTGAGGCTGCAGTCGAAGAACACATGGAAAGTGGTCACTCGAGTGTGTATCATCAAGGGCGAACAATTCGAAGCGCCGAGCTAGCGGAACAGTACCGACCGCAAGGTCCAAATGAGATAAATTTGCCGTGGAGGCAGACAAAAATGTGGGGACCCCAGTGTTGAGGCAGACTAGATCCGCTTGGTGGAAGACGTCTAGCAATAGTGAGCCACGTGGACAAGGATGTGGAGATCCCCAAAGCGGGTGGTGGGTATTGAAGTCCCCAACCAGCAAATAGGGGGGTGGAAGCTGATCAAGAAGATGAAGGAGATCAGCTCGTGCCATTGGTGTAGACGATGGAATGTATACCGTACAAAGAGAGAACGTGTATCCAGAAAGGGAAAGACGGACAGCGACAGCTTGGAAGGAAGTGTTTAAGGGGATTGGGTGATAATGGAGAGTATCATGGAGCAGAATCATGAGTCCTCCATGGGCTGGAGTGCCTTCAACGGAGGGGAGGTCATATCGGACGGACTGAAAATGAGGGAGAACAAAGCGGTCATGGGGACGCAGCTTTGTTTCCTGAAGACAGAAGATGACCGGCGAGTAGGATGGTAAGAGGATCGACAATTCATCCCGATTGGCGCGAATGCCGCGGATATTCCAGTGGATAATGGACATAGGGTGAACAGAAAATGGAGGAACGTGACCAAGGGTGCTGTCAACTCAACGACTGCTCAGAGCTTGCGACCGACAGCATGGAATGGCATTCAGTCGAAGGCAGAAGATCCTGATCCATAGGTTGGTCAGGAGCAGCTCCTGCCACCAACGATCGGCCAGTTGACCGGCCACCAGCAGTGCGCCTCGGCGACACAGAAGATGGCCGAGGGCGATTTCCGCCAGGTGGTGCTGTAGATGGGACACGCCTTGGCGGAGAAGGAGAGGAACTGTGTTTCTTCGTAGTCTTCTTGGAGGTATGATGTTTAGATGAAGGAGGAACCGATGGTTGTGAAGTTGCAGTACGTAAAAACTCTTCACGAGAATGCTCTTTTTTCGAAGACTTGGCGTCTGACTTTTGGGCTCGAGATTTAGCAGAACCCGACGAAGGGTGAGCCATCGAGTGGGCAGGCGAAAGTGGTGAGGTTGAACGGGCGATCTTTGCGCTGGCCGATCTGACGACCGTGGTACTAAATGTGAGGTCGCAAGTCTGCGTGGCCGCCTCCTTTGTTGGCCGAGGAGAAGCAAGGACAGTGCTGTATTTTCCTTTCTGGCACGGTGGGCTGTCGACTGGCGAGTAACTTTCGAGCAGCAAAGGTCGACACCTTTTCCTTCACTCTTATTTCCTGGATGAGCTTTTCGTCCTTAAAAACGGGGCAATCTCGAGAGGAAGCAGCGTGGTCACCCATACAGTTGATGCAGCGAGGGGATGGAGGTGGACAACCACCCTCATGGGCATCCTTGCCACACGTAACACATTTGGCCGGATTGGAACAGGACTGGCTGGTGTGATTGAACCGCTGACATCGATAGCAACGCGTAGGGTTTGGGACATAAGGGCGAACGGAAATTATCTCATAGCCTGCTTTGATTTTTGATGGGAGTTGAACTTTGTCAAATGTCAAGAAGACAGTGCAGGTCAGAATGATGTTCGTGTCAACCCTTTTCATAACTATGAACAGCCGTTACGCCCTGGTCAGACAGGTAGTGCTGAATTTCGTCGTCAGACAATCCATCGAGGGAGCGTGTATAAACGACTCCACGCGAGGAATTTAAGGTACGGTGCGGTTCCACCCGGACAGGGAAGGTGTGGAGCAGAGAAGTACGCAGCAATTTTTGAGCCTGGAGGGCACTGTGTGTTTCTAACAACAGGGTGCCATTCCGTAATCTGGAACAAGACTTTACAGGACCCGCAATTGCGTTGGCACCTTTCTGAATAATGAAAGGGTTGACCGTGGAAAAGTCGTGACCTTCGTCGGACCGAGAAACAACAAGGAACTGTGGCAACGATGGAAGAACTGTCTGTGGCTGAGACTCAGTGAACTTACGTTTGTGAGCAGACATAGTGGAAGGTGAGGAAACCATTGCGGAAGAATCCCCCATGATTACCGGCGTCTCCGATGGCGCGCTCCTCCCTTGTGGGGGCCCTCACCGAGGGCACACCCGCCTTAGGTGATTGTTCACACCTCAGGTCACACCTCCCGACAAACGGACGGAGGGACCAATCGGCACTTTCAGAAGGTATCAGCTCGGGTAATCACCCCTCCCTGGGCCTGGCCGTTACCAGGGGGTACGTACGTGTCCTACCTGTCTACCCGGGGCGGGGAATTACGCGTTACCCCGTCACCGGCTACGCATGGAAGTGCGTGGGTCAGCCTTCAGACACGCACAGGGAGGAAAAAAGAGAAAGGGAAAGGAAAGAAAAGGGGGTCTCAAACGCCGCAGCGGAGAAAAGGGCAAGGAGAAGAGGGAAGGAAAAGAGAAGGACAGAGGAAGGACAAGGACTTGCAATTGTAAAAGCAAGGAATTTCGAACAGTTTTGAGCGTCCGTCTCCGGACGTAGGCACAAACCATACTCCCAGAGGGGGAGAAAGGGAAGGAAAGAGCCAGAGGTGAGAGGGGGGGGGAAGATGGGAGACGGGGAGGGATGCGGAAAGGGAAGGGAAGGGAAGGTATGCAGCCCGGAAAGGAAGGAGGGCCACATTAGCTCGGGGTCCCGTGCTCGCTACGCACGTGTCCACAAAAGAGTTGTGGACCCCCTGGGGGGGCCCTTTCCAATGGCACACACACTGCATTCGCACTGGGTGATGCAGAGAAACTACGGAAATCACTAATCTGGACCACTCCACGAGAATTACAGCTCTACCTCTCCCGAATACCTATCCACTGCCGTCACCATTGCACCAAGCTGCTCCGTCGTCTTCATACGAATTACATGGCCATGAAGAAATCGTGCAAATAATTCATTCGGATAATATTTATTTAAGAGAGGGCAATATTCTAAAACTACAATTTTTTTATACTATTGATTTTATGAGTCTGAAAACAAGCCTTGCCCTGTGAATTTGACACTATGTACTGCAGACTTACTGCATCTCAAAAGGCACGCATATAATCAAAGCAAATAATTTGATATTAATATGAATACATCCTTTCTCATTTAATGATCTGTATTTTCAGCCTCACGATTAAATGCTGCGTATATAATGTGGAAATTATGTTTTGCATTTAACGAACAATTCTTGTTTTAATGTCCAAACGCTTTTTTCCATCTTCAGTAGGTTCATTTATTCTGTCAAATAACACACGGAATTTTTGCACCATATACATAGTAGTTTGAGATATTGTATTTACATCAATAAAATTATTAAAGAATACTGACAGGAAAAATATATATCTTAGTGTTCAATGCCTATGTTCATATAACCGTCTGACATTTGCAGTACAACTATTACCTAACTCCTGTTTATCATTTGTATCTCCAAAACATGTTTGGGTATTACAGCAAAAAGAACTGTTTCCCCAATGTAGAAGCACATTTCCTTATCTACAGGGCGTCCAAGGAGGAATGTTCAGTATTCAGGCTGTTTGCCTGGGTTGTCTGCTAGCGTAGTGAAAGGTGTGTGATACTGCAAGGGAGGTCTGATTTGTTTTCGGTTCTAATCTCGATGGAGACCGATTGACTACAGGAATTGTAAGAAATTATTGCGCCCCCAATACGTTTTATTGCTACCTTTATTCTGTACCGGCGCCCTGTGGATATCAATATGAATTGACTTAAGTGTGGCACTGAATGATTTTTTAACTGAATTTCGTTATGAATCTTCACGCATTGCTAAATTTGCACACCTTCCTGGTAGGTCAGCAACGGTAATCCAGTATGACTGGTCTGAACGTTTACACAGACCGTTTCGCGGCCGAATGCGCATATTATTTTCCTAATTCGTAACGATATGGGGTACTTTGTATTACTAAAACAGTTATGTTATCTCGAGAAGCTGAAATTCATTTTTATTAGTACAGTTAATACTAATTAGCTTTCTTCTTTCATTTATATCTTATATTTACGTGTTGTGTTTAACACACTAATCAGTATTAATATAGTCTTACACATGATTGAGAAAAGTCTGACATAGTTCGGATATTTTTTTCAATTTCACGCCTGCGCATAGTATGTTGGTAGCATTTCGTCTCCTTGCCTGTTATGCTGTGTAGCATACTTTAAAGCTGTGCGGATCAGCATAACGAAAAGGCGAGGGGTCTCGCTGGTTTTGTCTACGACTGTACATTTTGGCAACATATTCTTTAAAAACAAGGAACATATCGTCTCAGTTATGGACTGTACGTGATTGTGCAACAGAAGTTTGTATATGAGGCGGCAAACGTGGACAAAATGAAAGTTCAACCACAACGTGATTACATGTGTATTGTGTCTTCTTTCGGACATACACATATAATTAAGGCAAAAACAAGCCAAGAATAATTTCTGTGCGGATGCACACACACGCTCGAACACAAGCGGGAATAGGCCTTGCCAGCAGCATTGAGATTAATGGGCAGGGAACACTACTTTCGTAGTGTGTTGAATATATGGAGAATGTGGGTCTGCTTTGGGGGGGGGGGGGGGGGGGGTGCTTGGGATAAATCCGCGCAGCCGAGCTAACTCTTGTCTCCTCGATGGCTTAGGGGTTAGAGCGCCTGGCTAGTGAGTAGGAGATCCCATGTTCGAATCCCACTTGGGCACACATTTTCAACTCTCCCCGTTAATTTCTATCAACTTCCCGTACACAGCTGATGTTTGTAATTCATTGAAATTTCACATGATTACATGCAGCGTATTCAGCCTGTTAATATACGAATTGCTCTGGCTTGATACTGAATACTGAAAATCTGACATTGAAGAAATCGTGTTATGTATCAAAGAAAGTAACCAGGCAATACTGTCACTGATTAATGCGCCTGAAACTGGAGAAATAGAAAATGAACAGAAAAAAATAGCCACTCAACTTTGATGTCATCTGTAATATTTTTCTTTGCTCATGAACTCGTCATGGTGGTGGTAAGTTCCTATGGGAGCAAACTGCTAAGGTCATCGGTCCCTAGGCTTACACACTACTTAATCTAACTTTAACTAACACTAAGGACAAAACACACACACACACACACACACACACACACACACACAAGGGAGGCCTCTAACCTCCGACGGGGGTGGGGGGAGCCGCACGAACCGTGGCAGGGCGGAGTAGCTGCGCAACAGGAAATAGCCATGTCTACTGACTTATTTTAAAGCACTCGCGCCAACTATTTTTTTTAATACTGGGAGCCATGATGGATCTTTGTATACAGGCAATTGTATACTAGTTTTGTGATTAAGCTTAAGAACTTTAGCAGGCAACACAGCCGTACTTGTATCTTTATTTTGATAACCAATTTCGGTCACAATTTGAGTATCATCGAACCATTGGTTCCAAAGGAGAACGACCACGTAACAAGCAGATATACATAGTTGTTCACCTTTGGTACATATGACCTGATTTTGAACGAAATTGATAGCAGAAAGTAGAGCGGTACATGGTATGATTTAGTTCCTAATTTTTATTACCACTTAACTACCAAAGAAAAATCGACAAAATCTTAAATTATTTTATTTACACGATCAGCTTCGGCATTTCAATGTCATCTTCAGATACTTATACTCATCACGTACAGAGAATCAAATACATTGATACATGCAAAACAGGAGCCATCAATACCTTAATTGTGATTTTTTTTCATTGAGGGGGAGGGTCTTGTCGTGAAGTCTTTGAAGTACACACCAGACAAAAAGTTCACGGAATCCCGGTATTGGCGGCTCCACGATGTATTTCATTCTCTATACATGGGGTGCATAGGGGCCTGAAGATGGCATTAACGATATGCCGAAACCGGTCGTGTAAATAAAGTAACTTCTGACAACATACGGTTATTTAGTGATTTTTCTTCGGTAAATATCTGACTGCCGCTCTCCCGCAGCCACGATGGAGCAACAGAGACCTTTTTTTACAACTGTTCAAGACCGTCTAAACAAACTATTTCTGTTTTGATTAAGTTGTTCAGCAGGACAAAGAGACGAATTCTTTAATGAATGGGGAACGGATTTCAGGCAGATAATTGCCGAAACTTTTACTATGTGGTCGGTCTTTAAACGGTCCCTTTCCGCAACTCGATAACGGTTGTGCTAGGAAGCGACAAAAGATGGATTGAGGACTCCATATTCGCTACGTTCTGTGAAGGCCCGCATCCGCCAGGAGTGCAGAACAGCGACAAAACCGCCCAGTGCCATGGAAGTGGTATACACAAATCCTAGTTAATGGTGCTTTCTAAAGCTACAGTTTTCACCGTTCCACTCAGCTATTTTATATTTTGTAGTAGTATTATCGAAAACAAACAGCTTTAGAAATGCGTCAGAATTCTGTAAAGAAGAAGTCTGTATCCATCATTCCAGGAGGGAGTAAATGGCGCCCTCCCTCCCCCCAACCTCTCGAGGACGCATGAGCCCCAACAGCTTTCGCCATGCACATTGTTGATAGCCCTTTTGTTCGGCGTTGAACTGGTCAACAATTTCACATTGGTTCGCCCGTACGCATCTTTGCAGCCGTCTCTCAACCCTGTCATCTATTGCCAGTGGTGCATCACAGGTGCCCCTGCGTCAATTTTGGATAGCGCCATTTTGCTGAGCACGGTGTACTTTAACCATGGCGGCCCGCGAACAGTTTACAAGCTTCGCCGTTTCGGAAATGTTTCCACCCTTGGCCCTGAAGCCGATGGTCACGTCGTTCTGGACGTCAGATAAATCGCTCCGATTCAGCATTAAGACATTGACTCCACTGTCTTCCGCACCCCCTCCTCCCCCCCCTCCCCCTCCCCCGAAACACTTTATACACCCTCCACTGCTAGTGCTGCCACCTACAGTCTGAATGATTCTTCCACGTTGACGTATAATATAGGCGCGGTATTCACAATGTCACTGGACCGTGAATGACAGGGCGGCAGGCAGGTCACATTCTCCTCACTATTGTTGCCTACATGCAAAGATATTTACTGGGTCGTACTACATCGAAGAGGGTGTTGTTTGGTGGGGTAGGGAAGGAGAAATCCGTGCGTGTATGACGACGCCGACGACGACAGAGGTGTTCAAGGGACTGAACAGCATGGTTATTAGTCCTTTTACTCTCACAATCGACGAGCCACAAGTTAGGAGAGTAATATGGATGATGTCTGATGAAGAGCTCTAACGCTACCACATAAATGGCGGATGGTGGTTTTACTTCCGTATATTTGAAGATATGGTGTCAGTTTGTGCTGGCAGCAGGTCCAAAGTAGAACTTTCCTTAACTTATTAGGACGGGCATTGCCCGTGATGCATACGTGCCTCGGCGTCAAGAGGACCACAGAGATTCGTGTATTTCTGAGGCTGTATAGAAGTTCATGAATGACAAAGATCAAAGGTTACGCCTACGTGGAATTTTAAAACGGCCTTTGAAACTACAGCATACGCGGGACACAGGTTCGATTCCCTGCACATAATACCAGGGACTTCTCCTTTGAGGGAAGACTGGTACGGGGCACACTCAGTGTCGCCACAACTGAGGAGCTACTCGACACATCAGTAGCGGTTCGAAAGTCAAGAAACCCCACAACGACAGGGAAAGCGGTGTGCTGACCAAATATCCTCCATATCCGACGATGCCATTGGCAGATGACATGGAGGGCCTGATCAATGTTTTACTTTAACCCAACCAACTGGCGTTTCTAAAAACCCATTCCAAGGAAATGCCAAACCCCAACTATACTTAATTACGAAGATTTAATTAGCATGTTGAATGCTACATAGTTAGCCTTCCACAATTTTAAAAAAGTCACATCTATTTAGAAAAAATTATTTTATTAATACCGTGTTTTAACTTTTCTTGCAACATAAGAGACACAACTAAGTAACATTTACACTTACTGGTGAAAAAACAAAAACCTATAACTTGATTTAGACTCAACGTGACTAAAGTACAACGGGGCGAGGCGGCGCAGTGGTTAGCACACTGGATTCGCATTTCGGAGGACGACGGTTTAAACCCGTGTCCGACTATCCTGATTTAGGTTTTCCGTGATTTTCCTAAATCGCTTCAGGCAAATGGTTCCTTCGAAAGGGCACGGTCGACATCCTTCCTCATCATTCACTAATCCGATGGGACGGATGACCTCTCTGTTTGGCCCCCTCCCCCAAATCAACCAACCATCTAACTGAAGTACATTTTACTACTTTTTAATAGCATCCAATAATCTGTAGATATCCACTAATTTCTCGGCTCTTTTCGCTCCTAAATTACTTCTCAATTTTGAAGAAATAAGCCCATACGTGGAGAAGATTTTCTCAATGGATGCAGTGCTGGCAAGGAAAGAGGCACTAATACGGAAGTTATATGAATGCGTTAGTGTTTTGAGTAGATTAATCATAGGAATTTAACATTATCTCATTATCAAGAGAAATCAGGTATTCAGCCACCTACAGGCATTGTTCAGACAGAACAGACGCCAAATATCTGTATCAAATAGAACTATTTAATCGCCAATACAAAAAAAAATCAATAAAACACAAAAACGCAATTTTATCCACTGCGTTTCTTAAAAAAAAAATACCCAGGTTTTTCTCAACTCTTGGCCCTACTGGTCCGTCTATGGTGAAAACGAGGAACTATACGCTTTAACTTCAAACTACGGAAGGAGTCTGAACAGGAAAATATTTGTCAGTTTGATGCAAGTGTATGAGGTCTGTGCATTGGCACTGATTTAGCGGTGTAGACACCGCATAAAGAGGGACAGGAGTGTTGTTTATGAACGTTTTTGTCGGTGAACGCATAGCAGACTCATTGTCCTTTGCGCCACCAGTGTGTATCAGAGTAAAGGCTACGTGGTAGTCGAGTACCAAATATAACCTATTGCAAAGAATTAAGAGTCCGTGTGATCCTTTATGCCACACCGGAGGACACTTCTCAACCTACGTCGAGACGAACACCAAGGTGTCTTCTCATCTGTGGGGCAGGGGTGAAGGGGGGTAAGTTATCGCCAGAGAAAAAACTGGCCATTACTTCTATTCTAGCCTAACCTTTGCTGGTCTCATTTTTTCCAAACAATTCACGAAGAGCGCAGTGTAATAATGATTTTATAGCCTCAAATCTTACACGAGTAGTAGATTTTGGCGATGTATCTCTGAAGATCAAATAACGATAGGTCTAGTGCGGAAAGGATAAGTCGCAAGTTAGACTTCAGTGATGTGCTCAGGGTCTGGAAGGCCAAAACAAAGGCAGCTTCTGACCACAAAGCAACACACCTGTGGTTTAGTAGGGTTAAAAACAATGACCGGAAAATTTTACTATAACATCAATACCCAAGTGTTTACAAAGATGTATTAAGAGTAATGTACACATGCAGGTTCCCCTGAGCTGCTTTATGTGTGGTAACCACGTTGGTTTTGTAACAGCAGTTCCCAAAAGCTTCCAGCTATTGGATAGCCAGGCATGCAGGCTGTGAGTGGGTAGATCAAATTCTCTAGAAGTGCAGCACCCACTATTTTGTAGGCGAAAAAATTATAGCCATTTTAAGCTCAGGGACGTCTTCTGAATGGTCCTAACAAGATGGCATTTTCGTGACCATAATAACGTCCAACTATAGCACAAATAGCTGCCGTCGACATGTAAGACCGACAATACATTTATCAATTTCGTTTATCTAAACTGTGAAAAGCGTAGCACTCAAAAATTAACCTTATGGATCAATGTATTTATGTTGATTGCCAAGTTTAGTACGAACTAACTTAAATGTCTATGAGAAAGATGTTTAATAAAAGTCGGAGGTTACTTTGGAAGTGTCAAAAAAGTAACGTGTTTAACATGTTGTGTCACCACCACCACCACCACCACCACCACCAGGTACAATAATACTTTCCGTCCACTAAGTAGGAAAAACTAGGTAAATCTTGTTAAAAATCCAGTGTACTTTGTTATAGTACCTTATTGGTGAAATACATGGTTTTGTGTGGTATCTGAGCCTAGGGAGGTATCTTGCTAGTGCACTGTAATATCCAGTCTGTACACAGGGCGTCATAGGTGTATCTGTCGAGTGTTAAACGATAAATTGTCATTTTTTCTTAAAAATGATGTCGAGTAAAAACAGGATTGAACTTGTCTGACGCTGACAGTTCCGTATAGTACATCAATAATTCAGCGATGTCCTCGGTCTAAAACTAAGGATTTCCGTTGATGTGTCGCAGTTTTTTCCACACTTTCGCGCTGTACACTGATCAGCCAGAACATTATGATCAGTGACCTATCGATATAAACCGTCCGGGCGATAGCAGTGTCACTTGGTGAGAAATGACTGCTAGTCAGACACACGCACGGTGCATTCAGTATCAGTGAGCGTGCTGTTCGTGTGTAGATACGGAAGGCACACAATCTGAATTTGACCGAGAGCAGATTGTAACGGTCTGGAGGCTCGGTACGAGGAGTGCTGTGGTGTCTTCAACACGTGGCGAAACCAAGGTGAAACTGTGTCCAGACATCGTGGTGCTGGGCGGCCTCCCCTTATTACAGATGTCACACGTCGTAGGCTAGGCATACTGGTAATACAGGACAGGGGACCGAGCGAGGTGGCGCAGTGGTTAGCACACTGGACTCATTCGGGAGGACGACGGTTTAATCCCGCGTCCGGCCATCCTGGTTTAGGTTTTCCGTGATTTCCCTAAATCGCTCCAAGCAGACACCGGGATGGTTCCTTTGAAAGGGCACGGCCGGCTTCCTTCCTCGTCCTTCCCTAATCCGATGAGACCGATGACCTCGCTGTCTTGTCTCCTACCCCAAAACAACCCAACCCCGGGACAGGGGGGGGGGGGGGGGCGAACTAACATCAAACTTCAATGCTGGACACAGTACAAGTGTGTCAGAACACACAGTGCACCGAACACTCCTAACGATAGGCCTCGGCAGTCAACAACACATATACGAGGTGCATTCAAGTTCTAAGGCCGCCGATTTTTTTTTCTAATTAAGTACTCACCCGAAATCGATGAAACTGGCGTTACTTCTCGACGTAATCGCCCTGCAGACGTACACATTTTTCACAACGCTGACGCCATGATTCCATGGCAGCGGCGAAGGCTTCTTTAGGAGTCTTTTGACGACTGGAAAATCGCTGCAATAGCAGCACGGCTGGTGAATGTGCGGCCACGGAGAGTGTCTTTCATTGTTGGAAAAAGCCGAAAGTCACTAGGAGCCAGGTCTGGTGAGTAGGGAGCATGAGGAATCACTTCAAAGTTATCACGAAGAAACTGTTGCGTAACGTTAGCTCGATGTGCGGGTGCGTTGTCTTGGTGAAACAGCACATGCCCAGCCCTTCCCGGACGTTTTTGTTGCAGTGCAGGAAGGAATTTGTTCTTCAAAACATTTTCGTAGGATGCACCTGTTACCGTAGTGCCCTTTGGAACGCAATGGGTAAGGATTACGCCCTCGCTGTCCCAGAAGATGGACACCATTTTTTCAGCACTGGCGGTTACCTGAAATTTTTTTGGTGGCGGTGAATCTGTGTGCTTCCATTGAGCTGACTGGCGATTTGTTTCTGGATTGAAAAATGGCATCCACGTCTCATCCATTGTCACAACCGACGAAAAGAAAGTCCCATTCATGCTGTCGGTGCACGTCAACATTGCTTGGCAACATGCCACACGGGCAGCCATGTGGTCGTCCGTCAGCATTCGTGGCACCCACCTGGATGACACTTCGCATTTTCAGGTCGTCATGCAGGATTGTGTGCACAGAACCCACAGAAATGCCAACTCTGGAGGCGATCTGTTCAACAGTCATTCGGCGATCCCACAAAACAATTCTCTCCACTTCCCCGATCATGTTGTCAGACCGGCTTGTGCAAGCCCGAGGTTCTTTCGGTTTGTTGTCACACGATGCTCTGCCTTCATTAAACTGTCGCACCCAGGAACGCAGTTTCGACACATCTATAACTCCATCATCACATGTCTCCTTCAACGGTCGATGAATTTCAATTGGTTTCACACCACGTAAATTCAGAAAACGAATGATTGCACACTGTTCAAGTAAGGAAAACGTCGCCATTTTAAGTATTTAAAACAGTTCTCATTCTCGCCGTTGATGGTAAAATTCAATTTGCCGTACGGTACTGCCATCTCTGGGACGTATTGACAGTGAACGCGGTCTCATTTCAAAACAATGCGCATGTTTCTATCTCTTTCCAGTCCGGAGAAAAAAAATCTGAGGCCTTAGAACTTGAATGCACCTCGTATGTGCTAATGTTAACACCATGACATCGGGCACTACGACTGAAATGGGCACGAGACCATCGGCACCGGACGTTGGCGCTGTGGCAGAGCACTGCATGTTCTGATGAATCACTACACCTTCACCATGTCGATGAGACGGCCTGAACCTGTTGTCTTCCAAGGGAACAGCTCCTCAACACTCATACTGCAGGACGCAGTCAAGGTGGTGGCGGCTCCATTATGCCCTGGAGAACATACACGTCAGCATTCATGGGTCCAGTTGAGCTCGAGCAAGGCACTGTGACGGCCAAGGAGTATTTTGCTTTGGTTGCTGTCCACGTACACCCCTTTATGACGATCATATTTCCCGACGTCAGTAGCTTTTTTCAATAAGATAATGCGCCACGTCACAAGACCAAACGTGTGATGAGAGTAACATAGTGGTGATTTCATGTTGATATGCTGACCCTGCAACTCGCCACATCTGAACCCAATCAGACATATCTTGGAAGTGACTGAACGTGTCGTCAGGGATGTGCACTCCCCTTCTCTAGGTTTACGGGAATTGGGTGACTTGTGTGTGTGTGCAGATGTGGTACCAGCTCCCTCCAGGAACCTACATGGGCCTCATTACCTCCACACCACAATGTGTCGCAGCTGTTCTCCATCCCGAAGATGGACATACCGCTATTAGGTAGGTGGCCATAAAGTTTTGGCTGATCAGTGTACCGGGTGATCAAAAAGTCAGTATAAATTTGAAAACTTAATAAGCCACGGAATAATGTAGATAGAGGTAAAAATTGACACACATGCTTGGAATGACATGGGGTTTTATCAGAAAAAAAACGAAGTATTGCTAGATGCATGAAAGATCTCTTGCGCGCGTCATTTGGTGATGATCATGTGCTCAGCCGCCACTTTCGTCATGCTTGGCCTCCCAGGTTCCCAGACCTCAGTCCGTGCGATTATTGGCTTTGGGGTTACCTGAAGTTGCAAGTGTATCATGATCGACCGACATCTCTAGGGATGCTGGAAGACGACATCCAACACCAATGCCTCACCATAACTCCAAACATGCTTTACAGTGCTGTTTACGGCATTATTCCTCGACTACAGCTATTGTTGAGGAATGATGGTGGACATATTGAGCATTTCCTGTAAAGAGCATCATCTCTGCTTTGTCTTACTTTGTTATGCTAATTATTGCTATTCTGATCAGATGAAGCGCCATCTGTCGGACATTTTCGAAGTTTTCTATTTTTTTTGTTCTAATAAAACTCCATGTCATTCCAAGGATGTGTGTCAATTTGTACCTCTCTATCTACATTATTCCGTGATTTATTCAGTTTTCAAATTTATACTGACTTTTTGATCACCCGGTACGTGTAGTCATTGAAGGAATGCACTATTTCCAACTTCGTTTCCATTGTTTGATTAAATAACGTGCTTGAGCTCTTAGATTTTCAGAAAATTAAAATATTAGCTGAGGGACGTCATCTTCATTGTTGAATGCTCTTTGTTTCTGATGGTCTCCGCTCTTTCTTGACATCACTACAATACAGCATATCGCATTATGTGCTGTATGGTCAATCACACTCATTGTTTCTTGCATTATATCGTCAGCATCCTTTACTTGATAAACCGTGATGAAAGCTTTGAGAGTAAGCGTACCAACTGGCTTTTCACTAGGTAAAGCATCAGTGGGTCTCGAATAGAGCACTCAATAAAATGATTGGGTAATGGTCACTGTAGCACAAATCCTGTGGACATGCCATAGTAGCAGAGATGTGAGACTAGGACTGCAAAGCGTTCACTGTCTGCAAAAATTGGACATGGGACAACTATGATGGTTGGTAAATTTCGGGGGGGAGGGGGGGCGCAGTAGTCAGGGACACCACAACATCGAACGTCATCAGTCCCTCGGCCCGACCGAGCGAGGTGGCGCAGTGGTTAGACACTGGACTCGCATTCGGAAGGACGACGGTTCAATCCCGCGTCCGGCCAACCTGATTTAGGTTTTCCGTGATTTCCCTAAATCACTCCAGGCAAATGCCGGGATGGTTCCTCTGAAAGGGCACGGCCGACTTCCTTCCCCATCCTTCCCTAATCCGATGAGACCGATGACCACGCTGTCTGGTCTCCTTCCCCAAACCAACCAACCAACCAACCCACCCTCGGCCCGAAAGCAGTTCATCCAGAAGTAAAGACATCCACAGACATCGTTTTCTGATATAGTAGCGGTTCATAACACTGAAAGTGAGAACGCTAAAAATGTAATGGGCATCTGTTGTACCATCAACAATAAGCTCAATATGAAGGAGATCAAGAAGTCAGCAGCTTGGTGGCACCAGGGCTCTGCATGTGATAGGTAATGTCCCGCCCACAGCAGTCCCATCCCTGATCCATTACAGTCAAGATCATACACTATTCACCAAAGTGAGACACCCAGAATAGAAAACTGGGTAAGGCACAAAGGAGACATACCGAATCTAAAAGCGATTAAAACCTAGTAAATGCGGGATGAAAGAGTACCGTGGTCAAGGAGGTAAGGTCTGGGCTCTCCAGACCTAGCATATAGCAGGTGAAACCCCATCACCAACCACCCTGCCCCTGCTTTGTATGTAGATTAAAACCTAACACCAGAATAAAAACCACTTGCAGAGAAAAAACTGATAACCAGTTCAACTACTCATGAACTGTTCACCAATTAGAGACAGAGTCCGCAAGTCCATACTTAGCAAGTACAATTTACATGCACAAACATAGAAAACCTACACTGATGACCCCAAACATTATGACCACCTGTTTAATAGCATGTTGCTCCACTTTTCCAACGCAGTGCAACAGAAATTCTGCTTCGTATGGACTATACAAGTCCTTGACAGGATTCCGGAAATATGTCGCACCAGTTATTTATGCGCTGGTCCCCGAAAATTACGGGATGATGGTTTACGTGCATGCAGCTGGCGCCCGATATGTATTCCAGTGGGTACAGATCAGGCACGTTTGGTGGCATCAATGTGAGCTCACTATAATGCCCTTCAAACCTTGCATCGCTGACATTTATCCTGTTGGAAGGTGTTATCACCGTAGTGGGAGACTTCAGGCATGAAGCGAGGCAGGTGGTCCGCAATAATGGTGACGTAGTTCACTGCTGTCATGATGAGTTCGATTACCACCACAGATCCCATGAAAGCCCAACTCAGTATACCCCATAGCATAATTCTGTCCTCACCTGCCTCCATCCGTGACGCGGTACGCGTTTCGTGCACCCATTCGCTTGAATGAATGACAGCGTGTAAGGACACAACCATTGGCCTGGTGTAACAAGAAATGCGATTCATTCGGCAGGCGACACGTTTCTATTGATCCTCTGTGAAAACTCAGTGATGATGTGCCCACTGCAATTATAACTGACGATGTCGTTGGGTCAACACAGGAACACACAGCAGTATTGTGATGTGGAGCTCCATGTTCAACAATGGCCTTTAAACGAAATGGTTCAAATGGCTCTGAGCACTATGGGACTTAACATCTGAGGTCATCAGTCCCATAGAACTTAGAACTACTTAAACCTAACTAACCTACGGACAGCACACACATCCATGCCCGAGGCAGGATTCGAACCTGCGACCGTAGCAGCAGCGCGGTTCCGGACTGAAGCGCCTAGAACCGCTCGGCCACAGCAGCCGTCGCCTTTAAATGGTGTGCTCCGAAGCATTGTACTCTGTCGTCAAATCTGCCACAGATCGCTGCCTATCCTGGATTACACAGTGTGGGATACCCCGATCTTTGCGTTTTGCAATGAGACATTGTCGCCCAATATCATACGGCCTACTCGTGGTTTCACTATCCTTCAACCACTTTCCATAGGTGCTCGCGACAGTAGTACGCCAACAGGCGATCAGCTTCGCCATTTCAGAAATTCTCTTTTCTAGCTGCAGCGCCATAGCAATGTGCCCTTTCTCAAAACCGCTTATATCAGTGGATTTTTGTATTTGTGGAACGTATCTTCGCTATAATGACTGCACCTTCGTTTCTCTTCCGCTTACATTCTTTCCTTACTGCGCCGTGTGCCCGCAACACCACCAGGAGGCCTTCAACCTCGCGGTGGGCAGTGCTTATAACATTTTGGCTCATCTGTGTATATGATTATTGTTGTTACCTTTTACTCAGTACAGCGTAATTATGATCTTCATCTACATCTACATCCATACTCCGCAAGCCACCTGACGGTATGTGGCGGAGGGTACCTTGAGTACCGCTATCGGTTCTCCCTTCTATTCCAGTCTCGTATTGTTCGTGGAAAGAAGAGTTGTCGGTATGCCTCTGTGTGGGCTCTAATCTCTCTGATGTTATCCTCATGGTCTCTTCGCGAGATATACGTAGGAGGGAGCAATATACTGCTTGACTCCTCGGTGAAGGTATGTTCTCTAAACTTCAACAAAAGCCCGTACCGAGCTACTGAGCGTCTCTCCTACAGACTCTTCCACTGGAGTTTATCCATAATCTCAGTAACGCTTTCGCGATAACTAAATGATCATGTAAGGAAGCGCCCTGCTCTCCGTTGGATCTTCTCTATCTCTTCTATCAACCCTATCTGGTACGGATCCCACACTGCTGAGCAGTATTCAAGCAGTGGGCGAACAAGCGTACTGTAACCTACTTCCTTTGTTTTCGGATTGCATTTCCTTAGGATTCTTCCAATGAATCTCAGTCTGGCATCTGCTTTACCGACGATCAACTTTATATGATCATTCCATTTTAAATCACTCCTAATGCGTACTCCCTGATAATTTATGGAATTAACTGCTTCCAGTTGCTGACCTGCTATTTTGTAGCTAAATGATAAGGGATCTATCTATATGTATTCGTAGCACATTGCACTTGCTTACATTGAGATTCAATTGCCATTTCCAGCACCATGCGTTAATTCGTTGCAGATCCTCCTGCATTGCAGTACAATTTTCCAGTGTTACAACTTCTCGATATACCACAGCATCATCCGCAAAAAGCCTCAGTGAACTTCTGATGTCATCCACAAGGTCATTTATGTATATTGCGAATAGCAACGGTCCTACGACACTCCCCTGTGGTACACATGAAATCACTCTTACTTCGGAAGACACCTCTCCATTGAGAATGACATGCTGCGTTCTGTTATCTTGGAACTCTTCAATCCAATCACAGAATTGGTCTGATAGTCCATATGCTCTTACTTTGTTCATTAAACGACTGTGGGGAACTGTATCGAACGCCTTGCGGAAGTCAAGAAACACGGCATCTATCTGTGAACCCGTGTCTATGGCCCTCTGAGTCTCGTGGACGAATAGCGCGAGCTGGGTTTCACACGACCGTCTTTTTTCGAAACCCATGCCGATTCCTACAGAGTAGATTTCTAGTCTCCAGAAAAGTCATTATACTCGAACATAATACGTGTTCCAAAATTCTACAACTAATCCAGCATAATCTGTGGTCAATCATCCACTCAAGTAGCTTACAGATGAAATCGTTGGTCAGGGTAATTGGTCAGTAACTGTTTTGAGATATTTAAGAATAAGAAAACTATGGTATCTGACTGAGCTTGGTAGGGAGTGAAATATAAGGGGACATCTTCAACTAGTCACATCTGCAGTAGAACAGTAGCCAGATGGGAAGAGAATGTAATGCTATCACGAAGTGGGTCGAAAAATGTCCTGCAAGAACCAAAACAGTACAAAGACTACCCTGTAGGACAAGGCCCAAAACAGCCCTTTATAGCTGGTAGCCTCTAAGATCACTGAGCTTGGCCCATGCCCGAGATGATGAGGCACACGTCCCCAAGGAGGAGATATAGCTCTCCCGAATATTCCTTCTTACTATATTTGGTTGGATAGTGAGCCTTAGCACTAAGTCGCTTAAAAGTGATAAGCTTGAGCTTGGATGTCATTTGAATAAATGCAGGGATTGTCAGCAATCCTGAATAGCTATTGCAATGTCTTTGGTACACCACATCACTGGCTGGTTGGTTTGGGGAAGGAGACCAGACAGCGTGGTCATCGGTCTCATCGGATTAGGGAAGGAAGGCGGCCGTGCCCTTTCAGAGGAACCATCCCGGCATTTGCCTGGAGTGATTTAGGGAAATCACGGAAAACCTAAATCAGGATGGCCGGACGCGGGATTGAACCGTCGTCCTCCCGAATGCGAGTCAAGTGTCTAACCACTGCGCCACCCCACTCGGTCCCATATCACTGGCTGACGATGGAGGGGAGGGGGGGGGGTGCGCACCTATAGAATAGGTAATAGCTGATATAGCTGTGCAGATGATCCATATGAGACGCCTTGCACAACCCCATCTCTACAATCCAACAGATAGGTAGGCAGCGAATGTAACAGCAGAGGCATACACTGGCCAACTGGCTCAGTGAAATGTCTAATGTGGTAGTGAGTCTGGCACCAGGAAGGAAACAACAGGATCACCAGAAAGTGGTCGTCATGCAGTGACGAATATACTGAAGCCACAAAATTAAGGGAAGAGACCGTAAGATCAACAGCTGATAAGGTGCCATGGGCAGCACTGAAATTTGTACGAAAACCATACCTGAGAAAGCACAGATCATGGTTGGTGAGATGCTGGTCAATTAGAAGGCCGCTACCAGATGAAGTGGCACCCCCCCCCCCCCCCCCCCGCATAGTGGGTGGTGTGCGTTGAAGTCCCCAAGTAGGGGAAAAAGAGGATTAATGCAGTCAATTCAACATTAGTATGTGGCTGGCCTGTAAGTAGGTAAACGTTACAAACGGCTGTTGCCTCCAACGAAGTACGAAGGGGAATCCATTTACTGACGACATCTGTATGAATCAAAGTACAGATCCCTACAGATGCCCTCTAGCAACCAGCACAGTTCCAACAAAACGACTGATAACCACAAAACACTGGAGAATTGTTATCAGGGAAGTGCGTTTCTTGGAGGGCAATGCAAACTGCAGAAGAAGTAAGGTGGTGGTGTTCTGGATGGTGACAAGACAATAGTACCATCACAATTGTACTGAAGGATGACTGTGACTGGTGGACAAGAGGACTGGTCACTACTACACTACTACTTCATAGCCACTGGTGGTCAATAGCCCTATATCCCCAACTAAACTCCGTCCGAACAGGCCTTGGAATGCCCAACTGTACCGACCGGCCGCCGTGTCATCCTCAACCCAAAGGCGTCACTGGACGCGGATATGGAGGGGCACGTGGTCAGCACACTGCTCTCCCAGCCGTATATCAGTTTACGAGACGGGAGCCACTACTTCTAAATCACATAGCTCCTCAGTTTGCCTTACAAGGCGCTCCACTTCCCAACAGCACTTGGCAGACCGGATGGTCACCCATCCAAGTGCTAGGCAAGCCCGACAGCACTTAACTTCGGTGATCTGACACGAACCGGCATTGCCACAGTGGCAAGGCCGTTGGCTCTATCCACTAAACTTCCTTCATTTTTATCTCACTACCAGTGGGACTGCCTCGACGTTTGTCTTCATAGTATGCCCCCTTCCGTGGCACATTTCTAGACTTTTCTCCTGGGACTTGTTGAAATTTTTTCAGCACCTGAGTCATTTCCAGTTCGTTAAAGGTTGTATTTCTCCGACAAACGAGTGGGCATAATACAAACGTTTGTTGTGACACTTGCTAGAAAATTTCTTTTACTGATGAGCCTTTAAGTTTGGACAATGTTTAATGACAGTACCAAGGATATGTGTGGAACGTCACACGTTTCTGTATCCCAGAGCACATCGAAGCAAATTACAATGGTTCAAATGGCTCTGAGCACCATGGGACTTAACTGCTGTGGTCATCAGTCCCCTAGAACTTAGAACTAGTTAAACCTAACTAACCTAAGGACATCACACACATCCAAGCCCGAGGCAGGATTCGAACCTGCGACCGTAGCGGTCACGCGGTTCCAGACTGAAGCGCCTTTAACCGCACGGCCACACCGGCCGGCCCAAGCAAATTAAAACGAATACACAATCTATCGGCATGCAAGTACTTGACCTGCGATACCAAGCTACATCAAACTGCTGTGGTCAGTGCTGATTGTGTATGCCCCAGAAAAAAAAGGAAAGGTTCTCTAACACACTCATGGAAGAGTTTCTGTTTAAATGTAGTTCGGTTTTCAAAGATTTATTAAGATATTTCTTCTCTACAGATACAGCTTACCTTGCCTACATTTCCATCCAAAAGCAACAGAGCCGGTGCCTCATTATACCCGCCCTGCAGTCAATGCGGTTGAACGATCGACTCACGGAGCTACATGAAATGCTCTATATATGACACATTCGAAGCCAGTCATAGTTGAAGTTGATCCGCGCGGATACTCTTATCCGCGAAAGTGGGACTTTCGCCGAACAATTCTATCGGGAATGGCCATTAAAATTGCTACACCACGAAGATGACGTGCTACAGACGCGAAATTTAACCGACAGCAAGAAGATGCTGTGATTGCAAATGATTAGCTTTTCAGGGCATTCACGTAAGGTTGGCGCCGGTGGCGACACCTACAACGCTCTGACGTGAGGGAAGTTTCGAACAGATTTCTCATACACAAACAGCAGTTGACCGGCGTTGCCTGGTGAAACGTTGTTGTGATGCCTCGTGTGAGGAGGAGAAATGCGTACCATCACGTTTCCGACTTTGATAAAGGTCAGATTGTAGCCTATCGCGATTGCGGTTTATCGTATCGCGACATTGCTGCTCGCGTTGGTCGAGATCCAATTACTGTTAGCAGAATATGGAATCGACGGGTTCAGGAGGGTAACATGGAACGCCGTGCTGGATCCGAACGGCCTCTTATCATTAGCAGTCGAAATGACAGGCATCTTATCCACATGGCGGTAACGGATCGTGCAGCCACATCTTGATCCCTGAGTCAGTAGATGGGGACGTCTGCAAGAAAACAACCATCTGCACGAACAGTTCGACGACGTTTGCAGCAGCATGGACTACCAGCTCGGAGACCATGGGGCGGTTACCCTTGACACTGCATCATAGACAGGAGTGCCTGTGATGGTGTACTCAACGACGAACCTGGGTGCACGAATGGCAAAACGTCATTTTTTCGGACGAATCCAGGTTCTGTTTACAGCATCATGATGGTCTCATCCGTGTTTGGCGACATCGCGGTGAACGCACATTGGAAGCGTGTATTCGTCAACGCCATACTGGCGTATCACCCCGGCGTGATGGTATGGGGTGCCATTGGTTACACGTCTCTGTCACCTCTTGTTCGCGTTGACGGCACTTTGAACAGTGGACGTTACATTTCTGATGTGTTACGACCCGTGGCTCTACCCTTCATTCGATCCCTGCGAAACCCTACATTTCAGCTGGATAATGCACGACCGCATGTTGCAGGTCCTGCACGGGCCTTTCTGGATACAGAAGATGTTCGACTGCTGCTCTGGTAAGAACATTCTCCAATCTCTCACCAACTGAAAGCGTCTGGTCAATGGTGGCCGAGCAACTGGCTCGTCCCTCCACTCCAGTCACTGCTCTTGATGAACTGTGGTATCGTGTTGAAGCTGCATGGGCAGCTGTACCTGTACACACGATCCAAGCTCTGTTTGACTTGGAGCCCAGGAGTATCAATGGCGTTATTACGGCCAGAGGTGGTTCTTCTGGGTACTGATTTCTCAGGATCTATGAACCCAAATTGCGTGAAAATGTAATCACATGTCAGTTGTTGTATAATATATTTGTCCAATGAATACCCGTTTATCATCTACATTTCTTCTTGGTGTAGCAATTTTAATGGCCAGTAGTGTCGTTTATCCATCTACCTTGATCTCAACGTCATGTACTGTGTACATTTTA
Organism: Schistocerca americana; assembly: GCF_021461395.2. NCBI lineage: Eukaryota > Metazoa > Arthropoda > Insecta > Orthoptera > Acrididae > Schistocerca > Schistocerca americana. The sequence continues at coordinate 292,108,305 of NC_060130.1, forward strand.
TCCAGTAATGATCACGTCGTGGTGACGCAGTTGCCACCAACTCCCGCCTAAAAACTTAATCAGAAAGTTGTCCTCGACCTGAAGGCTGTTTTGAACACCGCAATGATTTACTAGATATGGCACTTGCCTTCCTGCAATCTTTGAACTGACAGCCACTTTTGGAGCGGCCTACTATTGAATGCAGCCTCCGAATCACAGTGTACGAAGAGAGACACTTAGGGACGTGCAGATCTTTCACCTATTTTCAAGGAATAGCTTGGGCCTTCTCAACCATCAAATGGAAAATTTAAGAATACGGGACTATTTGTGTTTCAAGACATTCTACTGTGGCATATGGTAAAAAAGAATTTGCTGGTGAACCGCAGCCACATTTTCTAGCGTGCGGCCACGTTTACGAATGTCTTTTGACCCATTGAACACAGATTCTGTCTGACGCCATTTTCGAAGTAAGCGTTGCATGGCACTCTCTGATACCAGTAAACTTCTCAGAAAACAAGTGAGCATACTGTTTCCACGACTTTGCTGTCGCGTAATTTTCCGCAACGTACACCCGTTGCTCCATTGAGAGTACCATCGCCCCTTTGCACTGCTCCACTCACTCTGACAGCCGGCACGATGCTCTGGATCACGTGGCGGGCGTACATGTGGTGTGCACGTCAGAGGGTATGGTTATCTACATGCATTCCCGTCCAATCTCATCCACTCGTCCGTGCCGCTTTTATTTTCCCCACCCTGTACTGCCAGGTTCTCTCTTTGTTATGATCGTTGTCTTTCATTTATCGTCATTTACTTAGTAGAAATTTTGTCCAAGTCTTTCTGCATAACTATCCCTACGTTCGTCAAACGATGATTCTTTCCCATGGGTAACAGCATCATAAGCAAACTCATAGCCCTGCTGACTATCTGTTTATCTCCGGAACTTTAGGTATTCTATTATTCTTCCCTCGAGCACGGCCGACGTAACTTCCGTTTCCGTTCAAAATTTTATCTCCAGTACAATGTACTGGGTCCTATTATTCGAAACTTTAACGACTCTATGATACACCATTAACTGCAGTTGTTAACAGAATGCAAAAATTTCCGAGATTAGCACAGCTGATACACTCAAATTTTCCGAACTCGCACGCCTTTATTGGTGGAATTATCAAAAGGAATTAACAGAGCCTCTGGGAATTCCATTTGCTATCAGCAGACGCGGCTGAGTGGAATATATAATACGGCTGTTCAAATGCGGAAAATGTGCGCTGTGTGCGTGGATACCGATTCACAATCTTACAAGAACACCACACGGGAGTCGGAATTTTGAAATTTTTTAGTATTTGTGATACGTGACGTTCAGAATTCTAATATTCATTTACCAAAGCAGTTCGACGCTACTCGCAAAAATTCTCGAGAAAATCGACTTCTAAGTTTGTCGAGCGTCTTGACTGTCCTATGGTAAGATCGATTTTTCGAGATGCAGTGTGGCTCTGTGGCAGAATCCTCGCCTGCCGCCTCGGGGACCTGGGTCCGATTCTTGATCAGTCGAAATTATTAAACAAGGGTACATCTTCAAGGAGCGTTTCAGCTAAGTGTAAAATCGACAAAGATGGAAAAAAATCCAATAGCACTAGAGGACGGTAATCGCTGGTTACTTTCATTTATCCGCATTCTGGCAGCTACCAAGTAGAAATTTTGTCCAAGTCTTTCTGCATAATTATCCTTACGCTAGTCAAACTTTTTTCACGTTCATTTCGAATACGTACATCATTTAAATATTAAATTCATAAAAATACATGCAAATAAGCACACACCAATTTTCATTTCTATGAAATACGCACGTTTTTTATTTCTAATTATTTATCAAGCACAAACATCCAGTTATCATTGGAAACTGAGATTCTTAATTAACAGTCTTAGACAAGATCGATTACAATAAAAACTATTACAATTAATTTTTCCTTCATGTAATACACGCTTCACGGGAATGCTTGTGAATGACGTACTTTTGTTTAACAACTCTATCACGGCCAGAAGTCGAACCTGAGGCACACACGTTGCAAGTGTGAATTGGTTGGTTTAAAAGAGGGGGGTGGGGGGGGGGAAGGGACCAAACTACGAGGTCATCGGTCCCTTGTTCCAAAGTAAACAATGCCACAAGGGTGAGGAGACGACAATGAGACAACACAAAACAGAATGAAAGGAAAAACCACAACAATGACTGAAGGGCAACATAGACTTAAATGGACAAAAGGGGACAAGAAAGCCACAAAGACGCAATGAACAGGTAGAAGAGGTTAAAACAAGAATGCAGGTTACCATGGCTGGTTGATCATGAGTCTAAAAAGGAACAGCCAGCCTCTCTGCAATACATTAAAACCTCCACCCTGAAAGCACTAGGCTGGAGGACACACAGGGTCAAAGGACATGTGCTAAAACTTGGAGCAAATGATAAAACTCACCTTCACGAATAAAACTTAAAACTAAAGATACTATTGAGGCATTGTCGCTCAACACCGAAAGTAGGGTGCTGAGAAAGTTAAAAGTCCGCCGCAGAGCGGCTTAAAAGTGGGCAGTCCAGCAAGAGATGTACGAACGTCATTCGTGAGCCACAGCAACGCCGGGGTGGGTCCTCGCGACGGAGGAGGTAACCATGCGTCAGCCACGTAGGGTCAATGCGGAGCCGACAGAGAACCCCACAGTCCCTGCGAGAGGCGCGCACGGAGATCTTCCACACATTCCTGTTTTCCTTAATGGCACACAGCTCGTTGTGCGCACTGCGGTTATGCCATTCTGTCTCCCAAATGCGCAAAACCTCGCGGCATAGTACTGAACGCAAGTCAGTTGCAGAGAAGCTGATCTCCATAAGCGGTTTCGGTGTAGCCTGTTTGGCCAGCCTGTTGGCAAGTTCGTTGCCTGGGATTCCGAAGTGACCTGGGGTCCAGACAAACAACACTGAACGACTGGGCCGTTCCAGGGCATAGGTGGAGTCCTGTATGGTCGCTACCAAAGGATGACGAGGGTAGCACTGGTCGATAGCTTGTAAGCTGCTCAAGGAGTCAGTAGAAAATAGAAACGACTCGCATGCGTGGATGTGCTCAAGAGCACAAGACATGGCCGGCAGCTCTGCACTGAAAACACTGCAGCCGTCTGGTAAGGAGTGCTGTTCTTAATGTCCTGCATGGACATAGGCAAAGCCAACGTGACCATCAGCAATCTAGCCATCGGTGTGAACCACTTCACTTCATGGCCCCAGTAAATGTCGAGAATCGAGAGGAAGTAACAGCAGAGAGTCACAGGGTTAACCGAGTCCTTACGGCCATGTAAAATGTCCAGACGAAGCCGCAGCCTACGTATCCACCATGGAAGTGTTCGTGAATGAACCTGAAGTATAGGTGGTAAATAAATGTCGTGTGACTAGGGCCTCCTGTGAGGTAGACCGTTCGCTGGGTTCAAGTCTTTCGATTTGATGCCACTTCGGCGACTTGCGTGTCAATGGGGATGAAATAATGATGATTAGGACAACACCCAGTCCATGAGCGGAGAAAATCTCCGACCCAGCCGGGAATCGAACCTGGACCCTGTGGACTGACATCCTGTCGTTCTGACCACGCAGCTACCGCGATCTGACAGTATAGGTGGTAAAGGCAAAGACTCCAGTTCGGAGAGAAGGGATCGCACATGAACTGCAATTGTAATCCCTGACCTGGGCCGCCGATGAGGGAGATGAACCGCCATGGGCGGGAAAAGGAGACGGTAATTCGGATGCACAGGAGAACTACGAACATGTGCAACCTAACAGGAGAGCAACTGTGCACGCCTAACCTGCAATGGAGGGACTCTAGCCTCCAGCAGGACGCTGGTTACCGGACTCGTCCTAAAAGCTCCTGTCACTAGGCCAACGCCACAGTGGTGCACGGGTTGAGTGAACGCAGCACTGAGGTTGCCGCCGAACCATAAACCACACTCCCAGAGTCAAGGTGGGATTGAACAAAGGCTCTGGAGAGATACAGCAGCGTAGTGCTATGTGCACCCCAGTTGGTGTTGCTCAGGCAGCGGAGGGCATTGAGGTGCTGCCAGCACTTCTGCTTAAGCTGACGAAGGTGAGGTAGCCAAGTTAATCGGGCGTCGAAAACGAGACCTAAGAATCGATATGTCTCGACTACAGTGCGTGGATCGTCATGAAGGTAAAGTTCTGGTTCCGGATGAACGGTACGACGCCGACAGAAATGCATGACACACTACTTAGCGGCCGAAAACTGGAAGCCATGGGCGAGAGCCCATGACTGCGCTTTGTGGATGGCTCCCTGTAGGCACCGCTCAGCAGCACCAGTACTGGTGGAACAGCACGAAATGCAGAAGTCGTCTGCATACAGAGAAGGTGACACCGACGGCCATACAGCTGCTGCTAGACCATTAATGGCCACTAAAAATAGAATACACTCAATACAGAGCCTTGCAGGACCCCATTCTCCTGGATATGGGGCGAACTATGGGAGGCACCAACTTGGACACGGAAATTACGAAGCGAGAGGAAGTTTTTATTCAAAAACTCGAGCGGGGCTCGGAGACCCCACTCGTATAATGTGGCAAGGATATGATGTCGCAAGTCGTGTCATACGTTTTTCGTAAATAAAAGAAAGACAGCGACCAGGTGTTGGTGTCTGGAAACGCCTCTTTAGATGGCAGACTCGCGGGACACAAGATTATCAGTGGTAGAGCGACCCTGGCAGAAGCTGCCCTGGCATGGAGCCAGTAGGCCACGTAACTCCAGGACCAAACCCAAACACGGACACACCATACATTCTAGTAGCTTACAAAGGACGTTGGTGAGGCTGATGGGCCGATAGCTATCCAAATCAAGCGGGTTTTTACCGGGTTTAAGCACCGGAATGATGGTACACTCCCGCTATTATGATGGAAAGACGCAATCGCAAGAGATTCGGTTGAAGATGATGAGATGTCGCTTGTAGTCAGATAAGAGATGATTAATCATTTGACTGTGGATCCGATCTGGCCCAGGAGCAGTGTTGGGTTAATGCGCAAGGGCACTGAGGAGCTCCCACTCTGTAAATGGGGTGTTATAGGGTTCACTGTGGCGTGTAGCGAACGAGAGGACATTTCTTTCCATCCGCCGTCTGAGGGTGCGAAAGGCTGGGGGTAGTTCTCTGACGCACAGGCTCAAGCATAGCGCTCAGCAATCGCGTTTGCGTAGGTAGATAACACGCCATTTATGTTAATGCCAGGGACACCTGTTGAGGTCTGGTACCCAAAAAGACGTCTGATCTTCGTCCAGACTTGGGAAGGCGACGTATAGCACTCAATGGTCGAGACGTATCTCTCCCAACACTCCTGCTTCCGTCTTTTGATAAGCTGGCGTACACGGGCACGGAGCCGCTTAAAGGCTCTCAGATGCTCTAGGAAATGGTACCTCTTATGTTACTGTAGAGCTCGCCGATGCCCTGTAATTGCCTCAGCGCCTTCTGGCGACCACCAAGGGACTGTCTTTCGCCAGGGGCTCCCTAAAGAGCTAGGGATCGCGTTTTCTGCTGCAGAAACGATTATGGTAGTCACCTGCTCAACTATCACATCGATGTTACCAAGTGGGGAAGATTCAACACTGACATCAGAGGTGAAAGTTTCCCAGTATGCCTTGTTTAAAGCCCATTTGGGCAGGCGTCCGTGGGCCTGACGCCGGGGCAGTGGCAGGAAGATGGGGAAGTGGTCACTATCACACAGGTCGTCACGTTCTCTCCAGTGGATAGATGGGAGAAGTCCTGGACTGAAAATGGATAGGTCAATGTCCGAGTAACTACCACGAGCCACAATGAAATGTGTGGCAGCCTCAGTATTTAAGAGGCAGAGTTCGAACTGAGACAGTAAAGTTTTGTCATCTCTAACTTCGCCAGTAAGCACAGTGCCACCCCATAATGCGTTATGAATGTTAAAATCTCCCAAATGTAGGAAAGGTTTAGTGAGATGATGAATCAGTGCAGCTAATACATTCATGGGTACTGCCCCATCTGGAGGAAGATATACACTGCAGACAGTTATTTCCTGTGTCGTCCTTATTCTGACACCCACAGCTACAAGAGGGGTTTGAAGGGGCGCAGTTTCACTACAAACTGAGTTCAGGACAAACGCAAACTCCACCTCACTCTCTATTATAGTCGCTACGGTTCCTGTAATATCCCTTACAGCCGCGGAGGGCAGGGGTCCCATTGCCGGGAACCAGGTTTCCTGGAAGGCAATGCAGAAAGCAGGTGTAAAGCTTCACAGTTGCCGTAGTTCAGCCAGGCAGTGGAAAAAACCGCCGCAATTCCACTGGAGGATGACATCGTGAGACTGGGAAGGCATGGAACATTCAATGAGGCAGTCTACACCTCAGTCACCTGCTGCCACCAACATATTGCATGAGCAGTCTGTATCCATTGCGTCTGAAGGTCCAGCGAGATCTAGGCCCTCAGCAGAGGCCACAATCTCCACCTTATCCCCAGACACAGAGCTTGTAGGTAGCGGTGGTGTGGGTGCCACCGCAATTTCCTTGGTGTTAGGGGGTCTTCTTTTTGGACTTTTCTCGCTGCTCCTTAGGTTTCTCTGGCTGGGAGGGTTTCACTGATTCAGTCTCCAGGACTGAGGATCATGAAGTCTTACGACCAGCTGCTTCTGAGCACATCAGCCACTGGCGGGCGTCATCTTTCCCATTAGCAGAAACCTGGGAAGGGAGTGACCCAAGGGACCCCTTTCTGGCGAGACGAGTCGAGAAAGACTTAAGCTTCTCCAGCTGAGAATTACGGACTGGTGTCCCAAATGGTTGGGGTGGAGGGGGGTGAGGTGCGGGGGGCAGTGCTCCCGATGTAGTTGGTGCAGGAGCAATTGGGGGGGGGGGGGGGGATGCTCCCCTCCATCAAGGGGCAGGTGTAGCCTTGTGGCTCAGAGCTGACTGGAATTCGCGGAACCGATGGGGCTACAACTCTTCTCGCAGCAGCAGCCTATGAGGAAGTCATAGCCACAGGATGTAGGCACTCATTTTCCCTTAGCATCAGCGCAGGTCAGTCGGTCCAGGGTCTTTTACTCCATATTATTCCTCTCTTTCTGTGAAATCCTGCGGTCTGGCGGTCAAGGTGAATGATACTCTCTGCAGCTGATACAGATGAGAGGCGGGGCACATGGATTTTTGGGATGTGATGGACGTCCACAATCTCAACATGTGATGCTGGAAGTGCAGCAGGGAGACATATGGCTGAACTTCCAGTATTTAAAGCATCGCATCAGGGGAGGGATATATGGCTTTACATCACAGCAGTAGACCATCACCTTGACCTTCTCGGGTAAGGTATCACCCTCGAAGGTCAAGATGAAGACTCCGGTGGCAACCTGATAATCCCTTGGACCCCGATGGACGCACCACACGAAATAAACACTTCGCCACTCTAAATTGGCGTGCAGCTCGTCATCAGTCTGAAAAAGAAGTCTCTGTGGACTACACTATTCAAAAGAATTAGGGGAACATGTGCATCAACATCCGGTATGAAAGATATTTTGATACAAGCGGACCTGTAGTCTTACTTCATGGCTTGAGATATTCGCTTTCAGTGTAGGCAACAATTACAATCTTTCAGAATCTGTTGGATGTGTTTTGTTTTAGTGTCAGATGACCCCTCACATGGAACTGAGTACCAGTGTCCCTGTGTTTTCTAGTAAGTACAAAGGCGGCTGTTATTTTTTTTTATCTCGAGCTAGCATTCAGGTTTCATATAAATCTCTGCAAAGAACAACATAGTGCGTTTTAGAGTAGGACCTCCACTATAGTGTTCTGTCAAAGCAGCTGAAGGGTAATATTGTCGAGTAACTCGCGCAGGTTACTTCGCTAAGTTTATAAATGTGATATGCGACGAGCTACGAGTACCATTCAGCAATCGTCGCAGGAGAGCGCTCCAACACACACAGTATACCGTACTTTATATCGATTGAGGGTTCTACTCTGGGTGAGTTCAGGCTTAACTTTCGGAACAACAGTAAAAAAAGTATCTGACGAGAAGCTTCCTCGGAAGTGATGTGTATAGGTATGAAGATGGTAACCTACGTGTATGGACCGATGATTTGCTTCGGCGCCCATCTGTGATTGTACACGCCTGTGGAGGAGTCATCCTTAACGCTTACGTTTTCTCCTCGCCCTACAGGTGCAAGTGGTTGTTGATTTTGTAGAACGACAATGCTTAAACACAGAGCTCGTCTCCTGGAATAGTATTGTCAACAGAAAGCCATTCATCCCACGAAGCGACAAGTAAGTTTCCATGCCAAAATGTCATTAGTACAGATTTTGCAGTCGTCGTAGTCATTTCACTCTGATACCTTGGGTGCTGCAAACAGCTTTACAACACAATGATACCCGAGTTCAGGCATCATCAACAGTACTGTTTCATAGCTGCTTGGGATAATTACACCGTAGTAATTATACTACGACCACGCCGAACTGACATACCCATTTTACAAATTTAAGGAGTATTGTAATATCGAATTCTTCGCTTTTAACTGTATCCTAAAAGTTGTCAGTTTCGTCGCAATTTTTCGCTGTAATGTTTTCGTTTTCGCGATTTTTCCTCAACTCATGAATATTTAACATTATTTCGATATTAAGCGATGAACATAAAATAACAGGTTAGATGGATTAAACATGTACGCAAATACAGTAGCAGGTCCAAATTACTAGTAAGCACAACCCGCAAGCCAATCCTAAGTTCCCACCTCCCCCTCGATCACAAAATCTGATTGTCTTTCACATCCCTACGGCTTCATAGTGTTGGCAATGCGCTCTGTGGAAATCTGTACTGAACAGTTCTCAACGGCCTGCACTATAAGGCGCCTACTTTGCAGAGTTTAAAAAGTGTGTCATTTCTGTGGTGACGCGCCAGTATAAACGCGCGTGATTTAATGCTGCGCGATCGCATCGCTAACATGTAAGGTGAGAGAAACACTTAACGTGTCTCATAAAACCAATAATGCCATGTGGAGCTATTTAGAGGTATATATCTTACAGAATTAATGTTAGCCACGTCGTGTACTGTGCGATTATGAGCGTAGGTGCTAAGCGCTGAAAACGAATCCTGATACAATATGAAACAATAAGACATACTGAACATATGCCGAGAATTTTATGGATTCTATTGAGCAGGACTAGAGTGAATGGCAGAGTATAGTTGTTATCTGCCATTTGTGTGTTAGTGAAACTGCCACCCAGAAAGAACCGGCACAGACAGTTTTTAATGTGTGTGAAATCTTATGGGACTTAACTGCTAAGGTCATCAGTCCCTAAGCTTACACACTACTTAACCTAAATTATCCTGAACACACACACACACACACACACACACACACACACACACACACACACACTAACCACTGCATCTCACATGGCACCTCTACATCTATAAACATACTCCACAAGGCATCCTACAGTGCTCTGTAAAGGTTATCTTGTACTATTACTGCTGCTAGTCATTGCAGTCTGACTAACATTAACCAGGAAGTTCTCTCTGTGCCAGTCCTTGTACAATGAGCAAAATTGCACGGGCTCTTCTACATAAGACACAGCAAACCTTTTTTTTTCCCAAAACATTACTCAGCAGGTCAGAGTATGTTTAACATTTATCCTCAACTTAAGGTACAGGTATCCTGAAATCTTACTGATAATCAGTGTTTAACAAATTTATTCATGCTGGACCATGAGACTACAACCCCAACATTTCTGAATGTTATTTATTGAGGTCTCTGCCACAGTTGCATATTTAAGTTGCTGGTCCTTTCACCAGCAAATGTTGGATTTACATTTCTGAAAGTGTCAAACACTTTTGAGATGGTATTTGAAATTGGAAGTTGCACTTAAAAATTTACTATCATTGAAGCGCAGCGCACACACATTTTATTGTAGATTTCCTATTAATCTCTTTCCCTTGGAATTTACTTCCATGTTAACAAGACACTTCATTTGAATTCTATTAAATCTGAAAGGAGTTGTGTAAGTAATTCACATTCTACTTTCTCGTTAATTTGAATAGTTCAAGATAATACAGTATTTGTGTAATTTTGAGGCAAACCACACACCTGGACACATATGGGCTCTTTCCATTTTGTGGTCCTCAGATAGGAGACGGAAAAGGGGGGGGGGGGCAGTATCTTTTACAGAACAAAACCTTGCAGACAGATGACTAATACCCAATTACTACCCAGACAATTCTGTTTATAATAAAACAATAGTTCTACGCACAATATCTTTGGAAAAAACACTTGCCATGTGTGTCTATTGTGATAAGTTTGACTGCATCACACCATGGCACTATTTACAGTTACAGGCACAAACAAACAACTATTATTGAAAATTTAACTACCGAGTGTATTCTTCCACCTTACAGTAATACTATACAGTCATGACTTGACATACTGGAGGAGACTGCATTATGGTTGAATGTTATGCTTACTTATTATGTAAGGAATCCATAGCCTGAACATATTGTTATAGTCCGTCACACTAAGAAAGCATACTGATGAATTACTTTGCTCTAGAACCAACCATACCTCTAGGACGCACATAGTTTACTGTTAATCTCACCAGCAACTATTTTAACTATAATTTATGCAAAGGCACTATTTTGTTATCCCTCAGTTTTTGAACAGCAGTTAGATATCGTAGTGTTACAACTTTGTCAACAGTTGTGTGCAAAGTTCATAACTGTGTCTTCATATGAAGCTTACTGTATCATAATCCGATCATGCTGAAATCATACCAACATGACCACAAAAATAAATAAAAATTGACATTCAGCGTCAAAATCTCCAAATTTACCATAACCAAACATCCAGTACATCTGGATGACAGGAAGACAAACTATTTTAGAAACATACATTACACCCTCCACCACAATTCAAGTTCAGCTACTCAGTATGATAGACAGCAAAGAAAGTGAAATTTATGGTACACAGACATTAGAACAACCTACTACAAAGCCCATAAAAAAAATCTCCCTCGTATGTACATCTTTATGACAACTCTTACTTTTGGAAGACAGAAATACCATCACTGTTACAAGTCTTTCCTCCTGAAGTACTTAAACAATATACCTAATTCTTGCAGTAAGGAACACCCTTTCCCAGTCTACGTCTGTATACAATGTCTAACTAGAACCTCATATTTGTATATTACTGAGTAATGATTTTTTGCCAAACTAGAATCACTGCGACTTACTGGGCATTTTGTAATTTTCTGCAGTGCCATAGGATTTGTTCACGTGTTTTCAAGTTTCCAGTAGTGTTTTTGTTTTCTTCATTTATTTCCTTACTGTGGATGTTGCACTTACAATATAGATTAAGTATTTTGCGAGTCGTACGGTATCAGGCGGCTATTCCGGTGTTATTTACTGCACTCTCATTCAGGAGGACTGGCGTTTATTAACTGTACCGCCACTCTGACTTGGGTTTTCCATAGTTTCCCCTGGTCGCCAAGGTGGATGCTGGGAAGGCTCCTTTGATTAGGCCATAGTCTATTTCCTGCCCTATCCTCATCTTGTCCTATTTCGTTAATGTTCTATATGTATACATTATTTGTGTAAGATTCTGACATGCCCAAAACTATTTTACCAAACGGTCTACGGACGACAAAATAAATAACGCAAATTTCTGTTGGTAAATAACCCAGTAGATAATAGAACAACAGAAAGAAGCAATTACAACTAACTACACTCCATTACGGTCTCTCTCCTCCCTCCCCCCCCCCCCCCCCCCACACACACACACACACACACCAAAGCAACGAACCTGTCAATGACATTACACATAGGTACAACTACAGTAACTGTTTAGAGTTTTTAAAGAAAATGATGCCTAAATTCTGTACACATTGAGTTTAGCAACTCTGATACGTCACAATACCTCCCAACTTAATTATTTGTATTAAGCATAAATAATTCACGTAAGCACAGTTATCGGACAAGAAACATTCACGTCCAGTATACAGCACCCTGAAACGACAAATTACTTAGCACAATTTACCGGTTTTCTTTACCATAGTAACCCAAGTGACATTATCAACAACTCGTCTTTCATCTTAAAGTCGGTTTAGAGCAAATACACTTGTCATTGCGAAACTGTCAAAGACGCATTGACAATATACACATATACCTTAACAATGAAAAATAGGAGGGTGTCACTTACCTTGTCCAAGCATTTTAACTCTTCAATAGGATACACGGTCTTTTCACACCTGGCACACTTTTTGTTCATCTTTAGGTGATAGAAATAGTTGCTGCACTGCTCAAATGTAAAGTTTTAGCACTTCAAATAATCATAAAACATTTACCATGCGATATCTAAATTATCGCTCACTACAGTCCGCAAATTACACGACGAGCAGGGTTTTTCGACCAAAAACATACAATTAACACAAACTATCTACTTGGAGCACGAAGCCTACTGACGTAAAAGGTGTGGATAAGAGTGTATATGAATGAATTCGAGAATAGAATCTCTGGTTTTCAGAGATTTTGTTTAGTACCGCAGAAAAACTTTTAATGGATTTCACCGGTGGCAACCTGTTTCTGTTATTATGATTTTAAAGGGCAACTGTAAGAGATGTCAGCTAAAACTTTCAAACGTACTGCAGCGTCAGTAATAAAATATTCTTATTTTTGATTGAAAGCAATGTAAAATAAGATACATCAAGCAAAACTTCAACTTCCTTGAACCGAAATCAAAATTACTAATATTTTATTCGCTACCTATTTGTTTCGCGGAAAGTTTATGTCTTCTTTAACAAATTTCCAGTATCCTTAAAAACTGTAACAGAACTAATACTCCAGTGATACTAATCTACACACTTCCACCGAAAGTAATAAAAACACAAATCGATCAAACACATGCTTCATGAAGGAAAAAACATTATTCAAATTTCAGTAACGTAGCAGACAAGTGACTGTAATTTTGTTAGCTGTTATAATGTGTTACAACCTCGTCTGATTCACAATTATGGCTGGCATGATTGTTCACCTGCAGCTATTCAAGCTATTATTAGTCTAGCTCATGACTGGCGGCAAAGGGGATATCAAAGTTTCTTAATATCAGTAGATTCTTCTCTGAAAGTCAGGATGCCAATGTTTTCAAGTTGTTTTTCGCGACATCTTAAGCGAATTCCTTTAAATTTCTACAGGTTCAGATTTGACTGTATGTTATTTCCGTTACTCCAATTTTCCAATCAAATGTGACTCTTCGCCTTTAGTTTATATACACTGATGTATAAACTTTCGTTTATATATCTTTCTCGGCCTGCAAAGGATAACAAACACTTGGGCAGTGTAGGCGATACAAGTGCTTTGAAATTAAACGCATTGTACACAAACAGCAAATTTCCCAATATTTAAACAATGAACCTTGTTAACAATATTTATTAACGAAAAGGCAAATACAGTGTATATGACTCTTGTATTCAGTGAACAAAGCAGTGGTGCCAACTATCAAAGGCGAAATAAGCTACATGTGTCTACAAAAATAATTCCAGAAAAAAATTCGAAATTAAATAAGGCGAATTATGTGGAGCTTTATTTTTGCAATAATTATACTGTGTAACAGACTAGCATGAATTTATATCTATTTTCTTCATTTGAAATTTGCTGGACATAACAGTAGTACAAACAATTGACAGTAAATGTATAACATTGTTTGAATTACATACCTCTGATAATTTGGAAACAACACACCAGCATTCTCATTAGTTGAAAGGATGATACGCATCACCATAGATGTTAACGTAAAAACTAATTTGCATCAATGAAACACATATTAGTATTGCTTCTTTCAAATCATATGTGCATTGCAGTGCGGTTGACATCTTAGCAAATTACTGCGCTGGATAAAAGTTAGGTGTTCCTCTCGTCATTTCAGTCGCGTGCGGATTTTTATTGCAATGGTGAAGCATACGAATACTGATTAATCCTGCATAAACCAAAGATTGGTTTACTTAGAACAGCTTCCTTAATTATTGTGAAGTTGTGACGCCTTGTTGCTGTCAGTTATGCTGCAACAGCGTTTCCAGTAAGGCACCTAAATGTTTATATTTAACAGCTATGTTTTTGGTCTTGTATATGTTTATGCTGCCGAGTCTTTAATACACACCAACATGGTTTAGTTTGCTTTATTGTGCTTTTTAATTCACGCTAATAATACATTTTCATGGGCTATTAAAGTTTGTTTTCAAAGCTTAGTTCAGTTCAAATAACATTCCTTTAATCAACTAGGATTTTAATGCTTTCCTATAATCGAGGAAAGGAAAGCAAAAAAAGCCAAACGATTGTGAAACAAATCATACTTCCAGACACCAACTAAGTAAGTAGTTTTGCAGCCAAATGCTACTAAAACGAAAGCAGAGCTAGCTCTAAAAAAGCTGATTTGGCAACAATGGAACACACACACACACACAAGCACGCGCGCGCAATGCAGGAGTGACTATTAATTATACACACATATACACTCATTGTTGACAGTCCCCTGTTATACACATCGATACACCCATTGTTCAGAGCCCTCTCAACAGCGTCGATCCTATCGATGTAAATGTACCATGTCCCAATACACCTCGTTACGTTTATGTCGCAATCAATTTACATTCAGGATTTCTCGAAATTTTACAAATTAATTCTTGCTCAAACATTTGTTGAAAATGACTGCTGTATTGTTTTCTGAATCTACTTTACAAATGTCTGTACCTTCATTCATATAACATTTATTCACAAAATAATATTGCACTACAATATGTAATAAATTGGGCCACCTTTGATACTTTGGGGTAACTTTGTCCCATATTCAGGAAAATGATAAATTATTTTCCTGCGGAGAATATGCAAAATGTTCTGGAAATCCATGTGCTCTATACTCTTTGATAATACGCATAATCATAATCTAAGCTGTTCACACTGTTTTCCAACTGTGTTTTCTTGTTGGAAGCATTGTTATAAGCGATGCCCTTCTTTGGTCGTGGTAAAGTAGTATAAAAAACTTTCTTGTCTGTGGGTCTTAATTTCCCCTGTAAAATTCGAGTAAGTACCACTTTCTTTACATTGTTTTGTATAAAATAACATAAAGCTTAATTTCTGTGTACTTTCATGAAAAATTTCGAAATTGCATTTGGTGTTGAAATATATGTTTTCTAGAACAATTTTATCATCGACCAAAAGTTGCCCAATTGAATTATACACACTTCCCCTCATTTGAGATTAATTTGCTCTATTTGCAGATAATGAAATTTATTATTTTTGGTGAACATTGCATCACAATAGAAGTGGAAGCATCCCCAGGGTGCACTTCTTACATACTTACAAACATTTGAGACTTAGTTTACCATCGTAGTGTACTCGTGACAGTGAACAATGTTTGCAATCTCTTTCAATTTGGTGAAAATGCCACTGAAGTACAAAAGAATTGTCAGAAGTAGGTGATACTGTGATTACAGCCCAGAAACTGTGGAAAAATGCCCACAAGCTGTTAGAGGAAGGAGACATCAGAGCAAATCTGAAAAACTTTTTAATATCTCAAGAAAAACCATAGTTAATAAACTGACGTCAAAGGAAAGAATTACTTCACATCCAGAATTCCCTCGGATTTTTGCTATTGAAGAAGAAGCACAGTTTGTAAAATGTGTTTTGCAACTGACTGAATTTGGGTTTCCTGTCGCTCCAATGGAACTCCAAATGATTGTGAAGTCATACGTCCCCAGACAGTGACGTATAGTTTCTAGATTCAAAGACAACTGTCCAGACCATAAATGGCTCTTGGGTTTCACAAACAGCACCCTGAACTTTATGTATGCTTTGCAACCAACATTAAAAGGAGTAGAGCTGCTGTCAATGAGCGTGTTCTCAGAGAATTTCAGTCTTTCTTTGGGCCTTTGTCCTGCTTCAATGCGGGGTCAGCCTTATTACGGATTTTGCAGTGTTAGTTGCAGAGGGTGGCTGGATGCCCTTCCTGCCGCCATCCCAAACCCCCGGGATGGAAGTAGTGTACTCCAGCTGTCTGCGTCTAGTGTAAGCCATGAAATAGTGTGAACGTGTTCAAATGTTTGTGAGTCCTGTAACTGAGGTGGAACATTGGGACCATCCCAGTATTCACATAGCGGGATGTGGAAAACCACCAAAAAACCACATCCAGGCTGGCTGGCACACTGGCCCTCGTCATGAATCCGCTGGGCAGATTCAATCTGGGACCATCGCGCCTACCTGAGTCCAGGAAGTAGCACATTAGCGATCTCGGCTGCCCTGGCAGGTCTGTGTTCTCAGAGAATATGTTGAACATTTGCATGCTGAGGTGAAAGATGTACCAGCAAGCAATATATGGAACTTCGATGAAACCAGTCTTACCGACAATCCTGGGAAAAAGAAATTTCTCACAAAAAGAGGTTTCAGAAAACATTTGTAACTCCTCCAATAGTAGCACACCTATAATGTTCGCTGGCAATGCTGACAGACCAATTTTTTCTCCATTCGTTGTTTACAAATCAGTACATTTATAGTCTACGTGGACAAAAAATGGGCCCATTAGATGCCTTTACTCACATAGCCCTAGTGGATGGTTTGACTGTAACACATTTAGCAAGTGGTTCACCAAGTTGATGCTACCAAGATTGAAAAAGCTGAAGGAAAGAAGGTAGTAAGTAATCTGTGATAATTTGTCCTCACATTTCTATGTTCTAGAGCTCTGTGGTCAGAACAACATTTCATTCATCTGTCTGCCAGCAAATAGTACCCACATTACGTTTGGAGATTGCTTTCTTTGGGCCATTGAAAGCAGCCGTGAGACAGAACCATACAGAGTGGGAAAGCTGCAAGCAAGCTTCCAAAGACACTGTTTTGCAGAAGCAGCACTTCCCATTTCTGTTAAGAAGGCTAATGGATATAGTTGGTAAAAACTCAGCAAAAACCTAATAGCAGATTTCAGAAGGTGCAACATACATCTAATCAATGTTGATCAAATTCTTTGGCATCTCCCTTCACAGACTTCTGACAAAGGTGTTGTACAAAACTCTTTCACTGAAGCTCTTCAAAATAAAAGATCTAAATGGACTTCTGGTATTGCCAGTAACAGAAGGAGGAAGCCATCTCTCTTAGAGATTCTTCCAAAGAAGAGGATTGTCTAAGATGTCTGATCAGGCCACCATCACCTGTAGTGTCTGAAGTGGATGACACCCAGTTAGTAACCAGGCCAAAGATGAGAGGTCCAGAATTTGGCAAAGTTGTGCACACTGTGGGACAGTATGTGATCTTCAAATATGAAGGGGAATATTTTCTTAGTGATGATGGAGCTACAATAAGTTCAATGCCAAAAGATGAAATGAAGTATGACTTTGATGAAATAATTTGTGCCATTCATCCTCCAAAATAGATAAGCCAACATGGTTTCTTCTGTGTGCCAGAGCTTGATGTCAGAGTTAATAAGTCACAATAGAGACTACTTTTTTGTTAAATCTTTCCAGACTTGGAAGTGCAAATGCTTGAATCACCTGTAAATGAGAAGAAGAGGATAATGGAAATGCCAAGAAAAAATCACTGGTGTATCAGTTCCTTTAGTGAGGAGTCTGACTTCAGTGTTAATGATTCTACAGGTGATGACCTAGAGTGTTAGTAGCTGAACTGTGGCACTAATGAGAACCCTACACAAAAAGTGGATGAATCATGGAAAGAGGACCTGAAAGAAAATATTGCAGTCAGTTACAACATACAACCCTACCCAGTTAAAATTGTTTATTTTGTCACAGAAGATAGAACCAAGAAATTTAGACTGATGTGCGTGGAGAAAACTACAAAGTTTTGGAAGTGGTCAGCAGAAGGGAAAGATGACAAAATGACCTATGATTTTTCAGACATTAAAATGAGAATACATGAACCCAGACCAATTAGGAGAGGACTCTGTTTTGGAACTGGCCAACTTCATTCTTTTCTGATCTCATAAATATACTTCCTCCATTGTTATAGGCCTATGTATAATACTTTCATTCAGTAAGGTATTAAGTAAAGTACCAGTACATAACATTAACTGCCATTTTTCTGCATCACTTTATCTTACAGAACCTGTATTAACATTATTCCTTCATAATTTATGTACAATGTTGACCAAATGATGAAAAATTATTTTCCAGAAAAATATAACTCTAATGGGATAAAGTTGTCCTACAGCCCACTTAGGAAAATAAGGTTTTTCCCAAATGACAATAATTAATTATGCAATCTATGTCAAAATTCAATGCTGAGAAAACCATCACTTTTACTGCAGAATTTCATTATGTTTTTGGAAGCAAAAATGAATGACATAATAAACTTCAGTCCCGAAATCTGCAAAAAGAGGGCCAATGTTGCCCAGTTTAGGGTACCTACTCTGAATTTTTAGTAAAGTTACCCTACCCAGCAACAGTGTCTTTCCCACTGTCTTCATTTATGTTAACAGGCTCATCAGACTTTGATCAAAAATATTCAAAATATTACGTTAGTACAGCTTCTGACAATGCTACATACTCAGCAAATGTAAATTTTGTAACACTCTTCCAAAATACAGGGGTGTTTGTAAATTATCTTTACAACTTAAGAATTCAATAACTTCAAAACTGTACTAGATATTAACAAATGGTTTTCAACATGTGATAAGATAACTCATAAAGACTTTTTTTCTTCCAGGTGATGCAAAATTAAACTTGTAAACCTAATAAATTGTAGATGCAACAGTAAAAAGTTTAGTGTATGGCCAAGTTTGTACAGATGATGTCTGATATCCAAGTGCAATGAAACTTTCGCCTTCGCCGAACATTTGCACTTAGCGTATGTCATTTATGGAAACAGGTAGTGAAAAAAAATAGGGGGGGGGGGGTGGATCACCCATCTGTTTCAGATACCAACATGGACAACATTTGCAAGAAGTCTTGACAAACTCATTGGGTACAACAGCCAGAGAGTTTAAAACAGTGCACCATGTCTTCCATAAGATGGAAGATAAGGTGCAGCTGCTTCAGGCATTAAAACCTACAGAGAAATAATGCCTTTTTGGAAAAAGATTTGTTTCTCTGATGAGGCAATGTTTCATGTGCACAGCAAACTGAATCATTATAATGTTTTTGTATGGGGTGCACAGCATTCTCATTTTATACATGAAACGAAAGAGACAGTTCCAAGGTCAGTGTTTGGTGCGGACTGATTCACAATTGCATCATTGGTCCACTCTTTTCCATTGAATCTGCTGTCAGTGGTGGTATATACCTGTACTTATTACAAGGGTTTGCTGTGCAACAGTTGGAATACCTGCAACCTGGTGTCACATTCCAACAGGATGAGGCATCACCTCATTGGTCCCTAAATATCTTTAAATTTCTGGTTGAAAAGTTTTCAGATAAGTGGATTGGATAAGATGGTCCAGTTTTATGGCAGCTATGATCTCGTGACCTCACACCACTAGACTTCTTCATGTGGTGTCCACCTGTTTAGCTGGGTGGTAACATGCTCCCCTCCCGTGCAAACGGGCCCAGGTTCAGTTCCCGGCCAGATTGGAGACTTACTCCACTCGGGGACTGGGTATTGTGTTGTCCTCATCATCATTTCATCCTCATTGCCACCACACAAGTCACCCAATGTGGCGTCAACTGAAATAAGACTTGCACTTGGCAGCCAAACTTCCCCCAATGTGGCCTCCCTGCCATTTTTTTTCTTCATTTTGTGTTTTGTAATGGATCTGGTGTTCCAAACCAATGTTAGAGACCTACAGGACTTGAAAGCATATGTTTGCAGTGCATTTGAACATATTACCATAGAGATCTTGAATCACACATGGAGAGAAATGGAATTCTGACTCTACGTTATCTGTGCCTCTCAGGCTGCACATATTGATGAGTATGAATGAGGAAATAAAACTTTATGAGTCATCTTATCACATCTTGAAAACCATTTGGTAATATCTAGTCTAGTCTTGAAGATATGAAAGTCTTAAGTTGTAAGGATAATTTGTGGACACCCTGTATTACATTTCTAAATAGTCTGTTTACATAGCCTTATGGAGGCTTAAGCTCCATAAATGGACACCCAGTCTGCATCGACAGAACCATCTAAGAGAGCAATATTTTCAGTCCCTCCAGATGTTAAGTTTAAATCTTTTGTTTCATACAAACATTTCAATTCTCATGGAGCACGCAAAAAGTAAGTATCATTCTTACAATTTTGAAATGTACTCAAATAATTCACACTATAAATTATATCTGCCCATGTTCCTGGGCTAACATACAGGAGAGCACCTATCAGGTTTCTGTACTTAAGATGATGACTTGCATCTTGTGCTGGTTCTAATTTCAAATTAAGTTTCATTGGTGTGATGTACAACTTTGAATATTCAGTCTCATATAACTTAGCTAGAGATTCAGTATAACTTTCCTGGCTAAGAATCATTACAGTCTTTGCTAATTATAGTCAGTGATGTGCACCAAACTTTGAGTCTACATAGTATTCTCTAGGGCCTAGATTTTGTGCCAACTATTTGTGAAGTATACAATTAGAAACCTTAGTTTAGTTAGGTGTATCCTGTTCATTCAGAAATGCAGGTAGATTCTACAATGGTAGGAGCAATGCAAGTGCAAGACACATCTTGTTTTGCACTGTGAGTCAGCATTCGCATGTGTGTTCATGACAAATTGCAGCTGTTTTGTCTCCTCTGCCCCCCCCCCCCCCCCCCTCTACCTGACCCACCCTCTGCCCCTATCCTCTCAAGCCATTGAACTCATACCAATCATTAGTTGCATGTAGAGGATTGTGACTTGTAGGACACACTAGTTTAAGAGTCAATTATCAACATGCCTTCCAATTAAAGTGAAGATGTCAACAAGACCACAGTTAACAAAGCACTGTTTGTCAATTTATCTCAAGACTTGACTGCTGCAAAAATCAGAATAGTGAAGGTTGTGTCAGAAAACAAGAATGCATGGTGTACTAATGCACAGGAATATGCCCATGTAACTGGTAAACAGTTTGGTGTTGCACAGTTTAATCAACTATTCACTAATACGAAAAGTCAAATAAAAATGAAAACCCATCTGGAGGAAACAGGAGATAAACCGATTAAACTTAAAGGTTGGGAAAAAGATTTGTTGTCATTGCTCTCCCAGCAGGTTAATCCTGTTTTTTAGAAAGGTTCCAGGAGCTATTTTAACTGGTGCCAAGCATGTGTCAACCACTGCTGAATACTGCAATAGATATGTATATGGAGGGAAGTGTCATACACAGGTACAATAGAGGGAAATGTCATATGCAGGTACGTGCCCAGTTGTTGCTCCTGTGACAACAAAACTGACAATCTCAACATACACTTGACTTGGAGTGGAAACTCTTTCAGCACATGAAACTGAAGAGACAAAATACTTGTCCTTACTGCAACTTCAGAGGTTTGTTCCAACAGTTGGAATTACAGAACATTCAAACAAAAAATGAAAAAAATGTATATATAGAAAAAGTTACAGAGGACAGTTCTGGTCAAACAAGTTATTAGAATGAAACATAAATATTGTATTTTTAAGTGTTGTATCCTTTCCACTCCTTTCTTTATTGCCTAAAAGAATGAAATAAAAATACAATTTGTACATTTTTCTTGCTCTGTTTTAATTACTTGACTTTAAATTACAGTTACATTACTTATATACTGTTTATTATATTCGAATAGTACACAATTAAACCAAGAAAAAATACCTACATAAATCTAAGCATTTGCTTCCACTTTTGTCCACCATGAATCTTGCTTCCACTGCTTTCTGGTTGTCTGTCAATAGGCTTGTCTTCATCAGGACTCTCACTTTTGTTGTTTTTGTTGTTGTTGTACTTCTTCTCCTTCTTCTTTTTCTTCTTCTCCTCCTCCTACTCCTCCTCCTTCTCCTCATCCTCCTTTCCTGTCCTCCAAATGATACTGAAAGTAATCGTTGCATGTTGCTTAGAGATACTGTGCAGTACAGCACACATTACTATTAGTTTTGTGGCTCTTTCTAAAGGAAGTCTTGCACAAATACTGATGTTTGGAAATTGTTGATTCAATTGACCTTAGGCTCTCTCCACTTTCGCACTTTTCAGGTATGGACAAAAATTAGTCATCACTGATTAGTATTTCTTGCTGGCTCAAATGAAGTGACTAACCATGGAGATATACCATACTGTCAATCAGCAAGTAAGCAGGCATCCACACTGTATCCTGGAATTATATTTCTAATTAGGCATCATGCACATTACCAAGTCATTCTGCACTTAAGCTAGTAAATTTCTCAGCTGTATCTACTATGACCTGCACAGTAATAGAGGCATAACGTTTGTGACTGATGAATTCATTATCATGTAATGCTGGTTTTCTAATTTCAATATGGGTGCAATCCAGAGTCCCTATAACAGTAGGCAATCGAAATATTTTTTGTCATTCTAGCTTAGCCATATTAATTTACTGCAATCCATCTGCTAGCTAATGTTAACATAACACATTAAAATTGTTAAAGTTTACATGTCGAAGTGTAGGATTCCATTTCTGCTTCACTGACATAGTATCCTTACTGCTCACATTATTTGCATTAAACTACTTGTCATTTTATACAGTCTGTTTCATTTCAAAGCCAACGGCCTTGCCGCAGTGGTAAGACCGGCGCTGCCGGTCTGGGCTAGCACCGTTGGCAAGCGAGGTGCGCTCAGCCCTTGTGAGGCAAACTGAGGAGCTACTTGATTGAGAAGTAGCGGCTCCAGTGTCGGAAACTGACATACGGCCGGGAGAGTGGTGTGCTGACCACATGCCCCTCCATATCCGCATCCAGTGACGCCTATGAGCTGAGGATGACTCGGTGGCCGGTCAGTACCATTGGGCCTTCATGGCCTGTTCGGGAGGAGTGTAGTTTTTGTATTTCCTTTCAAAGCAAGTTATTGTCTTTATCAAAAACTTTTGAGGTAGGGTCTATAGATACAATTTTAAGTTTGTCTGTTACTTTAGCACAGGTAATCAGATTTCTGTCCATGTCTTTGAAGTAAAATGTATTTATAATTTTGATTAGAATCATGTCATCATAAACTGGAAAGTAACAAATTATGGTTCCTAATGTTGTAGCTTGCAATACTTCACCATCCACAGTTTTTACAATCAAAGGCTCTTTGAGAGTTATGCACCCAGAAAAATAGTTTTCATGATCTGTGAAACTTTTATCCATTAACCAATCACTCTATACATTGTTACCTGACTCAACATTACTGTATGCATCGTGGGTTGTACCTCCATTAGAAAACTGCTCATGCTGTTTCTATTCAGCTGATATGCTTGGCATATTAAAGTCTGATCAACTCTTGAATCATACTGCTCATCATAACCGCATGACCTGTTGTTGTTACCACTGCTAGGCTGCTCACTTCATCCTTGTCGCCTACTGCTATGACTGCCTCCTCAATGATGTGTGCTATGAGTCCATGAATCTCTGCTTATTCCTGGCTGGTGATAGTCCCTCTTGCAATGTCATGGAAGGAAGGAAGGAAGATTGGGTTTAACATCCTGTTGACATCGAGGTCCTTAGAGGTGGAGAACAAGCTCAGATTATGTCAAGGATGGGGAAGGAAATTGGCCATGGCCTATCAGAGGAGCTATACCGGCATTTTCCTGGTGCAATTTAGGGATACCGGACACAGGTCTGAACCATCATGCTCCTAAATGCAAGTCCAGTGTGCTAACCACTGCACCACCTCACTCCTGGTTGTCCACATCTATAATATAAAAATT
This sequence comes from Schistocerca americana, assembly GCF_021461395.2. Lineage (NCBI taxonomy): Eukaryota > Metazoa > Arthropoda > Insecta > Orthoptera > Acrididae > Schistocerca > Schistocerca americana. The sequence continues at coordinate 292,132,074 of NC_060130.1, forward strand.
CGTAGTTTTCTTTTCAGTGTGAAATGCATTGGATTTTGTACCCTCATTTCCCTCCTTGTCTCTTAAACCAATCATTTGATTCTAACTTTTAATGTATTTGACTATCTGATTTTCTTCTTTCAAAATTTCAATCAAGTCCACAATATAGATCAAAGATTCTGGCTCTTCCTGGCAAGGTTCTTTCATGCCTTCTGATTTTAATTCTTCACTGTTTTTTTTTCTTTTTTCAAAAGTACTAAAGAATGTTGGTGTGTCATTGTAGTCTTTTACCCTCAGTTTATCCAGATTGTTTTTGCATACAGTTTTCAGTGCTGTCAGTCAGTTCCTTAAAGTATAATTCATTGAACTTTTCTCATTATCTCAAATGCAGTTTCCTTATTGCTCACTAATTCCATTTGCTTCTTCAAAATCATTCCATGCTTGTAGTTCATTGTGATCCGACTCTCTTCATCCTGAAAATCCGCTTTGTCTGTGGTTGTTTTTGTTCTGGAATGCAATACATAATATATTTTCATTTTCATGTATGTTTTGTTTCCAGTTCCCCTTCATGAAACACTGGTACCTTAATATCAGCCACGTCCAATTTCACAAAGCACACTTTTCAAGTAACAGTCTTCCTTTTAGTTCACAATCAATCCCTACTTTTCTGAATAAAAATCTTCTTTTTACTTAACTATTGTGAACTGCTATCATGTTGAGAAACTTTATTAATGACAACATAAATAAAATGTACATCTCTCTTTACACAGTGAACACATGCATGGCACAGAACTGAGTGACTGTTGTATACATGTAGTTGAGAGCCCTCTTGAATCTGTCAACACTATCCATATAAAGGTACCACATTCCAACAAACATCAGTGTAAATTAACAACAGACTTATACCACTAGTGTTTAGGGTCAGAGACTATTTCACCATACTGTTACTATTTATGATTTGATTCAGCAGACACCTTACTCAATTAGGTATATTTAGCTGTTTTGTATTCTAACTTGCAGCATGCCACCTAAAGGCAATGGCGCATTGAAGATTTATCACAAACATATCACATTTATTATTAAATATCAATTAATGATGGATCTGTGATATAAGTCTTCAAGAGATGAAAGACAAAAGCGCCGAGACTATGGTAAGTGTAATGAGTAATGTTGTGGATTACTGTGGTAGCCAAAGTAGGTTCACATCCTGCTATATGCTTTTTTTTCATCTTAGTATTGTTAACACATCCTGGGACTTTCTTTTCAATTTAAGACAAGTATGTACTGCAATACTCAGTGCTGTTTACATTGACATCTGAGTAGAAAACGAAGGATGAAGTAAATATTTGGAAATTTATTTCCAAATATGTGGTGATTTCCAAGCGTGTGGGCAGTTTAAATTGCTGCTAGTAAAATGAGCAGCAATAAATGGACCACTGCAAACAATAAACAGACTGTACAATAAGCTACATAATAATATTAAAACAATAAAATACAGTTCAAAATTTAAAACTATTGTCCATAAATTATTTATTTCAAAAGTGTTGTTATAGTATATATGAATATCTTGAAACACAAAAATTTGTTTGGTCCACGTTCTGTACTTTGTATGTAAACCTGAACAGCTTAATACAGAAGTGTGTCTCCCTTATTGTTTTACTTTAGTAATGGATTTTTAAATGTTTATGGTACTTTTGAATTTCCATGTTATTTGCTTATATGTTTCTTTCTATTAATAATGTGAAATTATTTAGAAATAGTGCACAATTCTGAATTTTTCATAATATATCCACCTATACATGTTTCTGTTTCTTGGCATTACACATGTATTATATGAACATTTGTGTCTTTATAAGATCACTGTCATAATCATTTTAACCATGTATCATCTTATCTTCATTTTTGACTTGTCTTATATCGTCATGTGCTTCTCTGCACACAATGTATGATCTATAGGATAAATAAAATTAGAATTATTATTCCTCGTCACCAATATATTGGTATTTATTTCCAAATATGTGGTGATTTTCAAGTGTGTGATTAGGTAGGAATCTAAGAGATCAGCTTAAATTGCTGAGAGTGAAACAAGGAGCAATAACATTCATATTCTTCCTTTCACAAATAGTTGTATTTCCTAGCATAAGCAAAGATTGCGAAGAGACAGATACTTCACATTTTACAACCAATGGCATCTACAACACATGTGATATTGAAACTAAGCTGTTTTGAAGACTGATTCTTAGTTCTAGATGTAGAACTATTTGAACTTAAAAGACTCTCTCTCTCTCTCTCTCTCTCTCTGTCTGTCTGTCTCTCTCTCTCTCTCTCTCTCTCTCTCTCTCTCTCTCTCTCTCTCTGCAAGGTTTTTTTTTTTTTAAAAAAAACATGTTGAAGTTTTAGTCAAAGAGTACTCCACCTTTTTTCAATATCTATACCCCACAAGCTACCTTATGGCATGTGACAGAGGTTTCTTCCCCTCTTCCTGGCTCTTTCCTCATATCGTGAACGGTGCTTGGGAAGAACTACTGACAATAAGCCTCTGCAAGAGCTCCAATTGCTTTTTTACTTTCTCATTGGGGTAATTTCACAAGATTTGAGGAATATGATGATAGTTTCTCATTGATATTCAGCTTGATGTCATGCCATCTTTGGAGTCTTCAACTGTCTGTTCAAAACTCAGAAACAAGCTCCCTATGATCTGCAGAAATTGCTACACTTGTGTGTAGACATCTCATGTCATCTGTCTCTGGCTAGCTACCAATGATGACTGTCCTTACAAAGAAAGGAAGGGCATTTTTTTAACTTTTTGGGCTTTATACATCTGATTTTCAAATTATTTTATCTTGTTGGTACATATGTTCTTAATGTATCTTTCCATTTTGAGCTGTTTTGAATATTTACTTTATTGTTGACATTCAAAAAGGTTATAGGTGTTTCTGAGTGCTCAGCGAATTTGTAACTTCAAAAAAGATGGATCATAGAATTTGCGTTAAATTGTGCTAAAAAATTGAATAAGGTACAGCAACACATTCAAAAAGTTCAATGTGGGTTTTGGTAAATCTAGTATAAGTAAGACAAGAGTTTACGAAAGAAATAAACATTTCAGTGAGGGTCGAGAAAACTTTGAAGATGACAACCGCCTTGGACACCCTAACACATCAATTACTGACGACAGTGTGGGAGAAGCATAGAAAATGGTACTGTAAAATTGCCAAATCACTATCAGAAAGGTTGCCCATGATGTTGATGTTTCATTTGGCTCATGCCAAGCAGTTTTTTTTTTTATTTTATTTTTATTTTATTTTTATTTTTATTTTTTTTTTTTTTTTATGTTTTGGGCTGAAACGTGTAGCAGCAAAGTTTTTACCAAAATTGTTGAATTTTGACCAAAAACTACATCATGTAGGAATTTCTGAATGAAATTGAAAATGATCCATAATTTCTAAAGAAGGTTCTAAAAGGTGATGAAACATGGGTATGTCATTGAAATCAAGGCCCAATCATTCAATGGAAACTGCCTGAAGAGCCAAGACCAAAAACAAAAATCAGCAAGTATAATCATGTGTGAAGGTTCTTCTCACTGTTTTCTTCAGTTACAATGGGATAGTGCATCATGACTATCTGACTTATGGTAGTACGGTCAATAAGGAATACTACCTCGAAGTTATGTGCCATTTGTGTGAAGCAGTCTGAAGAAAATGACCAGAATTATGGCAAAACCATTCATGGAAATTGCGTCATGATAATGCTACCGCTCACACTTCAATGCTTGTTCATTCATGGAAATTGCGTCATGATAATGCTACCGCTCACACTTCAATGCTTGTTCATTATTTTTGCAGAAAACAAAACCATAATGTTGCCTCAGCCACCATATTTGCCAGACATGGATCCCTGTGACTTCTTTCAATTCACAGAACTGAAGAGAACGGTGAAAGGATTTCCTTTTGTCACCACTTATGAGCTAAAAACAGAGCCGCTGAAGGAGTGGAACAGCATAATGAAAAGTGAATTCCACAAATGCTTCCAAGACTGTATAAAACTCTGGCATAAGTGTATTATTTCTGAGGGGGATTACTTTTTAAGGAGACAAAGATGATTTTGATGGATAAATAAAGATCCTTTAAGAAAAACAAATATTCCCATTACTTTTTGATCACACCTCATATATTTCTATTGTCCACTTAGGTTAACAATCAAATATTTCAACAAGTGCCCACTCCATGAAATACAACCATCAGCTGCATAAGAGAATGACAACAATAAAAGTTTGTGCTGGACCGGGATTCGAACCTGGATTTCCTGCTTATAGTGAGTGGTCACCTTACCATTGGCTATCTGAGTAAGACTCACAGACATACTCAAACCTCCATATATCATCAACCATGTGTCTTCAATCTGCACTTGCACATCCATTATGTTTATTCCCATACAGAGGAAACATTTTAATTGAAAGTCGCTTGCCTGGTGTTTGTGGATAAATACAATATCGCAGTGCCTTTGTTGTTCAGAGGTATGATGCAGTGTTCCTGCATACATGTATGTATGTCTGAAGGAACATTGCATCATACCTCTGAACAACACATGCACTGCAGTATCATATTGTATCATAGGGGTCTAATCAGTTTCATCAGATTCTATGAGCAGTAACTTCAGATATCCTCAATTTCTGGAGAAGCAGAGGGGCAGCATAGATCGGCTACTGTACATGTTTTTTCAGAAGACAAATGGAGTCTTCTTTTTGTCTTCTATCTCATTTAGAATTTTTAGAAACAATGGAGCAATTACGTATTGCATATACCTTCTTGTGAATAGTGAGATCTCCTTTTTTTGGCTCCTTAGATGATATAATAGTCTTTTATAATACTCATGACACTATCATGAAATGAGGTATACACCATTGTAACACTATAGTTGACACTGTGTTTAAAATTTTCTTATACATTTTGTTGATCTCTCGTTTCTGCATTAATCAACTATGACAATGGAATGAAGTATTGACAGCCACTGTTTTATGAAAATATTTTCTTTCTTTGAATTAGTTTGGAGGAACTCTTTACATTTTCAGACAGCAACAAAATACTATATCATACGCACAATGTACTGAATTTTCTCTTCAAAAAGTCATTGTGGCTATACTGGCATTAATGAAGGTGGCTGAAGTTGCGACACTTGCACTCACTGTCATATCAATATAATTCCAAACTGAATCACTATGCCACTGCGTCATGTAGGTCACAACAGGTAAACACAGTGATTATGCTGCACAGCACCAGACATCTGCAGTAGCAAGGCATGGTGAAATGCAGTCAGTGTGTCTGGCCACATGCCATACCCCTACTGCAACTGCATTTAATGCTGTGGACTATCAAAACACTGGTGATTTACCATATGGCAGAAACAGTAGCATGTGAGATGAAGGACTTAGAGGATTACAAATACTGCTGACTCCACCCTAGACTACCAAAGGTTTCATGCCAGAAAGAAAATCATGACAAGTGGCAAAACGTACTTAATACTCCTTATCACTAATGACTTCCTCCAGTTAGAAAAATAAATTGGAGAAATACAAGAACTACTGAATTGACAGGAATATGCGAGGAAGAAGACAGGAGAGTAATGAAACAGCATATGGAGTCTCATGGAATACTCATCACTCAGTAGTGAATATGTATGATATGCAACAGTCCTAGTTGGAAGTGACTGGATTATGCCTATTCCACCACTCCAAGCATACCAGAATACACCACACAAAGAGCCCACAATGCAAACTTGAACACTTATAAGCCTTCAAATGTATTTAACTTTTCTTATTTGCTGGTTAGTTTGTTTGCACATATAGGGAAATCTGACATCCCAGTCAATTTTTTTATCTCTTATTGGAAATGGAAATGAGCGTTTGGCGTCATTGGCCAGGAGACCCCTTACGGGGCAGGTCCGACCACCTTGGTGCAGGTCTTATTACATTCGACGACACATTGGGTGACCTGCATGCCAGATGGGCATGAAATGATGATGAAGACAGCACAACTGCCAGATGGGCATGAAATGATGATGAAGACAGCACAACACCCAGTCCCTGAGTGGAGAAAATCCCCGACCCAACCAGGAATCAAACCCGAGCCTGTAGGATGTCAGTCCGTCATGCTGACCACTCAACTATCGGGGCAGACATCTCATATTTATCAAGTATGGCTAACTCATGAAGTGACATAACATTTGCTACCACTACATGCTTTGTGTATCTGAGAAAACATCAACATTGACATATAAGTGTGAATTATTTCTCCCTCTCCCTTTCCCTTCCCCTCCCCCTCTCCCTAAGTTTCTGGCATTAAATGTGGGACACTCATTTCAAGCACAGTAACAAGCTGAAAACAAGTTTCCGTACTTGCCTTTGATTAACATTCAATTCAACATATGCCGCATCCATCTCCATAATCTTTTCTCATGGTCAACTCTGATGTAAAATGGAATAGACTCATTCTTTGGATATCCCTATGGTGTTAATTATTTTATATAGTGACACTGAGTGCAGTATTTATCCAATGTTTCCATCTCTGGTAGCAGTTCTATGTGCACCTTCACCTGCAAAAGAAGTGTGCATACAGTAACTATAGGCAATCAGAAGAAATAATGTACTGAAATAAATGATATTTGCTACATAAATTATGATTTGACATTCCCTAAAATGTCAAATTACTACCAATAATGTGAAATATGTGACCACTATGAAAGCACCACTTTTGCACAAATAGTCAAATGGGAAAATTGTCCTGTTGTAACAATAAAAAAGTATAGAGTTCTAAGTAATAATGAAATTGCAAATGTCATGCATTTAGGCAGTAACCCATGATGAACAGAGTACTGCAAACAGCAATTTCTAATCATCATGCGTTTCTGTGTTACATCTACAAAAATAGTGACTCAAGAAGAGAAACAAAATGACAAGAGAGAGGTCAGGATTATCAATCAATAAAACATGAATGTTTTTAAAATTACTCTGAGGAAAGAAAGTTGAACTGTAACCTTGCTACCACAAGGTACAAGTGAGAAGTTTTATGTGTTCCTTAATACACTAATACATCATTTTTATATAGTCTTCCCCAAAGTGGCCTATAAGGACAACCAGGGCCACAATGGGCGATGGATTGCCAAAGAAATAACCAAACTCTGGACTAGACTGCACAAGGAACTGTGAGATGGATAAACAGTATTACAATAGAGAAAGAGAGAGAGAGAGAGTATCAGAAGAAGTACAGTCAGTTAATTAGAGAAGAAAACACCTGCTCAATAAAAAGAACTATATTAAATCCAAAACATAAAGTAAAACACCATGGGACTTAATTAACACTGGAAGACATAATAATAAAGTTCCGATAACACAAGTATTGTTAAGTAGACGAAAACAGATAGCACCATAGTTCCAGATAGAGTGAATATTGCTATTATATCCAATAATTTTTAATAACTGCTGTACAAAGTGTGAAAGAGGTAATCAAGTCCTGCTACCTAAGCATCCAAGAATACTTGGACGATCATCTTACTTAATGTTCCTGCACCCAGTGAAAAAATGTGAACTTACAGACTAAAATAGGACATCTTCTGGTGATGATGGATTATCACATCATCTAATAAAGCTTGTGCGTGAGGATATAACTGAACTACTGTTGGATGTAGCATACTGCTCACTCAGAGGGGGTGTAGATATTTCCACAAAAATTAAAAACAGGAAAATTAGTGTCAATATACAATAAAGTTGGCAAGGATCAAATAATAATTTATGTGTGGTTTCTCAAGAATATTATATGTTTATACACAGTAAAATGATTAAATTTCTAGAGAATCACAGTACTGTGATTCCAATGCAACATGTTTCCATAAAGGGAAATCTCAAAATGAGCTATTTTTAGCGTAATACAGTCCACTGTAGCTGCATTAGATGAAAAAAAACCAGCATCTGCTATATTCTTAGATTTGTCTATAGTTTTTGACACAAACAGGTCTAATAAACACATTGAAAGCTACCATGTCCCTGGTCATGCAGTACAGTAGATAGAGTCATGGATTGGCAACTGTAAACAGTGTTTGACTACAGGGAATGTGCGCAAAGCTGAAATCAGAGCCATTAAATGTGTGTACCTCAGGGATTTGTATTTGGTCTGTTGTACTATTATTCAACCTCTTTGTAAATATTACAGAAGTCAAAGAGAAGGAACACAACATTGTAATTGTAGAATAAATCTTCAGACACATGAAAGCAAAACTATTTTCAGCAGATAACACACTGCAATTGTATATAGAGAAGGAGATAATTATAGATCTAAATAAGACCATGTTTGTTGTGTTTGCAGCAAAGCAAATAAAGATTGTGTAGACACATTTATAGATGAGACAAGACTGGAAGAAGTTGCTTCCATTAAATTTTTGGGAATTACATTAGTGAATCAACTCCAGTGGAGACAAAATGTAGGCAATATCTGTGTAAATAAAGAACTTTAATGTGTATTTTGAAAGATCTTGCACAATAATTAACAAGCATACTTATGGTTTCGAATTACAGTTAGACAAACTAGCAGCATTAATAAAAAAAGAAATTTTGTATTGAAAAAATGCAGTTAAGTCTATTCTGAATGAAAACTAACTGCCTTATGCAGAACTGTCTTTAAAAACATAACAGTATTTACATCTACATCTATGCAGATATACAGAATAATTTGTTTCATTCGTGGTAATTAATACATTACCAGAAATAAATGCTGATGTCCATTCACATTACTCAAAAAGTAGAGACCAACTGTGAAGTGACCATACGTAATGAGAGAGTGTGGTAAGGTTCTTCAATACTCATATTTCAGGAGAGTGCAGAAAGGGTCTTCAGTATTCAGGGATCAAGTAATGAAGTGTTTGGTAAAGAATCTATGGGACATTATGAATAAGAAGACATTCTAAAACCATTTAAAGTATTATTTAGTGCAAAAGTAAATTAACGGTTCAGATGAATACCTCAGGGATTTGTACTTGGTCTACAGTGCCATTATTCTAGCTTTCTGTGAACAATATAGAAGTTAATGAGCAATGTGTTTTATTATGTGTATGTCTCTATTGCAGTCACCTCTGTGAGAGAATTTCTGTAAATATAATTAAGATTTGAATTTTAAGCTAAATGCAAATGAAAAGAAGCTTATTGTACATTTTTGCAGTGGTCACTTGTGTCAAAGAGTGTCTAAATAACCTTTACACCTGAATATATATTTGCAGATAAATATGATTATATTCGCAATTACTTGTTATAAAGTGTAATAAATAGACTGACTATTAAGACGCAATGGGACCAATAAAAATCAAATCAAATCAAAGCAATGGAAATGGAAAGAAACCATCAGATGTAAAGGACCAATGCACATACACCGAGGGAGTGTAACAGGACCACAATTTTTCACAATATATATAAATGAGCTAGTGGATAACACCAGAAGTACCATGATGCTTTTTGCATATGGTGCTGTAGTGAAATGCAGGAAGATCTGAAGAGAATTGATGCTTGGTGTAGGGACTGGCAGTTGACCCTCAATCTGGAACAATGTGACGTATTTCACGTAAATAGACAGAAAGGTTATTATTTATGATTATGTGCTCGCCCAACAATCACTGGAAGCAGTCACACCCATTAAATACGTGGAAGTATGCTTATGAAAAGCCTGAAAATAGGACAGCACACATCATAAGAAAAGCAGTTACCAGACAGATTCATTGGACAGATTCATTGGAAGCACCCACAAAGGTGGTAGTTTACAAAAGACGCGTTTGGCCAATACGTGACTATTGCTCATTAGACTGTGATCCTAACCAGCTTAGAAGAAATAGAGAATATCCAAAGAAGGATAGTGCATTTGATTACAGCTACATTTAGTAAACACAAAAGTGTAATTGAGATTCTCATTCAACTTCAGTGGCAGACATTGCAGTACAAGTGTTCTGCATCATGGTGTGGTTTACTGTTCCGAGAGCCTACAAACCTAGAAGTGTCTCCCAGTGTATTGTTTGCTCCTACATATATCTAGTGAAAAGACAGTGAAGGTAAATTTAGAGAGATTCAAGCTCACAAGGGAGCTTAACAGCAATCAGTATTCCTCCAAATCATTTGTGACTGGAAGAGGAAATGGGGAAGTGACAGTGGTACACCAAATACCCTCCTCTATAAACAGTAAAGTGGTATACATCCAACTGGCATTTCATGTGTGCTTTCCTTGTTGTTTATGAAGTAGATTAATTTCATACGTGGTTACTTCCAAAAGAATGTAGTAAATAACATACTTTATCACTTGCAAATTACAATTTATTTGTGACCTGTTTTGGATTCCAGGCATCCATTATCAACTTTCTATAAATACTGATGAAGGTTGAATTTAACTGTCAAGTTAGGAGAGATACATAATGAAATTCCCATTATTAGATTCATATAATGAAGGCAATACACTTTTCAATTGTAGTGTGTGATGCCTGAGAATACATTTGTGTGTATACTGTTTCTTTCTTATTTTTTTCTCCCACATTTGTGGTTGTCTTTCTTTCTGTTACATGTACTAATTACTGATTAACATTATTTAAAGTAATTTGAGGACTTGTAGATGCAAAGTTCATATACTAAATTATGAAATTGTAGAAATCAAAACTATGAGTGAAAGTGTTTCAATTCGGGCTGTTTATTCACTTTAATGTCAATGCAATTATTTAATACAACTTTTTTGGCTAAAATTCACCCCATAGAATGCTCTAGAAGTTTTTCAATTTACTCTGAAGATGACCAGATGACACACGGCCGAAATATCAGTGGAAGAAGTTTTATTTGCGTGGCTGCATGCCCAAAATATAATGGACTAATTTTTAACAAGCTGGCTGTTTATCCAAAATGTAAACAAGTAATATAATAAATTATGAGTTTAAACACTACTTTTAAAATATTTGTGGTTATGAATTAATAATCGATTAGTCTTTGAATATCTATAAATGAAAATAATAACTATAAATATTTTTTCCATAATATTAATATTGTGTATTTCATTTTTCAGATATTGAATTGAATTGAATTTCATGCTATTGTAGAGACCTCATTAATAATAGAAATTTTAAGTGTGCCAAATATTTCGTAATTTCAAATGTTTCTAAAAAAATAATTTTAACTGTATATTCAGAGCAAGTACATATCAATTTTAACAAAGAAAATAAAGAAATTTCTTTTTATATGTTTTAGCTTGAAATAAAACACATCATGTACAAAATAATATGAATTTTTGTAGAAAAACAGCTGTTCAAAATTCGAAAATTAGTTCTGGTATTGACTACTTCTGTTGAGGAAAAGTAATGCTAGAGGAGGGTGTCCCTTTATGACATGTCCATGAGAACAAACACCACATACATAATTAACATAATTAATACCAGGCTGGCCAACGATCCCTTCAGCGCAGATGCATATCACACTCAAACTCTTATGGGAATTAGTGAAATGCCATTCTTAATGAGGATAATGGGCAGTGACACTACATCTCTAGTGTGTGGATAAGCTGAGAATTTGGGTCTGAGGAGAGGCAATAACCACTGTGTCCAGGTGGCATAGTGGTCAGAGCATCTGCTAGTGAGCATGAGACCTGAGTTCAAATTCTGGTTCGGCACAAATTTTCAGCTTTCCCCACTGATGTAAGTCAATGATTAACAGCAGCTAAGCATCATTAAAGTAATACGCACTCACTTCAAAGTCACACACATTAGCAATGTGTTGTTATCCGCAAAAGTGCGCTGTGAAAGAGCAATACTGTGAACTTCCAACAGAGCACGAGAGTGCCTATTTCAACCCTGCCATGCTAAACTAGCATTAAGTTATCATGTTATTACAGCTTGCATACATTTCCCTTGTCTTATTGTGTTCAGTGTATATTATGGAGACTGGCCTACATGCCACAATGTAATAATGTTGTACTAATATTCTTGGTTGTGTTGTTTGTCCAAGTTACAACACAAGTGACGATGAGTGTGGGATTGTTCCCCGCATGGTTTTCAGTCTCTGGTTGGTCCTCTGTTGTGTCTACAATGTCTGATGGTGCTACTGATGAGTTTTTATGCTAGCTGGTTGATCAGCAAGAGGTTCCTACTGCAGAGTTGCAGCATCTCACTCAACAGAAGGAGGCATTCGCCACTGTACAACACAATCAAACCCAGGTATTGCAAATGCTTTCCTCTGTTTTGGCCAATTCAGGTCTATCTCAATCTGCATTGCTGTTTGCACCTCCTATTTTACATGTCACTATCCCAGTCATTTATCTCCTGCCATTTCCAGTTTACGATGAGTGTCGAAAAATGGGAAGCCTACGAAAAATAGTTGCAGCAGCATTTTCGTGCATTTGGATTGACTGATGTTACCTTATGCTATGCTTTCTTTTTGTCTTGGTTATCGTCTTGCATGTTTCAACTCCTTTGTCTACTGGCCCTCTGAAGGATCCGTCTTCACTCTCTTTTGATAACATGTAAGACCTTCTTTTGGAGTACTACTGTAAATGGACGCACATCATTGCTACTCAAGTTGACTTCTATATGTGTCATAAGAAACCGGAATATTCCTATAAAACTGGCCAACTGGGTTTCATGGTTTAAGCCATTATTGTCACTTTGTCACTGATGTACATAAGGACTCATATGCTGACCAAATGGTTCATGATGTAATCATTCAGTTGGACCACAATTGTGACATTCGTGAGTGTGCCCTTCAATGTGAAAACCCCTCTTTCTCTGACATCTGACTATTTACAATTATTTGAGACTTTGAGGGCTACGGATACTCAAATTGAATCATGGTGTGAGACTGCAGAAGTTCAACCCACTTTCCCCTGTGATTTGTCAGATAGTTCATAGGGGGATGATATGGTGACAGTGGTCCGTGCACGAGCAAAACATCACAGCGGCTGGCCACCTTACTGCGAATGCATACGAATTGCCTGAACTCTTATGGGACTCGGTGGATTGTCTGCCGCGAGTAATGGGTATAATGGCAGGGGCACTACAAATGTAGTGTGTGGACTATAAGTTGAGAATGTGGGTCTCACGGGGAGCGTGCCAGCGATAAGTCCCTTCAGTCGCACTATCCTCTGTGACTGCGGTGACTCAGAAAGATAGAATGTCTGCCATGCAGGAGATCCCTTGTTCAAGTCCTGTTTGGGGCACACATTTTCAACTGTCCCTGTTGGTGTATATCAACACCTGCCAGCAACTAATGGTATTGATTTAACTGTGATTTCATTTTAGAGAGCTGCACGATCACCGATGGCATATGTTCTTTTGGACATGTCCGAAAGAACAGATCCCATCTTCATAAGGTCAACATTTAGTGTTAGCAACAGATGTATCCCAGAATGGACCAAGGGTGGTGAGGTCATAAATATTCTGATGGCTCCCAGGAGCCAATTGCATATGCATCAAAGATGCTTAATTCAGCTCAGACTAGATATTCACAAATAGAGAAAGAAGCCATTGCCATTGTTTATGCCTTAAAGATGTGTCATATTTTCCTTAATGGTGTAAAATTCCATCTCATCACGGATCACAAGCCGTTAGTTCCACTGTTTAACTCCTCAGCTTCATTGCCAAACAAAGCAGTGCATCACCTTCAGTGTTGGGCGCTGTTCCTCTCTCGGTACAACTCTTCTGTCCCGTGGCTAGGGATGCAAATAGCTAAACATATGAATGCTGATGCGCTCTCCTGTCTTCTGGCCAGTCTGGAACCAGTTTTTGATCAGGAGGAGTTACTCTATTTCCAGATTGATGAATTCACTCAACAAACTGTCAATGGTTTTCCAATCACTAGTGCGTGGGTTGTGCAGGCTAGTGCTACCAATCTGATTTTATGGGAAGTGATATACTGCGTACAAGATGGCTGGCATGAGGTACCTCCATTGCAGTCATCTAACCCCCACGATAACTACTGTGGGTTTCAGAATCATTTCTCTGTTATTGACAGTGTTCTACTCCTTGATATGGACTATTCAGCTCCTCACATAGTGGCTTCCTCGGCTCTCCATTCAGAGATCCTGCAATTGCTGCACACTGATCACTGGGGGTTGTCACGCACCAAGGTGTTAGCCCACCGTCATGTTTTTTGGCCTGGTTTGAACAGTGACATCACTTGTTTGATTATGGCATGTTCTCAATACACAGCAAGCTGCCTGGCAGCAATGTTGTCCCCCTGGCTGCAACCTCTGCAGGCCTGGGATCCTCTACATGTCAATTTCACCAGCCCTTTCCTTCAGGCATACTGGCTAATAGTAAATTATGCATTCTCTCGTTTCCCATATGTTGTTCATTGCCCATCAACTTTGGCCTCTGCCACTGTGGCAGCCCTGTTGAAAATTTTTTCCATTGAAGGATTTCCGACAAAATTGATCTCTGATAATGGGTCTGAGTTTGTGTTGCAAAGGTTTGCCTCCTTCTGCAACACCCACAGTATTCATTACATTCTCACTCTACCCTTCCATCTGCAGTCCAACAGTGAGGGTAAAAGGTTAGTTAGCACATCCAAAAAGGAAATGGAAAAGTTCATGACTTGGTCCCCATCTTATGTTGCCTTCGATCAATTTCTGTCTTCCTATCAGTTCATTCTGTTCAGCAACAACAGCTCCGCTGAATTGCTCCATGGGTGTCATCCCCAGACGCTCATGCATCTCCTGCAGCCTGGCCAAGGATGCCAGCCCATGCAGCCATCATCCCATTTCTAGCCCAGTGTGGCTGTCTGGGCACGTCTATTTGGTCATCGCCCAAAATGGATTCCTGCCATCATCTCCCAATGCAATAGCTGCCATCTCCCCAATGTGTATACAGATTATGACCAGTTTCTCCTGAATGTGGATGACTGGACAATGCCAGCCGGGACACCGACGTCACCACAACAATCTGCATTGCTTGAAGAACATCTGATATGGCTGGGTCTCTGCCACGACATACGAGGAGTCCCCCGTCACCACTGGATGAACCTGGTGCAGCTTCTCTGATACCGCTACTGTTATGACCAGGAATAACACAATAACCTCTTCAGTCTGGTTTATTAAATCACAAATCATTTTTTAACAATTATGTTAGCCAAGCGTCTACCCAGGCTCACACTCAGAAGTAATGCAGAATTAAAGTTTGGTTATACCAATGTCCAAATGTGCATGGTGGGGTGCACATCCCGTAATTATTTCCAAGTCCAGTGAAGTTCAGTCTATCCAAATGAAGTCTCAAGATTTTCCGCCGAGCAGCCAGGTAACCTCGAGTGGTGCAGCGAGTCATCTACAAGCAGCTGGAACACGGCGTACTGCACTTCCCGATGAGAACTGTCATTTGCGGCGGCGGCCGGGTTTGTATAAGGCTTGCTAGTTAATGGAGCCGTCGGCTAGGGTTGCTGCTTCCCAGGGAAAACCAATCGCAATGTTTCCTGGCGTAGCCAATTGCTGTGTGCTGACAAACGCGCGCGCGCGAAGGCGGCCAGCGATGGTAGCTGCGAGCTGCCCGGAGAAGTGCGACCAGCGATGTATTTCTCGGCCACGTAAGGGAGCGTGCGTGTGAAGATGGCCAGCGATGGAAGCAGCGGGCCGCCCAGAGAAGTGTGGCCAGCGATGTATTTGGCGGCCGCGTACTGGAGCGCGTTGTTCGGTGTTTGTTAGAAGTGGTGTATACCACACCCCTTCCCCCGTGGGGAAGCGTGGAAACAGTGGCTGCGAAAGTCCATGGCGTCCTCCTCCTCCGAAACCTCGGCGTCGACGGTGAGACTGGGCACAGTAGCATACGGGCGAAAACGCCCCGGCCGGGGGCGAAAGTTATAGCATGCGGACCGCGGCAGCAGAGGAGACAGTGCAGGAGGAACCAGTGGCATGTCTTCATTGGCATCCGGAGTGACCTGGGGGTGGCGTTTGGGGGAGACCTCGGAGTTCCTGGCTGGCTGTGGCTGGGTCTGGTCCACGTCCGGGGAAAGAAGCTCTGGCTGGGAGGCGTCGTCCGTGAGCCGACTGGGGGCCAACTGCGAGGACCCCCCTCGCGTGTCCTCCTCTGGTTGGCGTGGGGAAGCAGGGGATGGGAGGAGAATATGCCGAGGGTGGGAGTAGAAAAACGATTGGGAAGGCAGGCGAGGGCAAAGCTGATTGGCCTGTCGAAGAACCTCCCGGTTGGGAAGTTGAACCCGGAAGACTTTCCTGCCTCTGCCCTGGATGATGGTGGCCGGAATCCAGGCTGGTTGTTGGGGGAATCCCTTCGCCCACACCAGAGTACCTGGGCGGAAACGAGAAGCAGTCAGCGACGGAGCCAACCGAGGTGTCGGCAAAAGCAGATTCAAGAGGGTCCGGGGGTGCCGTCCTTGAAGAAGTTCCGCCGGGCTTTTATCTCCGATGGGCGTGGACCTGTAACTGCTCAAGAAAAAAGTAAGAGATGCGTCGGGGGAGTGATCCTGGAGGTATTTCTTCATCTGCGTTTTGAAGGTGTGGACCATCCTCTCTGCCTCGCCATTAGATTGAGGATGGAAGGGGGGCGTCAGAATGTGGTGAATGCCATGCTGGGCATAGAAAACCCGAAAATCCTCACTGTGGAACTGCGGACCGTTATCCGAGACGAGAACCTCCGGCGGACCTTCAATGGCAAATATTTTTCTAAGGCTGCAATAGTGGTGGAGGTGGAAATGGAGTTGCAGCGGACAATATATGGAAACCTGAAATATGCGTCGACAACAATAAAAAACATGGCATTAAACACCGGTCCAGCAAAATCAACGTGCACCCATTCCCAAGGGTGAGCACATGGTGGCCAAGAGGCAAAGGAGTGTCGTGGAACTGCCTGCTGGCGTTGGCAGGAGGGACATGTCTGCGTGAGGCGTTCAATCTCCTGAGTCATAGCGGGCCAGTATGTGAACCGGCGAGCCAAAAGCTTCGTCCGGGATATCCCCCAATGACCTTGGTGTAACAGGTGCTGACCTAAAGACTGCGGAATGACAACCCGTGGATGTCCATTATCCGAAAGAAGTAGAAGGACCCCGTCAACCAACCGAAGCTGATGGTGGACAGTAAAGAACTGACGAAACGCCGCAGAAGCTGTGGGAGGTGGTCGTTCGGGCCATCCATTACGCACGTGATGACAGACTTGTCGGAGCACCTTGTCGTTACTGGTTGCATCCGCTACCCGAGAGCTGGTAATGGGAAACGCCTCTACTGCGTCCTGTGCTTCTTCGTCTACGTGAAAACACAGAATTTCCTCTTTGTCGAAATCCAAATCCTGTCCCCATGGAAGGCGGGAGAGGGCATCAGCGTTGGCATGCTCGGTTGTGTTGCGAAAGTGGATTTCATACTGGTTTCGTGCCAAAATCAAAGCCCAGCGCTGAAGACGGTGAGCAGTCCGGTCAGGGGTCTTTGCTGCAGGATTGAATGACGATATGAGGGGTTTATGATCCGTAATGAGGTGAAAATTTGTACCATACACAATAACATGGAACTTCTTTAAGGCGAAGATGATGGCCAATGCCTCTTTTTCAATTTGGGAATACCGGCGTTGCGTATCGGTTAATGTTTTCGATGCATAGGCCACAGGGTGCTCCGACCCATCTGCCTCCCTGTGAGCCAGGACCGACCCGATGCCTGTACCTGAGGCTTCCGTTGCAACGACGATTTGCTTAGTAGGGTCAAAACGTGCGAGGCACGGGGCCTGCAGTAATTGGGATTTCAACCTGTGGAAGGAGCGGCCGCATGCCGGCGTCCACTCGAAAGGGACCCCTTTTTTGCATAACTGAGACAAAGGGGCAGTTGCCGTCGCAGCCACGGGTAAGAATATTCGGTAATATGAAATCTTCTCCATAAAGGAACGAACTTCTGTCAGCGTTGTAGGTCGTAGCAGCTTGATGATGGCTTCTATATGTTTCTCTAACGGACGAACACCCGAACAGGAAATGACGAGGCCCAGGTACTCAATTTCATGTTAGAAAAAACAACGTTTTTCTTTCCTACATTTTAGGCCAGCCTCCCGTAAGACATGGAATAAAGATTGCAGGTTGTGAAGGTGTTCCTCCATTGTACGACCCGTCACCACGATGTCGTCCAAATAGTTAATGCATCCATCCACTTTAAGGACTAATTGTTCCAAAAACCGCTGGAAAATAGCAGGGGCACTAGCTATCCCAAACATAAGGCGTTTCAGACGATATAACCCGTGCGGTGTGTTGATGGTCAGGAACTGCTGAGATGCGGCATCAAGTGGGAGTTGTATGTATGCTTCAGCAAGGTCTATTTTCGAGAAGAATTTTCCACCCTTCAATTTGGACAGCAACTCCTCTGGCTTTGGAATAGGATACGTCTCGATCTCTGATTGGGCGTTAACTGTTACTTTAAAGTCGCCGCAGAGACGGAGCTGCCCTGACGGCTTCTGAACAACGACGAGGGGAGTAGCCCACTGACTAGAAGGAATAGGCTCAAGAACGCCACTTGCCGTGAGGCGGTCCAACTCCTTCTTCACTTGATCTCTGAGAGCTAAAGGAACAGCATGGGCACGAAAATACTGAGGCTGCGCATTCCGTTTCAGTGTGATGTGTGCCTCAAAATTCTTTGCGGAACCAAGGCCGGGGGTGAACAGGTCTGCATAATCCTGGCAAAGCCTGTCCAGATCCGAGTATGGAACCTCATCCGACACCAAATTCACAGAATCGTCGATTGAAAAACCAAATTTCCGAAATGCGTCCAGCCCAAATAAATTCTCAGAGGAATCCCTGTTAATGACTAAGAAGGTGACCTGGTGGGTGACATTCCGGTATGTCGTCGGCAAGTCGACTTGACCGCAGACTGGAATGGAATGTTTACCATACGCCATGAGGCGCCGCTGCGTGTCGTGCAAGGGAGGAGCGCCAAGTCTCAAATATGTGGCATAATTTAGAATGCTCACGGCTGCGCCAGTGTTGACCTGTAATTGAATCGGTTTCTCCGCAATCAGGACTTCAATAAAAAGTCTATTGGTGGTCTCCTGATAATCAATAGCGTCGATCAGATTAACATCCATCGGAAGATCTGAAGGTTCTTGCGGCCGGTGGGACTTTCGACACACAGAAGCTAAATGGGACACAGAAGGTAAATGGCCCTCAGAAGAACATTTGTAGCAAAAGGCCCATCGATCAGGACAGTCATCTCGTTGATGTTTTTTAAAACAATCAGGACATGATGGCAAACGTTTTGGCACCCACAACCGGTTTGAGCAGTTGGAGCGAGGTGGCGGACGGGTCTGCTTAGTGGACCGGCGGCCTGCCCGCACTATCGGTATTTCAGAATCATCACTCGGGCGGGCCTTAGCCACCTGCTCTGATGTGTTTACATTGACTGCTGCAATGTCGACCCATGATTCTAGTTTCTTGCCTGCTGCATGGGTCACCTCGAAGCTTTGTGCCAAGTCCAAGACTTTATCCAATGAGGGGTCGACGAGCTGAAGGGCCTTATGTTGGAACTCCCTGTCTGGTGTACCCCTGATTATCATGTCCCGGATCATTTCTTCGGCGTAGGAGTCCTTATTTTTAGAAGTAACAAAGTGACATCGTCTCCCCAAGCATTGCAATTCCGCTGCCCACTCTCTATGCGTCTGATTCGGCTGTTTCTTGCATTGGTAAAAGGCGACTTGAGATGAAATAACATGGGTATGGCGCTGGTAATATTTAGTGAGCAACGAGCAAATCTCGGCAAAAGTTAGCTCCGAAGGTTTTGATAAGGGGGGCAGTTTGCACAAGATCCAATAAATCTCAGGTTTAGATCAAGACAAAAATAAAGATTTCATGAGGCCAACTTCAGTTACCTTGAAAGCATGGAAATGTTCCAGCAATCGGGATTTGTAGGCTCCCCAGTCCTCTAACGTTTCTTCAAAGGACGGAAACGGCGGTACTTGCTGCGCGGCGTGCGTCTGCATGAACCTTTGTATAAGTGGCTGGAGGGTGTTGAGTAGCAGCCTGTGGTTCTCGCCCTGCTGCTGGAGAAGTTTCTTGAGGAGATCTTCCAACATCTCCTGGTGCTTGCTCGTCGCCATTTTATTGTGTTATAACCAGGAATAACACAATAACCTCTTCAGTCTGGTTTATTAAATCACAAATCACTTTTTAACAATTATGTTAGCCAAGCGCCTACCCAGGCTCACACTCAGAAGTAATGCAGAATTAAAATTTGGTTATACCAATGTCCGAATGTGCATGGTGGGGTGCACGTCCCGTGATTATTTCCAAGTCCAGTGAAGTTCAGTCTCTCCAAGGGAAGTCGCAAGATTTTCCGCCGAGCAGCCAGGTAACCTCGAGTGGTGTGGCGAGTCATCCACAAGCAGCTGAAACACTGCGTACTGCACTTCCCGATGAGAACTGTCGTTTGCGGCGGCGGCCGGGTTTATATAAGGCTTGCTAGTTAATGGAGCCGTTGGCTGGGGTCGCTGTTTTCCAGGGAAAACCAATCGCAGTGTTTCCTGTGCTGACAAAGGCGCGCACGCGAAGGCGGCCAGCGATGGTAGCCGCGAGCCGCCCGGAGAAGTGCGGCCAACGATGTATTTCTCGGCCACGTAAGGGAGCGTGCGTGTGAAGATGGCCAGCGATGGAAGCAGTGGGCCGCCCAGAGAAGAGCGGCCAGCAATGTATTTGGCAGCCACGTACTGGAGCGCATTGTTCGGTCTTTGTTAGAAGTGGTGTATACCACAGCTACTAATTCTGATACAGCGACCATCCACTCCAGAGCTGTTTCCTCTTGCCTCAGTTGCCAACTGCGGGGGCACAACCACCACCAGGCTCTGGATCTGATGTGGACATGGAGCTTACACTGACATCATCCACCCTACCATATGTGTTGACACAAGAAGGCAGACTGTAATGCTGCCTGCACCCCAAATTCTTCCGACCTTACAGCCTAGGATCAGCATACCATCTGAGTCAGAGTCATGCAGAGGAAGATGCCATGGACATCTCATGAACCTGAGCTGTTCCCCAAGAGAAGAGGGCTGAAGTAATGTGTGCACAATTGAAAGCCACTCACATTAACAGTGTGTTGTCATCCAGGAAAGTGTGTCACGAAAGACCAATGCTGTGGACTTCATAAATTCTATCTTTTTCAAGGAGATCTGTGAATCTGTTTTCTTCTGCACATTTCTTCAGGGTTTAGATGTGGCTGCATGTTGTGTCAGTGTTCGTGAACAGTATGGCAAACGAATGCCAAACTCTTTGTTGTTGACTTCTTTCCCCTTACCTTTTCTTAACTTTACTGCGTGGTATGTCATTCTCTCTCTCTCTCTCTCTCTCTCTCTGTCTCTCTCTCTCTCTCTCTCTCTCTCTCTCTCTCTCTCTCTCTCTCTCTCTCTCACACACACACACACACACACACACACACACACACACACACTCACACTCACACAGACTGTGTTAAGTAGTGGACATGTGGCCATAGTGTGTGAATGTTGTGTGAAAAATGGCAATGGGGCAACATCTCTAAATCAAGAGTTCATCGTCCAGAATATTTGGAGGGAGAGGAAAGTGCACGCAAAGTTTGTCCAACGCAGTATGACTGCCGTAAAAAAGGTTGACACATGGTAACCTGTCATGACTTGTTTGAAATGTAATAGGCAGACAATTATTTTCTGAAACAAATCATCACAGGTGATGAAACTTTGTGTTGTCAATACAAGCCTACCACAAAATTTCATAAATTTTCGTGAAGGGTCATTGTTGTGAGAATAACCAACATCCAAGCCAATGATATGTATGTATTGAACAACATCGCAAAGAAGGACTTTTCTGAATGTTTCACATGATTGCAGGAACATCCTGTGCATTGTTCTGAACTGGATGGAGCCTGTGTAGAATGCCTAAAACATTAAAACCACTATATTTATCTTTCTATATTGTTTTTTATTGGACTGCTGGGTTATGCATAACTATTTACAGCACAAGTGCAATTTTTATGTAGGTGTCAGCTACACTCTCTGGATTACAATACTGAAAGAGATAGTTAATACACTAGCAAATGCACAGTGAAAATCCACTTGGGCTGTCTCAAAATGTACATTGGTAGTATCTATCCTCTCCACAACACACATTTAATCAGGATCCTCTACATTTCCTTTTTTTGCAGGTCTTTACTTCTTTTCCCATTAACAAGAATCAATTTTTGCTGTGTTAACATGTTTCTGTTTAATTCAATGTTTTTTCTACTGCAAATATTATTCAAAACGCATTACAGTCCCACAAGCAGATAAAATAATTAAATGAGTAATTATACTATATTTCACTTGTCTTTGCTCAAATTTAAGTTGACATAGTACTTTAAAAAAATTTACTTCTGTCCCCTAATGACATTTTACCATTTCAACATTCACTTATGATTTCGTTAATATACTTTTTTATATTTCAAGCTAACATAACGCTAATCATAATTTCATTCTCTTACTCATTTTAGTACAAAACTACACCTCTCAAAATAATCCCTAGCATATCATCATCATTATCTGCATTATTAGCCTCACCACCATAGTCATCGTTATTCACAAATAACCCCAGTATAACTTCATCATCACTTAAACTGGCACAATATCCTCATTGTTCTTAACACCATTTTGTAACATTTTGCTTCAAAAAATATTTCAATTTATTGGGAAAACAACGTGATTTTGTAATTGGTTTCTACTTGGTGTACAAAGCAATTTACAAAACAGTAGTATTATTTATTTCTGTCTTCTTTGTTGAGGCAGGTATGACTATTAAAGATCTTGCTTCACTGCAGTTAATAAAAATTTCACCCATCACACTTGCACATTTTTGGAATTTTCGCTGCAATTAAATAATGTATACAGATTCTTTGTTCACCTTCACTGTATATTCCAAATTCTCATAAAATATATCAATTTTGACAAATCTGGCAAACTGAGCCTGTAACTGAGACTGACACAAAACACCTACTAATACAGCATGAGACTGAGACTGAGACTGAGACACAGAGCCAAAATAATTAATAGGCATAAACAACAACTGCACCACATGGGCCTAGGTGCCCATTTGTACATGACACATAACAACACCTGTTTAATGTAACATTACTGACATGACTGATTCAATGTGTTTACAATTAAAATTCGGAATTCTGTATTAATTCAGGTGCAAAGAGGGTCTTAAAAAAGTGTAGAAATGTTCTTGTAAACCAGATTTTTGCAAATATGTATTTTTAATGTAAAATTCAAGAAAATGACTATTTCAAATGATGAATTTACAAAATTATTAATTTCTGTTTTAATAACATCATAGTTTTGATGCCAATATTTTCACAGAATCTTAATCTAGTAGCTAACAGTATGAAATTGTTGTTTCTGAAATAAATAATTTGGGATTGCGATTTCAGTTGCTGATGTGAAACTGATAGTCTGGAATTTCCTATGAAAGTAATTTTACATAAAATAATTATAATTTGAAAATTGGCAGCAAGCCTGCTTAAGTGTAATAACAATTATAAACTCATCTTTTTAAATAGTAATTTATGAAATATATGCCCTATATGCAACTTTCAATCCTGGCATCTGTGGGGCGTCAGGTTGAATGTCATACTAATAATCATTAGTCATAGGGGGAAATTGAAATTATTCAAAATATTGTTTGCCATCTTTTACGAGAACCTGGAAACTATTTCTGTGGTCAGCCAGAAAGCAATGAAGAACATACTGACTATAGTTCCCAGTCTGCAAGTCCACATTCTTGTCCAACCCACTGAAAGAAATGTTTCTATTCTCTGTTTGCTCAGGGGGATCAGGACTATGAGTATAAATGAAACTTTGAGTTCTAATTGTGACGTATATTTGGTAAAGTTTTACACACACAACATTGTAATATTCATTATGTTCATACTGACAGTAAATCTCTCTATCCTAAACAGCACTATGAGTAGTTCATAGGTGACCTCTATGGTAAGTTACTACTAAATTGTCTTCCACCCTGACTACTGATAATCAAAATAAATGCTCACCACAAAAGTGGAAAATAATTGTCTCCACTTGCCATGCGGATTTGTTAACATTATGGGCGGCACACTAACAGTTAGTTTTGCGAAATCATGTGGCACAGCGAACGGTCAAGGTAACATCTGCTATCATCCGTCCCATGCCCACGTAGCAGTCTCTAAATGGCCACTTTCTAAGACACACAATATTTAATAACAATGTTATGAATCAATGTAGAATCTTCGAAATTTTTCCATGCATGTAGGTAAGTTGGTTAAAATCACAGAAAAAGTTTTAGCTTGCCTGTATTAAAACTTTGTCTTCTAGAATTTTTAGAATGGAACTGACAGTAGAACATGACCTCTGAACTACTACTTTAAGAGACCTTGTATTGGTTGTTATTAACATCAAGGTCCTAAAACTTGTTATAGCTGTATTATTTAATAGATTTCATCATGTGCTGTAACCAAAACTTTCTAGCATTTATATAACAGATACTTAATCTACTACAAATATGGATGTTTTTGTTCCAAATTTAGTTTTCAGTAAATTACTCGAAAGCTATTAGAGGTAGCTTGATGGGGTCACGTAGTTATTGATTTTTATGTTGAACTGAAGCATCATACAAATTTTCACATTTCTAAGTCTAATATTTAGTGCCTTCAATTTTTCTTAAAAATGTGGATTCTGATCAAAATATTGCTTTAATAATGTTGAGACTTGTACCAGTTAATTTTGACATACATCTGCACATTATCACCAATTTCTGGCTGCCAAGCTCTATTATTTAGCGCCACTTTTTTTTCTTAAAACGATGTATTTAAGTAAAACATTGACCTAATCAATCTGATACTTGACTGTTTAAACATTATTACACTAAATTATATGTTGCAAATGTTTGAAAAAGCAACTTTAATTTTTAATTTCCTTCTTAATTATGGTGCAATACTCGTGTACTACTCACAGACATGTTATGGTGAGGTAAGTCCTGGCACGCTCACTCACTTCTGTATATCTCAAACTATATAGCACTTGTTTCGCCACACATCATTCACTTAACTCTAGTGTTTCCTGGTCTGATACATTATGCCATTTAGCAAACATCTGGTTTGCTGCAGCTATACATTAAAAAAATGTTTGATTCTTTATGAATGAACAGGGAACTTTTCTAATGAGGATGAACTGCAGAAAAATAGTCGAGAACAATGAGATAAACGTCATTACGAAAACATCTTGAAGGAAGATTCAAAGTCTTTGTAGACTGTGTAGCGATAGTACATTGATGTAGCACGCATTTTAACATAACACCCATAAAAATATCCTGATCTGGCATGGTATAAATAACTAGATCCTGTCATTAATAGGGTGCTTTAATGTGGAATTATTAAATTAGAAATAATTTGAAGAATCATTAATCCATCTAAATATGATACAAAAACATGATATCTACTTTTGTGTTAGAATCCTTTATTACATTTCAATTATGTTAAGTTTTGAATGATTTCGTGATGCCTTCAGCTGCCATTCTCTTTATTTAAAATGTACAATTGTTCAGTTTCAGCCTTAGGCTGCTTTCAAGTATCTAAAATGGAGGCATTGTACATTGGATACGTTAGTGACACCTGTGATTTTGATTTAGTTACAAATCATATCTGTAGATATACTAGGCACATTGTAACTTAGTTTATGGACAGTTTTTTATAGTAAATTATGCCATGTTTGTTGTTGCTTCTATGACTCCATGTTATGCTCATAAAATAAATTAAGAGAGGTTTTTACACTATTTTAGGGGCACGTTACTTTAGAGCAATTGTTGCAAAGCTCTTATATATAAGGTCCATGAATTAACATACTTAAAACTAGGAAAATTATAATTATTTTATGGTTATTTGTTACTTACCTTGCATATGCTTTTGTTCTCAGTTATATTTAATTATCATTCATCATTGGTGTAAATATGGCTGTATGTAATTTCTTTAAAATAACTCATAAATATTTGTTCTTTTGCTGTCGGAGCACATTGTTTTTGAATAGTTGGTACAAAGATCTTATATACAAAATTTGCCACAGCACTCCAATGAAACAGTACTTAAAACTATGTGAGCCAAGTAAAAACTGCTTTATGGTTGCATGATGTTTCACATTACAGTCATATTTATTAATGAGTATAGTGATAATTTTACATCCTGTGGTTCTGTAATGCTTCATCATAGAACTTGTAAAATTTTGTCTAGGAATTCCCCATTTTGTAGATCTTTTTGCTCATTTAAAACTCTGTCTGACTGATCTTTTAGATGAGTGTAAATTTCAGTTTCTTCCATTACATCCATGATTTTTCCTTTCTGTAACTTATATAATATTTGAAGTGATCCATCTATATTAGGTATTTTGTTGTTGGTGTTTTTAAGTGTGCAGCAAATGTGGATAGATTATTGTTGCTTATTGTCATGTGCACTTTAAATCATGTACTAACTTTTCTTCCAGTTCAAACCCAACCAACAACAAATAAGGGACTGAGAGTACAAATGTAGAAGTGAAATTTCACAAGGAAATTATCCAAGCACACATTTGTCAAGCTAAAGTATGGATCTCTTTGGAATTAAAAAAGTACAAGTGATTTCCTGCCTAGTTCTCTTAAGTTGTATTATACAATTATTGTCATTAAAAACTACTTGACTAAGTGTTGCTTGCAGATCATTCCATCTTAATTAATATTATGAACTGGATATTCAGATGTTCATTACTTGTAAAAGCAATCAAGAATGAGCAATAAGCTTAATAGTCTGGATAAATACTCATGTGATACTGGTCTATGTTTATGATGACTGTGGAGTGGTACTCTAACCATCTGCCTATCACACTGCCACAAGCTGTGTTGAAAGCAGCGTGACATAGCAGTTAATGTTGTTGGCTGATATGCTATAGGTTGCCAATTAAAACCACCAACAAATAAGGAGCTGAGAGTACAAGTGGTGGATGTGACATTTCACAAGTAAATGACCTAACCACACATATGTGGATTTAAAGTATGTATCTTTTCAGAATAAAAGAAGTACAAGTGATTTTGTGCATAGCTCTGCACCCTATGATGATAAAGTTTAGGCTCTAAGACAACACCTATACTGCATTTAGAATACAACTAATACAAGTTAAGTGGAGGATGAACGGATAATTGCTGCTATGTTTGCTGAAGCTTCAGGTATGCATTTTTTTGAAAGTAGTGCAATAGCCTAATGCATATTCTTTTAAGATGACCTATAGTAATATTTAATGCATGCTTAAATGGGATCTGTTTTGAAATAGTTGATGTACATCTTTATACAATATCATCATATTGACACAACAGATCCAAGTTCCTTGAACCTGTACGTATGCACAAGAATGTGATAATGCAAACAAACACTTGAAATATACATTTGTTTCCAAGGACAGGACTGGTCTCGCATTTTGGAGGACGATGGTTGAAACCCGTGTCCGGCCATCCTGATTTAGGTTTTCCTAAATTGCTTCACACAAATGTGGGTTGGTTTCTCTGAAAGGGCACGGCAGACTTCCTTCCCCATCCTTCCCTAACCCTATGGGTCTGATGACCTTGCTGTTTGGATCCCTCCCCCAAATCAACCAACCAACCCAAGACAGGATGGAAGCAGTGAAGAAGGTCAGCCTATAGTTTTCCATTGTGAAAATGAAACCAGAAAAAGCTTCTTTCAATTAAAACCACAAATGCCATAGCAAAAGACAAAGTTGTGAAAGACACTCACAGAAACAAAATACAATGGAAGAATATTAGTAGGATCAGAATCAGTAAATAAAATCCTCTAATACTGACTCCAGTTCAAGAATTCACTAACACATGATCTTCAGTTTATTGAAGCAGGTTTTAGGAGGTACAATATTGATTGCCCATCAGTACTTCCTCTGCAGCCTTTGTGTCAAGATTGGTAAGGAATAAAACTGGAACAGTGGAAAAATCTTCAGGAAATAAAGAACTACATCTCTCCAATTTATCATTGGTTCTGTAACAATATGTCCCATCTCCAGATTGCAGTTACCAAGGGTGTAAGAAGAAGGAGTGGAGAAAGAAGAGGATATGGTCAAAGAAGGGAATAAGCAAGGCTGAAAAATGCAGAACACAATGATACACTATGACTAGTGTTATCTCAGGAAGGACATTTTTCAAGAGATACCACAGAAGGCCCTGACTGTGAGCTGATTATAGAAAATGACAATTAATAATCTGTTGGAGTCAGATGGGTATATTTTTTTTAGGTACTTTTATTCTATTTGCTATTTACCTATTGTTTTTTAGCTTTGTATATTAATTTTGCATTAATCATGCACATAATCTTGTTCTGTAATGAGTGTGTACTGTACTATGAGTATCGTGTGTGCTGTACCCAAAAAAAAAAAAAAAAAAAAAAAAAAAAAAAAAAAAAAAAAAACCTTCAGAAGAAAGCACAGTGCAGAAGCCTTGCAATCTTGAACCATACTTAGAGCTGTACATGGACTAAACAACCATTAGAAAAATATACTTGATATTTTGATAGTAACTGATGCAGTTTATATAAATAGCCATTTAAATTAGGTGGTCAAGTACTCAGTTTGCATCAGGAAACCACTACTACTGCCAGCCCAACGTTTGTTATTAAGGTATTTAGTATTATTATTTCTGAAAGGTTCTTGAAATTTCTTATGTGTGTAATGTTTGCATGTTCTGGAATATTTGATGTTTGTCTAAAAAGCATCACTCTGTCCAGTAGCTCATTTACATTCAGTTTATACATTGGTGTCCATAATGAACATGCTTTCAGTGTTAAGTGGTGTACTTTATCGATGATGCTGGATTTGGACTTCATTGTGGTTGTGACATAACATTTGGTGTAGACATCAGATACATCAAAACGGCTACTTCGCCATAGCTCCAACTAGGCAACATACAAGGGACAGTCAATAGGTAATGCAACACTTTTTTTCTGAAAGCAGGTTGATTTTTTCAGGATCCCAATAAGCCATATTGTTCTCCACTCTTTTGGATGCAAAATCCTATTTCTCAACATGATCTCTATTCAATGTGACAGCCTTATACCACTTGACTGGGAGGGCCTGTATACCCACATGGTCCCATTCTACTGGTCAACTTTGGAGCCAATATCTTGCTGCATCAATAAGCACCCCATCATCCACACACTGCTTCCCACAGAATACATCTTTCATGGTGCCAAACAGATGGAAATCAGAAGTTGCAAGATCTGGCTGTGGGGTGGATGAGCAAAAACAGTCGAATAAAGCTTTCTGAGCTCCTCTTGGGTGCACAAGCCTGTGTGAGGTCGTAGGTTGTTATAGAATAGGAGATGTTTGTTTGAATTTTTGTGGCAACAAACACACTGTATCATATAGACAGTCTTGGTTACAGAGTTATTTCATTACAGATAACATGTTTCACCTAGTTAAGGCTTCCTCTGATTTTTCTAAAAGAATTGGAAAAGTAAGAATGTAATTATATAAAATTACAGATTAAGGAGCATGGTTCGAATCATGCTGAATTTTAAAAAATGTGTTAAAAATGTAAAAACAAATTAGCATTAATGAAAGCCTATCAAAGCAATGCATATCACTGGCTGGTAGGGCTGTTAGTCAAAACAATGGTGAGAATCAACTAAAGGAAGAACCATTCAATAAAATACACTGGAACAAAACCAAGTGTATAAATTTAAAAGCATAAGAACTGGAGAAGATTTATGAAGGCAAACATAAGAGGGGGAGGGGGGTGGGCAGAGGCAAATAAAGTTACAGAAATTACCTTAAAACAGCCATAGCTACCAGGGTGAAGTGCAGTGTAGAGCCAGCCACATGTACATCAAATGAACCCGGAGAGAATGTGCATAAATGGTCTAATAGAAGGCCAAATTGAAATTAGAGTGCAAAAGAAAACCATGTTTCCCATGCTACTGGGGTAGTATGTCAACAGAAGACACTAGCGCCAGTAAAACTTAACTAATCTAATCTACGTGTAAGACTATAAAAAGTAGCTATAGGCAATAAGTAAAAGTGATTAGGCACGACCTCAACTCACAATATATGATAGTGCATAGGATAAAAATGCTTAGAACATAAAGAATAAGAAATACTATAAAATCAAGTAATGTCAAAAAACAATAAAGGAAACCAAAAGGTTACAAATGGGTGTACATAAAATATAACCAAAATAACTAAACAGGCATGTTTGAAAGTAGCCAGAGTATTAAAATTGTAGCAGTACAGTGTGCAAAATAAGGAAAAAAACTGGTAGGAAATTAGATGTATTTTAAAACAGGTATCATGATGTCATAAAAATTGTGATTCTTACTGACTAACTGATCATTCAGAAGCCTGCCATTTATTATGACCGAGCGAGGTGGCACAGTGGTTAGCACACTGGACTCGCATTTGGGAGGATGACGGTTCAATCCCGTCTCCAGCCATCCTGATTTAGGTTTTCCGTGATTTCCCTAATGCCGGGATGGTTCCTTTGAAAGGGCATGGCCGATTTCCTTCCCAATCCTTCCCTAACACGAGCTTGCGCTCCGTCTCTAATGACCTCGTTGTCGACGGGACGTTAAACACTAACCACCGCCACCATTTATTATGGAAAGCAGTTGCTGCACCAGTCAACCTATCATGGAACGGAATAACAAATTGAGATCTTTTCTACAATTTACTAAGGGTAGCAGACTACACTTCAGTGTTGATCATTGCACAATGAAGGAGAACATCAAACAGAACAACCTGTTCAGTGTCCCTGAAGACCATCATCTTGACTCTACCAGCTGAGGGTGTGGCTTTAAACTTTTCCTTTGGAGGAGAGGTGGTGTGGCGGCATGCCATGGATCGCCGTTTTGTTTCCGGTTCGAAATGATGAACTCGTGTCGGCTCTGATGACATTTGACAAAAAACTGTCACAGTCAGCCTCGTAATGAGCAAGTAATTCTTCACAGATGGTTCTTCATTGCTCTTCACAGTCTTCTGTTAGGCAGTGATGAACCCAGTGGGCACACACCTTTGAGTACCCCAGCTGGTAGGAAAGTGTGTCAGTAGCACCAGTTGTGCAGCAGGGTATTTGACTGTGATCCATTGATCACCTCAAATGAGTATGACTACATGTTCCGACACTGAAGGAGTCACAGCTGCACACGGGAGATTGGACAGGTTTGTGTGACCTTGTTGCAGTGATGACAGACACTTTACCTAGTGACTCACCATGCTTTTGTTCATTGCCAGATCTCCATAGACATTCTGCAAGTCTCTATGAATATCTGCAATGCTCTCGTTTTCTGTCAAAATAAACAGTAACAGTGCTCTGCTTGGATTGCACCTCCATTACAGATGACATTTTGAAGGCTGCGTACAGTGCAGCCACCTATCACAAATACATGAAACTACAGGAGCTGAAGCAGGAATATTCCATGATGTCCCACAAAAAATTACCCATATTTTCAACCAAAACTGGTTGAGAAAAAATTGTGTTGCATTACTTATTGATTGCCCCTAATTATAGCCAACATGGACATAAACCAGAATACAAGCAGTACATCATTCCCTATGTCTATACATTCAGAAAACTAATGGATTACAAAACAGCAAGAAATCAGCTGCATATTTGGCATCCATCACTGTTTTCCAGAGATACTGGCACAGTCCCAATGTAATGGCTCAAAGGATTTGACCAAGTTGCCAAATACAACAAGTGGGATATCATGATGCGTTCAGCAGATGTGTGCTTTTACTTGGATGTGTAGCCCAATAGTGGTTAGAGAACACTGAAGGGAAGCTTGATACCTGGAACACATTCCAGGGTGAACTGAAGAAAGCTTTTGGGGAAAATCAGCAGCAAGTCCACATATCAGAAGAATAACTGAAGAACAGGGTCCAACATCATGTGAAAATGGCAGTCTGACATACAAAATGTTTTGGCTCAGTGCCACATTATGAACCTGAATATGACAGAAGCCAACAAATTATCACACTTGATGAAAGGAGTCGTAAAAGATATGTACCAATCTCTTCTGGTAAAGCATGATGCAACAACAGAGGATTCATCAAGTGGTGCCTGCGTATCTAGGAAACACAACAGAAAAAAAGTGGGACAAAACTACAAACAACCTCTGATGTGATCACTAGGGCAGATGTGGAAAACCACTACGACCTCATGCCTTTCATAAGCAAGATAATAAGAGAAGAGATACAGCTGTTTATGGCAGCCAGAGCTCTTGGACCAAGTAAGTAAGAAATAACAGCCATAAATGGCAAACCCAATAATCAGGAGATAATAAAGAATGCTGAAGATGTGTATCAATCTGTAGCAAAAATCTATGTCACCATTTGGTCATGCTTGGAGGAAGGAAATCAGCCAAATCAGATTTATGCTACAGCTTTTAAATGATAACCCAGCGTTTAATCAACCAAGGTATGACCAACTCCTCCAGCAGCTAGAATGCCCTACAAAAGAATAGACATTTGGAGAATGGGAAAAACACACCAGTATGTTTCCAATGTGCATTAAGTGGGCCTATTTTATGCTACTGCAGAGAAAGAAGAAGAATGTTTCAGTACTACTACATCACGTGATGTCAACTATCACAAAAGCCCTACTCATGACAGTCAAAAGCAGAAAACTATAGTCAATATGCAGGATGAAGGACATCATCATACCCTGGATCAGGTCACTCCCCAACATGTTGTAGTTGTTCCTTATCATTGTACAGAGGTACCAACCACTCGCTTAGCCATTGAATTCAGGAAAACTAAGTAAGATGACCATCTATGGAGGTGAGGCCACTACAGATGAAAATCCTCCATGGATGACAATCACTAAGAGAACAGGACATTTCAGTGATGTTATCATCGATGGCCAACTTATTTTGGCACTGCTGGACTCAGGAGCTTCCTTTCTTGTAGTGTCAATTGTTTATCACTGTCAGCTATAGAAGACTATGTTTCGTAGTACAGAAGTGATTGTGCTGAAAGCTACAAAGTGAAAATAGTTCAACTGATAGGAATGTGTATTGCAGGAATATCAATTATGCAACATAGAACTTCAAAGTTGCTGTTTTACCAGAATGTAGTCATAATGTTATTCACAAATGGGACTTTTTGCAGGCATTGCAAGTAGTCACAGACTGTGGGAGATCTCAGCTCCAGATTGATAAAGATGCTTCAGCAAGAACTCATAACAAAGTTTGCTTTGGGTGGTTGTTTGCCATTGAAGATATTGTTGTCCTACCATCATCAGTGAAACAAGTTCCTGTCATCAATCCAAACACTCAGTTAAACTGTGAAGCTTTTGAAACTTCCTGGCAGATTAAAACTGTGTGCTCAGCAAAGGTCCCAAGTTCGAGTCTCGCTCGGGCACACAGTTTTATTCTGCCAGGAAGTTTCATATCAGTGCACACTCCGCTGCAGAGTGAAAATCTCATTCTGTGAAGCTTTTGTTTATTGCAGAAAACTAGTCAGGCTCACAAAAGAAATCTGCTTGCCAGCAATGATCGTAAGCTTTTTAGGTAGTCAAGGAGAACTTTGGGCCACTAGTTTGCCATAAGCAGACATAACTCATCCCTAAAGGTATGGACAGCCAAACAGTTCAGGAAGGGCAATTGAGTGCCACTGATGAATTGCCAATAGAATCTGAGCTGACCAAGGTACAACACTAGTGAGTGTTAGCTATTCTGAACCAGTTTTTGGGTACTTTCAAACTTGGACTTTAGAAAAGACAGACGAAACAGCAACACTCCATAGTAAACCACTGTGTGAGAGGGTACTCAAAACAAACCAGAATAACATTGCCGTGGACGGAGCTTATGTAGTATTCATTTCCAATGCTGGACTGTATACTGCAGCCCATTGCCAGTTCAGTGTCACCATTGTTGTTGACCTGGCTTGTTCTGTTCATCTGAGGTGACTGTTTTTGCTTGCTCTGTTTTGTTCTTGTTTCGTTTTTTATGGTGGCAAGTTTAAGTGAACAACATGCAGTTGTGAAATTTTGTTTTCTACTTGGTAAAAATGCTGATGAAACAGTTTTAATGCTGAAAACAGGCTACCAAGATGATACTACGGGAAAAACTCAAGTGTACGAGTGGTGTGCTCCATTTAAAAATGGCAGTATGTTGTTTGATGACAAACGTCATTCTGGACGTACATCAACTGCCAGAATTGATGAAAACATTGAAAAAATTCGAGTAATTGTGCTCACAGACTGTTGACTGACAGTTTATCAACTATTAGAGGTTACTGGGTTATCTTAGAGCTCAGTTCGGCAAATTTTAATGGAAGATTTGGGAATGAAAAGATTTGCTGCCAAGTTTGTTCCTTGGGTTTTGATTAGCAATCAAAGTGAATCTCAAGTTGAAACATGTCATGCTTTGAAACAAGAGCTTGAAACTGATTCAGATATTCTGTCAAAGGTCAGTACTGGTGATGGGTTATGGTGCTATAGTTATGACCCAGAAACAAAGCAACAGGCAAACCAATGGTAGACGTCATCCTCACCCCGTCCAAAAAAAAGTCATCCAGTCAATGGCATGCATAAATTCAAAACTGCAGTGAGTGACTACTTGCTACAGAATTGCTACTATAGTGTTGAAGAATTTTTATCTACAATGTAAATATGTGAAAAATTTAAATAGTTTATACAATTAAGGCCAAAATAATAAATGTGTACATGTAGATTTATTTGTGTATTATATGTGGCCTATTACATATATGTGTGTGTCTGTATAATCAAGGCCGAAAGTATGAAATGTGTGCTTGTAAAATTTATTTGTGTATTTGTGAAATGTTATTCCTATATGTTAGAGTTATAATGCTAATACTGAAGACCATGCAACAGTTTTTCTGTTAAACTTTATTGCAAATTATTTGACTTGTCCTATATTATTATATACCCCTGTACAGTGTATGATTCACAGGGCCAATAAATATACAATACAATACAAATCAAACATCAAAACAATGCTGATTTGCTTTTCTGACACCAACGGCATAGTTCATTCAGAGTTTGTTTCCCCAGGTCAGATGATCAATCAAACCTTTTATTTGGAAGTTATCAGAAGATTGCGCAAGAGTGTTCATCAAAAAAGACTCCATTTGTGTCTGACAGGAGACTGGTTCTTCCACCAGACAACACACTTGCACACACAGCCATCTCCGTTAGACAGTTTTTCTCTAAAAATGGCATGGTTCTGCTGCCTCATGCACCTGCCCTGGCTCTGTGACTTTTTCTTATTTCTACACATGAGAAGGGGCATGAGAGGACACAGATTTGACAACATTGAAGAATTCAAGGAAAAAATGAGGGAGGAGCTGTCAGCCATTTTTAAAGATGACTGCAACAAATTTTTCAAACAGTGGAAGCACCAGTGGGACAAATGTATTAGTTGTAATGGGGAGTATTTTGAAGGGGATAAGGTTATTTCCTAAACAGTTTGAAAATATATAGCTTTTAAAAAATAATTCAATTTTTTTGTGAACCCCCTTGTATCAGTGTTTGGGATCATCCAACAATCAACTAGCACTCCTACTGCTTGTTGCTGCTGAACTATGAAGAAGCTGGGAAGAAGTGGAGAAGATGCTGCAATATGACATCATTCAACCTTCAGAGAGTCCTTTCTCCTCTGCTGTGGTCATTGTAAGGAAGAAGGATGACATATGGCATTTCTGTGTTGACTACCAGTGACTAGACAAAATCACAAAGAGGATGTCTATTCATTGCTGTGCATTGATGACACCCTAGGTTGCCTGAAAGGAGCAAAGTATTTCTCAACTACAGACATGGAGAAAGAATACTGGCAAATTGAAGTTGACAGGACTCACAGAAAAAAGACTGCCTTCATAACTCCTGTGAGTTCAAAGTTGTTCCGTTTGGATTGTGTAAGACTCCAGTCACTTTCAAACATGTGATGGATAGCGTGCTTCAACACCTTAAATGGGCAGTGTGTTTTTGCTTTCTCGATAGCATTGTCATTTTCTGAAGACATTTAAAGTACATCTAATCTACCTGACAGCCATGTTTAATTGTCTTTGGACTGCAAGCGCCCCCCCCCCCCCCCCTCCCACCTGTATCGCTGGCCGTGGTGGTCGTGCGGTTCTGGCGCTGCAGTCCGGAACCGTGGGACTGCTACGGTCGCAGGTTCGAATCCTGCCTCGGCCATGGGTGTGTGTGATGTCCTTAGGTTAGTTAGGTTTAAGTAGTTCTAAGTTCTAGGGGACTTATGACCTAAGATGTTGAGTCCCATAGTGCTCAGAGCCATTTGAACCATTTTGAACCACCTGTATCCTAAAATTGCCTCTGCATCACCAAAGAAATAAAAATCTTGGAGCACCTAGTTAATGGAAGTCTGTCCTGATCCAGAGAAAATAAGAGCAATCACTCATTCCAACTCCTCAGTACATTTGTGATGTGGGAAGTTCTCTTGGCATATGCTCATACTACAGGCGATTCGTACAGAAATTCTGTATCAGCGCACATCCCTTACAAGGATTACTGCAAGGAGATGTCAAATTTTCCTGGAATGAGAAGCAAGAGGGAGCTTTCCTTGTCCTTACATTAGCACTACCCTCTCAAGAGTGTGTCTTCTTTTGTCTAGGCAGCCTTATCCCATTCAAAAGTAGATCATTTTTGTGGTGAAGAGGATAAGTACTCCTTTTTGGGCCATCTAATTCACATGAAAATATGTGTCAGATAGAATATGTACGGTGATACAAAAGCACTCACTCAATCCAAGGTATGACATGATCTGTGCTGATAGGTGCGTGGGAAGATACGTTGTGAATGGAGCCTCAGAGATACTGGGCAACCTGCCTGAGTAATTAGCCTTACATCAGAGTAGTTGTCTGCTGGTGTCAACCTGATGTACCACCAATTCTCATGGGACCATAATGGAGAACACAGAAACTAATTTGAGAACTGAGGGACCGGATGATACCACAAATACCCAAACTTCTGATGTTGAACCAATGGAAGCTGTTTCTACCACTAGGTTGGAGGATAGACCAGTCCAAGAACCAGAAAATATCATTGAGACATTGGACGAGATCAAGATCAAACCCTTGTCTGAGGATCAGAGAAGGAATCTTCTAAGAGAACAAAGAGACAAGGAAGATAAAGAATATCTTCCTAAGAAGGAACAGAAGAAATTAAAAGACCTTGAACCTAAGACCAACTAGAAAATACTGTCTCAGAGTGAAGGGAGGAAACAGACCCATCCCACTTCCAACACTGGGAATAAGTCAGTGGGGGAAGAGTCCATTATTCCCACTTCCCAGGATGACCAGATACAGAAAAAGTCAGGACAGGAAGCAGAGAAACATACCTATAGTACTACAGTCTTAGCTTTTAGGGTGTTGGTAATCAAACAAGGATATCCACTTGTTAACATCATCTCAGAGCAGGAGGAGCTAGTTCAGATGATTCTGAAAAGAGTGGGGATGATGCAAGTTAAGTCCTTAAATTCAGGAGTATCTATCTAGACAGAAGTGCTCTAATCTTCGTCTGTGAGGGGATGAGAACAGTAGAGTGGCTGAAGAAGATGGTGCCCTAGATATCTCCATGGGAGGAGGTGAAGCTGCTGGTCAAGACATCAGAAGAACTCTTCAAAACCACAAAGATATCTACCTGGACACCTAAACTACTTAAGGATGTTCTTCCAAAGACTCTGTTCCAGAAAGTATGGGTGCATAACCAGCAAGTCTTGATGGAAGACAGGAGGATATTTAACTGAAAGGTTTTATCTGATGGCTGATCCCCTGTGGAGGAAGTTGAAGAGACATCTCTAAAGGCAATGCAGGTGCGGGGCCTAAAAGTGTATTTAGTATTCTCACAAGTTCCTGTCAGGGTGATTAAGGACATAGAAGCAATGTTAGCTTGCTGACAACTGGAAGTGTTGCAGATGAACATGTAACACAGTAAGTGGCTTCAGTCACCCTGTGTTGCCTTCTGGGAAGACATGAGTTGGATGTGGCCCTGAACTAGGAACCATGTTCATACAAAG
The DNA here is from genome assembly GCF_021461395.2 of Schistocerca americana. NCBI lineage: Eukaryota > Metazoa > Arthropoda > Insecta > Orthoptera > Acrididae > Schistocerca > Schistocerca americana. The sequence goes on from NC_060130.1 coordinate 292,170,059, forward strand.
GGGGTATATCAGGCCTTGGAGGAACTGGTGGTAAGCTGATTTATGTTATAAATAAAAAAAAACCTCGGGCTATGCATTTGGCTTAAGAATGGAACTTCATTCATGCTGATGGCGAACTTCTGTTCGAGGGACTTAGTAACCATCAGGAAGAAACATGATGAAGGTAGCACAAGCGAATTTTTTACTGGCCTCAACTTATCTTCCTCAAAAGGACAGTGCTCCTCCTTCACAGGAAGTGAAGAGACTGGTAGACAGCTGATTGCAGCTGAATTAACACATGTTGATTGGTTGTGATGCCAGTTCCCACAACCTGTCGTGCGGAAGCAGTGACACCAACAGCAGAGGTGAGTACCCACTTAAATACCTACTGGAGAGCAATATAGAGATGTTAAATAGTGGTAAGAAACCTACCTTCAGAAACAGAAGAAGGGAAGAAGTAGCTGATACAAATTTTAGATCCATTTTAATGGGCAGTTATGTCAATCAATGGCACGTGGTGATGGAGCAGTCCTTATTGACCCCATGTACAGTATATTATGTTTGGGGTTGAAATGGGTGTTAAACAGCCATGACCTATAGGAATCTGAGGAAAACAGACTGGGACTCATATAGGAAAGACCTAAACTGACACCTGTCTGAAGTTAGAACTTCGATAAGAAATCCAGTAGATTTTGAGGAAATAGCAGATGAAGTGACACCTGCCATCATGACCTCATACCTACAAAACTGCCCAATAACTAAGGAGTAATGGAACAGTAATTTATCTTGGTGGAACTATAATCTTGAATTGCAAAACAAGCAAGTGGGAACACTGTTCAACTATACAAGAAAAAATTGTCAATTGGTAAAATACTGGGAGGCCCTTGCCAAATACAATCTTGGTATCAAGCAAGCAAAACAATCATCCAGGAAGATATTCTATGAGGAGTTAGAAGGTACAGCTGCCTGGGTCAGACTTCACAAAACTCTCACAAAAATAGTAACAAATGCAGGAGCTACACTAACTAAGAAGGATGATGAATATAAAAGGACAGCACATGAGATGCTGTACGGGGTCCTCAAGACTCACTTGTCACAATGCACTCTAGCATATAATACAGACCACGATTGAATCCCTGTGAGGTACTGGTTTATGGGTAACCAATGGGAAAACTAGAAATCCTCCAGAGAAAACTTTGACTTAAAAAAATCAAGAAAGGGATTAATGATTCATGTACAGACTTTCTGGAGTGAGTCTAGCAGTAGGAGCCATTCCTAATGCTTGGAGGACATTGATGGTTGCTTTCATTCGGAAGCCAGGAACAACTGCTCATAGCAAGGCTGAGAATATAAGACTAATATGTCTATCCTCCTTCTCTTTAAGAGACTAGAAAAATTGGTTAATGTGCATGTTAGGGAAAGGAGATTAATTGAGATTCCTCTACATTAAAACCAACATGCATTTCAACCGAGTAAGTCTTGCAAAACAGTACATCATCAAGTTGTTGGAAAAGTAGAAAAGCTCTACACTTTTATGAAATTGCTCTCTGCATCTTTCTGGATATTGAGGGGACTTTTAGCAATATGACCTTTGAATCCATGGTTAGAGCTGCAGAAGTGCATGGCATTAAGCCCTCTATATGTAGGTGGATCAAGACGATACTGAGTAGACAAAATGCAGAAGCCACCGTGATGGATGTGAAAATGGTGGTCAACACCATCAGAGGACGTCTACAAGTTACGATTTTGTCCCCACTACTGTGGAACCTAGTGCTGAATGAACTCATTGAGGAGTTAGATATTATAGGTTACTTTTGTCAAGGATATGTAGATGACTTACTCATGTTAATACTTAGCAAGTTTGCAAGTACCGTTAGAACAATGGCACAATGGTTTCTGAATATCGTGCAAAACTGGCCTAAGAAACAGGGCTAAGGATCAGTCCCAGGGAAACTGTTGTAGTGCCATTCACAAGGAAGCACATCCATGATACATACTGGAATCTTAAGCTCTTCAATAAAACTCTACCAATAGAGGTGGTATGGAAGTACCTGGGAATAACCCTGTATGTGAAACTAACATGACCCCTCACATAAAGAATACAAATTCCAAGCAAAATGTACGCTCATATTCACTAGAAGGGCTTGTGGTAAAATCTGGGATGTATGTCCCAGGGGGATGTACTGGACATACACCTCCGTAATAACACCTACAGTAATTTATGGTACTACGGTATAGTGGAATATACATAGGTTGGAACTTAAATAGTGGCAACACTGCTGTGGAGACACTATGCAATGGAATCTACTATTGTCACTGATAGCACACATTGTTGATATACCTATTTTACCTCTGAGCAAATGGACTCGTATGTCCCACGTCACCGGCGTGCACACAATCGAGGGAAACACAGTCACTTGTGAGTGAGCAGTCTAACGTAATGGTGTCACTATGCATCTCTGGGTTACAATTGAGGCAACAGCAGGGGGACTATACAGGTTAAAAAAAATGGAAAAACTGGAAACCTTAAGGTAACAAAAATTTAACACTAACATAATGAATGTGGTAAACATAAGACTCATCAGGAAAATGCTAGATTACTACACAATAGCGTCCAGTGTGCTTCTAGAAACCTTTAAATGTAACATTTAGAAGCAGGGAGCAATGGAAGAATGAAACACAAAACTGTTCAGGAGACCTAGTCATGAATTTAGTGGGACCAGATTACAGCTGGTATAGCCTAGACTAGAGAATGCAGTCTTTCCAAGGAGGCTAGCTACAGTATCCAGGAAGAGACGTTTGCTGTCAGAATGTGTTTGGAGGAGAGTCTATGTAGGTGGTACAAGGAGTGTAGCATCTATATTCATTCAGGCAGTCTAGATGCTCTGAAATCTTTATCAGGTCTTGCGATAAGTTCAAAGATCATCACTGAATGCCATGAATCTCTTGTGAGGCTAGGGGAAAGCAACAGGGTAAACCTGCTGTGGGTCCCTTGTCATTCAGGAATTAGTGGTAACGAAGAAGCTGATGGGCTGGTCATAGAAGGGGTGATGACTCCATATGGTTGACCGAAACCTGTCTTAACCACCACTAAGATGATGGTAAAGTCTAAACTGAGTAGTAGAATGTAACACATAGAATATTGGACTAAAATCCAAAAATAGAAACATGGCAAGATAATGACACGGAACCATGTCAGAAGGGAAGTTTTGTGACTTCAGGCTTGAACAGGAGGTAGATTAAACTTGCAGTAGGTCTAATGACTGGCCAGGGAAACTTCAGCAAACCCCTTCTCATGGTGGGTTTAGGGAAAGGATCACCTAACTGTGAAAAACAAACCTCATTTAATCTTACAGTGTGGAGTGCTGGAGACCAAAAGACATGAAATATTTGGGTCACTAATTCCCGAAGAGATTGTATCCAACAAAGCTCTTGTAAATAGTCTCCTACTAGTCTTCAAAGGTACTGGTTGGCTTTACTAGAGTGACAAGGAGAGGAACAGCACAATAAATATAGTTTCACTGCAGACAACAAGGGACTACAACCATTGTTATTTTGTCTTTGTAATTAAATCAAATCAAATCAAAACACTAACATCTTCTCCAGTCCTGGCATTGTATGATGAGAATGCTGAGACAGTACTTCACACTTATGCTAGTTGTTATGGGATAGGTTAAGTTCTAGTACAAATTCAGGAAGGTGATGAAAAGGTGATAGTTTATGCTTCTGCAGGTAGTTTCCAAGTCCAAGACAAACTGAGAAAGAGTGCCTTGCAGTTCTTTGGGTTGTCAGCGAGTTACAGGAATATTTATTTGGCAAACCATTCACTGTTGTGATGGACCACCATTCACTATGCTGGCTGACTAGCCTGAAGGTTCCATTCGGTCAGCTGGGGAGATAGGCACTGATGTTTCAGAAATATGCCTGCAGCAGCACAGTGTGTGTTTTCTCACCTGCTGAAAAATGTTCCACTCACCTTTCAGTGATCTTCTCTTCTTCTGCAGCAAGCACCTGCTCTGTTAGGAAATTATTAATGTTTCTTGAGTGGACAAGCTTTAGTAGAACCAGTCACACTGAACATATCGAAAGGGTACATCAGGAGTTTCTTTAGCACCAGGTGTCACGGTCTATTAAATGATAGAAAGACTTTAAATAAAATTTACGAAATATAATCTCTTCTTTGATACAAAGCTCTCTACCAAGTCAGTACCTATTCTGAAGTTACAGTTTCAACATTCACTCACAATCACAGTCACACTTAATAGCCAGCTTATGGTATCAGCTAACGTGTCACCAGAAGATGAAAAAATCAATTGTCTGTGAAACAGAATGCACATTCTGTATTATTACACAAACTGGCCACTTTGAAATATCAGTTCTTGGTCATAACCCATATAACACACCACTTGGATATTACTTATTCAAAAAATCACATTTCGCACCAAAAATGCAGAATTCACATTTTTGTATTTACCATTTATTTGTAATTACTCTTCAGCATTCCACAACTGAGACCACAATTCCACAAAATTGAAACATCTTTTCAGAGCTCATTCCACATCTACTCATGTGATAGCGAGTTCCAAATCCTTTCTAGACCACACAAAGCAATTCTCTAGACTTAAAAATATGCACGAGTTCTCTCTCTTCTGGTTGGCTAAGATCTAGTATAGGCAATTAGTTATCAGTATTAAACTACACTGTCCTGTGTTATTTACAGTGGACCAGCCACAACATAATATCTCTTCAGAGCTATTAATTAAATGAAGAAATTTAGGTAACCTGTTAGTAGCAAAATATATCTCTCTTTAAATAACTAAATTATTTAAGAATGCTTCTCATTTCCCCAGTGCCATAAACTGGAGAATTACACATAACATATTTTCCCTGCACATATGACTCACTTACTCTGTCCAAATACATTTCTCATGCTGCCATTTACTCAGTTAATAGACATGCAACTATTCACACATCACATTACTTCTTATTTATGCTTTCATAAATTCTAATACTTAAACACATTAAATCAGCAATAATTAACAGAAGACATATTATTAAGAAGAGATAAAAATTATTTACAAGAAATACCTTGCTCCGACTGCTTAGTATTTCATTACCTGTACAATAGCAACACATTTCAGCTGGGGCTGAAACAGCAAATGGCTCTAAGCACTATGGGACTTAACATCTGAGGTCATCAGTCCCCTAGACTTAGAACTAGTTAAACCTAACTAACCTAAGGACATCATACACGTCCGTGCCTGAGGCAGGATTCAAACCTGAAACCGTAGCAGCAGCGCAGTTCCGGACTGAAGTGCCTAGAACCGCTCGGCCATCGTGGCCAGCTAACAGTTAGCACATGCTAGCTCATAAGAGCAAGCCTATCACTAAGTAGACATGACTCACCACTACCTACCTGAAGCTACTCACTACCAACCAGACTTCTACAATGGTGATGCTTGGCACTATGTTGCATGCCATTACAGTGATATATGATACTACACGCAAACACATGGACACTGACTGTCTTTCATGGAATCCTTTGGTAGAATACAATGGTGTGGACAAAATCTCAGTCAGTACTGCATTAAATGAGATTGTTGGTAAACAGAGCTTTGCTGAAAACCATAGAGTCATTGAAGGAGGAGGAACCAGCCAAAAGAGAAATCCAGTTAATAAAAAGAACATTGTATGAGAGGACCTGTGAGATGATGGGATGGAAATGGCGGCTCGTCATCCCAGCTCATCTACAGCCAGCTATCCTAAAGTTTTTTCACAATGCTCCAACATCTGGTCACATGGGATTTGTAAAGACTCTGGATAGAATCAGACACAGCTATCATTGGCCAGTTCTCTACCGATGTGTTACGTGAGCCACTGTAAGGGATACCAGTGATGAAAGTATTTTCTGCAGTTACCTTTGTAGCATTTGATACCAATTATGTCTGCAATAGTTCCTAGCATTCCACCAATTTGAAGTTGACCTGTTACAGAGACGCTTGAAGTCAACAAATGGAAATCGATGTACAATAGTCTCCTGACCTGATACACTGTCATCAAAGCCGTGCTGACTGTTGGAGTCCCAGAAATTGTAAGGTTCCTTCTTGAAGCATGGAGAACCCCATGTGATTATCTCTGATCACAGAAAAGTTTTCCTGTTGGGACTGATATCAGAGGTAATTTCATGTTGTGACATCACCCGCAGAATGACAGATGCCTACCACCCACAGATGAATTTTGTCACAGAATGCTTTATTAATACACTGACAGATATGCTTTGATGTATGTTGCTGTCTAACAGAGAGATTGGGATACAATACTACCCATTGCAATTTTCATCACAAGACCAAAACAATAATGGGTATACTGTTCCTGTTGCAGCTGGATGATAGTCAGGGTGACTATGTGAAACATCTCATCGCCAGGACTGAAGAAACAAGACAGCTGACTTGCATATGGTTCCCAGACACAAAGGAGAAATACCAAGAGTGTTACAGTGACATGCACTGACCTGTGAGATACAACCCCAGAGACTTGGTTTGGATTTTTATGCCTGTGTGGAAAGTGGGACTATTGGAAAAGTTACTAAAGTGCTACTTTGGGCAACATCATACCCTTCATTGCTTGTCAGATGTCTCATATGAAGTTAAAGATTATGACCCTTCATCAAGAGGACAAAAGTGATTCTGTATGAAGCCCTACTATAGTCCTGAGGCATAGACTGACAATGGAGGCCTGTCATTCAAGGAAACTGAAGGCTCTCTTGATGAATACAGATCTTTTTTTATGAGAGAATCTTCCTTCTATACTCGTCACAGTGGAGAGGGTGTGAGAGAACATACCAGAAAATGAGGGTCCTCCAACACTGCCAGATGCAGGACCATTGATAAGATCTAGATCCAGGTTGCTGTAGTTGGTTCCAATGAGAACGTCTGGAACAGTGGGTTACTGTTTCTTCAGGACAGGTGGCAATGCCATGACCTGTGAGGCATGAAATTCATTGTAGAAGTTAGCATTTCTGGCTGGGATGCCAGTTCTACATCTACATCTATGTAGATACTCCGCAAACCACCATACAGTCTGTGGCGGAGGCTACCCTGTACCACTAATAGTCATTTTCTTTCCTGTTCCACTCACAAATGGAGCAAGGAAAAACTGACTGGCTGTATGCCTCTCTATGAGCCCAAATTTCTCATATCTTATCTTCATAGCGCTTATGCAAAATGTATGTTGGCAGCAGTACAATCATTAGGCAGTCAGTTTCAAATACTGGTTCTCTAAATTTTCTCAGTAATGTATCTCAGAAAAAACATTGTCTTCCCTCCAAGGATTCTCATTTGGGTTCCCGAAGCATCTCCGTAACACTTATGTGTTATTCAAACCTACCAGCAAGAAATCTAGCAGCCCACCTCTGAATCGCTTCAACGTCTTCCTTCAACCTGACCTGGTACAGATCTGAAACACTTGAGCAGTACTCAAGAATAGGTTGCAGCAGCATCCTAAATGTGGTCCTTCTTACAGGTGAACCACTCTTTCCTAAAATTCGTCCAATAAACTGAAGTCGACCATTTGCACTCTCTACCATAGTTCTCACATGCTCGTTTCATTTCATATTGCTTTGCAACCTTATGCTGAGATAATTAAAGGACTTGACTGTGTCAAGCAGGACACTAGCAATATGATATCCCAACAGTACAGTTTTGTTCTTCCTACTCATATGCATTAACTTATATTTTTTCACTTCCATTCATCACACCTACTGGAAATTTTGTCTAAGTCATCTTGTACCTTCCTACAGTCACTCAATTTTGACAGTTTGCCCTACACCACAGCATTATCAGCAAACAACTGCAGAATGCTGCCCAGCCTGTCTACCCAATCATTTACGTATATAGAGAACAACAGTCAACAGCCTTGCCACAGTGATGACACCAGTTCCTGTCAGATCACCAAAGTTAAGTGCTGTTGGGCTGGACTAGAACTTGGATGGGTGACCATTTGGTCTGCTGAGTGCTGTTAGTGAGCATGGTGCACTCAGCCCTTGTGAGGAAAACTGAGGAGCTCCTTGATTGAGAAGGAGTGGCTCCAGTCTCGTAAACTGACATACAGCTGGGAGACCAGGATGCATACCACATGACCCTCCATATCCACATCCAATGATGCCTGTGGGCTGAGGATGACATGGCGACCAGTCAGTACCATTAGGCCTTCATGGCCTGTTCGGGTGGAGTATAGTTTTTCTTATAGAGAACAACAGTGGTCCTATCACACTACCCTGGTGCGCTCCTGATGATGCCCTTGTCTCTGATGAACACTCGCCTTCGAGGACAACATACTGGGTTCTATTATTTAATATGTCTTCGGACCTTGTGCGTATTTGTGAACTTATTCCATAGGCTCATACCTCCATTAACAGCCTGCAGTGGGGCACCGTGTCAAATGCTTTTAGGAAATCTAGAGATATATAACCTGCCTATTGCCCCTCATCAATAGTCCACAGTACATCATGTGAGAAAAGGGCAAGCTGAGTTTCACATGAGCAATGTTCTCTAAAACTATGCTGTTTTGTGGACATAAGCTTCTCAGTCTCAAGAAAGTTTAATAAATTTGAACTGAGAATATCTTCAAGGATTCTGCTGCAAACTGAAGTTAGAGATATTGGTCTGTAATTTGTGGGTCCGTTCCTTTACCCTTCTTATATACAGGGGTCACCTTCACTTGTTTCCATTTGCTTGTGATTTTGTAGTGGATGAGAGATTCATGATAAATTTGGGCTAGCTAATGGGTCAATGCCATAGAGTACTCTTTGGAAAACTGAACTGGGATTCCATCTGGACCTGGTGATTTATTTGCTTTCAAATATTTCAGTTGTTTGTCTACGCCAGGGATGTTTATTACTATGTCATCCATAGAGGAGCCTGTTTGATGGTTAAATGATGATATGTGTGCATGGTTCTCCTGTGTAAATGATTTCTTGAATGTGAAATTTAAAACTTTAGCTTTCATTTTGCTATCTTCGAATGCCACAATGGACTGTTCAACAGGGGACTGACTAATAGTCTTGGACCTGCTTAGCAATTTTACATAGGATCAGAATTTTCCTGGGTTCTCTGCCAGATCTTTTGCCAAGGTGTAATGGTGGTAGTTGTTGTATGCTTCACATATAGATCTTTCGATAGATGCACAAGTCTATACTAACATTCGCTTCTCGTCATTTGCGCATTCCCTTTTGAACCAAGTGTGCAACAGCCTCTGTTTCCTCAGCATTTTCTCAATTTTGTTGTTAAACCAAGGTGGGCCTTTTCCATGCTTTATCCACTTACTAGGCACATCACTCTCGAGACATCTATTTACAGTCTGCTTAAAGTCTGCCCATAATTCCTGTACATCCATCTTACTGGAACTAAGTGATGTCAGTTGCCTGTCTAAGTGAGATGCTAAAAACTGCTTAGTGCTTTAAACCCAGCCACCATCAGCTATTTGTTATTTAATGTTTATCATTTCAGGAAGGTTCTCAAAATTTTGTATCTTTTTAATGTCTACATATTCTGAAACATTCAGTGTGTGTTTAAATAGCAGCACTGTCCAGTTCAGTTCTGTTCTGTTCTGTCTGTACACTGATATTCATAAAAATGTATTGTACTTGACTGACAACCATGCTTTAGGATTTGGACTTGATTGTGGTTATGATGTAATAATACCATAGCATTTTCTCATCACATAATTGCATTTTATCCACAGTTAAGGTTCTGAAACAACTCTTATAAGAAAATAAACTGCACAAATTGTCTAACTATTCTTTTCATAATCAACTTTATACAAATAATAAATATGTTATGTATCACTTATAATATACAACAAAATAAATAAGTAAAATCAAAGAACAGGATTGCAATGTCACAATTGTTTGACAGGTAGAAATTCATGAAATTGAAATAACAGATATGTTCATTGATTCCCAAGGTAGACATACAAATTCAGAATTAATAGAAATTAAAACTATAGAGTCCCAAAATTGTTTGGTTTAAATGTTGCTTCATAGAATTAAAAATTATTCAACTCTTGTGAACTTATGTATGGAAATAAGAAATCTTGTATAAATTTGATATTTATTATCGGAATTAAACCCTGCAGTAATATTTTGTGATCATTTTGTATAAAATTGTATATACATGTAACAATTTTGTCTTATGAAACTGATTCAGACTGTGTATGCAGTACAGTCAAGTTCTGTATTTAAATCAAATGTTGGTGAAATGGCAAAACCATCACTATCAAGACAGTACTGTACATCCTCTGTCTGCCATGAAGTGGGATAGTTCCCATTTCCTGAACAAGTTATCACAGGAGTAAATCCAGCAGCTGCATAGTATTTTGTGTCGCGGGCACATCCTGTTAATGAGATAACACAGCATTTATTTATGTACCAATACAATGTATAATAAATATCTCAATTTGAAGATGGCTTGCAAAGTTCTCACTTGAAAAGGATGGGAAAAGAGCAATAAACATTATGCACACATTATTGACATCACATATTAGTGATTTTCCATACTTAGCAACAGGTACCAAAGTGGAGGGGCAATAATATTAAATTCATATAGAGGAAGTTGTGAACTTGTGTATGGAAATAAGAAATCTTGTATAAACTTTATATTTTCTCCTAGCATTACTTTTCCTCATCAGATGTAGGTGATACCAAAAATATTTTCTACCTTTTAAAGAGGTTAATATTATCTCAGCTTTTTAACTAAAGGAATTTCATATGATTTTGTACATGATGTGGTATATTTCAGGCTATAATCCATAAAAAGAAATTACTTTGGTTTTGTTATTACAGTTGATATGTACTAGCTCTGTATGTACAGTTAAAATTACTATTTTTTTAATATTGGAATTTATGAAATATGTGGCGCACTTAAAATATCTATTATTAATTGTGTAATCTGACAATATTTATTATAGAATGAGATTTTCACTCTGCAGCGGAGTGTGCACTGGTATGAAACTTCCTGGCAGATTAAAACTGTGTGCCTGACCGAGACTCGAACTCGGGACCTTTTGCCTTTTATTTATTATGTTATTTATTATGTTTACTTCTGGATTCATTTATAAAATAATGATATAAATTGGTGGAGATTCATTTGTCAAAAAAATTTGCAATCTCCTTGGGATATTGTTAGTGCCACAGAACGGATTAGTAGTGGGCATGCCTCTGATGTGATCAGATGTGTTTTTATATTTCTGGCAATAACAATGTAGTTTTCAGTTTTGAAGTGGAAATTCTAAAGACAGTGTGATATAGAAAAATATGAGAGAATAAAATTAACTATTGAGGCAATTCTTCAGAAGTTATTACATCAATTGGAACCATGAAAGCCTGTGATATAAAAAATTTCAGCTTCAAGAGTCGACCCCTGGGTGTGAAGAACTGGCACCAACTACGAGAAAAGAAGATAAGTAAACAAGTATATTGTAAATCTTACTCCTCTCGAAGCTTATTCAAAGATTTTACTGTGAAGTCAGTGACAATCAACAAATGAGAGAGGGGTACAAAGCCTCAAAAATTTTAAAAACGTCAATATTAATAAACAAGATTTGCCAAATTATATTAACAATTATTTCATAGATTGCAGCAACTTCATTAAGCTTAAAATTTACAAATGAAGAAAAACCTGAATATCCAAAAACAGCTTGTAGGATGAAGGTATGAAGTGTTGAAAGTGATACAAAGATGAGGCGCCTGTGTCAATCATAACAAGGACAGCACCACAAATCCCAAAGCCCTTTGCAAATATAGCCAATTTATCATTCAGTGAAGGAGCTTTCCCAGAAAGGCTGAAAATTTCAAAAGTGAAGCCATTATTTAAAAATGGCGACAAGTATAAGGTAAAAAACTATCCCCAATATCTCTCCTCCCAGCATTTTCAAAAATATTAGAAAAACTGATGAAGCATCGAATCAACAAATATCTAAATGACCATAATTTACTAACCAGAAATCAGCATGGCTTCCAAGCACGTAAAAATACCAAAGCAGCAGTAATGTGCTACACTGAACAAATAATCAAAAATCTAGAAAAAGATTATAGCATAGTAGGACTAAATTTAGACCTCTCCAAAGCTTTTGACACTGTGAACCAGGACATTCTCATAGAAAAACTGGAAGCGTTGGGTATACATGGGATAGGAAAAAAATGGTTTGAATCATACCTAAAAAACAGAACACAGTTTGTAGGACTGACATCAACTTACTCCAACCACAAAATAAATTCAGTATCAGAGGCAAAAAATGTAGAAATAGGAGTACCACAAGGCAGCATCCTAGGGCCCATATTGTTTCTTGTCTATATAAATGATTTTCACACCTCAGATGATGCAGCCAAAGCAATTATATTTGCAGATGATACTAGTGTGGTAATAAGTGCACCAAAGCAATTGCTACCAACAACTGCTGATAAAGTACTAAACTACATCCACTCTTGGTTCAATGCAAACAGGTTGACATTGAATGTAAATAAAAGAAATTATATGCAGCTTGGGAGAAGATGTCAAAATGTAAATCTCGATCTGGTGTGGGGTGACAAAGCCTTAGACAGAGTGACATTGTTGGGGATTCATGTGGATGAAAACTTAAATTTTAATGACCACGTAATAAAACTTGCACAGAAACTTAATTCAGCCTGTTTTGCCCCCAGAATTATTGCAAATGTTTGTACCTCAGAGGGTGCCAGAATGGCATATTTTGGCTATTTTCAATCTCTTGCCACATACAGAATAATATTTTGGCGTTCCACAACAGGGCGCCTAAAACAAATTTTTTTTGTTGCAGAAGGGGGCCATCCGAATAATAACTCACAGTCATCCACAGACACACTGCAAACCCATATTCAAAAAGCTTAGAATACTTACTATACCATCATTATACATATACAAACGTGTATTGTATGTCAGGACCCACATTGCAGATTTTCAGACAAATGCCGACTTTCATAACTACAATACCCGTAATAGCACAGCACTCCATACTCAGCGAACAAAAAGAACGAATACACAAAGGCATGTGAGCCATATCGGTGCAAAACTGTACAACGCACTGCCAGTCAACATCAGGCAGTTAGAAGATGATAACAAATTTAAAACAGAATTTAAAAAATTTCTAGTAGAACAATGTTTTTAGTCTGTAAATGACTATGTAGGTCAATAAATTTTTCTGATGATATTTATAAAGGCAAAATGGTAAATACTCTATCTGTACCTAATCATTCATTACCTAATCATTCATTACATTTACATACTTAAAGGACAGCTGTTGTGTGATGTAAATATGTACTTAAGCAGTGTTGTGTATATAAGGACTTGCCGTTTAGGGAGGACAAATCTAAAGCCTTATGAAAAACAGACTGTGCATTTAAAATAACAAGCAGAGATGTATATAGGCTATATTAATTTCATTGTATTATTATTAATTTCATTGTATTATTTTGTTTTGTACTTTTTTATGTATATATTGTTTGTGTCCCATTTCTTTGAAATGGCTTACATGTACCCTTGACAACATCCATACAATATTTATTGTCAACGGATGGATAAATAAAATAAAATATAACAGATAGTTAAAGAAGTCAAACAAATTGTTATATGAAAAAAGATTTTTGGAAGAGAAAGGTATAATTAATAAATTGAAGTTCCAGTAATCTACTAAGTACCATAAACTAGATCTACAACTTTGCTTCTTCCATTTTTTCTCGAAGTTTGTGGCTTTATTGTGAAAAACTTACAAAAAAAAAATTATGATTCATAGTATTGCCCATTGCAGGCCACTACATTCTCCCATCTTTTGGATAGCATATGAATCCTGTGGTGAAGAACTGTGTGTCTTTTGTGGGCATCCATGAATGGATTCAATTTTGCACTTGTTCATATGATCGGAAGTGCTGGTCAGCCAGACTGTATGCCACTGATTGAAAAAGGTGGTAGTCAGAGAGAGCAATGTATGAGGAATACGGCAGGAGTGATAGGACTTCTCATTTCAAATTTTCCATGTATATTCTGACGGGTTTTGCGACATGGGGTCGAGCACTGACCTGATGCAAAACTACCTTTACCTGTTTATCACTGTATTGCGTCTGTTTGTGTTTCAGTGCTGGGCTCAAACACATCAATTGCTTTTGATAATGACGCCCTGAGACTGTCTTCATCTGTTTCAGCAGCTACAAAAATGTTCTGTCTTCCACTGCCATGCTGGTCTTCAACATCAAAATCACCATTCTTAAGGCATTGAAAACATTCTCTGCATGTTCTTCCACCAATAGTTCCCTCACCATTTGTCTTACCCAGCATTTTAAGAGCCACGGCTGCAGATTTCTTTATGGTAAAGCAGGAAATTAAAACTTCACACAAATTGCGAGAAATGGGTACGTAAGTTGACGTACTTAATCGAGAATAACCTTATGATGCAATCACAAATTGACTAATATTTTTATGGCATTATGTTTACAGATGCCTAAGCTTATTGTATTACACCTATGACCAACCACCCGAACCCCACTTGCCGCTATTGCCGTCTATTGCAAAACGGCGGAAGCAAAGTTGTAGACCTAATACTTGGAAAAATTTTAATGTTAATAATAAAATAAATAATTCATTTATTTATGAACATACAAATAAGACATAACTTATTGGACTGACATACAACTGTATAACACAAGTTCTGTGGAATCAAATTAACATTCTAATTTAACATTATTTTTTCAAATTATGTTCCAAAAATTTTTTTTTTTTATAAATGAAGGACAGCCTATAATGAATGACATTACATATAAACATATAAAGACAGCTTTTAAAGTTCAAAATAATGAATTACAAAATTCTGAAGATTACAAATAATAAACATCTGAGTCTACTCATGCACTGGACTTCAACTAAAATAACCTGATACTTGAGGTCATTTTTTAGTTTCTGTGGAATGTAATACAGCACTGATTCTGAGTATCAGGGCTTCAACAGTTTTTTGGAAACTTCCTGGCAGATTAAAACTGTGTGCCCGACCGAGACTCGAACTCAGGACCTTTGCCTTTCACGGGCAAGTGCTCTACCGAAGCACGACTCACGCCCGGTACTTACAGCTTTACTTCTGCCAGTACCTCGTCTCCTACCTTCCAAACTTTACAGAAGCTCTCCTGCGAACCTTGCAGAACTAGCACTCCTGAAAGAAAGGATAATGCGGAGACATGGCTTAGCCACAGCCTGGGGGATGTTTCCAGAATGAGATTTTCACTCTGCAGCGGAGTGTGCGCTGATATGAAACTTCCTGGCAGATTAAAACTGTGTGCCCGACCGAGACTCGAACTGGGGACCTTTGCCTTTCGCGGGCAAGTGCTCTACCGAAGCACGACAGCTTCTGTAAAGTTTGGAAGGTAGGAGACGAGGTACTGGCAGAAGTAAAGCTGTGAGTACCGGGCGTGAGTCGTGCTTCGGTAGAGCACTTGCCCGCGAAAGGCAAAGGTCCTGAGTTCGAGTCTCGGTCGGGCACACAGTTTTAATCTGCCAGGAAGTTTCATATCAGCGCGGACTCTGCTGCAGAGTGAAAATCTCATTCTGGAAACATCCCCCGGCTGTGGCTAAGCCATGTCTCCGCAATATCCTTTTTTTCAGGAGTGCTAGTTCTGCAAGGTTCACAGGAGAGCTTCTGTAAAGTTTGGAAGTTAGGAGACGAGGTCCTGGCAGAAGTAAAGCTGTCAGTACTGGGCGTGAGTCATGCTTCGGTAGAGCACTTGCCCGCGAAAGGCAAAGGTCCCGAGTTCGAGTCTCGGTCAGGCACACAGTTTTAATCTGCCAGGAAGTTTCATATCAGCGCACACTCTGCTGCAGAGTGAAAATCTCATTCTGGAAACATCCCCCAGGCTGTGGCTAAGCCATGTCTCCGCAATATCCTTTCTTTCAGGAGTGCTAGTTCTGCAAGGTTCGCAGGAGAGCTTCTGTAAAGTTTGGAAGGTAGGAGACGAGGTACTGGCAGAAGTAAAGCTGTGAGTACTGGGCGTGAGTCGTGCTTCGGTAGAGCACTTTCCCTCGAAAGGCAAAGGTCCCGAGTTTGAGTCTCAGTCGGGCACACAGTTTTAATCTGCCAGGAAGTTTCATATCAGCGCACACTCCGCTGCAGAGTGAAAATCTCATTCCAGTTTTTTGGAAGTTTTGTGGAGGTATGTGGCTTAGACATCTATGCACAGGTCATGTAATTTACAAAAATAACGAGACGCTGGTTTGCGTACACAGTGATGGTGCCTGATAGTGACCCAGATTGGTTCCGTAGGGTATAAATCAGATGAATTTTGTCACAAAGACACCAAAGTGAATTCACTATAATGCTCCTCAAACCACTGTAGCATGGTTCTGGCTCCAGGATATGGACAATTATACTGCTGGAAGATGACATTGCTGTTGGGAAATACAAGCATGAAGGGATGCAGGCATGTCTTTGATTACTACCACAGGTTTCATGCAAGTCGCAAGTGCAGGAGAACGTCTCCCATAGAGTAATATTGTTCCCACCAGCGTGCACCCATGGTGCACTGCATGTTTTGAGCCACAATTCACTTCAACAATCGTCTTTGTGGAGATGACCATCAAATTAATGTAGCAAAAATGTGATTCAACCGAAGAGCAGATATTTTCCATTGATCAACTATCCTGTGCCCAATGCAGTCATAATTAATGATGTCATTGGGTCGTCTTGTGAACATATAGGGGTGGTCTGCTGCAGCACTCCATGTTCAACCATGTACCATTAACGGTGTGCTCCAAAACACTTGTGCATGCACCAGCAGTGTGCTGTTTTGGCAGAGATGCTACAGATCATCATCTATCCTACTTGATAGAGCAGAGAAGCCTCCGAGTCCCCTGTTCTGTGGAGAGTCATGGATGTTCAACCATTTAGTGCCTAGTGCTGGTTTCACTGTAGTTCAGTCTCTTCCCATTGTTTCTCATGACAGCAGCATATGAGCATTTTAACCAGCTTCACTGTTTTCAAAATACTCGTTCACAGGCTCTTCATAATAATAATCTGCCCTTTGTCAAAGTCACTTATTTCAATGGATTTTCCCATTTGCAGCACATACCTTCACTAGGGTGACACCTATCCATGTGTGCTCCACTTAAATACACTCCTGGAAATTGAAATAAGAACACCGTGAATTCATTGTCCCAGGAAGGGGAAACTTTATTGACACATTCCTGGGGTCAGATACATCACATGATCACACTGACAGAACCACAGGCACATAGACACAGGCAACAGAGCATGCACAATGTCGGCACTAGTACAGTGTATATCCACCTTTTGCAGCAATGGAAGCTGCTATTCTCCCATGGAGACGATCGTAGAGATGCTGAATGTAGTCCTGTGGAACGGCTTGCCATGCCATTTCCACCTGGCGCCTCAGTTGGACCAGCATTCGTGCTGGACGTGCAGACCGCGTGAGACGACGCTTCATCCAGTCCCAAACATGCTCAATGGGGGACAGATCCGGAGATCTTGCTGGCCAGGGTAGTTGACTTACACCTTCTAGAGCACGTTGGGTGGCACGGGATACATGCGGACGTGCATTGTCCTGTTGGAACAGCAAGTTCCCTTGCCGGTCTAGGAATGGTAGAATGATGGGTTCGATGACGGTTTGGATGTACCGTGCACTATTCAGTGTCCCCTCGACGATCACCAGTGGTGTACGGCCAGTGTAGGAGATCGCTCCCCACACCATGATGCCGGGTGTTGGCCCTGTGTGCCTCGGTCGTATGCAGTCCTGATTGTGGCGCTCACCTGCACGGCGCCAAACACGCATACGACCATCATTGGCACCAAGGCAGAAGCGACTCTCATCGCTGAAGACGACACGTCTCCATTCGTCCCTCCATTCACGCCTGTCGCGACACCACTGGAGGCGGGCTGCACGATGTTGGGGCGTGAGCGGAAGATGGCCTAACGGTGTGCGGGACCGTAGCCCAGCTTCATGGAGACGGTTGCGAATGGTCCTCGCCGATACCCCAGGAGCAACAGTGTCCCTAATTTGCTGGGAAGTGGCGGTGTGGTCCCCTACGGCACTGCGTAGGATCCTACGGTCTTGGCGTGCATCCGTGCGTCGCTGCGGTCCGGTCCCAGGTCGACGGGCACGTGCACCTTCCGCCGACCACTGGCGACAACACCGATGTACTGTGGAGACCTCACGCCCCACGTGTTGAGCAATTCGGCGGTACGTCCACCCGCCCTCCCGCATGCCCACTATACGCCCTCGCTGAAAGTCCGTCAACTGCACATACGGTTCACGTCCACGCTGTCGCGGCATGCTACCAGTGTTAAAGACTGCGATGGAGCTCCGTATGCCACGGCAAACAGGCTGACACTGACGGCGGCGGTGCACAAATGCTGCGCAGCTAGCGCCATTCGACGGCCAACACCGCGGTTCCTGGTGTGTCCGCTGTGCCGTGCGTGTGATCATTGCTTGTACAGCCCTCTCGCAGTGTCCGGAGCAAGTATGGTGGGTCTGACACACCGGTGTCAATGTGTTCTTTTTTCCATTTCCAGGAGTGTACTTTTGTTACTGTGTCAAATACTCAAATGCCACCAGGCGGCATCCAGCATCACGGTGGGTAGTGGTCATAAGGTTGATTGATCAGTGTACATAAGAATTAATCTTGCAACTCCTAAAACAATGTAAATTAGCCATATTTGCAGTTAGAATTATTGCAAATCTTTGGGAGAGACAAATCAGTAAGCTAATATATTTTGTATATTTACATTCAATATGGAATAATCTACATCAGCATATACATCTGCATACATACTGCGCAAGCCAGCATATGAGAAGTGGCAGGGGATATCCTGTACCACAATTAAATGACTGTCTGTATGCTCCATGTGAGCCCTAATTTCTTGTATCTTCTCTTCATGTTCCTTATGCAAAATGTATGTTGGTGGCAGTAGAATCGTTCTTCAGTCAGCTTCAAATGCAGGTTCTCTAAATTTTCTCAATAGTGTTCCTTGAAAACAATGTTGCTTTCACTCCAGGGATTCCCATTTGAGTTTCTGAAGCACCTCCATAACACTTGAATGTTGTTTGAACCTACCAATAACAAATATAGCAGCCCACCTCTGAACTGCTTTGATGTTGTCCTTTAAACCAACGTGGTGTGGATCCCAAAAACTTGGGCAATACTCAAGAACAGGTCACAGTTGCATCCTATTTGTGGCCTGCTTTATAGATGAGCCATGCTTTCCCAAAATTCTCCCAGTAAACTGAAATCAACCATTCACCTTTCCTACCACAATCCTCACGTTTGTTCCATTCCATACTGCTTTGTATTGCTACACCCAGGCATTTATATGGCATGATTGTGTCAAGCAGGAGACTAATAATGTTGTATCTGAAAATTAAGGGTTTGCTTTTGCTGCTCATTTGCATTAGCTTACGTTTTTCTATGTTTGGATATAAATGCCATTTTCACACCAACTATAAATGTTGTCTAAGTCATCTTGTATCCTCCTACGGTCATTCCACTTAGACACCATCCTGTATGCCACAGCATCAGCAACAAACAACCACAGATTGCTGCCCACCCTGCCTGCCAGATTGTTCATATATATAGAAAATTATAGCAGTCCTATCACATTCTCTGGGGCACTCCTGACAGTACCCTTTTTTTTATGAACACTCACTGTCGAGGACAACATACTTGGTTCTATTACTTAAGAAGTCTTTGAGACACTCACATATCTCGGAACGTATTCCATGTGTTCATACCTTTGTTAACAGTCTGCAGTGTGGCACCATGTCAGATGCTTTCTGGAAATCTAGAAATATAGAATATTCTTGTTTTCCTCACAGTGTGTCATGTGAAATAAGGGCAGAGTTTCACACAGGTGATGCTTTCTAAAATCATGCTGATTTGTGGACATGAGCTTCGCAGCCACAATGAAATTTATTATATTTGAGCAGAAAATATGTTCAAAGTTTCTAAAGCAAACTTCTTTTAGGGATATTGGTCTTTAGTTTTGAGGGTCCATTCTTTTAGCATTCCTTTATACAGGAGTCAGTCAAATGACCATTTCCAGTCATTTGGGACTTTGTACTGGATGAGAGATTTGCAACAAGTTCAAGCTAAGTAAGGAACCAATGGCATAGAGCTCTCTTTGTAAAACTGGATTGGGATTCCATAGAGACCTGGTGACTTACTTTTTCTCAACTCTTTCAGCTGTTTCTTTATGCCAGGGATGCTTGTGTTGTCCATACAGGAATCTGTCTGATGGCCGAATTATGGTATATTTGTACAGTTCTCCTACGTGAATGATTTCTTGAATGCAAAATTTAAAACTTCAGTTTTTGTTTTGCTATCTTTAGCTGCCACACCAGACGGGTCAATGAGTGACTGGAGAGAAACATTAGACCTGCTTAGTAATTTTACATAGTATCACAATTTTCTCCGGTTATCAGCCAGATCTTTTGCTAAAGTATGACAGTGGTAGTTGTTGTATGCTACATGCATACAGATTTTCACAGATGCGTGAATCTCTACTACCCATTGTCTCTCATCATTTGCACATTATCTTTTGAGCTGAAAGGGCAACAGCTTTTGCTTCCTCAATATTTTCTGAATTTCATTGTTAAACCATGTTGGGTCTTTTCTGTCCTTAGTCCACTTATGAGGCACATAGTTCTCCAGACCACAACTTAGAATCTGTTTGAACTTTGCTCATAATTCCTCTACCGCTATATTATTGGAAATAAATTATGTCAGTTCACTGTCTAAGTGAGGTGCTAACTACTGCTTATATGCTCTTTCTAGCAGAAATAGACTCCTGGCCTTTATTAACTTTCTTAATCATAGTTGCTATAAGTACATTGTGATCACTAAACCTCATCTCTATATTCATAAAGTTATGGGATAACTCATCTTTAAGAAAGAAAGTCTTCATTGCTCAAAAATGTGCTCTAAAGAATAATATGTGGTCTTCACCTGTAGTCATCTTGTAGACCTCTGTCTAAGAAGTGAAGCATTTTCACTACTTCTTCATAGTATATTCATTCACTCATGAAATTTTTTATCCACTGCAGTTCAGAAGGGGCAGTGATGTATGTAAGTACAATACCAGAGGAAAAAAATGACATTTATTGCTCCACATTACGGTTGACTTTAACCCAGAAAGAGGAGCACAGCACAATGCAGTCACTTACTTAATGGTATAAAATGTCTGACTGGCACCAAAGTAAAGTGTGAAAACAAACTGAAAAAGTTTGTCTTTGAAAATTCCTATTCTGTGTAAGAATTTCTGTAACATTAATGTGTAAAAGGTGGCTGGCAGGAATTTCTCAGCAGGTCCATTGGTTAGCTGTAGAAAACTGTTGTGTTGCAAACAAATTCCAGGCATTGAAACTAAAAGGAAATATCTAATATGTGTAAAAGGACTTGAAAGCATGTATTTTGATTGTGGTGCATGATTTAATTTTATGTGCAGCCCTAAATTCTTACCTGTGAGCTGCAGTAGCTGTATCATTCCATCAGTGAGGATTACAGCTCATTTTGATTAGTAATTCTGTCGTACACTTCATTCTATCAGATGTAATGAAACAACTTCAGTTTAATTCTATAAACATTGAGATAACAGAAAATTGTGATATGCTACAGTCTAATGAATTTACACCTACATCCACATGATTACTCTGAAATTTACACTTAAGAACACCGTGCACTTTTGAATGACAAAAAACTAGATTTTTTAATAATTTCATTTAGTTCTATGGCCTTTTCTGATTACATTTACATACACTGTATTAGGTTTAGAATGAAAAATGATAGCCATATAGTAAATTTTAGATTTATAGTTCTGTACACTGCCATATCCTTATATTTCAGTTATAGAAAGCCATTAGGATTTTGCAAAGAAATGAAAATTTTTGCTTCCTGTGATTCTGTTTGGAATGTATTGAATGTGTTGCTAACATTGCTGGTTTTCAGCATCTGTAAATGGTTCATCTTTGTTTCTGTTTATTTTGACTTTTGAGAAGTGTTCTGTTTACATCGCACTGAAAATCTGTTGCATAAGATCTACAGATTTTGCTGGATGCAGATATTCATTAGTGTGCAATAAATATAAACAATAACATACATCAAGAAATTTGGTATAACAAAAGTCAGGGGTAACCAATTTACAAAAAAGGTAGTCCATACTATTGATAGGAATCTATGTATCACCTCTTTAGAGAAGAAATTCTAATATGCCTCACCTCCTAATGGTTCAAATATTTCTGTTGTCAGTAATGCTATTTGTAGTGGGTGCTAAACCCTTTCTACTACTTTCTTGCTCATTTACATCCAGAAAATCAACAGAATTAGTTGTTTACATTTCATCAGTTCCATTATCAAGGAAAATGCTTCAATAAGTGATCAGGAAATAATATCACAATATCCCCACAATTTTACACATAAATGATGAGTTAAGTGTAAAATTCTATTGCTGGGCAGATATAATTTCTTCAACCAATTATATATTCATTTATGTAAAATGCATTTTCTCCCTACTAATGTCATAGCACAAAAAAGAATTTAATGGTTATTTCTCTGATCAATGTGAACATAAATATAATTAATATACATTCATCAAACAAGCAAGATGTGCTACAAGGAATGCAAATTGGAGCTTGAAGGTGAAGACTATGCTTCAGAAATGTTCTGAGGCACAATTTAATATTACTCAAATCTTCATGTGAAGTATCCTGCAAGATGTATTTTTCAGAATTTATGTATACATGTCTCCCTAAAAAATAAAGAATTGCACTAATTTTCTTTCTGTAACTTGCATCTCTCTACATCTGTCTAGTAGACCAAAACTTTAGGCAGTTTCAAGTTCATTATAGGGAAATAAAACTTAAGCTAGGAAAAATATTCTAAAAAGTAAGATACAAGAGATAATAATATATTAATACACAAAATGTGCTGAATTAAATTGGTCTACTATCTCAGCTATTGTATCATACAAATCTGGTAAAAACTTTGTCTCCTTCTCATGTGTGGTATGGTAACAGAAGTCCAAAAGGTGTTTTTTATCTATGTGGGAACAAATTCCCTTCAAACCAACGGAAAAGAGGAAATTGTAAACCACACAAGGAACCTTATCCAAACAGCCAGAAGCCTCTACATGAATTCCACAATAATAATCAATGGCACTGTGTACAGGAGATCAGTGAGTGACAGCTATGTGCAGAGAATAACTGGCAATATTAAAGGACTGTGCAATAAACTAGGAAGCTGTTTTCATTGATTCCAACAAATTTCTAAGTGCAAAGTGTCTTATCAAAGATGGTCTACATCTGAATAGGTTCGGCTCAAAAATATTCATTAAGATGTTCATAGATACTTGCCAGGTCATAAAAAATAAAGGAAAGTGATAAGTGGTGATGGGAGTGAAAAAACTTGTGTAACATTATGAAAGACAAAATCAAACCATTATCTGGCAAGAAATGTGCTAAAGCCTATAAGTAATAGTCAAAGTAGATATGTTATCCATTGGAATATAAATGGTTTAAACAGTGATGTTTCAAACAATAAACGCTCCAAAATGGACAAACTGGAAATCATTCTGTCAGAATGTGCAAACATTAGAGTTGTTTCTTCAATTGAGCACTGGTTTACTGAGGATACTGAGAAGTGTTGTGCAGAAATAGTGGACTCACTAGCAAATGTTAAAACATTCTCAGTGTACAGAATCCTAGGGACATAAAAAACAGAACTATTCTTATCTAAGCTTGAAATTATGGTAGAAGACCTTTGTAGAGGAAAAAAGAAAAAAATTGTAATAACTGCTGATTTTAATAATGGCTTAGTAAATAAATATGGTTTCAAATTAAATTTCTTAGGATCTACCAGAGACAACGGCCAGTGAGCAACTTGTATTGACAATGTTCTAACTAGTTATGTAAATGAAGATGTGTATAAATTTTGTCTAGATCTAGGTGTTTCAGATCATTTTGCATTGTTCATTGAGCTGCCACAGACAGACAAGAATATTAGCTCCCCATCAGTTCTCTTCACAGATGATACTTCTGTATTAGCTGAAAATCAGGGTTCAGAAAAAATTCCCAAATTTGTGATCAGTATCCTCAGTACCTTAGAAATTTGGATTCAGTTAAATGGGTTGAATCCAAACATATCTAAGACTCACAGGTTGCAATTCAAAAACCAAACAGTCAAAATGTGAGGAGATTAAGATTGTTCACAACAACTAAAATGTAGAAGTTGACTCAGTTAAATTCTTAGAGTTAAAGGTAGATAAAAATTTGAGCTGGCAGGCGCACACTGAATACCTAGCAAACAAAATGAGCACCTTTGCACTTGCAATACAAATATTATCAACTGCAACTGATATGAGCACACAAAAAGTAGCATTTACAAGCTACTTCGAATCTTTTGTTTTTTGGGGTAACTTTCTAAACATAGTGTGAATACTAAAAATACAAAAAAAAAAAAATCGGAATATGTGCATATATATATATGTCTGCTTGTGTCTGTATGTGTGGATGGATATGTGCGTGTGTGCGAGTGTATACCTGTCCTTTTTTCCCCCTAAGGTAAGTCTTTCCGCTCCCGGGATTGGAATGACTCCTTACCCTCTCCCTTAAAACCCACTTCCTTTCGTCTTCCCCTCTCCTTCCCTCTTTCCTGATGAGGCAACAGTTTGTTGCGAAAGCTTGAATTTTGTGTGTATGTTTGTGTTTGTCTGTGTGTCTATCGACCTGCCAGCGCTTTTGTTCGGTAAGTCACCTCATCTTTGTTTTTATATATAATTTTTCCCACGTGGAATGTTTCCTTCCATTATATATATATATAATTACGTCCACATGCTAACACCTTTTTATTGGTCTTTTTCACTGACACACATGTACATTACCATGAGGGGTGAGGTACACGTACACACGTGGTTTCGGTTTGGTCTATATATATATATATATAACACACAGGGACAGGGGTGAGTCACCTAACGTTACCGCTAGATATATTTCATAAACCACATCAAATACTGGCAAATCGACTCCACAGACCGAACGTGAGGAACGTGAGGAGAGGGGCTAGTGTAATTGGTTAATACAAACCATAAAAAAATGCACGGAAGTATGTTTTTTAACACAAACCTACATTTTTTTAAATGGAACCCCGCTGGTTTTGTTAGCACATCTGAACATATAAACAAATACGTAATCAGTGCCTTTTGTTGCATTGTAAAATGTTAATTACATCCGGAGATATTGTAACCTAAAGTTGACTCTTGAGTACCACTCCTCTGCTGTTCTATCGTGTGTATTGGAGAGCACCGAATTACGTAGGGATCCAAAGGGAACGGTGATGGACCTCAGGTACAGAAAAGACTGGAACAGCACATTACGTCCACATGCTAACACCTTTTTATTGGTCTTTTTCACTGACACACATGTACATTACCATGAGGGGTGAGGTACACGTACACACGTGGTTTCGGTTTTCAACTACAAAGTGGAATAGAGTGTGTCCCACTGGAAATGCGTCGATGTATGTGGTATCAGCATGATGGCGCACCTGCACATTCCACAATTAACACTAGGCTGAGCCTTGACAGGATGTTCGACAGGCGTTTCATAGGACATGGAGGACGCATAAATTGGCCAGCCCGTTCTCCTCATCTTACACCTCTGGACTGCTTTCTGTGGGGTACGTTAAAGGAGAATGTGTACCGTGATGTGCCTACAACCCCAGAGGATATGAAACAACGTATTGTGGCAGCCTGCGGCGACATTACACCAGATGTACTGCGGCGTGTACGACATTCATTACGCCAGAGATTGCAATTGTGTGCAGCAAATGATGGCCATCACATTGAACATCTATTGGCCTGACATGTCGGGACACACTCTATTCCACTCCGTAGTTGTAAACGGAAACCACGTGTGTACGTGTACCTCACCCCTCATGGTAATGTACAT
This sequence comes from Schistocerca americana, assembly GCF_021461395.2. Taxonomy (NCBI): domain Eukaryota; kingdom Metazoa; phylum Arthropoda; class Insecta; order Orthoptera; family Acrididae; genus Schistocerca; species Schistocerca americana. The sequence continues at coordinate 292,196,037 of NC_060130.1, forward strand.
GTGCGTCAATGAAAAAGACCACTAAAAAGGTGTTATCATGTGGACGTAATGTGCTGTTCCACTCTCTTCTGTACCTAGGGTCCATCACCGTTCCCTTTGGATTCCTACTTAATTCAGTGCTCTCCGATACACACGATCGAACAGTGGAGGAGTGGTACTCAAGCGTCAACTTTAGGTTACAATATCTCCGGATGTAATTAACATTTTACAATGTAACAAACAGCACTGATTACATATTTGGTTATATGTTCAGATGTGCTAACAAAACTAATGGGGTTCCATTTAAAAAAACGTAGGTTTGTGTTAAAAAACATACTTCCGTGCATTTTTCAATGGTTTGTATTAACCAGTTACACTAGCCCCTCTCCTCACGTTCGGTCTGTGGAATCGATTCGTCAGTATTTGATGTGGTTTATGAAATATATCCAGTGGTAATGTTAGGTGACTCACCCTGTATATATATATATATATATATATATATATATATATATATATATATATATATATATATATATATATATATATATATATATATATACACACACACACACACACACACACATAATAGAGGGAAACATTCCACGTAGGAAAAATATATCTAAAAACAAAGATGATGTGACTTACCAAATGAAAGTGCTGGCAGGTCGACAGACACACAAACAAACACAAACATACACACAAAATTCTAGCTTTCGCAACAAACTGTTGCCTCATCAGGAAAGAGGGAAGGAGAGGGAAAGACGAAAGGATGTGGGTTTTAAGGGAGAGGGTAAGGAGTCATTCCAATCCCGGGAGCGGAAAGACTTAACTTAGGGGGAAAAAAGGACGGGTATACACTCGCACACACACACATATGCATCCACACATATACAGACACAAGCAGACATATTTAAAGACAAAGACAAAACTCTTTGTCTTTAAATATGTCTGCTTGTGTCTGTATATGTGTGGATGGATATGTGTGTGTGTGCGAGTGTATACCCGTCCTTTTTTCCCCCTAAGGTAAGTCTTTCCGCTCCCGGGATTGGAATGACTCCTTACCCTCTCCCTTAAAACCCACATCCTTTCATCTTTCCCTCTCCTTCACTCTTTCCTGATGAGGCAACAGTTTGTTGCGAAAGCTAGAATTTTGTGTGTATGTTTGTGTTTGTTTGTGTGTCTGTCGACCTGCCAGCACTTTCATTTGGTAAGTAACATCATCTTTGTTTTTTTATTATTTTTTTATATATATATATATATAAAAAAAAATCTGTAATAAATTAAAAGGGAACAAGTTAATGCAGATGAATATAGATCCACTTAAAAGAAAGATATATGAGGCACTGACACTGAAATGTTATTACTCACTGGATTAATTCATACAGGACAAACTGGAAATTTGAGCTGGATACAATGTGTTACATATTCCAAGAAGTGTCATTATAGTGTTATTATTTATTTTATTGCTATTATATATTAGTGTAAAAACTGTATTATAAATTTTTGACATGCCTCCTGTACAAATGTACATCATGAGATGAATAAATCATATTTCCAATTCGATAAAATGCTCTCTGAATTTGAAGAAGCATTATAAAAAGTCTTCTTCTTCAATTTTTTATTACTACTCTTTATAAACATCAATACATCCTAAATTGTTTGAAATACTTGCAAATTGTTTAGAACATATTCTGCATTAACTGTGATAAACTACAAAACTGTAAAACATTTACGAAAGAAATAGTGCATGAAAGAAACAGGTGCTGATTTTCACTATATTAAGAGCTGAAAAAGTACCCAATGTTTGGCAAAGAGCACATTGGACCACTCTCAGACTATTTATCAATTGCTCCACTCTCCAAAGCATGTGGGAAAAAGTAAACACTTAACTCTTTATGTGCGAACTCTGATTTCTCTCATTGTATCATGATGGTCATTTCTGTTCCCAGAGTGTGGTTAGTAATAGAAAATATAAATAATAATTACATTGCCCTTAATTTGCGTATTCACAGAAATGTATTATTCTGAATACACAGACAAATGGAACAATCTCGTAGACAGCAATGACAAAGATAAAACAACGAACCAGATAACTGACATAACATTACTGCTTAATCTGTCACTGAGGTCAACTTATGAATAAGATGCATGTGTCACTCCTTAGTAAATGGTTTGGTTAATACATCAGCAGGTATTTTCTTTGACTGTAAACACTCAACAATAATCTCACTTCTTTTCACACATTGTCTAATGAAATGTCCTTTAGCACAAACAAACTAGAATGCAATACAGTATTTTGTGATAGTTTAATAGAACTCTGGTTGTCATGAAAATGATCACAGGATCATAATACTTATTATTTAACAAGTCTCCTGTCAGCCATCTCGAATACATTGCACCTTTGAATGCAGAATTAGCAGCTGCTTATTCAGCTTCTGTAATTGAGGTTGCAAAATTCTTCAGTTTCTCACTTTTCCAGGAAATTACATTTTTTTCCCAACAGAAAACCATTCCCATATTGTGACAACCCAGTAGTTAAATCATCTACAAAATTTGAGCCAACAAAGCAGTTACATGCAGATATTTAAAATCCCCTCTGTTAAACACCATTCCATAATGCATAATAGACTTGAGACAATGAAGGACTCTTTTTTTGTTGCATTCTGGTATGTACTAGCAAACTTACAGTTATAGTGGATTAAAATAGCAGTTGCATAAGATATATCAAGTCTTGTATTTGTACCGATACACAGCAAACACCCAATGAGTTCTTGATACAACACTTGAACTTATCACCATGCACATCCCAAAACTTTAATCTAGCTTCTGCTGGTGTTCCTATGGGGGTGCAATAAAACATATTAAAATGTTTCAACTCTCATCTTGTTCCAAGCTCATCTTGTTCCAAAAAATGTGATAAAATAAAAAAGGGTAAATTGTGGTACACCAAAGTGTTGGAGAATTTAAAAAATAAGCAGCTGCTGTAAAAATGCCTTGACGAAGTAAATAATTCTAACGAAATTAAAGATCTCAAAATAACCACTAAGAAACTGTATAAGAAGGAGCTACAGTTGGCTAAACAAAGATACAACACCAATCTCATAAAAAATAGTATAAACCAGTGCAAAACAGCCTGATCAGTAATTAATACTGTTAAAGGTGAAATCATGAATTTTGATAAGGCCCTCCCAATACCAGCAGAAACGTTCAACAAATATTTTGTGACTTGTGCTGATGAAATCAAAAAGTTGATCAGCAAGCCCAATGTAACATATATAGATTATCTTAAGAGCACAAACTTTAATCATAATCAGGCTAGACCTGCATTGGAACATTTCAAAGAGGTATGCTAAGATGAAGTTCTTAAAATTGTCAAAGAAATGAAAAATTCATGTAGTACAGCTATTTTTTTATATGTCAAACGATCTACTGAAAGAAATAATACATTATATTGCAGCAGCATTAACATATTCTATAAACATATGTCTCATATAATGTTTTTTTCTGATTCTCTCAAACTATCCAAAGTGACTCCAGTCTTTAAAAATGGTAACAAATCTGATCCAGCAAACTAAAGGTCAATTTCAGTAATTCCAGTACTAGCCAAAGTCTTTGAATGCATAATGTATCAGCAGATGTATGAGTACCTAGAACTAAATGATATGTTAAGTGAATCACAGTTTGGTTGCAGAAAAGAAAAGTCAACTATACATGCCAGAGAACACTTAATGAGAGACATTTTAGCAGTATTTGAGGACCATGCTCACATACAGGTAACCTTATGTGATTTGAGCAAGGCCTCTGACTGTGTTGACCACTCTGTTTTGCTCTCTAAACTTGATTTCTGTAGAGTATGTGACAAAAGTTTGAAACTCATCAAATCATACCTTAATAAAAGGAAGCAAGTGGTGAGTTCAGGAAGTCATCTGTCAAACACTCTTGAGGTTCAACATGGAGTGCCATGGGGATGTAAATTAGGACTACTTCTATTCCGTGTACATACAAACAACTTACTGGGAAACAAAGATGTAAACACGTATATGTATGCAGATGATACAACTTCCCTATCTGTAAACCATGTACTTCATAACCTTGTTAGTAGTATCAATTTGGCAAAAGGAAATAGAATATCATGATTTAATGCAAATGGTCTACTATTAAATGAGCAAAAACCTGGAATACTTGGTTCAGTCTATCAAAGACTGTAAAAATAGAAAAACAAAATGCAAAATTTTTTGGTATCATACTTGAATAAACTAACATGGAACTCTCACGTTGAACACATAGTGGTTAGGCTGTCAAGAGTTATATATCTGCTGAAGAGACTGATGTGGTATGTGGCATTTGACTATGTTAGGATAGCACACTTTGCTTTCTTTCAGTCTGTTTTAAGGTATGGGTTAATACTCTGGGGAAACAGCAAAAAAAGGTAAGTGAGATCCTGGTGATCCAGAAGAAAGCAATCACAGTAATGGCAAAGGTAGATAATAGGACACATTGTTCATTAAATATAGAATATTAACAATTATTAACCAATATATTCTTGATAATGTTAACTATATACTTCCTGAACTACCAAATTTAGGTGTAATGAATCAAAGGCATAACTACAACACAAGAATCTGTACTTTTGTGCTCTTGCCACAAAACAGATTAGCAAAAACTAGCAATAGTCATAAGTACAAGGAAATTAAAATATATAACAAATTGTCTAAACATGCCTCAAGCATGCCAATCAAAGTATTTAAGGAAAAGTTGCACAGCTTCTTGTTAAGAAACCCACTCTATTCATCAGAAGAATTTTTATAAATGCCCAATATCAACTTAAATATGTAAAAATGTGTTTTATAAAATTAACAGATTAAGTGAACTGTCAGTGTGTAATGCATGTAATAATGCTGAATGATTAGTAAAGAATCTGAATCTGACATTTGCAATATAACCTTTTTGGACAAGTTTTAAATTGTCTTCCCCCCAGTTTCTAATTCTACATGTGCCTAGACAGGACTTTGCTTCTCCTAGATATTTAACTTCATAAAGCTGAGATAATCACAAATGCAGATTGTCTTTTATCACAATGTTGTTACAGAAGATATAAAAATCATCTATATACTAAGAAATAATTGCAAGTTTTTTATCTGACATTTTAATTAACACATAACCCTCATCGGTATTTGCAACATAACCTAGTTCTAAAATCACATTTTTGCCTTTTCATTCCACTGTCTAGATGACTGTTTTAAACCATAAATAGCCATTTCCTTGTGACACAAAACAATTTGGATGCTTCATGAGAATAGTTTCTTCCAAGTCCACATATAGGAAAGCAGTTTTAATATCGAAATGTTAAATCTTAATATCGAGATTTACAGATAAACTAATGACATCTCTAAGAGTACTACATCTCACAATTGGTAAAAAGGTTTCATCATTACTTATACCAAATTTTTGAGTGTATCCCTTCTCAATACATCTAACACAATTGAGTACTGCACCATCTGCATCCCTTTCCAACTTAATACTCACTTGTTACCTTCAATACTTTTACTCTTTGGTGCATCCAATGTGTGTCCACAAGTTCCCAAACACTATTGTCTGGGAAACACTTTATTTCGTCTTCCATGGCCTTTATCCACTCTTCTGTGTCACTCCTCAACATGGCATCCTCCGGACTCACAGGATCTTCACCAAAACTGGAAATATCACTCACCAAGTAGGTAAGTACTTCATTGGTTTGGGTGCATGGATTGACCTGCTGACTGGCTGGTCCTCTTCTGGAGCACCAGGGTACATTGATATCACCTCCTCTATGTCTAACACTCACTGAGCATCCAACATGATGTCTGGACCTTGAATGGCCTTGTCACTGTCACTCCCAGCACTGCTTTCCTTGTCCCGTTCAGCATACTGTTCACTTGGCTGTGCTGGTACCCTGGTACTGACAATCATGCATTCATTTTCCAGGAAAGTAACACCCCTGTCTTTCACTATTTTCTGTGGATCAATTAGTCTGTAACCTTTATTCATTTCATCATAACCTACAAAAGCAGACTCCTTAGCTTTGATATCCCAATTTCTTCAGTTTTGATCTTGTAGAGGAAGAAAGATTCTACAACCAAATACTTTCAGGTGGTTTAAAGAAGATACTTTTCCCTTCTGTCACTGCTGTGGAGCCTTACCATTTAATGCTCTGTGAAGAACATGGTTGTTTATGTGAACAAAGTTACTGCATCCCTCTGCCCAATAGTGCTTAGGTAGACCAAATTCTTGTAACACAAACCATGACATCTCCCAATTTGATCTGTTAGTCCTTTCCACTACACTGTTTCATTCTGACACACTTATCTGATGTTCAATCCCATTATATTTGAGGAATGAATCAAGTGCAGAGTTTACAAATTCACTTCCATTGCCTCTTCTAGTAGCTTTGACTTCTTCACCACCTCTATTTTCTGTCAAAACTTTGAACTCACAGAAAAAATCAAATGTTTGATCTGTACTCTTGGAAAAATAAAAGAATGGACTTCTTGAATAATCATTCACTAGGACATACATGTACTTCTATATATCGTGGGACATCTGCTGTATGCGGCCACATAAATTTGTATGCACCAAGCCAAGTGACACTGTTTCACATTGTCCCCCAGCCTTAGGAGATGGAAATTTAGACACCTTACAAAGCACACACGATTTACACTTGTCAGAGTCACAACACTCCATTATGCCTCCACTCTGTAAACATAACTTAAGAGCAGTGTAACTCTAACATGCCAAAGTATACCTGTACAGTGCCATAAGTCTTCCATAGTGCTACATTTTCAAACAATTAGAGCATGCTCATCTGAAAACACAGGTTCAACATTTTAAGTTTTTAAATACCATTTGACTTCAATCCAGAACAATGAAGATCACCCATTTTGAACACCTGACATCCATCTTCATAAAAAAAAAACATTTATGCCTTTCTTAACCAAAGCAGTAACTGACAACAAATTAATGGTTAATCCAGGAAAAAGAATAACATTCCTGATTGAAGATTTATCTAGTGAATTGACAACAAGATCTTCCTTCCCTTCACTTACTAATCCAACATTATCAACACACTTCACTTTTTTTAAATTTTCTGGTACAAAATCTTGAAACCATTCCTTTCTTGAAGTCATCTGCAACGGTGCTCCATAATCAAGGGTCCACTCATTCTGGCTGAAATCTGACACATTAAGTGCACAAAACAATGACTTTTCTGCCCCCTTTGAACCCTTGTTTGACAATAGTTGCTCCTGGGGACAGTTAGACTTGGAATGACCACACATCCAGCAATTAAAACATTTTATTTTCTTCTTTTCTCATTTGCTTTTGGAGAAACTCTGCGTGATTTCTTACAGTATTTTATGAAAAAGTGCTATCATCACCATCTTTGTCCAATTCGAGATATTCTTCTGCATTTTCATTTAGTAACTTTGCTTTGATGTTTTCTGATGTGAAATTTTCATCGGTTGTACTGGAATCTACACCCATAAGGTAAGACAGACAAACTTTTGGTAACCCTCTTAACATAATGAGTGCAATTAGTTCTTCTTTAACTATTTTTCATATGCTTTGTAGTTTGTTGGCAACATCCAGAATAAGAGTTATGCAATTCTGGACATTTCACTGAAGTGTGAATAATGTAATGTCCAACAGAGCATTCTACAGAGTCATCCACCTACTGTTACCAACAAGCAGGTTTTCCAGGGTATCACAAGCTTCCTTTGCCTTTGTTGTGTTTTCCACATGTTCATAAAGAGACAGATCCACATACTAAAGGATAAGTGTCCATGCACGTGTAACCTTCTCTGCATTTGTAGCAGCAGTTATACCAATGGCATTGTCTCTTAATTTTTCATGCATTAGAATGAGCTTCATTCCAAACTTGTGTGTGTTGTAATCATTATTGCCTTGCAGTTTGTCTACCACTAGTGGTTTTCATCAAACTTATATTTTAAAACATTTTTGGAAACTTGAATTCATGTACACTGAATCATGTAACTGATTGCTTCCAAAAACTGAGAGTTCATATGATGATGAGTTTAACAAAACACATATCATAACAAGTTCCACTCACTACATGGTCACATAATGTAATGCAGTTGTCCAGTTATTTATATTTCTGACAGGATGGCATACATAATTTGCTGCACAGATTAACTGTCCAGGGTCCATAACCTGTTAGCAGAGCATTGTTAGTGATGGAAAATATAAATGGAGTTGAAAAAAAGTCATGGGATACATCCTAATATCATGTCAAACCTCCTATTGCCCAACGTAGTGCAGAAACTTGACTTGGCATGGACTCAACAAGTCACTGGAAGTTCCCTGCAGTAATACTGAGCCATGGTGCCTCTATAGCCATCTATAATTGCGAAAGTGTTGCTGGTGCAGGATTTTGTGCACAAGCTGACCTCTCAATCATGTTCCATAAATGTTCAATGGGATTCATGTTGGTTGATATGGGTGGCAAAATCATTTGCTTGAACTGTCCAGAATGTTCTTCAAACCAGTTGTGAAAAATTGTAGCCCAGTGACACAGCACATTATCATCCATTAGAGTTCTATCATTGTCTGGGAACACCAAATCCATGAGTGACTGCAAATGATCTCCAAGTAGCCAAAGATAACCATTCCCAGTCAACAATCAGTTCAGTTGTCTCAGGGGACACAGTCCATTCCCTGTAAACTCAGTACACACCATTACGGAACCGCCACTGGTTTGCATGGTGCGTTGTTGACAACTTGGGTCCATGGCTTTGTGGGGTCTGCATCACACTCAAACCATATATCAGCTCTTACCAACTGAAATCAGGAGTCATATGACCAGGTCACATATTCCAGTCATCTAGGGTCCAACCAATATGGTCATGAGCCCAGTAGAGTCACTGCAGGACATGTTGTGCTGTTAGCAAAGGAACTCATGTCGGTCATCTGAGGCCGAAGTCCATTAACAACAAATTTTGTTGGACTGTCCTAACAGATAGATTCATTGTATGTCCCACATTGATTTCTATGATTATTTCATGCAGTCTTGCTTGTCTGTTAGCACTGACAACTCTATACAAATGCCACTGCTCTTGGTCATAAAGTGAAGGCTGTCGGTCACTTCATTGTTTGTGGTGAGAGGTAATGTCTGAAAAGTGGTATCCTCAGGACACTCTTGACTGTGGATCTTGAAATATTGAATTTCCTAACAATATCTGAACAGAATGTCCCGTACATCCAGTTCCAACTACCATTCCATGTTCAGAGTCAGTTAATTCCCATCATGCAGCCGTAATCACACCGTAAGTCCTTGCACGTAAATTGTGTGAGTACAAATAACAGCTGTGCCAATGCACTGCTCTCTTATACCTTGTGTATGTGATACTACTACCATATGTGTATGTGCATATCACTATCCCATGACTTTTGTCACCTTAGTGTATATAACGATTACATTGTTCATAATTTGTGTTTTCATCAAAACATATCATGTAGCACATACAGACAAAAGGAATAACCACAAATAACAAATTGTGAGAAGTACAAGGTCCATGCTATGATACAGAAACAAAGAATGACAGTAGTACTCATAGTGGCCTGGCAGTGAACTTCAAATACGGGAAAATATGGTGTGAAAATCTGTATTCTTGCTGTTCAAAATATGAGTATCAGATGATAATATTTTTCACTTACGTTTTTGGGGTGGGCCTCATAGTCTGTCAGTAAAATGTCTATTTAGGGAAGCTTTTCTGAACTTACAAAGGAATATAGGTATTCAAGTAATCTCAATGAAAAACTGAGATAAAATTCTTATAGAGGAGGTTGACAGTCATGTAAAATTATGTAATTAATGCCATGGTCACCTTTTGAATGTAAAATTATTTACTTAAAACCCAATATTGCAAATTGGGCTATGTGGCCATTTAATTCCACTTTAGCATTTGTCAAAACCTAAAAATCAAGTAGCATGATGTGGCAGAGCATCTGGTTTCATCCTATTCTGTTCCCGATGATGATCTGGTATCTATTGTACTCTTTGAATTCCGTTTGAATATGCTGATAGTATTCTGCTTAATTTTTGCTCAACTCCATAATACAATACTTTGTGGAATAAATGATTCCATATTTGCAATGTTACTGAAATTTGATTTATGGTCATAAGGCCATGGTCCAAGGCTAAATGTCTGCCTAATGTTTCACCGTACACTGCTGGAGACTTCATCAGAGGCTTTAATGAGTCAGAAAGCTGTTAAAGATGTGAAAGAAACTCAGCAGGTTGAACTGCTTATATGTATCCATATAATGGTCAGTTCATGATTCCATCATACCACTGCCTAAGATGAAGGGAGTGACACTAATGTATGCTAAGGAGTGGTCTGATGATGTAATGGACTGATTATTGCATGAATACATATAAACAGTTTGGCTTGCTGAGCTTGTTTTGAGTCTGTTACAGCTTTCTGAGTCCTTAAAGCCTCTGATGAAGCCTCCAGCAGTGGAAGACCAAATCTTAGACAGAGATTTTTGCCTTGGACCGTGGCCTTATACTCATAAATCAGATATCAGCAACAACAGAGATACCAACCATGAACGCCTGCTTTTTATAACTCCATGTTTGTTTTTGCTTCATATAAAAGCTGGTTTCATTGCATGGTATTCTGTGGATTGATGTCTATTGGTTAGTGCTTATGAACCCATGTGTGAACTGCTTGAATTAAATGCATTGTAAGTATATCACTAGTATTGTACATCACTTTTTCGCATCCATTTTTCATACTTCACTGCATTTAATGGATGCCTCTGAATTTTTCATTGGATTGTGAGGATGATTCTAGTTCATTGATTTCTGCAAAAATATATTTTTAGTGCCTCTTAACAATGTGTGAACACATTAATGCAAATACTGTAGCATTCTCAACATTTGCAAGGAAGAATGCTCTAGTCACTAAAAAAGCATCTGAATCCATCCTCTGCAAATCACAGTGAAATATATGGCAATCAGTGGCAAGAAGTAACACCATTCAAAGCAGAATTACATACTCATTTCATAACAAGATGTAATAAAGTTTAATACCAATTCTGCCAAAAATTACTAACATGGACTTCTTCATGAAATGTGATAAGGTATTCAAAATAGATGCAAACAAAAGTAAAGTAGAACAAAAACAATATTCTTGCAATGCATTTAAATCAAGCACTTTACACATGAATTTGTAAGCAGCAACAAATAAACATAAATCCTCAGAACACCACTGATGAAACAAGCTTTTGTTTCATATGAAACAAAAACAAATATGGAATCACTTACTCTGCTTAGTATTATGGATGCAAGCAGAAATCAAGAATAATACAAGCAACATATTTACAATGCAATGCAGAGAGCAGTATACCAAAGAATTTGAGAATTTGTAATCAGAAACACAGTATGATGAAGCCAGCTTCTGTTTACTATGGAACAAAAACAAATAAGAAAGACTTTAAACCAACCAATAAGATAACAAGACAATGGATTGATAGACTTACAGTGGATCAAGTGGCCTGGCAATGAAACAAGGTCATGCTACCAGAAGTCCTTATATGTGTTTCACCCCCATTGGAACAATGACTTAAAGAGAGTCCACACCTTGTAGACAGCAATGGCAAATTTGAAATAAGGAGCAATTTCTCCCTAAATAGGCGGGAACCAACAAAATATTTTGTCATTCAAAGGAGAAAGATGGTCATTGAAATTCCATGAAAATACGAGGGTTGGAACTTTAATAGTGGCAACTATTTGTTTACAACTCATACAAAATATATATGTGTTTCAAAGTTTAACTAACCTTCAAAGTAGTCACCAGCATTTTATATAACCCATTGCCAGCAATGTGGAAGTCATAGGATACTCTTAGCAGTGCCAGTTGTGTTGACAGTTCAAGCTGCGTGATCTATTGCCCAACGAATTTGTAGAAGTTCTGAAGTGAATGCCGTGAAGTGTTTCCTTCAGTTTAGAAATTGAGTTGAACTCACAAGGTCTTAAGTCAGGGGAGTACAGTAGGTGGTGTAGCACTTAGCAGCCCCATCAGTCGAACAAATCAGTAACAGCTTGCACTGTACGTGCTTGAGCATTGTCCTGCAAAATGATGGTCAGGTCCTGCAGAAAGTGTCATCACTTCTGTCTCTATGCTGTTCATTTTTGGAACACAACCTATGACCAGCTTAGGGACAGAAGTGATGACACTTTCTGCTGGACCTGACCATCATTTTGCAGGACAATGCTCAAGCACGTACAGTGCAAGCTGTAACTGATTTGTTTGACTGGTGGAACTGCTAAGTGCTATACCACCTACTGCACTCCCCTGACTTAAGTCCTCATGAGTTCAGCTCAATTTCTAAATTGAAGAAACACTTCACAGCATTCGCTTAAGAAATTCTACAAATTCGTCGGGCAATAGACCGCACCACTTGGACTGTCAACACAACTGCCACTGCTAAGAGTATCCTACGACTTCTAAATTGCTGGCAACGGGTTATACACAATGCTGGTGACTACTCTGAAGGTCAGTAAAACTTTGAAATATGTATCTATTTTGCATGAGCTGTAAATAAATGGTTGCCACTTTTAAAGTTTCAACACTCGTATCTCACAGCAACAAAAATTCCTTTGTTTTAATGGTGGACACTTCATCTTGCTTATTATATCTGTTAGATTCTTTTAAATGTTTCATGATAATACAATGTGAGCTGCGCTTATTTGAAGTTTTTTGATGATCTCTGTCTATCCTATCTTGTATGGATCCCATATTGTGCAACAGCACTTCAGAAGGGAATGTTGCTCACAATATGGGACTGCATAGTGTAGGCAGTTTCTTTAAGAGATTTGTTGTATGTTCTAACAGTTCCGTTAATAAAATTTAGTCTTTGGTTTGCTGTTCCCCACAACATTTTCTATGTGATGGATTCAATTTAAACTGTTTTTAATTGTAAGCCTCAGGTATTTAGATGAATTGATAACCTTTAAACTTTTATCATTTAATCTGTAACTGAAATTTAATGGAATTAAATTTGGTCCTCATATGTTTTATTGTTCTAGGTCAATTGACATTTTTTGCAGCATGCATATATCTTGTTTAAATCATTTTGATCTTCTGATAAGTTCATTAGAGAGTAAATGATGTCATTGTCTGCAATAATCTGAGAGGGCTGCTTAGACTATTTCCTTAATTATTCATATCGTGATTAAGAATAGCAGATGGAATATAATGCTTCCCTGGGGAACCACAGAAATAACTTCTGTTTCATTAGGTGAATACCCATCAGTTACTATGAACTGTGGCCTTTCTGATGGAAAATCACAAATCCAGTTGCACATCTGAGATGATATTCCATTGTTGTTGTTGTTGTGGTCTTCAGTCCTGAGACTGGTTTGATGCAGCTCTCCATGCTACTCTATCCTGTGTAAGCTTCTTCATCTCCCAGTACCTACTGCAACCTACATCCTTCTGAATCTGCTTAGTGTATTCATCTCTTGGCTTCCTTCTATGATTTTTACCCTCCATGCTGCCCTCCAATACTAAATTTGTGATCCCTTGATGCCTCAGAACATGTCCTACCAACCGATCCCTTCTTCTGGTCAAGTTCTGCCACAAACTTCTCTTCTCCCCAATCCTATTCAATACTTCCTCATTAGTTATGTGATTTACCCATCTAATCTTCAGCATTCTTCTGTAGCACCACATTTCGAAAGCTTCTATTCTCTTCTTGTCCAAACTATTTATCGTCCATGTTTCACTTCCATACATGGCTACGCTCCATACAAATACTTTCAGAAATGACTTCCTGACACTTAAATCTATACTCGATCTTAACAAATTTCTCTTCTTCAGAAACGCTTTACTTGCCATTGCCAGTCTATATTTTATATCCTCTCTACTTCGACCATCATCAGTTATTTTGCTCCCCAAATAGCAAAACTCCTTTACTACTTTAAGTGTCTCATTTCCTAATTTAATTCCCTCAACATCACCCGACTTAATTCGACTACATTCCATTATCCTTGTTTTGCTTTTGTAGATGTTCATCTTATATCCTCCTTTCAAGACACTGTCCATTCCATTCAACTGCTCTTCCAAGTTCTTTGCTGTCTCTGACAGAATTACAATGTCATCGGTGAACCTCAAAGTTTTTATTTCTTCTCCATGGATTTTAATACCTACTCCGAATTTTTCTTTTGTTTCCTTTACTGCTTGCTCAATATACAGATTGAATAACATCGGGGAGAGGCTACAGCCCTGTCTTACTCCCTTCCCAACCACTGCTTCCCTTTCATGTCCCTTGAGTCTTATAACCGCCATCTGGTTTCTGTACAAATTGTAAATAGCCTTTCGCTCCCTGTATTTTACCCCTGCCACCTTTAGAATTTGAAAGAGAGTATTCCAGTCAACATTGTCAAAAGCTTTCTCTAAGTCTACAAATGCTAGAAACGTAGGTTTGCCTTTCCTTAATCTTTCTTCTAAGATAAGTCATAAGGTCAGTATTGCCTCACATGTTCCACTATTTCTACGGAATCCAAACTGATCTTCCCCGAGGTCAGCTTCTACTAGTTTTTCCATTCATCTGTAAAGAATTTGTGTTAGTATTTTGCAGCTGTGGCTTAGTAAACTGATTGTTCGGTAATTTTCACATCTGTCAACACCTGCTTTCTTCGGGATTGGAATTATTATATTCTTCTTGAAGTCTGAGGGTATTTCGCCTGTTTCATACATCTTGCTCACCAAATGGTAGAGTTTTGTCAGGACTGGCTCCCCCAAGGCCGTCAGTAGTTCCAATGGAATGTTGTCTACTCCGGGGGCCTTGTTTCGACTCAGGTCTTTCAGTGCTCTGTCAAACTCTTCACGCAGTATTGTATCTCCCATTTCATCTTCATCTACATCCTCTTCCATTTCCATAATATTGTCCTCAAGTACATCGCCCTTGTATAGACTCTCTATATACTCCTTCCACCTTTGTGCTTTCCCTTCTTTGCTTAGAACTGGGTTTCCATCTGAGCTCTTGATGTTCATACGTGTGGTTCTCTTATCTCCAAAGGTCTCTTTAATTTTCCTGTAGGCAGTATCTATCTTACCCCTAGTGAGATAAGCCCCTACATCCTTACATTTGTCCTCTAGCCATCCCTGCTTAGCCATTTTGCGCTTCCTGTCGATCTCATTTTTGAGATGTTTGTATTCCTTTTTGCCTGCTTCATTTACTGCATTTTTATATTTTCTCCTTTCATCAATTAAATTCAATATTTATTCTGTTACCAAAGGATTTCTACTAGCCCTCATCTTTTTACCTACTAGATCCTCTGCTGCCTTCACTACTTCATCCCTCAAAGCTACCCATTCTTCTTCTGGTGTCAAGAGCTTTCTGGGAATCTAAAAATATGGGATCTTCTCCAGATCCCTTGTGAATAGCACTTATTACTTCAAGTAGCACACAATGGGGTAAACAATGCCTTTTGTCAGGGCTATGAGGTCATATTTGGACCATTCCAGTGACTAGCAGAGAAGGTTGAAAATACTAGCCTTGCTCATGAAGCTCAGAGCACTATCCCCAAAATAGATCATGGTCTCCTGGTTCTGAGTCAAATGACAGGCTTCAACAACCATATAGTGCAAAGGTTCTGTGACAAACTACACAGGTAGATGATCATGTGTGCTGTGCACACAAGATTTTATTTTATTTTTTATTTATTATTATCTTTTTAAGATAGCTGTTGTAAACTGAAAAGTATCAGTGTAAGACCTGAAGAAATGCCCCTCACAGGTGAGAGTATTAAAATACTAGTGGTTAACTGCCAAAGGATTGACAACAAAATGCCAGAGTTTGAAGCATCCCTAAAAGGCTGAGAAGCTCACATAATATTGTGTACAGAAAACTGGTTAATGCTTGAAGTTGACAGCAGTGAGATCTTTGGGGAAAATTTAAGTGTACATTGAAAGACTAGGCCAATGGGAAATGGAGGTGCTGTATTTGTCACAGTATACAACAAACAAGAAAAAATCTTAATAATTGGTACAGTGTGTTATATCCTCTGCCATCCACTTCACAGTGATTTTCAGTGTATACAAGGTGTAATAGAAAAGTAATGAGAATTTTTGATTTTCTCAAAGAATCTACATTTATCCATCAATATCAGCTTTCTTCCCTTCAACAATTCTGTTTTTATCTCATCACACCCTTTCACGGTTCTCTTCAGCCTTAGGAATAGAAAGAAGTCGCAGGCGGCCATGTCTGATGAAGACAGTGGCTGAGGCAACATAACAGTTTTATTTTTGTCAAAAAATCATGGACTAGTGTTGAGGTGTGAGTGGGAGCATTATCATGATGCAATTTCTATTAGTTGTTTTGCCACAATTCTGTTCATTTTCTTTGGATTGCTGCACACAAACAGCATACATCTAACAGGCAGTATTTGTTACTAACTGTGTGACCATTAGACAGGAAATCATGATGCACTATTCCATTTTAATTAAAAAACACCAAGAAGAACCTCAACACAATATTGAACTTGTCAAATTTTTTTGGTCTCGGCTTTTCAGGCAGTTTCCACTGGGACAATTGGGCCTTGGTTCCAATGTCATACCCATATACCCATGTTTTGTCACCTGTTATAACCTTCTTTAGAAGATGTGGATCATTGTTGATGTCATTCAGCCATTCCTAAGTGATGTCTACGCAACATCAGTTTTGGTCAAATTTAAACAGTTTAGGAACAAACTTTGCTGCTATACATTTCATACCCAAAGCATCCAAAAAATTGCATGACATGAGCCAAAGGATATGCCATTATCATCAGCAGCCTCTCTTATGGTGATTTAGCGAAATTCCAGAACCCTTTTCTTTACATCTCCCACATTGTCATCAGTGATTGATGTGCTGCAACGTCGAGATTAATCATCTTCAACCTCTTCTCAACCATCTTTGAAATGTTTATGTCACTTGTAAACTCTTGTCTTACTCATAGCAGATTTGGCAAAAGCCACAGTTGACATTTTGAATGTGGTGCCCCACTTTAATCCATTTTTCAACAAAATTTAATGCAGAATCATTGATCTGTCTTTTTCAAAAGTGAAAATTTGAAAGCACTCAAAAACACATATCATCATTTTGACTGTCAACAGTAAACTAAATATTCAAAATAGATGAAAATGCATACATACATCAGGAACATCTGATTATCAACAAAATAAAAATAATGAAAATCAGATGTAGACAGCCTGTGAAATCAAAAAATTCCAGTTACTTTTTTATCACAGCTCAAGGATATATACATAAATGTGAATAAAGAGCCAGTTGTGTTTCACAAGAATGATATTTTTTGAATCTGTGCTGGTTAAATGGCAATAGGTCATTTTCTTTTAGGTAGTCCATAATTTTGGAAAGTGGTATGTACTCCAGAATATTACTGAAAATCAGTGTCAGTGATGTGGGTCTATAATTTTGTGGATTATTTGTGTTTCTTTTCTTGTGTACTGATGTGTCCTGTCCACCTTTCCAGTCTTTATGTACTGATCTTTAACTGAGTGAGCAAAGATGATTACTAAAACTGGAGCTGTTTCATTAGATGCTCAGGAAGGACCTAATTGGTATGCAGTCTGGACCAGAAGAGTTCCTGTTATTAAGTGACTTATGTTTCTTCACTGCAGTAGTACACATCACATCTACAATAATAGATCAAAATAAGACTTACATAGTAAACAGACAAACTTCACTCTTGTGCAGAAATGAGTAAATTACTTAGGCATGAAATTGCGCAATGTTTTACCTACAGACATAAGAAAATCTTGCCCTTAAAACTTCAAAATTCAAGAGAAAATTGAAAGACTATGTGTTACAAAATTCATTCTACTCCATTTAGCAAATTTTTTAACATAAACGACTGTGCACAGGTTGGCACCTATTCAAAATGAGACTCAAATTTTCCTTGGTCGTTTCCTCAACAATATCATCTGACATGGGGGTTTGTGATAGGAGCCAATTATTCATTTATTTCAATTGCTGAGTTTAACTTCTACCCATACTAACTTACAGCATCTATTTATCTCAATCTCACTACAAAGGATACCACTTCTTACAGCAATAAAGATACTGCGACTAATGGAATATAGTCAATAATCTCTGTAACCTTTTAGATCCTTTGTAGAAACTTTGACTGAACTTATCTATGGATTTAGCCATCTTTCAGTACCTATAATGATTTCTTCTCCAGTGCTTTCAATGAAAACTTGGAGCTCTGGTTCTTTATCAATACAGCTATAACAATTTAAAACTATGATGCTGGTGTTTTCTTGGTGTATCCTCATCCTGCAATTGACCTGTCCCCTTTGAGACAGTACTTCTGTTTGAACCTTTCCGAGACTATCTAACCTAGTCTACTCCATATGATCCACAAGAACAATGCAGCCACCACTAGTGCATAGTGGACCCCTGATCTGTTAAGTGGATGCCAACACTTCTTTACCCTATGATACAAATCAAGGAATCTGCAGTGCTCATAGAATCATCTGAGATTCAGATTCAGACCCTCCAATTGGCCTGTGCACCAAAGATCCACAATTGGTCTTGACAGTGATGTTACAGATGGTGAATTCCACCTTCATCTTGCAAGCTACACCGTCTGAGTTTACCACCTTAGACAGTTGCCAGAAAACAGAAAGGACTTCTTCTGATTAGAAGCAACACACATCATTCATTGATACTGACATGAGTCACTACCTGGAGTTGACTCTACCCTGTGCTATTCATAGCATCCAGAAGGCCCATTCCATATCTAGGATGACTCTTCTCCTACTCCAGTATGCAAATGGAGCACACACTGGATTGCCTCCCTTCTTTCATAGCCATATCACTAATGATCTCCATCTTGCACTTAACATTGGAGCTCCCAGTCACCAATAATTTCACCCTCTGTGAATGCCTTAACATTGCAAGCCAAGAGGCATCTTCCGAAACAGGGCAAACAACTGCAGCTGGCTCAGGGCCATTATTAGCCACAGATTTTACCTGAAAAGTGTTTGTCAGACAAACTGACAAACTGGGGAAACCTTCAGATCTGTTTCCTAGAATGTCTTTCACTGCCTGTCACACCTTGAAATGACGTACCCTTTGACATCAGGTGACGGTTCATCTCAATGCAAGCAGTAACCAGGCCAACTATATCACATGCTGAATATCTATTGGATCCATATGTTTCCCCCCCCCCCCTCCACCCCCTTCCTCCACACACACCCCCCCCCCCCCCAACCCGCCCCAGGGTGCCCATAGGCGATGGTTCAAACTACATGACCAAAGCCAGTACCACCTGGAGGAGCTGTGAGCAGACAGACTCCAACTCTGCTCACATCTGAATGCAGCATTCACATTTCCTATTCATGCTGTACAATTTTCTAAGAATGATGCTAAGGACAGCATAAATATATACTACACAGTAAATATACATAAGTCTATGCCTCGTAAATGCAGAAACACACAAGACATTAAAAATCAAATTATGGAAGCACACAGGCAAGGCTCAATAAGCAACTTACTTCAACTTAGAAAGAAAGCTTGTAATATAATAAACAAAACAAACAGATGATCTTCACTACTAGTGCAGCTCAAACAGAAGTTGGTGACCTGTAAAGAATTCATCCAAATTTCCTCTGGAGAAGAGCTTCAGCTATAGAGTCTACTTAAAAAATAACCATCCAGAACACTTGGATACTTTCCTGCATGGGTGCTTCTCATCAATCAATAACTATTTCACCACTGTGAGAGTCCTCTTTATTTCAGTTTTCTTTCAAAATAAGAAGGAGAGAGAGAGAGAGAGAGAGAGAGAGAGAGAGAGAGAGAGAGAGACTTTTGTTAGATTATGGTTCAAATGTTTCACCAGATTTCCCATTGTCTCAATAAATGCTTAATGTATGTGGTCCAAAATTTCACTTACACAGTAAAATTTCATAAATTTTTCAGTGTAAATAAGACTGCATACTACATAGTAAATTCTAACCACATGTTGTTGCTCTATGCCAATGTGACAAATATTTTCAAGTTAAAGGTAATAGAAAATTAGAAGAAGAAATGAAACTGACAAAGTATGCAATTTTCAGAGAAAATTTAGGTGTGTAAAGCAATGCTATATATGTAACTCTAATCGTTTGTCATTGATACCTCAAGAACTGATTTTAGGAAGTACTTACTGCAGTCCATGGTACTCTTCTGTGTCATCTCTGCATAATAGCTTTCAATTGTAGTCTTATCTTTCCAGGCACAGAAGACCCTACACAATAAAGAGATGCAGATATAGTATAAATCTATTTCTGAAATGTATTACAATATTACAAAACTTTATTCTATTGATACGTCATTAACATTGTAAATATTCAGTCACATTTCATTGTCTCCTCAACACAGACACTACATCAAAGGTCACATGCTTTGTACATGGGTTTCTCTTGAAGAGACTTAAAATATTAACTAGTTAAAAACTGGACATGGAAGCAATGAAGCTCTGATGTAATGTGCTGGTGTCTTTCAATGACAAACTGATTGAGTGGCTCTGGTGACTCCCTTATCCCTCATAGTCAACAAATTATTTATGGAAGATTTTGAAGATGAGGTGCTAAGGACAGCATTTTTGAAACCCACCTGTGTTTGGAGGTACATTGGTGATAGATATGTTTATGATGTAGGCACATGGAATAGACACTCTGAACCATTTCTGGGATCATTTTAATTTCCTTCATCTCAGCATCAAGTTCACAATAAAGGTCAAAAGGGACAGAAGGTTTTTTTATTCTAGACATAATGGTCTACAGAAGGGATAACAGGCCTCTGGGACAAAATGTTTATAGAAAACCAATACATCTGCACCAGTATCTGCATACAGCAAGTTGTCATCTATCATACCAATGCACGGGGATCCTGCCGACATTGGCAATGTGGATTATGCCATTTTGGATGCAGAAAACTTGATTCGAAAGCTAGAACTTGTGGCCAAGCAGAAAGTCTACACTGACAAACAGATCTATCATGCCCTTGAGTCTGGACTTTTGACAGTTTAGCAACTAGTAGAAAATGCATCTGCTTCAGTTGCTTTCCTACCATCTTCAAAGACAGCATGGATTTTTAAAAGATATCATATCAATGTTAGAGCACTATTTGACTTGGTAAAAGATGATCTATTGCTAAAGTAATCCAGCACTTAAAAAAATGCCTTCACAGTGTGGGAAAGTGTGTATTGGCCAAACAATTCACACCTTCATTACAGATGTTTGAGCACCAGTGCTACACACACTTATTACAACCTGAGAAATCTGTGGCAGCAGAACACTGTCTAACCAAGGGACATGGGATGATGTATGATGAGACACAAATGCTTGCCCATGTGTCTCACTATTGGGACTGTGTCTCAAAACCATGCACTGAAATTAGACTTGCAAACAACATTATAAAGAGAGACAAGAAGAATGCACAACCTTGTTTTATCTGACATTAAAAAACAGAAAGTATTGATAGAGGTTCTCAATGGCTGTTCATTATTTTTACCACTTTCACCACTGGGGCACTGTGCCTCCACTTGTGTTAGAGGGAAGCAGCTACAATTTATGGTGCATGCGCTGTCGGTCTTCAATGGTTTATAGTGTCTTCAATGGTAAAAACCTGTTCTGGAGAGATTAGCAAACAGTTTCTCACCTGAATATGGCAGCCAGATGGACCACTGAAATATAGTGCCTAGATGATTTTATGATCCAGCAGTAGACCTGACAAGAATATTGCCAGCTTTAGGAATTGTAAGGATAAAGCAATGGTGATCTTATCATCAACCATAACCATCGATTGGCAATATCAGATAGTAAATGTTTTTAGCAAACACTTTTATTTTGTTGGAAAATCCGTCAATGACCACTTCAGCAATCTCCAGGATAAATATAATGGCATTCTAGTTAAATAAACTAAATACTTGGCCCCAGATAAGAGGAGAGAGATAAAATATACACTGATCAGCCAGAACATTATGACCACAGACCTACTATTGATATAAACCCATCCAGGTGATAGCAGTGTCACATGGCAAAGAATGACTGTTTGTCAGACATAAGCACAGTGCATGTAGTATCAGTGAGGATGATGTCTGTGGCTAGAATGGGGAAGGCTCATAATCTGTCTGAGTTTGACTGAGGCCAGATTCTGATGGTATGGAGGCAGGGAATGAGCATTTCAGAAACTGCATGATTTGTTGGGTGTTTAAGAAGTGTTGTGGCAAGTGCCTTCAACATGTGGCAAAACCAAGGTTATACCACATCCAGAGATCGTGGGAATGTGCTGCTACCCCACATTACAGATTTCAAATGTTGTAGGCTAGGCAGACTGGTAAAACAGGACAGGTGGTAAACTGTGGCAGAACTAACATCAAACTTTAATGCTGGGCAGAGTACAAGTGTGCCTGAACACATAGTGCACCAAATACTCCTAACAATGGGCAGCTGATGACCCATGTATGTGCTAATGTTAAAACCACGACATCAGCAAGTATGACTGAAATGGGCTTGTGACCATCAGCACTGGACATTGGCGCTGTTGCAGAGCATTGCATGGTCTGATGAATCCTGAGACCTTCTTCATCATGTAGATGGGAGGGCATGAATCTGTCATTTTCCAAGGGAATAGCTCCTTGACATCTGTACTGCGGGACGGAGACAAGCTGGTAGTGGCTCCATTATGCTTTAGGGAAGATTCACGTGGGCATCCATGGGTCCAATGGAGCTTATGCAAGGCACCATGATGGCCGAGGAGTACTGTAAACTGGTTGCGGATCACATACAGCCCCTCATGATGATTGTATTTCCTGATGGCAATGGCATTTTTCAACAAGATAATGTGCCATGTCACAAGGCGAGGAGTGTGATGGTGTGGCTTGAGGAAGACATTGGCAAGTTACAGTTGTGTGCTGGCCCCCCATTCCACCAGATCTGAACCCAATTGAATGCATCTCGGATTTAATTGTATGTGGCGTCAGGACTCATCTCCTCCCCAGAATTTATGGGAATTAGATGACTTTGTGTGTGCAGATGTGGTGCTACCTCCCTCCAGCGACCTACCAAGATCTCATTGTCTCCATGCCATGAGGCAATGCCACTGCTATCCATGCCGAAGGTTGACATACCAGTCATTAAGTAGGTGGCTCTAATATTCTGGCTGATCAGTGTATAGTCAGGTCACTAAAAAAATTCAAAATCAGCAGGCTATGATGGTTTGCCTATCAGTGCATTAAAAATGTGTTTAGGAAACCTGTCTGATGCCATGGCCACAGAAGTAATTGATGTAATTGCATCATATGGTTCCCTGACAATCTAAAAATTGCACAAGTAACCTTGATTTAGAAGAAGGGTGATAAATTTAAGATTGAAAGCTGTTGACCCATCTCAGGCCCACCTGCATTTTGTAACGTACTTCAGAAAGTTATTTACACTAGACTAATGACAGTCCTGTGTTAACACACTTTAATATTTGAGAATTACAATGGTTATATGAAAAACAAATCAACTTTAGTAGCCACAGGACAGTTAATCAACTTTAGTAGCCACAGCACAGTTAATAGATGAAATACTAACTGCCATAAAGAACAAGGAACATTTCCTGGAGTGTGTATTGCCTCAAGGGGTCACACCACATTATGTAGTACAAACGAATGATTGCACCATCTGTGCCCAATACTATCCACTAGGCAGGTATGGAAAGAAATTGTAACGGCTGTGGTAATGACAGGATGCACATGCCATCTGGTAGCTGAATAGTACAACAACAAATTTACACTCTAATGGAAAAAAGGACTATGGAGGAATTGTTTGAATGGAACAAAAATTAGTAGATACAAAATCTATCTATGGACAAACAAATGATTACAGTTTTAGAAAAACTGGATTATTTATTCAAGAGAAAGAGTTTCACAAACTGAGCAAGTCAATAATGCATTCATCCACCTTTGGCTCTTATGCAAGCAATTTTGAGCTAGGCATTGAGTCATAGAGTTGTTGGATGTCCTCCTGAAGGATATCATGCAAAATTCTGTCCACTAGGTATGTTAGATTTTCAAAATCCTGAGCAGATTGAGGGCCCTGCCGATAATACTCCAAACATTCTCAACTGGGAAGGGATCCAATGACCTTGCTTGCCAAGGTATGGTTTGGCAAGTATGAAGACAAGCAGTAGGAAGTCTTACCATGTGTGGGCAGGCATTATATAGCTTAAATGTATGGCCAGGATATCTTGCTGCGATGGACAACAAAACTGTGCATAGAATAAAGTTGACGTATAACTGTGCTGTAAGGGGGCTGCTGATGACAACCAGATGGGTCCTGCTATGAAATGAAATGCCATCCTCACCCAACACACCTGGTTATTAGGTAGTATGATGGGTGATGATCAGGTTGGTATCCCACCACTAACTGCAGCTTGTGCACATATGTCTTTGCTGGCATCAGAGCTCAGTTTGAAGTGGGGCTGATGACTGAAGACAGTTCTACTCCAGTTAATGAGATTCCAGGCTGAAGGTGCCTGCGGAGATGCCATGGACAATGGTGGGATACTAACCAGTCTGTCACCTACCATACTGCCCAACATATAGGTGTGATGGTCTGGGGTTCCATTTCATTTGATAGCAGGACACCTTTTGTTGTCATCTGCAGCACTCTTAGAGCACAGCAGTATGTGGACAATGTTCTATATCCTGTTTTGTTACCATTAATGGTAAGCCATCCTGGCCTTACATTTGAGCAAGATGCACATGGTGTAATGGGACAAATGTGGTAGATCAACTGAATATTTGTAGTGCAACTTATTTTAAATCTTTCTGTATTTTACATATGTGTACTATCACAAGATAAAGCAGCATTCAATGTTAATGACATCTGCAAAGCCTTGAGTTGTTAATGAAATAACAAAGCAGTATTTCAAAAGTAATTTCTCAAAAGAAATGAGAAACAAGCAGCATATGTTGACATTTGATAAAAATAAATAAATAAATAAATAAAAATTTAAAGATCATGCCAAGCAATAGATTTGGAACTTAGGAAAATATTAGGTAAAAAATCTCTATTATAATTAAGATTTAAGTCAACATCATATATTTTGCATTACTGGATCCTACATAAAACAATATTTTGTTCAGAAAATCATGAAATCCAACATGATCATTATTGCGTGTTAATTTCGTAATTTATTCCATGTAACACCATAGTAATAGAAACTTATGTAACTGGTGTTTCAATTAAAAGCTTACAGAATGTATTGCAAATATAAATCATATGTTTGAATGCCACCAAAATCTGTTCACTTCATAAAGAATGTGCCTTGAATTCATGAAAACTTTAGCCAGAAAACCTTTTGTAATTAAGAAGAAAATTAATAATTTATGTTCTGCATCACTGGATCAGATATAAAAAATAATTTTGCGCAGCAGATTATGAAATTCACTATTGCAACCACCATGTATCAATTTGATTTGGTGGATTTTGGTATTCATTCTGCAAACATTTATAAAACATAAGTTGCCTCTTTAATGTTTATCATTAATATCAGGTGTTGTCAGTGCTGCCTCAGTAGGCCAGACTTGAAAATGAACCTATAAGCTAATATGAACCACAGAACTGAAGTTTACTACAGAATGATTGTGCTGTCACTGACATATATTTTGTGTAAGAACCACAAGGATAAGACAACAGAAATTAGGGCTCATAGAGAGGCACATAGACAGTCATTTTTCTATTGGTCTATTTGCAAATGGAATAAGAAAGGAAATGACTAGTAATGCTAAAAGATATCCTCATAGCTCATGTGAATGGTAGTGGGGAATGTGTATGTAAGTAAGACAGTAATCCATGCATGTGGAAATGCAGCTTTAATTGTATTTCATGTGTTTGTGATGTTGTAATGTAAGTATGTTTGGAAAAATATTATTGACTGTCTAAAAATTTTTACAGTCCACTTGTAATACAAGAGAGATAGTTTTATGTAGGAATCTAATTTTGTAAATGTAGCAGTAGTTTGTTTATGTACATGTGGCAAGAAATCTGAGAACAGTTAGAGTAAAATATGACTATGAAGTAGGTTTTTTGGTGCACAAGAAGCAGTGCTAGAAGTCATGAGACAATGTGACAAACCTACTTTGTGCTAAATATTATAAGATAATATGGAGTAAAGTTAACACCACATCACATTAGATATCAATGGGCCATCATGTCACATCACATCAATGTCGGGGTGTATTCACAATGGACATCACATCACATTATGTCAATTCATGTAGCCCAGTACTGAACCATGAAAGTGAGATTATGAGATACCATCCATGATTCAAAAAGTTGGAGTATATGAGATGTGCTAAAAATAATAGGACTATTGCTGTAAAACATTTTATTTCAAAAACATACATATTTAGTTATTGTACTCTTGATATAAGGAAAAGGAGATTAGTGTTTAACGTTGCGTCAACAGTGAGATTATTAGAGGTGGAGCATAAACTCAGATTAGGGAAGGATGGAGAAGGAAAGTGGGCAAGCCCTTTCAAAGGAAGCATCTCAGCATTTGTCTTAAGCAATTTAGGGAAATCATGGAAAACCTAAATCAGGATCGCCGGATGCAGGTTTGAACTGTCGTCTTCCCGAATGCTAGTCCAGTGTACTAACCTCTGCACTATCATGCTCGTTACCATCTATGCACTCCCCTTCTCTATACCTACAATGCTCCATGAGAATTTTCCACTGATGGAAACAGTGCTGGTAGTCTTCTTCTGTGAGCTCCCTTTTTTTTTCCAACTGTCTGAAATCTTGTTCCTTTTACTGCAGATTTGACCTTGAGGAATAGATAAAAGTTACATGCTGCTAGATCAGGTGAATGAGGTGGGTCGCATAACACTGGGACGCTGTACTCTGCTAGAAAGCTCTTAACAGACAATGCAGTATGAGCCAGTGTGTTGCATTGATGCAGAGCTCATGATGTGCTCTTCCACAGCTCAGGTCATTTTTTTCATTATTTTGTCACATAGCTGAGCAAGAACCTCAAGGAAGTAATGTTGATTAATAGTTTGCCTTCAGGAACCCAGTGAAGACACACAATCCCATGAATATAAAAAAAAATTATCACCACTTTGAATCTTGATTTGTTCATTCGAGCTTTATTCAGTCTTGGTGAAGTTGGGCACTTCCATTGGATGGACTGGTGTTTAATTTCTGGATTATAAGTGAAAAACCAAGAGTCTTCACTGTTATCACTCTTTCCAAGACCTTATGATCATTTTCAATGGTATTTTCATGAGCATCTCTTTGTTCAATCATCAGAATTTTCAGCATCAATTTCACATACACTTTTCTCATGTTAAATTGGTTATGTAAAATTTGCCTTACACAGTCTTTGTCAATTACTACAGTTTCAAAAATTGATGGAATACTGAACTGACAGTCAGATCAAATCAGAGTTCCTACTTTTTCAATGTTTACATCCATTTTTTATGTTGAAGTGCATCTCAGGTGTGAGTCATCTTCAGTGTCTTCTCAGCCATCCTGGTAATGCTTGAACCACTCAAAAACTCCTGTATGTGATATACAGTCTTTTCATACCCTTCTTTTAGTAAAAGATAGGTTTTGGTAGCAGTTTTCCAAGTTCCATGTGAAACTTTACAACATTTCATTACTCTATTATTACACTTATCATTTTTCTGGAAAAACAAAATAACAGTTCTTACACAAAGTAGGGCCATGGCCACACTGATTTGCCTACAGACACCAAAGGTGCTAAAAATAAAATGTCGTGTGACTAGGGCCTCCCATCAGGTAGACCATTTGTGAGGTGCAAGTCTTTTGATTTGACACCACTTCGGCGACTTGCATGCCGATGGGGATGAAATGATGATAATTAGGACAACACAACACCCAGTACCTGAGTGGAGAAAATCTCTGCCCCACCCAGGAATTGAACCCAGGCCCTTAGGCTTGACATTCTGTCACACTGACCACTCAGCTACTGGGGGCGGACACCAGAGGTGCTTCATTGCATTAAAAAGGCTTCATGCTTCACAGCTATTGATGGTTCATCTTTGGCAAATGCATACTATTCTGTGACAGCATCAGTCCCACTATTTTATAGCTAAACCTCGTAGTATCAGAATTGAAGAACTAACAATGATGAAGTTTATTAATGGCCAAAGCAAACTTCAGAACTGATATTCTTGATCAACTTTGGAGAGTAAATTGCTGAGAAGCGTAACAACATTTCATATATATATTTGACAAAGGCCTTACAGGCCAAAAGCTATATTTGTGCCAGTCATTTTGTTGTGCCTATCTGCGACTCAGCATCTCTGCTATATGGTGAGTGGCAACTTTCCTTTTTATAATATTGTTATATATACACACAAAATAGTTATAATTGAATACAATGGACCTGTTTACCTTATCCATAATGTTTCATTTTCCTTCATAGCAAATATCAAGATTAACAATTGTATTTTGGAGACCAAGCATGGGAAGAAAGAAGAGAATCAACATCCAAAAAGATAATTAATTGCATTTTTCTTCTTCAAAAGAACTGACTTTCCACTTAATAAAAGGTTATCTAATGAAACCTCCCATGAGACATGTACCTTGCCCTGGTGTGGCAGCTTGCATGCCCCAATGTTACAGATAGCTGTACCATGGGTACATACATTATGGAGCGGTATCTGTTAAGAGGCCAGACAGATTAATGGTTTATGTAGAGGTGCAGCAGCTTTATCAGTAGTGGAAAGGGCAACAGTCTAGATGATTGATGGGTCAAGCTTTGTAACATTAACCAACATGGCCTTGCTGTGCTGGTACCAAGAACAGCTGAAAACAAGGGGAAATTACGGCTGTTATTTTTGCCAATGGTATGGTTAAATGATGATAGCGTCCTCTTGGGTAAAACATTCTGGAGGTAAGATATTCTCCCCATTCAGATATCTAGGCAGGGACTGCTAAGGGGAACATCATCACCAGGAATAATAAACTGGCAATCTACAGGTCGGAGTGTGAAATGTTAATGCCCTTAATTGGGCAGGTAGGTTTGAAAATTTAAAAAGGAAAATACATAGATTGAATTTAGATACAGTGGGGATTAGTGAAGTTCAGTGGAAGGATGAACAGGACTTCTGGTCCAATGAGTACAGGATTATAAATACAAAATCAAATAGGGGTAATGCAGAAGTAAGTCCTAATAATGAACAAGAAAATAGGAATGCAGATAAGCTGCTGTGAACAACAAAGTGAACACATCATAGCCAAGAAAAAAACCATGAAACCAACACCACCACAGTAGTACAAGTTTATATGCCAAGTAGCTCTGCAGAAGATTAAGAGATTGAAAGATTGTATGATGAGACAAAAGAAATTATTCAAATAGCAAAGGGAGAGGAAAATTTAATTATAATGTAGGTCTGGAACTTGGCTGTAGAAGGAGGAAAGGACAGAAAAATAATAGGAGAAAATGAACAGGCAAAAGTTAGTTAGTTATGTGTTCCATTGATCAGACTCACAGTAACTGTTATGATGCTGAATGTGTCAAGTGCATAAGAAATGAAATGTGCTCATGAATAAAGAAGACATTTCCAAGGGCAGATGTGTCTCTGATTACAATTTGCTGGTTATAAACTCTTGATTAAAACTGAAGAAATTACAAAATGTAGAAAATTAAGGAGATGGTACACGGATAAGTTGAAAGAACCAGAGGTTATTGAGAATTTCAGAGTGAGCGTTAGGCAACAGTTGTCTCAAACAGAGGAAATGAATACAGTAGAAGACTAATGGATAGCTTTGAGAGATGAAATGTAATGAAGGAAAAAGAGGATCAAATAAATAACAAGAAAGGCCTAGTAGAAATCCTTGGATAATACAGGAGATATTGAATTTAACTGATGAAAAGAGAAAATATAAAAATGAAGCAGGTAAAAGGGAATACAAACATCTAAAAAATGAGACTGACAGGGACTGCAAAATGGCTAAGCAGGGATGACTAGAGAACAAAAGTAAGAAATATGCATATATGAATAGGGGAAAGATATATAGTGCCTATAAGAAAGTCAAAGAGCTCAGATGGAAAACCAGTACTAAGCAAAGAAGGGAAAGCTGAAACACTAAAGGAGTATATAGATGGGCTATACAAGGGAAATGAACTTGAAGGCAGTGTTATAGAATGGGAAAAGGATTTAGATGGAGATGAGATAGGAGATATAATACTGTGAGAACAATTTGACTGAGCACTGAAAGACCTAAGTGAAAACAAGACCCTTGGAGTAGACAACATTCCCTCAGAACTATTGATATCCTTGGGAGAGCCAGCCATAACAAGACTATTCAGCCTGGTGTGCAACATGTATGAGGCAGGCAAAATACCCTCAAACTTCAAGAAGAATGTAGCAGATGCTGACAGCTGTGACTGTTACTGTACTAGCAGTTTAATTAATCATGGTTGCAGAATACTAACACAAATTATTTACAGAAGAATGGAAAAGCTGGTAGAAACCAATCTTGGGGAAGATTAGTTTGGGTTATGGAGAAATGTAGGAACATGCAGAGCAATATTGACCCTACAACTTATCTTAGAAGATAGGGTAAGGAAAGGTAACCCTAAATATGTAGCTTTTATAGATTTCAAGAAATTTAGAATTTCAAAAAGGGTGTTCCAGTTGACAGCAGGGTTAAAATAAAGAGAGTGAAAGGTTATATACAGTGGTACAGAAACCAGATGGCAGTTATAAAAGTTGAGGGGCATGAAAGGGGAGCAGTGGTAAGAAGGGAGTGACACAGAGTTGTAGCCTATTCCCACTGTTATTCAATCTGTACATTGAGCAAGCAGTAAAAGGAATCCAAAGAAAATTTTCAAGAAAGTATTGAAGAAACAAAAACTTTGAATGTGATATTAAATTTCCCTGGCAAATCAACTGTGTGCACTACTCTCAGGGGCCTGCTAGGTGCAGTCACCTCTGAAACACAATATTTCAATAGCCTACCATACTGTCATCTCCAGTTGATACTTGTAGAATGAGCATATTCATTACATCTAGTCTCATTTATACTGTGATCACTCCCCACCCCTCCCCCTACAACCTGGTCACATGTTGCATTGGGTGGATGTGGTGAGTGGGCATCACAGAAGGCTGGATGTGGATCTGTGCCCTCATGCTTCTGTAGCGCTCATTAGCCCCCGTTAGCCCCCGCCGTGCCTGGAAGCGGCTCTTGGCTGAAACTGTAATTTCAGTTGGCTGAATGCTAGGTCTCAAGCTCTGCTTTGGCTGTAGGTACTGTCACCATTGATCAGCCAATCAGTTGCTCATATTCCAATAGCGTCCTTCAGAGCACAGTCCCAAAACGATGAGGTTGGTCTTACCACTTCTGTTTCTTCATACTACATTGAGTCCTTTGTAGCCATTCAATATTCTGCAACCACAGATTTTGTTGTTTGCTTAAGTTTGATGTGTCTTCTGTGTTTCTTGCATCTTTCTTCAATTGTCCACACAGTCTGCTTGATGTATACCTTATTGCATTTACATGGAATATGTTAATCACCTGGTTTGTGGAACCCCAAGTCATATTTCACTGAACCTAATAGTGCACGTGTTTTTGGAAGTGGATGAAAAATACATTTAATGTTGTGTGGAACCAGGATTCTGCCAATTTTGATCAATATTTTCCCAGTGTTCAGCAGATACATCATTGTCTTGTTGTTCTTGTCATGTTCTCTTTGCTGGGCCTGTACTTTTTGACTGACAGAATGTTGGATTTGTCTCCAACCATAGCAGTCCTTGTTGAATAAATCCTTAGAGTGGTTGGTAGGCTTTCTTCATTTGATATTTCAAGGGACCTGTGCACCAGTGTATATATCACAGTCTCATGCTGTGAGGGACGATGGAAGCTGGCAGTGTGGAGATACAAATCACTGTGGATGACTTTCCTGTACACACTGTATCCCATAGTGCCATTTGTTTTGCATTTGATTAAGAGATCCAAAATGCAGAGTTCACCTTTGTCTTAGACCTCCATGAGGAATCTGATACTTGGGTGCAGAAAGTTCAGATGTTGGGTGAACTGAAACTTTTCACTCCCATTTGGCCACATCACAAATGTGTCATCAACATATCTCAAAAACATATAGGCTTCAACGCAGCTGTTTCCAGAGATTTCTATTCCAAATCCTCCATAAATAAGTTTGCCACAGTTGGTGACAGAAGGCATTCCATGGCGGTGCCATCCATTTGTTCATAATGGTCATTATTGAGGAAAAAGAATGACCGTTATAATGGTGACTATTATGGACAAACAGGTGACATCACCATAAAGTGCCCTTTGACACCAGTTGTAGCAAACATTTTTTAATGGAGGATTTCAAAGAGAAATCTCTGGACGCAGCTGCATTGAAGTCTACACGCTTTTTCACATATGTTGATGACACATTTGTGGTATGGCCACATGGGAGAGAAAAACTTCAGGATTTCTTCAAACATTGCCTGCACTCCCCTATTAAATTCATGATGCAGGTGGAAGAGAATGATGAATTCCTCTTTTTTGACACCTTAGTCCAGCCTAAATTGGATACTATGGGATAGAGTGTGTGCAAGAAAGCTACCAACATTGAACTGTATCTCCATGCTGCTAGCTGCCATTATCCTTCACAGCGTGAGGGTGTGCTATGTACACAGGTACACAGGACCCATGCAGTATCAGCCGAGGAAAGCCTACCCAGGGAGCTCACCCACTTTAAGTACATATTCAAGAAGAATGGATGGAGTGGGAGAAAAATCCAAGATGCTTTCAGACAGAAGGTATGGCGTCAGCAAATAGAACATGATGAGGAGGATAAGAAAATGGCATATCCATTGTATGTTGGCAAGGAATTGAACAAAATTGTCAGAACCCTGGTTTGACACAACATTAAGAGTATTTTCCATCCACTTGAGAAAATGAATGCAGTATTAGCTATGGTGAGAGATGAGTTGAGGCTCCATAAATGGGGTGTTTGCCATAATTCATGTAAACGCAGTAAGCCATACATTCGGCAGATTGTGAGGACAGTTCAAGAGAGACTCAAGGAACACAGAAGACACACCGAACTTAAGCAACCAACAAACTCTGCAGTTGTAGAACATTGCATGACCACAGGGGACTCAATGAAATATGAAGAAAGAAGACTATATGAGACATGGGCTACATCAGGTTATGAAAGGAAAAGAAAAACTTTGCAGGGACCTTCATTACTCAGCTATGCTTCAGCCCACCACACCGTCACTGATCTCTATTAACTGCTTGCAACATGCAGATCAGTCAGTCACCAAAACTGAATGCTTGCAATATGGGAATATAAGAAAACACAAAACCAAAAAATTAACAGTAAATATGCATTCTATGGAATAAACAAGTTACAGGGAAGCAGCACAGAAGACAATATCACCATAGTGCTTACAGCATGAGAAAATAACAGAATAAGAAACCAAAAAGTTAACAGTAATTATGCCTTCTGTGGAATGAACAAATGATAAGGAAGCAGCACAGAAGACATAACCACCATGTAAAAAGACTGAGGAGAAAGCTGTGCCAGAGTGGATGGAAGATAAAAACAACATATAATAACAAACCACTAGGCAGAGGACAGTATCCAAACGACACATGAATGATCTTTTATGGCCTAATCCACTGAATAAGATTACAACCAAGAATAAGTCCAGGACTCCTAGGAGGTGAAAATCAAGGCAGAAATGAAAAGAAGACAAGAGTCTACTCTTCAAAGAATTAACCAGGCAAGAAATGTACCTCTCATAGAACAGAATAATTCTTTAACTTTCCTATATCATAATGTACAGGGCTTAACCAGTAAGTTATATGAGCTAGAGGTCCTTTTGAATGATACATTGTAGAAGATTTCAGTCTTGTGTGTAAGTGAACACTATGTGCAAGAAATACAAAAAAGTGTAGCTGGGATTACAGAGACTTCCTGCTGATCAGCAGCTTTTGCAGGGAAACATACAGAGGGGATGGAATATGGATACATGTAAGAACAGGTATTAAATCAGAGGAAATTAGGTTTAGAAATGTCTGCTGTATTCGAAAAGATTTTGAATATTGTTTATATGAACTAACAGAAAGTAAAATTACAATTACATGTATACATAGGTCCCCATCTGGCAGTTTTGAATTGTTCTCTGAAAGTTTGGAAAATCTTCTGAACTAACTAAATAGTCAGTCAAGATACATCATTATGCTTGGAGATTTGAATATTAAGTTCAAGGATAACAGTTAAAAAAGTGCAGAAACTGGTTAATCTACTAAAAACATGCAATATGGAGATATGCGTAGAAGATATCATCAGATACAGCAGCAAAAGTGAAAGTACTATTGACCAAATATTCATTGGTAAATCAAAATGTGGCTTTAAATCTGAGTTATTGGATACAGGTTTCTCTGATCATCAAGCAAATAAATTGATTCTGGAGAAATCTCACGAGAAAAGTGACAACAAGAGATATATTGAGTGAAGATTAATTAATGATAACAGCATTAGGACCTTTAATCTCATGATAAAAAATATAAACTGGAACATGGAAACCAAAAGTTCTGTAGATATAAAATTCAGCAAGTTCTTGTCAAATTATAAATACTGCTACAATATTTCATTCCCTTTGAAGAGAACAAAAATAAACAAAAAATCAAATTTGTGGAAGACAAGTGAAATCAAATAGTTATCAAAAAGTCTTAGAATGCTATACAAGTGTGCAAAGCAAAATACTACCTTGAAATCAAATGTAAAGTGTTATAGGAAAAAGCACAGGGAAGCTGTAGTTGCTGCAAAATAGAAGTACAATGGTTCATATATCAGAAAGGGGAACAACAAAATGAAATCAATGTGGAATGTTATTAATAATCATACAGGCAAACATGAAAATGCAAGCAATAAAATCACCTTAAAACACAGAAATGAAATTGTTGATGATCCACTTCTAATAGCTAATATATTTAATGATTGTTATATTAATGTAGCCCAAAACCTGATCATAGGTAAATATAATCCAAAGACAAAGGTAATAACTTCAATAAATGAAAGTACAATGTACCTATATCCCATAACACTGGAAGTAGTACAAAGGGCTATCAGTAAACTAAGGAGTAAAATGACCTGCAAATTTGATGGTATCCCTGACAAAATTATTAAGTATTGCACCGATAATGTTCTCTCCCAACTTGTGGACATAATCAACCACTCCTTTGAACTTTGAAACTGGGGTGTTTCCAAGTAAACTTAAGCAGTCAACAGTAATACCAGTTTATAAAAGTGGTGACAAGTTTGAGATTAAAAATATGACACCACTATCATTATTATTTTGGACATAATAGAAAGAATAATGTGTAACTGATTGCTATACTCCCTAAACAAAAATAAAGTTCTTGTAAATGCACAGAATGGTTTCAGAAAAGGCAAACCTATGCAAATGGCTCTCTTTGATTTCCTAAAACTTGTTTACAAAGCTATTGAGGGCAAGGAACTGATTCATGGGTTGTTTTAGGATCTTTTCAAAGCATTTTATCTTATAAATCATAATCTACTACTGTCAAAACTATATAATTATGGTG
This sequence comes from Schistocerca americana, assembly GCF_021461395.2. Taxonomy (NCBI): domain Eukaryota; kingdom Metazoa; phylum Arthropoda; class Insecta; order Orthoptera; family Acrididae; genus Schistocerca; species Schistocerca americana. Next base: position 292,231,661 of record NC_060130.1, read on the forward strand.
TCTGTAGTGTTTCTTATCAGTAGTTCAAGTCATATTTAGCTGATAGGAGACATATAGTGCAAATTTCTCAGGATGGCAAGGTGTACCATTATGAATATAAAAAGAGTTAATTATGGGGTGCCCCAGAGCTTGGTATTGGGACCATTGTCATTCTTGGTTTTTATTAATGAACTACCACAACAATTTTCAAGAGCTGATACTATAGTATTTGCTGATGATACCAGCTTCTTTATAAAAGGGAAGTATGTTTAAAGATTGCTGCAATACTGAAACAGTGTTAAGTGCTTATTATGCATACATGCATAGTCTACTGAGGTATGGTACAGGATTCTGGGGAATCACCTCTTTGTCTTTTAAACTTCAAAAGAAAGCTATAAGATTAATAAGTGATGCTGCTTACAGAGAATCATGTAGAGGTATTAAAAACCACCCAGTTTCAGCTTTGAATAGAGAGATCCACAATTATCAAACAACTAACAGGGATGAGGATGTGCACAGAAAATCAATATCTCAGGACAATGTTGTTTAGAAACAAAAAATTCTCTACAATGCATTGCCTGGTAACATCAAAAAAATACCAAACATTAATACATTTGAAAAAGAACTAAAAAATCTACTAATAAACAATAGCTTCTACAGCATTAATGAATACGTGGAAATTTGCTCAAATTTGTATGTCTGCATCATAATCTCTCTAAACAAAAATTCATAATTATCAAATTATTCCTAGATGAAATTAAATTTCTTTCATTAATGTCTGTATCTAATTATGCACCTAACTTTTTTGCTCTATGTTACTATGCTTATTTAACTAAAGTACTGTTATTTAATAGTTTCAGTAAAACCAACCAAGGTGTTTCACTAGCTCTTATTTTATCTGTATGTACGTATGTAATTTTTTAATCCAATTAAGCAGAATAATGTTTTGTTATAAAGATGTGTTGTTAATCAAACAATGGAAAATCCAGGATGGAATGTAACAATACAGGATGCCCCACTCAAACCTCCCTGATTTCAAGGACCCAGGAGAGAAAACCCAAGGTAGATATGAGAATGAAAAATGCACCACATTGTAGAGCATCTCAATAAATTTATATTTCCCACATCAAAAGTGCCAAGTATCATCACCATAATGCGTCCTTGTCACCTGAAGTGAAGATGGTGACTCCTCAGCAATGAGCGCATGCAGTAGTGTGGTTTGCAGAAACAAAACTGCCAATTGCTGTGCAAAGAAATTATCGTCATGTGTATGAATGTGATCCACCTGATGTGAAAAAATTAAGGAATGGCATAGAAAGTTTCTGGCAACAGGAAGTGTTCTGAAACATTCTGGTGGTGGATGTTACAGAGTTTGAGAATAGACATTGGAGGGCATCAGACAAACATTTCTCAGAAGCCCACGTAAGTCAATTTGTCAACCATCTAGGCAACTTGATGTACCTTGATCAACACTGCATTGTGTAGTTCACCAGCATCTTTGTGTGCTCACAAAGTGAAAAGTCTGCAACATCTGACTCCGAACGACAACAATTTGCTGCAGATATGCTGCAGTGTATTGATAATGCCAGTTCCTGGAAAGATGTTTATTCCCAGATGAGGCAACCTCTCATCTATCAGGAAGGGTTAATAGGCATAATGTTTGGATTTGGGGTTCACAAAATCTGCACGTTGTCATTGAACATGTTCATGATGGCCCTAAACTAAATGTCTGGTGCGGGCTAATGCACGACAGGATTGTTGGACCATTCTTCTTTGCAGAACAAACAGTGAATGGGTCAGTGTATCTGGACATGTTGGAGCACTTTATGTACCCTCAGATACAAGGCTTGCAACACAACATCATTTTTCAACAAAATGGAGCTCCACCACATTTCCATTGGCTGTTCGCAAGTTCCTGAATAGGAAATTTCCCAATCGTTGGATTGGACATGAAGGACCCATTGCCTGGCCACCATGTTCACCCAACATTACACCGCTTGATTTCTTCACATGGGGATTCGTGAAGGACGGGTTGTATGTGACCAAAGTGGACAATATTCCTACATTGTGACATCGTATCACTAATGTGATTGCAACAATAATAGAGGAAATGTTACAAAGAACTTGGCAAGAAATTGAATATAGACCCAATATTTTTCATGCTACAAATCGTTCACATTTAGAGGTGTATTGATGATAAATAAATAAGTTATTTGAGATGCTCTATAATGTGCTGCATTTTTCAGTGTCATATCTACTCTGTTTTTTTTCCTGGGTCTTTGAAATCAGGGAGGTTTGAGTAGGATACTGTGTATTATGAAAAGGAAAGTTGCTACTGTTGATAAGTTTGGCGAAGGTCTTAATGGCCAAGAGATTTATTTGTGACAGTATTTTCCTTGTACCTATCTGTGACTCAGCATCTCCACTATGAGATGTGTTGATAAGAATGATAAGAGTTTGTACATGATGTAAATATATAATATTTTGCACTGTTTTGTACTATGACAAGTCCAATATCATGAATGTGTATGTAATATGGGTGCTAAATAAATAAATAAATAAAATAACTAAATAAATTGTTAAGACAGATGTAATCATTTTGGAATTATATTCTGTAGGAGGCAATTGAAGTATGTGTGGCCAATAGGCTACAGCCTAAGCATAGTTTGTGAACCAGCTCTCAGACAGCTAAAATCACAGTGTCAACTGAGAGGTATTTCCACGCCTGTGATCTAGTTTGCACACAGCCTTTGGTGATCACGTGCCCCTATCACTCCACCCAACTTGTTATGTGATTGGGTAGTGGGGGCAGAGGTGGCAGTGATTGCAGCATAAAGGAGGTAGGATGTTGCAAAGGTGATTATTCTACAGGTATACCCAAATATCTTGGCAGGGTATGCCGTCAAAAGACAGTGTTATGAAGACAACTCTGCCCAGCTTGACATCTGAGAACACTACACACAAAATCTTTGAGGTTTGCTGATGACAGTGAAGGACTTGTAAGAGCAGTTGAATGGAAAAGACAGTGTCTTGAAAGAAGGATATAAAATAAATATTAAGAAATATAAAACACAGGGAATCAGATTAGGAAATGAGACACTAAAAATATTAGACGACTTTTGCTATTTGAGCAGTGATATAACTGATGATGGCCAAAGTAAAGAGAATATAAAATGTAGACTGGCAGTGGCAAGAAAGTGTTTCTAAAGAAGAGAGATTTGTTAACACTGAATGCAGATTTAAGTGTTAGGAAGTTTTTCTGAAGGTATTTGTCTGGAGTGCAGCCTTGTAAGGTAGTGAAACATGAATAATAAACAGTTTAGACAAGAAGAGAATAGAAGCTTTTGAAATGTGGTGCCACAGAAGAATGCTGAAGATTAGATGGGTAGTTCATACAACTAATGAGGAGGGAAATACATTTGTGCCATTACTTGATTAAAAGAAGGCATCAGTTGGCAGGGGACATCCTGGACATGAAGGGAGAGATTCAGGAGGTGGAGGGGGGGGGGGGGGGAGGGGGATCTAGGGCTAAAAATTATAGAGTGAGGCCAAGAGATGAATACAGGAAGTGGGTTCAGTAGGAGGTAAGTTGTAGCAGTTATTCAGTGATGAAGAGGGCTGCACAGGACAGAACAGTGTGGAGTGCTGCATCGCATCAGTCTCAGTCCGAAGACCACATTAACAACAGCATTTAATGAAAATTTGCTTCATCCATTTAGGTCTTTATTTATACACAGCATAGACATTGGCTATGTTCTGTTATTGTGAATCCTAAATCATTTTTCACATTGCGATATCTGAACTGTCTTATAAAAGAAAACACAGTTGAAAAAAATATCCAAGTCTTCATGGAACATTTGCAGTTCATAACAAAAAACAAAGCAAAATTATGAAATTCAAATTAAGATGACACAAAGGCACTAAGTACACTGCTATAACATGAATGATCACATCAAAAATTGGTTAACTTCCGATGTTAGTAAATTCTACCTGAGAAACATTGACAGTGATGTGACATGGTGTTAAGTGATGTGACATTGATGATCAGAGTGAATTCCACCAATTGAAATGCATTGTGGAATATTCTCATGTGAAATGATAGTAAATGTGAATTGGTCTTAAGACAGCATTGATCAACTTATGTGTGAATATTGTGATGAGTTACTGCTGTTTGAAGATTACTTTGTAAAATAGCAATGTTTGAAGGCTGTGTGGTGGAAAGCAAGTTTATAATGCACATTTCAGCAATGGAACGTTACCGAAAGTCTGGCATCTCTTTGTGTAGATTGCTGAATATTCTTTGTAGTTATAATAAAGTTGACACATGGTTGCAGAGAGTTTACACTTCAAGATTGTATTCACTTAAATAATGAGATATGACTTTGGTATGCAGTTTTTCTGGCATAAATGCGCTATTCTACACTTATACTGCAGTAAGACTTTTTCCATTGTTGATGAAAACATCCAGAGTAGTTAATTCAATTAACTCTTCAATCTCAAATTAAAAGCAAAGAATTGTGTAATAAATATTTGTTATGAATAGTGGTTGTTAATTACTGCAGTAACCTTGCCCTAATGCAGACTGATTTCAAATTCCTGTAGGCATTTGAAAGACCTAATTTTATTTTGAGTTGCAAAGAAGCCACTACAAAAAGCTCAAAGAATCCCATTTACATAATCAAACCATGGTTAGACAGGAAAATAGACAAGTGCAGTTTTAAAGTAAGTGAAAGTTACATTGTCTTAAATTGGATGTAGTCACTGGATGCTAGTGTGAACTGACCTGAGACTAATGTGCTCTTACATAGACACAGTTTTCATTCACTTTCCAAGTCATTACACAAGTGGTATTTCAAAGAAATGTTGCAACTGGTTCAAGTTTCAAAAGCAGTTTAAGGTGAAGTTAATTTGCTGATCTCACTAACACAACTAACACTTGTTTTGTCAAGTGATACACTTGTCACTATTTATAGAAGTATTGTTGTTGTTCAAGTCAACCAACAGTTCCTTAACTGTAAGCATGACTGAAGCAATAACTTTTTTTGTTGATTCACGAATACACCAGTGATTCACCCAGGCTAATTATAATATTTGGTGTTTAAATTTTTTGTGGGAGTAGTGGTAATTAATTACTGTGTTTTGGGATAGTGTTTTTTGGATTAATGGGGAGGCTTTACAGCTAAGGTTACTCGCATATTACTTGTGAGTCATCTGAATGCTTCTGAAAATCAATTAAGGCTACACACTGTTGATGACTGTTTACTTTCTCATTGGTATTAATAGTCATTTCCATGAATTATAATTGTAGTGTGGTGCCTTCCAGCCCCTTACATGTCTGAATGCCACAGAGTTCTAATGATTTTCTTTCTGTAGGTAAATTGAGTTACACATAACAAAGCACTTTAGTCACTCCCAAAGTTTCCTATAAACAACTCAAAATGGAAGGTAGTGTATGAAAGAATGAGGGGGAGGATCTCATTGCAGTATCCCTTGATCTTGAAAAAACAGTTTGACTGTGTTAACTTTACTGCATTTCTTGTCAAGCTAGGAAACCTGGATATTAGAGAAACTTGCCATGGGTTGATGGAATGTAAATACAAAATTAATGTGCGTGTCAGAAAGAACAGACACAGTTGACAATCCACAGCTGTCACAAAATATATCAGAATTAATTCACTGACTGCAAATTCCTTGACATTAGCTATGTAACACATATAGATTTACTACCCAATACTGACATTAAAATTTGTGCCAGATCAGGACTCGAACCTGGATTTCCCACTTATTGGAAGTGGTCACCTTTATCACTTCAGCTATCTGTGTCACTGTTCTACACCCTTATATCATAGTCTACTAAATTCATCCCCTAATGCTCAGAGCATTAATTGGATTCCTGGAACAGGGAGAATGATGCAATGACGAATTCAGACCAATGTTATTGTTGTGTGTCTGCCTAGGCTTGCAACATTCAAATGCACATCTGGAAGAACAGACGCTGTTAATGATCCACAGCTGTACAAAAACTTTTTGAAATTAATTCACTGATTGGAAATTCCTTGACATCAGCTGCATTAGGAATAGATCTACTACCCAACAGTGACACATAAAAATTTGTGCCAGACCGGGACTCAAACTTGGGTTTCCCACTTAATGTCAGCAGTCACCTTAACCACTATGGCTGTCTGTGCATGCTTCCAGTCCAGCACAAATTGTCATATGTCACTATTGGGTAGTAGATTTACACCTAACACAGCTGACATCAAGACATTCACAGCCAGCAAGTTAATTTCAAGGCAAATGTAAAATGTTTAAACAGCTGTATAGAAGATAATTGTGGGTGAGCAGATGATATTGTTCCCCATTCTATTTCTGCACAGTAACAATGTTCTTTCTTAAATATGACATAAACCAAAAATTAAAATTATGCTGTACTTTATTAAATGAAAATATGTGTCACATTTTGATGATGTGAAGTCCAAAAGTGGTTATAATAATTTATTTAAGAAGCTCAAGACTTTTTTAATTATTTCAATTGAATTATTTTTACTACATATTTTGAAGATTCATTTGGTTTATTAGTTATTGCCAATGTACCGTATTAATCATGTATGTTGTGCAATTATTTGTGACAGTATTTTCCTTGTACCTATCTGTGACTCAGCATCTCCACTATGAGATGTGTTGATAAGAATGATAAGAGTTTGTACTTGATGTAAATATATAATATTTTGCACTGTTTTGTACTATGACAAGTCCAATATCATGAATGTGTATGTAATATGGGTGCTAAATAAATAAATAAATAAAATAACTAAATAAATTGTTAAGACAGATGTAATCATTTTGGAATTATATTCCATAGGAGGCAATTGAAGTATGTGTGGCCAATAGGCTACAGCCTAAGCATAGTTTGTGACCCAGACCTTAGCATTCACATAAAACCTGATAACAACCCTTTCAAAAGTTTATGTTATTACTTTTTATAACTGGATTATAATATTCATATAATATCACATTAAGAATGAATTCATCCTGATTCATTTGTATTATGCGGAAAGCCACTTGCATAAATGAAAGCGTAGTTTATCTGATATTTAACCTTATATAGGTATAGTAATGGTTATTCTCTAGTGAGATAAATGTGATCTCTCTCTATTCAAAGCATAATTTGGTACAATTTTCTACATTCTTTTGATTTAAAATGGCAAGGACATTTTTAGGTACAGGATTAATTCCATAAAACCTGAATTTCACTAACAAAATTTTCTTAGAAAAGGATTCCACAATGGTATAGTTTGATATTTGTGTTAAAATAACGTCGGCTATTACTGCATTACATCTACATCAACATCAATCCTCTGAAAAGTGGTATGAAGTGCAAGGTACAGGATACTCCCCATTGTATTAGGATTTCTCATTCCATTTTTGAATTGAACACTGGGAGAGTGGCTGTAGTTAGAATAATCTAGATTTGTGGTCCTTAGGGAGCAGTTCAGTGCTGGTTGTAGAATGTGCACAGATTCTTTGCTTAATACTGGTTCTTAAAAAAATTGTAAATGGGCTTTTCAGGATTCTTTGTGTCTGACTTCAAGTACCTGCTTTTTCAAGTTTTTCAGCATTTGTTTATTGCTCTACCATGAATTAACCAAAGTTGTGACATTTATTATGTCCTTTTTGTACACTTTTATTATCGCCTCTTAACCCTGTTTTGGTTAAGCAATATTCTAGGATGAGTCACACAACTGTTTTGCAAGCTATTTCCTTTGCAAAATTATTGCATTTTTCCAGTGTCCTACCAATAAAAACAAATTCTGCCAGTTGGTTAACCTATGGTTACGTGAAAGTGAACATTCTATTTCATATCCCCTCAAATAATTACTGCCAGGTATGAGTTGGCTGCTTCCAGTTGACATTAATTGATATCATAATCATAGGATACTATGCTTTTGCATTTTGTGAAGTGCGGGGTTTTATGTTTCTGAATGTTATTCCAAGTTGCCAGTTTTTGCACCATTTGAAACCTTATCAAGATCTGAGTGAATATTTGCGCATCTTCTTTTCGGATCATACTTCATTGTAGATAACTGCATCTTCCAGAAAAAATTTAAGGCCTCTGTTAATACTGTCAACTAGAACATTAATTTTCACCATGAGCATTAAGGGTCTCAATGCAGTTCCCTGGTGCATATCTGATAGTACTCCTACATCTGTTGATGACTCTCCATCCAAGATAACATGCTGTATCATTGCTATTAACAAATCCATAATCCAATCACCAATTGTGTTTTGCATCTCATGCATGTTAGGCCAGGTAATGATTCTAATGATTTCTTTTTTTCAGAAGTCAGGAAATGCTACATCCATCAACTTGCCTTGATCCATGGCCAGTGGGTATTGGATTTTGCATTCCGAATCCATGCTAGTTTGCATGAAGAAGGTAACCCTCGTTAAGATACCTCATTACATCTGAAGTTAGAATATATTCTAAGATTCTACAATATTTGGACATTAATGAAATTGGACAGTAGTTTTGTGGGTCACTTCTGCTACCCTTTTCCAGACAGGTGTGACCTGTGCTTTTTTTCTAACCATTGGGCAAAGTTTATGGTTTAAAAGCTCTATATTACTTTGTGGCTACATTAAGTGCTAAATCAAATGCAAATTCTGTATAGGATCTGACAGGGATTCCATCAGGCCCTGGGGCATTGTTCAGTTTTATATTAGTAGCTGTTTATGGAAGCTATTGGCACTAACATTTAGGTCATTAATTCTTGCAGTGGTGCAAGAATTAAATTAAGGCAGTCCTTTCGAATCTTCTTTGTAAAAGAATATTTGAAAATGGAGGTCAGTGTTTCTGATTTTACTTTGTTACCCCAAATTTTGTTTCCAGTGTCTTCCTTGAATTTATTTGGATATTGTGAGAGGTCTTTTGATAAGATTCTGCTGCAGTACACAAACACATTTAACATTCAATAAACCATGCTAGATATTTAGATGCACATGAACCTGAATAGGGCACAATAGTAGAGGAACTACATGAACATAATAAAACTGACATATGCCAGAAGTAAATTTGTTCAGAAGTAAATTTATTTTCAGAATTATTTTTAGTCATTCACTTCATGTTATAGAGTGATTCAACAGATCTACAAATGAGATGATTATATGACACACAGACAGGAAATCTGTTTCTGATAAGAACATTTTGCTGCTCAGATGATACTAACATTGTTTTGGTATGTTATTTTCAGAAGAACTTCATAAAATGCAAGAACTAACATTTAGTGAACTCTACAAATTATGAGCAAATATATCAACTGATAAGTCATTCCATATTTTGTAAAAGTAAATCTATTTGTTAGTGCATGGTACTTACTGAGAACTTTGCTGTTGAATACGTCCATAACTGCCATCACGGTCACAGTTCACGTATGGCATTTCTGCGTAAATTGTTCCATGGATTTCAAGTTTCTCACGTATCACATTCTGAGCATATTCCATACTTTCACACTGTCTCAAATACTGAGTTCCAACTTTTGCTGCATCATCTGAAACATTAGTTTTATTAGGCTTCAGCAAAATTCTTCAAAAATTGCTTTATTGGAAATTAACCAAATTTATAAATAAAGAAATGCTAATAAATAATTTGCACCATGGATTTGAAACTGGAAAGTCAGCCACTCAGTAGTTCAAATGAAATATGAGTAGCAGTAAGCAATGGAAATCTTGTGTCTGATGTACTGTTTTAATCATAGGAAAGACTTCATTGTCATTATTTATGACCTACTGTTGCACAAATAAAATAATTATTACATGTTAGTTAATATGCATAAGTTCAGTTTGTTACCTGGTAACACAAATACGTTTGAAATGCCTGTCCATGTACACATGGATCTGCATGAATGCAGGCAAAAGTGTCTGATAAAGTATATTAGCTTCTAAATAAATCATACATTACATCCTTACATCAGTAAAGACAGTTATTATTATTATTATTATATATTCTGAGCAGCTTAATTTTCTATATCCTGCACCAGCATTGAAAAAAGAAAAGGATTTTCTTTTCCTGTAGGATGCTCTTTCAATGAAGAATCTTGCTTTTTGGAGTGTTACTTGTACTGAAATTTACTCTCTTCTCAGAGACCCAGAAAAGTAGAAATAAATAGATTACACTATTTCTTCCATTTACCACTGATTATCTTTCAGTCATTATGGTGTTTCCTTTGATAGTTTGGGGTTTGAAGATTGCTGTTTTAACAATAATACTAAGTACTTTGTGGTTATAATTAAAGTACAGCTATTCATAGAGGTTCATAGTTAGCCATAATTACTGTATGACAGCAAAACTTGGTAGATATTGCAATGCATTAATACAGAACTGATTTATACTAGAAAAAATTAGTTCCGATTTTGGTCATCAGGTGCAAATTTAATGCTGTGGATGCAAGAAAGACATGTAGAAATATTTCCATACGTAACAGATTAGGAATGGGATGTGGGCAGAAAAGGTCAAACAAGTGAGAAAGCCATAATGCTGATTTTATTATTAACCATCGCTTATGCTGTTCATTCAATATGAATACCAGAGATGTTGATGAGATACTGAACAGCACCATATTTGCACCTGGTGGCCAGAAATGGGACTAATTTTTTCCAGCATAGATCAGTTCCATATTAATGCATTAGCAAATTTGCCATGTTTCACTTGTATATGATAGTTACAGCACACACTAGAACTCCACGTGTAGCTGCACTTTAAATATAGCCGCCCAGTATGGGAAAATCATGTCAGATTTTGTCTGGGAAAAGAGAAGTATCAAATATTTATTCCATTCAGTTGTCACCTTTGCTGTACAATTTTGCAATTCTTCAAGACCAGCCTCACCAAAACTTGGTAATTGCACTCACTTTGCTATGATTTTAAAAATGTTCTGCTGTGGCCAGTTACCTGTTCCCATTTTCTGTGGAAGCCATGACACTCTAATAAAATGTAAAAATCACACACTAAATAAGTTTAAAGTCTATATCGCTCTTCCTCAACAGAAATGTATGTCAGTGCTCTCTCTATATGTGTACACATACGTGCACACACATGTGTGTGCACCTGCATTCTGTCACAGTGCATCTAAATAATGGGAGTTTGTGTGACCTTTAACTTCTAGAGCAGCCATCTGAATGCATTGATGAATCTACTATGTGGTGGTGTTATAGTGTTTGACAATCCCAATGAGGTGTGCAGGGAATCATAAACAGTCAGCACAGCAAACAAGACAAGGTACTTATTTCATATGTGTCACATACTGTTGCTTTGGTTTATGAAGTTTGGAAGAAGCCAAATTGTTTGTTTACATTTGTACAGGTAATATAAGTATTCAGCTTTTCCTCTTTATGGCCTCTGTTAGATTATCACATTATCATGCAACACATCAGTATGCTGCCTAAATAACAATTAAATACACTACAGAACTTGTTAATAAGAACAGGTTGACAATAAGTTGTTAATTTCAGATTACTAATAATGCACCATGAATAGGGAAGGAAGATTGTGATAACAACTTATAGTTAGGAGCCATCCTGGCTTATGTAGGTAAAATATGTAAATATATTCAGGGACGTTCAGCTGTGATTATATTATACAGAATTCTTACAAGGGAACCTCCCCATCGCACCCCCCTCTGATTTAGTTATAAATTGGCGCAGTGGATAGGTCTTGAAAAACTGAACACAGATCAATTGAGAAAACAGGAAGAAGTTGTGTGGAACTACGAAAAAATAACCAAAGTATACAAACTGAGTAGTCCATGCGCAAGATAGGCAACATCAAGGCTGATGTGAGCTCAGGAGCACCGTGGTCCCGTGGTTAGTGTGAGCGGGTGCGGAATGAGAGGGCCTTGGTTCAAGTCTTTCCTCGAGTGAAAAGTTTAATTTTTTATTTTCAGTTTATGTGACAAACTCTTATGTTTTCATCACTTTTTTGGCAGTGATTATCACATCCACAAGAAAACTGAAATCGGGTAAGGTAGAAGAATCTTTTTACCCATTCGCCAAGTGTACAAGTTAGGTGGGTCGACAACATATTCCTGTCATGTGACGCACATGCCATCACCAGTGTCGTATATATCAGATGCGTTTTCCTGTGGAGGAATTGGTTGACCTATGACCTTGCGATCAAATGTTTTTACTGTTATTACAGTGAACAGAGACGTCAATGAAGAGAACGGACAGTTCATAACTTTGTGAAAATAAAGAAATTAAACTTTTCACTAGAGGGAAGACTTGAACCAAGGACCTCTCATTCCACAGCTGCTCGCGCTAACCACGGGACCTTGGCACTCCTGAGCTCAATTAACCTTGATGTTGCCTATCTTGTGCATGGACTACTCAGTTTGTATATTTTGCTTACTTTTCATAGTTCCACACAACTTCTTCCTGTTTTCTCAATTGATCTGTGTTCAGTTTTTCAAGGCCTATCCAGTGTGCCAACTTATATCTAAATCTGAGGGGGGTGCGATGGGGAGGTTCCCTTGTTAGCAAGAGTTGGGAGAACTGCAGCTGTCTGTGAAAGAGACTTACAAATCAGTTGTAGAATTTTCTCTTGGAGGTAGATATCTTAAAAGTTTTAGAAGCAATGCAGAGTCAGGTAGATAGAGATGGAATGATGAAATGAGAAGAGAATGCCATTATGCAGTTTCTAAAAACATCATGGTTTCAGGAGCAAAAAGCTTCAACAAATCACATTTAAAGAGATAGTAAATGCTTTTTCTAACTATGGTGCTTAAATGTTGACAATATTTTGTCTCATGTTATTCAGTTTCAAAGGAATAAAACTCATCAGAAATAGATATTAACAATCAGTAACACATTAAACAATATGTGCAAAATTCTGTTGGATAAGAAGCATAAATACATCTAACAAACAAATAAATCAAAAAAGAAGCTCAGCTCAGCTTGTTTTGCATTTAGATGTATCAAAGTCATATTGAACCATTTTAAATATTTTATCTCTCTTGTCTAACAAAATTATCATCTGGACCACTACAGTTAAAAATACAGTAAGTATTCCTCTAAAACAAGTGAGAAGCAAGAACAGCGACATGAACGATAGAAAAATAATATACTTTCCTTCCTGGTATAAGATTCAGAGGGGGGCAGAGCTGTCTATGGTGGTGAGAAAGATCTCCAATGGGCTACCACATGACATAAAGCGAAAGGTTGAAAATCTCAATAAATTCAAAAGAAAATTGAAAACATATTGTATTAGCCACTCCTTCTAAGAAAGATCTGATAATTTAAATTCAAGGGTGGAAGATTCTTGTTAGCTGCATGAGAAGTAGTAGTGTTTATTGTAAACAGGTCTCTATTTTATTTTACAAATATAACTGCTGTTGTATGATAATCTCACAGTGTCCCCCATATGTATAAAGGGTGTAAATAATAAATAACTGTTTACAATGAGTGACAGTGGCATAGAGAAAGTTGAGATTAACAAATTGATATAGGACACTGATATCCTATCAACCCAGATTTCAGTCTCAAATTGGCCCATCAAAGTCACCTAAGCAACAGTATACACATGCAACACAATATTTTAAATATGTTCAAAGTACTTCATGTTCGTTATTGACTGTACATTCATTAAAAAATCCACTACTGCAATTACAACCTTTCGGTAATTTTCAGGTGAGTAGCAGGTGCTGTAAGCACAGCTGTAGTCATCAATGAAAGGAATAAAAATCATCTGAGTTTCCAGTGATCATGACTGCCTTACTCACATACACCGTTGTTATATGACAGACAGGATAAAAACACATGAAATAAAACCTGTACTTTTCAATATCCTCGCACTCTCTTGCATCACTGACATAACCAGCTTTTTCATCAACATCATTTATTTAAGCTTTCCCATGAAGGTAACAAAAGATAAAGTACTTTTATAAACAGTATGCAAAATTTAATCATGTTTACAACTTGACCTAAACTTAATCCTGACGACCACAGTAGTTTCATAGTAAGAATGCATGACAAACAAAACAATATAATTATGCAATGGAAAATCCAGGATGGAATGTAACAATATTAGAGAAGGAAAGTTGCTACTCACCATATTGTGGAGATACTGACTCGCGATAGGCACAACAAAAAGATTCACACAATTATAGCTTTCAGCCATTAAGGCCTTTGTCAGCAATAGACACGCATACCTGCAGACGTGTGTGCAAGTTGCATTTGTGTGAGTGTGTGTGTGCATGTGTGTATGTCTGTCAATTGCTGACAAAGGCCTTAATGGCTGAAAGCTATAATTGTGTGAATCTTTTTGTTGTACCTATCACGACTCAGCTTCTCCGCTATATGATGAGTAGCAACTTTCCTTCTCTAATATTATTAAAACAATATAATTTTTAGTTTTATGTTGTTATAATTGACAATGTTTTGATGTAAAATTTACACAAACATCAATTTCACATTTTGTAAGTGCAAGAACAAGGGACTTTTAACATTCATGGATGACTTCAGCCAATAGCTTATACAGTGTGCACTTACTGGGTGATAGTCACCTTTAAGGTGTTGTCCACAAAATAAAAAAGTTTAACAAAGATGTAAGTGCCCTAGGTTATATCAAACCAGAAGCTCGCATTGACCAAGTACAGTAACAGTTACTTCTTAAAAGATGACCAAGAAAGGCTACATTGTGGTCTGTGGTGGTTCAAATGATATTGCACACAACAAAGGTTTGCATGCTGCTAATGTGTTAAGAACAGCTCTAAACCACTTGAAGCATTCTAATGTAATTGTATTTGATATTCTGCACAGATATGACTTAATACAATCCTCATGTGTAAACAAGGCAGTAATAACTACAAATAGACATTATACAGAAATCTGCTGCAGTTCTGTGAATATTCTTAGGATTGAAGCTCACAAATTTGGTAGAGAACTTTACACCACTCATGGCCTTCATCTCAACTGGTATGGGAAAAATCAATTAAAATAATTTGTAACATAACTGCAAATACAAGGAACAATGCGAACCCAGGACAATCAGATTTGAATGTAGAGTGTACAACTACACAAGATAATTGTAGGACTGGGTATAGGTAGACTACATTGGACAACTGACTGGTAAAAAAATGAAGTAAAAGTACTATCAGTGTGTGGGAACTGACCAAATTGGAGAAATGGATAGTGAAAAATTCCTTGCCCAGACCTTCAACTGAAACTTCTTTTTTAGAGAAAACAGTGTAATTGCTTCTGCTAAACAAAAACTGGCAACATATCGCCAAACCATTAGATACCTCTGCAGTACGATCAATGAACTTACAATCAATATCCAAGAGCCACAAGGTATAGATTACACTCATGTTTTGTGCTTTAGTGAGTACCATGTTAATTCTGGCATAGAAAAACTTATGATAAATAATTATTGCGTAGCATCATCACTTTGTAGAAAGAGTAAAGAATGAAGTGGTGTTGCCATTTATGTTAAAAAGCGTGTCACATGTAGAGCAATTGATGCAGAATTATTGTTTATAACAATATATGGAAGTGTGTGCCACAGAACTGTTTTTGAATAATTTCCATATATCAGTAGTTACAATGTACACAGCACCTTCAGGGAACTTTAGTCTCTTTTTGAAGAAGTTAGATGCTTTTGTAAAATACACATTCAAACACAAAAGACCGGTAATAGTGCTTGGAGACTTCAGTGTAAACTTTCTAACAAATTCCAGAGACAGATCAAACCTAAAAATCTGAAGTCCACATATAATCTTGCTTCTGTAGTTAGCGCCCTACTACAATAACTTCATGTAGAAGCACAGTGATCAATAGTATATTTATAGACCAGACCAAAGTAGGCAATACAACTACCAGGCAAGTACTAAATGGTCTCTCTGGCCATGTACAAGTATTTATGAGAATGGTAGGACAATTAATGATGAAACTATCCAGACTTTTAAATCTCATCTCCAAGCCACAGACTGGAGACCTGTGTATAATTTAGAAAATGCTGATTCCAAGTACAATCTTTTCAGTAATGAAGTGGCACTGATATTTGAAAGTACCCTCCCAAAAATACGTGTAAGACCCAAACCACAAAAATATACCAAAAAGCCCTGGGTAACCACTGGTATTAAGATATCATGCAAAAGGAGACGAGAGCTGTACATCATCACAAAAATTTCAGACAACCACAACCACCTAAATCATTATAAAAATACTGTAAAATAATAAGTAAAGTTATTCAGAAGTCAAAAAGTTTGTATCTGTACTCCAAAATTAATAAATCTATTGACAAAATCAAAACACTATGGGAAGAGATAAGGAGTGAGACCGGTGCAAATTGCCCCAATAGGTCCCAAAAGCATTGTACACAGTAATGAAGGTAGACAAGTACAAAATCAAGAGACTGTGGAAAAAATTTTTAATGAACACTTTTTAAGTGTTGCTGAGAAAACAGTACACAATGGATCCTTAGAAGAGGCCTTAAAAATAGTGAAAGGTCATTTCACAAATTCCATAGAGTAGATAGGCATAGCCTCTACAACAGTGCAGGAAGTAAGAAAAACCATTATTTCTTTAAAAAGCAAAAATTCAACTGCTGTTGACATCTCCAGCAAACTGCTAAAAGCCTGCTGCAATTAGTTCAGTGAAATCCTAAATCATATATTCAATTTCTGTCTGAAACAAGGTATCTTCCCCGACAGGATGAAGTATGCTATCGTAAAGCCCCTCTACAAAAAGGGTCATGCTGGAAATGTTACATACTATCATCCTATATCACTCTAGACTAGATTTTCTAAATTCCCTAAAAAATTATATATGCTGGGATACTCAGTTGCCTAGAAAACTTTGCAATAATTGGTGAAAACCAGTTTGATTTCAGAGACAGTATCACCACAACTGAAGCTATATTTCCATTTACCATTACATTTTGGAATGCCTTGCCAAAAAGACATTGCCTGTGGGGATATTTTTCAATCTGTCAACTGTGTCAGTCATAGAGTACTTATAATGAAAGCATGCCACCTTGGACTCCGAGGACAAATGGGCAACTGGCTCAAATCATATCTATAGGGCAGGCAACAGAAAACAGTGTTAGATGGGAACAGTACGCAGGTAGAAGGAGTAGAGTCTGACTGGGGAACCGTAAATTATGAGACCCACAAGGTTTGTCCATGGTCCCCTGCTATTTCTCATCTATATCAATGACCTACCTTTGTCCTCAAACAAAGCAAGCAACTTTACAATGTTTGCAGATGATACAAGTACTGTGATAAACTATAAGACATCCCCTGATGTAGAATTAAGTGTCAGCCAATTACCTGAGGACATTCTGAATTGATTCACAGTAAATTCTCTGTCAATAAACCTCAGCAAAACCAATTCCATTAATTTCCATTCTGGTCACAAAAGCCAGCAGGAGATAAACATCGCACGTGATAGCCAGCAGATGCAGAGGGTAGATTGTTTGAAATTCGTGGGCATACATATAGATAACAGGCTTAACTGGGAACACTGCATCCACCAAACCCTGAAAAGGCTTACTTCAACAACATTTGCCATCCAGATAATCGCAAAAATTGAAGACATAAAATATCTCAAAATCTGCTTAATTAGCTGCTTCCATTCACTTATGTGTTATGGAATAATCTTCTGGGGCAATTCATCACTGTCAAAAAAAGTTTTTACAAGTCAGAAAAATGTTGTCCGAATTTTGTGTGGAGTACCTCCAAGAACCTCATGTTGCAACATTTTTAAGCAAATAGGAATATTAACCATTACTTCACAATATTGCTTTTCAGTCATGACATTCATACTTCACAATCCCTCTCAATGTGAAATGAATGAAACATACCATCATCACAACACAAGAAGGAAATGTGACATACACTGTGACTTGAAAACTTTGTCTCTAGTGCAAAAAGGTGTAAAATACATGAGCACAAAAATCTTCAATGCACTTCCACATAACATTAAAAGTGTATGAGGTAATAATGTAATATTTAAAAGTAAGCAAAATGAGTTCTTACTTGAAAAAAGTTTCTATTCTCTAGAAGAATTCTATAGCAGGGATAGCTAAGATTATTTACCATGTATTGTCATGTAATCCTGATTCAATATACACTCCTGGAAATTGAAATAAGAACACCGTGAATTCATTGTCCCAGGAAGGGGAAACTTTATTGACACATTCCTGGGGTCAGATACATCACATGATCACACTGACAGAACCACAGGCACAGAGACACAGGCAACAGAGCATGCACAATGTCGGCACTAGTACAGTGTATATCCACCTTTCGCAGCAATGCAGGCTGCTATTCTCCCATGGAGATGATCGTAGAGATGCTGGATGTAGTCCTGTGGAAAGGCTTGCCATGCCATTTCCACCTGGCGCCTCAGTTGGACCAGCGTTCGTGCTGGACGTGCAGACCGCGTGAGACGACGCTTCATCCAGTCCCAAATATGCTCAATGGGGGACAGATCCAGAGATCTTTCTGGCCAGGGTAGTTGACTTACACCTTCTAGAGCACGTTGGGTGGCACGGGATACATGCGGACGTGCATTGTCCTGTTGGAACAGCAAGTTCCCTTGCCGGTCTAGGAATGGTAGAACGATGGGTTTGATGACGGTTTGGATGTACCGTGCACTATTCAGTGTCCCCTCGACAATCACAAGTGGTGTACGGCCAGTGTAGGAGATCGCTCCCCACACCATGATGCCGGGTGTTGGCCCTGTGTGCCTCGGTCGTATGCAGTCCTGATTGTGGCGCTCACCTGCACGGCGCCAAACACGCATACGACCATCATTGGCACCAAGGCAGAAGCGACTCTCATCGCTGAAGACGACACGTCTCCATTCGTCCCTCCATTCACGCCTGTCGTGACACCACTGGAGGCGGGCTGCACGATGTTGGGGCGTGAGCGGAAGACGGCCTAACGGTGTGCGGGACCGTAGCCCAGCTTCATGGAGACGGTTGCGAATGGTCCTCGCCGATACCCCAGGAGCAACAGTGTCCCTAATTTGCTGGGAAGTGGCGGTGCGGTCCCCTACGGCACTGTGTAGGATCCTACGGTCTTGGCGTGCATCCGTGCGTCCCTGCGGTCCGGTCCCAGGTCGACGGGCACGTGCACCTTCCGCCGACCACTGGCGACAACATCGATGTACTGTGGAGACCTCACGCCCCACGTGTTGAGCAATTCGGCGGTACGTCCACCCGGCCTCTCGCATGCCCATTATACGCCCTCGCTCAAAGTCCGTCAACTGCACATACAGTTCACGTCCACGCTGTCGCGGCATGCTACCAGTGTTAAAGACTGCGATGGAGCTCCGTATGCCACGGCAAACTGGCTGACACTGACGGTGGCGGTGCACAAATGCTGCGCAGCTAGCGCCATTCGACGGCCAACACCACGGTTCCTGGTGTGTCCGCTGTGCCGTGCGTGTGATCATTGGTTGTACAGCCCTCTCGCAGTGTCCGGAGCAAGTATGGTGGGTCTGACACACCGGTGTCAATGTGTTCTTTTTTCCATTTCCAGGAGTGTATTTCACTGATTTAATTAGATTAATTGGAGATCTGTGAGTAAATAAGATGGGCACTTTCACCTTGAAAAACTGTTTAGATAAGATCTGAAAATTGTCTCTTAACCTCTGTTTGTGAGCATGACTAGAACTTACTGATTGTGTTACTTTATTATTATTTTGAATTTGTATTCTTAATTTTTGTTTATTGCCCTGATGGAAGCAAATGTAATAATGAATTTAATGTTTTGTCTTGTTCCACATCTGTGGATACCATGTAAAAATGGATCTATGTAATACATAAAAGCAATAAATAAATATGTTGTAACTTAGGTGGCTTTTGTAGGCCATTTAAGGGTGTTTCCTGACTTGACAAATTGCAAGTGTTCGTCTTGACTTTCTCTACACCCCTGTAGTACATTAAAACAGCTATTGTTTACACACTCTATGTTAAAGTATCAGTAACAGATAACAGTAGCTGTTTAATTTAAATGAGAAGCAGTAGTATTTTTCAGAGTCATGATATTCATGTTAGTTGTATTGTGTTAAATCTAGCTCTGGTAAATACAAATAACTTATAGTACTTTAATAATTGCTTATGCAAGTTCCAACATCTGTGTCACTTTGTTGATGTATACACTGAATTTTGCGACATCCCAGTAGGTCTTCCTTCATTATGTGATTCACCTTATAGTATATTAATCATTACCACAGAGAGGAGTGTCTGGAATGTGGAAGAAAGTCAAAGATATACATATAATTTAATTTAAATAAAATGCAATGAAATGACTGAACATAACTAAAAACTATTGTATTACAGTACTGGTGCTAATTATGAAATAATCTAATACATTAATTTTCAGAGTTTATGTGAATATGTAGTGGAGGGGCTGTGCAACAGAAAGTTTTGTACTCCAGTCCAGCTCTTCAGCATTATCTACACAACATTTAATATGCTCTACCAGGTTATAAATACATAGGTACCCATGTGTCAGTGTTCTACCAGTACTAATGTTAAGCCTTCAAGCCCTTGTAGAGGCTGTTTTTGGTCTATGTGTTACATTATGCTTCTTGCTATTTTTGATAAAATAAAAATATTGGTGATAACAAAGGACCTTAATAAATATTTCTTATAACACGCTTAGGTATTCTGAAAATACTCTCCCTCTAAGATGATTTCCTTCAAATTTGTGCATAACCCTTAACTGACATAAGCAATCAATCTGACTCCATGTTTAGCTGACTCACAGAGCTTTTTGTCTTGAGCTAGTGATAATGTCTCAAAACAGGAATGAACTCAGTATGTGTATCATCCATATCTGACATTATTTTTAGTAGGTTACTCTCAATACCATAGCTCTGCTCCCTGTCAGTACTGTTTCCTGTTTCACCCACTATCAAAACAGGGACCTCATTTCCAAAATTTTTGTATGAGAAACCTAGATCTTCTACCATTTGACTATAGCACACACTTGGCTTGAAGAAGTTTGGGAAATGGTTCTTGTTTCCTAATTCTGAGAGTAACGACTGGTTCACGCCTCTTCCATGACTACCACCTAACAGCAGGACTTCCTTCTTTTTTTCCAGATTTATGTAAAACCATCAATTTCCTATTGGAAGCCTGCTGTGCTGTTGCTACATCTTTGCATACTAGGGAATCTTCCTTATCTAACTGATCTAGCAGAGTGAAATACAACTGACTCAGCTAGTAATCTCGTACCACAGCTTAGTGAATTACGTGATACTCATGGTTTTTGTCATCTAATGCACTGCCTGTCAGGAAGAATTGTATTTTACTTTATTGGTTAGATGTTGGCAGGTAAACAAAAGACTGTCTCTTTCATTTAATGTTCTTAAACATAATTTTGTGATTGATAATGCAGCAGTGATATTGTATTTTCACTGTTGGCAGTAATTAAATATTATAAATTTTGTGAACAAAAAAATCTCCTATTCAGGAAAAGTAGATTTGAAACAATATTTTCATCATAAATACTGACTGAAAAATAGATGGACAAGTTTCAAAAGTAAAATTTTGTATGATAAATGTAAAATGAACCTAATGCAAATAGAATGTAATTTTCACAAAAGGTCATAATGTTGTCGATAATGAATGAAAACATTGTATAATTTACAATTTGAAAGAAATGGTAAAATTATTACTATAGCTAAAAACTAATTGAAATTGTTCTTATAATAAATCAAAGAATTTTGTAAATTGTTAGAAAAATACCCCCCCCCCCCCCCCCCGGGAGTCCACATGCTCTTCATTATTTAAATTTGTCAAGGTTAGTCTCTATGTTACTGTGGGCATTGTGTTTGAGTCTTGTGCCTATGTGGAGTAAATTGAGCCATCTCAATGGCCTATTTATGAGATGCAAAACACTGGGATTCTAAATTATCTGAAAAAGATTGTACTCATTTATGAATTAGAGCTCTGAATGTTCAACTACCTTCCTATATCAATTGCTTGTATTGCTCTGGTACTGATTCTTATCCAGATTAATGCACTTGCATTTTGATGAGATGTGAGAATGATATAGATTTTACTGAAGATTTAGTGTGAAAGGAACTTTGATAGAACTATTAAATACTTCTCTCTTCCTGTGACACCCATTTCTGCTACTATTTTCAACTTCTCAGTAACCTTTGCAGTTAATTGCTAGTAATGTCAAGCTCTGCCTTAAGGGTCATCACTTTTCCTCTCCTGTTCAGATATTATCCCGTCCCTCAGATAGACACAATAATACCATGTAAGAACCTCACTTACAGTTCCATTTGTCACTGCACTTCCATCCACTTGATGAAGTCATCTATTACAAGAGCTGCACTGCACCCAGAAATACATTTCTACAGAAACTCAAACAGTTCACCCTTATTGTTGTGTACAAGAAATACAAAAACATGGACTAACTAATAAATGTACATCCTTATACTATAGAGTCAACATTTAAGTTATATAACACTTAGTGTGTAGTATTTTTGAGTAACAATAAAAATAAAATACTTTTATATGGAAATTCATTAATCTCTGGACAGCAAAAATCTAGGCCTAGAGATGCTGATATGTGATTTAAAATTCAAAGAAATATTTAAAAAATAGGAATCATGAAATGAAATATTCAAGTAATTAATTCAGCAGGACACTAATGTGTGCTCAAAATACAAAATATTCTTAAATATTACACTTAATCCTCATGAAAAATGATGCTATTTGGAAACACAAAATAATGGCATAATCAGAGATATTATGAAACATAATGAATGAAGGAATGAATGAAGAGAGGAAGCAGAAGGGGTGAAACAAGGGCAGAAAACTACATGTAACATTTCAGCAACAAAAGATTAGTTACTTTAGAACTATTGAGAGGAAATTTGTGTATACGAATGGCTAGCTCTAATAGAATCCCTAATTTAGTTCTACACAAACTACATTATGGATGATTTTATGGTATACATAATTATGTCCTAACTCTCATAATACCTCTATCTCTCTATCACAGTATATTAACAATTATAATAATTAATGCATAAAACTGAGTATGCTTAGATATTGTGTAGGTATGTAACTGGGAAACATTCTAAAGCATATGAACTGACTGAACTATAGCATAGCTTGAAAAGACAACAATTACTCACAGCAGGGGAGAGTGGTCATCATGGTTTCTGGAACAAAAACTGAAACTGGGTTCCCAGTTTTCTCATCAGCACACCAACAGATCTCTGAATCACACTGAAGAACCTCAAAGTTACCATCATCACTGCAGTGAAGGGTTATATTTGTCCGTCCTTGTTGCTGGAGCTGGGTTACCTTCCTACTGCATGCTAGAAATATTGTACATGCAATAAATAAATACATTACGTGATTCAGCATCAACAACATAAATATTATTACTTTTTTACAACTAGTTGGAAAAATATATACAAAATATTTGGAGGGTTCTCAGAGAATGTTAAATTCTGAGATGTGTCATACAATATTATGAAGAAATAGAAATGGAAGAAAATACAGATCCAAAAGAGAAATTACAAAAACTACAATGAATAAAGTTATTTTAACAGTCAAAAGTTTTTGTGAATGGAGGAATCAAAGAAAATACTATGCTGATGCAAAAATTCATCATATTTCTGTCCTTTAGTATAAAAATGTGTTTGCAGAACACTTTTTATGACATGACAACTATTATGCTGGTAAATATCACTTTAATGTATACAGCTGAAGAAAATATGTGTTATATTTGAGTTTAAGAAGATGGAGTGGCAAGTGGTGAAATAAACAGTATAATTCATTGTAGGACTAATGTCCATAGTAAGGATGCAAACGTTTTTCTATATCTATGGGGAGAATGTTGTTATTCTGTATGGGCCAAGAGTCAATGGGACTATGGTGGGAGCTGTAACTAGGCTGTAAACAATAAGAAGGCAGTAGTTCATCATCCTGGGCAGGTCAGCTGTGAAGCATGAATTGGTTGTCTGGTTGCAGTCCAATGTGTCACACAAATATCATTGGTTAAACATTCATTTTATGAGTGTGTGAACTAGAAAACACTCATTGATGCTCAGCAATGGCAATGCACACCAGAGTGGTTGCTACAGATGGCACGTGCAAGGTGCTGAGGTAAGTAAAGGACCTGCAATCTCTGACAGCTCACCGCATCACACCAAGAGGAATGGTGATGCCAGGATCACTCTCAGAACCAGCCATAGGTCTGCAGATAGAGTAGGTCAAGTCTCTTGGTGGCAGGTTGTGGGTTCTATTTGATTCACAGACCAGTGTAGACCTGTCCACTCAAGATTGAGGTTGTCAGACCTCATCCATCTGCCGAAATATGAGTGGTATATATATGGGCTTGGGGCATACATGTTTTGCTGAGGAATTGATCCCCAACACATAAGCCCCAACAGAGTCCACAGCTCAGCTGTGAAGCAGTCAGGTTTCCAAGACTTCAGTGGCTCTGCCTTTGTTTTCCATTGATAATCTTAAAACTCTGAGCTCGGCTGGCCCAATGATGTGGTAATTGCTAGGTGTTGTAAGTAGACTTTTTGTTCTACTGTCAAGCATGTGGTCAGCCCGGACCTCTTGCATTTGCTGTGGTGACATCGTTACTTTATTCAGCCATGTCAAAAATTGTGAAGGCACTATACAACCTCCCCTTATTGGCAAATCTAGCCTCCAGAGCTCAGCCCATGGTAATTCTGCAAAGACTCGACATACATCCTGAAAATTGATAATTGTGTACAGTACTTTCAGCTTTACCCTTACAATAGTCAGCTTAAGCCCTAAGGTTCATAGACAGTGTACTTCACCTACACGCCATTTCAATGATTAGCTCAATGGCTTTTCTCCTTACTGTAGATGACCATTAATCCATTCAATTACCACTTAAAAACTAATTAAATAACATTACCAGCTTCTTTGCTTTCAATGTGTCCCCTAATAATTAACAGTAGAGTTATTCAATAAATTCCTTATGGTTATCAGGTGGTGTCCATAACAAATCCCAATTCCCTATTCTTTATTGGCTAGGGGTAATTCAGTCCATCTCATGTAGCTGTAAGTTCACTGAATTTCCCTCATTTTTTACCCAACTGACCCATCCCGTAACTAATTAAAAAATAGTACTAGAAAATTCTTTCCCTCTTAACAAATTTCCTTAAAAAATTATCTTTGCACAGTGAATCGCCTTAGTCAATTGACCTGTTATGTTTGACATTTCTTACTTTGCCCATGCGACAAAAGTTTCCATTAGGTTTTCTCAGAAACCACACCCCCAATACAATGTCCACACATAAACCACAATATGCCAACAATAATTTCCTCCACTGTAATGCTAAGCACCTAATCACAAACTGGATTCTTCTTGCAATATTAGATTTCCTTGCAGTTTGTGAACTACATCATGTGAATTGAACATTAGCGATTTTTGCTGCAATATAATTGGTTTTTCCTTCATGACAGACAAGCCTTATGGATGTTTATCACTGGTGACAGCTACCTGGAACAATAGTCCCCCACTTTCTACTGTGCATTGCCAAAGGTCAGTTTTTGTATGAAAGTCTCTCTTATCCACATTACATTGCAAGTGTCATCACTTTTGTGAACCTCCTGCACCTCAGGCACAACCTCCTGTCAGGATTTAGCTTTGTAGACCCAACCAACAGGTGGAGATGAGTTTGTATCCTCCAGAGATAAATGTGTCTGTACTGCTTCATTACTCAGAATATCCATAACACAGTTAACATTATTAATAGCTTGTTGCACATTCTCAGCAGTATCTACAACAAAATTACTATCTGCAGTTCCTCTCTGCATGACACAAAAATCATCAACTCATGTGTTATTTGTTTATTTACTTACATGTTAAGTTCCATAGGACCAAATTGAGGAGCAAATATCCAAAGTCATGTACATGTTGGTACATGAAATTACAACATAAAAGAAATAACAGATAAAAATAAAATGTTTATGAACTCGAAAAAGTCAAATCATAAATAAACACAATCAACAATTCAACTATAATCAGCTTAATTTTTCAAGGAACTCCTTTACAGAATAGCAGGAGCGACCCATAAGGAAACTCTTCAGTTCTGGTTTGAAAACATGTGGATTACTACTAAGATTTTTGAATTCGAGCAATAGCTTATTGAAAATGGATGCAACAGTATACTGCACACCTTCCTGCACAAGAGTTAAGGAAGTCCGATCCAAATGCAGGTTTGATTTCTGGTGAGTATTAACTGAGTGAACGCTGCTTATTCTTGGGAATAAGTTAATATTGTTAACAAGAAATGACAGTAAGGAATATATATATATATATTGAGAGGCCAATGTCAAAATACCCAGACTCGTGAACAGGGGTCGACAAAATGTTTGTGAACTTACACCACTTATTGCCTGAACTGCCCATTTCTGAGCCAAAAATATGGTTTTAGAATGGGAAGAGTTACCCCAAAATATAATAACATACATCACAAGCAAATGAAAATGAGCAAAATAGACTAATTTTCGTGCCAAACGATCACTCATTTCACATACCATTTTAATAGTAAAAATGGCAGCATTAAGTCTTTGAACAAGATCCTGAACGTGGGCTTTCCATGACAGTTTGCAATCTATTTGAACACCTAAAAATTTTAACTGTTCAGTTTCACTAACCATATGCCCATTCTTTGAAGGTTTTGTTGAGTTGTGTGTTAGAAACTGTAAAAACTGAGTCTTACTGTGATTTACCCTTAGCTTATTTTCTACAAGCCATGAACTTATGTCATGAATTGCACTATTTGAAACTGAGCCAATGTTGCACAAAACATCCTCTACTACCAAGCTAGTGTCATCAGCAAACAGAAATATTTTTGAGTTACCTGTAATACTAGAGGGCATATCATTTATATAAATAAGGAACAGAAGTGGCCCCAACACTGATCCCTACCCCCCCCCCCCACCCCCACCCCCCACCATTTGACCAGACCCCACATCACAGCCATTCTCAACGCTGTGAATAATGACCTTTCGCTGTCTGTTGCTAAAGTAAGAGGTGAACCAGTTGTGAGCTACTCCCCATATTCCATAATGGTCCAGCTTCTGGAGCAATATTTTGTGATCAACACAATCAAACACCTTAGCTGAATCAAAAAAGATGCCTAGCATTTGAAACCTTTTGTTTAACCCATCCAGTGCCTCACGGAGGAAAGAGAATATAGCATTTTCAGTTGTTAAATCACTTCTAAAGCTGAAGTGTAGATTTGATAGGAAATCGTGTGATATAAAATGATCAATTATCCTTACATACACAGCCTTTTCAATAACTCCATCATATCCATGATAGTCATTTAATTATTGACTGAATCTTCCCCTTATCTGTATCACAGAGGAGTATTTCAGACATCAATCCCGGAAAGGCATTTGCCAAGAAAGTTATATGATTCCCTGTAGAAACTAAATTTTTATTTAATTCACCAGCTATGCTCAGAAAATGATTGTTAAATACTGTACATATATCAGATTTATCAGTAACATAAATATTTTTACTATGAACTGACTTTATATCATCGACCTTGTGCCGCTGACCAGACACTTCCTTCACAACTGACCATATGGTTTTAATTGCATCCTGTGAATTAGCTATTCTATTTGTTTGCCATACACTCTTTACCTTCCTATTAACATTTTAAGCACCATACAATATTGTTTGTTATGGGCTACTGTAGCCTGATTGTGACTGCTTCTAACATTTTGATATAGCCCCCACTTTATTCTACATGATACTCTTTTCCCACTAATCAGCCACCAAGGCTGCCTTTTGCTGTTAGTATGCTGTTTAGCACATTATAATGGAAAGCATCTTTCAAAGAGCATGAGAAATGTATTAAGGAAAGCATTATATTTGTCATTCATTTTGTTGGCCCTATAAACATCTTGCCACTCTTGTTCCTTAACGAGGTTTAAAAAACACTCTATTGCCATTTTATTAGCTTTTCTACATAGTTTGTAGTTATGTATAATGTTTGTTTGAGTACAAAAGCCTTTTAGTGTTAAAGTTTGTGCATCATGGTCTGAAAGGCCATTCACCCTTTTACTAACAGAATGCCCTTCTAATAATGAAGAACAAATAAAAATATTGTCTATGGCTGTGCTGCTGTTCCCCTGCACCGTGGCTGGATAAAACATAGTATGCATTGGATCATATGAATTTAGGAGATCTTCCAACATCCTTTTTCTTGCACAATCACATATAAAATTAATATTGAAATCACCACATATAACTAATTATTAGTACCTCCTTCAAAGTGAACCAAGAACCCTTTCTAGCTTCTGCAGAAATACTCTGAAGTCAGAGTTAGGGGACCTATAAACAACAACAATTAGAAGTTTACTTTCACTATATTCAACTACCCCTGCACAACATTCAAATACATGTTCAGTGCAAGCCATGATACTGTTCCTTATGCACATGGCCATTCCCCCACTCTACAAAGAACTCCTTGAAAAACAGCCAGCTAATCTGTATCCTGGTAAAGGAAGCCTCTGAATTGTCAAATTATTTAAGTGGTGCTTCTATATACCAATATTGTCAGAGTCAACATCTAAAAGCACTTCACTATTTTTATCTCTAATACCTCTTACATTTTGATGAAATATGCTAATTCCTTGGATACCTGATGTCCTATGAAGGTGATTCCTTTGTGAGGGGGCTTCCCTTAAGTAGAGATACCTATCAGCTGACTTCAATCTAAAAAAGGTGCAGCTCTAACACCAACTACTACAGGAATTTTTCCATGAGTGATCCCACCATTGCCCACTACACTGTCACCCACAAGCTTTGTCAGCCTCCCCTTCCCATACGTATTGAGTTGCAGGCCATGCCTAATGAAACCCAATCTACTGATAGGCTCAGCTGGCAGCACTGAAATGTGACCCATGCCCTCCACCATCAGTGCCTTCTCTAGGCCCATGTTAACACACCTAACAACAGCATTAAGATGAGCCTGATCATGACAATGAAACAACTGCACAAAGTGCACATTAGTGCCACCAGTTTGAGTAGCTACCTTTACCAGGTCACCACCTACATCACAATCCCTATAGAGAGTATTCCCAGCTCCACCCACAATCACTACCTGATCCTCTTTCATAAAATTCCTTAATAACTCCCCTACGTTAAGAGTCATCTGAGCCAACCCTGCATTAGGCTTCACAATGCTGGTGAACTGGTACTCACTCCCCAATACTTCCTACAACTGCTGGTCCACACCACTGCCATGTGAAGTACCAAGCAGCAGAACCTTTTTTCTGTTACAATTTGCAGCTGACAGGCTACCTAACTGCTGAGACTGCTGCATGTTTCGGACACCTACAGCTACAAGAGGCTCCTCTACACCCAAACTCTGACAGTTGGTCAGATCTATTGTTTATATGCAAAGTACAACTGTATGAATATCTCCTTCTCCTAACTGCCTTCTTACCAACTGCAAGTTCCCATTCCTCAGTACCCTTCACCCTCCTCAACCTATCTGGTTCCTTCTTTTCATCTTGTAACTGCATATAAAGGGTCAGATCTTACACTCCTGCTCCTCTATCAACTTATTTCTGCTACAAATTCTGCATTTCCAGGAGAAGATATCACCAGAATGCCCCCCAGTGAAAATACTTTGAACAAATCTCACACTGTAACTCACTACTCACAAGCCTACAACAAACCACTGGAACACTTCACAACATTACACACAATGAACAAAAGTTTTACTGAAATGTTTCAGTGCCAACAATAAGAGATGCCAACTGAAAACTACCATACTAAATTTAATAAATGATTCAATGCACAAACAATTCTAAAAAACACAGTGCTTCTTGGATACCTATTGTGGTCTTACTCTTATTTTGCTTCCACGAGGTTACCATGAAAAGAATCTGCCTAGGCAGCTGTTTTCTTCCATTCTTCTGATATGCCATAAACATTCTAACTGTCTTTCTTCTATTCTGTCCTTAATACTACAATGGACCTGTATCCTCTTGTTTCCTCATTCCTTATGTGGTTGAGTTGGGAAATTCTACATGCTCTTCTCAAGTGGTTCATTTCTAAATGTCTAAGTCTCTTTTCATTTCTTTCCATTAGTTCCCAGCACTCACTCCCATAACTTCTTATTTGTTCCACATTGGATTTCAATCTTGAAATTCATTTTTGAGGACCAAATTAGAAAACTTAATTTTTGGATAACTGCTCTTCCCTGCCTGATCCATTGTTGGATAGCTCCATCACTCCTTCTATCTCGTGACAGGATACTAACCAGATACTTAAATTCTTTACTCATTTTAATTTGACACCCATCAATGTCCAAGTCACTTCCCTCCTCTCTGCAACACAGGCATTCTGTCTCATAAAAACTGATTTTCAATCCCCACTTTTTACATTCTTTCATCAACTCCCTAAGCATGTCAGATAAAGCCTCTTCATCGTCTGCCACAATGACATGATTATCAGCACAGAGAAGTGTTTGCATACACTGGTTCCCTACTTCAAACCCCATTTCCTCACACCTTTTACACCAGAGATGCAGTGTGGGATGCAGACGGCATCCTTGTTTTATTCTTTTAGTTAATCTGAAGGCATAACTAGAAGTTTCTTTCTCCATTTTAATGACACATTCTGCTGCAGTTCCTTTGACCACAGTACCTCCAACAGTATGTCTAGTGACACTATGTCATATACATTCTAAAGATATGTGAAAACCAAGTAACTGCTAAAGTTCCTTTCCAATCTCTTCTCCATGAACTATCTAGAGTAAAGATTTATGTACACATGATCTGCTTCTTCAAAAGCTGCTTTGATCTTTCACTTCTTCTCTATTAATTTTAAAAAATCTTCTCATCGAGTGGCTACTGACCATATAGTTGAGGTGCTGATTTGGTGAGAGGCAATAAATAAGACTGAGAATGTTGCTGGGCTTCTGAAAAAATCCTTCTTCAGAGTTCACAGGAGAAACACCCACACACCCACACACCCACTCAACTGGTGTTGGGGAAAGGATCTAGATAGCAAGGTTGTGGACTTAGAGCATGTTGTGATCAGCAGTGTGTTCCACCAGTGGGTGGTCAACTTTGCTATTGCCCATATTTTGACAGTTTTCAAAAGAAGAACTGAACATGAGAAGGATTATGGGAAAGTTTGTGCCATGAGTCCCTCAAGATGATCCCATTCTAGTACTTTGCTTTAACCTGTCATAAAGTTTCAACACAAAACATTGTTGCATCAGAGATAATTAACTGGGCATAGCTGAGCAAAAAATTAAGACACCTGGCATGGTTAATGCAAGGGACCACATAAGTGGGTCAGATCAGAGCTGACCAAATGTTGTTGCATTCAGGCTGCTACTGATCTTTATTTCACTGAAGCTAAAAAATCAAACACCTACAGCCATCCTTATGTTGTCATTTATTGTGTAGCTACCAGTTTTGGCACTTCAGTGCACCATCTTCAGGCCTTAGTTGATGCTGAAGGAGTTATCATGCTCCACATATACAATGAATCAGTGGCCAACAAATGGTTTGCGCAGACTATCTGTAACTGTGATGTTGTCTGTCCAACCATCAACTGTCATCAATACTCTCTTGTGGAACTTCACTTGGGCACATGGTGGGCACAGATAGGATCCAGCATGACAATTCTGCATTGAGAGCTGCCTCATCAAGATGATGAAAAGTAAGTGGACATTCACTTTACCTATAACTGTAACCCTCTCCTTCTCCTGGAACATTTATGTTTGGAATATGTCCTGTTGCTGGAGCTGCCATTATTCTCATTAGCATTTTTCTCAGCTTTGATAGTAGTAAAAAAATCCAGTACAGGCTCCAAGTAATTTTGAATTTTAGTGTATAATTTGGATTTATCTTCTTCTGTGAAATCAGAATTGTTATTCCAGCATTGTTATTCTGCCAATTGTCCATGATGATATTGCTGAGAGCAAGAAGTGGCTATTTCATATGTAAGAAGTCACGTATCGAAAGTTATCAAAGTCTGGAGCAAAGCATTTTGATGTAGTGAAAGTAAGAGCGGTCAGGCTGACTTTCGGTAGCCATACCATGGGATAACAATTATTATTTTTTTTTATTGTGCTGGTTAGAGGCCTGGATGGACAGGTGAGTCCCTCACCTATCTGGAGTTTTTCTTTTTGGAGGTAGCTCTTGGGGATCACAGTCTAAGTGACAAATGTGCCAGGGTTGGAAAATAAAGAGTTTAAATGTAGCAAAAAGTTAGAAAGTTAAAGAAGCAAATCAGTCTGGGAAGCTGATAAGATTATCATTGGTACACCACGTAAGCTGTAACAAAAGTTAAAAGAAAAAATACAAAGTATTAGTGAATAGAGCAATGGAAACACAGCTTAAGTAACAGAATAATTAAGCTGGGGGCTCACTACACTACACTGTTCCACCACCCACCATAGCAGCTGACCAATGAGGTCACTATAAGTGCTGTCAAAGTGGTCACTGATGTCTGTAAAAGTGATTCAGAACCACAACTCTGACTGCAGCATGCAGTTCAGAAGTACATTTTTGTGAGTGAGCTGTTATCTTTGTGACTTTTTGTTGTCTTTTGCTCACAGTCATCGTAAATAGATGGGATGTATGTAGAAATATGAAGATGCAGTTTGTGAAGTGAAAGGAACATTGAGACATTTCACAGTTTAAAGGGAACTATAAAGAATATTATTTATGGCCAGTGAGATGCCAGTATCATAATTTAGCAGATCATGACTTACCATGTACACAGGTAGTGTCAGCTATGTGGGCACATGCTGACAATATGGGCATGAAGCACATAACTGATCAGAGTTTAGATTGGCTAAGATCTGTCATTATAATTAGTGTCATTTTTCTTGCTCCCCTCTCTGTGTGTCTTTTGATAGATGTCTTTGTTACGTGGTGTACTTTGACTACACTCTACTTTATTGTTAGATAGCGGATCCACTAATGACACAAAACAGGCAATGACGACACAGGAAATGTTTGAAGTTTTGATGAAATGGCTGGCCAAACTATAGGGGAAGAATGCCACATTACAAAGGCAAGCAGAAATAGCAGAGATAATGAGTGTGGTCAAGGCAGAACAGCAGAGGCAAAAGCTTCAGTCAGTATACCTCTTCCTTCTGTGGATCTTAGTGTAGCTAGTTTAGTGGCTTCTTTTTCAGGTAAACCAGCTGATGAGGCAACAGCATTTATTGAAAATCTGGAAGCCACTGGTAGCTTGAGTAATTGGCCAGATGATGTACATTTGCCAAGTTATGGTTAGTAGGTGATGCTAAGGCATATGTCACGTATCAGGAGGGGTCAAACAAGGCATGTACCGAGCGAGGTGGCGCAGTGGTTAGCACACTGGACTCGCATTCGGGAGGACGACGGTTCAATCCCGTCTCCGGCCATCCTGATTTAGGTTTTCCGTGATTTCCCTAAATCGCTTCAGGCAAATGCCGGGATGGTTCCTTTGAAAGGGCACGGCCGATTTCCTTCCCCATCCTTCCCTCACCCGAGCTTGCGCTCCGTCTCTAATGACCTCATTGTCGACGAGACGTTAAACACTAATATCCTCCTCCTCCTCCAAGGCATGTATGTTTGAGCAACTTGAGAAGGGACTGTATCAGTGGAACTGTAAACAGCACAGATTACTCTGCATGAGGCAGAACACAGGGTGCTAGATGTATTTCTTTGCAGAATTCCAGCTGACATGTTGAGGAGAATTTGGATGGAGAATCCAAAGCATTTGGTTCTTGCCATTATGGTTGCTATGCAGCTTGACAAGATGGATAAAACAAAAATCCTTACTTAGTACAAAGGGCCATATCAAGTCATAGAAATGACGTCACCCATGAATATGACGTGCAGCTATTCACAAGAACTTTGATTATTTATGTAGGGTATGTCAAACATTTTAAAGAATCTATGGATGCTTTGCCACAAGTACCAGTGCCAGTACCAATTAAGGATGATAAGACTAAGGAGGTGAAAGAGAAAAGAGGAGTTGACAAGCAGGAGGTGTGCAGAGTGTCTGATGCACTCAAATCGTGTCAGTACATATCATCAGCAAGGCAGGATACATAAAGCAGTTTTATGGGCAAAATATATAATAATTGTGTTACTATATGATTGTAGTGGAACTATGTGGTGCAGTGTTAAGTTTTTTGATTATATTGTGTTTTGTTAAGTTTTATGTTAGATGTTTTAGTTTATAAGGAAACAACAGTATTGTGTTACTTTGTTTATATGGTAATGAGTCAAGTACGCCCAGCTTTGTGAGAGGAGGAGAATTCCTTTCCCCATGTAGTGTTACCACCAAGAAAATCCAAAATGAGTTCGGACCAACACATGAGCCTGTGTAATTCAGTTATTCTTAGGTAAATGTGAAGCAGCAAGCTGTCTGAGGAAAGTGATTCTAATTTTGCTTTATGTAACCTGCATCCACCTTAGGCAGAAAACTTCCCACCCCCATGAACCCCCAACGCATCAGCTTCCTGTGGTCTGGATAAATTGTACCAAGGAAGGGTTAGTTAGGTAATAATTCAATAGCAAACAATGTGGCTGGCATGGCAAAATGTGAAACATGAAAAGAAGTCGAGTCAGAGTGTCTACTGTGAAATGTTGCTAAGGAATTTGTAAAGATGAGAGAATTTAGTTATGTTTTTTTACTGGTCATGAGGTATTTTACTTGTGGGTTGATTTTAAGTGATCAGTGTATTGCATGATGCCAAGCCTTTACTTGTTCTCTGTAATATCAGTTACCTTCTTTTTTGAATTTCCTGATCACCATCTAGTCTTCTATTGATGTTGTGGTCCTGCTATGCAGTGCCACTTATTTGACCATTAAATTCTTTTCCAACTGCAGAGGGGTGAGGGCCATAAGAGAGCTCCTACATTTAAACAACTCATTACAAAATCACAAAACATGGTTTCTTTCATTCTTCTATATTCAAACAAGTTCTCAATTCATGACAACTGATAACTAACAAAGCTTTTCAGACATGTTCATACTTGATGCTTCAATACTTAATCAAAACCACAAGAACCGCAGATGCTTTTTAAACTTCTACTAATTAAAGTCAAGTTTTTTCATATGCACATTTTTCATCAATCTGGTGAAAGGAAAGAGAAATGTGTTGCCATGCTTTATAGTAACATGTACTATTACAGATTTCCCCACTAAGATGAAAGATGTTTTGTAGAATAACTTACACAAATAAATACAGTGTGGCTTATCTTATAAGCAATCTTTAAATTAATCTAATTTTCATGTTGAGGTCTCATGTGACATAAATTCATTTCCTTTCAACATCAAATTGATGCATATAGCCATCATCAATTTTCTTACATTAGTCATCATGGCTTAAAACTGATTTGATTTCAGACCAAGTAAAGATTTCTGCCTTTGTATTTCAGAAAGATAGTTAGTATCATAAAATTAAACAAGAGGCAATTACTTTTTATACACACACACACACACACACACACACACACACACACACACACACATCCTTTTTCTCTACCTTTCACACTATTCTTGTTTAGGGTCATTATTTTAATTACATGGTTTCATTAATTACCGTAAGATGCTAAATTTTCCCTGCCAGTTACCTTATGGAGTTATTTGTTGGCATATCATCTTATCTTACTTTCCACATTCACAAATCTCAGAATTGTTCTTGTTCAATGTGTATTCAAGAAGGAAAAGTCTAAGGGATCAATCAAGTCCTGGTAAGTCAATATGCTTTAATGAATTTGAAGAATACCTTCCTGTCTTTATTTAGTTTACTTTCCTAGATTTGTATTTTTATATTCATTGCATTCTTGTCTAAGTCTCAGGGCAGATACACTGAAAATTCTATATTGCCTTCACAAGGTAAGTGCTCCTTCACTGTGTATTTATATAAAAAACAACATATCTTACAATGCATTAGATTTAAAGAGCCATTGTATAGAGCAACAAATTGAAGTATGTGGTGTTGAGATTACTGTAAATGACTTCACGGCTGTAGTGTTAGCACTGTATAGATCTCCCTCAGGGAATTTGAATGTATTTCTTAAGCACTTAGATGCTTTATTATCCATACTGTACTCAAAGTCCAAGAACTTGATAATTACTGGTGACTTTAATGTTGATTTCCTAAATGAGAGCAATAGTAAAGCTGATTTAGTACATTTAATGGAGTCTTATAATCTGATGGCAATAGTAGATTTCCCAACTAGGATTACTGTTAACAGTAAAAGTCTGATAGATAATATATTTATAGATAAGTCTAAATGCAATGAGATCACTGTACATCCAATCCTTGGCCTTTCTGATCATGGTGGTCAATTGCTTAGGCTCAATTACATCAGTGTGTGCAACAGTTCCGAGTATTCTTGGAAATCTTTTAGGATAATAAATGAACAGGGCCTTAAAAAATTCAATGATAGCTTAAAAGAGATAGACTGGAGCTGAGTTTATAGGGAAACAGATGTAAACAAAAAGTACAATTCATTTTTAAATGAATTCATGTCTGTATTTGAGTCCATCTTTCCCAAAAAAAGTAGTTAGAAATAGTCATATAGGCAATGCCAAGAAGTCTTGGATCACTACAGGGATAATAACATCTTGTAGAACAAAGAGGATGTTATACAGTTCTCTCAGGACTTGTAATGATCCAAAGAAACGACAACACTACAAACTTTACTGTAGCATTCTCAAGAAGGTTATAAATAAATCTAAAAGTATGTGCATAAAATCAGAAATTGAAAGCTCAGAAAATAAAATTAAAACTATATGGAATGTAATAAAGAGGGAAACTGGCAGGACAACAGGGAACATGTCTCAGGTAGAGATTAATACAGGGGACAGTATCATAAAGAAACCTGAGTTGGTTGCAGAAATATTTAATAACCACTTTTTGAGAGCAGCAGAGAAGACAGGCTGTAATGGTTCTATGGAAGAATCATTGTCCCTCCTACAGAAAGCTATTAGCAACAGAATCCCACAGATATCCTTACCTCCAGTTACTGTAAACGAAGTCATAAGAGTAATTAGATCATTAAAAAATAAAAATTCTGCTGGTGTGGACAATATTTCTAGTAAAATACTGAAACACTGTTATAAATTTGTTAGTCCCGTCTTATGCAACATATACAATGCATCCCTACAAGATGGGATTGTCCCTGACAGACTTAAGTTGGCCGTAGTGATTCCTCTCTTTAAAAAAGGGGATAAAAGCATTGTTACAAACTATCGCCCAATATCCCTATTAGCTACCTTCTCGAAAATTCTAGAAAAACTCATGCACAGGAGGATTGTAGACCATCTCAACTTCCACAGTATCTTAAGCAAAAATCAGTTTGGTTTTCGTGCCGGTCTTTGTACTGAGCAGGCAATATTCTCTTTCATCAACCAAGTTTTGGAAGCCATTAACAAAGAAATGCCTCCAGTGGGTATTTTTTGTGATCTTACGAAAGCCTTCGACTGTGTAAACCACCAAATTCTTTGGAAAAAGGCAGAATACTATGGTTTAGGTGGTACTGTTGGCTTGTGGCTGCAATCATATCTACAGGATCGGAAGCAGACTGTAATGCTAAATGGCTCTTCTGGAGAACCTGCCTCGTCTGAATGGGGCACGATAACGTGTGGTGTGCCTCAAGGATCCGTTTTGGGCCCACTGCTTTTCCTCATCTTTATTAATGATCTTCCTCTTTGTTCTGAGACAAACAGCAAATTTGCCCTGTTTGCTGATGATACCACAATTCTAATTGACGATTTGATTGATCATGATCTTGAAAAAACTACAAATACTGTTTTTAATGACATCTTAAATTGGTTCTCCTCAAATGGTCTCTCGCTCAATGCAGATAAAACTCATTATATGAGGTTCCATACATCACAAAGTAATCCCGATGAAATTAACATAAAATGTAGAGATCAACCAATACAGAAAGTTGAAGACACAAAATTCCTGGGTGCTTACATAGACAGTAAATGTAATTGGTCAGTTCACATTCTTCATCTATGTAAAAAACTTAGCTCGGCAACATTTGCATTACGGGTAATTTCTTCAGTGGCTGAAGTTGACACTATTAAGGTTGCCTACTTTGGCTACTTCCACTCATTGATGTCATATGCTATCATATTCTGGGGGAACCAACCACTTGCAAAAAAAGTTTTCACCATCCAAAAAAAAGCAATCAGAATAATGTGTGGGGTCCATCAAAGATACTCTTGCAGGCACTTGTTTCGGAAGATAGGTATCCTAACAACTGCATCACAGTATATTTTTTCCTTGCTCACCTTTGTGTGCAAAAATTATTCCATCTACCAAGACAACAGTAAATTCCACAGTTATAACACCAGAAACAAAAACAATCTACATTTAGAAATGAAACGTCTCACTCTGGTACAAAAAGGAGTTTACTACTTCAGCATTAAGCTGTTCAATGCTCTACCACTACATATCAAATGTGTTCATACAGAACTGCCAAAATTTAAACAAGTTCTCAAAGATTACCTGACAGAGAAATCTTATTATACTGTGGATGAATACCTGAAAGAAAATGTATACCATCACTAAACTTATTATGTCTAGAAGTAGTTCAATTGATTTTATTGTGCATTTGGGCATTAGCACACTTTTTGTAACAACAGATTGGCTGTACATGTATTTACTCTTGTAGGCCTAATATCTGATTTAACTTTGTGCTCTTATCTTTAACCTTTATTTGAAACTCCTTTTTCTGTCAAATGGTAGTTATGTTATCTAGCTGACATTGTATCTGTTACTGTATTTATAGTATGTCTTACTTAAACTATGTACAATTTGCCATTGAAATGCCCTTGTATTTATTGTAAGTTTAAATTGAAACCTGTACAATTTGACACGTTCCATATCCTTGTGATTGACTCACTAACTGATCTACGGAACAAGAAATAAATAAATAAATAAATAAAAATAAAATCAGACCCTTTCTTCCTTGAATCCACTTGCCCTTAGGTTTAGGTTCCCTCTTTCATGGGTCAACCTACCCTCTGATTCATACCAAAATGATGCAGGCCTTTCCTACTTTGGATTCCCCAGAAGTCGGGTATAGGTTCCCTTTTTTTTTGGAGCTAAACCTACCCTCTAATCCTCCTACCTCTCTACAAATCTGGATACACTCTACCTTCATACTTACAATCATATAGCTAGTTTCTGACCATATGGTTTTTACCATTTCTAATATTGAAGATTTCTCCTCAGCACAGTGATATTACCCAAAATCTATATGAAATGTTAGATTCTTACTTTCTTCTTTCTCTCTTATCACTCCTATTTCCAAGCCTGTTATTATCTATGTGTTATATAATGCCTCTGAATAACTTAGCTTATATTAGTACATCACTTTGTAATATCTTAACTTGTACCTCTTTCTGTCCTATCTCCACCCCCACCCCCCTTTCCCATTTAGATGATGGCACTAAGGTAAGCTGCAACAATTCAACTTATTGGAGAAAACTGAGCATCTTCATGGAAAAAAAAACCTTTGTCCATGTCACTATGTCATTTTTGTCATGATCTCTTGGCTTTACCTGTGAAAAAATGGTGTCATTACCACTATATGATCTGGATAAGAGAAGGATTACAGTGATAGTAACATATGCATATGGAAAGAGGGCAGATAGAATTGGTACTCCTAATGGAGATGAAAGAAAAGAAAGTATAAGAATAAGTGGATTAGAATTGAGGAGGAAAAGACGATAGATCCCAAAGACAGATTCCCTTCCCAACATCCCATCTAAGGTTCCCCCTTCTGCTACAATTCTTGACTGTGATGCCAGATGGAGAAGATGGTTGGCATTCCCTACAAAATGAACTGTCACAACTTCACCACTGCAGACCCCAGAAATTGATCCTAACCCACCCATGTGGATAGCCAGTGGAGATGTGGTAGTCACACATTATTCATCATTTAGCTGTTGTTGTTTGTCCTAATAATGTCTTTGTCAGCTGGCCACTGTGGCCAAGCGGTTCTAGGCACTTCAGTCTGGAACTGCACTGCTGCTACGGTCGCAGGTTCAAATCCTGCCTCGGGCATGGATGTGTGTGATGTACTTAGAGGTTAGTTAGGTTTTGTAGTTTTTAAGTCTAGGGAACTGATGACTTCAGATGTTAAGTCCCATAGTGCTTAGATCCATTTGAACCATTTTTTGTCTTTGTCAATCACCTTTGTGGATCTCAACAACCATGTGAGTACTTCATCATTCTATAAATGCCCAACATGTGATGGGTCCAACTGTACTAGAAAAATATATTACTCATTCCAGTAGATAACCTCCTCTATAAAACTAACATAAAACCTGGCCTAGTGTTTATATGGAAGGAAAAAATAAAAAATCCAACATACACAAAATATACAAAAGTATTTTGATCATTTTTGTGAAGATTACACAAATAAATACTTAATTTTATTGTACTGTAGAATTTTCTTCAATTATTAAAGTAAATCTTTACCTTCTTGGAATGACTTATGAAGATTATGCTGTACTTATGTATTCAAAATATAGATATATCTATATGTTTCTAACAGGTACACTTTAT
The DNA here is from genome assembly GCF_021461395.2 of Schistocerca americana. Lineage (NCBI taxonomy): Eukaryota > Metazoa > Arthropoda > Insecta > Orthoptera > Acrididae > Schistocerca > Schistocerca americana. The sequence goes on from NC_060130.1 coordinate 292,272,239, forward strand.
GATGGAAAAATCACTCTAAGATAATAGGAGAAAGCTGAAAGTCAATAGAACAGTTGAAGAGGAAGAAATTGCCTCACAGAAAACTGAAGTGGAAAAAAATGAAGCAATTTAACTCAGAACCTTGTGATTCATAGATTATCGTGAGGAATTCAACATATTTATTGTATAAATTTTACAAAGCACTTTTTTGCATCCCATTTTGGGATCAACCATAAACCTTTGGGATGTAGTGTCCCTATTATCTTGAAAGGTCCAGCAAATTAGCTTTAGCAGAGGTTCTCCAATAAAATTCTTATTTAATATTTTGACAGGACAATCCTGTCAACATCTGAGGTAGTTCATTCAGTATTAATTGGAACTCCAGAATCATCTGAACATAAGTTGTATGTTTGTTAGAGCAACATGTTCTACATAAATGACTAATTTCCTTTATAATCCTCTCATGCAGGTTTGATTGTGTATGGTATTTCAATATACATATGTATTTAACTCTTTCTCAAGCTAATTCCCTCATGGATCATGGTCCATACCCAGAACACCTCCATTTGTTTCATGTGCTTGCAGAGAACTATGAACTCCTGAATATGTCACTTTACATTGTGATGGGCTCACACACATACTCCAAACTAAATATGAGAACACAGGGCAGAGACTATGACAGCTGCACAACTGGAGCATACTGAATAGCTTAACCCAATAATGTGTCATGTATGTTACATGAATTACAAAAACAAGAACAAACACACAAACATGGGAACAGATACTTGGAATGACACAGAGAAAGACACAAACACAGAAACAGACTCAGATGCTGAAACAGATACAAATAGTGAGAACAATATACAGACCAAGATGTAAGATATGACTAAATTTCAGAACAGAGAAATGGATCAACTGTCATTTCAATACAATAGTATAATTATCGAGTAATAAATGTAATTTAAATGATACAAATATTTATTAAACTTAGGTAAAATAACACCTGTAATGAAAATTATGTAATATAAGTGTAATACAGCACATGTCTGTACACATATATCATCACATGTGTATTAAAGATATATTTTGTATACTGCCTTACATGTGACAGGCTTGACGATTTGCTGAGCCATCACACCTGAGATAGCTGGATGGTGGAATCTCTAATACAAATCTATGTGCTTTCCTATTATCTTTTATTTCTTCTTCTTACATGCAAGATTCTTGTTGTTTTAGAAAAATTTTCCAAATTTATAATATGTCATAATGTGATACTATCTTACAATCTCTTTCCATCTTCCTAAATTTCTATCTTCTATTCATAAATTGTTAAGTCTAAGATTTTCATTTCTTAATTACTTTTAAGTCTATAAGTATTCGAAGCTGCAATATTATGAACCCCTATTAAAAATCAAAAAGTTTCACATTATGTACATGTATGATTTCTTATTGTCAAAATATGACCTGTCCTAGAAACTAGGTGGCAGGTGATTTGTAAATGATTGCAGCAAATATAATAAAAATATCTGTTGTGCCCTCAAGTTAGCAAGTGTACAAATCACATACGAAACTTGGGTGATTTAGCTGAAGGAGCTAAGGCTGCAGGAGTCTGACATTATGGTCAGCTTTAATGTTGTCTCGTTTTTCACTCAAGACTCCTTGGAAGACTCCATAGAACTAATCAATGAGAAATTGAACCCTGAGCTGACACAGCTTTTTAGACATGTTCTGACATCAATCTATTTTATTTTCAGAGGACAATATTGTGAGCAGACTGATGGTGTCACCAAGGGGCAGTCCACCCTTCCATCAGTTGCAGCAAAGCTGTTCAGAGAGTGTGTCTAGGGTAGAGCACTAGAAACACTGGACTGAGACCTGTTTGTCTCTTTCGGTATGTTGAGGACACTTTTGTCATCTGGTCACATGGACCCAGAAAACGTCACAAAAACATTCAGTTTATGATGGAAATAGAAAAATTTGGCAAACTTATTCTTTTTGATGTACCAATTCAGCCCTGGCCTGACAGCTCACTTGCCCACAGCGTATACTGTAATCCAACACATACTGATTTGTATCTCCTTGCCTCCAGCTGCTACCATTCCTCACAGAAGAACAGCATGTTCAACACTGTAGTACACAGGGCATATTCCATTTCAGATGAACAAAGTCTGACAGCAGAGCTGCAGCACCTGGAATCCATATTTCCTGAGAATGGATACAGTAACCGACAGATTTGCATGGCTCTGTGATACAAGAGCCCCAAGAATGATGCAGAGGATGAAAACACAGAAGAAGAAAATAAGAAGACCATTGCCATACTTTTTGCTGACAATATATTAGCAAAAAAAGGCTACTGCAAAAACACCATGTAATACCAGTTTCCTGGCTGCCAGCCAAAATATGAGCTTTATTAGGGACAGTGAATGATGACCTGTATCTAGAGAAATCTGGGATGCATCAAGTCCTGTTTAAATGTGGAAAAAACTTATACTGGGCAAATGATGTGCACAACTGAAGATCGGTGTAAGAACATGAGTGCCACATCCACCTATTGCGGACCAACAAGTCTGCAGTAGCATAACACTGCATTTAAAGTACATTCCATCAACACCACCTGATGATGGCAGAACTTTTATTCAACAAAATATCATGGACCTTTGATGAATGGATCTAGCAGTACATCAGAGAACCTTGGGAGGCAAGCGCCTGTCAAATCCTCAGATCACAGGAGTGATTTTGTTGAAAAAGTGTATGTCACAAATGAATCATTCATCAGCATTCATTGTCAGTTCCAGTCTGTGTGAGCTTTCACATGAAAGTCCTTGGAGTCATGTATACTGAGTATTAGTGCCTCTATAAGTTTCTTTTTAAGCTCCAAAGGAAATACACTCCTGGAAATTGAAATAAGAACACCGTGAATTCATTGTCCCAGGAAGGGGAAACTTTATTGACACATTCCTGGGGTCAGATGCATCACATGATCACACTGACAGAACCACAGGCACATAGACACAGGCAACAGAGCATGCACAATGTCGGCACTAGTACAGTGTATATCCACCTTTCGCAGCAATGCAGGCTGCTATTCTCCCATGGAGACGATCGTAGAGATGCTGGATGTAGTCCTGTGGAACGGCTTGCCATGCCATTTCCACCTGGCGCCTCAGTTGGACCAGCGTTCGTGCTGGACGTGCAGACCGCGTGAGACGACGCTTCATCCAGTCCCAAACACGCTCAATGGGGGACAGATCCGGAGATCTTGCTGGCCAGGGTAGTTGACTTACACCTTCTAGAGCACGTTGGGTGGCACGGGATACATGCGGACGTGCATTGTCCTGCTGGAACAGCAAGTTCCCTTGCCAGTCTAGGAATGGTAGAACGATGGGTTCGATGACGGTTTGGATGTACCGTGCACTATTCAGTGTCCCCTCGACGATCACCAGTGGTGTACGGCCAGTGTAGGAGATCGCTCCCCACACCATGATGCCGGGTGTTGGCCCTGTGTGCCTCGGTCGTATGCAGTCCTGATTGTGGCGCTCACCTGCACGGCGCCAAACACGCATACGACCATCATTGGCACCAAGGCAGAAGCGACTCTCATCGCTGAAGACGACACGTCTCCATTCGTCCCTCCATTCACGCCTGTCGCGACACCACTGGAGGCGGGCTGCACGATGTTGGGGCGTGAGCGGAAGACGGCCTAACGGTGTGCGGGACCGTAGCCCAGCTTCATGGAGACGGTTGCGAATGGTCCTCGCCGATACCCCAGGAGCAACAGTGTCCCTAATTTGCTGGGAAGTGGCGGTGCGGTCCCCTACGGCACTGCGTAGGATCCTACGGTCTTGGCGTGCATCCGTGCGTCACTGCGGTCCGGTCCCAGGTCGACGGGCACGTGCACCTTCCGCCGACCACTGGCGACAACATCGATGTACTGTGGAGACCTCACGCCCCACGTGTTGAGCAATTCGGCGGTACGTCCACCCGGCCTCCCGCATGCCCACTATACGCCCTCGCTCAAAGTCCGTCAACTGCACATACGGTTCACGTCCACACTGTCGCGGCATGCTACCAGTGTTAAAGACTGCGATGGAGCTCCGTATGCCACGGCAAACTGGCTGACACTGACGGTGGCGGTGCACAAATGCTGCGCAGCTAGCGCCATTCGACGGCCAACACCGCGGTTCCTGGTGTGTCCGCTGTGCCGTGCGTGTGATCATTGCTTGTACAGCCCTCTCGCAGTGTCCGGAGCAAGTATGGTGGGTCTGACACACCGGTGTCAATGTGTTCTTTTTTCCATTTCCAGGAGTGTACTTCATTGCTGTAGTGAGTGAAGTCATGCTGTCACTACTTACAGTTCTTTGCAGAGGAAGAAAATATTATTTCTGTGTTCTTTAGGAGTAATGGTGTAAAGATTCTCTGAACTGAGGACTAATAAGTCTTTTGTGAGAAACTAAGATTGGTTGCATTTTAGGTCAGTTAAGTTTCAAACCTTTATCCTGCACCCACTCTGACACAGCAAGTAAATCGGTATTTACATGCTGGATGGCTGTGCGCTAGCTTCTGTGCACTGGCTTCTGCAATGAAGACATAGTATGCATTTAGAAGTGAATATCTCGCAAGCTATGTTGTTGTTCATAACTAATTACGTGAAGTAATAATCTATTGTTTCCCTGTTATTCAACTTATATTTTATTTAATTGCTGGACCATCAACACCAGTAAGTGTTTTGCAGAAATATACCACATTCTCAAAAGTACTTCTACTATCATACTCATTTAAAGTCATTAAAAATTTATTTCATTGCAATCTTTCATTTATAAATTACTATGTTACATTAAAAATTCGCAATTGCTGAGTGATAGGAACCTTTGACCATTTGATTCATGTGTCTATTCATAATGTATACTGTAGACTCAGCAGTATTTGGCTTGTAATGTGGCAACTATGTATCCCAGTGCCTAGAAAGCCTGCAACCTCACCTATGGGCAAGAATATCCATCACTTTCCTCACTCTTAAATTCATTGCTGCTCTGTAGCTGTTTATACTAATTACACTAAATCTAAACCTAGCTTTTAAAAAAATATGAAATGACTATCTCCTAAACCTTAATCCATACACGTTTCTCATTACTGTTTCATTTACAACCTCTTGTTTACTGTCTGATACCTTTCTCCTCACTCTCCCTTTTCGGTCCACATCTCCTATCTCTGGAATAACTTCTGGACTCTCTTGGAAAGGTTTTAACCACCCTACATGCATAATTTTCATTCTTGTTGGCAACTGGATCTTGTCATTTACTGATGATGTGGTCTCTACCACTTGATATGGCCCCTGATTCTTTGCAAAAACCTTCTTTGTCTTTCCTTTCAGCATATACAAAGCCGATAGGACCATCTACTGACTGACCTTATACCATGGCATTATTGCTGTACTGTCCACTGCTTCTCTTGTTTCTCCAGTGTTCATGTATTTGCCCCCTCTGTATTCTGTTCCAAATTTCCCTAATTACTCACAAATTTCTAAACAGACTCTCCATTCTTCCCTTTCTTTGTTTTCAATGTGCTGAATGGTGATGGCATTTTATGACCATGTACAACTTCATATGGCAATAATCCTGTATTCATATGCTGTTCTGATTTGTAGGTGGAGATGATATACTTCAAATAGACATTCCAACTGGTGTAATGTAAATCAACATAGTATCCATGCATCTTTCTGATTATCCTATGAACTCTTTCAGTTCTTCCATTGGCTTGTGGATAGAGAGGACCTGCCCTTAACTTCTTTGCATTCAATAACTTTCACAATTCCTTGAATAAATCTGACATGAAGTTTGTTCCATGGTCTGTTACTGTTGTTTCAGGCACTCCAAACTTCAGTATCCAATTATTCATATGTGCTTGTGCCCCTGTTGCTGCTTGCTGGTTATGTCTTGAAAAATGATCTGTGATTGTAAATATGGACTTATTCCTGGCAGGTGTGCAGTTGAGTGGAACTAGACACCAGACCCCAGAAATTTGAATAGTGTTAATGCTTGAGGTAACTTTTGCACAGGTACTCTTGTTCGACACAAATCCTCAGTCTGTGTGCTCTGTATGCAGTTCAGCACATACTGGTTTACATCCGTCTGCCTATTCTCATATCAATACCTTTCTGTTACTCTTCTGTTGGTAGATCTGCAACCTCCATGTCCAACTAATATGTGACCATCAGTTTCTTGTTGTTCTCTATCCCTTAGCTTCGCTGGTACCACTATCCACTGTCCCAACTTGCTTTGTCTGCATAGTAACCCATGCTGCGTACAAAACTTGGACTGCTTAAAATACTGCTTACATTCTGTTATAACGTCAAGTTTAACACATATATTTCAGAACGACACAACACATATAAGTCACAGAATAAGTTGACAAGCAAGACATGTGTACACGTTAGCATTCGAATGAGCACTGAGTCCCAGTCTAGCGGCGCTGCTCGGCTGGCCGCATAGGTGGCACAGCTGCTGCATGGCTGGCAGACAGCGCCGCACGTAGAGGACACACGTAATTGCGCGGCAGCACTTTGAATGATCGGCGAGTCACAACACTTTTCCCCCCTTTGAAATTGTTGCACTGGTCTTGATGGAGGTGTCCTGTAGATGGCTAACGTCCATAGGCGTTGTTTCACTCGCCGTATAGTCTCGAGGAGGAGGCTTCCCGTACAGACGGAAGTGTCCCCGATGATAACGGGTCGAGATGACAGGAGACGTAGGGGTCGAATCTGCTGGGGCCCCATGCACCAATCTGCCCGTTGTGGCAAGTCCAGTTGATATGACAGGAGACATGGGCGATGTGTCGGCGTCCATTGGAGGAGGAGGCGAGTAGATTTGCTCTGACAGAGGGTGGTCATCCGGTTCCTGCATGGACACATCTCCTGGTGGCATCCGTTCTAGTGCTGGCATCGCGATGACGGTGAGAGGGCTGCATTGTGAGTATTGAGAGATGCCAAGATCCCGAGCGTCAGGTAGAGCCAAAAGTGGTGTAGCAGCATTCGGAATAGGCGTTGCTGGCACATGAGGCCGAAGCTGGTCCAAATGACGCACTGCAACACCCGTGTCCACCTGGATTTCATACAGGCGTCTGCCACGGTGTCTTAAGATGCGGCCCGGGCTCCATTTTGGCTGCCTGCCATATCCCCGTACCCAGACGAGGTCGTCGGCGGTGAACCGGCCAAGTGAAGGCACCCACGGCCGTGAGGTGGAAGGCTGCAGAAGATGAAGTAGCGTGCAGGGCTGTCGGCCATGTAAGAGCTCAGCCGGGCTGTGGTCGCCCATGGGGGTGAAACGGTAAGACACCAGAAACTGGAGAAGCGCATCATCAGCACCAGAAGAAGTCAGAAGTTTCCACATCTGAGCCTTAAATGTGCGGACCAGTCGTTCAGCCTCACCGTTGGATTGTGGATGGAACGGCAGGGCCATGACATGCATAACGCCGTGACGAGCACAAAAATCCACAAATTTGGAAGAGGCAAATTGCGGACCATTATCAGGAACAAGAGTAGAGGGGAGGCCTTCCAATGAAAAAATGCGGGCGAGAGCACTGGTGGTTGCCGCAGTGGTAGGCGACGTGCAACGGACAATGAAAGGAAAGTTAGAGTAGGCGTCAATTATGAGGAGCCAATAAGTACCTAAAAAGGGTCCTGCAAAGTCAGCATGAATGCGCTCCCAGGGCTTCTCAGGCGAAGGCCACGGTGACAAAGATGACTTCGGGGCAGCGGCCTGTGACGCACAAGGGCCTCAGGCAGCGACCATGTGTGCTATTTCAGAGTCGATGCCAGGCCAGTACACATGACGGCGCGCCAGAGATTTTGTGCGAGACACACCCCAGTGCCCTTGGTGAAGGAGGCGCAAGACCGAAGCACGCAAAGACGCAGGTACCACAACACGCGGCAAAGCATTGTCAGTGGAGAGGAGGATAACACCATCCCTAGCCGTGAGGCGGTAGCGCAAAGCGTAGTAGTTCTGCAACGGATCAGAAGTCTTAGTGGATGGGCGATCTGGCCAACCCTTCTGAATACAGTGTAAAACATGGGAGAGGGTAGGGTCAGAACCCGTACCAGCCGCCAGCTTGTCCCCAGTGATGGGGAACCCGTCCACAACCTGCTGCACGGCAACATCCAGGTGGAAACACAAAAGTTCGTCCCTATCGAATGCCTGATCAGGACCCATGGGAAGGCGAGACAGAGCATCAGCATTCGCATGTTGAGCCATTGGCCAGAAATGAATCTCATAATTGAAACGAGACAAGTAAAGAGCCCAACACTGGAGGCGGTGTGCAGCCTTGTCGGGAAGTGACGTTGATGGATGAAACAAGGAAACAAGTGGTTTGTGATCCGTAACAAGATGAAATTTTGAGCCATAGAGAAAAACACCAAACTTATGAAGAGCATAAATAATGGCCAAAGCTTCTTTCTCAATTTGAGAATACTTTTGTTGGGCATCCGTGAGCGTTTTGAAGGCATAAGCAATGGGTTGTTCCGAACTGTCAGAAAAACCGTGTGCAAGGACTGCACCGACCCCGTATTGGGAGGCGTCTGTGGCAAGAACAAGATGTTGGCCAGGTCGATAAGTAGCCAGGCACGGGGCCTGTTTCAGCATAGTCTTCAATTTCTGGAAAGCCTCTTCGCATAACGCGGACCAGTGAAAAGGCACATTTTTATGCAACAGGTGATGCAATGGCTGAGCCACCAAAGCCGCAGACGGTAAAAACTTGTGATAGTATGCTATTTTCCCCAAGAAGGCCTGCAGTTCCTTAACAGATGTAGGGTGAGGAAGGGCATCGATCTCAGCAACAGTTTGCTGAAGCGGACGAATACCATCCCGAGAGAGTTGAAACCCCAAGTACGTGATAGATGCCTGAAAAAATTGTGATTTCTGAAGACTACACTTAAGACCGGCAGTCTGTAAGACATGAAATAGTGTGTGGATTTTGAAGATGTTCTTCAGTGGTGGAGCCAGTGACAACAATGTCGTCCATGTAATTGATACACCCAGGGACAGGGAGCAATAATTGTTCCAAGAATCGCTGAAAGAAAGCAGGGGCACTAGCAACCCCGAATGGCAAGGGTTGGTATTGATAGAGGCCGAAAGGCATGTTAAGGACCAGAAACTGCCGGGAAGCAGTGTCGAGAGGAAGTTGATGATAAGCTTCTGACAGGTCAATTTTAGAAAAATACTGGCCTCCAGCAAGTTTAGTGAACAGTTCTTCAGAACGGGGCATAGGGTAAGTGTTGATGAGGCATTGAGCATTTACAGTGGCTTTGAAATCTCCACAGAGACGAATATCACCATTTGGCTTAGCAACGACAATGACAGGAGAGGACCACTCACTGGAAGTGACAGGAAGCAAGACCCCTGAAGTAGTGAGACGATCCAACTCCCATTTTACCCGATCACGAAGGGCCACAGGAATGGGCCGAGCCCAAAAAAACTTAGGCTGAGCAGTGGGTTTGAGCGTGATATGAGCTTCAAAGTCGTTTGCACAGCCTAACCCAGGAGAAAAAAGGGACAAAAATGTCGTCGACAAGGAATCCAGTTGAGCATAAGGAATAGCATCAGAGACAATATTGACAGAGTCATCTATGGAGAACCCAAAAACGCAAAAGCCATCGAAACCAAAAAGATTTTCTGCGTTGCTCTGGTCGACCACAAATATGGGAACAGTGCGAACGATGGATTTGTAAGATACCTCAGCATTAAACTGTCCCAAGAGAGAAATCTTCTGTTTATTGTACGTCCGTAATTTCCGAGTAACAGATGACAGGAGTGGAGAACCCAACTGAAGATACGTCTGAGAATTAATTATAGTGGCAGCAGAACCGGTATCCACTTGCATGCGAACATCTCAACCAAGGATTTGGACAGTGAGGAATAACTTCCCTGAAAGGGAAGAAGTGCAATTGACAGACAACACAGAATCAGAATCAGCGTCATGTTCATAAACATCATCTATGCGGTCGGATTTGCAAACGGAAGACACGTGACCTTTCTTTTTGCAATTGTGACACACAGCCCAACGTTGGGAACTTGCGTGAATGTTTCATAAAACACCGCGGACATGAAGGAAGTTGCCAGGGGTTTTGCTGCAGTTTCTTAGCGTGTTGTTTACGGCTAGGCTGAGGCTGCATGTGGGAGCGCACTGCGGCCACGTCGGCTGGCGGGGACGTGCCGCACGCGTCGTCAACAGCGCACACAGGTATTATTTCCCCGACATCACCCCACGCCTCTATTTGCGCCCCAGCAGCGCGAGAAATTTCAAAGACTGCGCAATGGAGAGAACTTCATCTGGAGTCGGATTCGCCAACTAAAGGGCACGTTGCCAAACTTCTTTGTCGGGCGCTGACCGGATAATAGCATCCCGTACCATGGAATCGGCATAGGATTCTTTGTGAACGTCAGTAACAAATTGACACTTTCGACTGAGGCCATGAAGTTCAGCAGCCCAAGCACGATAGGATTGATGTGGCTGTTTTTGACAACGGTAAAAGGCAACATGAGAGGCTACCACATGCGTTTGCTTTTGAAAATAGACAGACAGAAGTGAGCACATTTCAGCAAAGGTCAAAGACCCAGGATCCTTCAAAGGAGCCAATTGCGACAACAACTGATACATTTGAGGTGAAATTCAGGAAAGGAACAGAGACTTACATGGTTGTTCGTCCGTGACATGAAATGCCAAGAAGTGCTGTCGAAGACGTTTTTCATAATCAGACCAGTCTTCCACTGTCTCATCGTAAGGAGGAAAAGGAGGTATAGCCAAGAACGAGAAACGCCTCGCATTTGACGCCGCAACGAAATCGCGAATCGCCGCTGTTAGAAGCGTTTGCTGTTCAAGGAGATTTTGCAATAGTTGCTCGACAGTAGCCATGGAACCCTGTGGGTCAACGGTGAAAAGGAAAAATCCACTACCTCATCACCAATTGTTATAACGTCAAGTTTAACACATATATTTCAGAATGACACAACACATATAAGTCACAGAGTAAGTTGACAAGCAAGACATGTGTACACGTTAGCATTCGAATGAGCACTGAGTCCCAGTCTAGCGGCCACTGCTCAGCTGGCCGCTCAGGTGGCGCAGCTGCTGCATGGCTGGCAGACAGCGCCACACGTAGAGGACACGCATAATTGCGCGGCGGCGCTTTGAATGATCGGCGAGTCACAACACATGCATCATTTGTTCCCTGTGCAGTTTGCCATTCCTTATGCTCGTTACACCAATATGTAATACTGATACTTTTCTACTAAAGCCATCAGCATTTACATGCTTCTTCCAAGGTTCATAAGATGACTTCAAAATCAAATTCACTTAGTCTTATTGCCCATTGTGTCAACGTACTAAAAGGATCCTTTAATTCCAGCAATGATTTTTATGCTGCATGATCTGTTATTACTCTGAGCTTTTTACTGTATTGTTAACATTTTAAATATGTGATTCCATAAATAAGTCTTAACATCTTTTCCACCATTGTGGAAAATTTATTTGTATAGAATTTAGTTGTCTTGATGCATAAGCTACCAGATGTTCTATGCCTTCTACCTCTTATGACAACACACAGCCAAGTGCACATATCTGATGCATCACATGATAAAACGAGTTCTCTATTAAAATCCAGAAATACCAATATTATTACTTGATGTTAAAGCTTGTTTTAGCTCCTGAAAAGCATGCTGGCACTCTTCTAACCACAAAAATTTAGTACCCTTTTTTAACAACTGTGTCAATGGTCTGGCAATATCTGCAGATCCTTTTATGAACCAGTGGTAATAGTTTGCAACTCCTAAGAATGATTGCAACTCCTTTACAGATTCTGTTACAGGAATTTCATGAACAGCTTTAATTAATCTTGGATCTGTCTTCATCCCATTTTTACTTATGATATAACCTAGGAATGCTACATCTTCCTTCACAAAATTACACTTTTCTGTATTCAATGTTGCCAATGGCCTTGCCGCAGTGGTAACACCAGTCCCCATCAGATCACCAATGTTATATGCTGCCTGACTTGGCTAGCACTTGGATGGATGATGGTTCAGTACTGTTGGCAAGCAGGGTGCACTCAGCTCTTGTGAGGCCAATTGAGGGACTACTTGACTGAGAAGTAGCAGCTCTGGCCATGAAATCTGACATTGTCCAGAAGAGCAGTGTGTTGGCCATGTGCCCCTCCATATCCACACCCAGTGATGGTTGTTGGCTGAGGATGTTGGGCCTTCTGAGGCCTGTTTGGACAGAGTTTAGTTTCTAGTTTGGCACTCAGTATTTACTTTACTGGTTGTAACCTTAGGAATACTTTCCTTAATCCCTGCATATGCTAATCCATATCTCTCTCATAGATGATTATGTCATCAAGATACACTAAGCATTGCCATGGTTGTAAGCCTCTGAGTGCTCCATCCAACAATCGTTGAAATGTTGAAGGTGCATTTTTTAATCCAAATGGTATTCTTCTGAATTTGTAGTGTCCCCATGGGGCCAAAAATGCTGTTTTGTGTCGATCCTGTGGTGCAACCTATATCTGGTGATAACCACTCTTCAGATACAGTGTTGAAAAATATTTGCTTTGCCATAAATGGTCCAATTTTTCTGTAATGTTTGGCAAAGGGTAGGTGTCCATTATGATTTTTACATTTAGATGTCTGCAATCACAACAAAACCTATATTTTCGTGTTCTATTGATTGATTTTTTTGGCATGATGACTATTCCTGCCCTTCATTCACTATTACTTTCTTCAATTGCTCCATCTTTCAGCCGTTGATCAATAAATTCCTCCTAAATTGGCTGTAAGTACCTAGATATTCTGTATGGTTTGCATTTCCCATTCTTATGCAGTGCTGTGTAATATGCATAACTGGTAATGGTCTTTTAGGAAAAAATAAATTCTTAAATTCCAAAAGTAGTTTTTCCATCCATTCCCTATTGCTTTCTTATATGTGCTTCACTTTTCCTCATAATGCAGTTTCAATAACATTTGGCAATTGTCCGTGGCTGGCACTGCTAGTAATATGAAACTGTGCACCTAACAAATTGTAAAATTTTAGTATCCTATGGCTACAATATCAATAATCCACAGTTGTAATTGACCAACTTGTACAAATACCTGGCTGCAACAATTTGTAGGGATGCGAAATGGAATGATCAGATAGGCTCAGTCGTAGCAAGTGGCAGACTGTGGTTCATTGGTAGAATGCTATGTTAATGTACTCTGTCTATAAAAGAGACTGCACGCAAATCACTTGTGTGAACCATCCTAGAATATTGCTCATGTGTTGTGAACTGTACGAAATAGGACTGACAAACCACAGTGAATGGATGCGAGAAAGGGCAGCATGAATGGTCACAGGTTTGTTTGACTCATGGCAGAGTGTCACAAAGATTCTGAAAGAATTGAACTTTGCAGATATTTGAAGATAGACACTAACTATCTTGTAAAAGCCTACTTATAATTTTCTAGAACCAACTTTAAGCAATGAATCTAGGAATATACTACAATCCCTTGTATCACTCCAATAAGTACAGTGAAAAAAAGCTTAGACTAATTACGGTGCACATAGAGGCATTTAAGAAATCATTCTTCCCAAGCTCCATTCATGAATGAAACAGGAAAAAGCCGTAATACAGGGTGATTCAAAAAGAATACCACAACTTTAGGAATTTAAAACTCTGCAACGACAAAAGGCAGAGCTAAGCACTATCTGTCGGCGAATTAAGGGAGCTATAAAGTTTCATTTAGTTGTACATTTGTTCGCTTGAGGCGCTGTTGACTAGGCATCAGCGTCAGTTGATGCTAAGATGGTGACCGCTCAACAGAAAGCTTTTTGTGTTATTGAGTACGGCAGAAGTGAATCGAACAAGAAGCACAACAATTCATATTTCAGCAGGATGGAGCGCCACCACATTGGCACTTATCTGTCCATAACTACCTGAACGTCAACTACCCGACGCGATGGATCGGCCGCCAGGCAGCCCGTGACAGAGCACTTCATCACTGGCCTCCAAGAAGCCCTGATCTTAACCCCTGCGATTTTTTCTTATGGGGGTATGTTAAGGATATGGTGTTTCGGCCACCTCTCCCAGCCACCATTGATGATTTGAAACGAGAAATAACAGCAGCTATCCAAACTGTTACGCCTGATATGCTACAGAGAGTGTGGAACGAGTTGGAGTATCGGGTTGATATTGCTCGAGTGTCTGGAGGGTGCCATATTGAACATCTCTGAACTTGTTTTTGAGTGAAAAAAAAACCTTTTTAAATACTCTTTGTAATGATGTATAACAGAAGGTTATATTATGTTTCTTTCATTAAATACACATTTTTGAAGTTGTGGTATTCTTTTTGAATCACCCTGTATATGTTACAATGGGGCAAACCCTCTACCATACACTTCACAGTGATTTTTGGAGTATAGAAGTAAATGTAGATAGAAAAAAATATTAAATCTGCAATAAAAAGTTGCTTTACAAATCTTGCAAGAAGATTTTAACAAGTAGAAGCAGTGTACAAGTGACACAGGAGGAAATGGATAATGTAGTTGAGTATGGTCAAGTCATTTTCTCCACAATTGTCTATGATAGGACATTTTGAGAGAAGGTCATTACTTGTAACAAGAATTGGTGTTTTATCTGTGGCTTGAAACAAAATGCCAGAATTACAAACTGAAAAATCCCAGTCTAGAAAATCAAGTGAAAAAATGATGTTAACATTTTTTGGCTGTAATGGGGTCATTCATGAGCATTATCTGTGTACATGTGGAACAGCAAATAAGGATTTCTATCAAGAAGTGTAATGCTCACTAGCTGAAGCCCAAACCTCATGCCTTTTCCCTTGCTGTACAGTAGTGGACCAACACATGTGGAGACAGTGAATTACCAGTTATTGGGTAAAACGCAGTTCTCAGTAATGCACCATTTACCTTATTCAGTGGTTTTCTCACCTATTTTTCACTTCTGGAAACTGTAAAAATATATGAAGAGTCAAATATTCCACTTAAATGTGGAGATGCAGAAGACTAACCAACAAATACCATGAATAAAATGCGTGCTCAGCTAATGAATTCTACTTTAAATAAATAAATTTTCAAAATTTTTGTGTGTTTAGGTCCAAAATTATTGTAAGCCATATTTTTCTTCATAGCTTGAAACATGAGAAACCCTCCAAAGATCGTGGTGCCAGACCAGTTTTGTCAATGTACATTGATACCACAGTAATCAGCGATGTCTCATTACAATCCACAACAATGAATGGAGAGGCTGAAGAAGACACACCCTCTCGCTCAGCATAGCTGTGCCCTCACACAGAGGTCAACACAGAACTGAGCATGGGAGCACTCTGCCACAGTTTCTGACCTCAACTGTAGCAGCCAACATCATCAAGTAGGACTAAACAGTTATTGATATTTTAGATGAAAATGTACTTTTGTAAATGTTGAACCTTGTGCTTCAACGTAAGAGTTTGTTAATTAATGCCTCAGGTGATGCATTCACAGTCAATGATAGCTGTAAAATATCAATTACTCCTGTAGTAAAAAAATGTATCACATTAAGTAAATCTTTTTATGCATTTATGTAATAACGTGAACTAATACTTTGTATGTTGTAGTTCCAAAAAGCCATCTCCCAGAGCAATCAAAGAACCAACAGTTATGGCCACACAGTTGTAGTTTTGTCTGGTCATAACAAATGACAATGAGGATTGGGGCTTAATCCATTGATCTTTCATGCCAGCTGCCTGCCCTGTGCATGAGTTGTACACATTTTTCTGACTGTTGCTCTGCTTTTCTTCTGTTGTATTCAAATGTGTCCTACTGCATCTCACCATGTCTCAGCCATCACAGGAAATGTCTCCAGCCAACCTTACACAGTTTCAGGTACAGTGGATTGAACATTTGCAGCTCACTCTCAGCCTGTTGACATCTTTACTGAACAAGCAAGCAGTACCACCACTGGTAGCTACTCCAAAATATGTCCCATACCCTGTGCAAGTTGAAGAATAGCTATATTATAGGGAGCAATTAGAGGCACATTTTATCACCTACCAAATATCAGGGATGGAGCGCAATGCGTATTTTTTTGGCCACCTTTGGTCCCAATGCGTGTTGCCTCTGTGTCAAATTATGTGCCAGAACTGTTCCCAAATCACACACAACGATCTTGTGAAATATAATCTTCACTGAAAAAGGGTCTGTAGCTGTGATGAACTTTTTGAATCATTTCATGATACCTTTAGCTATCATTCTGTTTATCTGATGTATGATTGTACAGTTTTGGCCTTAGGCCATTTTCAAGTATCTAAACTGTTAGAATTGTACATTGATTGCATTAGTATCATTTATGACTTTATTGTAGGAACAAGTCATATGCCAAGATATACTAGGAGGATTATAACTTACTTTATGGATGAATCTTTACTGGTATATTATGCCATGTAAAGGCATAGTTTTTGCTGTTTTAGGAGTACATTACTTTTGAGCAGTTGTTGCAAAGCTCTTATACATAAGGTCATTTTTTTAATGTACTTACATTAGGAAGATTATAATTATCCGTTATATTTACCTTTTGATAACTTGTGTAATATTTGTAGTAATTCATTAGTATTAGGTATTCGTTTTGAATAATGTGTCCACTCAATTTTTAGGATAACAATTATTTATAGCCACATTTCAGAGAAGATCTAGTTCTTTTTAGTTTTTTTCTTCTTCCAGTGGTAATTTGATCAGTCTGCGTATCATAGAATGAAGATATTTGAGCTTGTGAGCTCTCAGGTGGCATGATCAGTTGCAGATAATTACATCTGTTGTCAATGGCTTACAAAAAATATTGAATTTGTGTTCAGATTTCTTGTTTGAAAGTTTTAAATCTAAAAAGTTGACGCTCTTTCGTTTTTTCTTTACATTTTATATAAACTGTTGAATTTTGAATGCTTGACATTATTCCCTTCTACTGTGACATTAAACAGTATTAAAATGTCATTGACGTAACTACAGTAACAAAGAATTTTTCAGCTGTTTGAGTGAACTTGTTAAAAAATTTTTCTTCTAAAGTATTAACAAAAATATCAGCTATTGTACCTGCTAACAATGAAGCCATTGCTACCCATCTTCTTGGGGATAATGTTTGGTCTAGGATGGGAAGTATTTGTAGGGAGTGATTAATTGTAGGAGTCCTGCTAGGTCATAAATTTCTGCTTCAATGATTTTCTTATGTTCAAGTAGTTTTTTTAATGATTTCTATAGTCTCTGTTACTAGAATGTTTGTATACATGTTAGGAATATCAAGTGTTAAGTGTTTTCCATTTTCTGGTATTTTTTCATTTTTTATTTTAGTGTGTTCTTTCTCATATGTGTCATATTCCTTAAGGAGTATACTGCATTTCTTACTAAAAGCATGTACTGGACTATTAACCATTTTAACAACTGGACAAATCAGGATTCATTGTTTACATATCTCAGGCTGGGTATGCAATGATGGTGTTGTTGGATTCATTATTATGGATTATCTTATTTTTCTTTTTGTGAATATGAAGTTACGCCCTTCCAGTATTTTCTGTAACTGTGCATTAAAGTTGTTGGTTTGGGCCCTGACTGATACTTTTAATATTATTTTGTTCAAAAAATTCTGGTACTTTTCTGTTGCAATCTTCTTCGAACATAATCATCAATGTATTTTCTTTATCTGATTTTACGCTGACGAAATTATATTCTTCAAGCTTTTTATTAATCTGATGTATGATATTACCACCCTTCATTCTACATCTACATATATATAACCTGCAAGCCAACTTATGCTATGTGGCGGAGGGTACACTGCACCACTATTAGCCATTTTCTTTTCTGTTCCACTCACAAATAGAGAAAGGGAAAAGTGAATGTCTGTATGCCTCCACACAAGCTCTAATCTGTCTAATCTTGCCTTCATGGTCCTTATGCAAAATGTACATTGATGGCACTAATATTATATTGGCCTTGCTTTCCCATTTTACTACGGATTATTTTTGTAGTTTTCCAAGCAACGTTGTTTTGCTCATGAGGTGGCAACTGGGCCATATCAAGAGTTATTTTGGTGTTTGCAATAATATTATTAATTGTTGGATGATCATTTTGATAGCCAAATCCATGTAGCAATGGCATGGTTTAAATTGTTTCATCTGAAGCAGCAGCCTGCTCAGTCAGTCAAACAGTGCTAGGGGGACTCACGGGTATCACCAGGAATTGCAAGTTTAAGTGTTCATGTGGAATTAATTATAGTGAAGTCATGATACATGATGCTATCACACAGAATGTATCACATGCACACTTTCAAACAGAAATTCTAAAACTGCCTAGGCCTTATATAAAAACTGTTCTGTCTATAGGGGAATCTTAGACAATTGTGGTCTCACAGAGGTTTATTTTGAGGCTCCATGTGTTTCTTCTGTTTGTAGTGCATCAGATACACAGTCTTAAGTACAGAATAGTGTTCAAGTATTTACAAAGAGAGCTTAGACAAATAGTAAGAACAGTAGAAGTAAAAACTTTCAGTCTTATGACACATGCTGCGTGTTACAAAGCTGTGGAAGAAAATCATGTCCTCAGGGCTTTTCGAGGCATGATCAGAAAGATTGTCCTTTAATGCAAATTACTTTTAATGTCAGTGTGAAGATCACATTCAATCAATGTGTTTACATGAAAGTGAGGTTGGGGTGACAGTTGCCATCAAAGCAACTACATAGCAACCACAGCTATGCTGTTAATAGGTGCACACAGGTGTATATAGTATGGGTCATTCCACTTACTCAGGCATGATCCAAACCAAGCACTTTCTCATTCTGGAAATCTTCTCCAGGAATATGCTGGCAGGCAAACAAACTATTTGTTCATTTAAAAGAGGAACAAACGACAGTTAAGTTACAACTAGACACAGGTATTTCTGTTTCCCTGATAAATAAAGACACATGACAGAATCGGTACCCCCTGCTACAGCAGCCTATATCTATTTTGTCTACCTACAATTTACATGACATTCCAGTACTTTGTGTGTGTATTTTGCCTACAAATTTTCCAGATATGACAAAAGTGTATTTCTTTTCATATACTCAATTCTAAAACAGTGTAAACATTTTTGGGTTATGAAACTTCCTGGCTGATTAAAACTGTATGCCAGACTGAGAAATGACCTTGGGATCTTTGTCTTTCACAGGAAAGAGCTCTAGCAAGTGAGTTACACAAGCACACCTCATGACCTGTCTTCACAGCCTTACTTCCAAAAGCATCTCATCTACCTCCAAACTCCACAGAAGTTCTCCTGCAAAACTTGTGGGACGAGCACTGCTGGACGAAAGGATGTTGTGGAAACATGGCTTGGCCACAGCCTGAGGGATGTTTCCAGAATGAATTTTCACTCTGCATCAGAGTGTGTGCTGATATGAAACTTCCTCGCAGATTAAAACTGTGTGTCAGTCCAAGACTCAAACTCGGGACCTTTGACTTTTGCGGGCAAATGCTCTACCAACTGATCTAACTTAGCATGACTCACAACCTGTTCTACAAGCTTTGCAGAACTTCTGTGAAGTTTAGAATGTAGGAGATGAAGTACTGGTGGAAGTAAAGTTGTGAGGATAGGCTGTGAGTCATGTTTGGGTAGCTCAGTTGGTAGAGCATTTGCCCACAAAAGGCACAGTTCCTGAGGTTGAGTCTTGATCCAGCACACATTTTTAATCTGCCAGGAAGTTTCACACTCGTCTGCAGAGTGAAAATTCATTCAGGATTTTTGGGTTAGATTTGTCTGATTTGTTCAATTTGTGCATTCAAAACAAATTTGTTGCTACAATTATTTCTGTGCCTCCCATTAACATTTCTAACTTGTGTAATAAGTACTAGTAGTTATTTAAACCAGGTACAGGTAGGGCTAAAGATTTTGAAGCTCACATAACTGTGAAGGACAATGCAAGGCCACAATTTTTTCATGCATGACCTGAGTCACATGCATTATGTGAGCAAGTTGCTCAGGAATTGCGAAAATAGCAAGACAATAGCAATATCCAACCGATTTCTGCAAGCCAATGGGCATAATACTTGATCATTATGAAGAAGCCTTCAAGTGTTAATGTTTGTTTGTGGACTTAAGGCAACAGAAAACCCACAAACAAAAGTGGATTCTTTTCCTCTTCCATGTCTGTGGGAATTGATGGACAGACTGGGACAGGGCAGATACTTTTCAGAGATAGATTTGTGTGAGGCATATGTACAGTTAACTACTGGATTAACAGTCCGAGCAATACTTTGTGATAAACACTCACATAGGTTTTTTTCCAGCCTGAAAGACTGTCATTTGAAGTGCTTCAGCTCTTGTAATTTTTCTATGGTTCTTAGAACAATTAACTGGAGAAGCCCCTCCTTGTACAAATTATTTACTTGGGGATATCCAAAAAAAACTGTAATTATGTTTTAAAAAGCTATATGTTTTCAAAGTGTTTACAAAACATCCCTATCCTCTTCAAAACACTCACCATTATGACTGATACATTTGTTCCACCAGTGCTTGCACTGTTCAAAAGATTTTTTGTAGTCATCTTTATAAATGGCTGACAGCTTCTTCCTTGACTTCCCCCCCCCCCCCCCCCCCCCCCCATTCACGCATGGAAATAAGAAAAAGTTGCATGGAGCCAGGTCAGGTGAGTAAAGTATGTGGGGCAGTGGAGCCATTCAATTTTTACGCAAAAGCTGTCTAACAAAGTTGACTGTGTGTGCAGGGGCATTGTTATGGTGGAAGAACCAGTCTCCTGTTTGCCCAAATCTTCCATTAAGCTCCAAGATAACCTAATAATCTCTGACAGTTGATCAATTGTTTTTCAATGGTCTATGAGGAGAAGCTCTTGGGTTTTTTTTCAATAATTTCATTGATTTGGGCAGTTGATGAACATCCAGAATGAGGTTTGTCATCAACCGATGTGTCACCATTTTTAAATTGAGCAAGCCACTCGTACACTTCAGTTTTTCCCATAGCATCATCTTGGCAAGCTGTTTTCAACATTAAAACAGTTTCAGCAGCATTTTTACTGAGTAGAAAACAAAATATCACAACTTATGTTGTTCACTTAAACTTTCCATAATAAAAAAACAAAATAAGAACAAAACAGCACTAGCAAAAACAATCACTGCAGATGAACAGAACAAACCATGACTACAACACAGGCAGCACAGAACTGGCAATGAGTTGTGGTGTACATGCCTACCAGCAGAAATGTGTACTACACAATTTGAGATGATATCCTCATCATGGGCCATACCCTGACTGCTTGTTTCCAGTTGTTTCTACTGCTGGCTTAAAGTGCAATAAGAAAAAGTGCTCCTTCTTCCATGAAGAATTGAACTACTTAAGTCACATGTACAGTGTATACCTGTCACAGTTGTCTGCTGTTAAGGAGTTCCCAAGTGGCCATGAGGAAACTTACATATTACATCAAATTTATTCCTAACACTGTGCAAATTGCTGCTCTGCTTAACTGGCTATGCTGAAAAAATGTTCTTTTTCTGTGATCCAAAGAATGCCAGTATGCATTTCCACAATTGGAAGACACATTCTTAATTCCTAAATGTTTGATTCATTTTGACCCAGCTCAGCCTGTTATGTTACTTTTGGATGCATCTTCTTATGGGATTGGGGCTGCACTCTCCCATAAGATTTGTTCTTCTGACAGACCTACTGCTTTTACCTCAAAAACTATTAACAAAATTCCACCAGTATTTGTACTGTCAGAAGTTCTATGGGTTGTGGTACAGGTCCACTGCCCAACATCTGAATGCTGACATGTTGTCTTGATTGCCAGTCAGTACGAAAACAGCATTTCATTGGTCTGAGGAATCATATTTTCAAATCAATTCTTGGCATTTTAGAAGTCTTCAGAATTCTCCTCTTGATTTCTGGCATGTTGCCACTGTCACTGCATCTGATGCAGCTTTTCAAGTTGTTTTGCAATATGTGTGCCATGGGTGGTCACACAGTTTGAAAGGAATGCCTCACCCAGTGGTGCATCATTACTTTTCTCGTTGTTACACATTTTCTGTGTGATCAGGTGTTGTGCTGTTGCACACAGAGTACAATGATGGGCATACTGTGATTCCTCAATCTGGAACAGGTTCTTAGAAGTTCTGACTGGGCACATAAACAGTACTATCCCATTAAAAAAATGAGTATTCATAAAAATCCACCTTCAAAATCTAAAACTGTGCCATTAGATGTTAAAACAAAAGATCTGAAGAAAAAAATAGAAAACATGTATGACCTGCATATAGTGACCAACTGCAAGCTAGACAAAGAACTCTACAAGCATTACAAATATCAGTTGTGCAAAGAAGCCAGAAGATTAAAAGCAAAAAAAGTTAGTTAAAAGATGTGTAGCCCAGATTATGTTTCAAAGTCTTGCTAGTCAGTTTTAAATAAAATTAGAAACAATATAACAGAAACTACAAGTAACAACTAATTGTGAATAATGATAATATTTCTGATCTTCTTCTAGTTAACCATATTTTTAATAATTACTTTTATAAATACTGTTGAACGTGATTTTTGTACAAAACCAGGTGCATAGCATACATTTGTGTCCACTAATGAACAAAATTACAGTACAGAATCTGCAGTACCCACTGATCACATCCTGTAGTTTATTAATAGCCTCACAAATAAAAAGTCAGCAGAATTACATGAAAATTTCTCCTTTTCTATTGAATAAACGTAAACATTATCTGGTGAAATCACTAGTTCATCTATTAAACTAGGTTCCTGAAAACAGTGTATTCCCTGACAAGTTAAAACTGGCTGTGGTGTAACCCTTATACAAAAAAGGGGAAGTAAATGATGTTGAGAACTACAGAACCATTGTCTAATTTCAACATTCAGCAAATTGATTGAGAATATAATGGTGAAAGGAGTGTCAAGACATTACAGCAGTGCTGACATATTAGGTGATTTCTAGCATGGTTTCAGAAGAGAGCGAAGTATGACATCAGCAGCAGTATGATTTGACCACTATGTACTTGAAAAAATAAATGAAAAGTCCCAAGCAGCAGGAATATTCCTGGATCTCTTGAAAGCATTCTTGTCAAAAATTGTGATGAGTGGTGTCACTAGAAAACTCATGCAGTTACTATAAAGATATTTAAAAGGCAGACAATAATGTACAGAAATTATAAAATTATATATTATGATGGAGAAGTCCTAGAGGGGAGACAGTCAAGAATACGAAGTGTACATTTTGGTGTTCCTCATAGCTCCATTTTAGATCCATTCCTATTCATATATTATGTAGATGATTGCCCAAGCTCTCTAGTTAATAAGCATGTGATCATCACATATGCTGATGACCCATCTGGTGTCTGTTGTGCAGAAAGTGGGCCCAGCCTAATTGGTGAGACTGAAAACTTTACTGAAAAGGCAAGGGCTCAGTTTGGAAAAGACAACTTGAAAGCTAACTTAGAAAGAACAAATATTATTCATTTTAAATCAGGTGGTCCAAATAGAAAAAAAATATTATGAATGATGAGATTGTTTCAAAAACCTCTTCAGAGTGTAAATTTTTCATTTTATGCGTAGATGACTGACTTTCATTGAAATAGCAAGTTGACAATGTCTGCAAAAAAATAACACTCAGTCTATATGTTTTAAGGATATTATCACCATATCTTAATTCTGAAGCCTTAAGGACTGTATTCTTTTGGATAATTACACCTTTGCTTGTCTTATGGAACAGTGCTGTGGGGTATGACTTGCCACATTAATATGAAAAGATTTTTCATACAGCAGAAGAGAGCCTTCAGGATTGTAGCAAAAGTGAAACAATGAATATCATGTAAAAGCCTATTCACTATAATCAATATTCTCACAGTTTATGCCACATGTATGCTATAAAGCATTATGCTAATGAAAGGAAACACCAAAGCCACAAATAAGAACAGAGAAATTCACAACCATGATGCAAGGCACCAAACCTACTTTAGTGTGGTTATCAGAAGGTTAACTACAACAGCAATAAGTCTGCATGTCAAAGTATTTCTTTTGTAATTTACTATCAAATGATCTTATTATGTGGCAGGAGTAATGCAGATTCAATATGAATAACATTATAAGCAACGATCCTATCCTACAAATAAGTATAGTAGTAATTTGTCTATAAAACGAACAGTACACTATGCACTGAATTATCATCTTACTGTATGAATTATTTCATGGAAACATACTGTAAAAAATAATGTTGTAGTCTGCACCCTGTTTTTGTTGCCCATGCATGTAAAATTAAGTGTCATGAGCAGAAAATAAATGAAGAAATTAAGAAACATGAAATACAAGGTCAAATATGTTTGACTTACCACAAGTCATATTCTGTGCATCTTTCCACCATTCCTCACCAAATATTCTTTCACCATCTTCACTGTAGCAGAAACACCTGAGAATGGCACACAACCATACATTACTTGTTTGGCATAAATATAATTTTTGAACAGTGTATGACAACCAAAAGAAAATAAGATCTAATCATAAATCACAACCTTCACAAAAATTCTTTGTTAGAAAAAGTATCTGTATTGAAAGAATGAAGAAAAACAAAAATAAACAATGAATAAAAAAAACTACCAAATATGTGGCCTACGTGAATATGACAAATGTTTTTTGATACCAAACACCCTCATCAACATGTTATCAGTCTCATCTTTTTCAATGACTACCCAATTACTCCTATTAAGAAAACCAGACCCTTTCATCAGCATAATATCAGTCTCACAGTGCCTTTTATTTTCTGATGACTACTGTATTATTCCTATACAGAAACAGATTATTCTAGCCATTTTTCCACACACAGATTTCAGAAATCTTTAACATAAGACCATTACTCATACGGTCCTGCTTTATCAACTTATACAATCTGCCATCTGATAACTTGTAGGAAACTTGTAGGAACTATGATTTTCTTTCTATCATGATCTAAAATCCACTTCTAATAGTTGCTCATTAAAAGACTTCTTTTCACAACATTCTTGCAAGATTACTACACCAGGACTCTTATTTAGCCTCTGGATGGTATAAAAGATACACAATTGATTTAATGTTATTTCTGGAAAAACTATTGGGTATAACATTGTTAAAACATTATACTGTTTTAGATGCAAAGCTAATGGCTGGATTTCAGAGCATTTTCATCTAGTTTGATAATCACATGTGATAGGCTCTGGTAACAGTTATATAATAGGGAGATATTATTGATAAACTGTTCCAAGGTTACCAGTAACAAAATTATAATTATCTTTCTTACAGACAAAACAGCATTGTTTTTCCGAGGTTTTATTTTAATTCTTTGACTTTTCTCTTGCTTGTTCACAGTGCATAGTGTTTCAGGTATGACAAGAAGTTTCTCAAGATGATATTTACAGGCAGTTTGCTTCCATGCCACAAAGAATACAATAGGTTATTCATATCTGTGTGTGGTCACACCTCATATGGATGCTGATGATGAACAACAAATTCGAATATAATTACAGTCTGATCACTTAATATTCTTTATATTTCGAATATCTCAACAACATTTGATAAAAAGCTCCATCAAGTATGACATACTGAATTCGGTGTACTATAAAGTTTCCAAATATAACTTTATGTGAGTTGAAGGATCCATATGCACATTGTTGGTGACACACTGTATTAGATTTTATCTGGACGTCAACAAACATGGCACCAACCTGACATCTGCTATTTATGGCCTTCTGGGTCTCAGGGAAGAATAGAGCAAGCTGGATTTTACCTGAGTGGTGCTTGCAGAGACCATGTTGAGTCCTACACAAGTGCTGTCTGGTCCATAGAAAAGTGATCATAATCAAGCACTATGTATGTTCCACTGATGCACAAAAAAACTAACGTCACTGTGACAGGACTACAGTCCAGCACATGAAGTTTGCAGCCCTATTTATGAATTGGAATGACATATCTTCATTTATGATCTCCCACTTTGTACAGATACCAGCTCTAAATTTACTCTTTTTGCTGATGACACCACTATTCTGCTGGTAAGTTGAACTACCAATGACCTAGAAAATAAATGTAATGTTGTACTTGTTGACATCCTATAATGATTTAAACTAAATATACTACACTGTGAATCATCTAAGTTCTTGGGCATTCTAAGTGATGGCAAGTTGAACTGGTCTGTGCATATCCTTGACCTACATAGAAGGCCTCAGTGTGGCAACTTATGCTCTGCGTGTAATGACCCCCATTGGTGACGTGGATGCTATCAAAGCTGCCTGCTTTGGTTATTTTCATTCTATCCTGTCATATGGTATAATATTTTGGGGTAACCAGCCTTTAGCCAAAAAAATATTTACTGCACAGAAGAGAACTGTGAGAATAATGAGCAGTGTTCATTCAAGATATTCTTTCAGAAATTTGTTCCATAAGTTACATATATTAACGGTCACCTCTCAATACATATTTTCTTTGATGATTTTGTTTCTAATAACCAGTCTCTTTTTAAAACTAATTGTGAATGTCATGATCATGATACTAGGTCAAAAAATGATTTACATAGGGATCTGAAACATTTAAGTCTTGTGCAAAAAGGTGTTGATTATTCTGCCACAAAATTTTCAGCTTTCTTCCTTCAGACATTAAAGTTCACATTAATGTCTTACCTACTTTTAAATGTAAATTGAGAGAATACCAAATGGGAAATTCCTTCTACTGTCTTGATGAGTACCTGCAGATAAAGCACTGATTGTTTTTATGTAAACTGTAATGCCATTGGTATTTATATTCTTAAAACTTTGTGTTAATGTGTTTTGCTATAACTCATCTTAACTGTTTAAGTTGGACAATATACTATATTTTCTTTTTCAGTAATTGTTTTATGTTACTTGAGCTATACCTTTGATTTAATTTTAATCATCAAGCTTATTCATCATTTATGGTGCATTTTTGTAATTTTATATATGTGTATTATATCTGTGTTACGTAATCATGACTCAATCCACATCCTTGTGATTTATCACAATATGGATTAATAGAATATGTAATAAATAAATAAAAATAAAAATGTTCCCTTCTCCAGTCATGCTGAAAGAGGAGTCTAGAATATAATGGGCATCCTTCAGGTCCTGTAGTCTTCCCACTATAAAGCAATTTGAACTGTTTTTCAGTGCATCACTCACTTATTTCTGTATTGGACATTCTCATATCATTGTGATATTCAGGCAAAGAAAATGTTATTATCCTCTTCAGTGAATCAGAATTTAATATTCAGTATTTTGTCATCTTTTGTTTCAGTACCATCATGGCCAATCCATGTTTTGACAGATAACTCAATTCCACTGACTGATTTTATGTGAAACCAAGAGGTTTTAGTGTTTCCTGTGACTGTTCAATAGATAAGCTATCTCTATGTTTTTCTGACTTAATTTAGGATTTATGTATCAGTAGCAGCTCTCTTTACTTGGGCAGTATGTTACTAATATTATTACAGAGATGTGGTGCATCTTTCCCATTTTTCACTATCATCTATGGCAACAACTTGTTCACCATATTGCTTACATTACATTTTTCTGAGCTTTTTGTTCAACATCAATGATGAATGGTGATATAACAACCTCATGGTCACTGATTCTCACTTTTTCATTCACTGAATGTGAAAGTTTTGGCCTGTTTGTTGTCAACAGATCCAACATGTTTCCCTCACAGGTGACTTTCTCATCAATTCTTATCAAACAATTGTCAGTACATATGTTTATTATAGTGCCTAAAGACTCTTTGTGCCTGTCTTCCATTTTAACCCCATGCATCTTCCAGTTTATAGATGGCAAACTGAAATTTCGCCTTATCACTGCGAGCTGATCAGAGAATTTACACGAGACATTTTCCAAACTCTCTCTAACACATTTTACACCAACTATGGGTGATAAAGTCATGGCTCTTTGGTGTAATAAACCAAACTTCTCATCCAGTCTGTCGAGGTGTTCTCCTAATCTGAAAATACCCTCATGTATATGTCCTGTATACCCTGTAATCCAAGTAGCTATCTCTGGAGGACACTGCATTCCTGATGTATGAAGAAGGACTATGCAATTCCCAATTTACACTCAAGGTGATTGTAGATGCAATGGATCCACTGTTTCACATCTTCTGCCTGGTTCTACACCACATACCTACGTTTGGTTCCACAGATGGTGCTGTAAATCATGAGCTATGCTTTCACTCAATGGGCAAGGTTAATGGCCTTTACCAATTAAACCAACCACTGAAAGAGGTCCAAGGATGACCTCTGAACCAAGACAGCAGACATCAGTAGTACTGCCTTGCATCTAGTATATTCAACTGCTGCTAACAGAAGTTTCTTTTCATCTCAGGAAAGACTCCCTAGCAAGGATGCAGAGTCCATATGGGACTTCCTTCCTGACCTACTGATAACTCCTGAAAAGATCTGTCACTCCCCTGACAATGGAGCTCCACATCCCCCTGTCCAAGTTTGGATCTTGCAGAAATATAGGTCATACAGATCTCACAGGTGGGCGATGTGACTCTTTTTTACTTTCAGCATTGGACAACATCTCACATATCTTATTGAAGTACCTCCTTCACCTCCCCCAGGGACAGACATGTCCCAAGTATAGATGTATTTCCTCTGCCTAGAGATTTGCATTGCAACATTGTCCACCATTTATTCTTGGGTTAAGATGAATTGGCATGTCACAAACTTTTGCAGAAGAAGCATTTTGAATACTGTGCTGTACCAGAATATATTTCCACAACACAATAAAGAGAGAAAAATGTGTGTTGCATGCCTGTGACCACAGTGCTAGATTCTCCAGAGTATATAGTTAACAGAATAGAAATCCATGTACAGCGTATCAATGCTAGATTAGTGTAACTTTATCATACATTTCATTGTCAAGCACATCTAACAAACAGTTATGGTAAGTGTGTGTCCAACAGTATCAATGTCTGGGATGTGTAAGTCATTTTTATGTTTCAAGATGTAAATGAAATTTTTTTAATAATAGCTAATTTTTTACTGTCTAAATAATATCTCACTGTTTTTGGGATGACTGTAGTATTTATTTCCCTTCCTTTCTTTTCGAGGTTGTCATATTCTTAGCAAATGTCAGTCTTTTCCAATTTACTTTAGATCTTTGGGGATTATTTACGCATGTTAAAAGAAAAAAATCCAAATGAAAAGTCACAATATATGGCATATATTATGTTCCCCTATTTTTTTAGTCATATTTCTATGAGAACCTGTAATGTGACATTCTGTGGCCTGAGTTTTCCTATGAAAAACAATATTTATCAACATTACAAGAAATATGGCAAAAGTAATATCCAGTGTGACGTTTTCTAGGGACTTCATTAACATGGTGATATGCTGCATGTTTGCAGATCAATTAACAGAAGCTCACAGGAATATCGTGAATTGTCATTCATTTGCCTCATAACAAACATAATCTAAATAATTTGATTCAGGTACAGGAGACACATCAAATTGTGGTAAAATTTCACCATAAACAAAGGACAGTTGATGTTATCAGACAGAATCATAACACAATTTTGTTATACATACATACAATAAAATCTAACACTCAATTACCCCTTGCACAAATTATCATTTCATCCTCTGTGAATTCTTCTATTGAATAGTAGCATTTCTCTCACAGAATCTGCTGCAGCCTCATTTTCAAAATTTCTGGCTTCATATTAAATATGTTTTTTCCCATTAACTTGTATATTGTCATCCCCATATATTGTGGAGTCTGTGCATATAATTTCAACTGGTGTGAGGGTAGCATAAAATTATTTTTATTTATTGTGTTATGCCTATTGTTGAAATGATTCTCCTCAGATAATTTTTGTCTGGTGTGTAGGAAGATTACAATTTCATAAGTGTATATGGAGGGAACAGTTAGGATTTGTAGTTTCTGAAATAATGGGCAACAAGAGTTTGTTCGCTGTGCAGTACACATGCATCAGATAATTTTTTTTCATAGTTTCAGTATTTAAGATACACTACTTGAGCATCCCCAGAAAATTATAACATATCTAATGAAAGATTCAAAATAACAATGATAAGCATTTTTTGTGTACTCAGGTCAGTGGAATTTGCTATATTTGCATTGCAAAGGCAAAACTGCTTAGTTTATTTGATAGGAAGTCAATATGTGTGTTCCAGTTTAAATTCTTGTCCACATTTAACCCAGGAATTTGACCATGTTAACTTTTTTCATAGGTTGATTGTTATGTTGTACTTTAAGTTCCACACATTTTGAATGTTTGGTTTTGAAATGTTTCATATGGATTTTTGTTATGTTCAATTTCAACCCATTTAACTGTAACCAGTTTTCTAAGATATCCAGTGTGCTTACAATGGAGGGCAGGATTTTTTCTGCATCATCATCTTCAATTAAAACAGAAGTACCATCTGCAAACAGAACTGATGGGGAAATTATATTTAAAGCTAAGTCATTTACATAGAATAAGAACCGAATTGGCCCCAAAATGGAGCTTTGAGGCACACCTTGTGATACTGTACTCCATTTAGAATAGTAATTCACTGTATCTGAGGTGACAGTTACCCTTTGTTTTCTCTTGTGTAAGTATGATGTTAGCCAATTTAGAGCATTCACCTTAATCCTGTATTTGTCTAATTTGCAGATACACGAGTCATGGCACACAGAGTCAAAAGGGTCTAGAAAAATGATTATCTACAGCACACCATTGTTTCCCAGACTTTAAACATGTTTATGGAAGTAGGTAACGGATGCCATAACACTTTCAAAAAGCAACAAGAAGAAAAATATTAATTTATGAATTTGAAGAAACTGTGGATGATAATGTGGCCAAATGACCATCAATAATCTCTCAATCAGTGAAGCCTGGAACAAACGTGTGCAGCTAGACCATTTGGAAAGTAATGGTAGTCATACACTTATTGTCAGTCAACACAGAGCTCATGCATTGAATCCAGCTGTTGTCAGACATTACATCATGTTTTTTGATGATTACTGCAACAATTTGTGAGCAACAGCTACATATTTTACACTGATGAAGCCTGTTTCTCTATAACTAGTAATAGCCAAAATTGCAACAAAGTAGATTATCAACAGCTGTCTTAATTTTGTGTTGTCACTTATTCAAAAATAATATTAGTAGATTTGATTGTGCTGATATTTTACATTTTCTTTTCTCTTGTGAAAGATAAAATTTTTCACAAAATATTGTTGATTTTTGTCCTTGTTTAAGAACTCTATTACAGATTTTATATCACTATTTTAACGCCTTTGTAGTTCCTGTAACATCTTGCTCTTTTTTAAAGTTCTCTGATCCTGCCTTTATACTTATTACTGCTCATATTCAGATGCTGGCAGAGGTTTGTCCACTTTAGTATGTTTCATATTATTTTAACAACTGAAATTAATATCAGTAATGACTCCCAGATAAATCACTTACAGAATAATTACAAATAATCAAAATTATTGATTATTTCAGTTCATAATGTTTAATGCCTTACTATGTATACTGCTGATGTACTTTACTACTTACTTTCCTGTAGCTCTCTCTCCCTTACACTGAACAGCAGAAAATTTTCCATCCGCGTCACAGCTTGGATGCCATGTAATATCCTTGTTATATCCATATTGTGGACATGATTCTGCAGGTATATTAGAATATCAGTAAGAAAGTTTGAACTGATATGACTGGTACAAGTGATGTTTTGAGAAAAATAGTTCCATACATACTGCTATCTTTGGTACAGCCTTTTGTAGTACAACTGTATCCAGGAGCACACTGCATGGTATCTGCAGCTGCATCTTTATCACATTCTTTTCCTTCAACTATGAATCAAAAAAAAATGTCAGAAAATTTTTATTTCGTAGAACTTGTAGTGTTTCATAAATAACAATATGAGAATTAACATTATTTCCCATTTATTATTGTAGCACATGCATTTAACAGTTCACAACTTTGTTTAATTTGTAGAAGATATCAACGGTCTGCATCTGTGAAGCATGCTGCAAAGTTGTTTCTATTTGCATTTAAATTCATGTGCTATGCAAATCAAAAGACTGTTCTCATTTTTTTCCTTATGACACTTGTGTCTATGTTTTCTTGAAAAAAAAAGAACAGTTTTGTTGTGAAGTTCTCTAGATTCACCAGAACATTTCTTAGTAAAAATGAACAACAGATTGGATTTTGGTCTAGAAGTTCTGTATATTTCACTTACTTGCATTAATGCAACCAGGACAGCAACCACACAAAGAGGCTGTTGGATAGTAGATGGTATCAGCTGGACAATCATCCTCAGTAATATCTGTAACACACTGTCTTTCACTGTCACAGCCATACAGAATACTGTCACATGTCTCAGCACTATCTAGGTATTGACAGTATATACAACTCATGAAAGTGGATAACATTACAATTACAATGATACTCTTTGTGTACATTTTGTACTGATTTAGGTAGAGACAGTAGCCTCTTCTTACTGTCAGAGGCAAATGTCAATCTCACAGTTGCTCTGTATCAATGATGTGAAGCACATGTGCCACAAAATGGATATGATAAGATATCAAACTGTATATCTCACAATCAGATTCAAGACACACCCATTGCTTACGTTTGAGCAGATAAAAGTGCTGTTGAAAGTTTCCATAATGTGAGCATAACCATGCTACAGAAAACATGTCAATCTGATAAGCAACACCAAGAAACAACACATATGTTATATGTGCTGCTGTATGAAGACTGTTAAACAAACAGACATTTGTGATTTTTTATGACAGACATGCATTTGTTGTAAACTTGTGCAACAGGTTCTTCATTTTAGTTTTTAGCTAAGCCAGAAACTTGCAGAAATTACAAACTTCATTACAGACCTTAATACAGAAGTGTGTCACCTTTACTGTTATACTTCAGTAATGGATTTTTATGTGTATATGGTACTTTTGAACATCCATGTTATTTCCTTATATGCTTTTTTCCCTTAAAAATATACACTTATTTGGAAATAGTGTGCAATTCTGAATCTTTCACAAAATATCCACCAACACACTTTTCTGTTTCTTGGCATTACACATGTATTATATGAACACTTGTATCATTATAGGATCATTGCCATTATCATTTTAACCATGTATCATCTCATCTCCATTTTTGACTTGTGCTATATCATCATATGCTTCTCCATACACAATGTATGATCTACAGGATTAATAAAATTACAATTACAATTACAATTGTGATAACTCAAAATGCTCCAGAATATTTCATGGTATCAGTATATTTCTATTTCTCAAATATGTTATTAGTTTTTATTGCACTGAATGATATGTAATTATGATGTGTTAAATGTAAGGCTTTTTACATGTGGCTCATACCGCATAAAGAGCCTTTTTTCTGATGTATGAGAGATGAATGTGAAATAAAAATAAGCAAACAATGGCTGTCAGTAGCACAAAGCTACTCATGAAGCTAAAAGCTGGTAAGGAATATCTAAGTTCAGAAACTGAACAAATATAACAGGAAACAGTAGACTACACAACATACCAAAGAGTGATACAAAAGAACTCATAATGTCTCTTAAATGGAGATTAACATGTGTTCAGAGATGCAAATATAATTGTTTACTTCATTGCATACCATCATGTCCTTCCTAACTGGTCCTGTACAAAAAGATAAAGTTAAAGTAAATAAAGAAGTACAAAATAACTGCAGCCAATTCAAGAATGTGACATTCAATGACATATTTAAAATGAGAAGACTTCACAAAACTAATGGCATTCATCTCAACAGATTGGGAAAGAGCTTTGTAACCAGAAAAAGTTTAGAAATATTAGGCAAGAATTAAGTCCTCAGCCAAATATTTCAAGCATCATGCCTCTCAAAGACAAAAGGAATGTGTTTAATTCTATAAACTTACAATGAAAAGTAATAGGAGTTATTTCTTAAGAGAACAAATACGATGACAAGAACAATATATTTTCTGGAAAACTAAACACTCCAACAGTCTTAAATTAGACACTTTCTGTATATATGATTCATATAGGCTTCATATAAATGTACACTTGTATGACTTAACTAATGCATCATTTTTGCATTGTAATCTAAAAGGCTTGGGAAACAAAATCAAGGCTTTGTTACAGACCTAGATCCACACATAGCTGTTGTTAAGTAGCACCAGAAAACTAGATATAAAATTCATGATTTCAAGTTACAGAATTATAATCCAACGTTGTTTATTGTAATACAAGGTATAAAGGAGATGGGACCCCTATTTGTGTAAGGAAGACCCAGTTCATAAGAACTGTAGAAAAATTGTAATGAGTGAATGCTTTTTATCTTAAGAAAGCTTTTGAAGCAGTAATAATTAAATCAGTGTGTCAGTTCATGGTTTTCTTTTTAGCGTGCATATATATGGACCACTCTGGAAATTTTGAGGTTTTTTTTACAAAAGTATGGGATATTGTAATGGGGAAGCTAAACAGAGGGCACAGAACTTTAAATGTTATCCTACTTGGAGATCTGAATATCAACACATTTTGTGAAAACCAGGAAGTAAACATTTTGGGGATTGCATCCTATCCTATGGAGCTAAAGAATTACTTGGACCTATACCCACTAGAATATCTGATATATGCAAGAGCTCAGTAGATCAGCTGATGACCAATCATGAAAATAGTGTCTCAGCAGACATTGAAAATGGACAAATCTCTGATCATTTAGACAGAATTAGTAACAGAAGGCAATTCTGAGTTTAAACAAAACAATAAATATGAGCATAAGGAAATACTACTTGGCAACAACATTGTCATCCTAAGATAAAGTCTGAGGGAATTATCTTGGGAATCAGCATGTAGAGCTGATGGTATTGACAAGAAAAGGAAAGGTTTTTAGAACTTTTAGCTTGGTACAATGATGTCAAGGAAGATGTTGACTGCACACTGCAGCCCTACCCTGTCCCCACTATGGCCCTGCTCACAGCATACTCCCAGAAGCAGCACTACAGCATCCTCCAGCCCTACTCTTCTGTACATACCCCTCTCCACCCCAATGCCCCCCATACCCCTATCACCCAGAGGCTGCTTCTAACATCAGATGCAGTTGCTGTATGCAGTCTGGCCTCAGCAGCCAGGGACAGTGGATGGTCATGTGTGTGTGAGTTGCACTTGTATGTGTTTTCTACTTTAGAAGAAGGTCTCTTGGCCAGAAGCTCAACTGCATAGCAGACCTTTTGTTGGTCCTGTCTGCAACTCAATGTCTCCTCTATGTGGTGAGTAGCACTCTATCTTTTCATCTATCCTTTTCATAATATTGTTGTAAATATAATTTCTGTATGTCATAGAGCTCCATTTGTGGCCTTTTACTGTTTAAATGCTATGTGAATGATTTTCCAAGTGTCCAGGAAAACAACCACCTTATCTTTATGTATGATGATGACATGTCTAGCAATGCAGAGGCACAGAATTTCTTTGAAAAAGCAAAAACTCCATTTTCATTTTTTCGAAACCAAGGGGCATATGTAAAAGAATTGATGAAAAAGATGAGTGCCAGAGAATAGCCTGTTGATATCCTGTACTGGGATGACTTAGGTTTCAGAGAGCAATGACTGTGAACAAGACCTTACTCTAAAATTTAACTCAGTGCACAACTGTCTCAGTAAATAACTACACAGTTATACTGCAGTTACGCATTTTTGAAGTCACCCTTGTCACTCATTATCCCTGGAAATATATAAGTATTCTAACTTGCTACAGTTTTTTTGCCTGCAAGGAAGTTTATCATTAGATTTGTAAGGCATATTGAAATCATTTTAAAAATTGATAAAAAACACTCTTGACTACAATCAAATATTTATTTGCCATGGCTATTAGTTTCAGTCAGAATGACCATTTATACTGACATTTAAATGTGAAATGAATTTAGTGGGAAGTCTAATAATAGTAGTAACATATATAATACATGAAACAGGACAAAACAATTAAAACAAGAAATTATACCCATAACGGTAGTTGGTGGCAGAGCATATATTGTGATTCTACAAACATCAGCTGCTAAGGAGAGCAATGTAGTTGTTGCTGAAATATGCAAATTTCTGCCTACTGAATGCTGAATTATATCAGCAATAGCCAGTCAGGCATACAAGACATAAAACAATTGTTACAATAAGACAGATATAGAAAAGTTACACACAAGCTAATAACAAATTAAGAAATAGGTACATCACATTACATAAAATAACTGCTGTAAACAGCATTTTCTCAATACATGATAAAAACGTTAATAGAAGAGATAATCAATAATAATCAGTTGTGAGAACACTGATAGCCATTTAGGGTATTTTCCAAAAATTTTGATATCATATTAGATCATTTGCCAACAAAGATAGTGGTAGTTCGATGGAGACAGCGCTGATGTATCAATATGCGACATCCAGTGGATGATGATTTCGCTGAAATTCTCTTCTGTTCAAATGTGCACATTGGAATCTCTATGCTGCTTCCATGGTAAATAATAGCATCACTTAAGAAGTATTTTCACTGACACTACAATCCAGGAGCAGTCTACAATACCTGACATGCATTTCTACATACCTGCCTGTATGCCAGTACGTATTTAACATCCAGCCACTGTCACAGCTTTGAAATCATCTTCCACTGGATGTTACATACCAACACATAAACAGGAGCATCCATGGGAACAATTGGTGTCACTTAATTACTATCCGTGCTAGCATACGTCCTATGAGATTTCAGCAAATCTCCGCAAATTGTTATCAGTGTTCTCACAACCAATTATTATTGGTTATCTCTTCTATATATATTTTATCATAAACTGATGAAATGCTGTTTATTGCAGTTATTTTATATAATGTAATGTACATATTTCTTCATATTTATTACCTTTTGTGTAACTATTCTGTATCTACCTTATTGTAACAATTGTTTTATGCCCTGTATGCCTGATTGGTATGACTGATGCCATTCAGTATTCAGTTTTCAGTAGGAAGAACTTTGTGTATTTAAGCAACAGCTACATTGCTCTCCTTAGTAGTTGATGTTTATGGTGTCACAACATCTGCTCTGCCACTGCCTACCATCAGGGTATAGTTTCTTCTTTTAACATTTGTTATATATCATGCATTTTATATTTTACTACTATTATCAGAGATCCTTCTAAATCAATTTTGCATTTAAATTTAAGTATAAATGGGCTAAAGATGGTCACATTCTCACTGAAACCCATGACCACTACAAATAAATATTTTATTTTGGTCAAGACTAATTTCAACTTCTGAGTGACAATTGTGCCATCAAAGATGCATAACTATAGTGTAATTATGTAGTTATTTACTGAGACATTTGGGCACTGGGTTAAATTTTAAAATAAGGCTTTGTTCAAAGTCATTGCTCTCTGAAACCTAAATCTTCCTAGTATAACATCTCAATGGGCTGTTTTGTGGCTGTCATCTTTTCCACTGTATTTATTACTAACTCATGAATGTGTGATACTTAGTCTAAAATCTGCAAGCTAGCAAGTTGAAATGTTCAATTAAAACATATGCTATAACCATTAAAAAAAGCATACAGGAAAGTTGTAACAGCAAGAAAAACATTAAACAGTGATACACATATTAGGATAAGTATGAAGAAAGCAAAATCAGTCTGGAAAGTAATATTGTTAGGGGCAAAGTATATAACAGAAAAATTACCATACAAACTATAGGAAAAATTAATGAGGATCCACTAATGTTGCTACCATATTCAATGAACATTATTCAAGTGTAGCCCAAAACTTAATTAAAAACAATATAATTTTGAACCCTAGGCCTAACATAAAAATTCCTATAAATAGAAAAACTATGTTTTTGTATCCAGTTACAACAGAAGTAAAAAATGCTATTTGCATCCTAAAAAAAGAAAATGTCACATGGCAATGATGTTATACATACCAATCAAAGTAATCAAACTTAGTGCAGAAAATGTAATTTAACTCCTTACAGACATTATTAACATTTTTGAGACAGCGTCTGCCCATTGCCTGTGCTCAAGTGAGACTCGAGTACTGTATTAAATAAGTTAATATCTCATTTTATACAGGGATATTCACTAGAGCTCTCAAAAAATTTACAATGAAACATCTTTTTAAAGAATATAACAGGTATTAAAAAGCAGACTACAGACTAGAGTCATAATCATTTGACTGCTCAAGAATTATTGAAGAATAATGTTTGAAACACTGCCAGATTTCCTGAATAAAAATAAAATACTCTCCATTGCACAAAATGGCTATAGGAAAAACAAAATTCACAGAAACTGCAGGATATGACTTTTGGAAACAGGTTCTTCATGCTGTAGACAATGATGAACCACACTGGGAGAAGTTTATTAACCTTTCTATGGAATTTGATGTCAACCACCATGATCTGGTTCTCAGTACATCATACTGTTATGGTTGGACAGTTACACAATGATGAAACTTTTGTCTCAACCTTCAAAGTAGTTAGTCATGGGATAACCCAAGGTTCTGTATTAGGCTCCATATCTACATCTACATCTATACCCTGAAAACCAAGATGAGGCTTACGGCAGAGAGTATGTCCCATTGTACCAATTATTAGGGTGCCTTCCTGTTCCATCCATCTATGAAGCATGGGAAGAATGATTTTTTGAATGCCTCCGTACATGCAGTAATTATTCTAATCTTATCTGAAGGTCCCTATGTGAGTGATACATAGAGGGCTGCAGTATTCTCCTAGAGTAATCATCTGAAGTTGGTTCTTGAAACTTTGCTAATGGACTTTCTCAGGATAGTTTACATCTATTTCAAGAGTTTTCCAGTTCAGTTCCTTCAGTATCTCTGTGACACTCTCCCACACAGTAAACAAACCTGTGACCATTCATACTGCCCATCTCTGTATATGTTCAATATTGTCTGTCAGTCCTGTGTGGTACAGATCCCACACACTTGAGTAATATTCTAGAACCTGTTGCACAAGTGATTTGTAAGCAATATCTTTGTAGACTGATTGCACTTCCCCAGTATTCCACCAATAAACTGAAGTCTATCACCTTCTTTACCCAAAACAGGATCTATGCGATCATTACATTTCATATCCCTACAAAGTGTTACACCCAAGTATTTGTATGAGTTGGCCAATTCCATTGATTTTATAACTCATTGATGTTATAGACATAGGATCCAACTTTTTTTTCATTTTGTGAAGTGTAAAATTTTACATTAATGAACATTTAAAGCTGCCAATTCCTGCACCAGTTTGAAATCTTATCAAGACCTAACTGAATATTTATGCAGCTTTTCTCAGATAGTATTTCACTATACATAACTGAATAATCTGCAAAAAGCCTGATTTTACTACCAATATTGTCTGCAAGGTCATTAATATACAATATGAACATCAAGGCAGCCCTGCAGCCAAGCGACTAGCGCGAGGTTTGGTGTTCTCGTAAAGATAAGTTATTTTAGATTATAAAACACATAGATTAGTACTGATTACGTGGTAAATAAGTGTATTAGTGTGCCGTTTAAGTGTACCATTAAAGGTTTCATTTCTCATTACGTAATATAGCAGAAAACGCGAAAAGACCGTACAGTCGTATTTTCTGTTTACGTTCTGCTGCAGCAAATCTATAGAATTTCGTTTAGTTGTTCCTTGCTCTCTCCAGCAATTTAACTTAGCGTACCTCTTCATTATTTAACTAGCATTTCCGGAAAGTAGCGTAAAGTTTAACTTGTTGTTTCAGAAACTTTGCACTTTTGTTTTTGTTTACACACAGTTGCGTATAGGCCAAATTTGTGTAACGATATTTTCGTGTTTATCTGTAATTTAACTGACTTATTCTTAATAAATTATTACGTTTATCATGAGTGAAAAGTGCTTGACTTGCCGTAGAATTGTTAGGTCGGGGCTTTGGTGTGATGGGTGCTGTAGTTTTTTCCATGTGGGTGACTGTAGTGGCGTGGGAATAGGGGAAGTAAATGAGACTCATCAGTGGTTTTGTAGGATTTGTAGTAGAGATAGGAAGATACTGGAACAGGAGGGGAAAATTGCTGCCCTTCAGGCTGAGTTAGACAAGGCCAGGGGAGATCTTGACAGGTTAAGGAGGGAGAAGGGTAAAGAGAGGTGGGAAGTGGCAACAGGCAACAGGAGGAACAGGCCTAGAACTTTGTCTGACAGCTTTATGGTGAATGTGGAAAATAGATTTGACCTGTTGCTTCAGTTAGAAGCTGGTGAGCCTCAAGCAGTTACAGGTGTAGACAGGGCACAACAAACTTTCAGCAGCAAATTGAAAAGTAAGAATGTAGGGAAATCAGTAAAGAGAAAGAAAGTGTTGTTGTTAGGTAGTTCCCATGGAAGAGGTGTTGGCCAACTCTTGCAGGATGAACTAGGATCAGAATACCAGGTCACCAATTTTTTTAAACCTAGTGCTGGTCTGGAGCAGGTGACAGAGGATTTAGGATCACTTTGCAAAGATTTCACTAAGGAAGACACCGTGGTTATAGTGGGTGGGGCAGGTAACAGTATTGACAGAGATCCTGGGTACAGCATAGAGTGTGACCTGGCGAAGATTGCATCAGCATCGAGGCATACCAGTGTTGAGTTTGTATCTGTTCTTGGGCGCCATGACCGACCTCATTTGAACTCTTCTGTCAAGAGAGTTAATTTGGAGCTGGAACGGCTGCTCATGTCGGGTGCGGGGTCACACATTGGTGGGGTTCATGTTGATTCTGTCAGTAGGTGGGATTATACTAGGCATGGCCTTCACCTCAACAGGAAGGGGAAGGTTAAATTGGCTGGGGAAATAGCAGGAAAGTTAAAGGGGGGAGGCACTGTCATGAGTGGTAAAATACCAGTGGTTATAGGATTCAGAAAAGACCCTTTTTTAGGGTAGGGAGGACAGAAAGAAAACAAATTTTAAGAGAGGTTAGAACTGAGACAAACCTTCAGTTTGAGAAAGAAATCAAAAAACATAATTCCAGCTTATTACATCAACATAAACAGCCATTGGTTAAGAATTTTCAACTGTCAGCAGATATTTTAACTCCATCCAATTTTAAGTCAGTCAATGTGAAATGTCAGCTATCTTTATTGCATCAAAATATTCGAGGACTGAGAAATAAAATTAATGAATTAACTATCTGCATAGATGAATTAGAGTCTTCAAACCCAGCTGACATAATCTGCCTCTCTGAACATCATGTGACCACTGGTATAGAACTTTTAAGTGTTACAGGGTTTAGGTTAGCATCTCACTATTGTAGATCAGAAATGGAGAAAGGAGGAGTTGCCACATTCATCAGGAACTGTCATAAATTTAAGAACATAGACATTCATAAATTTTGCCTAGAACAGCATATGGAAGCATGTGCAACAGAATTAGATTTTCACAAAAAATCTTTCATAATATTAAGTGTATATCGAGCACCTGCAGGTAACTTTAATCTGTTTGTAAACCACCTTGAAGCTGTACTGGCCCATTTAACAACCAAAAACAAAGAAATAGTGGTTGCTGGTGATTTCAATGTAGATTTCCTTAAAGACTCTCCCAATAAGAACCTATTTGAGTTAGTAACACTATCATTCAACTTAATTCCCACAGTAAAGTTCCCCACTAGGATAACCACTTGCTCACAAACAGCCATTGATAATATCTTTATAGAAAAGTCAAATGAACAAAATTATATTACAAAACCAATAGTCAATGGCCTCTCAGACCATGACATGCAGTTCCTTCTGTTAAATGTTAATACTGAACAGGATATAAAATCTGTTAAATCTGAGCTCAAGAGGGTAATCAGTAAGCCAAAAATTGATTATTTTAGGACACTCCTCAGAGACATTCACTGGACTGATGTTTACAGTGCTCATGGCACGAATGAAAAATATAACATTTTTGCTAATAAAGTGCTTACCTTATTTGAACACTGCTTTCCCCCAAAACTTACCAAGGTTAGAGCAAAGTCTACAAAGAAGCCATGGATTACTCGAGGAATAGGGGTATCTTGTAAAACAAAAAGAGAACTGTATCTGTCAATCCGAAACATTTCCAATGTTGATGCTATAGCACATTATAAGAAATACTGCAAAATATTAAAGACTGTAATACGGATGTCAAAGCAAATATATTACAAGGAAAAGATAGTCATATCAGATAACAAAATAAAGACAATATGGGATATAGTGAAGGAGGAGACCGGTAGAACCAGACATGAAGAGGAACAAATAGCATTAAGAGTAAATGATGCATTGGTGACAGATGTGTATAGTGTTGCAGAACTTTTTAACAAACATTTTATAACTGTTACTGAAAAGATGGGGTTGTCAGGTTCGGTAGATGCTGCTATGGATTACCTTAGACCAGACATTTCAAGTAACTTCCATAATATGAATTTGACCCTCACTACCCCAACAGAAATAATGTCCATCATAAAATCTTTAAAATCAAAAACATCTAGTGGGTATGATGAAATATCAACAAAGTTAATTAAAGAATGTGATTCTGAGCTAAGTAACATATTAAGCTATCTGTGTAACCAGTCGTTTATCAGTGGAATATTTCCCGAATGGCTGAAATATGCTGAAGTTAAGCCACTGTTTAAGAAGGGAGATAAAGAAATAGCATCAAATTTCCGTCCAATTTCACTGTTGCCAGCATTCTCAAAAATTTTCGAAAAAGTAATGTACAGTCGTCTTTATAACCATCTTATCTCAAATAACATACTGTCAAAGTCACAGTTTGGATTTCTAAAAGGTTCTGATATTGAGAAGGCCATCTACACTTACAGTGAAAATGTACTTAATTCATTAGACAAAAAATTGCAGGCAACTGGTATATTTTGTGATCTGTCAAAGGCATTTGACTGTGTAAATCACAATATCCTTTTAAGTAAACTAGAATATTATAGTGTAACAGGAAATGCTGCAAAATGGTTCAAATCTTATATCTCTGGCAGGAAACAAAGGGTGTTATTAGGAAAGAGACATGTATCAAGCTATCAGGCATCATCCAACTGGGAACTAATTACATGTGGGGTCCCACAAGGTTCCATTTTGGGGCCCTTACTTTTTCTTGTGTATATCAATGACCTTTCATCAGTAACATTACCAGATGCCAAGTTTGTTTTGTTTGCTGATGATACAAACATTGCAATAAATAGCAAATCAAGTGTAGTCTTAGAAAGATCAGCCAATAAAATATTTGTAGACATTAATCACTGGTTCCTAGCCAATTCTTTATCACTAAACTTTGAAAAAACACACTACATGCAGTTCAGAACTTGTAAGGGGTGTCCCAAGAGTATATGTCTAACATATGATGACAAGAAGATAGAAGAAGTGGACGGTGTTAAATTCTTGGGATTACAGCTTGATAATAAATTCAACTGGGAGGAGCACACCACAGAACTGCTGAAGCGTCTTAACAAATCTCTGTTTGCAATGCGAATTTTGTCAGACATAGGGGATATAAAAATGAAAAAGCTGGCATACTATGCTTACTTTCATTCCATAATGTCATATGGGATTATTTTCTGGGGTAATTCATCAAGCCAAGCTAAAGTTTTCCGGGCAGAAAAACGTGCAGTAAGAATTATATGTGGTGTGAACTCAAGAACATCCTGCAGAAGCCTGTTTAGGGAACTAGGGATACTAACTACAGCTTCCCAATATATTTATTCCTTAATGAAATTTGTCATTAAAAATATATCACTTTTTCAAACCAACAGCTCAATTCATGGAATCAATACTAGAAATAAGAATAATCTTCACAAGGATTTAAAGTCACTTAGTCTTGTACAAAAAGGTGTGCATTATTCAGGAACACACATTTTCAATAACTTGCCAGCAGCCATAAAAAGCTTAACAACCAATGAAATTCAGTTTAAGAGAAGCCTAAAGGATTTATTGGTGGCCAACTCCTTCTACTCCATTGATGAATTTCTGAGGAAAACCAACTGATTTGTATATAAGTACAACATAACTTCTGCACAATTTCAGTGCAGTAATGTGTTCACTGAAAATTTGTGTGTGTGTGTGTGTAAGTATAATCTAACTTCTGCACCATTTCAGTGCAGTAATGTGTTCATTGTAAATAAGTATTACAGTAGTTGTATTACATGTTTCTTACCTTATAAATAAATATAAAACTTTTTTATTTTAAATTCAGTGCAATAGTATTTGTAAAATGTCTCTTAGTGTTCATTAAAAAATGACGATCATTCCACTTGGGACCTGTGGAATGGTACATTAGCTTATTTGTTTTAGTTTAAATATT
The DNA here is from genome assembly GCF_021461395.2 of Schistocerca americana. Classification (NCBI taxonomy): domain Eukaryota; kingdom Metazoa; phylum Arthropoda; class Insecta; order Orthoptera; family Acrididae; genus Schistocerca; species Schistocerca americana. Next base: position 292,316,546 of record NC_060130.1, read on the forward strand.
TGTCATGTATTGTTGTTTTTCTGACATGTTCCACATCCTGGAGGACCTCCTCACTACGGATCAATTGGAATGAAAGTAAATCTAATCTAATCTAATCTAATCTAAGGATCCCAACATACTTTCATGGGGCACACCTGGTGTTAATTCTACATCACCATTTATTACCAGGTCTTTGTTATTCACCAGCCATGGCTAGACAGACTGTGTCAAAGTTACAATCAAGTGATTTACTATATAATGAATTACAGAATAACATCTAAACTTTATACAGGTGATGTAAATATACTGTATTGTTCACCGATCCATTCGATTTCTTCACAGTCAAAATTCTTGGACTCAGTATAGTGGGCATTGTTTTAGGCAGTTTGTTTCTTGAAGTTGTCCAGCGGCAGGGTCTGCAATTCAACATGAAGTTTGTGGAACATCCTCACAGAGATCACTGGAAAACTGACTCTTGTTTTGGACAGTCGGCAGGTTGGTAGATTTATGTCTTCTTTGCTGTTGGTATTATGTTTATGAATGTTATGTCTCTTGCTGTAGGTGTCTAAGTTTTCCCTTATGTGGATGAGACATAATAATACATAGTGGCTATAAACAGTCATTATTCCCAATGTTCTGAATAACGGTCTGCAGTGTTCCTGGCTACTGCTCGACGTAATAATTCTTATTGCCTTCTTTTGAAGTAGCAGCACATCCTTGCAGCCTGCCAAATGACCCCATAGCTGTAATCCATACAAAATGTGGCTATGGAATGAAGCATAGTAGACAGTTATCAGAAACTGGTCTGTAATCACTTTTTTTTAATCTTCATAGGAGCTATATTACATGAGAGAGTTTCTTGCATACATGCACAGTGTGTCCATTCCATGAGAGTTTGTGGTCTATTGTGAAGCCTAGCAGTTTCACAGAATCTATATGGTCAGAGTACATGTTTTTTCTAAGGCTGCATACCATACACTGGGTTTTTTCTTCGTTTACTTTCATCCTGTTGGCGATGAACCATATTTTAGTGTTTTCAACTGTACATCAGACTTCATGACTGCTTGGGCAGAATTTTCCCCTTTGGCAATAAGAGTGGTGTCATCCACAAATTGTAGTATCTCACCAACTTCACTTAGATCATTTACAAAAATGAGGAAAAGGTGTGGGGCTATGACCAAACCTTGTGGCACGCCGTGCTCTACCTTCTGTTCCTGGAATGTTGCTCCTTGGATTGAAACAATTTGCCTTCTGTTTCTCAAGTAAGACTGAAGTGTAGCTAGAGCTGTACCTTCCACACCATAGCATTTTAGTTTTTTGAGGAAGATCTTGTGGGGGATGCAGCTGAAAGCTTTGCTTAGATTGCACAGTGTGAGTGTCACAAACTCTCTCTCTCCTCAAATGCCTGCATCACTTTTCTTAATAAGTCTAATGCTGTAGTGGTACAGGACTTTCCCTTCTGGAACCCATGTTGTGCATCTTTTAAGAGATTGTTTTCTTCAAAATAAGTTAGGATCTGATCTTTCATGATGGATTAAATCACTTTTGTTAGCATAGTAATGATTGATATTGGCCTAAAACTTGACACATTACCTGGGTTTTCTTTTTTGTAAACTGGTACTGTCCTTGCAAGTTTCAATAAATCTGGGAAAACTCCTGCAGATAGGCAGTTATTTATAGCTGTTGCTAATGGCTGTGCTATTTCTCCAATAATTTTCTTTAGGACAGTACAGGACATCCCGTAGATGTCTTGAGTCTCCGAAGTTTTGTAAGATTTTACTATTTTCACTATGTCATTTGCATGTACTTTTTTCCATGTTTCAAATTTACTGTGAATTTTATTTGGTAAGTAAACAGCAGGATCTATAACCGAGTCTGTGATCTCAGCTACAGTGTTTATAGCTTCGATTAAGTAATCATTGAAGTCATCAGGACTGCAGGCCTTAGAAGAGGAAGTAGGCTTCTTCCTACGTTCATTTACTAGAGTCCAGGCTGCTCTGCACAGATTATAGGCTTCTCTTGTGAATCTATCATTCTCCGTCCTTTTAGCTTCTTCTACTTTTGTTCTGTAAAATCTCTTGGCCTCTAAGTAATTGCTGTGTAACAATTGTTTACTATTTGGATCTATGGCTGCTTTGTCACAGTCATTTCACATAATGACAATGTTTTTTAGATTAGCTAGCTTAGGTGTGTACCATGTTTTTGCATTTACTATTTTCTGGTTTCTTTGTGCTTCACCTGTGTGTCTTTTCTTTGGTATCAGTGGGAACATCTCATCTAATTTGGTTTATAGTTTCTGGAAAAGAACATTTAAGGCATCATTGGCTTTTGCTTCTGTAATTAATTGCTGCTAGTTTATACTTGACAATGAGACATTGAAAGTGTCTAGTTTTTCTTGTGGCATTACTCTTCTGTGAAACACATAATTTGATTGCCATGTATTTGTCTGTTGGTTGCCCAGAGTCTTTGTTTGTAGTTTCATGACTAATGCACTGTGGTCTGCTATCATTGCATCAACTACATTTATTTTGTAACTCCAGGTATCTAATTTGTAATAATGGTGTCGAAGCAGGCATCACCTCAAGCTGGAAGTCTGTTTGCTATAAAGAGACCATAACTATTTACTAAATTTGAGAACGCTCTCTCTTTCGTACTATTTTCACTTATGTGTACATTTAGATCGCCACACAGAGCAATTTTTGGTTTAAGGTGTGTTATGTGAGGTAAAAAACTTTCCATGTTAGTGATAAAGTTTTTGAAATTTCCATTTGGTGAACAGTACCCTGAAACAATAATCATATTCATATCTACTAGTCTGACAATGACTCTCCACCCAAGATAACATGTTGCATCCTCTCCACCAAAAAGTCATCATCCAGTCACAAATTTCACTTGATATCCCATATGACAGGTGTGGCACTGAGTCAAATGCTTTTCAGAAATCAAGAAATACAGCATCTTCCTGATTGCCTTGATCTGATGCTTTCAGAATGTTATGTGAGAGAAGTACAAGTTGAGTTTCACATGATCAATGTTTTTGAAATCCATGCTGGTCAGCATTTAGGAGGTCATTCTCTTCAAGATGCCTCATTTTGTTCGAACTCAAAATACATTCTAAGATTCTACAACAAATCAGTGTCAAGGATACTGGACAGTAGTTTTTTGGATCACTTCTACTACCCTTCTTGTAGAGGGATGTGACCTGTGCCTTTCTCCAAGAACTGGGCATGGTTTTTTGTTCAAGGGATCTATGATAGGTTATAGTTAGAAGAGGGATTAGCTCAACAGCAAATTCAGTATGGAACCTGACAGGAATTCCATCAGGGCCTGGAGCTTTGTTCAGTTTAACGATTTCAGCTGTTTCTCAACACCAGTGACAAATGAGAAGTCTACATTAAAAAAATTAAGAGAATTAAATTAAATAGCTGTGAAACATCATCTCACAAATATAGGGAAGACATAAATACAAACTCAATGTTCAGAATCAAACTGCACAAGGTCTTGTTAGTTTGAGACAAGATGTAAAAGCTTTAGTTGTTATTGATTGAATTGATCACACAATGAACTGTATTGCTGTTGAAAAAGATGAAATATTATGTGTACTAACTAGGACTAATGAAATTACAGCATTGGTTGCTAGAAGTCAGTTCGACTCAGTCACTTGCATATAATCTGTGTGGAGAGAAATATCTGACATTTACAGACATACATAGTTTTCTGAAAACTTCTATAATTTTTTAGTCAGTAACATATGAATTGGTGGTCAATGTGTGGAAATGAATTATCAATTTAGAAACAGTACTATATATGATTGCAATAATGATGTAAGTAATGAAATATTTACAAGACCCAACTTTGATGCAAAATCTTGTGCTCTTAACTTGCAAATATCAGCGACTGATCAAAAATTTTGTAAAATTATACAATGTGACACTAAAACAATGATAATGCTGTAATTAATTCATGGACAGTTTTCTAAATCTGATGAAAAATTTCAAAATATTTGATCTTTTAGCTGTATTGGAGAAAAGAATGACAGTCTGCAAAAATAAAATAATGTTAGTTAGTGGTAAAAAGTGCACAATTTTGGTTTACCAGTAGACTTAAAAGAAAAAGTGAATCTAAGATATAACAGTAACATCATGGATAGTAATGGAAGATGTGACAGTGAAATTATTTTTGTGTTTGTCTTGGAAGTGGAAAAAGCACCACAGCATGTAATAGTTGAAAGGCTCAAGCAGCCACTGGATAAATTGTGTAGCACTGGAAGCACAGTGATGCATATTTGTCAATGAGAGAACAATTATTTTCTTGTTTCCTTTTACTTTTATGAGTACTGTCTAATGATTTATTACCATGTTTTGTTGAAACTCATTAGTGATTTTGTAGGTTCTAGCCATTCAACATTTTTCCCTGCTCTTATTGAGCAATAGTGTGTGATTTTCAAACAAATGCATATAATGGCCTGTATGTAAACCTTGAAATTCTTATGGGGTAATTTGCAGAACTATGTTAATTATTGAAAAGGCAGGGAGTTGATTAGTTTGGTTCCTACTAGCATGTACAGTTAATGATAAATGATGAACTATGAAAATTATTTGAGATAATACTGGAAGCCCAAATCAAAATGTAAGTTTTTATCATGAATAACAGCTATTTTCAGTCATTCCATATATAATGTGAAGTATTTGTCAATCACTGTAGAACAACAAATTAAGAAGAAATTGATATGCTGTTGTCCTGATCTGCATGAAGGAGGCGATGTTGATTGTAATGATGATGTTGCTGAAATTGTTATCTATAACATGGTGATGAGGAAGTGAATATTATATGAGTACTACTGTCATAATGTTGAGTGGTAGCTTTTGTTACTGCAGCAGTGCATCAAAGTACAACATTCAGTACACCATTTCATTTGTGAGCTGAAACCCCAAGTATGTGATAGATGCCTGAAAAAAATTTGATTTCTGAAGATTACACTTAAGACCGGCAGTCTGTAAGACATGAAAAAGTGTGCGGAGATTTTGAAGATGTTCGTCAGTGGTGGAGCCAGTCACAACAATGTTGTCCTGGTAATTTATACACCCAGGGGCAGTGAGCAATAATTGTTCCAAGAATCGCTGTAAGAGAGCAGGGGCGCTGGTAAGCCTGAATGGCAATCGTTGGTATTGATAGAGGCCAAAAGGCGTGTTAAGGACCAGAAACTGGTGGGAAGCAGCATCAAGAGGAAGTTGATGATAAGCTTCTGACAGGTCAAGTTTAGAAAAATACTAGCCTCCAGCTAGTTTAGTGAACAATTCTTCAGGTCGAGGCATAGGGTAAGAGTCGATAAGGCATTGAGCATTTACAGTGGCTTTGAAATCTCCACAGAGACGAATATCACCAGTGGGCTTAGCAATGACAACGACAGGAGAGGACCACTCACTGGAAGTGACAGGAAGCAGCAAGACCCCTGAAGCAGTGATACGATCCAGCTCCCGGTTGACCTGATCACGAAGGGCCACAGGAATGGGACGAGCCCAAAAAAACTTAGGCTGAGCAGTGGGTTTGAGTGTGATATGAGCTTCAAAGTCATTTGCATGGCCTAACCCAGGAGAAAAAAGGGACGAAAATGTCGTCAACAAGGAATCCAGTTGAGCATAAGGAATAGCATCAGAGACGATATTGACAGAGTCATCTATGGAGAACCCAAAAATGCAAAAGGCATCAAAACCAAAAAGATTCTCCGTGTTACTATGGTCGACCACAAATATGGGAACAGTGTGAACAACAGATTTGTAAGATACCTCAGCATCAAATTGTCTCAAGAGAGAAATCTTCTGTTTATTGTAAGTCTGTAATTGCCTAGTGACAGGTGACAGGATTAGAGAACACAACCGAAGATACGTCTGAGAATTGATGATAAAGGCAGCAGAACCAGTATTCACCTGCATGCAAACATCTCGACCAAGTATTTGGACAGTGAGGAATAACTTCCCTGAAAGGGAAGAAGTACAATTGACAGACAACACAGAATCAGAATCAGCGTCATGTTCATGAACATCATGTATGCAGTCTGATTTGCAAACGGATGACACATGACCCTTTTTTTTTGCATTTGTGACACACAGCCCAATGTTGTGGACAATCTTCTAGTGAATGTTTCGTAAAACACCGAGGACATGAAGGAAGTTGCTGTGGGTTTTGCTGCAGTTTCTTAGAGGTTTGTTTACAGTTAGGCCGAGGCTGCACTTGGGAGCGAACTGCGGCCACATCGGCCGGTGGGGACATGCCATACGCTTTGTCAAGATTGCACAGAGGTTGTATTTCCCTGACGTCACCCCGTGCCTCTATTTGCGCTCCAGCGGCGCGAGAAATTTCAAAAGACTGAGTGATGGGTAGGACTTCATCGGGAGTCAGATTTGCCAACTGAAGGGCACGTTGCCTAACTTCTTTGTCGGGTGCCGATCGGATAATAGCATCCTGTACCATGGAATTGGTGTAGGATTCTTTGTGAACTTCAGTAACAAATTGACACTTTCTACTGAGGCCATGATGTTGAGCAGCCCAAGTGCGATAGGATTGATTCAGTTGTTTTTGACAACGATATAAGGCAACCCGAGAGGCTACCACATGCGTTTGCTTTTGAACGTAGACAGACAGAAGTGAGCACATTTCAGCAAAGGACAAAGATGCAGGATCTTTCAAAGGAGCCAATTGCGACAACAACCAATACATTTGAGGTGAAATCCATGAAAAGAACAGAGACTTACTTGTTTGTTCATCCATGACATGAAATGCCAAGAAGTGTTGTCGAAGACATTTTTCGTAATCAGACCAGTCCTCCGCCGTCTCGTCATAAGGAGGGAAAGTAGGTAGAGACAACGACGAGAGACGCCCTGCATTTGATGCCACGACGAAATCGCAAATCGCCGATGTGAGAAGCGTTTGCTGTTCAATGAGACCTTGCAATAGTTGCTCTAAAGTAGCCATGGAAACATGTGGGTCAATGATGGCAAAGAAAAATCCCATCCTCTTTGCCAATTGTAATAACAACAAGTTGAGCAAATATATTTCAAGGAAGACGCAATATATGAAAGTCACAGATCAAGTAAACAGAGTAAGACGTGTGTACACTTTAAAAGTCAAATCATAACTGAGTCAAAGTCTAGCAGCCGTTGGCTGGCTGGCCGCTTAGGTGGTGCTGCTGCTGCATGGCTGGCAGACAGCGCCGCATGTAGAGGATGCATGTAACTGCGCGGCGGCACTTTGAAAGATCGGCAAGTCACAACAAAACCAAACATTGTAGGCAAACTGTTATGTTCAGTGACATAATATTATAGATGATAGGTCACTGTTATTTGACTTGTGAGAAATTCTTTCTATAAAACAAAGTATGGATTGTACTGAGGAAAAGGATTCTTCACTGAAAAGTATGTATACTTTATTGCTTTTGATGATAAATATCTTTGCATGAAATAATCTTAAGAGTAGTATGTATTTTCATTCTGTCTATGTGTTGAGAAAATTTTGTGAGTAAAGTTTGTTTTCTCTTGACAAATACTATGCTGCTTTAAGACAGAATATGCAATTTACTGTTTTTGCTTATAAATATTACTTGTAGATATTGCATTATATATGCTTCATTTTGTCCTGCATAGTTTTGTGTGAAGATTTTCATTTGTAATTTAATGCAATTTGCAGCATTATTATGATTTCTTAAGCAGTTTTTAATGTATCTAAAAAATACTATATTACACTGAAATGATTTTTTTTTCATCACACAGTTATTAACCTGAAGGTGTTTTGGGGAAATGATATTAGTTCATGTATTTTCGGATTTTTGGGCTGTCATGTTTATGGGAATGCTTGTACATGACTTTGGGTGTATTAGGGAAACTATTATACTATAGCTGTGGAAATTTGGATCTCTTTGGTAAGTTATTGTAAGATGGATCAGACTGAGTGATCACTGTTGTCATAATATAGAGTTCTAGTCAGCATTTGAATTTTTATGAAAGAAATTAAACATTTTTAGGATAAATCTGGTTATAAGTAAAAATTCTTAGAGTAGATACACCAAATAGCTGTTTACAATAAGTAACCTTTATTTAAGACCAACTGTTTTGGCTTAATCACCATTTTCAAGTAAACATATAGCATCGTAAGAGTGGAACTGTCAAACTACTGCCACATCATAATTAACATTTAATTTCAAAATCTTGACATCATTTATGATCTTACTAAAGCAGTGACAGTTACAAAACAGTCCACTATTAATGCAATATGGACATCACATCAATCTAGACATATATGAAAATGGTGATTCAGCTGAACCAGTCTGTCATAAATAAAGATTACTTATTGTAAGCAGCTATTTGGTGCATCTACTCTAACAATCATGTTATTATCAGATATATATTACGCTGCTGGTCCTAAAAAAGAAAAAATAAGTAAAAAATTTTAAGGTGAAATTTTATGTATAATAACTATTGAAATATTGTCCCAGTGACACGATACAATGAATGACACTGGAAATGGAAATGGAGTCCCATGCTTCTAGACAGAGCATAGGGGAATGAGGCGGGAGACCTGCACTGCTGTACTAGGCAAGGTGTTAATGGATGTGGTTTGCCGTTGGCTTCCTCTGACCATAATGGGGATTAATGACGGTGATGAAAATGACACAACAACATCCAGTCTTCTCGGGACACATGAAAATCCCTGACCCCACCAGGAATCGAACTCAGGACCCTATACTCAGGAAGCTACCACGAGACCATGAGCGGCAGACATGAATGACATTAAGAATGAAAAATTGTTTTTCAGCTGACAAAGATAAGGCAAGCATCAAAAATTTTAAGAAGTGAAAGCTGGAAGTAATTTTGTAGGTAAACTTTATTGATAATGAAAACATTTTGAGAAGCTGTGAACATGTGCTGTAATTGACAGTGAACTGAATAATGATACATTGTAGTGAACATATTTGCTTTAATATAAAGCTGTTCAGACGAGAATTGTGTTTTGAAGTAGGGTCACTGAGATGTTAAGAAAATGTTGATGGTAGAATAGATATACTAATGATGGCATTGATGATGATATAATAACTTATATAATTTTTTGATGATGCTGTTGATGTTGACAATGCAGAAGAACTCATTATATAGTTATTGCAGTTCTGATGGCTGAGAGAAAAGTAAATTGACAACATCCAAGCACCTTTGTCATTAAATATATATCCTGGGACAATATCAATAACACAAATAGTAAAAGATTTTGGTCATAGCTGTAGTTGAACAGCTACAGAATATTTCAACAAATATTAAAAGTCAGTCATCAGCTGTATGAGAAAACCTTCATTTGGTTCACTTTACCAGTTTCAACAGTCAAGTTAAGGAAAATGTATTCAGAAAGTGTTATGTTCATTTATGTCAAGGACTAGATACTTGTGTTTGGAAAAATGCTGAGAACTCATTATATAGTTATTGCAGTTCTGATGGCTGAGAGAAAAGTAAATTGACAACATCCAAGCACCTTTGTCATTAAATATATATCCTGGGACAATATCAATAACACAAATAGTAAAAGATTTTGGTCATAGCTGTAGTTGAACAGCTACAGAATATTTCAACAAATATTAAAAGTCAGTCATCAGCTGTATGAGAAAACCTTCATTTGGTTCACTTTACCAGTTTCAACAGTTTAAACTGTCATCCCCACAAGTGAAACAGACTCAAATCACTGGGAAGCCAGAATCAAATGCTAGTGCTCTACAAAGATTTGGCAAAAAATACACATATAAAGCATGTGTGTCCAAAACAAATGTACAAAGATTGGACAGGACAGGTAAAACAAGTTTATAAAAACAAATATAAAAACATTAAACTTGAGAGCCACAACATACCTTACAGAATCAATAAAATAGTGTGACAACACTAAAATATTTGATAAGTGTGAAGAGTAGCAATGAACCATGAAATTGCAAATCATACATAGCATATGTGACAAAAGCCAATCAGCACACTGGTAACATGAAGCGCATTGAAAGATGCATATATACAAAGTGAGAGCACTAGAGAATGTATAAACTATAATAAAGTCTGCAACAGTTGAAGCGCAAGTATTCATTAAACCTTATAAAACTGTATTAAATAATTAACAAAAGCATTTTAAAAGACAGTAAACCATGGATCAAGTGTTAAGCAAACAGGCATATAAAAATAGCTTAATTACTATCTAAAGGGAACTAAACAACAGAACGTAAACTGTTCAAATTTTATTATCAGTTTATGGTGGTGCCTTGGGCCCCTGGAAAAGCAGCGATATGTTGAACTGTTCAGTATCAATCAGACAAGGCTGGCTGCTGGACATGTGTTAGCAGAAAACACGAGTAAGTGAGCCGCACTTGGGCTTTGGTAGTGGGGGATGCTGCCAATCTGAAGGTATGCGAGGGATCCCAGCACATGTTTACAAGTTGATTTGGTGTATAAAACCATGCCTCCAGCTTACATTGATGCTGTGTAAAATCTAGTGTGTGAGTGCCAATAAACCTTGGTAGATATTTCAGAAAGTCAGCTTGTGACAGTTGCACATTAAAAATGTGGCTATACCAAGAAAACATCATCAGAAAGTAAAAAATCAAAGTTACATAAAAGCCATTGGTGCAGATCAGACAGAAATAACAGAATGCAATTACTTTGAAATCTGTCAGCAAGCCAACTTTGAATCTGTAATCTGTAATCAGATACAAGAGTCAGACGTGAATAGGTTACTGCACATTATTTAAGAGAGAAGCTATACATTCAAAAAACAATATGTTTTTAGTGCAAGTTGATCATTCAGCAAATTCTTAGAGTTAAGGTGGGAATATCTATAAATTTCAACTTCCAAAATATTCATTTTGCACCCTCTGCCAACTATATGCAAAATTTCCATATCGAGTAAATATGGTGGGGTGAAAGTGTGTTTTTCGGTTTTAAGATGGTCTGCAAAAGTTGATTAGTAAGAATTGTCACAATCTTTGTTGAGTAGGTACTTGTGAAAACATTTTTAAAGGCCCTCCCTGTTTGCCCTATATAAAAGCTCAGGCTCCCATTGCATTAAATTTTATATATTCCAGAGTTGAGATATATTATGGTTGTTGGTCTCTCATCATATATAAAAATTGACTTAGTGAGATTAATAATTGTAAACACAGCACTGAGGCCATAATCTGTTAATGACTTGTCAGTCTGATATGACATGCCCCCTAGGAAAGAAACTGTAAATTATTTTTTGCTAGTGACAAACGTAGTGAGGTTGTTAATGGTAGACACCATGCTGAGGTCATAATTTCTTAACAGCTTGTCAATCAGATATGACATGGCCCCTAGGAAAGAAATTGTAAAATATTTTTCCCCAGTGACACCACCTTTATCAACTAAAGAAGAATTCGTGTGCTTATTACTTTTAGCTTTATGAAGTTTTTGACCTGTACTAGCCTGGTATCCATTGCTGACAGCAACTGTCTTAAGGTTGTTAAGCTTGTACAGCAATGACAGAGGAATTAAGAGGGATCTCAAACATGCAGTCAATCATAGCATGGAAAAATGTCACTTTATGTCTGAAAAGTTGACAGAAGTTACAGGGATGGTGTTATCTGTCATAGTAGATTTCCTATAAATGTCAAAACTAATTTTTCTATTTGCCACTAGTAAAAGAATTAGTGGCTGAAAATATTTGTAATGTTGAAAGGTTATTGACTGCTGATCTATACCATAAGAATGTTGTAAACAGATTTGGATATTTAAAAAAAGTGGAAATTGTATATCAAATTGAGAACAGTTATTTGAAACTACTTTGTAAATTTTACAGAAAGAATGAAAATTCTGTGAAACTGTTGTCCTTTTATATACTTTATTATACTGTGATACTTTATCCAAAAACATTACATCCAGATGAATGTGAAAAGTAATGACAACTTTATATGTTGCCTAAATTATGCTTTTGCATTTGTCAATAATAATTTTTGTATTGTTCTAATACACACATCAAAAAAAGGTTGGCATCACCCCAGTTCCCAGAATTCCTGAAGACAAACGTTGACTGTTGATATTGTATCACAGACACAGTCCTTTGACTGTTCAGAGATGTCACTAAACCCACGCAGAGATGTAAACAACCCTGCATGTGTAGCGCCTATTAGATGGAGGGGGCCCAACAGCGAATCAGTTCCAGTCATTCCACCAGGAAGGAGGTACACAGCTCGTGTTGTCTGAGTTCAACCATGCCTAGACAGTCAATACCACAGATCAATCATGTCCAAATTGTTACTTTGTGCCAGGAAGGGCTCTCAAAAAGAGAAGTGTCCAGGAATCTCTGAGTGAACCAAAGCGATGTTGTTCGAACATGGAGGAGATACAGCAAGACAGGAACTGTCGATAACATACCTTGCGAAGGCCGCCCAAGTGCTACTACTGCAGTGGATGACCACTGCCTATGGATTATTGGCTCAGGGGATGCCTGACAGCAATGACACCATTGAATAATGCTTTTTGTGCACCCACAGGATGTCGTGTTAGGACTCAAACTGTGTGCGATAGGCAGTATGATGCGCAACTTCACTCCCGACATCCATTGCGAGGTCCATCTTTGCAACCATGACACCATGCAGCTCAGTACAGATGGACCAAACAACATGCCGAATGGACCACTCAGGACATGTTCTCTTCAGTGATGAGTGTCACATATGCCTTCAACCAGACAATCACCGAAGACGTGTTTGGGGCAACCCGGTCAGGCTGAACGCCTTAGACACACTGGCCAGCGAGTGCAGCAAGGTGGAGGTTCCCTGCTGTTTTGGGGTGGCATTATGTGGGGCCAACATACACCACTGGTGGTCATGGAAGGTGGCATAATGACTATACGATACATGAATGCCATCCTCCGACCGATAGTGCAACCATATCGACAGCATATTGCCAAGGTATTCGTCTTCATGGACGACAATTCACGTCCCCATTGTGCACATCTTGTGAATGACTTCCTTCAGGATAATGACATCGCTTGACTAGAGTGGCCGGCATGTTCTCCAGACATGAACTCAATTGAACATGCCTGGGGTAGATTGAAAAGGGCTGTTTATGGATGACATGACCCACCAGCCACTCTCAGGGATCTATGCCAAATCGCCATTGAGGAGTGGGACAATCTGGACCAACAGTGCCTTGGTGAACTTGTGGATAGTATGCCACAATGAATACAGGGATGCATCAATGTAAGAGGACGTGCTACTGGGTATTAGAGGTACTGGTGTGTACAGCTATCTGGCCCACCACCTCTGAAGGTCTCACTGTATGGTGATACAATATGCAATGTGTGGTTCTCATGAGCAATAAAAAGGATGGAAATGATGTTTATGTTGATCTCTATTCTAATTTTCTGTACAGCTTCCAGAACTCTTGGAGGTGATGCAAAATTTATTTTGATGTGTGTATAATATACTCTAATTTGAGGGGGTAATTTCCATGTACTTACATGCTGTGGTAAATGCGCAGCTAATTAGTTACATTGTTCACATTTTTACTCCATTTTCAAAGTAATGTAGATCTTGTAATAGTTTTGTATAGAAATTGGCCAGATATGTTATTTGATCTAATTATTTGGTTTTTTAACTACAACACTCCGTTACTTTTGAATATGCTTGAAAATTCTTGTATGAACTTAAGTATTATTTAAGCTAATTACTGCATGGTTTAATGGAAATGTTTGTGCATGAGTTTCTCTGTAGATACTATGATTCAGATAATCAAAAATTATTTGTTTCTTCCTCTATACTACTGCTAATCACTTTATCACTGAATTTAAAATTTTGCCAACATAAAGATAGGACTATACTTTTCTAATCACCTCATTAGAATCAAATTTTATTCATTATGCCAGTTCCCACTTATGTTGACCATCTTAGTTATATATTATTGCAGCTACAACACTTGCATGCATTAAAACACAGTATATACTGTAGTTTCAAAAAATTAATTAGTTACAACTTTTACAATTTGGTACAGTATCACAATTTTGTCTCTGTGCTCATACTTACAAAATTTTTGGGGGCTATTGTACTGAAAAAAAATGTTAGTTATGTTGTTTATGTTGTGTAAAGAAAACGTATGTTAAAGTGAAACATTCCATATCATTACGAATCGTGTCGTATTCATGATCAATGGAACAAGTATTAATGAAATGTAATGTCTGTCTGCCTGTCTCTCTCTCTCTCTCTCTCTCTCTCTCTCTCTCTCACACACACACACACACACACACACACACACACACAAAAACTGTTGCCTCATCAGGAAAGAGGGAAGGAGAGGGAAAGACAAAAGGATGTGGGTTTTAAGGGAGAGGGTAAGGAGTCATTCCAATCCCAGGAGCGGAAAGACTTACCTTAGGGGGAAAAAAGGACGGGTATACACTCGCACACACACACATATCCATCCACACATATACAGACACAAGCAGACATATTTAAAGACAAAGAGTTTGGGTTCAAACTCTTTGTCCTCTTTGTCTTTAAATATGTGTGCTTGTGTCTGTATATGTGTGTGTGTGTGAGTGTATACCCGTCCTTTTTTCCCCCTAAGGTAAGTCTTTCCGCTCCCGGGATCGGAATGACTCCTTACCCTCTCCCTTAAAACCCACACCGTTTTTGTCTTTCCCTCTCCTTCCCTCTTTCCTGATGAGGCAACAGTTTGTTGCGAAAGCTTGAATTTTGTGTGTATGTATGTGTCTGTTTGTGTTTCTATCGACCTGCCAGCGCTTTCGTATGGTAAGTCACATCATCTTTGTTTTTAAATATATTTTTCCCGCGTGGAATGTTTCCCTCTATTTTTTTATATATATATATATATATATATATATATATATATATATATATATATATATATATATATATATATATATATATATATATATACACACACACACACACACAGTATGATACACTAAATTTATGACACAATCCAAAAGTGACAAAAAAAGTTTCTTCCTATTTAATTTGGAGTTGTAACTGTCATTTAAAATTATTGTCATTGTTCATATTCATATGATTAATTCTGAAAATATTGGACAAGAAGGATTCAATTGTGAAAGAAATGCTTTGGATATAAAAATCAATATATACAGATGTCCCTGAAATTTTACTTTTTGTATTATCTTGACAGTTGCTGATTTTTGTGTAACAAGCAGTAGTGTAGCAGAGGTGTGGAGTAATATGATGGAAGTTGGTGTTTTTGACATAAAATACTATGAAGTATTTGTCATGAAATTGTGATGTTAAATAATGGGTAAAAGATTTTTAACACTGTATGAAATTAGAGTTGAAGATAATAAAATGGAAGAATAAAATACCACCATGCAACAGAGTCCTTATCTATCAACAACCAACCCAGTCATACCTACTAGATGAGAATGATTATTGAATGAGCCATTGAGTCAACAAAAATCTACCAGAACCAGATGAGTACATTTTTGTAGCTTTCTTAAGGTGTTATTTCAAACTTCCTTCTTATTTAAAATGATTGCACACACTTCGAGTTATTATACCTAAAAAAGTGCATGAGAACAAGAGATAATTTTTAATAGTAACAGGAGAGTTGTCGACACAGTAGGCAAGCCTCAAACATTTTTTCATGAAGGCACTGACCATCTTGTCTCATACAGGTACAAATATATTTACAGTTATGGTGATTACTTTTGAAATCATAAACAGCTTACAAGTATTTTTTCCATCTGGCTTATTTTTATTGGACTGCACCTTATTAATACAATCAGGCTTTTGCATGAATATGTGGATACAGCAGTCAACAAGATAATTAGTAAAAAAACTTTGAGGCCCTTTCTGAGGGCAGAATAAGTCATATCTATTCATGTCCTTCAACAGAAAGGAGGAAAATAAGGACTCAACTTCAGGCAGTGGGATTACTAAGAGGTTGTGTACACTGGAAAACCTAAAGAAAGAAACACTACCAAGAGGCCATGATTTTTGGTTGGGTCAGGGGCTGTTTCGCAAGAGAAAGCTGTTAAAAAAGTGACCCAGCAATCAGAAGAACAGTTATGTGACTATCAGAACACATACTGTCACATTGCACTAGAGAATTAAAGACATTAACTGAGTCTTCAGCTTCAAGTAGAGATACAAATAGCTCTCAGTGGAATACAGATGGAGGCCAACTACTTGCTTTTCCACAAATTAACATATTTTATATTACAAATAAGCTTTCAGAATTAGAAGATTTGTATAACATTCTGCATGTCGATATTATATGTGTATCTGAGCATGGGTTAACCCAGAATTAAATAAATACATTTGTTCCCCAAGAGTATGTTGTTGCAGGCATGATGTGTAGAAAACAGAGGAAGAATGATGGAGCTGGAATTTTTGTCAAAGAAAGAGTAAAATTTTCCATAATTGATTTATCTACATATTTCTCAGAACTGGATGGGGAATTTAGTTATATAAAACTAAAGAATGAAAATATAGTTGTAGTTAGTCTGTATAGGTCACTAGCTGGAGACATAAATTTGTTTATTTAAAAATGTGAATTAATAGTTCTTAAAAATCTTGAAGAGTAAGTCAAGAATTGCTATCTGTGGTGATTTTAACATAGAAATGGCAAACACAGAGGGGAAAGTCACAAGGACATTTCTGAATATGCTAAGTCATTGGACCTGCATTGTACAAACAACTGTGCTACGTATAAGAATGTTTGTGTAATCAATAATATAGTGGATTTCCATAGGGAAGGCTTTACAGTCAGACTTGAAGGAGAAGGTCTGGCATGTCATGAGCCTTTACTCCTCACACTGTATAAGAGCCAATTAGTTAAAACTGAAGAAACTAAAGTGGTACTGATAAGAGGGCAAATGGAAGAATACATAAGAGTGTTTATTGAGAGACCAGGTATTGCAAACTGAGAGTTAGTATACAACTGTCAGTTGGAGAAAGAGTAGCTGAAATTGCTTTTGATAACTTTTTAAAAAAATACACAGATTTATGGTGTTCTTGTTCACCAACAACAAAAATTAGATCTCCAAGTGCACCAAAAATTAAATGGCTGAACTGGTTTTCTGAAGAATTTGCAGAAATCAGAGAAAACCAATCCCATGAACCAAAGACGACTATCCGCCTTCCCCACAACTGCCATTACATTCTTATCCCACATCATATCACTCTGCAATGTTACACCCAAATATTTAATCAACATGACTGTTTCAAGCGCTACACTACTAATGGAGTATTCAAACATTACGGGATTCTTTTTCCTATTCATCTGCATTAATTTACATTTATCTATATTTAGAGTTAGCTGCCATTCTTTACACCAATCACAAATCCTGTCCAAGTCATCTTTTATCCTCCTACAGTCACTCAACGACGACACCTTCCCGTACACTACAGCATCATCAGCAAACAGCCACACATTACTATCCACCCTATCCAAAAGATCATTTATGTAGATAAAAAACAACAGTGGACCTACCACACTCCCCTGGGGCACTCCAGATGTTACCCTCACCTCTGATGAACACTCACCATCGAGGACAACATACTGGTTGCTATTACTTAAGAAGTCTTCGAGCCACTCACATATTTCGGAACCAATCCCATATGCTTGTAACTTGGTTAGGAGTCTGCAGTGGGGCACCAAATCAAATGCTTTCCGGAAGTCAAGGAATATGGCATCCGTCTGATACCCTTCATCCATGGTTCGCAAGATATCATGTGAAAAAAGGGCGAGTTGCATTTTGCAGGAGTGATGCTTTCTAAAGCCGTGCTGATGCATGGACAGCAACTTCTCTGTCTCAAGGAAATTCATTATATTCAAACTGAGAATATGTTCGAGAATCCTGCAACAAACCGATGTTAAGGATATTGGTCTGTAATTTTGAGGCTCCGTCCTTCTACCTTTCTTATATACAGGCGTCACCTGCACTTTTTTCCAGTTGCTTGGGTCTTTACGTTGGGCAAGAGATTCGCGATAAATGCAAGCTAAGTAAGGAGCCAATGCAGTAGAGTACTCTCTGTAAAGCTGAGTTGGAATCTCATCAGGACCAGGAGATTTATTTATTTTCAACCCATTCAACTGCTTCACAACCCCAGGGATGTCTATCACTACGTCCTCCATACAGGAATCTGTACGAAACTCTAATGGCAGTATGTTTGTACGATCCTCCTGTATGAAACATTTCTCAAATGCTAAATTTAAAATTTCAGCTTTCGGTTTGCTGTCTTCCATTGCCAGGCCAGACTGGTCAGTGAGTGACTGGATGGAAGCCTTCGACCCGCTTACCGATTTTATGTAAGACCAGAATTTCCTTGGATTTTTGGCAAGATCTTTTGCTAAGGTATGACAGTGGTAGTGGTTGAATGCTTTGTGCATCACTCTTTTTACAGCAGCATGAATCTCTACTAACTTTTGCCTGTCCTCATTCTCCCGATCTTTCTTGTACCGTGAGTGCAACTGTCTTTGGTTCCTGAGCATTCTCCGAATTGCGCTGTTAAACCACGGTGGATCTTTTCCATCTGTGACCCACTTTTTAGGCACATACTTGTCCAATGCATGATTTACAATGTGTTTAAAATTTGCCCATAATTCTTCCACGTCCATCGTACCGGAAGTAAATGAAGTTCGTTTCATTTACTAAGTGGGATGCTAACTATTGCTTATCTGCTATTTCTAGTAAGAATACTCTCCTAGCGTTCTTGACCAACTTTTTAACTTTCATAACCATAGTCATAATGACAACATCATGATCACTAATTCCTGTCTCAACACTGACACCGTCGATGAGGTCTGTTCTGTTCGTGGCTACCAGATCTAAAATATTTCCATTACGCGTTGGCTGTCAATTTAGCTGTTTTTGGATAATGTGTTCAAAAGTAATTCACATGACAGCTTTTCTGTACCACCTGTAATGAATCCATAGACATCCCAGTCTATACTAGGTAGGTTTATGTTGCCTCCGACTAATATAGCATGATCCGGGTACTTCTGCGATACAGAATGTAGACTCCCTTTGAATGATTCTAGAACTGTCATGGTGGAATCTGGTGGCCGGTAATAACACCCAACAATCCAACAATTAACTTTATTTCCCCTATCCCTATTAAACGTGTCCAGATAACTTCACAATCACACTTTACTTTGACTTCAGTAGACACAATATTTTTGTCAACTGCAATGAAGACACCACCTCCTATGGTGTCTAATCTGTCTTTCCGATATACGTTCCAACCCTCACTAAATATTTCAGAACTTCCTATCTCAGGGTTCAGCCAGGTCTCAGTCCTGAGAATAATTTCCTGGAGGGCAGTAAAATCAGAAACTTTATTCCGAACACTCTGAAAATTTACTGCTAATATCTTGATAGCTGAAGTGTCTTTACACTGAGTGCGTCCTGATTTCCCTGCCTGCACGTTGAATGGTGAGTGTTCATCAGGACACCTTGCACTACTGCCTAGCCTAAAACACCCCCATGTGCACGCCACAAGTACTCTTCTACCCGAGTAGCTGATTCCTTTGTGTAGTGCACCCCTAACCTATCTGGGGGCATCGTACAATTCCCCACCGAATAGCGCAAGTCTAGAAATCTGCAGCCAAGACTGTCACAGAGTCAACAAAGCCTCTTGTTGAGACCCTCCACTCGGCTCCAAACCAAAGGACCCCAACCCACTCTGGGAACGATGCTGCAAATAGAGAGCTCTGCTTGCACCCCACGTGCAAGGCCAGCGGTCTTCACCAAATCTGCCAGCCACCTGTACGAACTGAGGATCGCCTGCGACAGGCATCATTGGTGCCGACATGAACAACTACTTGCAGACGACTGCACCCTGTACGCTCGATAGCCGCAGGCAAGGCCACCTCCACATCTTGGATGAGGCCCCCTGGCAGACAAATTGATTGCGCGTTTTCTAGGAGATCTTTGCGGTGTGGGGGAGTAGCCATGTATGTGAAAAACGGTATCCCATTTGAGTCAATTGATGTTTCAAAGTACTGCACTGAAAAGGTGTTTGAATGTTGTGCAGGTGTGGTTAAATTTAGTGGAGCTAAACTTCTTACTGTTGTTATTTATAGATCCCCAGACTCCGATTTCACAACATTTTTGCTAAAGCTAGAGGAGGTTCTTGGTTCACTTTATAGGAAATACAAAAAGTTAGTTATATGTGGTGACTTCAATATTAATTGTATAAGTGATTGTGCAAGGAAAAGGATGCTGGTAGACCTCCTTAATTCATATAATCTTATGCAAACCGTATTCTTTCCAACGAGAGTGCAAGGGAACAGTAGAACAACCATAGACAATATTTTTGTTCATTCGTCATTATTAGAAGGGCATTCTGTTAGCAAAAAGGTGAATGGCCTTTCAGATCATGATGCACAAATTTTAAGTCTAAAAGATTTTTGTGCTGCAACACATGTTAAATATAATTACCAACTTTTTAGGAAAGCTGATCCAGTTGCTGTACAGACTTTTGTAAACCTTATCAAGGAACAAGTGTGGCAAGATGTTTATAGTGCTGATACAGTAGACGATAAATATAACGCTTTCCTCAAGACTTTTCTCATGCTCTTTGAAAGTTGCTTTCCGTTAGAACGTTCAAAACAGGGTACTAGCACAAACAGGCAGCCTGGGTGGCTGACTAAAGGGATAAGAATATCTTGTAGAACAAAGTGGCAATTATATCAAAACGTTAGAAACAGTCAAAATCTAAATGCAGCAGCCCATTACAAACAGTATTGTAAGGTGCTTAAAAAAGTTATTAGGAAGGCAAAAAGTATGTGGTATGCAGATAGAATAGCTAAGTCTCAGGATAAAATTAAAACCATATGGTCAGTTGTAAAGGAAGTGGCTGGTCTGCAGAGACAGGTCGAGAATATAGAATCAGTGCATAGTGGGGATGTCCGTGTTACTGATAAGTCGCAAATATGTACAGTACTTAATAACCACTTTCTGAATATAGCAGGTGAACTAAATTGAAACCTAGTCCCAACAGGGAATCATATAGCGCTCTTAGAAAAAAGTGTTCCGAGACTGTTACCTGAAATGCTCCTCCATGATACTGACAAGAGGGAGATTGAGTTAATAATTAAATCACCAAAGACCAAGAACTCTCATGGATATGACGGGGTATCTAGCAGAATACTGAAGTATTGTTCCACGTATGTTAGCTCAGTACTTAAGCCATATCTGCAACTTTTCCTTTAGGAGTGGTCGGTTTCCTGGCCAATTAAAGTACTCGGTAGTGAAGCCACTTTATAAAAAGGGAGACAGGGATAATGTTGACAATTATAGACCTATTTCTATGCCATCGGTGTTTGCTAAAGTTATCGAGAGGGTTGTATATACAAGGTTACTGCAGCATTTAAATTCACATAATTTGCTGTCAAATGTACAGTTTGGTTTTAGAAATGGCTTAACAACTGAAAATGCTATAGTCTCTTTTCTCTGTGAGGTTTTGGACGGATTAAATAAAAGGTTGCGAACGTTAGGTGTTTTCTTTGATTTAACGAAGGCTTTTGACTGTGTTGACCACAAAATATTACTGCAGAAGTTGGAACATTATGGAGTAAGGGGAGTAGCTTACAATTGGTTCGCCTCCTACTTTAAGAACAGAAAGCAGAAGGTAATCTTCCGCAATATTGAGAGTGGTAATGATGTTCAGTCCAAATGGGGCACTGTTAAATGGGGCGTTCCCCAAGGGTCGGTGCTGGGGCCACTGCTGTTTCTTATTTATGTAAATGATATGCCTTCTAGTATTACAGGTGATTCAAAAATATTTCTGTTTGCTGATGACACCACCTTGGTAGTGAAGGATCTTGTGTGTAGTATTGAAACATTATCAAATAATGTAGTTCATGATATAAGTTCGTGGCTTGTGGAAAATAATTCGATGCTAAATCACAGTAAGACTCAGTTTTTACAGTTTCTAACCCACAATTCAACAAGAACTGACATTTTAATCAGACAGAATGGGCATGTTATAAGCGAGACGGAACAGTTCAAGTTCCTAGGCGTACGGATAGATAGTAAGCTGTTGTGGAAAGCCCATGTTCAGGATCTTGTTCAGAAACTAAATGCCGCTTTATTTACCATTAGAACAGTATCTGAAATAAGTGACATTTCAACACGAAAAGTAGTATACTTCGCATATTTTCATACGCTTATGTCATATGGTATTATTTTTTGGGGTAATTCTTCTGATTCAAAAAGGGTATTTTTGGCTCAAAAACAGGCTGTTCGAGCTATGTATGGTGTAAGTTCGAAAACCTCTTGTTGACCCCTATTCAACAGTCTGGGAATTTTGACATTGCCCTCACAGTATGTATTTTCTTTAATGTCGTTTGTTGTTAGCAATATTAGCTTATTCCCAAGAGTTAGCAGCTTTCACTCAGTTAATACTAGGCAGAAATCAAATCTGCATGTGGAATGCACTTCCTTGACTCTTGTGCAGAAAGGAGTGCAGTATTCTGCTGCATCCATTTTCAATAAGCTACCACAAAAACTCAAATCTTAGCAGTAGCCCAAACACTTTTAAGTCCAAACTGAAGAGTTTCCTCATGGCTCACTCCTTCTATTCTGTCGAGGAGCTCCTGGAAGAGCTAAAAAATTAAGCAAATTCCAGTGTTACATTCTTGATTTTCTTTATTTAAACTAATGACTTGTTGCCTGAATATGTTTCTTATATTTCATTTTATCTGTTTCTACAATCGTGTTATAATTTCATGTATTGACTCGTTCCATGACCATGGAGACTTCTCCTAAATGTGGTCCCACGGAACAATAAATAAATAAAATAAAAAAAAATAAAAAAAAATTATTTCCAGCCCTGTATGCTATTTCCCTAAGGGGCTCCATCATCCACTTAACGTTGGAGCTCCCAATAACCAGCAAGCCTTTGCTCCCGTGTGCCTGCTCAGGCCCTGCTCAAGGAGCGGCCACCTGCCCACTGACAGGACGAACAGGCTAGGCCAACCAGACAGCCTCCACATTGACCCTCTGCCTCAAGCGACGTGAAGACGTTGCAGTCTGCCACTCACCCTGAGGTGAGGGCGGCCGCAACGTGCCGGGTACACTAGAAGGTGCCTCGGCGGCTGAGTTAGTGGACGCAGCAAGCGACACCTGGGGTGTCTCAAGCAATGTGCCAGACCCTCCACCGTCGGTGCACCTTGAGGCAGCAGCCAGAGGGTGGCTGACCATGGCCAACAGCATGCTCAGCTGCTCGTGAACCACGGCCAGTTCCTCCTGCGCCCGCACACAGCACGCACACACCCTATCCATCCTACTGCTAATATCTAATGACTCTGCAAATTTTTACTCTATGGCTATCAATAAGCAATATTACTTCTCTCAAATATGAGATTATGCAAGGATTTTATGTAATTAAATATGCAAGCGCACAAACACTCCTAAAGAAATTAAAAATAAAACTACAAAACAAATATGAAAGGTAAATACACGACTTGCTACTGCACTGCTGCTGCACTGATACTTCACCAGCGGCTACTCAAGGCTCATTGCGCTGTGTCAAAAGCACACTGGCTGTCCAAAACAAACAACTGACTAATGAACAAACAACTGACTAATGAACAAACAACTGCCTATCTCAAATACAAAAATTCTTCCAAGCTAAGCTCCTTCTGGCAAAAAACTAGCAATGGAAAACAATATAAGGTGGCCTCCCAATAAATGCAAGGCAGCATGGCAAATAATAATCTAAGGAAACACACCAAAATGCACACCAGGGGTTCTGCTCAGTTGTGAGGAATTAAATCACTTCTTTTTAAACTCAGTGAAAGAAACAGGAAATGACATTAAAGCGACAAATTCATCAGCAATGGACCTGATTGGAGCTCCACTGCCAAGTTATGGGGTATTTCAATGGAGTCCTATCATATCAGCTGACATTATAAAAGCTGTTGGCTGGTAGCTGTAAAATAGTAATATTTGTGGTAATAATTACAGTTTATGTAAGCAGCAGTTTTTAAGGAGCCATCAGTGAGACAGCTGTTAACATCCAGGAATATTGGTTACTCAGCTCAGGAGGCTGAGCGAAACTAATGGGGGAGAAGATAATGAGACTTGGGTGGGATGAGGATATTGTGTCCTCACTGTGGGTTCAAATCATTAATATGTCATCAGTAAATGCAAAGCTCATGAGAAGTTTGGAACTTCTCAAGATGTCCCATGAACAGATTTGTATAAGACAGATTCAGCTGAGTGCCTACGGCAGTGCAGCAGAATTATTTGTAGATTTTGCCTCCAAAGTAGGAGCAGTTGTGTGTTATGATATACACTGCCTGACAAAAAAGTGAACCATTACCATATTAAATGAAGTTGGGTGAGTTGAAAGGGTATGTGATGTTATTTCAGTGATTACAAAATTGAGTCAGATTTACAAAGAACTTGGCTCTATAAGCCCACTTATCAGTATGACATCGCACCGCCTCTGGCTTGGATGCATACACTGATTCAATTGGAAAGTGTGCCATGAAGCTATTATATCCTTTCTTGGGGCAAGCCGGCTCACAACTATTGTAAATGATCCTTGATATCCTGGATACTGGCACTGAGATGGAGTTGACATCTGAGCTGGTCCCCCACATATTTCTATTGGGGACTGACCAGGGGATCTTTTTGGCCACAGAAATTCCTCAAAATCACTCAGACACTTGATAGAGACATGTTCTGCATGTGTAAGAGCATTGTTATGTTGAAAAACAGCAGCATGATACTGCTACATGGGAGGTAACATGAGAGGGTGCAGGATACCTGTGGTATATCTTTGTTGCAGTCAATTACCCTCGATCAGCCTTAACCTGGAGTCATACCAAATACCTCCCCACACGAAGATGCCAGGAGTAACACCACTGTGCCTCTTCAAAACAATGGAAGGTAGGGATCTCTTCCCAGGTCACTGCCAACATTCTGACAATGCTCGTCTAGGGAAGTGCAGAATCAGGATTCATTGGTGAACAAAATGTGTTCATCAGCAGTCCATGATTCTTGCTCATGGCACCACTCCTAACACAGCCATTTGTGTCATGGTGTTAATGGCAGCCTGCACATGGGACAGTAATTCCCTATTCTGGTTGCTGTTAGTCACTGGCCAATGGTTCAAGATGACACAGAATGTTGCAGGGAGTTCATTATTTGTTCTTAGATGGCAGGTGCAGATGTAAAGTGGTTTAGTGTGCACAGTAAGGTGATGATACTCCCTTGTGGTGGTCAAACATGGTCAACTGGAACCTTGAGGATGAATATATCTGCCAACATGTTCCCATGTAATCCAACATTGGGGCACTGTCACATTTTAATGGCCTGCAAATCCGAATATTGCAAAATTTGACCATCCAGCCAAGTGGAGACTGATGATAGAGCTCATTTTGAACTACATCAGATGCTGATAATGCTGTCTCACGTGAATATGCACCATCCATCCGTATGTCCTTCATAGTGGTCGCTCAGCATCTGACACAGTTCATGCCACTTACATACCCTACCAGGCCTGTTAACAACACTAGACATGATTGGTATCTTTTCTAACTGTTGCAGATATAAATATCTGATCGTTTACATACCCACTCAGGGTGTATATGTGTTACATTGACAGCTGACCATTTCTTCTAAGTACTTTTTCTTTTTTTGTCAGGCTGTGCAATTGGCCCAAGATTATCAGGAATGAGGTTGTAGCTTTGGAGTCAGTTGGCCAATAACGAAACGTAATTATCTATTGTGGGAAGATCACAGACATTGGAGATGTTAATTTACAACAAGGTGCCATGTACAGTGACACACAGAGCACCATATGATACAGAAACAGGAAGTGTGGCAAGCCAATGGAGCAATTGGTTAGTGTACTGATTATTATATGGTGTCTTCTGTGATATTTCCAAGGCCTTTGATTGTGTAACCCACAAGATACTCTTGGAGTAGGTCTATCATTACGGAATCAAAGGGCTTATAGGTAACTGGCTAAAATCATATCTTGATGACAGGAAACAAAAGTGGTTCTAAATGGCTGCAACCAAGGATCTTCTAATCTAGTGGATTCTGAATGGGGCAAAATTCAGCATAGAGTTCCCCAGGGATCTGTCGTTGGACCCTTGCTGTTTTTAATATATGTTAATGATTTACCCCTGTCCATTAGTAAAAATTGTGAATTCACAATGTTTGCTGATGATACAAGCTTTGTAGTAAATGGTAAGTCTACTGCTGATCTGGAGACTGATGTTAATGATATACTCAGAGAAGTTACAGCTTGGTTTTCAATTAATTCTCTTTCAGTTAATATTTAAAAAAAACTAATTTTATACAGTTCCACACAAAAAATTAAACTCTAGAAAATATAGTAATTGCTCATGACAACCAGGAACTAGAACAGGTGCACTCCACTAAATTCCTGGGGGTTCACATTGACAGTAGGCTCAACTGGGAAAAGCATGTGTCCCTTACTCTAAAAAGGCTTTCATCAGCAACTTTTGCTCTAAGAATCATTACTCATTTTGGGGACATCAACATTTTAAAATCAGCTTACTTTGGGTACTTTCACTCATTAATGAGCTACAGAATAATATTCTGGGGTAATTCACCGGCCTCAAAAAAAAATCTTAACTGCTCAGAAGAGAACAGTCAGAATCATGTGTGGGGTTCCTCCACGAACCTCATATAGAAAACATTTCACACAGTTAGGTATTCTGACCACAACATGTCAGTACATATAATCTCTGATGAATGTAGTTAATAAAGACTATGCTCAGTATGAAACAAATTGTTCATACCATAACTACAATACTAGAGCTAAAGATGATCTACATGTTGAACTAAGAAATTTATCACTTGTACAGAAGGGAGTAAAGTATGCTGCTATAAAGACTTTTAATGCATTGCCTAATTATATTAAATGTACAAGAGAAAATGAAATGCTGTTCAAAGGTATGTTAAAAAAATACCTGCTTGACCATCCACTGTACTCCTTAGATGAATTCTTATCCAGAAGTAATGCACTCCCTTTATAATAGATGAATTTAGTCTCTTAGTTATTAGATGGACAATACAATATTGTGTTAATGTTATAGTGTTAATGTTATAGCTATAATGTTATAGTGTGAATTGCTATACTAGTTAAATGACAGCTTCTATATGAGAAAAAGTGATACTTATTAATATCTATATCATTGTATTATATTACTATTCTGTAGCATCGATTGTATTTGTACAATTGTATTGACACGTTCCACATCCAGGCGAATCACTCCCATGTACGGGTCCATGGAATACACATACCAAATAAAATAAAAATAAAGTAGACTGCATGCAAATATGTTGAAGGTATTGGTGAACAAGTGCGGAGATGCTTTCACTGGAGACGCAGTAAACGGTCATGATGGGCATGTCAGGTGTTGAGCTTATAGGTCTTTTGAAGTATGCAGAAAGTTGATGTCCAGGGAGAAGTAGTAGTGGAGAGGGAAACATCTTCTGTAAGAAAATTTTAGGAGTTACTTAGGAATTTGGAAATGAACGTGAAGTCATTGCAGCAGCCATTGTTGGTTGATATGTCTGATGGCTGGCAGAGGGTGTCTGCTATGTAATCATCATAGTTCATTATGACAGTGGTGTAACCTTTGTCTGGAGGAAAGATAATCAGACTTAGATCAGTTTTGAGACATGATTCATTGTGCACTTGTGAGGTGGGTTTTGAGGGAAAGGGATATAGGGAAGAAAGCTGAGGGGACATTAGAAGTTAGACATTCTTAGAATGTTACCAAGGGGTGGTTGGATTTGAGTCAAGTGAGGTGCAGTATGAGC
The DNA here is from genome assembly GCF_021461395.2 of Schistocerca americana. NCBI lineage: Eukaryota > Metazoa > Arthropoda > Insecta > Orthoptera > Acrididae > Schistocerca > Schistocerca americana. The sequence goes on from NC_060130.1 coordinate 292,344,347, forward strand.
TAGACAAGATTCTGTATTGACATTCGATTAATTATGGTCTGTAAGGTGGTTAGCAAAGAAGTGTAAAGTCAGACTCAAGAAAAGCAGGTTCTTGACAAAAACACCCTGACTCTATTTGAAAATGGGCCAAAAATGAGGTGTTTGATGAAGACAGAAATTTCTGTAGGGGTGAGGTCTTTGAAGGACAAGATGACAACCAATTTATGGGTCTGTTTCAGTTTTGGGAAGGAGTCTCTAGAAATCTGATGTTGCAAAAAATAGTTATGTCCACCACTTATAAGTAGCTCAAAACAACAGAAGTTGCTGACAGAGGCTATGGTGATCAAGTCACTTTGGTAACAATAGATATTGTTTACTTTGTGTGGGGGGGCCAAGAGATTGGGGAGGAGGAAGCACTGTAGTAGGTGCTCAATGTGAACAAAACGTTTCTTTAATCAGTTCTTTAACATATTCACTTACTATCTGTTTTCATCAACTCAGTTTCTTATTTGAACTTTCCCTATACTCATACCATAGAGGTCTGTAATTAATCAAAAATTATTTTAAATTTTAATAATGTTGTTATTCAACTGTTAGCCATTTTGACAATTTGTTACAAGATGTATTTTCTGTTGAAACTGTTACAGAAAGTTTTATGTAAATATTCTTGAGGCATTTTATGATCTCTTTGCAAGCATATAAATCTTCTAGCCATTTTGGAACATTCTTTAAGGTATATCTGTTGTCAGCCCTACTCCAGTTGTCATAATTTAGCAACTGATAAATAGACACTCCTCTTCTATGCAACAGAATTATGAAATTCAAAATGCAGAATTTCTGGATGGTAGTACCTTTAAAACGAATATTATTTTTAATGTGCAAGAAAACTTTCGATTAGGCTATTGGAGGAAATAGTTTCTTTCCTGTTTATAGCAACAATGAGGTCACAGATAAAACACAAGAACACCTGGTGAGGAAAGCAAACAAGGTCTGCAAGGAAATTAACAGTTGGTCAAAATGGAATAAACTCTCATTAACATTAAGATAATAGACAGTGTGATAGTCGGCATAGAGAGGGAAAATAACAATGTCAAATTAAACATTATTGATAATTTCAAAGAGTCTATAACAAACACACAAATTTATCTACGAATATTGACTGTGTGCTGAAGCAAAATAAAGACACAAAGATAGTGCTGAAGGAATATAATCAACATAGATTACTGTCTTTAGCAAGTGACAGACAGAGCTTTGGACATAACAAAAGTGACCTGCTCCAGTTTTGCATTGGTAACACTAAGTATCTATGATAGGATGACTTGACTGACATAGTGGTCAAAAGTTATATACAGAAACATTCCTTGTGAATCAGTCTGCCTATTAGCATAAACTGTGTCAAAATCCTCGCAGCAGTTTCTGAGATTAACCTTTACAGATGGACAGAAAAATGCAGTGGAGGACTTTAATGTATAATATTTATAGAAAGATTTGTGTAGATTCTGCTCAAGATTTGCCATTCTCCAGAGTTGAGGTGACTGTTTACTACTTTTTCCATCAGATATTATCTCCTTTGTAGCTGAACAGGTCATAGCACCCACTGTTGTCAAGAGATGTCACTCCAAATGCCAAGTAAATATGGAACAGATAACAATACATATACTGCACACTCATTATTACAAAAATGATAAACTATATGCATAAATCTACCTTGAGAATTAGTCGGCCAGTTAGTTAAAACTGTATCTGAGTTTAGGCTTCACATACTGACTGAAAAATGTGATAGGGGACTTTAATTTTAATATATACTCAGTCAGTAACTGTAGAATTATTTCTTATGGATCGTAAACACAAAATCTGAGAACAATTATTATATTACATGAGAGGTTCATAAGAATAATAATTATAAAGAGGTAAGTAAGTGCTGTGTAAAGATCTGCTTAAAAGATTGTAAGCCCTAATGTAGCACAAGATACACAATTACCGTTCCATTGTACACCTAAATAACATAAGATCAGGGAACAAAGGCTAAACTTATTCACATTTATCAAGAATAAATAAACAAAAGTCCCAAATTAGCATTTTTGTCAATAGATAACATGTTACAATATATTTTCCAGGAAGATTAAAAAGTTAATTAAAGTGAACGTTTTATGAAACAGTTGAAACCTCTTAAATACAACATATTATTAGGTGAAGAATTATTTAAATAATATGGAGTTAGGGCAAGCAAAAATATATAATACATTATTAATAAGAAACATCTGAGACGCAGCTACATATTTTCACAGAGTAACACGCCATAAGCCCAAGATCTCTAATGGATGAAATTATTCTTCTTTCCTCTTCCTGAGCTCAACATCTCAGCTATTATAGTCAAATTATGACTCAGTTTTCCAAAAAGAAAGAAAAAAGTACATAGGCTGTATGGAACTGGAGCAGTATTATTATGTTCTTGATAACTGACATTTCCTGACAGATTAAATTTGTGTGCCAGATTAGGACTCCAAATCTGGCTGCTCACTTCCATAAGCAATGACTTTATCAATTGTGCTGTCCAGGTTTAACTGACAACACTCCTCTCAGATTCCATCCACAATTATCTGCTGGATTGGCACTGTACCCCCAATCCATCAGATAATTCTATTTGTCACAAAGTTTCAGAACAGTATACACTCAACTGCAGAATGAAAGATTCAACCTGTTCAAATGTCAGTCATAAGTATGTGTGTGTGTGTGTGTGTGTGTGTGTAAATTTTTAAGGGACCAAACTGCTGAGGTCATTGGTCCCTAGTCTTACACACTACTTAAACTAACTTATGCTAAGAACAACACACACACCCATGCCCGAAGGAGGACTCAAACCTCCGGCAGGAGGGGCTACGCAGTCCGTGACATGGCACCTCCGACCATTCAGCCACTCCGCGTGTTTTGTGTGTGTATGTGTGTGTGTGTGTGTGTGTGTGTGTGTGTGTGAGAGAGAGAGAGAGAGAGAGAGAGAGAGAGAGAGAGAGAGAGAGAGAGAGAGAGAGGGAAGGGGAGAGAGAGAGAGAGAGAGAGAGAGAGAGAGAGAGAGAGAGAGACAGACAGACAGACAGACAGAGACAGAGAGAGAGAGATCCACATGGAGAGTTATAAAGAAAGAAACTTGTAGTTCAGCGCCATAGAAAAAGAATGTATTATTAACACTACAAGGCTCAAAAGTCACAGACCCAAATTCAGTTGTGGAAACATTCAATGAATTCTTCACTTCACTAGCTGAAGACCTCATTCAAGTACACTGTCAAGGACCAGTTGCCAAGATTCTCCAGCATGTCAGTGATCTCGACTGCTTCTATGTATGTTTATGAAACAAACCCAAATGAAATTGTAAGTAAAATTAAATTGTTAAGAAATAAAATGTCAGGTGGTCTTGATGAAGTATCTGATTTCATATTAAAGCATGTGCTCATCACATATCAAACCCCTTGGCAAAAATTTTCAACCTCTCTTTAAAAACTGGTGTATTTCCAGATATTTTTAAAACAGGAAAAGTTTCACTACTGCTAAAGAAAGGTTCTTCTGAAAAAATATCAAACTGCCAACCCATGTCACAGTTAAGTTCCTTCTCAAACATTCTAGAAAAACTCTTCTATGACAGGCTTTTAAGTTCCATAAATAAATATGCACCTCTTACAGTACAACAACATGGTTTTAGAAAGTCAAAATCTACACAGACAGAAATTTTCGAATTCTTAGACTGCATTTTAAAATGCCTTGATCAACATTAATTAGCTGCAAGTATTTTTCTAGATCTGTCAAAAGCCTTTGATGCCCTGGACCATAACATTCTGCTCGAAAAATTAGAAAGACAAGGAGTAAGAGGTGTAGCACATAGCTGGTTGTGTTCATACCTAAAAAACTGCAGGCAGAAAGTATCACTTCAGTATGAATTCAACAAAATGAATAAAACAAGAAACAACTCCTTTCTTTCTAGCAAATTACCAATAAAATATGGTGTATCACAGGGCTCAATCTTAGGTCCACTACTCTTCTTGATTTATGTGGATGACTTAGTTGAATATCTGAGTCCCACAAAAACTATGCTGTTTGCCAATGACACCAGCATATTGCTCACGGGATCCAGTCCAGAGACTTTGCAGTCCACAGCAGAAAGTTCTATGAAAATACTCTCTGAGTGGTTGACAAAAAGCAAACTCATTATAAATACTGAAAAAACTGTGTGTGTCAATTTTCGTTTAATTCCTCCAACTAATCAAATGTCTATTCAAACACAATTAAACAATGATCCCCTAAAAAATGTAAGTGTCACAAAATTTTTGGGTCTATCGGTTCAGCAAGACTTAAAGTGGGACACACATATAAATAACTTGTTTAGAAAATTATCATCTGTGTGCTTAGGCCTAAGAATTTTAAAGGCTACAACAAGAAAAATAACAGTACTTCAGGCATACTATGCACAGTTCCACTCACTAGTCCGATATGGGATTGTTTTTTGGGGATACTCAGCTCACAGTGTAAAGGTTTTTAAAATGCAAAAAAGAGCTCTAAGAATAATTTATGGCCTTAAAAAGATGGAGTCCTGTAAATCCCATTTTACTGAGCTTCGTGTTTTAAATGTTCCAAGTTTATTCATTTATGAAACTATCTTGTTCACTAGGGACTACCTCCTGAAAACAGGCAAACAGCTACAGAACACAAATGTACTCAACTATAGTAGCAGAAGGAAATCAAATATTCATCAAAAATAGCGAGGTAACATTGGTGTAATACACAATAAGATACCAGAAGAAATAAAAAATGCTACTCATCCAATATTTAAAGCTAAACTAAAGGCACATCTAATAAAGCACTGTTTCTATTCTGTCAGAAAATTTCTGAATACATAACAAAATTAATTGTAATAGGTACCTATTTTTAATTTTCCTACTATTTTGCTAATACTATGTATTATTGTAACTTATCTTTGACCTGTCCAGTATCAATTGTACAATTTGTGCTGTATGATAAAACTGGACCAATAAAAAATCAAATCAAATCAAATCAAATCAAGTGAGAGAGAGAGAGAGAGAGAGAGAGAGAGAGAGAGAGAGAGAGAGTCTGCAATGGCTATTGATGAAATTTTTTTAACATTGTCAGCTAATTTGCTTATTTGCTTGTAGGTATGCACACACCAAAGAGCATTGTATACAAGGCATAAATTCTTGTCATTATTGATATTAAATGCCTACCTAAATATATCTATCTATGCAAAAATACATTTTAACTTGGCTTCATTTTGTATTAAGCTGGAATATCAAATATCATTGTAAAAACAATTTGTTGATGATAAACTATCATTACTACTACTAACACTACTGCTAATATTTCTGGTCAGGAACTAATAAAAGAGATGTCATCAAACTGAGAACATAAATAATTTACAGTCAGCAAACTGAATTGTAATAAACTTTTGCACAGCATAACAAGACAAGAGATGTCACATTGTGATTAAATGTACTTAGCTTCATATGTTCAGTTGTGTAATATTGTTGAGGGTCTCATCTGATCCCTGCTAAAAGAACGGTCCTGAGTTCTTATTCTTTGTAGTACAAGGGCATCTAATTTGCATTATGTTCTTGGAAAATCTTAAAGTAAAGCTCAATTGACATTTTAAAATTCACTTCCACATTTATTGCATCAAACTTCCACATAGACTGACACACAATGTTGATAATTGTAATAGTGTGCCATGTACTCTATTCGTAGACACAGTGTACTGGATTGGCAGGAGCAACCACTAAAGTATACATATATTCTAAACATGGTAAATCAGTACATGCATTATTGACAGGATTAGATTAGATTAGATTAATACTTGTTCCACAGATCATTAACATGACACTTCATAATAATGTGGAATGTGTCAGTTTAACAAAAGTTTCTTTACATGTCATCATCCAAGTTTTTTAATAATAATAATCTGATTACTAATTTATGTCTAAAAGTTCATCTATTAAGTAGAAGGAGTTGTCATTCAGTAATTATTTCAATATTTTTTAATTCTTTCAGTTCATTTTTAAAGGCTAGTTGGTTATCTGTCAGTATTTTTATGCTATTTGGTAAGTGACCAAAGACTTTTGTGGCAGCATAATTCACCCCTTTCTGTGCCAACATCACATTTAATCCAGAATAGTGCAGATCAGCTTTTCTCCTAATGTTGTAGCTATGCACACTTCTGTTGCTTTTGAATTGTGATTCATTATTAATAACAAATTTCCATGAGTGAATATATACATTGTGAAAGTACTGTGAATACCCCTAATTCCTTAAATAAATGTCTGCTTCATTAATGATAAGTTACAACAAAATATGATGACATATGAAAGCAGTGAATGGAAATAGGTACAGTAAGCTAATTTATTGATATGTTTATCACCAAAATTTGCAACAACCCAAACAGCGTATGTAGCTGAACTCAAACATTTCAGTAGATCATTAATGTGTTTCTACCAATTTAATATATCATCAATGCACACATCCAAAAATTTGAAATATACTGCCTTAGCTATAGACTTCTATTCAGACTCTGAATAATTAATGGTGCTATGCCATTTACTGTACAGAACAGTATATACTTCTTTAATTAAAATTTAATGAGAGTCCATTAACAGAGAACCACTGACTAATTTTCTGAAAGACATTGTTTACGATTTCGTCAGGTAATTCTTATTTGTTGGGTGTAACTACTATACTCGTATCATCAGCAAAAAGAACTAGCTTTGCATCTTCATGAATATGGAGTGGCAAGACATTAGCCCTTTCATCTCTGAATTAATGTCTCTGATATAAAAAAATATTTACTTTCAAATATATAATGAAAGGTTGTTTTAGAAATAGACTTGAAGTTTTCAAAAATTTTCCCTCACCCAATGTTGAAAGAAAAAAAATGTTGCCATCTGGCAACATTAAAATTGAATACAAAAACAAGAGTTATTCAATTATAAGGAAGAAAAACAGTAATACTAGGATAATATGCCTTTATGTGGATGACATGACCATTTCTAAGTTTATCTTTATGCAACATAACTAAACATGCTGTCAAAATAAGTATTGGAAAACTTAATTTATTACTATTATGGGAAGACACAAATTTTTTCACTTGCTAAACATAGGAACACTTTACATTTTGTGCACAAAACTCTGCTGAACCCTTTAGTGTATAGCTTACAATGGCATTTCTGATGGTTCTGTCGAAGCCAATGACCAACGTCATCCTGTATCATCATATATGTTGTCTGAAATAGGCCAGGGAGCTACCAACCTTTTCTTTGGAGTTCGTATACCTTCTGTAGGTGGTCTTCTTCTTTTGTGCTGAACAAAATTTCCTGTCATAGTAAGACCAGAAGCAATATGTGTGTGGAAATCTAGTAGAGAAAAACTAATGTTATGCCTCACTGATTCAAGTGATGCCTGTAAAGCAGCCATGAATTTTCAACTGCTACATTGAATCACAAATAAATTATTCACATATACCACCTTTTGGGATGGACTTTCATTCTATCAAGTTCTATCAGCATGTCTGCTAAATCCACCCTTCCCATGAGTTCGCTGAATTCCTTCACAATCAGTGGTCAGTTTACCTGAATTGACTTATTATCCTCTTTACTCCACCTCTTGCATGCCTCCTGTGGATTTATATCTACATATGTGGGAACTAACTGCACAGCTTTATTATCATACCACCTTACTGCTATGATGTTGGATAATTCACCAATGGTAACATCCAGCTTCCCTTTTCCTTTCTTTTTCAACTTCTTTTCTTCTGCTGGAGGGTAGAGTGACATTCTGTATGAATGAATAGTCCCAACACATAAAACACCTTTGTGTTTGAGAATTTCTATGAGTTCTAAAGAGCTGAACCAACTGTCAAAAATATCTTGTAATTCTTGCCCTCTGGTAAATTTTCACACAGCATCAGATCAGTATCACCTAAAAATCTTACACCATACTCATCACATACACCTTTACCTACACAAATTCGAATTCATATATTAGGCCTGATTCTCCAGTGTAAATAAACACCTTATATCCGCATTTATGAGTTTCATTCTTTAGATACTGAACTGAAGAATGCCTTCCCTTCAAAGGGATGATTTGTTCACCAGTACTCTATTTCTCTTCTTGAGGGAGCTACAACATAAAGTTCTGCAAAGAATCTGTCAATGCCACAGTTTGAATACTTTGGTTTCTAGTTGTTATAGTTGTTTAAATGGAAATATTTCCTTAGAATTGCAAATCCATTCCTGCTCATAACATCTGAAATTGGGGGAAACAACATTATTGTGATGAATACATTTCATATTGTGCCTTTAGAACTGCACCCATAAAAATAATAACCCAATACAGTGAAACCACTATGTTACATTTTTGTGTCATCCAGACTTAAAAAAAACCAAAATGGAGGAAAATGTAGAGTCAAGGAAAATGTTAAAACCCCCAAAATAATAGCAAAAACACATGTAATTGCCATGTATGATTAAAAATCACAGTCCTCTCCAATACTTTCTATAAAATCTGCCCAAGTGAAGGAAATTAAATGTACTCTGCCATGTTTATACAATAATTTGTGCTAACAAATTTCATCAGTTCTTAAAAAAATGGCAGATGTGTAACAGCAAGTAAAAACTCATCAAAAAATTGAAATTGGTATCTGGGTACAAGATAACCAAGCTATTTTCTGACATGCTACAACCACAAATTACACATTCAAAACATGCATTTTTGAAGGATCATCCTTTGTTCTCACCCAAAAAGGATAAAAAATTGATGAACATGCTGAGTTAAACCAAAAACATCACAGCAGCTAAGTCGTTAAACCACAAGCACAAATGTTGACACATGCTTAACGACAAACTTTGTCACCATTGCTGTAATTATTTAAGGCTTTTCTTACAAGTTTTCCTTCATATGCTCACCACTGACAAAGTATTATTTTAGGCTTTAAGAGAGAAACAGAGACGTGAAAAAAGGAGTTTATTTAGCCAGCTGACATTACAAGATTATTAAAAGTTGGCTTAGTGAATTTCTGCACACTGTGGAAAATTTAAATTTGAAAGAAAGCTCAGATACTAAAGTTTCACATCATGACCTCTAAGATCGCTGCCAATCTCTACACTCTACAGTGTGTGTTCTGTGTGGTGCTAAGTATATACATGAGTAGTGTATGGAGTTGTTGCAACAGTATCATGTCAGATTTGAACATGAAGGTCTTTAAAATGAGCTATTGCAAAACCCTTGTTTATTTCTGTGTGACATCTGTGTCATAACACATCATCTGTATGAAAAGTGTATTTTCAGCACTTCACAAAATGCTTTCACCGCTACCTACACTCTTGTTGTTGAATATCCACTCCCCCTCTCCTCAGATCCAGTATGCAAGCTCATTTTACATGTGTTAGTGTGATGTGGCTATTGGGTGACTTAGCAAGTCACCACCCGATTAGAGTTCACTAGCTGGTGATGGGCAACATTCCCTCAATTATGACTGAGCATGTTATTTGAGATTCAGTGTTTGAATTTAAGAGGTTGATGATTGATACTGTTGCTGAATACAGTGGGTCAGAAATACATGCAAAAAGATGAGACTGAGTTATAAGTGGCACAAGAAAGAGTGGTGGCTGGAACCATTCATCATATGTTGTCTTGGTCCATAATATTTCACATTGACTGTCTTGTTTTTCCATTACCACTGCAACCTAGCAGTAGTTGTATCATAATTGTGTGATGAAGCTAAATATTGCAAGTTGCGTTGGCAACACTGATCACAGATTACATAGGCATTTCCTCTCTCATGTCTCCCCTCTCCACAGCAGCCTAAAATATTCCTTAATTGCACCAACACCAGTGGTGTGAAACATCTGTCTTTTGTGCCACTTATAGCTCGTTCAGTCATATCAAATCTCAATAGGAAGAAAATGGGATAAAGTCAATAAGACATTGAGTAACAACTTAGAATTGAAATAAACCTCACTAGGAAGAAATGTAAAATCAGGGAACTTTCAGTATTTATCTTATGGGTTTTTCACAGGGGCTACAAATTTATCATGTAGAATCATCAAAAATGTAAAATCAGAGAAAATAAAATCAAAGATCCACTGTATATTGTTTTATTTCATTAGAGGAAACAACAATGACAAGCCCATCTTTGATGTGTGCATAAAGATTGGTTTCAAGGAGAATGGATTCATATATTTCATTACCTATGGACATCTGAAAATATTTCCATTGGAGTCAGGTCTTCATCAGGTGGTGGTGGAGGTATGTTGACTTTCCATGTTGTAGCTGGTAGAATGAAATCACTTTTCTTCCATGTGGAGTTTTTCTTCTTCTTTTTCACAGATTAAGTTGCTTTCTGTAACATAGTTAATGGATAAACAATTAGTTATGTGTACTTTTGAGCAAATACTAGGTAATTATTTTTCAAACTGAAAATTTTAATACTTACCTAACTGGTGGAAGGTTGAACACGATTACTTTCTATATTTGTTGCTTGTGGTTTAGAGATGCTTTTATATTCAATAATACAATCCTCACCTTGAATGTGTATTTTGATGTGATTATTTTGTGGACATTCAAAGATGCTGTCAGAGTCTTGTTAATAATGTCAGACTCACTATTTTCTTAATCAGATGAAAAGCTAAACTCTGAAATATCGCCATCTGGAATCTGCAGCAGCCCTAGTATTTGCTCATCAGTAAGATTTTTCTGGCAAAATGCAATTCCCAGAAAAGTGTAAAACAGGAAGCAGTTGTTATGTCAATGTAAAACAGTCATATTTCAGTAAATATTCTGAGTATGCATTATTACAAATGTGTTATTATTTTATATTAAGTGATACATTGTAGTTTTATTAATGTTATGCAAAGCTTCCCTTATAAATATTTGTAATGAGAGCAGTACAAAAATACAACAAATAGGACACAACAGCTGACAAAAACATCAAAATGGCAACCCATACAAAAGATTACTTTCAGGATGCCTTTGTTTGCATACTGCTGCCATCTGTTGTTGATTTGTCAAAATATGTATGTGCAGCCATAAGGCAACAACAGGAAAAGGAGCTGGAGTGGAAGCTTCCTATGGCCAAAAATAGTAGTGTTGCAATATCGCTACAGTAGGGATGAAAGGGTTAATATATATTAAAAAGAACAAGGGACTAAAGACTGAACCCTAGGGACACTGCATTTTGAGGAATCTGCTCATTTTACTGCATTATGTGAATTATTTATTTCAACCTTCTGCAATCTTCCCGTTATATATATGAATCAAACAATTTGTGCACTGTAGCACCCATACCACAATATTTAAGCTTGCCTAGAAGAATTCTGTGATTTACACATTCAAAAGCTTTTGAGAGACTACAAAACTCCCAATGGGTGATGTACATTTATTCAACGTATTTAACATTTGATCAGTGAAAGCATATGTAACATTTTCTGTTAAAAAGCCTTTCTGAAAACCCAACTGACATTTTGGTAGTGCTTTATTTTTACAAATATATGAAGCTACTTTTAAATACAACACTTTTTCTAGAATTTCGAAAAAGCTGTCAGATATGAGACTGAACAGTAATTGTTCACATCAGGCTAATCCCCATTTATATGCAATGGATTAACAATAGCGTGTTCCTGTTCATTAAGAAAAATGTTCTGTTTCAGTGAGTTGTTACATATGTGGCTGAGAATCTTAGTTATCTTTTGCGAACAAATTTTTAGTACTCTGTTGGAAATGCCATTCATTCCAACCAAGCTTTTGCTTTTGAGTGAGTTTGTTATTCTCCTAATTTCAGGAGAGATGGGTAGAATTTCGATGTTATCAGAATTCATGCATATTCCCTCTTCCATCTATAGCTTTGACTTTCCTAGTGAACATGAGTATCTATATCCTATTTTCTCCACAACATTTAAAAACTGGTATTTAAAAATATTTCCATCTTCTGACTTTTTGTTAATAAACTTTTCATTCATTCTGATGTGCTGTTGGTTGCCGTATTTTGCTTTTAATAATATTCTACATTGTTTTAATTTTACACACATCAAAAAATGTTTTCCTCACCCTGAAGACACATGTTGGCTGTGGATACTGTATCACAGACACAGTCCCTTAGTCTGTTCAGAGATGTCACTAAAACCACCCAAAGATGTAAACAACCATGCATGAGCAGCACCTAGGATTGAGGGCGTCCAACAGCCAATTAGTTCCAGTCATTCCACCAGGAAGGAAGTACACAGCTCCTGTTGTCTGTAGTTCAACATGCCTAGACAGTCAACACTGCGGTTTGATCACCTCCGTATTGTTACTTTGTGCCAGGAAGGGCTCTTAATGAGGGAAGTGTCCAGGTGTCTTGGAGTGAACCAAAACGATGTTGTTTGGACATGCAGGAGATACAGCGAGACAGGAACTGTCAATGACATACCTTGCTCAGGCCACCCAAGTACTACTACTGCAGTGGATGACCACTGCATCTGGATTACGACTTGTAGGAACCCTGACAGCAATGCCACCATGTTGAATAATGCTTTTCATGCAGCAACAGGATGTCATGTTATGACTCAAACTGTGCACAATAGGCTGCATGTTTCACAACTTCACTCCCAACGACCATGGCGAGGTCCACCTTTGCAACCACAACACCATGCAGCTTGGTACAGATGGACCCAACAATATGTCAGATGAACCACTCAGCATTAGCATCACGTTATCTTCACTGGTGAGTGTCACATATGCCTTCAACCAGACAATTGCCAGAGACATGTTTGGAGGCAACCCAGTCAGGCTGAACACCTTAGACACACTGGCCAGCGAGTGCAGCAAGATGGAGCTTTGCTGATGTTTTGGGGTGGCATTATGTGGGGCCAACAAACACTATTGGTCATGGAAGGTGCCATAATGGCTGTACTATATGTGAATGTCATCCTCTATCTGATAGTGCAACCATATCACCAACATATTGGTAAGGCATTCATCTTCATGAACGACAATTCACACCCCCATCATGTACATCTTGTGAATGACTTCCTTCGGGATAACAACATCGCTTGACTAGAATGGCCAGCATGTTCTGCAGACATTAACCATATCAAAAAGGGCTGTTTATGGATGACATGACCCACCAACCACTCTGAGGGATCTATGCCAAATCGCCATTGAGGAGTGGGACAATCTGGACCAACAGTGCCTTGATGAACTTGTGGATAGTATGCCACAATGAATACAGGCATGCGCCAAAGCAAGAGGACATGCTACTGGGTATTAGAGGTACTAGTGTGTACAGCAAACTGGATCACCATCTCTGAAGGTCTCACTGAATGGTGGTATAACATGCAATGCTTGGTTTTCATGAGCAAGAAAAAGGTATGAAATTATGTTTATGTTGATCTCTATTCCAATTTTTGTACATGTTCTGGAACTCCCGGAACAGAGGTGATGGAAAACTTTTTTTGATGTGTGTATTATCAGAGGTGCTAATGTCAAACATAATACATGTATTTCAGGAGTTTTTAATAACTTTCCTTAATATAGTACAGTAATTTTATTACATTATTTTGACTTTTTCTGGGTTATTACTCTTTCTTGCTATTCGATTCATTTCCCTTTTCTGGTTACAAGTTATTTTTTTCCATTTAGTAAGCCATTATAATCATATTCACTGTTTTCTTAGGGAAAATTTTGTCAAACATACTAACAAATGGTAATAAGTTCTGTTTTAAATTAACTTCAGGTTCCTGGTACACATAATCCCAATCTGACTGTTGCAAGCTTTCCCTAAAGTTTGCAGCTGTTAGATTGATAACTGAATGTACCACCTCGATGACTGTTGTGCTTTACTTTATGGAACTTTCTTATACACTGTAAGTAGCTGTGCATCATTATCAAAAAGACTATTCTTAACAGGACAAATGTTTATTTGCTTGAATTTTTCTTGATCTATAAAAATATTATCTATCAGTGTGTTGCTTTCCTGCACTATTCAAGTAGGAAAATTAGTAACTCCTGTCAAATTGAAAGAACCAAGTCATACTTCAAAGGTCATTTTTCCTATCAGACTCTTTCAGAAAATCTGCATTGAAATCCCCACAAATAATAATTCTATATGACAGACAGTACATGAAAGAATACATGTTTTTCAGAAACAGTTGAATATTTCTCATTGGAGACCTATACACAGCTACAATCATAAAAGTATGAGCTTCAGTGCCCTCCTTAATGATTTTGCTATCTACCCAGCCAATATACCCTCCCCTATCCTACTGAGGTGCAGGTCATGCATAGTGAAATCCCCATTACCAATAGCATCAACCGGAACCAAACCCACATCTAACCCAACAGCCACTGAAAGTGGCTGATCTAGCTCCATGTTGACCATCCTTACAGAGCTGTTGAACTGTGGCTGATTGTCTGATCATACCACATGAAAGCAGCTACCAATCCCACATCTTCATGGTTAACTGCTGAAGCTATTTTCATCACATCACTGTCAATGTTGTAGCCCTAATCCCTTCAATACTGTTCCCTGTACTGTTTTCCACTATCACAACATGGTTCTGCTTTCCAAAGCCCTTGCAAAAGGATCCTACAGCCTCTACAATTTGGCTAAGACATGCACTGGTCTTCAAAATGTTTGTGCCCTGGTACCTGTTGCCTAATGTTTCCTGCAAAATCTCGTCGACACCCCTTCCATGGCTACTTCCAAGCATTAGAACTTTCCTAATACTTTCTACTTGTTTTAAATAATTGGTTTCCTAATGAAAGTCTGTTGGATATTAACTACACTTTTGTCTAATAGAGCCTTTTTCTTACCTAACTGACATAGCAAGGCAAATCTGTTTTTTGTGTGAGTGATGACTCTAACAGACACTATTCTCTTTCTGTGGCCCCTATTCCCTGCTACCACTTCCCAATTATCTTTACCCTTCTCCCCCCTTAACCTCATCAGTTCCTTCCTAGCACTATCCAGTTCAGCCTTAAGGGCTCTAATCTCTACTTCCTGTTCCATTATTTTCCTTGATTTTCAATTACAAATAGTAATTACAAAATATTTTAAAAAATAAACGCACCGTGGTACACTTGACAAAAAATAATTACAATTTTCATAGCAAAACTTAATAAATTGCCATTTCTTCATATCAAAATTTATTTTATAAATGTTTTTAACAACTAATTTTAAAATATAAATTTTAAATGTAATTTCGTTAACATTTAATTTCCTGAATTCTGAAGATCACCATTCTGAAATATCATACAGTGTCTGCAAATGGTGGTTTGAACGCTTGCTCCCATACATCTCTATGTGTTTAGTTATTGTCATGGATAATGTGAGAATCAATTCAGTGCAACTGAACAATGCTCCAGCAAAAAAATCCAAAAAGATGGACATTATTGCATGGTTGTCATTTAATGGAGTACCTCATAGTTCAACACATATCAGAGCAGAATTTCTGTTCCTTGTCAGTGCACACAATCCTGCGTACAGAATTCATGAGATAAACAAACCTGCAAAGCAGCATGAATGCCATATTGTTAGATTACTCCCATATCATTGTCATTACAACCCAATCAAGTTGGTGTGTGCTCAGATGAAAGCATATATTGCAGAAAAGAACAATGCATTTAAAATTGCAGATATTGAGAGTCTTCCATTGGAGGCAATGGATAGCATCTCAAGATCTGTATGGACAGCAAGACATACACAGAAACTGCAGAATGAATGACAGAGAAATTGGCATGGACATGATTATGGACCATTTCATTATAAATGTTGCTGGGCGTGAGTCATCTGCGTCAGTCAGTGAAGATGATGGCATGGATTCCTTACAGTGAATTATGTAAGTAAAATTATTGGTACTTATGACTTTGTTTGTAAGACTGTGTTTGCAGCTGCATTAAAAATTATTAATAGCTCAATTATTCATCTTTGATCTCACAATAGTGTAGTTTTCTTCATAAAGTATATATGTTTTCCATTACATACGTGAGATGAAATGCTGCAGCACATTGCACATTCAAAGAAAATTAGCTTTCAATAACTCATTAAATGAGCTGTTTATGATATCCTGAAAGTCACACATTTCTAAAATGTGAAAACGCTTTAAATATTTTCAGTCACTGTGGATGCTTAATGCAAGCAATACAAAAATTCATTTGATGAACAAAACAGATCATCATTATTCAAAACATGGAATGTTAAACATTGACAATATTTAAAGTAAATACACCATTATCACTGGCAAAATATAGTGTGTGCGTGCGTGTGTGTGTGTGTGTGTGTGTGTGTGTGTTTGTGTGTGTGTGTGTCTAAGTGTTCACATTATTAAGAAAGCAGTTCACTGTGGAACAATGTGTATGCTAGCATGCCAATAGCTGTCAGAGTGCATGAACTAACAGAATAAAATTGGCAATATTGCAATGTATTTTCCCTCTCTCCCTCTCTCTCTCTCTCTCTCTCTCTCTCTGCATAGAATGTATACTGCTCCCACCTTCATAGCTGCACTCAACTCTAGGAATAACCTAGTTTAATTATGTGATTACTTAACATATATGCACACATGTTACACATATAATATTTTTACAGTCTTTGGCATGTGTGTCAAGAAGACTGTGAGCAAACATCTAAAAAGTTACATACATTGTCTACAAAGCCTCTTAAATTCTGGCAAAAATGTATCCCTGTACAGCTGTAAAGCACTGACTGCACACCAACCTGCACATCGGCACAAAACAGCATCAAGAAGGTGCTGACCAGTGCCACACCTCCAGGAAGACAGGTTCAGCACCCCTTTCAATACTAATTTAACCAGCTGCCCATTGCTGGTCAGCCAGTTTGGTTGCAGTCTTCATGAGCATCAGTCCTGAGTAATAGGAAGACAATACTTAACTTGCAGTCAGCAAGTTGTAATAGTCTGTATAAGTTACTGCACATAGGAGGGACAGAAGCACAACAGGTTAACTATTGTTCTCCTCTTCGTAGAAATAAAGTGTCCTTCTAATTTGAAAGTGTTTTGTACAAATAATTTGTGGATTTCTGCCACTGGTCATTGCAAATTCTCTCCTTCTTTGTTTGTGTTGGTGCTGACTCCCACAGCAGCCAGCACAACACCTGATGGCATGGATTACAGAACCAATGCTGCCTTCACTCTATGCCACTCTGTCACAGTGTGTCTCTTTTCTTTGAGAGGCACATTGTCACTAATTGCTTATAATTGGCTCGCACATTGTCACTAATTGCTTATAATTGGTTATATGATTTTGTGTGCTGCTCCTTTCAATAATGGCCTCTAACCCACCTCTGGCTGCTGCTGGCTTTTATCTTGTGCCTATGCCTCCAGCTGCTGTTGGCTTTTATCTGATGCAGCTTACTCAGTTTCAGAATCACCAAATGTCGCAGTTGATGACAGTCCAGCAGCTTATTAATGTCCAAGCCACTGCTGCATCAACTTCACCACAACAGCCTGCCCCATCCACAGCACTGCCTCTGTGCATTCCACCATTCCCAGTGTTCACTGAGCAAGAAGAAGAAGGGAATGAATGCTATTCTCAGTTCAATGCTTATTATGGTACACATCAAGTGCTAGGAACTGTGAAACTTCCTTATTTCTTGTCAACAGTCAACACAGGAGTTTATCACCTTGCTCAGAAGTTATTCCTCACTAGTAGGCTAGAGCTGCTAGTTGTTAAAGATTTAGTTTCCACCCTCACTAAATGTTATAGGTGTGCTGGCATAAGCTGTCATCAGCACATTGGTTGACAAGGGTGTATGGCGAAGATCGATAGAAGATGCTGGATTGAGCACGCTTAACACAAGAGCGGCCAGAGACACACTGACAAGCAACATCCCACCAACACCCTCTCAGCAGCATGTATTTAGGCTGCCGCCACTGGCCGGAGGGCCTCACTGACTAACTCATCAAGACTGTCATCTGACAGTATCTGCACAGAGTGAGTCTAGATCATCACAGGATACGACAGTATATAGTGACTAGATTAATGACTATAGTGGTACCTGCAGTGAAACTTAAGTTTGTAATAGCAAGATTACCGATATTTGTCTGCAAGAGGGCTGTTTCTGATGTGTTTGTACAATAAACATGGACTCTACTCGAGTTACATAGCAGCTTCATGTAAATAAAAGAACTGTATTAATCCATGTGTGCATTTGTGTTGTAGAAGGAGGATACCAGCCCCCCCCCCCTCCCCCCATAACAACATCCTCTCCGTTGCTTCTTTGCAGTACAAGACGCTACAATAAGGATCAGATATAAATTGCTGCAGCTCATTACAGGTTCTTTCGATTATGAAAAAAATCAGAACAAACTATCGTCAGTGGGTCACAGTGTCATTTTCAGTGTAGTTATGGACAGCACTATAGTGATGCAATGATTCGTGATGCCATTATGTACAATGTACCAAACAGTAGGATTCATGAACAAATTCTCAAACATTCTGATCCTACATTGAAACAAGTGTTACAAATTATTGAACATCAGGAGTCATGTGATAGCGCCATGGAAAACTTTGCAGTAGCTCCCATTTGCAGTGTGACGCAAAGTGACAAACAGGCCTGGCCTTGTGACTGGCTACCATAAATGAATAGGCCACTGCACTGTGGCCAGAGTGAACAAGTGTCAATATGTGTATATGCTGTAAAATCATGTCCCCACTGCTTTTCTGTGCATGAAAGGCAACAATGCCCTTCACAGAACATGACTTGCTTTGCTTGCAGAAAGCCAGGTCATGTGCAGTCTGTGTGCTTGCAACAGACAAAGAACTTTACCCATGTTTACTCTTGTAAGTGTGGAGCACCTTCTCACTCAGCACATGTAGTTTTTTCCACACTAGTTCCTGATACTATTAATAACCACATTCAGGATGTGCCTCCACCCTACCCAAGTGCTGTGCAATGACAGTCCAACAGACTGTTTGTGAACTGCTGGATTGTGCATGTGACTTCAGTTAGACACTGTTACTTCTGTTACATTGCGTAATTGTGCCACTTATGAACAGTTGAGCTCACCACACTTGACAAAATCTTGCACACAACTTACTGTGTATAATGGTCAGGGCATTTCAGTGCTTGGTACATGTAGTTTGCCTATGACATTTACAATTTTATGTTCGCAAGACTGTGAAAATGTTTTTGAGTTAGATTCTTTTGATTTGTTTGGTCTTTGTGTACAGGACAATGTACTTTCTGTTGCTACTTTCAACCCAAAAGACAGTGTTGCTCAATTGATTGAGGAGTTTCCTGAGTTAATTTCTGAAGAACTTGGCACACATTTCAATGAAGGACAACGCACAACTGAAGTTTTTTTTTTTTTTATTTTGTCCCATCCCTCATGCTCTTAGAGACTAAGTCACAAGTGAATTTATAAATGGGAAGACAATAGCATTATTGGTTCTATCCAGACTAGTCAATGGGCTTCTCCCTTAGTCATCTTACCAAACCCTTCTGGGTGATTTTATCTTTGTGTTGACTTAAAATCCACTGTGAATCCATAAAAAATAACAGTTACTTATCTGTGGCCTCACCAAGAGGATAAATGGACAGGCTTGGTGCAGGCCTCTATTTTTCAAAAATCGACTTACGCAATGTGTATTTGGAAATTCCACTTGACGAGGAGTCTCAGAAAGCAAAACCCTTTGGCAGCACTTTCATATCTGCAATATTACAACACTACTTAGAACAACTTACTGCAAAAATTCTATTCTCTTCAAATTGCTTGGACAATATTGTGGTGTCAGGACTTGAACCACAGGAACACATCACACATCAGTAATTTTTGTATGCCTTTTGAAGTGCTTTCAACTGCAAGTTTGAAGTGTTGCCTGGACAAATGTGACTTTTTTCCAGTCTGAAATTCAGTATATAGCTAACATTCTTAATAGCCAGTGGGTTCACCTCCTTCACTCACATATGCTGGCTATCCAGGATCTCCCTGCTCCATGGAATATGACAGGATTACAGTCAGTTCTTAGGAAGATGATGTATTATATCCAGTCTACACCCAACACAGCCCAGATAGTGGCTCCATTACTTCATTTGTGCCAGAAGAATGTGCCATTTGTTTGGTCCAAAGAATGTCAGTATGCTTCCAGAAATTTAAAAATGCCTTGTTGAGTGATAGATGTCTTGTACATTTTGATCCCACTAAGCCTGTGGTTTTAGCATCATATGAAATCCGAACTGTGCCAAGTTGTTGACCAAGACTCAGATTGAGAAGGAAGTGCTTGTTATTATCTATGGCACAACAAAGTTTCACTATTATCTGTTTGGTCAGAAGTTTTACCTAGTGATGGATCATAACCCATTTCAGTCTTTGTTTCCATCCATCCAAACCCATTCTGCCATGCACAGCCCAGAAGCTGCAATGTTGGGCTTTGTTATTGTCACAGTATGAGTACAAAATATTGTACTGGCCCATGGTGAAACATGCAAATGCTGACACCCTTTCTCGCCTTTCTTTTGGTCTTGATTCTGAATTTGATGCTATTGCCACATCTTGTTGTCAGATAAATGTGCAGGACACTGAACTTATACACACTTTTCCATTGAACTGTAGAGAAATTGCACATGCCACAGAAGCAGACCCTGACTTGAACCTAACATTGCACTACATCCATACTGCTTTGCCTTGTTCAGTGAAAAACATTCAGAATTCTTTTGTGTGGTGATATTTTGCTTGTCAGCATAGCCTCTCTGTCCAGCATGGTGTGATTTTATTGCAACATGACTCTGGACAATTACATGTGCTTATTCCTAAAGTGTTGCAAAAAGATGTGTTGTGATTGTTCCATCAAGGACATTTGGGAACTGTATGCACAAAACAGTACTTGGCCAGGCATGTATGCTCACACTAAACAGATGATGTCACAGTGTCATACTTGTGCAGAAACTCAATTAGCCCCATCGCAAATGTTTTCAGCTTGGCCAAATCTCTATCAAACACTTTTGATTGTGTAAATCATGGAATACTTCTAGATAAGCTCAAGTACTGTGGTATGAATGGGACAGTGCTCAAATGGTTTAAATCATACCTAACTGGAAGAGTGCAGAAAGTTGAAATAAGCAGATCACATAATATGCAAAAAACTGATGATTTCTCAAACTGGGGAACAGTCAAGAATGGGGTGCCACAAGGTTCAGTCGTGGGTCCTCTGCTGTTCTTAATACATATTAATGACTTGCCATTCTATATTCACAAAGATGCAAAGCTGGTACTTTTTGCCGATGATACAAGTATAGCTATCACAGCTGACGGACAAAAATTAACTGGTGAAATTGTAAACAATGTTTTTCAGAAAATCATTAGGTGGTTCTCTGCAAATGAGCTCTCATTAAACTTTGATAAAACACAGTACATACAGTTCCACACAGTAAATGGAATGACATCATTAATAAATATAGACTTCGATCAGAAATCAGTAGCTAAGGCAGAATATTCAAATTTTCTAGGTGTATACACTGATGAGAGGTTGAACTGGAAAAAACACACTGAAGATCTACTGAAACGATTTGAGTTCAGCTACTTATGCTATTAGGGTCATTGCAAATTTTGGCGATATACATCTCAGTAAATTAGCTTATCATGCCTATTTTCATTCTCTCCTTTCGTATGGCCTCATAGTCTGGGGTAACTCATCATTGAGTAAAAGAGTGTTCATTGCACAAAAGCGTGTTATCAGAATAATTGCTGGAGCTCATCCAAGATCATCCTGCAGACACTTATTTAAAGAGCTAAAGATCTTCACTGTAGCCTCAAAAATATATATATTGACTTATGAAGTTTGTTATTAACAATCCGAACGAATTCAAAAGTAATAGCAGTGTACATGGCTACAACACTAGGAGAAAGGATGATCTTCATTACTCAAGGTTAAATCTAACTTTGGCTCAGAAGGGGGTAAATTATGCTGCCACAAAAGTCTTTGGTCACTTACCTTATAGCATTTAAAAGGATTTTAAAAGAATTTCTTAATGGCAACTCCTATTCATTAGATGAATTTCTCAACATAGTAAGTGGGTAATTTCCCCAACCTCCCCCCTCCCCCCCCCCCCCCCAAAAAAAAAGTGTCATGTAATATTTTGTGTAATATAATATCTTGTATAAACACCTTTTATTAACCTGACACATTCCACATCATTATGAAGCGTCGTATTCATGATCTATGGAACAAGTACTAATCTAATCTAATCTATCACTGTGGCAATGAGTACAAATTGATTTTGCTGGTCACCTTTGGAACACTCCCTTATTGTTGTGGACTCTTTTAGCAAATATCTGTTTGCAGTTCCCCTGAACTTGACTATGTAGCATAGTACTATTCAGGTTTCATCATCTATTTTTTGCTTGGAAGGTTTGCCTGAAGTGTTGGTTACAGACAATGGCCCATATTCTGTCTCAGGACTTTGAACAGTTTTGTACAGCAAGTGCTCCTTTTCATCGTCACTCTATTGGAGAAACTGAACAGTTGGTGCATATATTCAAGCAACAGATGAACAACCTACATGCCTGCCATGCATGGGAGCGAGTGCTGCTGCTCTTCCTCACAATGAACCGTTCCAAGGCCCATGATAGTCTGTCAGTGGGGGAGCTTCTATGTGGCCGACGCCACCATCCACTGCTCCAGTTGCTGCGCCCACGACAGTACATTGTACATCCCACACTCCATAAGTATCACTTTGCACCTAATAATTCTATTCTTTTTGGTCTCCCCAGACACTGAGAGAGAGGAATGATTCCTCAAAATTTGGGTGCTTGCATGTATTTCATTCAAGATTCTATTGGGTTGCTGCACTGCCATCAGAACCAGATTCATGCTTGTCATTGTGAGATTCTTCCACAGATTTTCTGTCTCCAGACTCACATCCTACCGAGATCTAGCAGCTGGCACGGCTGCCCCAAACTGCCTCTTCAGCAATGCCTGTAGAACCTATGGAGCTGGACCCATTGCCTTTGCCGCCGCAGCAGCTCAACTTCCTAGAGGTCATCCTGGCACCCTCTGCGGACCTGTTGCCATCACTGTTATCATTGCTGCCCTCTCTGTTTTTTGTCAGATAGGCTCAGGAAGAAGTTGGCTGCCTTTCCGTAGGTTTTCTGACTGACATTCCTCTCGGAGGGCAGGATCGATGTCAGGGCCTGGTCGGGGGTTTGGCACCAGTCCCAGTTGTGGCTCCCAGCTCCTCCCATCACCCAGCTTCCTGCCTTTCCTTCCATTTTCTTAAGATGGCTCCCTACATGGCAATGGTGTGGCATTGTTGGGGGGGGGGGGGGCGGGGGGGAATGTGCTGTTCTAAAGCACTGACTGCGCACTGACCAGCACATCACCACAAAACAGCATCAAGAAGGTGCTGACCCATGCACCAAGAGAAAGAGTGGGCAGTGTCACACCTCCAGGAGACAAAGTTCAGGGTCTCTTTCAATGTCAATTTAACCAGCTGCCCAGCACTGGTCAGCCTGTTTGGTCACAGTCTATGAGAGCATCAGTTGTGAGTAATAGGAAGATGATATTTAGCCTGTGTTCTGTGGGAATTATCAGTCTGTATAGGTAACTGCAAAATATATGGCACAACAAGTTAAGTACTGGTTCTCCTCTTTGTAGAAACAAGGTGTCCTTATAATTTGAAAGTGTTTTGTACAGATCATTTTTGGATTCCTGCTGCCAGCAATTGCAACTTCTCTCCTTCCTTGTCTGTGTCGGTGCTGACTCCCACATCAGCTGACACAACAGCCACAATTGCATTCCATGGGCACTTATGTTACAGCACTGAAATACATGATTATTACAAAATACACAGTTCTACAAATGACATCTAAGAGCTGCAATGTACAAGATGGAACAACAACTTGTAAACTAACTTCAGTTACATGGCATCTCAATTTAATCTGTAAAAATTGCATCAGTAGGTCAAGTATTATCTAAATTAGTTGTATTATCTTAATTATTAGAATTATCTAAATTATTAGCTTAGTATTATCTAAATTATTATAATATCTAAATTACTACACTTCAATCAGTATTCTTTATGTTTCCAGTAACAGTAACCCCACATCCTTTTTTAAGTATTTCATTAATTGTAATGACTTTGTTAGCCAGAACTTGTTTCTACTGTTTGGAAAATGTTTCTCATTACAAGCAGCAATTATTGTCATAATGTAAGACAATGGCCACAAAGAACAATAATTTATTAATCCAGATCCAAGTACACACAAGCATAGAAACAGTACAATTGGCAGTAGGACACATCTGAGGATGAGCACCTGCTGTGCTGTCTTCAAATAAGGGAGAGTTCTGGCAGATGAAAAAAGAGAGTGTTGTACCATGTTTGCAAGCTGTGAGTGGCCTCTGTTGGCCTTCCCATGCAGATAACATTGGCAAGGTATTTGAATGTAGCACACCAGCATCCACGCCCCTGGCTTGTATCCAGGTATCAAGATTATAGCACCCCTCCCCCCTAGGGGGAAGGGCGATCCTCCAATGTGGGCATCACAATGAATGAAACTTCCTGGCAGATTAAAACTGTGTGCCGGACCAAGACTTGAACTCGGGACCTTTGCCTTTTGTGGGCAAGTGCTCTACCATCTGAGCTACCCAAGCAAGACTCTCACCCATTCTCACAGCTTTTACTTCTGTCAGTACCTCATATCCTACCTTCCAAACTTTACAGAAGCTCTCCTGCCAGGAAGTTTCATATCAATGCACACTCAGCTGCAGAGTGAAAATCTCATTCTGAATCAGGATGAATGCTGACACATCAATGGCACCACAGGTGATGACAGTGGTGGCAGAAGGAGATTCCAGGGTGAAACTGTTGAGTTGGTGCAAGAATGGTGCGAATGTGGTCACGCACTGCTGCTGCCCCAGCAAAGTACCATAAAAGAAGATGGGTGATGAGGACACAGGAGACATCTTGAATTCTTGAACTTCAATGTAGAGGAACTGTGCTGACAGTAATGGCATTGGCTGCTTGGGCAGGGATGACAGGAATGCTGGAGTTGAGAGACCCAATGGCAACAGCCCAGCTGATGGTGGAAACTCAGATGGTGGCAGAACCTCACAGGAAGGCCCAGCAGCATGCATCAGGGCACCTGACCCCAGAGGAGAGGCAGGAGGTGGCGAAATCCACAAGGAGTGCAGGTTTGCCCCTGTATGAGACCTGGAGAGGCATTCACGGAGAAGGCAGAGGTGGTGGTGATGGGCCTGCAGCTCTCACCATGGTGTGAAGCCACAGCTGATCATCATGGCACTCCACCAGCCCATCACTGCTGAGCACCATACAGAGGTGGCATTAGCAGCTGTGGACTGAGTCCAGTATCCATTTCAGTTGGTGGTCAAACCCCATGCCAAGACCATAGAGCCAGAAGCAAACTGTGACAAAGGCCATGTTGACCAACATTGGCAGGTTGGCATGTGCAGGTGTAAGAGGATGCAGGGTTGGCAATCATAGGGCATTTCAGCTGGACTCTTATCCCCCTACAGCATAATCTTGTGTGAATGCAAGAAGCACTTCAAAGCACCATCTGTGGTAGAGTCCATGATGTACTTCTTCATTTGGACACTGAACATGTGGATGAGATGTTCTACCTTGCTATTAGCTTTGGGGTGGAAAGGGGGAACAATCACATGGTGAATCTCTTGATGGGTGCAGAAATCCTGGAAGGTATGAGACACAAATTGCAGACCATTACCCCTCATAAGTATATACAGCAATCTTTCAATAGAAAAAATTTTGTAAAGGGCCTGAACCATAGCTGTGGCTGATGCTGAAGGACAGTGGACAACATATACAAATTTAGAGAAGGCATCAGCCACCAACAACCAATAAAATGAGAGGGAGGATACCATGAATTTAACAGAGAAGCATTCCCACTGACACTGCCTCATTCAAAATGACAGTCACAATCGCATTATTTATTTCGCCGTGATGGGGTCATCTTCAGGGCAATTTATGCCATTTGGTCGCTCGCTGGAGTCATCACCCTGCCTGTACATGGTTTTGGTAACTCCAGTGAGCGACCAAATGGTGTAAATCTCCCTGAAGATGACCCCATCGCGGGTTGAAACCAGTTGGCGGTAAAATAAATAATGTGATTGTGACTGTAATTTTGAATAATTGATTATAAGTAAACCAATCACTGTTATCTCCACACATCTATGATGACTAAAAACTGCCTCATTGTCCACGGAGAGACCATTGACCACAGAGGTGCCTATTGTGTAGCACACTGAGAGCAAGCCATGAGAAGATGCGTAATGTCATCAGTGATGATGGGAAAAACCTGGGCTGACAGTCCAGTTACTTGGAACAAGAGGGCCCTGCAGTGTCACTGATGCAAGAGCTGTGCAGTAGGCCAACAATGTATTTCAGAGTTGTAGCAAGACAGAAATAATCCTCAACACAAGAAAACATGAGCTGTCTTGTCAGGCAATGAAGTAGAAGAATTAAACAATGAAACCAAAGGCTTGTGGTCTGTAATGAGTTGTAACATAGACCCCTATGAGAACACACAAAACTTTTTCAGGGCATAGGCAACAGCAAGAGCTTCTTTTTCAATCTTGGAGTAGTGATATTGAGCAGGGTTTAAGTGTCCTTGATTCATAAACTGTGGCACATTTGGGAGCATCATCATAGTGATGTACAACAATGGCCCTGAGGCCATACTGGAAGGTTTATGTAGCTAAAACCAGGCAGTTGCTAATTTGAGAGGTGCCCAAACAAGAAGCAGAATATAATTTAGTTTTCAAAAGTGTAAATGTGAATTGTAGGCTAGCATCCACTGAAAATGGGATTTCCTTGTGGAGTAATTTGTGGAGATTTTTGGTGGGCCAACATGGCCCCACCCAGAATGAATTTATGATAGTAGACATGATAGTAGACAATTTTTTCTAAAAATGCTTGGAGTTCTTTGATGTCTGTAGGGAGCTGTGACGTAATGGCACAAAGACTTTACACAATCCTGAGGAACCTCAAACCACAAATACACAATTTATGGCTGAAAAAAGTTTGCATTTCAGCCCACCAGTACATAAGACCATGCACAATGAGCGTAACTTGCAAAGTGGTTGTCCATGGATGCTCCCATCACTACTATGTCATCGAGATAGTTGATGCACCCCAGCACAGACATCATCAACTGCTCTGAAACATGTTGGAAAATTGTAGGTGTGAATGGGGGATGCTGATATTGGTGCAACCCAAAGGACATGTTAATCACAAGGAGCCCCTTTGAATCTTTTTTCAACAGAACCTGTAAATAAGGTTCAGATAAATCAATTTTACAAAAATCTGGCCCCTGGTGAGTTTGGCCAATAATTCATCCTCTCGGGTAGGTGTTGATGATAGATTGAGCATTTAGGGCCACTTCAAAGTTGCCACGGAGGTGAAGCTGACCATTCAGATTTTTAACGATTACAAAAGGGGTAGACCACTCAGTTGATGTGAAAGACTTGATGCCCCCCTCCCCTCCAGTGACAGTTTGCCCAATTCGGATTTCACTTGATCATGCCAGTCCACTGGGATAGAGTGTGCATGGAAGAAACACGGCCATGTCATAGGTTTCAGAGTAATTTGGGCATAAAACCAGAGGCACATCAATAAAAAAAGACAAGAACTGAGAATACAGAGAATCTGACTGCTGTTAAGGGACCTGGTCAGAAATGAGGTGCACTGCACCTGTAATAGAAAAATTAAAAGTGTTAAAATCACCCAGACCAGAAAAATTGTCAGCACCATCACTACTAAAAAGTCAAGGAACAAACCACCAATTTATACACAGTGGGAGCCATAAACTGCTCATACATTGGAATATGCTGCTTGTTGTAACTCAGCAGCTGTCAAGTAACAGGAGACAGTGCCAGAGATCCTAAGTCTACACACATTTGTGAATTCAACTGCACCTGTGTCCACTTGTGGCTAGTGTACTTTGTCCATCACTTGCGCTTCAATAAACTGTTTGTTACTATGCATGAAGCAATTGAGACACATAATTTGCATCAATGTCCATATCTGCAAGGCTGTTGCGTATCACCCATAATTTAGAGCACACAACCTTGCTGTGTTGCATGAAACAGTGGAAACAATATTAGCAAGATGGGAGCACTGAGTGCTATCACTGCTCTGGTTGTTGCTGTTGTTGGGCGTATCACTGTCCAGCATAATGTCAAGGCTGCATCTGTATTACTTCAACGTCATCCTCCCTCCAAGAACTAACTGATGCCTGATGACCAGGAACAGGAGGCACCATGGTTACATCACACCAAGCCTCAATCTGATCACCAGCAGCATGTGCCACCTTGGAAGACTAGGCAATATTTATTTAACAGTTCAGCCAAGGATGGATTTTCACACTGGTGTGGGTGTTGATGCAACTCTTTGTTAGGAGCCAACAAAATGATGGCATCAGGACCCATAGCATCAGCACAGGAATCATAAAGTGCATCAGTAACATACTGACATTTGTGAGTGAGACCATGGAGTTTGGCCACTCGAGGCCAGTAGGACTGATGTGGCTGTTTATAACAAAAGTAGAACTTGACATGTGCCACAATCACATGTGTGAATTTATGGTGATGATTAGATGACAACTTACACATTCCATCAAATGAAAGTAATGCTAGTTCCTGGCACAACAACCAGCAAATCTGAGGGGAAATCCAAGAAAGAAACAAAGCCTCATGCATTTTAGCATCAGTGACACCAAAGGTGAGGAAGTGTTGTTGAAGTCACTTATTGTAAGCTTCTCAGTCCCTGGCTGCATCATCATAAGGGAGAATGGTAGTGAGTATGATGACAGTGTAGAAGCCTGCACGGCCGACAGTTTGTAATAGTAACTGTAATGGCCTGTTGCTGCTTGAGGAGAGATTTGAGCATTGCCTCCATAGACATGAGAACCAAGGGAACTACCAAAGAAACTGAGCACAGGGAAGTGAACACTACACGTATTACCAGTCATCTCAAAGCAGCTCTTGCCACCTACATCCTCAATTATTTGCTGACTGTACTCCAGTATCTATTTTTCGCCAGTTTTTATCGACTACAGCTCCCTCCAGTACCATAGAAGCTATTCGATGATGTCTTAACAGATGTCCTACCAACCTGTCCCTTCTTCTTGTCAGTGTTTTGATATATTACTTTGCTCACCAATTCTCCAGAGAACATCCTCACTCCTTACCTATCAGTTCACTTATTTTCAGCACTCTTCTGTAGCACCACATCTCAAATGTTTTGATTCTCTTTGTTTCCAGTTTTCCCACAGTCCATGTTTCACTGTCATACAATGCTGTGTTCCAAGTGTACCTTCTCAGAAATTTGTTCCTCAACTTAATGCCTATGTCCGATATTAGAAGACTTCCCTTGGTCAGGAATGCCCTTTTTATGCATGCTGGTCTGCTTTTTACATCCTCATTGCTCCATCCATTATGGGTTATTTTGCTGCCTAGGCAACAGAATTATTTCACTTCATCTACATTGTGATCACAATTCCTGATGTTATGTTTCTTAGAGTTGTCATTTCTACTACTTCTCCTTGCTTTTGTCTTTCTTCATTTTAGTCTTAGTCCATATACGGTACCCATTGTAGTGTTCATTCCATTTAGCAGTTCCTGTAATTCTTCTTCATCTTCACAGAGAATAAGAATGCCATCAGCAAACCTTATCATCGATATCCTTTCACCTTGAATTTTAATTCCACTCTTGAACCTTTCTTTTATTTCCATCATTGCACCTTCAGTGTATAGACTGAGCAGTAGGGGTGAAAGACTACATCTCTGTCTTACACCCTTTTTAATCTGAGCACTTTGTTCTTGGTTTTCCACTCCTACTGTTCTCTCTTGGCTCTTGTACATACTACATATTACTCATCTTTTGCGATATCTTACTCATATTTTTCTCAAAATTTCGAACATCTTGCCCCATTCTACTTTGTTGAATGCTTTTCCATGTCAACAATTCCTATGAACATGTCTTTATTTTTCTTTAGTCTTGCATACATTATCAATTGCAATGTCAGAATTGCCCCTATGGTGCCCTTACCTTTCCTAAAGCCAAACTGATCATCATCTAACACAGCCTAAATTTTCTTTTTTCTGGGTATGCCTTAAAATCCAGTATCTGATTTCAGAATGTTTGCCTGACCATGATGTAATCTAACTGAAATATTCAAGTATTTCCCAGAGTTTCCTAGTATACCTTGTCCTCTTGTGATTCTTGAACAGATTATTTGCTATTACCACCTGAAATTTGTTGCAGAACTCAATTAGTCTCTCTCCTCTCTCATTCCTAGGGCCAAGCCCATATTCTCCCATAACCATTTCTTCTACTCCTTCCCCTACCACCACATTCCAATCTGCCCTGACTATTAAGTTTTCATCTCCCTTCACATACTGAATTACATGTTCAATGTCATCATATACTTCCTGTATCTCTTCACTTTTGGCTTGCAATATTCACATGTATACCTGAACTATGGTTGTTGGTGTTTGTTTCCCATTGATTTTGATGAGAAAAATCCTATCACTGAACTGTTCACAGCTCACTCTCTTCCCTACTTCCCTACCCATAATTAATCCTACTCCCATTATACTATTTTCTGCTGCTGTTGACATTACCTTATACTCATCTAACCAGAAATCCTTGTCTTCTTTCCATTTCTCTTCACTGATCCCACAGCATCTAGACTGAGCTTTAGCACTCCCTTTTCAGGTTTTCTGGCTTCCCTATGATGTTCAAATTTTTGATGATCCATGCCCCATGACAGAACATTATCCTTTTGTTGGTTATTCATTCTTTTTCTCATGGTGACCTCCCCCTTGGCTGAACCCTCCCAGAGATCAGAATGGGGCTAGTCCAGAATCTTTTGCCACTGGAGAGATCATGACACTTTTTCACTTACAGACCACATGTCCTGTGGATACACATTACATGTTTTTAATGCAGTTGTTTTCATTGTCTTCTGCATGCTCAGGCCATTGACCATTGTTGATCCTTCCGCCTTTAGGTGAAGTTTTCCACCCTAAGAGTAAGAGAAAGCCCTTAACCTCTGTCTGCTCCTTGTCATTTTTGACAAGTCAGTTTGCTGAATGTGGGTGACTTCTTATACCAGTAGTCTTTGATCGCCATTGCTGATGATTTTTACTCAAAATTGAAGTGGTGGTGGTGTTCAAACTTAGTGCCGAAGATGTTTTGATTACTAATCAAAGATGCTACCCCTAGACCAGGGGTACTAAGTAGCAATGTAAGATACAATTAATCTTGGGGTCAGAAAGAACTAGCATTTATTAATCCACATTCAAGTACACACAAGCATAGAAACAGTACAATCAGCAGTAGAACACATTTGAGGGTGAGCACCTTCTGCAATGGCCTTATGTATGGAAGCGCTCAGGTAGATTGTGAGACAGGTGCTGTAACATATCCACAAGTTGTGGACGACCTCTGGTGGCCAACCTGCGCAGATGTACATGACAGACCATCTGAACATAGTGCATCAGAGCTATGCTGCAACATATAAACAAGTGTGATGTACAGGGTTATAGCAAATATCACAGCTCATTTTTAGTTAATTTATGTTGGATCTTTATCCCATATACTTGCACTAATAATAAAGATCACTGTCTAATCCAAACATTACTATGCTTCCCAATTCAAAAAACCATTAGATCATAAAATCACATTTCACTTCATCTTGCTACTAACCATACTTTTTATAGCTCTCACAAAGTTCATTAAAAATACATTCTGTATGAGTCTATGAACATACCCCACTACATTTCATAACAATTACTCCCTAATCATAACGTAATCTCATACTTCTCAATATTACTTCCATGACAAACATAACAACTCATTATTTCCTAAAATGCTCCTTAATCACCAGCTTTATCAACATTATCATAATGCTCCATAAAGAAATCACATTATCATAACCTTACTATCTTATAATAAATCATCATTACTACAATCCCACAGCAGTTTCTCACCTAACTGCAGCACCATGAAAGTAGTGTAACAATATATACTTCACCAAAATCCCTCTACAGGTGGATAGCAAGACAACAAATGAAAATTAAGGTAAATAAATTATGTAGCCAAAAACTTTTGTAATGTCATAGAAGGGAGTGCCATATATGGTGTACAAAATCTCCAATCTGTTTGGTGTGTTGGGGGGGGGGGGGCAAACAATTGGGAGGGGGGCACGTTTGGAGGTTATTTCTTCATTTATCTTGAATAACTGAAAAGTTAGAGTCTCTAGTGAAATCATGTCCCAGTGCACAACTAAACTCCATTAAATTTCCTATACAAAATGCTCCACTCATTGTTTCACTAGCATTCATATTTTGGGCAATGCAGGGGATTGACAAACTGCAAATTATTAAAAATAATATTTTAATGATATACAATTACCATTTATATTTACTGATAAATGAAGAGCATTTAAAAAAGTATTGATGCATGTACATCATGTAAGTGTAGTATAACCATATTAAGGGATAAATTGTGTCCTCAGGGTGTAAGTAGTTGATTGTGGGGTGGAGGGCATTACACCAAGAGATGGAACTAAAGAGTGTTTCACAATGTTATATCAACCCTTCTGCAGTGCACCTTATGAATCAGTGGTAGTGCAGTGCACAGACATGCTCAGGGGTGTTTTCTTTTCCAAAAACTGCAGTAACATTACACAGAATACAGATATGAGTTACTAATAATAGTAATACGTGAAACATATATTGACAGAATCTCCATAAATCTCTGCACACTGTTCTACATCGTTGGAGGGTAAATTTATTCTTAATCATTCTGCAAGGCAGTTGTAGCTTTCTTGCGGTCAATATGACTTACACATTGCAGAAGGTCAGTATAACTTTGTACAACACCCTGTAGTTACTTCTTGTGGCATAGGGAGTAGAGAGAGTGGGGACTTACTTGTTTCACAATTCATATTACAGACCTACAAAGGAGGTAATGAAGACCACAATCTGGTGACCTGCTTTTTCCTTATACTTCTACCCTCAACCCCATCACACCCTCAGAACATAATTTATCCCTTAACACACTTTACTGCAATTAGATGTTGTACAGGCATTTAATGGTTGGTCTTAACTTCCCTCATTTAAAAATAATTATTAATTTTATACCACTGAAACACTGTTTTTAATAATTTGAAATTTTTAATCTCCTAAATCATGCACTCCTAGAGAAAAAAATGAAAGAGACCTTTATCATAGGAAATTTAATTATGTTTAATTTTATACTGGGATACCTTTTCACCAGAAACCAGATTTTATGAATTATTCAAGGAAAACATAAAGTGTGACCTACAAATAAACCCACCCCCATACTCAGCCACCATTAGTCAAACATTTTAGTATGTAGTTCATGGCGTAATATTTATGGCTTTACAGTCATCATATTCAGCTACAAGAAGCTCTTCTTAGAACAGCTGAGAAGTCAGCAGTGGGAAATCACATAATGTGATTTTGAGGTACCAATGACAGATGGTTTGTTTGGTATGGGTATCATGAGGAAGACTGCGTAAATTGTGGTCCTTCTCAGTGATTGGCTGTTCCATTCAGAAGTTGCAGACCAAAATGATAATCTTGTGTTATTAATATTACAAAAACTAAACAGTGCATTTACTTGCATTTCATATTAAAGTATCTCTCAATAGCATGCTGTCATTCCATTATTTCAAAAGTGTTAATTACCACCAGTATAAAAAGCAATAGCTACACAAAAAGGCAGACAAAGCACTTCAGAGATCTTTGGATTGCCTAACTTGGATGGCAGGCAAAGTGCTTCGGCTGCAAGTTCATAGCTGGACTGACAGTCTTGGAGGACAGACACGTTGCCTGCCATGGTCGGCATCAGGTTAAGACTTTATTAGTAATGTATGGTTATATGGACACATAATTGAGAACAATTAGATAGTAATCACACAAATATACAGTTCATTGCTTGTTTTTATGAAAGTATGAAGAATTGGAGATTATTTGTGATTCATAAAGTGGAACATAGTTGTGCAGTTTCTTGTATTCTGCTAATAAAAAGTGAGTGTATAGCCTCAAGATAATAGATTCACGACCTACGTGCAGTTTTCTGCATAGAGCACAACAACTATAGATGACTGCAGGTTGGTGAACATTAAACAGAACTTATGTATTACACTCATGGCAGTAGAAGCAAACAGGCACCTTACGTGTACTGCAATCTTTGTACAAATGAGATAAGCGACACGTCATCTGTGGTAACACAGAGGAGGTATGTAGGGGAGAAATTACTGAGGAAAGGGGTTTATCACATGCATATACCTCTCTCTATCTGTCTCTCTTTTTCTACTTGCAATACATGGCATCCCTTGTGTGGATACTTTGAAGTCGAAGTGCTGTGGAATTATGAGGCTAGATTTTATTAGCAAGAACTATAAACTGTAACCAACCAGTGAATTGTGTAAGGACTGTGTTCCATGCGTACTGTAAATAATGACCAGAGAACTGTATAAAAACTGTGACACATAGGGTTGGAATCATTTTTGAACTGTTTTTTGAACTTCAGCTGAACTATAACAATTGAGGCCACAAAATCAAATTTTCCTTTACAATGCAAGTAGTATCAGTGTAAATCAGGAATAGGAAGTTCTGAAGTGCTATGAGAAAAAAAGTTAACATTATGTACCTGTCCATGTAACATGTAACATATAGCGCATACATAGGAAAAGAAATCCACTACTCTACAGCTACACTATTGATGACAAACAGCTGGAGACAGCATCTGCTTAAATATCTAGGCATAACTGTCAAGAGCAACCTCAAGTGGAATGGCCATACAAAACAGATAGTGGAAAAAGCAGACACCAGACTCAGATTCATTGGAATAATCTTAAGGAAATGTAGCTAATCCACGAAAGAAGTGGCTTATAAGGCACTTGTTCACCCGATTCTTGAGTATTGTTCATCTATCTGGGATCCCTATCAGGTAGGACTGATAGAGGAGAAAGAGAAGATCCAACAAAGGGCAGCAAGTTTCATCACTAGATTGTTTAGCTGGTAAGAGAGCGTTATGGAGATGCTAAACAAACTCCACTGGCAGACGTTACAAGAAAGGTGTTGAGCATCACAGAGAGATTTAGTATTGAAATTTCAGGACAGCGTTTTTCAGGAGAAGTTGGACAACGTATTACTTCCCCCCCCCCCCCCCCCCACATACATCTTGCGTATTGACCATGAGGAGAAAATTTGAGAAATTGGAGCCAATACAGAGGCTTACCAACAATCATCCTTCCCATACACTATTTGTGAGTGGAACAAGGTTGGAGGGGTCAGATAGTGGTACCAAAAGTATCCTCCACCACATACCATTAGGTGGCTTGTGGAGTATGATGTAGATGTAGATGTAGATTATGTTAAAATTCATCACTTCAAGATTCTTAGTGCTACCAGATGACAAAGCATGCAGAACAGCATGAGACAGCCATAGACAAGAGGTGCGGAGGCAGGAAGCAATGACTAGTGCAGTCAGCAGTACAGGACACGTTATATGTGAAAGCTTCAGCACACCACAACAGCAGAGTTGCAGCCAGTGATACGGTCCACAGCTAAGGAGAATCGGTGGCAGTACGTCAAGGAAGAAAAGTAGTGGAAGTGTTGCACCTGCATATAGCACTTTAAGATTTGTAATTGGAACATTAGTATTAGTGAAATGTCTGGGGAAAAGGAAGTAAGTCATGGTACAGCATCAGCTTACTTTGCCAACTTGGGATGATCAGTATATGCTAAAATTAATTTTGCAGGAACAAAAAGAATATAAGGAGGAATTAAGAAAAGCACAAAAAGAGTGTAAGAAGGAATTAAGAAAAGCACAAAAAGTATAAGGAGGAATTAAGAAAAGCACAAAAAGAGTATAAGGACGAATTAAGAAAAGTTCCAAATCAAATAGATAAGGGTTTCAAAGAAGGCAATGCAGGAATAGCTCAAATTAATGGTAAGTTCAGTGCTTTGGAACAAAAGATTACAAATCTTGAAGCTGAAACTGAGGGATGTAGTAAGGAAATACATTATGAAACAAAAGAATGGGGTAAAAAATTTGAAGCTCATAAGTCAGAAACAAATAAAAAGGTTGACCATGAAACACTTAGTTGTAACATTTCATATAGAATCCTCTTGTAAAGGCAACACAGGCGTGATTCAGGATAAACAGAGAAAAATAGGGGATAAAGTGCTTCCTGAGATGCAAGAAAAACTAGTCAATGAAGTTAAACAAAAAGTACAAATTTGGCATGAGCAAGAAGGAAGGAAAGGTATTGTTCAAGTAAGTGAAGTAGCAAATCATGTTAATGCATGTAAATTTCATCATATCTGTAGTAAGGGAACTATACATCCAATAACATTCATTAAACAGCTTTAGGGCATCACTCCTGAAAACATGACAGTACAACAAAAAATTGAATTCGTGGTCAGTAGTTTAGAAGGAGAAGCAATATGAAGGGGAGCAGGGGTCAGTAACACATGTAAAACATATAAAGAATTTCTTCACGCATTATTGAATCAATACCAGTTTTGCAGTACACAAAACAGAGTAAGAGGTGAAGTAGTTGTGAACAGAAGGTCTGATGGTGAAAATGCCATTATACCACAAATGGATAGGAGTAAGGTACTAGAAGGTCTCTGTACAGAAATTCAGTGGCATCAAGGTAGTAAGAAACGTGGACTTGACAGCCAGCTTCTGTCAGAGGCTGCTAGCAAAAAATGGTCAAATGTATACTGCATTTGTCTATGGGGAGACAAAGTTATCAGTTCATTATTAAGAAGCATTGTATGAGGCTAGATAGTAAGGCTGAATTTGAGAAAGTTCTGAATAAAGTGCCTCATTCTACCATGGAAATACCACCACAACAATTAATAAATGATGAAATGTCAATCAGTGACATGGAAAAATATTATGAATACTAACTTCAGGGGGCAATAACATTCTTTTGTGTTGCTAGGTAATTGACAATTACCAGGTGCATGAGTTAACTGACAGCATACTTCATTTACTTTTCCTGCTGTTAGTTCTTCCCTTCTTTAATTCAGAACTACATCTGTCTTCTTTAACATAAATTTGCTATCAAGGTTAAGATGAGCAAATTTTTTTACACAGCATGTGACAACAAAGAAGAAAACAGACATATAGTGGAATTATGTGGACAGGCCTGAGTATACAAAGTATAGCATTACAGATACACCAGCAAGAGAACACAATATAAACTTACAACAAGACACTAGGACACTATTAATGCACATAACAAAAAATATATTATAAAGTATATAGAGAAACAAATTTTAAATATTTACAACAATGATACAAAAACCTTATGTCTGAAAATATTTTAAGAATAGGAAGGCAAGATGAGGGCTATTATATACAACACAGATGAAATAATGCATAAAAATAAGCTGATGACTGCAGAAGAAGAGGATGACGTTTAACCAGGTAAGTGAATATGACAGTGTACAGTAGTAGAAAGTCTAGTGGCAAAAAATCAAAATGACTAAATGTTGTCTTGAGATGCTGTACAGATTATGTCATAATAGACATATTGCTACTCTTTAATATGAACTGAAATGGCGAAGTGGTTTCCGATGTAATGAATTATGATATGCTGATAGGTGAGGAATAGTCCTGCCAAAAAAGTTTGTGATAAATGGGGAGTAATTGTTACTAGGCAACAGAAAAGCTGGCCAGTGATTTATGTAGAGAGAGAAAGGTGAAGTATTGTCATTAATTGACAGGAAAGTCTGCCAATCATTTGTGAAGAATGAGGGAGGAAAGACATAAGGTGACGTGTAAGTCAGCCATTAAGTAGTATGTATGGATTAAGTGGTTTCCACTAACTATTTTATGAAGTACAAGGGAGTAGACATATTGTCTACGTAACACACAACACTGACATGGAAATCTCATAAAAGACATAAATGTAAGAAATAAGGTTTAAATAGAGCACCACATAAGATGAAGTACAGAGAGCAAAAAACACACACTGGTTTTAAATATGAAAGGATGGTAAAATAAAAGTCTAAGTAAGAATAAGGTAATTAGCCCTAACATTTTACAAAGTCATATAATGTTTGTATATGAAAGTCAGTAGAAAATACAGTCATTACAGGAATAGAGTTCCACTAGAACATTTTGCAGCAACGACACTCAAATGTAGAAGGAATGAAACCACATACTAAGAAATGAAGCAACAATTTGATAAATGAGTGTTTGTGCATTAAGTCTGAAGCAAGATTCTAAAAGGTTCTCTTGATGTATCTTTGAATGACAATTGTAAGCCTCCATAGGTAAGATTTAAAGAGCATAGCAAGAAATGCCAGCTAGCAGTGTGAGTCATTAGCAAAGCAGGTCAGTAGTAACAGATGGTGCAAGCAAGCACAGAGCTCTTAAAAAGAGTGCAAAGGGCAATATCCCAATTGTGTATAGCTACAACTGTGATCAAAACAAAAACACTGATGAACCAATGTCATTGTTCAGTGTAAACAGGGGCGTTATCAATAAACAGTCGAAATCAAAACAAAACATTACATATCACGTATTTATACTGTAATATTGTATGAAAACATTTTTATATAAAATTTATTTAAAATTATTAGAAAGCTAATTTTGGCACTTTGTATTGTTTCGTGGAACTGTACTGGAGCTGTATGTTGAGGTTGGAGATGGGAAAATGGACTGACATTTGTTGAACTCAACACCACTTTGGAAAGACTGGAGTTTCTCAATGCAAGACCATAATTATGGACAACAGGATAATCAGTATGGGTTGCAGTTTTGGGCTGCTTGCATATGTTCTGGTAAAAAGTGTGAGTGTAAAGTTATTCCGTCTGCTTGTATTTGTGAAACTTATGCATTTCACTGAGGGTAGTGGAAGCAAATAGACACCTCACATGTACTGCAATCTTAGTACAAATGAGATCAGTGACACATCATCTGTGATAACACAGAGGAGGTATGAAGGGGATTAATTGTTGAGGGAGCACTCCTTCCTATGATAGTACAAAAATTTGTGGCTACATGAATTGATTCCCCGATTTAAGCTTTTTCGGTCCTCATTGACTGGGATAATAATATCCTCAACAAAATTTTGAGAGGATATGTCAAGTTTTCAATTACTTACTTTGAATGTCCTTGCTTTAGAAAAAACTTCCATACTTTTCTAATACTTAGTGAATAATACCTTAAGGTTTAATTTAGGATAATAATTAATTACTTCCATTACATTAGACTACACTTCTGCTTTACCAGGGGAATGATTGTTTGCGGGGATTTCAATGTAGATTTTCTGAAAGAGTCCGATAGAAAGCTTGACCTTGAATTATTACTTGGTTCTTTCAATTTGACATCAGTTATTGATTTTTCTACTCGGGTGGTTCAGGGAAGCAGCAAACTGGTAGATAACGTTTTCATATACCAACATAAATTTAATCAAATAACAACTTTTCCTGTTAAGAATGGTCTGTCTGATCATGATGCACAGCTAGTTACAGTATGTGATATAGCTCCATACAGTAAGGAAAAACAGTCCTCCAAAACAGTGCATCCCACTAACAATTTAACAATTCAAAATTTTAGGGAAAGCTTGCAACAGTTAGACTGGGATGAGGTGTACAGGGAACATGATGCTAATTTAAAATTTAACCTATTTCGTGATACCTTGATGAGTATATTTGAAAACAGTTTCCCTAAGAAAACAGTGAAATATAATTGTAAGAAAAAATCTAAAAAGCCATGGCTTACTAAAGGGATAAAAACATTTTGTAAACAGAAAAGGGAAAAGTATCTTATAGCTAGGAGGAGTAATGATCCCAAAACAGTGAAACATTATAAAAACTTCTGCACTGTATTAAGAAAAGTTATTAAAAAGACCAGAAGTATGTGCATTATGTCTGATATTAGCACATCCAATAATGAAATTAAAACAATTTGGAATATTGTGAAAAGGAAAACAGGGCAACCGAGAGCACAGGAAAACTGTATATCTATCAAACAGAATAAAAAGTTTAACAAGAAGTCAGATGTAGAAAACATTTTTAATAATCATTTTTAAATGTTTCAGCGAAAATAGAATCCAGCTATTCACTAGAAAATGCAAGGCAGTACCTATGCAATTTGATAAAATTGAAATTCAACCCAACTCTCCTACTGAAATTAGGAAAATAATAAATTCACTCAAAAGTAAAAGCTCACATGGAATTGGTGGCATTTCCAACAGAGTACTAAGAGCTTGTTCCTAACAAATAAGTAGAATTCTCAGCCACATATGTAGTAGCTCACTGAAACACGGCATTTTTCCAGATAGACTGAAATACACTATTGTTAAACCATTGCATAAAAAGGGGATAGGTCTGATGCTAACAACAACTGCCCAATCTCACTTCTGACAGCTTTATCCAAAATTCTTGAAAATGTAATGTATTCAAGAGTAGCATTACATATTTCTAAAAATGAAGTACAAACAATATGTCAATTTGGTTTTCAGAAAGGCTTTTCAACAGAAAACGCTTTATATCCTTTCACTGATCAAACATTAAATGCATTGAATTACTGTACATCACCCATTGGGATATTTTGTGACCTGCCACACCCTTTGATTGTGTGAATCATGAAATTCTTCTAGATAAGCTTAAGTGTTGTGGAATGAGTGGGACAGTGCACAAATGCTTTAATTCATATTTAACTGGAAGAACGCAGAAGTTTGAAATGATCAGTACCGATAATCTACAAAAATCAGTAGAGTCCTATAACTGGGGAGGTATCAAGAATGGTGTCACACAGGGTTCAGTCTTGGGTCCATTATTGTTCTTAATATATATTAATGACTTGCCACACTATATTCATGAAGATTCAAAGTTAGGTCTTTTTGCTGATGATACAAGTATAGAAATCACACCCAAGAAGCAAGAATCAGCTGAGGAAATTGAAAAAAATGTCTTTCAGAAAATTATTGAGTGGTTCTCTGCAAATGGACTCTCACTAAGTTTTGTGAAAACACAGTATACACAATTCTGTACAGTAAATAGCATAACACCATTGATAAATATAAACTATGAACGGAAGTCTGTTGCTAAGGCAGAACACTTAAAATTTCTGGGTGGGTGCACTGATGAGAAATTGAATTGCAAGAAACACATCGATGATCTGCTGAAACAGTTAGGTTCAGCTACTTATGCTACTAGAGTTATTGCAAATTTTGGTGATAAACATATCAGTAAATTAGCTTACTACACCTATTTTCATTCACTGCTTTCATATGGCATCATATTTTGGGGCAATTCGTCATTAAGAGAGAAAGTATTCATTGTAAAAAAGCATATAATCAGAGTAACAGCTGGAGCCCACCCAAGATCACTTTGCAAACATTTATTTGAGGAACTTGGGATATTCACAGTACCTGCGCAGTACATATATTCACTCATGGAGTTTGTCATTAATAACCCATCCCAATTAAAAAATAACAGTGAAGTGCTGAGCTACAACACTACAATAAAGGATGATATTCAGTATTCTGGATTAAATGTTACTTTGGCACAGAAAGGATGATATTCAGTATTCTGGATTAAATATTACTTTGGCACAGAAAGGGGTGAATTATGATGCCACAAAAATCTTTGGTCATTTGCCATATAGTATTAAAAGTCTGACAGATAGACACCTAACATTTAAAAGCAAATTAAAAGAATTTCTGAATGACAACTCCTTCTACTCAATAGATGAGTTCTTAGATATGGAGTAGTAGCTGGAAAAAAAAAGAAAAATAATAATAATAATAATAATAATTTAATTAATTAATTTGTGTAAAGAAAACTTATGTTAAAGTGACATGTTCCACATC
Source organism: Schistocerca americana (assembly GCF_021461395.2). Taxonomy (NCBI): domain Eukaryota; kingdom Metazoa; phylum Arthropoda; class Insecta; order Orthoptera; family Acrididae; genus Schistocerca; species Schistocerca americana. The sequence continues at coordinate 292,386,223 of NC_060130.1, forward strand.
ATTATGAAATGTCGTATTCATGATCTATAGAACAAGGATTAATGTATGTACCGTCAAACAGGGTGATTTCAGACGGTTTTATCATTACTTTGATTGTAACTTTTGTATATATTGTTAGATTCAATTGATTGTTATGGACGTAGTAGGGTATATGTGAAACGAATAAAATATCCCAGAACCAGAAAGTGTATGTGTAGGTATATTTATCTGAGGCAGTTAAATAAAGTGGCCGAAGTCACCCCATGGAATGATATAATGAATTATATGTTACAGATAAGTTTTTATTTTGCAAAAATGTAAATAAAAAATGTTTACAGTTCTTAACTGAAATATTAGAAACAGACAGAAACAAACAAAGTAATTTAACTAAAAGATCAAAATAATTTTTCTCACTCATCATTCTAAATTAAGTTGCAAACACTTTAAATAAATGATTGTCTTCGAGTCTAAAGCACATCTTCTTGAAAAATGAACATTCCTCTCTTCTCAACTGGTGTGGGAAGTATTCTCGAAATTTGAAATTCCTTCTGCATTGTGTCTTCATCGGGGACAGGGGAAGGAGAATGAATGAAATATTGTTCTGCTCACATTCTTCAATAACAATAAAGACACGTGTCTGGATAAGTTGTCTCCAATCATGACTGTTGGCCCGTTTTGCCTCTTCTACATCTACATCCACATTTATACTCTGCAAACCACCCAACGCTGTGTGGCGGAGGGCACTTTACGTGCCACTGTCATTACCTCCCTTTCCTGTTCCAGTCGCGTATGGTTCGCGGGAAGAACGACTGTCTGAAAGCCTCCGTGCGCGCTCTAATCTCTCTAATTTTACATTCGTGATCTCCTCGGGAGGTATAAGTAGGGGGAAGCAATATATTCGATACCTCATCCAGAAACACACCCTCTCGAAACCTGGACAGCAAGCTACACCGCGATGCAGAGCGCCTCTCTTGCAGAGTCTGTCACTTGAGTTTGTTAAACATCTCCGTAATGCTATCACGGTTACCAAATAACCCTGTGACAAAACGCACCGCTCTTCTTTGGATCTTGTCTATCTCCTCCGTCAACCCGATCTGGTACGGATCCCACCCTGATGAGCAATACTCAAGTATAGGTCGAACAAGTGTTTTGTAAGCCACCTCCTTTGTTGATGGACTACATTTTCTAAGGACTCTCCCAATGAATCTCAACCTGGTACCCGCCTTACCAACAATTAATTTTATATGATCATTCCACTTCAAATCATTCCGCACGCATACTCCCAGATATTTTACAGAAGTAACTGCTACCAGTGTTTGTTCCACTATCATATAATCATACAATAAAGGATCCTTCTTTCTATGTATTCACAATACATTACATTTGTCTATGTTAAGGGTCAGTTGCCACTCCCTGCACCAAGTGCCTATCCGCTGCAGATCTTCCTGCATTTCGCTACAATTTTCTAATGCTGCAACTTCTCTTCAAGTAGGGCAAAGCGATTGTAAGGAACCAGTCTTCAAATACTGGCAGGTCAAACCATCCATTTTTGTTCCTATTGAAATGGGTTCCTTGTGGTCCACCTTCTTGCCACGCGTCCCACAAATGCTCTGATTTGTAAAGGACGTACGGAGGAAGCAGTTTACCATCAGCACTAGCTGCCATCCTTATTGAGACACTAGATTTTGATGAGTCCATCACTTTTTCAGCATGCTTACTCCTTCGTTTCGTAATTATCTGCTGCTTGCCTGGATCATCTGACATGTTGGTTTCCTCATAGTTGATCATGTTGCTAGGTGGGAGATTTTCCAGCTTTGCCTTGATATTGGAGAAAAACATCATCACAGTCTCTTTGTTCACTTCTGGACAAGCTCGTTTAATATTTTCACTTACGCGAACGGAAAGATCTTCTGACTGTCGTTTGAGAAATAAATGCACCCATTCTTCTCCTGGCAAATTATTATGAAATTTCTTCTCTTTTCGGCCAGATTTATCAAGGCAGCCTTTAACTAAATATCTAATATCCAATTTAGTGAAGGGAAATCCCCAATGTGCAGTCCTCAAGATACCTTGCTTCAACATTTCTTCTTCTTCTTTATTTAGCACTCACTGTCCTCCCATTTTTTTGGATGTACTTCCTGCACTTTATTTTGTAGGGTTGATTTAGGTATACCATACAAATCACACTCTTTTCTGTATGATAATTTACCACTCTGAATATCACAAACAGCTTTATCTAAAGGTTCCGTGTCATAATTACACTGTACTGTAACACCTCTCTTGCTCTTATACGTTCTTGGCATTGTCCGAAATTACCCCACACAGTATACAGTTTTACAAAAACCATTGTTATTTTATAACCTTGCATGAGAAATTCGAAAAACTTGTACAGAAATTGTCTCAAAGTTGTTAGCTACTGAGCACGTCAACAATTACGGTTACAGTAACTTCCCACTCGGTGCAACAATAGAAAGTTTCCACTTTACGATAATGCATGGATTTTTAACACTGAGACTGTTCATGAGTTATTCACATAGGGAAACAATTGACGCAAAATAAAATTTGTGGAAAGCGATAAATGCAATCTTGTGCTTAAAATAACTGGCACAAGGACATTCAAATAAGTAACTCTTTGTTTCTATGCAGTGACAAAGAGCAAATAAGCCATACTGTCTGAATTTGCCCTGGTGTCCGAAATCACCACGTTTGACGGAATGTATGTACTATGTATGTATGTATGATCATTACACACTGAATTCACAGTTATATCATGACTGTAAAATCATTTTCCGACCCCGTCTTCCTATTAACGGGTTTCATAATGAATACAGTTGTACAACTCATAGCATAAAAATTATTTGAGAGGAATTCTGACGTGTGATAAAATGTACTGGAAAGTCACACAAACCGTAATTAAAATGCAAATGATATATCATTTGAATAAGAAATATAATAATTAAAATGATACATATGTACAATTAACTACATTTCATCACACATGGTGGTGGTACCCAAGAAGTATGATATATAAGTAAGAGTTTCCTGAACTTTTCTAAACTCACAATCATTCTTGTATGTTTAAACAGCAGAGTTATCATAATCTGAACAACAGTTCTCATACTAATGTCTACATATGTCAACAGTAAGTCTATCAGCATAACATTTCCTAATATACTGCATAGTATAGACAAAGAATTAAAAAAAGCAAAGTGCAATATAAAAGATAAAAGCCTCAAATAATCATTAGCAAAATCCTTAATTTTCTATGTTCTTATTGCAGTATAAGTCTTAGTTTGAAACATATAACGCAAAATTCGAAGGTTCATTCAGTAACTAAAGCAAAGGAAGAGTCTTTCAATTGTTGGTTTTCAAACCCAAGGAAATGATGAACAGCATAATCGGTGATACTTCTTTTTACTCAACATAGCAAAAATTAGCCAATACATTTGGGTACTGTATAACCATTAAGGCACTATCACTAAGCAAAGCCACGGTTAAACATAAAATCATTAATGTAAATGAGAAAAGTGTTGTACTGTTTGACTGACTAGATTATGCAGAATTGATACATGAGTAAGTGTTCATAGATTGTATAACAGATTGATTCTATTAAATAATTTAGTGGTGTGTGGCATATCTTTTATATATATAGACACACACACAGCAGAATGCATGTGTGTATGTTGGGGATCTCCCAAACCCCCAGATCAATTGTAACCAAATTTGGCACAGAAACAGCAGACCTTGCGAGACCATGACATACAGGTTGTGCTGCACAACAGGCATGTTGCATGGGAACAGTTTCAGCCAGTCAAATCGATGTGCTCTTCAGAGCAGCCTACATGTCAGGTGCAAGAAACAGTTTTCCATGCCCTGACATGTACTGTCCTGCATGACAGTTATGTCATATTGGAGTCAAATCAGCCTGCTTTATCAACCCACATCGCATGGTAGCCTGTAGGTCAGGGGTAAACAAATGGGTTTCAAGTCCCTGATGTGTAGCCTACCCTGCATGACAGACGTCTTGCAGGAGTGTATTGTAAGGGTACAGGTGCCAATGAGCATGTCTGGGGACAGGTTGGATGTCTAGAGGAGGGGATGGAGAGAGTGAGAGAAGATGGAAATGGACAGAGAGAGGATATGAGGGACAGATGCATGAGCCAGGTGGAAAGTGTAGAGGGGTAGTTGGAAGGTGGCAAAGGAAGAAGAGAGACAGAGATGGGACAGGAGAGGGGGAGGAGGATATGGTCAGAGGGAGGTGGGAGAAAGATAGGTCAGAAAGAGGGGATTGATGAAATGGACAAAGAGAGGGGGAGGAGGAGATGAAGAGACAGAGAGAAGAGGGTGGAGCAGATAGACAGATAAAGGTGGGAGGATGATATGGACAGACAGAGGGAGGACAAGTTGGACACAGAGATGAGAAGGGGGAGGTGCATTCAGTATATGCGTTGAACTCATATGCAGGTGAAGCAGCAAGAAAAATGCTAGTACTGCTATAAGACATAATTATACGGTGTGTTGTAACAGGCAGAAGGAAATACAAGAGCATTCCTAATGTGCAGAGAAAGAATATACACAAACGTAAAGAAACACTCTTTAATTATTTTTCAGTTGAGAATAACCCTCAGTTTGTCAGAAGTAATAATGGTAATAAAAATGAGGCTAGTGCATAAATGAAAGTTTCTCAAAAATCCAAGGGCATATATCCCATCTGACAAGTAATTGTCTGTGGAATCTGGGGTAATGATGCACTATATTTAGGGATAATTTTAATATACCATTCTGCAAAGAACTGTGTGGTATGGCAAGTGAATACTCAATAATGTCAGTGGCAGTTCATCCAAAATTTTTCCAATGTGTTACTATGTGGTGGCCTATAGCCTATTGACTTACAATGGTAGTATTATAACTAAACTGAATATTTTAATTTCATATGAATAAATTGAACTGTTTAAATGTATTTAAAATTTATAATTAATCATTTAACATTGTGAGGAATTAAAGAAAATGAAAAAAAAATGTTATGGTAGCTGTGGGAATCAAACCCAAGCCAACAAATTGCCAGTCAATACTCTTTACCATTGGCCTCCCATGCCAATACCTGAACTGCTGCTCGAAATCCCTCATACTCTACATGTAAATCTTTAGAGAGTGTTTTGTTTTTTCCACTTAGGCAAAATATTCTAGGAACTTGAAAGGGGAGTCCACCTGCTTCTGCTCACAGAGTTTGAGCCAAATCATTGAGCCTAAACGCACATGCTCCTGTTGTTAGACTTACATTTGGAGCAGATCTACATAACCCTTTAAATCGCACTTTCTCCATCAAGGATGTACTGAGAAAGAGCTTCTTTAGCAGATCGTCTACAGAAAACACTTTTGTACTAAATTTCCTTGTATATTTGTTCTTTTTTAACACAATGAATAGCCTTTCAATTTACAAGGATATTAAGCATAACTAAACTAAATATATTAATTTTAAGTACATAAATTGAACTGTTTAAAAATATATGATTTTATAATTAATCATTGAATGCTTCAAGGAATAAAATAAAATAAAATTTAAAAAAAGAAAATTATGTAAGCAATGGGAATTAAACCCAAGCCAGAGAATTGTCAGTTAGCATGCATGACAACTTGGCTACTCCTCAAGAATCTCTCACACATTATGCTTGCATAATATGCCATGTGCACTATCAAAGAAAATCACTGATCTCATGCTGCAAACAATGTAGCACTTATAGTGGCACACTGTGGATGATGCTTGACTGCAGTTTTGAGGGTTGTCTTGTTGAAAGACTGTCTTTAGGAAGTGTCTGAACTGAAGGAGAGTGAGAACCACTTCATCCCTCCTTTGAGACTAGGAAGTGTGTCATGGTCAGATTGTTGGCTTGATTTACTTCTGCTTGTCATTTGTCACTTCCTGCCATCTTCTCCCCCCTTGTTACCAATGACACTACAGCCTGTGGGAGGGAGATGTTATGATAAATCATAATGTTTTAGTAACACACTTCCTTCACTGCTCTCTCAACTGCCTCATTTTCCTCTATTGTAACATGTCCAAGTATCTGCCTTTTTAGGAGGACAGTGATCTCCGCCATATGAGCCAACTTATCTGCTGGATACACAGCACTATGTGAGGCTAAACAGACAAAATACCCCCACCTACCTTGAAATCTCATTTGCTCCATTGTCTTCTTGGTTAGCTACAGTTCTGCACAGTACTCTGAAAAGTAGCATGATAGGCAGGTTTTAAGGATACAATGAGGGAAAATAATACCATTCTTGATATAACCCCTTGCTTAGCCCATCAGTATAAATTGATACATGTTTGCAGTACTCAGGTAAAATGCTGTTAAAAGCTTTAAAAAAAAAAAGAGCAGTTCAAGTTTTGTCTGGACCTGACAACCATCCACAAATTATATATGTTGCATCTCAGTTTAAGAACAGGAATGTCTGTTACACCACACTCCTCTTGTTATTCCTTTGCTCCGGCAGAAAATTGCTTAGTTGTTTGGAGTTGTTAAACATCCACTGTGTGGAGTGTTCAGGTCCAGTACCAACAATGGAAAATTTGGGCATATATCTCACTTTGCATGCCACAGTGTGAGGAGAACTTTTGGGTGACATGAGATGGCTCACCAGCCTCTGAACAACTACATACTGAGACTGGTTTAGTAGGACCCTGTGGATCATCCCAGCCCACATGTTGGCCAATGTCTTTAAGTAGAAAAGGCTAGCTGATCTGTACACTATGCAGCCATAGTCTAGTAATGTGTGAACAAAGGTTTTCTGAAATGTGAGCAATCTAAAAAAAAAGTTCTTTCCATTAACACACAAAGATTTGTAGTACCATCATATAGGGACACTTTAGATAAAGGGCATGTGAGAGCCGAGATGTGATCCAAGAATTATTTTATGGAATTTTTTTTCCAGTGGTGTAGAGTAGCCTATTCTTGCTGTTAAGTGTTCACTTTTCTGGAAGAATACAAAATGTGTGTGGTACTCTTATAACAAACATACACAACCTATGAACTGCTCCAGTTTAAGGGCCAAAATCTGCCTGATAACAAATTCCAAAGTCATATAATTAATTTCTTCTTTGTGTGATTTTTATACTTTTTGTAAAAGTGTATTCATTTAGCAGAAAAAGTATAGAGTGAACAGCTCACAATTAAAACAACTGTAGTTTCTTAGATTGTCCTGTCACAGTTTAACAATCAACAGTGCTCCTCAGAATACATGCACACAGAGAGAGCAAGAGAGAGAGTTTAACAATCAACAGTGCTCCTCAGAATACATGCACACAGAGAGAGCAAGAGAGAGAGAGAGAGAGAGAGACAAACAATGTAATAACTACATATCTGGAAATATCATTTCTGCCATATATGCAGGGAAACTGAAAAAGTTTCTTGAGGGTTACTGCTTCTGCAAGTGAATATCCAAAGATCAACAATGTATTAAACTTTTCTCAATTTTATTTCAAATAGATTTACATATTATGTTTTCAAAATAATCCTTTTCACATGAATGAGTTCTGTGGAATGTACACATATAAGCACACACCAATAAAATTGTTATTCCAATGTAGAATCATTTCCTACGCAGTCCTGTGCTACATGGAGATCTTGTGCATACATTTTTTGGACACATATGCTGTTATTTTTTAGTAAAAGTTTGTTGTGAGGGACCAGCTGAAATAAAAAGGTCATCTAAGCAACTGAAATCTTATACTTTGCAAATATGTAACAAATGTAATGTACGTGACATATGTCGGTCTTAAACATCCTTCAAGTTTGCAATGTGGCTGCTTGAGACTACACTGAACTGTCCTGAATACTACAGAATTACATAAATAATGATGACATGTCTACATTTTAGCACACACTTCCCTTTTTAAGTTCCAGAAAGAACTAAATCAGTATATTCAAATATGCCGATGCTTTCAATAAACTTAAATGTGAAAACAATAGTATCACTTTTTATGAATATATGGCCAGTATTACTGCAGTAGGTACATGTGACTGTACCAGCACAAACAGATTGGATATCTGGTAAAATACCATGTGGTGAAGCAAGTGTTGGATTTGTCTCCAAACCTCACTAAACTGAATCCTTTAAAAAGAGTAGAATGGAAGAATACTAAAACTTTAAGTAGAGTGGTGTATATTCTATGTGACAGATTTCAGAAACTGTCAAAGTTACAAAAATAAAACTGATAGTTAAGCTTGCTGCAAATGATTTATCCTTTGCAATGGGAAGCTCAAGGTGATTTCAGTGGACTTGTTTTAGAAATCAACAAAATAAATTTTGAACTAAAATATGATCAAACCACCACACAGTTTCTGAGATGTTTTTGTAATAAATACTTAGTGATACTTTGGAGATAATATTATCCTGAAGAGTTTTGGCATGGTTGAAGTAATCATTGCAATATCGTACTAATTCATCAAAAAATCTAAACTACATAAATTAATCAGTTTTTCATGTATGCTTTGCAATGACTTAATCCAAGAATTCTTTTTGAGAAAAGAAGTTTTACTGAACTTTTACATTATGAAAGGCTTCAAGAGATTCATTCACACACAAAATGAGTGAGTTCGAAATCAGTTTTCAGCACCTTTGAGATCCATTTGGGCAAATATAAAATACCTAAATTGTTCAGATTTCCTTGGTTGAAGTAAAGTGTGCTGATTTCATGTGCTAAGAATTATCAGTATATATTGCCTTTGAAAACAACTTTATGAGTAAAGGTATTAAAACAGGTACTTTTATTTTCACATCCGCAAACTTTTTAAACACAGCATGAATGTATTAACATCCACTTCCTCTTTAAGTATAAATTAAATGCCTTTTTCCTTTATCTACATTAATGTATTTTGTATATTTTACCAATCTTTTTTGTTGACTACAAAACTTTGTATACACTGAAAATATCTGGTTGAGCTTCATGCATGAACTCCCATCTGTTAGTAAATTTACCAAATTTGTTTAGTAGTTAAGCGAAACATAATTTTATGTCAACATGGTCTTAGATACATGACCTCACTTACTGTTCATCGCTATGTCACAAAATCCATTAATATATTTAACTTGAACTCCATCATATTTTGTACCAGCAATTATCTAAATAAAATATTTTGATAAAATTTAAGTTACAAAAATTATATGCTCTTTACATTAATGATACACTGAAAAATGTAATTTAACAATATAATTTTACTTCTGAGATTACATTTTTCTGGAGGAATATATAAAAGACGGTTACACTGTAACAATAACAAAATAAATACCTTATAAATTGTCATGGAATAATATTACATACCATTTCCATTTGCTGGAGTGAAGTACTTAATGTTTACAATACAGTGAAATCTCATAAAGCTATCACATTCAGGGACTGGCTTAAAATATTGTCATATAAAATATTTAAAAATTTGTAGTCTAGATGGAATAATTACAATATTGTAACTTTCCTAGAATACCAATAGTGTTATAAAATGCACCAATTACAGCAGTTACAGCTATGTTACATAAATATGCCCTAAATAACAACAGCAAATATACAGCAGCACATTTTGAATGCACTTAAAAATATAGTAACATAAATTTGGTATTCTATTACATAGAATAGTGATGCAAAAATGTAGCTTTTTTAAACAAATATCTGGATTACTAAACTGCATTGGTGTTCTTATGACAGTACTGGACTGGGTGCTATTTTATGCAGATTAGAAAAAAAACACACACGCATGTGCAAAATGAATAATTTACTTAATTTTGTCAGTCCCTTAGTTTCTGCAGTAAAGTTGCATTTATACAGTGTGTGCTGATTATGAGAATTATTTTGGCCCTGTGATGTTTCATTCAGTATGACCAAAACTGAGGTACAGCAAAAATTTTTGTCAGAGAGAAAATAAAATACTTTAAAATATACAGTCCAAACTTTTTTTTTACATAAGAAGATGGAACATAAGCAGATAAGCACTGTAACATATCTGCATTAAAAAAAACCACCCACACATTTCTTCTATCTGAAAATGTTCACAAGTCTCTAAATGCAAATAAAATGGATATGGTTTATCTTTGTAATCAATTTTCTGAATTCCACATTCCAATGTAGTGAAAGAAATTACAGATAAATCAACCAATCACTGAGATTTCACTGCAGTAAAATCCTTTCAGGATACACCGCAGATTTCATCTGGAATACAATACACGGTATTTTTGAAACATACATTAAACAATCGGCAGTGTCAAACTCATTGCCCCTGGTACCAACAAAAGTCTGTAAACAACAACTAAACTTGTTCTAGCTTACATTACAAAAATTACACACATAAAAATAAAACTGGAAAATAACCTACATATAAATGCACAAATTCACCTTGTGCTGACACTTACTTGTGCTTACACTACTCTTCGGAATATATTTTCACAAATGTATGACTCATGAGCGCACATCAAACTGCAATGGATGACTTAATTTTGTAGTCACCAAATGAATGTCAGAGAGACATTGTCAGTAGCTGACCTAATACAAACTTCAGAATAGCTGTTTATTATCTGAGCTTCTGATAGTGAAAATCACCTTCTGAATAAATAAAATTAAAAAAGGATAAAGTTTGTTTTAATACCTTTATAAGAGAAAGAATAATGTTTGGAATATTAAAATACGGGGATGGGGGGGAGGAGGAATATTCAGCAGTGCATGCACACCATCATATACTTATTTCTGTTATGCAGCCAGTGGATTCAAATTTCTGAACTACATGCAGCTGTTAACTCAACTGCAATATAGTGATAGAAAAAGTTCTCTCTCTAATTTGCTCTAATATTTTTCTACAAAGATGCAATGAAAGTACCTACAACAAATATGTCATGTGCTGTCTCTCATATCAGTTTGTCAGTAATACTCTCAACACTTCATTGTATAACAGTACTGGATATTTTTATTTCTTTGTTCCACAAAAAGTAAATATACTTTCTCAGTTAGCAAACATCAAGTTAAGACTCTTTAATTTCCATAATCAGTAAACAGTTTCACGAACTCCACTAACAGTAAAATTTACATGAATTTAAAGTTATTTTCAAACACATGAAAATTATTTCAGTCTCACAATGTTTAAGAAAAAAGCCTGCACAAGTTATAATTGACTTGGTAGATTATATTTATTAATTTACAACAGAATTAAAATAGCAGAAGAAGAATGAAAATTGAAAATTCAAACAGGAAATGGCTGGGCACTAACCAGATTCTTCAATATTGTATCAAATTTGTATCAAATTACTGGATGAAATGATCAAACTTCTTTGATGACAGACTACCTTTCCCAGTATTGGCAAATAATCATGCAGCATTAAGCAATGTCATAGTTCTCTGAAACAGCAGTCTTTCTACATCAATTACTTTTTATTTGCACAGCAATCGGCATAGCATGTTTTGGCAGCAGAGCACCCTCTTCTTCTGTTCAAATAATTTGTTATGGCATGGATTTTTCTGAAATATTACGTTTTTGGTGTTTGACATTTATGTAATAATTGCAGCTAGAACATGTTTCTTAAACTAAAAATGTACACGGAACTAAGTCCATGTAGACAATCAAGGATAGAAGTATGCTACCAAAATATGTTGTGCCAATTTATTTGATGATTAAAAAGTGAGTTCAGCATAATTTGCATAGTATATTAAAGAGGTTTTTAAGTCACATTTGGGCTTCTGTACACACTACTCGACAGAGAGAGAAAAAGAAGTAGTTATATTTACAAGAGAATGTGGGTTTAATTCTTTCTCAAGCACAGAAACCTTTTTTTTTTTTTTTAAAAGATAATTTCAGGCTGCTGTATGAAAAGATTCAATATGTTCCAGAAATGTGAATACTGTACAGTTTGTTCATTTGCTTTCAAAATATTGAAAATTTTCATCATAACGGCTTTCTTAAAACTTCAGAGAGCTCCATGTAATATTCAACAATCTTCACAGATTAGTAAAATGAAGAATTGGCATCAAAAATATCAAAAAATTAAATATTTATTTTCTGTTTTATTCATTTGTCTTTATGCAGTAATCAAGGTTAAGGACTGGGCAGAACAACCTCTCAAAAACATTTACAAAAATTATAATTTTTGTTGTAACTTTACAAGATTTTAGAATGTTTGTATGTTATCATATGAAATATGAAGAGGTTTATCTGGTTTTAGAAAGTAATGCACTAAAATAAACAACAGATCTCTTTTTTTCTAACTGTGCTGTACAGTATTCCTTTCATGGGCTGTGCATGGAGCAATGTTTTTATTGAATTATGCTGTATGATTATTTGCAGCAGTAAATACTGACATATCTTGTTAATTTAATGATAGTATCTGATCACACTTCACATGTACAATTGTACCATTAACTATTCAACAACAGTGCATCCAATTGTGAAACTGGAGCTCCCCCTATCTTTCATTTCAAACTTTTTGTGCTGTATTCTTCCACATTTTTCTATAAAACTGAAGATAATATGAATTAATATTTGAACACTTTCTGCTCATACATATAATTATGGAGATCTGTCATAGCCTCTCTAAAAGGTACATTGAACAACCCTGTAATGTACCAGTATGTATTCTGGAATGCTATAATGATGTGGAATGGATAATTTAGAGCATATATAAGCACCACTGAGGAACAGAAAAACAAATAACCAGCCATGCCAAACTGTCTCAGCCAACACCATACAAACAAGGAGCATCTCTTGTGATGAACTGTGTAGTCAGACATCACTGACAAGAAACTACAAATAAAATATGCTAGTATCTTGCACAAATTGAACGTCCATCAATTCTGTGAAAGTTGCAAACTATTGCTCAAAATACGTGTTAACATGCTACACAATCCATGCAGCCCATGTCATTTTTCTGTTGAAATAATACTCTTATCAGAGGTATTTTCATACGAGTTCTCTTGTTAATAGGTGTATGAAATGTTGACAACACAAACATTGCAGCTGCCAGGAGCTAAAAATGGTCACAGGATTCCAAGTTTCATGTCACAAACTGAGATGCACATTGGGGTTTGAAAGAAATTTAATTTATAAAAACATGTTTTAAGAAATATTTACTTCATTCTTACAAATCTGTATTCAGAACAATCATAAGGTTAAGTAATGGTATTTCATGTTATCTCGAAAGTAACAATTTATCATATTTTGAAGTGTATCTCTTGTGTAATGGGTCTCAAATCCAGAAAAGCAAAAAATATGCACAGCTATCCTTAATAGGAAGATATATCTAAATTCTGATGGTGATAACAACACTGTCAGAACTGCCATTAAGATATTTTCAAATAGCAATCCATTTACTGCACAATTACAAACAATGAATATTCAAGTAGAGCTTTCACAATTTTTGTTTTAAATGAGGAAAAACACATAAACCATATATTTTACTCCCATGTGTTGATGCTGTATTTCAGGCTTTACTCTCAAAGACATATGTAATGTCACTGCATGAATATTACAGCAAGCAACACACTTTACAATAAATTACTACTAACTTGCTGTCCAATCAAGTAAACCACTTTATGTCAGAAATGTACAAATTTCTGATTTGCTGTCACTGCTTCCCTTTAAAGTACCAGTCACAACCCGAACAGAAAATATAAAATTACATTTAAAAAAGTTAAATGCCTACTCAAATAAAGAAAAATTACTCACCGGGAAATCTAAAAATGGCACAAGAGCCAGTAAATAAGTAACAGGCCTTGAAAGATATCCATACAGTAAATTGGAGAATTGTTTACAATGCCAATGTTCCCCCAAACAAGAAAGGGAGAAAGTACCACTTATGTAAGTGTTGAAGCTCCTGGATTAACAAGCCTCATCTTAGTAGAAACGTTATATATAGAACCAGTAATCTCAATTCCAAAACTAATAGGTATTACACTTCAATGATTGTTAATTAATCTGATTATCCCCACAGTCCTTGCTTTGTTTACAACTAACACATTGAAATCACACTAAGATAAATTTAGATTTTTTTCCATTGACCAACCTCTTCCTTTAAATCATACTCTACATCATAAAACACAAAGGATTTTCGAACCCCTAACATGTATGTACATTAATCACTTTCTTATTGGTAATGAATGGTATAAAGACAGTGAGAGGTTTAAATTTCAGGTAAGTACATTTCCCATGTGTCATTGTAAAATTGGAGTACAACTCAAAAACTATACAATCATTTACAAAACTTTCAATTAAAGATTTGCGACAAAATTATTCCAAGTGCTAAGCAACAATGTATCTGGTAGATTACAATACAACCAACCTTCTGTGATGCAGTAGTGACATGGTCTATCTTCCATACGAATACATTTAAGGAAAGTAGAGTACATGACCATCGAGTTTGAGCTACAAATTGCTAAATGCAACAACTAAAAGTCTTCCTCATTTTCTGTTCATCCTCACTTTTATTTCTCTAATTCAGCAATCATCTGTTCCCATGAGTCAAGCATTGGCTTAAGTATTGTGCCACAGGCGCCACTTAAATGACCTATGTCCTAATGGAACTGGTTGGCCACTTCCTTTCTCCACCCATGATAATGAAGCAGAGCTTTGCAAGTTTTACACAAACCCTGAAATGTCATAGTAAACTAAATTACAATAATTACACAATTATACACAGGACTGCGTGTCCTCAAGAGGTCATGCGCATGCCCACCTGCCAAACACACACACACACACACACACACACACACACACACACACACAGAGAGAGAGAGAGAGAGAGAGAGAGAGAGAGAGAGACTCTTGAGCTGATAACTGTAATGAGGTCGGTTGGTTGGTTGGTCGGTTGGTTTGGGGAAGGAGACCAGACAGCGTGGTCATCGGTCTCATCGGATTAGGAAAGGATGGGGAAGGAAGTCGGCCGTGCCCTTTCAGAGGAACCATCCCGGCATTTGCCTGGACTGATTTAGGGAAATCACGGAAAACCTAAATCAGGATGGCCGGATGCGGGATTGAACCGTCGTCCTTCCGAATGCGAGTCCAGTGTCTAACCACTGCGCCACCTCGCTCGGTTACTGTAATGAGGAAAAGGATATTGAAACTCTTGGATGGAATCACGAATTTAGGAAAATAAACAAATGTATCTCCAGAAATGGTGCATGAGTGCAGATTCAGTTGTGATGAGAAACCTGAATGAGAAGAATGACAGGAATCAGTTAAAGAAAATGATACTGTAACATGAGAAACAATTCCTCTCATTTAGGCTGAGTGGAAAGAGACTTTTCAGAGACCTTGAGCAACCTTTCTGTTGAAGTTTGCTACATATGTCAGTGCTGCCATGGTGTTAGCTATTGAAAGAGTAAACAAAATATCACTGACATACTGCATGTTTTGCTTCTAATTTCAACTGTTGCCAGTGAGTTATGGAAGAGAGATTCTACGATAAACAAATAATAAAGAGCCATAATCACCCAATATGAAGCTAATTATAGAGGGAACAATTAAATACAAAAATAAAAAATGAAAAACTTGCAAAACATGTTAAGAACATGTTGGAGATCTGATTTCATTGTTGGAGATCTGATTTCATACCAATCTGCAGGTTTCCAAAACCAAATTACATATCAGATTGATTATGTAGAATAAAAAACACAAGGGTCCCATCCCAATATGCAACTCAGTTATTTCAATTACAACAGAAAAATAGTCTTCACAGAACTTCTACTTACTAATGCCCATATCTACTTTATCAAATCTTGAGCTTTGGAAAATGAAACTTCTTTACTTTTGAGGTACACAGATGAAATAATGAAGATGTACAAGTAAGATTGTGACAAAGGCATGAATAAGTTAACACACTATGTACAGGTAAGAACAAGTCAAATTTCAACAACAACCATGAGGACCTTCTTGCTATCACCTGCATTCTTTCTGGTCTTCCTACGGTTACTATACGACCCTTGTACCTCACCCTCGAGCGGATGAATCTTCTGTATACTGTAGTCAATGTCTCAAACTTACTTCCTTTTCCTGTGGAAGAGGGTTTGTTTCCCAAAGCTCAAGGTTCAGATTCCTTTCTGAGCAGATCTGTTGCTGAGCAGATCTGTAGCCTCTATTTTCATATTCACTTTTAAGGAATGTGGCTTTTTAATATTCAGTTCCTATTTTTTGTATTATATATGAACTTTTTAAGCATTCTGTGGCATATGACATTCCTCCAGCATACACTGTATTCCATCTACTCCCAATGGCTTTGACAGTAAATGTCCAACTTTACAATTTTCTCTTTATACATTGTTGCCTAATTAACCAAAAAAGATAAGAAAAATATATCGTAATAATTTTCTATCATTGTGCAGATTTTACTTGACATGCAGAGACAACACATAACACATTCTGAATGAAAGGGTCATGATTTTAGGAACA
Source organism: Schistocerca americana (assembly GCF_021461395.2). Taxonomy (NCBI): domain Eukaryota; kingdom Metazoa; phylum Arthropoda; class Insecta; order Orthoptera; family Acrididae; genus Schistocerca; species Schistocerca americana. The sequence goes on from NC_060130.1 coordinate 292,402,617, forward strand.
ATAATCGGAAGTCTTATCCAGCATCCAGCCTTTGTCACCACTTACGTTGGACTAGCGTGTATAGCATCCACAATCCAACTTAGTTTTCATTCAGACTGTCCCTGGCACTGGACATATGGCACATACTTCCTGGCTCTTTTCTACTCTCTACTAAAACATTTATTTACTTAATTTAGCCACTACTATAGGAGGGACATGGTCAGCATATCCACAGCCCACATTACAGAAGAATGTACTTCAGTTGCCACGTTCCTTTGGCTCCAGACATTACTTGTGAGGATCTGTTTCAGTTTTATAACATTGGTACAGACTTTGAAGTCTCTGCCCCTGCTGTGCTCTGCAACTAATGAACTTCTCCACTGCAAATATGGCCACTGCTCAAACATTCAGCAAACAGGTTGCACTGCTGTAAAATTCATTCATCTAATCACAAGTACTACAGTTCAAAATCATTAAAAAATTAGATGAGTGACACAATTTATACAGCAGTCCTGATACGCAAAAAAAGAAAGAAAGAAAGAAAGAATAGACAAACAGGAAGAAAAAGAAGTAATCATCATCACTGCTTTAAAACTCTTAGTTCATAAAAAATATGAGTATTAAATGACTTACATAATTAAAAAAATGGTGGATATTAAGTCTCCCAAGTCCATAAATGAAATTGCATATCATCATAAAACGAGCATATCCTGTACAGAAGTTATACATAAAAATACTTTCAATGTAACTCCACAGGAAGTTTTCCACAGTATGGCACTAGTGATGAGGACTGGCTGTTTCTGATCACAACTCTGATGAGTAATCTCTGTACTACTTCTTCTCCTATACATGCTGACATTACCAAAATTCTGCACTACCCACAAAAGTGTACAAATTCCACATCTTTTAAGAACAAAATTTTAAAACGAAATACTATCACCGAGAAGTAGACATTTGTTGCATTATGTATTTTGTAGCAACACACTCTGGTGAACTTCCGATTCATATAAAGAAAGGTTGACACTTCTACTATGATAACAGTGATGATACAATAATAATAATTAATAATAGTAATATAATAATAATAATAATAATAATAATAATAATACTATTTAGCAAAAGTAATGCACAATATTTAATTTAGTCAAAAAGAATAAAACTATTTAATTCATAAATATCACTACTTCAGTGTATTTTATATGTAACAAAATTTTAGCACACACATGTTCACGCTCTGCTCTATGTCTACAACTGTATATTTACCGATAAGGCAAAGCTGTCTACATCTGTCTGGGCCCTATGTTGCACTGTGAATGTTCATCATACTGAACAAGTACTAGCATATCAGCAATTATTCATGTAATGGAAAAAATAAAAAAAATATATAGGCAAACAAATCTCATGTGTTTGGTCATAATTACTGGTACATAACAAATGTTACATGCCTGATGGAAAATGTTCTGGTCTTGCTACGACTTGCTTACTGGCCTTAATATAACTGCTTTCACTCGGGGTACCTACATCCACAAAAGGATGTTTGGCTGTATGCTTTACATACACATACAAACATAGAGATGCATGTCATCCATCACTTTTCTTAAAAAATAAAGCATGCAAAGCACTGCTCTGCAACTGCAGGTTACTGCTCATAGTGTCTTAAGTCTTCAAAAGTCTTCTCTTTTCTTTAATTAGGACCATCACAAAGTCTTTTAAAAACTACTACTCTTTTTCAGGTTCAATAAACGATTTTAGCTGTCTTCCAACCAATGATATGGAGGTTAATACAGTATATTTCTGTGATAGTTGCGCACATATTACTTCACATTTATTAAACTAAACATGAAGCTTTTTCAGTTTGCACACGTAATTCACAAAGACTGAGCACCATCTCACTCTGACAGCTTCAGAAAAAATTCACATATCATAACTTGTGAAAGAGATGTGCTTCAACCAAAATCATAGTGCAAACCCTTCAGCATCCACCTCTGCTACTGCGGCTGGGTTGGGTTGTGTGGTAGAGGTGGGCCCTGAAATAATATGTATAACTGTTAGTATCATCATTATTCACACACACACACACACACACACACACACACACACACACACACACAAAATATATATATTATGAACGTCTTTACAGTTGATAACTAATGGAAGTGGAAAATCCATGATATGTTTAATGAACAGAAGATCATAATACTGGAAAAGCAGCATAATGCAGATAGTATAATGAGCACTACATTATGTCACCAAGGAGCTGATGACAGAGCAAGGGAGAAGAATAGAAAAAGACTAGTGGAATGCTGCCTAAAAGATAAAAATAAATGTGAAATGTATTTTTAAAAAATTGTTTCTCTATGACCACAAGAATAGAGAGTAGCATTAAGTGGGAGAAAGGATGAATGGGATGTGGAAAGGGGCAACCAGTAATACATGTAATGGTGTTGTCATTCAAGTCATTCAAGACTCTGTTAGTAGTATCATGAATGAGTTGTAGAGCTGCCTACAGCACTAGTATTTCCACAAATGAAAGGCTAGAGACACTGTATCTTCATGAGTAACTTATTACGTGTACTGCATAAGTTCTCAAAACTGGTAAGGTGAACAGAAAATGAACATGCTGAGTAAGACTCGGGGTGATGTCAGGTGGGGGAAGAAAGACAATCATTATTCTAACCACGTAATCTACATAGAATTTCAATCGTTCCTATACCTCTGTCTGGCACTGCTAACAGAATATGAGAAAAATAATATGACCAGTTCTGTTAAACTGTTTTAAGTTTTCAGTCAAGAAAAGACTTAAAGACTTAAAAACATGGGTCTGTACTCACAGGCATAGTAGGGAATGACGTCTGCGTTAAATGGGGTCCGGGATGACCCAAATGGTGACTCGACAGCTTGGGACCATCCTCAGCCTTTTCTTCTTCTCTTCTTTTCAGACATGCAGCCTTGGGATTCAGATTTCGTTCTGGACAAAATTAAATGCTGTAAGTGCTAAATCTCATTTTCTGGAGCATATTCACTTATTAATGGTAAAGCCAAACAAACATTACCACTGTTACCAGGAAAATGGCTACTGCTTTACACTATTTAAAATTAATTAAATGACAATTGTTAGTAAAACATAACACAATTGTTGCACAGGGAAGGCCAGGATAAAAATGAAACTCTTAATAATATTTTAATTTACTCTGCCTTAGCAAACAATAAAGTCAACTCTTCACAGTTTAATTTCATTGGACACTAGCCATTCATCCACACATTCCAATAAAACAGGTGATTTCTCCTAGCACAGACTCCAACTTTGGCTTTTACCCTGATATTCACCATTAGCAGAAGAAAGAGCATCTAGAAATAAGCACCTTGCTTTTGCAGTCTGTCAGTCATTAAAACTGCCTTCATTTTGATTTCATGGACCCCAGTAAAAAGGATAACACTAAAGACCAATGCATACAGATTAGAATACAGCTAATAACTCTTCCTGGTACACTATAAGTTTATGAGAAGCTGATTTAAACTTTCATAACAACTGAAATCCATACATTGGTCAGCAGCTGCAGTCAGATCTCTCTCTATATTTCATACACAGTGCTGTACCAACTGACACTTCACTGTTTAACCATTTTACTGCCAAATACGATCTGATCGTGATCCAGATTTTCGGCAAAAAATGCCAGTAACGATCTGATCGTGATGCCCTTCTCATTCTTTTTTTTCTGCACTTGAAGGCAAAGCTGTTAGTATTTCCTAGCCAAGACACAGAAGGAAGGTCGAAGGCACAGCATATCGATCTTCTTTTCAATTGTCAGTGTGATATTTCGAGTAAAATAAACTTCTCTGGTGTTGTTTATTTACCGAGTATTTCGCAGCAGCACTGCATCGTCAAGTAAGAAGTTGCGGTTCGATACGAGTGATTTGGGCAATAATATGATAAGTAGTGAAAGTGAAGATGAATTTGCAGGATTTGCAGAAAGTGAATCGGATTGTGAGAGGTCTGGTGGAGAAGAGGATTCGTCATTTTCTTCTTCAAGTGACGATTGTGCGTCAGCAACAGTCCATCTTCAAAAATACCATTAATACCCCCCATAAAGTATTATGCACCTAAGATACTGGGCTCACACTACCTGCCAAGCAGCATCAACATTATGTACAATTTTCACAAAGCAGGATGCAAACAAAAAGGTAAAATTAAAATGATAACTTCTCACCCATTTCTTCATTTAAATACATGAAGAATTTAGTTTGTTTCTGGCAGACAACACTGCATCCGCTGTTACGAACTTGCAGGAATGAGTTGCTGGACAGTGTTACTGGAATGCAGAACTAACTGCTCGAAAAGTTCATGTAATTATTGCAAAATTGAGGTATGAGCTTGTCAGAAACAAAAACATGCCAACCTGTGTGGACTCAGCAGTAACCACTACCAGTTTAAAATCACCATCCAGCATTTGTAACTCTACATATTGTGTATATCTACATCTATACTTTTCAAGCTGCTGTGAAGGCAAGTTGACAGAAAACATAAACAATCCACAGAAAGTGTGAAAAGTAAGTTAAGGGAGGTAATTAGGAGGATGACTATTGGAAGCAATAAAGGATAGATCAGGTAAAAGAAAATCTGCATAAAGTCTGGCAGAAAGTTGCTGCAGTTGAATTTATTTGCGAAAATGAATATATTTCATTGCATACTAAGATTAATACTGAAAGTTAAAACTGTTTACAATGTGTAAAGGATATGTGTGACAATGGTGAAACAGTAGAATCAGCTCACTAAGCATAGTGAGACTGTAGAAAGTAAACTGCATAAGCATCATAACAGATTGTGTAACATAGAAAACAACATCAGAATTGGCACTAACAGTGTGGAATGTAATTTGGTGACTAAATTATCTGAAGTAGCTTACATTACAAAAGGAAAATTTTTACTTTTGATCTGTCTGGAAGTTTACATCCAAAAGAACAATGGAATGATTTTGAAAATGTGTTGCATACATTATGGAGTGATGAAACAATCACTTTCATTATGTCAAAACTTTTGGGTGAAGCCAGAATAGGATGAGTGACAGCTACAGAGCGGTACAATACACTACAAATATTTAAGGAAGATTTTCTTGAAGAATATTGGGGTGGGCAGGAAATTTAATCCAAAAGAAGAGTGTAAAGAGATTCACTTTGAAGTGGGTCATGAATCTGTTGTATTAAACAAATAAACTGGAACCTGAGGAACATATCATCGGGTTTGATTGAAAGTTGCCTACGGATTGGCATCACAAACTCATTGTTGCTCCCACAGATGACATTAATAAATTTATTGGTTATGTGAGAAGGGTTGGAAAGGTAATGGAGGAAGTCGAACAGGCCAACAGAAATTTTAGGTCCCAGGGGAATGCTTAAACTGTAAAAATGTTGACATAAACAGAATGGGCACGGTCTGAAATAAGAGTGGAAGGGGAGTAAGGAGCTGGTACAATGCTACGGCAAATCGAAAAACTAACAGAGTGCAAGTCCCTGTGTATAGATAGTGCTCATAAATATGTGGCAACAATGATCTACATAACAGGCAGCAGATATGGGTAGGAGTTGGAAATGAGACAGAGTACAGGAAATTACAAGTTTCTAGCATTTACAGCATGAGTAATAGTAGTCTGAGCTCACTAGCTACTCCTTTTGTATACAAACACAAGGATTTGGAATTTCAAAATGGAGAACTGAAGGGATACAATGGATGTAAATGAGATTAATAAAGTTAAAATATGAACATTTAATGGTGGCTTGGAGGAGTTTTAAATAGAAGCTGGTAAAGTGAACACTGTAGCACAGATAATTTGTTACATTATTTGGTTGAAAAGATGCAGAGTCTGACAAACAAGAAAGCATGTACAGTGAAACAGACGAGGAATCTCATCAGGAAGAAAGAAGAGCACAGAGAATAAAGTACTGTGAGAACTAGAGAAGGGAAACGTGAGGGAAGTGTTGGAGGCAGTTAAGGAGGATTTATTTGTGGTAAAGGGGCATATGCAGATATGGGATGACCACAATGGAACACAGCCAATTAGTGGAAGTGAATCTGAGGAGATTCAGAGAGAGAAGATAATTTAAGTGCTTTATTTGTAATTAGTGGAGAAATTGACTAACATAAAAAGGGTGAATAGTGAGAGCTAATACATCCCGTCCGGGCACCTACCCATACCGACCACTTGTCCAGGACCCAGTACCAAGCAGGGGCCGTCCTGTCAGCTGTATAACAGAAACCAGGTCAAACCAGTAGCCACCAGAAGGTTCAGATACACCGCCGGAGGTTATGGCGTACACGAAATAGTTTATTACGCATAGACATGTGACTGAAAATAGTGTTCTGAGTATTCTGCCACAGGCAGTCCATTTAAGGCAAAAAAAGGACAGTCTTCACAGAGTAAGCCACTGGACCAGGTGCCAAGGCCAACAGCTCTTCCACAGTCAGTGGTTTAGTATGGTGCATCCACGAAGATATACGGCAGTCCTCCACCAGCTACGCCACCCAGTCATCTTAACAAGGAACCGCAAGGTCCTGGGCCATTATCAGTCGATGTGTGGCCTACAATGCCATATCAACATTTGGACTTGTAATTAATACTGTTTGTTAACTTTAGCTATGCTGAAATCTAAATCCTCTCACCCATTGTGGACCTTGACTATCAATGATTAGTTAGTATTGTTTCTTAATTAGCCCTTCAGCCTGCAGGCCACCACCACTGGAAGGGACTTGTACTTACTTGCAGCAAACAACCTTTCTTTCTTTTAACAAGTTTGTTTCCATGGCCATCCTCCACAGCAAGCACAGAGATATTTGTTTTGTAATAAAAACTGCCTTTTCTTGCTGTGCTGTATTTTACTTCACTCAGATGAGATCTGCCTTTTCACTCTTTTAAGGTACCTTCAGTGGGATCCATAATGATACAGTTTTGGTTTGATATGTGTTATTTGTAGATTATAAAACAATTCACATATCATTTCTTATGTAAATAAGTGGTTATTTACAGTTCTTCCCTCTTTTGGTGTCATCTACATTTCCTTTCGTCTGGTAAGATGCTGGAGGTCGCACTACCACTTCATTTACAAAAAATGAGCTTTTTTTATGTTCCAAACTCTAGACATGGAGAAGGCTTTGAGATGGGAAACTGTGCACATTTTACCAATGAATGTGAAGTCAATAATAGTGGGGAAAAGACTGGACAGCCAGTACTCAATATTTTGGCAAAGGTGAAGAAGTGCAGTGTATAGCTGACAGTGACAGTGATCTTTATGCTTTTAGTCAGAAATTGTTAGATGCTTTAACTAAAATGGGAGCATTGATGATAATGCCCATTTTAGTCATTAAAATAATTGTTGCCACCTGTTAAACACAAAATAATGGTGCCTATTAAACCCCGTATAACAACTTTTTTATAATTCTGGGTTTGAATGTTGATATGTTAATGGTTGTAGACTTTTTTCCATTAGTATAAAAGGATGTTGGATTTTAATGAAGACTCTGATTTTGGAAGTACATGGATATAATGTAATGGTACTCTTTTCAAGAAAAAAGAAACTGATGAGAGAAAAGCGATAGTATTCCTATAATGCACTGTAGGAAATGGAAAAATTGGAAGAGTATAATGATTGTGGTGAGCAAATGGGGTTGGATTCAGAGGATTTAATGGCAGTGCCAAATAAAATAAGAGGAAAATGTGGCATAATTTCATGAATCAACTAGGAGCTGGGGTAACATCAACAGCAAGACCATTATACACAGGGCACATGGATAGGGAAATGATGGGGAAGAAAACCGGTTGTGTTATTCTAAAAGGAATCATCCTGATATTTACCTTAAGTAATTTAAGAAAACCAAGGTAAACTTAAAACTATGCAAGTTTTTGGATCCTCTGGGTGAAAAAAATATGACTGCAAAATTTATAAAAAGATCATTATTGATTAGGGCAACGCAGTTGCCCAAAAACTACCGAGACAATGGGAAAACAGAGGCATTTCTAGTAGGAATTCTTTGAACATCAACCAAATTTGCTGAATTTGACACCCTCTGAATTCCATCTGTTACCATATCTGAAGACATTTATGGCCACAAAATTTGTTGAATCAAATGAAGTACTTATATCCAGGGCCAAGCTGTGAGGGGCACCAGGGAAACAACTGTAAGATTTCTACACAGGACTTGGCTGCTTGGGGCGTCAAGCCATATCACAAGTAGCAGCAAAAACTGACATAGATGAAAAAAATTAAGAAAAGGGTGGTGGGGGGGTGGAGGGTGAATGATTAAGTCACTTGTGTGGAAAATGTTCTCATAGTAGTGGCAAGTGGATACTCTCAAGAGCTTTCAGACCTACACCTCAAGGACTGAATGTCCATACTGATTAAATACTGTACTAAAAAACACACAACCGAGCATTCAGTGATGCAATGCAGGCTTTCACAGATAGTATTCTTCAATGTAAAAACACTGTTTTTCGCTGCTGGGATGGATGAGAGGTGGGCAGGGTGGAGGGACAAATTCAAAAGCCAAGGTTTTATGTTTAATATCTTGTCCACGTGCCTATCTTCTGCTTCTTCGATACAGTGAGTAATCGTCTTTCTTCAGACCATTGTTTAAAAATGACACGTAGGAATATTTGTTTATATAATACAGGTAGGCATAATTTAATTGCTGATCTGTAATTTTTTTGTCAAAGTTAGTTTACTTCTCTAGTAAAATGTGTTGCACCTCTGAAAAATTACAGGAATACATGACAAGGAATGTGGTGACTTACTACCTCTGTTGCCTAAACTACTCTGCTTTTACACTGTCAGCACATTATAAACAAAGTTTAGTCATTTTTTCCACTGAAGCACTGCTTGCATCCACATTCAACAGCAAACAGCTTCCTCTACACTAATGACAACATCATACCTCGTACTTGCTGCTCAAGATTCATTATCACTTCAACTGCCATATTGAGGATGCCCAATTTTGTCTGTGGTTTGTCGGTCTTCAGATGTGTCATGCACATCCGTCCCAACTCCTTAAGAGCTTCATTTATGTCCCGGATACGTATCCTAAAAACATTATTAATGAAAACATGTCTTTTATAAAAATGAACACATGAATAACTATGAAGTCTGTAACACTGTTTCTGCAATTTTGTGGTACAAAGTACATTATGTCAGCAGGAAAATGACCATACACACTAAAATACACAAATATAATTAGCTAATAACTTCTATTTGTATGACTCAAAGTGTTCACCTGTATGTAAAAAGTAGACAGACACAATTAAATAAGTAAGAAGATTATTTGTTAATAGTTTATTTGATACTTATGTACATTGACTGTAAGCACCACCATTGAGTCACTACTACTACTACTATTACTATTACTATTACTAATATTATTACCACCACCACCAAGTTTAGGCACAAAATATTTATATACTACTGGTAATATCACATATATTTTGCCTGTTTTGAAATGTTTTATTTTATTTTTGTGGAGCAATGTATAATACATCTTCTAGAGTACTCGAGTACACTAAAATTCATAAAAATGTAATAACGGAAAACGTAGTTTGCCTATAACACACAACAATACATTACATTAGTTCAACTCAACAAGATAATCAATATGAACACAGCTTTTTACATGTGAAGGACGCTATGGGGCTCATTCAGTGCAATTTGCTTGTTTGTGGTCTGCTTCAAGAAATTGAAAAAAAAAATCTTTTACTGTGATTCAAAAATATTTTGTGCTACACAAAAATTTTGACTGCCACATAATTTAATTTATTTATTCACACATATATTGCACATATTACAGATAAAATAGGACTTGAAAAATCTCATTTGTGCCTCATAAATGAGAAGCGATATCCATGTAGTACAACTGACACTACAAAAATAGTCCACGCATATTGATGTACACAAAACACAGAGCAATCATTGGGAGTGATACCTGTAAGGAAAATTAAATACAGAAACAGAATGATACAATGCAAAACTGATGTGCTGGTATACTTTGTTTTTACTGGCTTGTGAGAAAGTAGGAGTTGCGTAACTGTTAGCACTGAGCTAACTTGAAAATTAAAGATGGATCAACAGGATAGGATTTTGAGTAGAAAAGTATCACAAATCAAATAAAAATTAACCTTCACAATGTACTGAACTCAGACTGAAATCAGTATCTTTGTTTTTGCATGTGGCAGTATTGATCCAACAAAAAATTGTAACACATTACCATGATGAACCGCAGCAAATAACAAAACTTTAGACAACATTGACTGTATGCTTTGAGATTTATTTAATGTCAATACAGAAAGAAAGAGATGAGAAGGTGCCACCAAAATTCATATTTATACTGTCAGTCTTTGTTCAGATGTAACATTACTATACTTTTTGGTTTTTAAAACGAAAAATCTTGCCAGAAATTCTGAAATTAAATTCGTGTGATTTCACAATGTAATAGAAGAACTACACCCAAATTAACTCCTGTTGAGTCAATATAATTTGTATGGGAGCATTATGCAGGTGTCTCGTTCTAACTGAGAAAGATGTTTATTCTAGTGTTGCATTATAGACTGCATATATGATTAAACAATGACAAAAAATTGTTTTTGCTTCATTTTGCTCACAGATAAAACAATAAAGAGTTCTGTTATTCCATTTTTTCCATGACTGCAGCTTCAACTGTATTTTTATACTGAAATGAGAGAAAATCCAACTTCAGTATCAATACGTGCAGAACTGAAGCAGAACTTTCCTAAAGAAAAGTTATTTAATCTTTGGTTTTTTCTTTATGTCAGTTTTGTTTGCATTCCACCCTGGCTAACTTTCCTATTTAATCTCTGAGAATGGTCCAGAACCTTCTGCTCAGATTTATGTTTGTTGCATACCTAGAATATTTCATCACATAGAATAAAACAAAATAAAATATAAGGAACATTTAAACACAGAGCACAATTATTGGGCACAAACTGATCCTTCCAGTAGTTTATATATTGAGGTTACAAAAGTCATGGGACAGCTATATGCACATACACAGATGATGGTAGTATTGAGTACACAAGGTATAAAAGGGCAGTGCATTGGTGTAGCTGTCATTTGTACTAAGGTGATTCGTGTGAAAAAGTTTCCGGCCTGATTATGGCCACATGATGGGAATTAACAGACTTTGAATGCAGAATGATAGCTGGAGCTAGCCGCATGGGACATTCCACTTTGAAAATCATTAAGGAATTCAATATTTCAAGATCCACTGTGTCAAGAGTGTGCTGAGAATACCACATTTTGGATATTACCTCTCACCACAGACAACACAGTGGCTGACAGCCTTCACTTAATGACCAACAGCAGTGGCATTTGTATAGACTTGTCAGAGGTAACAGGCAAGCAACACTGCATGAAATAACTGCAGAAATCGATGTGTGATGTACAATGAATGTATCCATTATGACAATGCAATGAAATTTGGTGTTAATAGGCTATGGCAGCACGACTGATGTGAATGCCTTTGCTAACAGCGCAACATCACTGAAGTGCATCTCAGACTTGTGACCATATCGGTTGGACCCTAGGCAACTGGGAAACAGAGGCCTGGTCAGATGAGTTCCCACTTTCAGTTGGTAAGACCTGATCGTAGGGTTCGAGTGTAGCAAAGACCCCATGAAGCCATGGACCCAAGTTGTCAAAAAGGCACTGTGCAAGCTAGTGGTGGCTTCATAATGGTGTGAGGCATGTTTACATGGAATGGGATGGATCCTCTGGTCCAACTGAACCAATCATTGTCTGTAAACAGTTACGTTCAGCTACTTGGAGACCATCTGCAGCCATTCATGGGCTTCATGTTCCCAAACATCATCATGTCACCAGGCCACGATTGTTCGTGATTGGTTTGAAGAACATTTTGGACAATTTGAGCCAATGATTTGGCCACCTAGATCACCCCATTGCACATTTATGGGACATAATCGGGAAGTCAGTTCGTGCACAAAACTCTGCAACAGCAACAGTTTCGCAGTTATGGATGGCTCTAGAGGCAACAAAGCTCAGTATTTCTGCAGGGGACTTCCAACGAGTCCACGCCACATTGAGTTGCAGCACTACATTGGGCAAAATGAGGTCCAACATGATATTAGGAGGTAGTCTATGACATCTGTCAGCTGAGTGTAATGAGCAGTTGTAATTAAAATTGTCTATTATATGAAGCTCAAACAACTATAAAGACACACAAAACATTTAGAGTAAACACACTCCAATTTGTGACATGGCCTGTAAAAACGAGGAGGAAAGGAAATACATGAATCCTTAACACACAAAAAAGAACACAAGCAAATAACTACAGCTAAATTTTACTCTTACTGTAATATTTGTTAACATTATCAGTGCAGTTTAACAATCAGGAATCTGGCATGAAGAGAATGTGAGACATAATTAAACACGAGCAACTTAGCAGCTATATGGAAGGCAACCATCACCATATTTACAATCTATCATCAACTTTGGGCACATGACAGGAGAAAGCGTTTGCATGTGATTGTACAAGCTCACCTTTCCCTTGCATTGTTGGCTTGTCTCCTCTCCTTTTCTCTAGCTGCTTTTGTATCAGGGTCCTCTTCCTCATCGGCACTCGAACAACGGTGGGAGAAAAACACATATCAGTATGACTCCTCAGTTAAGAAAATTTCGATTTCAGTCAGTAACAGAAGTAATGGACTAATATGTAATAGTCCCTCCACTGTGTCACTGAATTGTTTAAGGAAGGAGAGAAAGAGAGGATGAGAGAGTATTGGGTGCTCTTCTAACTTTGAATGTATTTGATGTGTAGAAATCTTTTCCAGAAACAAATTGCAGAAAAATGTCCCAAAACCAATTAGACTTAACAACAACAACATGGAAGTATTGAAAAGTTTAAATAATGTCTTTGTACAATTGTTCTAACTGTCAGACTACACGTTTGGAAAGAACGTTTTATATATCAGAATATTAAATAAATACCCAAATAAGAGTTTTTGTTATACAGTACTGACTTATTTACCTTTTCAAACCAGAAATTAATAAATATGCCAGACAGAAAGGCTGCAATATTTCACGCTAGACTATCTTTCACATTATAAGTCTTGATTTTCAACAGATGACTGACTGCCTTTCAACATATACTTTCACATAAAACAGTCATACTACTATGAGAATAAAAACTGATACAAAGAACTTTATGAATGCCAAGCCTACATTAAGGATGATGCTTTTGCCAGTTAACATGGATCTAAACTGAAAAGGGGATGGAGATTCTGAATGGAAACGGTGTGGTGAACAACTCAATGCTGATAAAGATGGGAGAAACAAGATACAGAGAAGAAAGTATCATGAAATTCTCGATACACAGAGAGCATTGAAAAGCAAAACATTGGCTAATAAAGAATATAGCAAACATGACTGCTACACTCAATAACTGTGAACATGAACTTAGCATGAAAGCTAAACAATTTTCTGTGATTAGTAAGAGCCTGACTGTTGTCCAGCATCTTTTTTTTACTAGTAATCTATCCACAGAAACATATAACATTACAACAACATTCTAGATTCTGATATATTTTTGTTTCTTTCCTTACTATTTTCCTCTCTACACTCTGAAATATTTTGGATATGATACCCAGCATCCTTGGCCACTCCTCCCCATCCATCCAAGCCTTGTTTTTTATTTTTTAGTCTGGTAGCTAAAATTCTGCTTCCTATTTAATTTCTCTCACATGCAGCATACATACTTTATCCTCTATTCTCTCCCCAAGCTGCTTTCTGTATGATCTTGCACTGGGTGGTGACATAGGCTCCTTCTCCATATTCTATGAGTCTCTCACTTTTTCTGCTCAATAAATGATAATTCTCCTTGCTCTATTCCCATGTGTACACTTAATTGATATTTCAAACCAGGGTACCACATGACAAAGCATAATACTCAATTCATGGCCACAAAGGTGTACATGTTCAAACCATGAAGACAGCTTTTCAAACTAGGAATACTGCTTTTGAAATTCTCCAGATCAAAGTCAAAGTTATAATGATGTACAAAGATTGTGTCTGCTCAGTTCTTCATTTATGACTTAATTCTTATCAAATGTGATGGTTTATCTTTCGAACTGCTTGCTTTATTTTGCCTGCTTTGAAATCATTATTGAAAGAAATAACAACCACAGCTGCATATTACATAGTCCAAAAGCTACACTCAAATAAATTCTTGGTTTTACTCTTTACTTTCAGACTGTGAGTAATTCATTGACAGAATAATACTAACATACTCTAAGACAGATTACGTTCATTGTCATTATTCACACCATCCAAAGAGATAGAAAACATTTCTTGTCCTTAGTGTACAATGCTAACAGTTTTTTTATTTATTTATTTTTTTATTTTTTTTATTTTTGTTTTCTTTAAAGGGGGATCTAGGACCCCTTGGAATCATGTACGAAGATATTTCTTTAAAAAATTTCAAGTAAACAATATGTAAGCCAAAATTACAGACAAACACTATATTTATGGCCTGATACTATCTATTATGTTTATGAAATGAACACTTTTCACATGAGTAGCATTTACATAATATTGTAGAAGTTGGAATAATCACAGCAGAACTGACATATATTCAATCACAAAGAACAACTATAAGATCTTAAGCTCACAAATTTAGAAACAATTCATATATTGAGTAGGCAAAGAAGACATGCAAGGGTAATGGAATAAAGAAAAGATTCTATACAGAACCCTGACAAGAAAATCCAGAGTTTGGATTGGATTTTCCTTTTAATCATCAGCACTACAAATTTTCTTTTTCTTTTCCAATTTCTCTTCTGTCTTGTCCTCATGAAGAACAGACAGACTGAAAAGTTCTGAAAACTTGAGAGCTTACATTTGTATGTGTCTTGGCCTTGCTCTCACTGCATCTCTTTCTGAAGTTGTACATAGGTGGTACTCATATGTTTAAGAGTGTTAATGTCACAAATAAAATAGATAAGAACAGGCCGCAGATACCACGGTTTTAAAAAATTGAAGGAGAAGACTGATCTGTTGATGTCTCTTCAAATTTCAAACTTATCTTCTACCCTCTGTACCACAGGGCATGAACAGTGAGCTTCTGAGAGTGAATGCTCAAGATTTTCAAAGCTGGTGTCTGTAAACCACTATTTTTTTTTTAAATTTATACCTGCAACTTTCTTCATGTCATATGTGCTAGTTTATATTTAATGTTTTCTGTCATCACTGGAAATATATTTGTTCCAATAAAATAATACAAATGTGGTATTTTTCTTTTTTAAAAATGAAGCACAAAGAAGGAGGAGGGAGGAAAGGCTCACTTCTCTCAGTCATCAAGTCATTCAAAAGTATATGTAGAAGTTTGCATGCCACTTATCTCTTTCCAGATTTGAGACTCAATCCCAATTTTATATTCACTTAGGGCTGACCAATATTTCATCTGGAGTGGTTCAGAGAAGATCAGGAAGAAATGAGCAATAATGGGTTTTCTGGGGACATAACGATGCACAGTTCTAAATAATAGTTTTAGACTCACCATGGTAAGTAAAGCTATTTAAGTTATTTAGGTTGTTTCCCAAAATATTCTAGGAACAAATGTAGGGGGATAATGCTTTTTCCCATCATACTGCTCCCTCAGCTGGGACTGAGTAGTCTATTGTCAAGACATCTATTACATTTTTCAAGTGTTTTAAAAATGTTGCTCATTAAATTGACTAATGATTTTAGACTGGACTTCACATGAAAGAAGAAATGGTATGAATGAGCCTATGTGACTGACTTGTTTGTTGTCATTTCTCTGTGGTACACATTTTTTTAAGTTCTGGAGATCTTGTGAGGAGCTTCCCTTAGCATGTGTATTTATAGATATATAAAGGAAAAATGGTTGTTCATGCTCTGAATGGTTATAATGCTACTCCTCTCACTCAGCAGCACAAGTCATTTCCCCTGCACAAAGATATTTAGTAGTGACGTGTACAAAGTATGACCCACTCAGATAGCTGAGCACATTAAAGCACCTGCTTCCATGATGCAGGGAGATACGGTGGCCCCGGATCAAATCCACCTTCGAGATTAATGGCCATGGGGCACTGTGCCAACCATCCTGGATGTGGTTGTTGGGCAATTTTCCATGTTTGCATGTATTCCTGGAAGGGCAAGAGGGGAAGGGAGGGGAAGAGCTGGCAGTAGCTTTAAAACGACCCATCATGATAACAGCCTGTATGTGGATACAGTTAGTTCTATACGGCGAGAAGTACCATACTAGTCTTGACCTGGCATTGGCAGGATAAAGGACACCAGAAAGGAAGAGGAGGATGACGAAAATGTATGAAGAACACACATACATTTGGTTATTATATTGCAACAGAAAATTTGCTATGTTAATGTTAATGTTTCTTTTACATCTGTTGACCAACATAAAAGAACTGATACAACACACATATCAGAGGATTTCAACGCTGCATGGTTATTGTTGGTGGCTGTTCAGATAATGGGCATTTACAACCCAATGTGAAATTCATGTAATGTTTTGTACCTGCATACTTAAAGCCATAACGAACATCCCTCACAAAAGCAAATCTTTGAAACTACATCATTAACAAGGTCTATAATCAAGTAACATCTGCAGAAGGGTGCTAATGAAACTGGCCCTTATGTGCAGACATATCAAGGTGATTTTAGTCTGCCTTCTTTGCCATAGAAAATATGGCAAAGAACAAGCATATGGCACAGTACCCTTCATGATGGATGCTAAAATACAAGGATAACAATAAAACAAGTAATAATCTAAAGCAGATACTAGTTTAATACCAAATGTTCAAAATGAAGTCTTATGACTATAAAAGTTTTGCTTTAGGAATGAACACAGCCAGCTCTGTATTACCAGTATACGTTATTGCATCTGGTTTCATCCTTTACTGCTATATCACGTAAAAGCCTTAGGGTCTTCTTTTAGACCTTCCTACCTGTTCCCCATTGTGCCGTTGCATAAAAAGAGGAACTCTTTTCATAAAGAAGAAAGAAAGGAAGATCAGGGTTTAATGTCTTATCAACAGTGAAGTCATTAAAGAGAGAAAATTCTCAACTGAACAAGATTTACCTTAAGCCATTTACAAAAATCAAGTAAAATATAAACTTGCACAGTCAGATGAACATTTTCAAATTTGGTTTCGGTGTCTCAACTTCATAAACATGTCGCTCAGCATTTCTTAAACCAAACCAAGCCCCCATGACCACTGTATGCTGTCCACAAAGACTATATTGTTGTTGTTATTGGCATGAACAGCAAAACATCCAGCACACTGCTATCACGATGGTTAGGAGGGAAGTTTTAGGGAACTATGTTTCTGGGTGCATGAAATGTATTTCACATTTTATGTAACATCAGTAACAAGGGTTATCCATTTGCTCATTGGGAGATGTGCCTCAGCATTCTAAATGGTGGTCTTCAGCAAATTTACATTCAAAGTTATACTCCACAAAGCACCTTACAGTGAGATATGTTTGCCACAGAGATTTTCACAGAAAAAAATAAAGCTAAATAATATGTTAAAAATATGTTACTACTATAAACAACTAAGAATAAATAGGTTCTGATAACCTCAATGTGCATCACGGCTTGAAATGAGTCAACCTGTTAATCTCACAGAAGTGGAAAATATTTCTATAGCAGCTTTTGTTATTTCCGTAGTGCAGCTGTGTATCTCAGTTGAGAGCTACAGTAGCAATTTCCAATACTGTGTTTTGAAAACAAAGAACAAAACCACAAATGAAAGATAGCCAACAAATCCAAAAACTGCACTATCAGAAAACTTGCATCTCACATCTATTTTACACAGGAGCTGTCACTTCAAGTATATGATGATTTTACAAGGAGTCAACTCTTTCTTAGCTGAATCAAACATTACTTTTGATTGCATTAGACACACTGTTCTTACTATATCCCCCTAGCAAGGAGATCATTGAGGATGTGGAACATATCAATAGACTACAATAGAGAAAATCACAGAAAAGACTGACTTCTTGTGCTGATAACAAGAAGTGCGGTGTGGAAAAAGAATAAAGTAGTCAAACAGATGTGTAAATTAAAAAGCTTACGTTATTATACCTTAAAAATTTTTGGTCCATGTTAGTAATATGTGCCATATACCAGGTGACAGTATTCACACACAATTTTCTAAATAGAGAGCTGTGCTTAGAGTATGTTGAATCTGATAAACAGACAAACCTAACATTGCCAATTCTGAAACATTGAGCAAAGTCATGTTTATACTTCCACTATTTTAACACACACATACAATTTTAAGTTTATGAAGATTCTTGCAAGCTAATGTCATCCACTGTGAGCTGCAGCAGAACGCAATATTTAGCATTTTTTGAGTCAATATTGCAATAATGAAATACTGGTACTATAGGTGATCTGTTAGTCACATAATTCATATAACCACTCACAACATGGTAAACTTCTGTTTATATAATAATTTAAGAGCAAGAGTCAGCACACAGTGATTGAATAGACAAAGTTACACAACTATGCTACAAAAATAACAAAAGTTGCTATAGAAATATTTCCCCCCCCCCCTTTTTTTTTAAGATTAACAGCTCAGTATCTGCACTCTAATGTAATGTGAATTTGCAGTGTATGCAGACTATTTAATGAGATTGGGTAGAGTTAAAATATATCAAAACTGACCAAATAAAACAAGCCCAGAATAATATTTCATGCATCTTAACATAGGCAAACCAAATTATATCATCAATCCTGGGGTGCAGATGATGTAAGCTGTGTTGCCTGTCTTACGGCGCATGAGATAGTTTCTGGGCCACTTGTATTTTGCCCATCCCATAGTTACAGCTTCTTGTATGTATTTCAAGAAAATCAAAATATCTTAAACCACTGTGATTCAAAAACTGTTAGCCTTAATAAATCACTACACTTTATGGTTGAGAATAGAATTGATATTACTGACATGTTAAAGCTTTACTCTGTATTCTGGTTGGTTGGGGGTTATAGGACTAAACAGCAAACTCTACAATCTAGTGATGCTTACACATAATTTCTGTCATAAATACATTACGCAACAGTTCCTGGCCTTTGCCGTAGTTCCACTAACATGCCTAAATGCTTTAGTTCAAAGGAAGTGAGTAACATGAAACAAAGCTTTCCAAAACTGATAATCACCAAAAGCCACAACCACAATCACTTTATACTGTCAATACTGACACTTGAAGGAAGGACAAAAGGAAAGAAGGAAGGAAAATTAAGAGTATAATGTCTGATCAACAAGGAAGTGAATAACGATAGAGCACAAGTCCCTCAAAAAAAAAAAAAAAACTTCCGAAGATGTATATTTTGAAGATACAGTGGGAAACTTAAATTTGGGTGGTTGGTTGGGAATTGGAATTCAACTCTTCCTAAAAATGAGTCCAGTGTATTAATCATGTCATTTCTAATAGTATCTATACTGGAAAATACAAACTTGATCCTTCTCTTCCGGAACAATAAATTCATCTTCTGGAGTGAAGGTAAGGAACAAGTGCATACACATAGATGCAGACATAGCATCAACAGAAGTAATTCTTATGTTACTCATCAGAAAGTAACTAGATACATGAGTTATGATGTACATAGTTAATGGTGTCTGCTGTCATCGAGTGCCCCTTCTTTCCACAATGTGTCAGAAAAGCAGTATTTATTTATTTTATTTATTTATTTATTTTTTAACCAGTGAAATTTGGGTGAATTGGCCTTATAAAATAACACAGCAGTAAGGTAGTGGGGCACAAAATAAATTTAAATGATTTCTGGAACTCATAGTTTTTAATAAAGTTGGGGTAATTGTAAACAACTTCAGAAAGATTCTTGATTGCTATCATCTTGCTAAATAACATTATTAGCAATAATGTGTCTTGTGTGTGATCTGTAATAACCCAAATACAATAATGATGAATGTGAATGGTTGCACTTTGACGAGGTACAGATTCAAGATCAAGCTGAAGAAACTTTTCAAAGCATAGACAGGTAGGGATGGAAGGCATCTAAACACTCAAGGGTGGAAAATGACTGACTGAAACCTAAAACTGTAGTGCAAGGCTTTATTCTAGAGCATGGGTGGGTAACTGGCAGCCTGCAGGCCAGAACCAACCCTTGAGTGATCTCAGTCCAGCCTGTGGAAGAAATTTGAGGGAGTTTTCTGCTCTGCTATCTTTTGTTTGAGCAGTTTTGACCATTTTGTGCAGTGTTAATGACATATAATTTTTGTCTAGCATCTGTAATGGTAGAAATGTGACACAGAAGTTAAGGGGCCCTCATTATTCAATAATATTATCAACGCATCAATATAATGACCATCTGACAATGCTAGAAATACTAACAAACATATTGATACCAAGCAAAATATTCTCTGCACTACCAACACATACTGAACGTGTGAGGACAGGTATTATCAGTTTGACAATTTGTCATTCCATTGTTCACATTTTTCCAGTTTGGCCTCTGTATAATACAGCCAATAAGTGTTAATTTCAAGAGATTTGGAATATCAACAATACAAGGAAAAGATAGATTGCTACTCATTTTAAAGATGATATGCTCAGTTGCATACAGGCACAACGAAAAGGCAGTTATCTTTTGGCCAAAGCCTTTGCCAGAAAAGGAGACACAACAACACACACACACACACACACACACACACACACACACAAAGATGTATACACTCACACAAACAAGCACACCTCATGCACACATGACCGTCATATCTGGCAGCTCGGACTGCAATGCCGTTATGTGCACATGAGGTGTGCTTGCTTGTGTGAATGAATGTGTGTGCACTTCCTTTCCTGCAGAAGGCTATGGCCCAAAGCCAAATGGGTAACTGTGTTTCCATTGAGCCATTCTGCAGCATAATGTGTCATATTTATAGCAAGCAGCAATCTATCTTTTATGTATATTGTAGATTTGGACTTTTAATTTATTTAAAATGAACAAAGAAATGATGCTTAATTTATTTAGTGTTTCAGAAACAACCCATGCCTATGTCATTAGTCATCAGAACTATTTTGCTTATAGTATTTGTGAACATTTACCACACTAAATTTCAAATGCCCAAACGACTTGCCTGTGGACAAAAATTACATTTTTACTCCTAATTGTTTGACAACTGGGAGTGTCTACCTGTTTCATAGCCACATTTTATGTTTCTATTCTTTCTCATATTAACATTAGCAAATAAGTCTTGTGCGCTGTAGACATATGAAAACACTGCAACTATTGAAACTGAATGTAATTTATAATGAATTAGCTGCAGCCAGCTGCTGTTATAAGTGTTTATTTTTACATGAAGGCATTTCGAAATGGCTGGCATCCTGTCTTCAGATGTTTAATTTATTTATATATCATGGACATTGTTTATTTACTAATGGTGTTGTAGAATTTTGCAACGGAGGAGGTTTTTAAGACAACGTAAACATAAAAAAATGAGGTGAACATCACATGACGAGGCAGCCCGCAAGTTTGAGTAAGTATATGAATCAGGCATGCATGTCACCCACAGGTGCCCATGCCCGCTGTAGAATATGAGGCAATAACAATTAATAACATCACCCCCCCCCCTGCCCCTCACACACATACAAAGCAACCTAATGGCTGCTACAATTAATTTTCACCATCATTTTATAACAGAAATCATTACTGCTGTAATTTGTGTATTACATTAATCTGTGTTATGAAAACACAGTTGCACCAACTGAGAAAAGCTCTTATTTCAATTTCAAAATAGAAACTATGATATGTCCTATGAAATTAGCAAACAGAATAGAAAGAATTTACTCTACCTCACAACAAATTAAAATAGCAGTCTGAAACACTACCCTCCAACTGTTTGATCAACGTCTATACTGTTATAAAGCAAAGTCACTACCTTAATACTACTAACAAATATACCTATCACAAAATTCACAGTCTGGCAAATGCCTTTCACCCACATATATTCCCAGTGCTAATTGCTTACATGGCATAATTTTATTGGCACTGAACATGAAAGTCACACAATAGGTCCCTGTCATTACCAGTACTAAACAGATCCTTTCCCAAGATTTGTTTGTCAAAAAAAAATCATTTTAAATTTACAGTCTTTGGTGCTATTTGCTGATATAAGTCCAACATTTAAGCGTGAGAAAGTAATTATTTTTAATAATGTATTTAATGTATTCAGTCACTAATGAAGTAAAAATTAAATAGAAGGAGTTGAAAGTTCTTGTCATTCATTAGTGAAGTATATCAATTGCCTTTTCATCATTGTGTGTCCACAATCATAGTGAATAATATCAATTCACTGTCTAATCTTTATGTTGCTTAAAAAAAATTCAGACAATGTAGATGAATGCTATATTAACAGTTGATCTTTCTTGCACTAGGTACATAAGCAAGGGAACAGCATATAATTGACAACATAGTGTTGTCATATTAAGTACTTCATCACAATTTATTTTCATGTATTACTTCTTGTACTAAGAACCTCTCTCCATCCCTCCCTCCCTCCCTCCCTCCCTCCCTCCCTCCCTCCCTCTCTCTCTCTCTCTCTCTCTCTCTCTCTCTCTCTCTCTCTCTCTCTCACACACACACACACACACACACACACACACACACACACAGAGATGAAAGGCACACTTCCATGTTCTCTCTAAATTGTAAGAGGCACTAGATAATATAACAAGGAAACAGAAATTGCATAAGTTGCAACATCACAATATGTTACACAACTCTTTTCATCAGCTGTAAGAAAAGAGAGCAAGTAGGTAACACACGCAAACGCTTTTCCTGTCAGTGCCCAAATTCAGCTTATTAATAAATATGTTTGTGAACACTACATTACACTCAAGTCACTTATGCATAATTCTAGAAAAAAGACTTACCTGGAATATCAAATACTAAAACTCTAGAAAAACAAACATACAAGGAATTTTTTAAAAAGAATAACAGTATCTGAATCAAAAGCAATAAGTGAACAATATAGGAAGGATTCCTTCTTCTGGTGAAGTTCTGAAGTCACTAATAAGGTAAGTCTACTGACTTAGCCTGCAAACAGTGTGTGAGTCTTCTCATCAGTATCAGATGCTCCTAAACATAAGACTACAAACCACATGAAATACATAACATTTACGAAAATACATGATCCTGCAAAATTTCTAACTACGCATGCACATTATTATTCACCTTCAAATACTTTTTAAGGAATTTTTCATTATCCCAAATGATCCTTGCAAGAAGAAGCTTGTATCACTTGCTTGTACTAGCATGGCAGGTCCCAGTTTCATGATACAAAAAGCACTATTGCTGACGCACTGTTATGAAAATTAAAAGCAAAGTACGTACAGAAATGTATGCTTGCAGAATAGAGACATTTCTACAGCAACAAGCTTGACAGTCATGCAACATATATACAATAACATGACAAATGCTAAACAGTGAAGTGGTATTAGTGGGGATGCTTCAACTTTTAACAGAAACAACTGGCACAGAATTTTTTGCACACTACATTTCCATTTCATTTCATGCAATTACATTAAGCATTTCCTCTTGTTTGATTAATGAAAGCAGTGGACATTCACTATATGGCTGGCTTGACCTCACTACCAAACTACAGTCCTTGTTTTGGAGCCTGTAACACCACTTTACTCTTGAGCTACCAAGTTATCTTCTTCTTCTTCTTCTTCTTCAAGAACTTTTGCAGGCCACTATTGGCAGTTCATTTGAACTATGTGAATTTCACAATTAATCAATTTTAAAATTTCCTATTGCAGACACTATGGCATATTTAAAGGATTTAATAGCATTTTAGCAACATGAACATACCAAAAATGAATTTGTAAAACTGTTATAAGATCACATGGTATTTAAGTTGGTTTGATAAACAAATTCCACATTCTCCAGCTGTATAGCATTGATTTCCTCTGTCCTGCTTCACAGTGGATTTTATGAATGTGTAATGCTCTACTTTTGTGTGTGCCGGCCGGGGTGGCCGAGCGGTTCTAAGCGCTACAGTCTGGAACCGCGCGACCGCTACGGTCGCAGGTTCGAATCCTGCCTCGGGCATGGATGTGTGTGATGTCCTTAGGTTAGTTAGGTTTAAGTAGTTCTAAGTTCTAGGGGACTGATGACCTTAGAAGTTAAGTCCCATAGTGCTCAGAGCCATTTGAACCATTTTTTTTACTTTTGTGTGTGTGTGTGTTTGCATGAAAGAGAGTGGGGGGGGGGGGGGGGGCAGTGTGTCCTTTTCTGACGTGTATGTATGTAGAGAGAGAGAGAGTTATTGTACACAGAGTTAAATACAAAAAGTAAAATAAAGGCAGCTTAAGAGTGATATATAAGACATCATGTAAATGATCAACATGTTGCCATATTTTTCCCTGAGAAAGTTTATTTAATTTGTAATGTAACAGAACTCTTCCACATAATAGTGAGAGGTCACATTTAGGAGACACAGAACAAGCAAGTTACTAACTGACTCACTGAGAACCATCCACTTACGGAAGGGTTCTAGAATTTAATGTGGAATCTAAACTATTATGAAACTTTAGATTTTGGTTTGCCCCTGTACATATTAATGCCCAAAATGAATGTTACATTCAAGTAACAAGAAAAATTCCTTGAAGTAAATGGTGATTGAAACATGAACTTTTGAACTGCAAAGAGGGCATCAAAGAAAGAAGATAGTAATACCAGCTGTAACAGTAGTGATAACACTAAAAATGATAAAGAAAGGAACATGAAATTTTAACCTAACAGGACACATCAATATTTCATTAAATGCTATAGAAGAAAGTTCAGTCACAAGAACACCAATAAAGCAGATACATGCGATGAAAACTTACAAACACTAGTAATTAACTATTGAATGGATCATGAGATGCACTAAAATGCTGGCATACTTGGGGGCACTACCATAATCGGTCAGCTACAGACTCCCAGACACAAATTTATACCTGTAACTCAGTTGACAGAATGTTCCCTTTTATCAAGGACCTATCAAGTTACCCCTGTGATACACTTTCAATGAATCGCAACTCAAGTATTAAAAGTGTTTGAAAGGTGTGCTAAATGGTATTTTCGTTGTCTAGAAAAATGTGATTGGAATGCATCTGAAGGAAAGTAAAAGAACATAAAAAGAATGATTGAAATTAAAATGTATGTGAATCTAATAGTGAAAGTGATAGAGAACTTTTCTCAGAAAAAAGAACCACTGATAGAAAAAAGTAGGAAAATAATTATGTCTCAGTCACCTGCACCAATTAAGTCTGGCAAAATTACACAGCAAATAACAAACCTTGCTTAGGACAACAAAAAATTATTGTAAACAAACACTAACTTTATACACAAACTGAAAAAAGGAGTAAAAGGAACAAACAAAATATAAAAAGTGCATAATTAAGAGCAACAGATCTGATGTCTGTAAACCATTTCATGTGCTATAGTACTGAAGCAGCTTTTACTGGTTTAACATCCACCTCAGATGGAATATATACTTTCTTTCATTCTGAATCACCATTGGTGTAAATCTTTCATTTTCAAGTGAAAGGCGCATAAAGAAATGAACATTTATAGCATAATACTTTGCTCTTCAATCACTAGTAAATAAATTCTAATTCTAATGAAACATTATGGCAAATACTGACTAATTAAAGCAGATCTGACACAATAGCTATGTCTAAAGATGAGAGGGATGCATGTGAAAACTTTGAAAAAATGGAATGACAGTGGTAAAATAAAATTTATGGGGCACTATGGCATGGTAGTGTGGCTCCTTGGCTCATGGTTAAGTATCAGACTACAAGTACAGAGGGCTTGGATTGAATCCCTAGTCAGTCCTAGGATTTTTCTCTCTTACTTTTTTTCACTTCTTTCACCTGTGGCAATGTTTGTTAATGAGAAAAATACCAAGCTGCACTGTGATTTGGAGACCACATTAAACTGTAGGTCGCCCTGTAACTAGCTGTGTAAGTTAGTTCAATGGTTGGCAGTAGGCAACAACATACAACATCCAATGAGAACTGTGTGCCCGACCGAGACTCGAACTAGTTCTGCAAGTTTCGCAGGAGAGCTTCTGTAAAGTTTGGAAGGTAGGAGACGAGGTACTGGCAGAAGTAAAGCTGTGAGTACCGGGCATGAGTCGTGCTTCGGTAGCTCAGTTGGTAGAGCACTTGCCCGCGAAAGGCAAAGGTCCCGAGTTCGAGTCTCGGTCGGGCACACAGTTTTAATCTGCCAGGAAGTTTCATATCAGCGCACACTCCGCTGTAGAGTGAAAATCTCATTCTGTAAACATCCCCCAGGCTGTGGCTAAGCCATGTCTCCGCAATATCCTTTCTTTCAGGAGTGCTAGTTCTGCAAGTTTTGCAGGAGAGCTTCTGTAAAGTTTGGAAGGTAGGAGACGAGGTACTGGCAGAAGTAAAGCTGTGAGTACCGGGCATGAGTCGTGCTTCGGTAGCTCAGTTGGTAGAGCACTTGCCCGCGAAAGGCAAAGGTCCCGAGTTCGAGTCTCGGTCGGGCACACAGTTTTAATCTGCCAGGAAGTTTCATATCAGCGCACACTCCGCTGTAGAGTGAAAATCTCATTCTGTAAACATCCCCCAGGCTGTGGCTAAGCCATGTCTCCGCAATATCCTTTCTTTCAGGAGTGCTAGTTCTGCAAGTTTTGCAGGAGAGCTTCTGTAAAGTTTGGAAGGTAGGAGACGAGGTACTGGCAGAAGTAAAGCTGTGAGTACAGGGTGTGAGTCGTGCTTCGGTAGCTCAGTTGGTAGAGCACTTGGCCGCGAAAGGCAAAGGTCCCGAGTTCGAGTCTCGGTCGGGCACACAGTTTTAATCTGCCAGGAAGTTTCAATACTATATGTTAAAAACTGGCTGAGGAAAAGGAAAATTTATTCAAAGAAAACAAGTGATATAATATATAGACGAATTTGACTGTAAGCACACTTCTTACCACCACAGAGATGGGAAAAGTGATGTAGCCAATATTGTGACTAGGCTGGCAAATGAAAGATTTACACAGATTAGGCATAATGCAATAAGGCAATGATGTGAAACTCAAATGCTGACATGGGTCAAATGACACAAGGTTCAAGTTCAGAAAAAAGAGTCAGCACCCATAGAAATGTAAATGAATTTTGAAAAATTTAGTGCAAAGCATAAGAACAATGGTAATACTAAAGTTTTCTTCCTGACACTTGACACTTTTCTGCTATTCTCTATTTCGAGAGAAAACTTATTCACAGTAATTACTTCAAATCTGACACAAGGTGAATTTCTGAAATTTTTTAGATTTGACAGATTTATTTCCTTTCATAATTGAAAATAACTACTCACATTGATAAGTTTGAATTCCACATTCAGGCAATTTCTCCATAGTCAATCATAATTCTTCTAATGCACCTATATTCAGTACCAGTTACTAATGAAGAGCTCTGTACCACTACTGTCATGTATCGATAAGTGATACTGTTTCATTTTCTGACACTATTTGGCGGTTATTTTATTGCGAGTACTGGACATGGGCTTTGGAGGAAGGCTTTGCATTTTTCACACCAGGGAGGTACACTTTCAGTGTGGTCTCAAGGTCTTGTTGTTGGCAGACGGTAGTCTGTAAATCTCATTAGGAGAAGCAGTAAGACGGGCAGTTTTCACAGAAGTGAGGTTGTGGCCTGCTTTGGGGTTTTGTGAGTAGACCTAGCTGAGGGCAGGAAACACTTTGCTGCCATTGTCATCACCAGATAACTGAGTATGATATTTTTCCCTTTTATGCAGGAAATTCACAGGTCAACACACCACAGAACCACCCAGTGAATGTGAAAAAAGGTTTCTTCTGCTCCAAAATTCTGGTCATCTACCCAAACTGAGCCCCATCCCTGTGCTTGGCGCGAAGTAGCCTACCAATTGAGGAGTCACTGCTACAGCCTGGTACTAACCTCATGTTTGTTAGTGAAGTGGTAGTAGTACTGGTAGTAGTAGTTGGGTATGCCAGCCCAGGATGTCGAATGACCACTGAACAGTATGGGAATCAATGACAGCTACTAGGTGGCGCAGCTGAATGCACGTGACACTGTTACTGCCATGAGGATTGTGGACTAGACACACATACTGTTCCAGCCTCCTGGTACCCCTGGCTTCCCTTTAAAGTCAGTAGAACAGTGACTCCACAATCAGCTGTGATTTATCTGTGCTATAGTACTGATATCTTGTTACACATCACTGTCTTGGTACTGAATTCATTACATCTTAGTTTTTTATCTTGGTTTGCTTGCTGGACTTGTTATTCTGTTGTAACATCTATGTTGTCTGCCTTTCTCTTGTGTTGTCCACCTGTTACTCTTTGGCTGCTTGCTGTCGACAGTCTCGGCCAGTCAGCCAGTGTGTGTAGTGTAAAAGTAGCTGGACATATCAAACACTGTTATTATTGTCTACTTAAAATCATCCCTTTCTTCAACTGTACCCTGCTAACTATCCACCCTTCAGCAAATGGTACACTCTGTAATCTTTATTACATCCACCAACTTTTCACAGAATTAGCTAGAGATCAACAAAATTTTATCAATCCACACAGCTATTGTCCACATATACCACAACATACATGACAAATGTTGTGTCCATGCAGTTTACTTTTTCTTCTTTTCTATCTTACAGTCAAGTTTCAATCAACAGAAAAACAGTAGTCCTGCAGTGACCACATCGCTCAAAAATCAAGACGAAAAATTTAATTGCCGTAACAACAAATCACTCACTGAAATAAAGAAAAAAATGTACAGAGATTTTCCGTCTGCAGTTCACTCGTGGCAACAGAAGGATAAATTATGAAAGACAGCAATCTCATAGCATGAGAAAGTATTTTTGAGAGAATTAATATGAAAGTGCAGAAAATTCAAATACCATCCATAGTAAGGGAACTGAGTTTTCACTCATAGTATCACATTTAGAAAAGCACTCACTCTTTGGGCACTAGGAAAATGTGGAATAGTTCATAAGGGGCAGTGTAAAATATGTAATCTGTGTCTGAAATGAGTTAAAGCAACTAAAAACCATTAATCAGAAGATGGATTCAGGTACCATAACTCACTATATGGCCCATTCATAAGGAATGTGTATTACATAAGCTATTTTATGGCATCTTGAACATGTAATTAAACTAATAAACAGAGTTAGCTACTAATTAGTGTTCAGCAATAGGAGAGCTTTTCCCCAGAGCAGGAAATTCAGTTGTTCTTATTCACTGTGAAACATCTGGGATACATAGCAAACATGTAGCTGTTATGCACTCTCTTGTTGGTCCAGCCAGCACTTATCACTTCTTTCTGAACACTCCAAAACGATAGCTTAAACATTAACTGCAAAAAGATATATGTGCTCCAGTTCATCATCAGACTGGTTGAACTCCACATTTCCTGCTGTTGGCTTGTCAATACGGGCACTTAACTCAGCCAGGAGTTTTGGGGATTACTACTTCTTCATGGCACTTTGAGTTTCTGAACACTAAAAAAAACATATTTTTTGTGCAAATACATCAAGGATGCCAAATGTCATTCCCATAACCAATCCAATTCTAGTCTGAAATAGTATATCTCCAATGCAGTATCACGGTCAAGATTCTGTTGACACACATCAGAGAAGAAGTGGAGTTTAGAAAAGATATCCAGTATATCAACCAGAGATTGCTTCATGGAGGTACAGTGGTTGTATATTAAATTCATATTTTTAATAATACAGTGTTATACACCATTAAAATCTGAACCATTTCGGCCCCACCTCCCTCCAGTGTTGACAAAGCTGTTAACTGTATTTTTTTCTATTCTCCAGACAGATGAAAAAAAAAGTACACCAAATTACTTATTGCATCAGTCACTAGAAAAAATTTCCATACTTCTGGAAGGTAAATGAGGCTATTATCTATAGTATGGCAAAAAGTTATCACTATGAACTCTTGGAAAATCATTCGCTCTGCAGATCTTACACAAATGATTGTTTCTTTAGTTATGTTTGAGTTTTATTTTATATAGTCACTATCCAATAATGACCCAATTCAGTTGTTCATTTTTCCACTTTCTTTCCAAATTGGAAAAAAAATATGGACTAACTCATCTCATCTGTATAGCATCAAACATATTCAAAGTAATTCTTATAAACTACATTTGGTATTTTCCATTTGAGTGCAAACACAAATAAACTTTGTGGTTGTCCAATATGTGAGTACACTACGTTTAGTTGCCTGTCCAAGAAACAGTATTCTTTTAAATTCACTCCATAGCATTGGAATGTTTGACCTTGTGCTTTATCAATAGTCATACAGTACACCAATGTTACTGTACACTGGAGTTGAATGGTAAGTTAGTTGAAATGAGTGGAATTCATGGTATGAATACTCACTTGCCTTTTTCCTTTTCCAGTTAATATTTCTGCTTCTACTATGTTGTTTAAAAGCTTTTTTTGTGAATGCATACAAGGGACACTGGGCAAATTTAGGGATTCTGATGGGAAGTTTGCACTTTCGTCTTATTTCACCACTGTATCAGAGGATTTTTTTTCCCCCCTTTCCCTGGTATCACACACAGCACTTGGTGATTTGTCTGTTGAGCTATGTCATTTTTTTTGTGGCTCAAATAATTTGTTCATGCAGACATTCTTTATTTACATAGTTTCTCTGTAGGAACAAATAAAATGTTTTGACAGGTTGTTCCCATGTTTTTATTACGTAATACAGAGTACAGCTCACTCATTATGACATTTTTGTCAGAGTGAGAATCAATGAAATACATGCCATTTCCAAGTTGTATTCTCAAACATTTGAGAATATTCTAGAACATTTGGAAACATTAGTTAACATTCAAGAATTTTCATAAAATCTGGAGAACATTACAGAAAAATGTCAAACTTTTCCCCCTTGAAAAATATATTGATGCAAAAGAGAGAGAAGATGTCGTGGTGACCACCATGACACAAAAGTGACCACTTCAAACACAAATATTTCCTCAAACACAACAGCTAGTGCATTATGTGGGAACCAAGGGTAGCACCAGTCACAAAATTGGTGGTGGGTAGTTTTGGAGGTATCGTCAGCTTCACGCGGAAACACTTTAATTTTTATGTATACACTGACTATTGTTTTCAAAGGTTATGAAACATATATTTTCTCTGAATGGCAGCACATGTGTTTCAGCCCTATGCCACTGAACCATTACCAACAGTGGTTTGACGACTGTACTTACTTAAAGCCCTTTTTGCTTTCATTTAGTGCAACTACATGCATGCAAGATACATTTTACAAAAAACACACCACACTGAACAGACAGGAAGACAGTTTTGTTTAACAGAAGTGTAGAGTGTAAATGCAGGAAAGGAAAAAGATATAAAAGATATTCTCATTACAGAAGCAATAAACATTCAAAGTAATTAATTGTCAGTGCCATACAACATATGCCTGCTAGTAAGATTATTCGTGCAAAAATACAACAATAAACCAAAGAAGGAACAGAGAAATAAGGAAGATCAGCATATTTCTGTGATCATTAAGGTAGCACTGTGTTACAAGTGATAATCAACACAGTTACCCACAAAAAAGGCAAAAATAATGTTATTTTGAGGGGAGAGGGGGGGAGGGGCATGGAGGGAATCAGCATTTACTGTGAAATGTTGTAAATCATGTCACAAAGTAGTTAACATTTCATGCTGAGAATAAACATTAAACAGTTCTTTTTCCAAGACTTAGTATCTGGCAATACTATTGCCACTATTCAAAAGTTAGAAAGCTTCTAAAGTTTCCCCTAAACCCTTAAATAAAAGCTTAGGATCTCCCTTTTCAATATGGTGTTTCTAGGAAATATTTTCTAAGAAACACTACTAAATAGTCAACATCTCCATTTCAAATAGGAAAAAGTAGTGAAAGAAGAAAACTTAAATATATTATGCTCAAGTGACTTGAGTGTACAAAACGTGCTGTCAAACATTACACATGCCTGTTCAGAAAAGCTGAAATCTTGAAACATGGACCAAATCAGGTTCCTAATGTAACTATATCATGCAACTTATTGGAACAACACAGAACTCAGAGTTCAGGACCCACCACATCAACATTTTTACTTTTTCTTTTTATTTGTTAATTTCAAATTATGAAAATCTAAGATATTTTACCACCTATATTTTTATTAAGTGTTGGTACCTGATCTGGTCCAATGCTGAACCTGGGCCTCTACAGGAAGAAAACATGTGTGAAACCCACTTACCTCTCACGAACATTATTGGCCTGTCGACGTTCTTTTTCACGAACTGCCTTTGTGTTTGGGTCTTCACAATCTTCATCCGCACTTGAACAACAGTTGCAGAAACACAATATGGAAATTATCTCAACTGGCCAGATTAGGAAAAATACCAAACATTATAACCTTTACCATTGTTTCCATAAGACAGTTAACTAATGACAGAGAATTAAAACTTTTTTATATAACAGCAATTAAAGGCTGTGACATATTATTCACTTTCATGTCTTGCAAGAGAGCCAGTCACATGGCTGTGTTCACAAACATTGGTACCTCACCTGTGAAAACCAATTCACAGCAAACACCTCACACTGCCAACATTTTCATCTGATTCTTTACTATTAGTTCTAAATGAACTGTTTTAAAATTTATATTTTAAAAATCACACAATTCTTATACAGGGTTACTACAAATGATTCATTCACTTTCGAAGTTCAATATTTTACAAAGCATCACATGTGTAAATATGACTGATACATGAAGAGAACTGTACACTCACTGAGTTTGCACTGTGCCCACCAGTTGGTATTATGAGTGCAGTGCCTCAATGAAATGGTGACAAAACAAGAAAAGAGTTTTTTCTCCAAGCCAATACTCAGCATCCATCCATTTATATAGAACGGTTAATTGCCACAATATGAGAGCATAGAGCACTGAAATACCGCATGACACTTTGCTGCATGAACAAAATTCACTGAAGGTTGTTAATATTAATGTTTTCTGTGAAATGTCACCAACGAAGCTTTATGGGCCATTTGTCTTCTGTGAGAAGACTGTGATGGGTACCTCTTACCTTGATACATCACAGTTGTGGTTGTTTTCACAACTGACTGTTGATTACGAGAATTTCATCTTCCAGTAAGATGAGGCTCCTCCTCATTGGAGCATCGATGTCTGTCACTACCTAAACGAGAAAACTCCACATCACTGGATTCGACATTATGGTGAAAATGATGTGGCTCCATTCCCTTCACTCCAGGTTGCCTGATCTCATGTCTTGTGACTAATTCCTTTGGGAATACATTAAGGATCATGTTCACATACCCCCACAGCTAAGAAGACTGTAAGAGTTCAGAGAATGCATCACTGCTGCTATGATGACCACTGAAACGATGTTGCTACATGAAGTACGGAACAAACATCACATCATAGCAGTTTAGACATGTGACCACAGGGGCACTCACAGAACATTTGTAGAGTGCAAAATGCAAACTTCCTGAGTTTACAATCCTATTAGTGCATCAATCATATTTGTACATGTAATACTTTGGAAAGTATAGAGCTTTGAAAATGAATGAATCATTTATAGTAGCCCTGTATTTTCTGACTGTTGACTGGCTGCCAACAGGCACATGGTTACGACTGAAAACACTGCTGAACTTTCAAGCAATATTCCTATTTGTAGCTAACTAATAAAAAACACACATATGTATTAACATTATCCTAGCTGCAATCTGATGCTTGCTCTCTCTCTCTCTCTCTCTCTCTCTCTCTCTCTCTGTGTGTGTGTGTGTGTGTGTGTGTGTGTGTGTGTGTGTGTGTGTTAGATCCAAAGGAGGAAGGAGGACATTGTCCAAAAGATCCGCAATATTTTCCATCTTGTTTATGTGTCTTTCAAACCCTTCAGCACCTCACCTATAGAATTATGGGTTAGTGTTACTTTTTATGTTATTTGTTTTATCTTAACTTGCACTTTTCACTTAATATTACAACCAACTCTATATGAATAAGCATGGCTAGGTAACCTGGAGGGTACATATGTGTTACTGAAGGTATATTACAGGATCTGGGGATGTATTAAGAAAGAATGATAAAGAGTAAATTGTGATGGCCCTGAAGCTGGGGATGATACACACTGAAACAAAGGGACACAGGATATATTACACAGCCATGAGAAGAGGTCAATTATGTAGAAACTGTTGGTGGTCAAGGTATTGGATGCCCCGAATGTGAATGTCAGCAGCATTCCCACTCTGTACATCAGAATGGGACACAACTTATGGCAAAACTCAAGTGAAGTGCAACGGTGGTGTAGACAACTGTAGTTTGGACAAACTACAAATTGCAAATGTGGCTTCACAGTAGACAATTTATGTATTTTCTCTTGCTGATTCAATGACATTATAAGTTATGACTGTAGCCAGCACAGGAACAGCTTCACTGGAACTGCTCATGCAGTCGAAACAAGACTGCTACCAAAACACATTGATAGCTGTTTCAGCGTAAATTACATTCCATCAGAGTGTCTGCTCAACATTTGTTTCAGGGTAATTTACATTCCAACAGTGTGTTTGTCCAACACTTGCACTGCTCGGCTTATACAGGTTGGTGAGTGCAGTATGACATGATGGGTGACATTCCCTCAGCTTAAGCATGTTGGTGAGTGCAGTATGACATGATGGGTGACATTCCCTGGACATTTCTACCTTTGTAGTTGTTGAAAAAGGCACCATGAAAGCTGTAATAATGCTCCTACATCAAGGACGACACATTCCCAAGACCAAAATTGTGCTACAGTGGTTTAAGAGGAATGAAGACAATGAAACAAAGGATGATTAGGGTGTAATATTCCATCAATGATGAGATCATTAGAGCACAAATTCTAACTGGAGAAGGAAACTAACTGTGTCCTTTTCATAAGAACCATTCCAGCATTTGCCTTCAGAAATTTAGAGAAACTGTGGAAAACCTAAATCTGCTATACTTCAAGGATGACACATTCCCAATTGTGCTACAGTGGTTTAAGAGGAATGAAGAAAATGAAACAAAGGAAGATTAGGGTGTAATATTCCATCAACAATGAGGTCATTAAGAGGGAGCACAGCAATTTGAACCGCTGCTCTCCTGAATGAGAGTTCAAAGTCTTCCTGCCAAGCCACATTGCTTGGTGGGCTATTAAGAGAAATATCATTTGGGTTCAATACACACAATATCATCTCTATGAAACAAATTTGCAACTTCAAGAGCCTTCCCACAGAGCACAGAGCACTGTTCACAAAGTACAAGAATCATGTTGCTTGTGTGTGCACACCTGATGCCAAAACCAAGAATCTGAAAAGTCCTTGCCATAACAAACTGTATCTGTTTTGAGTGTTAACTGTGGATTCCTCAGGTATCAAAATATTCTGTTTGATCAGTGTCCTTGCCCCCCCCCCCCCCCCGCCCCCCTGTAACTCTTTTATCATAGAAGCTGCCATGGCATTTTTTAACAAGGTTCCTCTAAATTATACTTTGGAAGTATAATATTAATTTAGGAAACTGTTTAAGGCATTATGCAAACCCCCAACATGTGAACATATGCTTCTCACAACATTAGTGCAATACAACTCAATGGGTGAAAGAAAGCCTAATATAAGGAGCTGTCAGCCTTGATGAAGTATAACATGTTGAGTAATACCATTTGCGTATGTGAAATTTTTATTTTTTTGTGTTACTAGCTTAAGCCCAACATGCACTGCAATGCCTCTTTCAATTGTTTTCTAATGTATTGGAAAGAGACACATAAAAACAAGGTAGATACTAAGACAGCAATTTATGTTCAACACTGGGAACTGGAAAAAATGATACTGTGTGATGATACATTTGTTGGCTCCAAATGATGTCATTTGAAATGCCGAACTGTATTTGCAAATGTGTTGTACAAAGTGCATGGAATTGGTGGAGTCACCTGAGAGCAATGACAAAAGAGGTTCGGGTGTGAACACAAAGTCGGAAGTTTGACTTTGCAATTTGCACAGCTCATTCCTAATGTTTCAGTGCTGAATTTTTGTGCACCACAATGTGCACACACTTTATCTATGAGGTCGATGCCTACACTAGGGTACACACTGTAGTCATAATTGACACTGTACTGGAGTGCAGCAAGAGTTAAGTCAAAACCAATTAGCACTGTCCTTCAAAATCAAGTAGCACAGAAACAGTCTGTGTCCACTCTAACTGTTCGCTGCTGTGCTAATTCCAAAGTACGCTATCAAGTACCTCATAAGCAATCAGCTAAATTTCTTGGTGCCTATTGCCCGTCTGATTCCAAAGCATGCAATCGAGCTGTTCATAAACTATCAGATAAACTTCCTCCTGTGTGTTGGTCTTCCGATTCTGATGCACTAGATAGAGCAAGCTGTAAACAATATGATTCATTGCTTGTTTGGTGACACACCTGGAAAATCTGTTCAGTTACAAACCTTCTCTTGAAACTGCTGATCATTTTGCAAGAAACTGCACGTAAATTGGGCTATTGCTTTATGAGATCATACATTCCGAACAGATAGACAAACATTTATTTTTTATACAGCTAAAGGCAGAAAAGACAACAGAAAATAATACATAGAAATTTTTTCTGTACTTGATTTCAAGTAATAATAGCATTCATTCTCTTTGCCAAAATGCCAGTTTTATTCTCCAGTTATCTACAAAACTATGTCTTCTTGATAAGTAAATCCCACCTCTAATCTGTTTCTGCATATTATGATGCATTTCATTTGTCTTTTTTTCTTCCTCTTCTATACATTTTCTGGTGGAAACAGCAACATAATAGATCTGTTACATTTTTAAAAATCATGACAAGCAGATTAGCTATGATTTTTTCACTATGCAGTAGATTATCATTTCTTTACATTATATATTGCACTTACATTATATATTGCACTTTTGCTTAAAGCTGGTTCACAAGAGTGTGAAAAGGAGGAACAGATATCTGTCTGGTGATGATAGTTGTAGTCTTCCTCTACACACTAGTTAACACACAGTGTCAAAGTAACAATGGTCTCTTGGTTACGTCTTTGTCTTTCCTTTATTACTCAGTGTGTACTTCCTGTAGAAAACGTGGAGATCTGTGTAGGATGTTTTGTTACAGAAGTGCATCCCAAAACAGCCCACACAGAGACTGATGAAAACTGAAGAACATTTAATAGCCTTCTCTAAAATCCCCAACTGTTACGGAGAGGTTGCTAATGGAAAATAAAGTGGGTATAATTTGTGTCCTCTAGTTGAAAACCTATTCATTTCTTGTTTTTTAATTAAACTATGATTAAATCTATGAATGTTTAATAATGATATTCACTTATCAGAAACAGATTCTTACACGAACAGTTAATTCTTACAGTTGACACAAAATAACAAATAGCATATTCCATAGCAGAAGCCTCTTACACGCATAAACAACCCACATTTGCTACTCGTCTTTGTTGTGATGGGCATTTTTAATAGCCCAAAATATAATGCACTGTTCGGTTAAGAGTTACATACTACACACAAAAAAACTTTTTATACATTGACACCCTAAAAATAAAGGGATACATATGAGGAGACATTTGTTTGGTCTTTTCATTTAGCTCTTATGAACGTCTAGAGAAAAATTCTATGTGGGATTCAAAGGAAATTTATTGTTTAATAGCTATTACTATATAACATTAACTACTACATTTATATGTGAAGCATGAGAAAGAATCTCACTGACACGCAGATTTGTTTTCTGTAAGTTCAGTAATGTGACAAAGCCTCCTAAACAGCAACTAGTTTGTGTACAGTGAAAAACTATCAACTTCACTTTGTTCCCTATCATAGTTTGTTGTCTGATGCCATGTCATCTCGGTGATACGTCTTGACCAATTATCTATGGCCTTTTTTGTATTTTTCTTCTGTCAGCACCATACCATGCAATTCTGCATACCAATTTACATTCACTGTATGTATTTTCATGTGTGCACACTTCTTCTTTCTTTCTTTTTTATTTTAAATACCTTCATGCACTCATAACCTTTCTTTTATTGACTTTTTAATCTTATTTTTGCATTCCACCTGTTTAGCACCCCCCCCCCCCCCCTCTCTCTCTCTCTCTCTCTCTCTCTCTCTCTCTTATTTTTCATGTAACCTGCACAATGAAATTACTACTTAAAAATTTATCTTTCAGATGGTTAAATGATGTGCTGCATTTCAAAAGAAAGGTTTTATAAACTTACTATCTCCTTGAACGTTTGGATCCCTTTTGGCCAGAAGTTGAGTTTGCTTGCACAGCTGTATTAGGACCTGTACTGGTCTGGCTACTTCCCAATTCACTGCTGCTAGGTTTGGTGTCAGAGCTTGCTCCAGGAGGTTCCTTGCGCTTTTCTGAATAATAATGAAACAAAGATTTGGTATTACAATAAAGTGTAACAGGTGAAAATACATAAGTACTCAAAGATGACTTAATAAAGCACATCTAGTAATCATTAACACAATAAGAAAACAAATATCAGAATTAAGTTTTCTATTGAAACATACATTTGACAACTGTCACAAATATAAAAGGATGAAAGAATGTGAGATGAGATAAAAACTCTTAATATCCTGATTAAGAAGCAGTTGATGTATTGGTATCATTACAGTTTTGGACACCCAACAGCACTAAAGACAATAAAAAACTGAATTCAAATAACTGAGTGCTGGAATGAAATTTTCATTCTGCAGCAGAGTGCACACTGATATGAAACTTCCTGGCAGATTAAAACTGTGTGCTGAACCAAGACTCGAACTTGGGACCTTTGGCTTTCGCGGGCAAGTGCTCTACCAAATGAGCTACCCAAGCATGACTCACGATCTGTCCTCACAGCTTTACTTCTGCTGGTACCTTGTCTCCTACCTTACAAAGTTCACAGAAGCTCTCCTGCAAACCTTGCAGAAGCAGCACTCCTGAGTTGGAGTCTCGATCCAGCACATATTTTCAATCTGCCTGGAAGTTTCAACTGACTGCTACCCTGATCACTGTTTTAGCTTACTAATCCTCCCCTGCCCCCTTTTTGTGTCATGTGACAGGCAACTGACAAAGCTTATTCTGCGGATTACTATTAGGAGCATTCAATAAGTAATGCAAGATATTTTCTTTCTGAAAGCAGGTTGGTTTTATTCGAAATTCCAATACACCATATTATTCCCCATTCTTTTGAATACAGTGCCCTATTTTTTGACATAATCTCCATTCACTGTGATGGCCTTATGCCCCCTTACTGGGAAGGCCAGTATACCTGCATGGTACCACTCTACTGGTTGACATTGAAGCCAAGGTCTTGCTGCATCAATAATCTCCCCATTATCCGTGTACTGCTTCCTGTGTAGTGCAGCATTCATTGGGCCAAACAGATTTAAGTCAGAAAGTGTGAGATCCAGGCTGTGGGGAGGGTGAGGAAGTACAGTTCAATAAAGTTTTGGGAGCACCTCTCATGTGTGCAGACTTTGAGGGTGGTCTTTCACTGCATTGGAGAAGGAGAAGTTTGTTTGAATTTTTGTGGTGATGAACACGCTGTAGTTGTTTCCTCAATTTCCTGAGGGTAGCACAGTAAATTTCAGAGATGATCATCGCACCATAAGAGAGGACATCAAACAGAATCACCCCTCCAGAGTCCCAGAAGACTGTCACTATGACTTTACTGGCTGAGGGTG
The DNA here is from genome assembly GCF_021461395.2 of Schistocerca americana. Classification (NCBI taxonomy): domain Eukaryota; kingdom Metazoa; phylum Arthropoda; class Insecta; order Orthoptera; family Acrididae; genus Schistocerca; species Schistocerca americana. The sequence continues at coordinate 292,442,325 of NC_060130.1, forward strand.
CAGCTTTGGACTTTTTCTTCAGAGAAGAGGTAATGTAGGCCACTCAATGAACTGCCATTTTGTTTCCAGTTCGAAGTGATGAACCCAAGTTTCATCGCCAGTGACAATGTTTGATAAAAAATTGTGATGATCAGTCTCATAATGCACAAGCAATTCTACACAAGTAATTCTACACAGGTGATCCTTTGTTGCTCTTAATGATCTACTGTTAGGTGGTGAGAACCCCAATGGACAAACATCTTTGAGTACCCCAACTGGTGGATAAGCGTGTTAGCACTACCAACAGACACATCCAGTTGTGCAGCAAGGAGTTTGACTGTGATCTGTTGGTTATGTCGAATGAGTGTGTCCACATGTTCCAACATTGCAGGAGTCACAGCTGAGTGCAACAGACCAGCATGCATCATAGCAAACAGGTTTTCGCAACCTTGCTGCGGTGCTGACAGATGCCTTGCCCAAGGACTCACCATGTTTTTCTTCACTGTCAGGTCTTCATAGATATTCTGCAAGCACCTATGAATATCTGTGATGCTCTGGTTTTCTGCCAAGAGAAACACAAAGATAGGTCTCTGCTTGGAATTCACCTCGAGTAAGGATGCCATTTTTGCAGGCTACATATAGCGCCGCTGCCTATAGCAGCTTCATGAAACTACAGGGGCTGAAGTGGACTATCCATGATGGGCAATAAGAAAATTGTTGCATTTCTTACTGAACAAGCCTCATAGAATTGTAACTTTAGTTTTATTACTATGTTAATTTAACAAGATAAAGATGACTTTGTCTTGTACTTGGATTGGTACTAAATTCATGTTATTGTCTTTTGGGCTACTAAAAGGGAAGCTTAAATCATCACTGAACAGGAAAGCATTACCAAAAACCCAAGTTCAAAGCACATTCGTTGCGAATTTCGTCTATTTAAACAAAAGGCCACTTAAAAACCAAAAAAATTGTTTATTATTCTCACATACTTTGTAGTAAATTGTTTATAAAATTGATGGGATCAGTGTGAATTACCTAAACTCTTAACACATGTAATAAGCAGTTGCTGCTGTTGTTAGTAAGTACTGCAATAAGAGACCTGAGAATTCTTATATTCACAATCTGAATATTCTGCATATCTCTTTCACATTATCCAATATAAAAACAGTATTCTCCAAGTTTCAAAGACATTGTACCTACATTTTTTTCACAACATTTGATATGAGAAGCCAGAACATAAAACAAGAATATAATACACATTATATTATGGACAGTGAATTTAAATAAGTTTTACAGAAAACAAAACCATTAATATCATTTACTGCTCAAAAGGCACTGTCCAAATTGCTAACAACTTTTCTGATTAACTTTTATGTGTAATTTTCTCACTAGTTTCATAAATAATGCTATAAGAATACTAACAGGTTTAGAGTGTTGAGACTGAATTAATTAGTTTGACAGTAGAAATAATATTACTGATTAATTTAATCATGGGCTGCAAAAAATAAACCTCTAGAAGACAGTAACATTATGGGTATCATCAACAGTTATATCATCTCTCCCTTTTGTTTCCTTTGTACATTGAACTCATTGTAATTTGTATTTTTTGCATATTATACAGGGTGATAAATCGTTTACCCAACCGCTTTGGTGGTATGCAGCTGGCAGGCAAGACTGGCTGTTACAGAACATAAACACTTAAAAACAAAAGTGAATTACTCCTGTTTATTAAGCAAGGAGTTGCTGGAACTGCCTCCCTTGGTTGTTCAAGTGTTTCTGACACCTGCTTAGCAAATTGCTCATTACACTCTGCAGTTTCCTCTGATAAATGACAGCAATTTCTTGACAAATGGTAGTTTTAAATTCATCTAAAGGGTGTACATTTGATTTGTATACTTCATCTTTTAATGCCCCCCAGAGATAAAAATCACAGGGATGTGGAGGCCATATGTTGTATAATTCAACATGTCATGAATTTCCTGCATAAGGAGCTGGCTGTATGTGCCATCACAGAGTCCTGCTACAAGCTCACAAAAGCACATTTTCTCTCAGTTAACAGGCCAAAAAAAGGCAACAAAATGCTTTCCACATATCTTTTGCTGTTAACTGTTTCTTGGGAAAAAATAGGGCCTCTTATTCTCTCACCGCTAATAGTGCACCACACTCCAATTTCTTGATCATGCAGATGTGCTTCATGCATTATGTTAGGCTTTTCAGAACTACAGTAACGGTTATTTTGTGAATTAACATATCCACTAATGTGGACCCATGATTTATCTGATAAGAAAGTTAGGTAATGGTCGATATCTTCATCATGCACCCTATTCAAAATCCATTCACAAAACTGCAAAATTTTGCAGGGTCACCCAGTTTAAGTTCTTGCACTGTAATTAGTTTATAGGGCTGTAACTCCAGTAACTTTGTAGCCATTTGAACACAGCCATAGGAAATTCCCATTTGCTGAGAAAGGCATCTAAATGATTTTCTAGATGACTTCTCCAGAGCAATACCAGTGTTACTGAGAGTTTCTTCTGTGAGTACTTTATGTGATTTGCTATGTTTCCTGTCAAGAGCACTTCCCGTTTCACAAAACTTATTTACCAGTCAATGAACTGTACTCTGATTACATGCTTAAACATCATGAAATTCCTCCTGAAATAATTTCCTTACGACATGAGCCAATTCTGTATGCTTCTATGAATCGTATATGAATACCCTTCGGTGAATAGAATACTTGTATTTCACTTGAAACGCTTACAATCGAAAAATTTTATTCTGTTGCCTAAATGAACATGTGTAACCTGCTCCACAACTCAACATAAATGCCTCACAGCAGAGGGGAAATGTACTCCCCACCAGCACTTCTGCCAGCAGGGCAAAAAAAGTATGCCAGGCAGTTGCATTAAGGATTGATCACCCTGTACAAATGCATGAATTTAATGTCCATCAATTATACTTTACATTTAATACTTACTGGATGTTGCTCCAGACAGCCTTTCTATTTTAATTGGTCCATCTGTGTCAGGTGTAGGTGCAAGACCAGGATACGAGCTCTGAGTTGCACCAACTGTTGATCCTGGAGTGCCTGGGTGAGGACTGGGCTGAAATTAAAATTTAAACAATAAAGAGATCAAGTCCAGGAACATTTCCACAGAAATAAATTAATCATCACCATCTAAATGTCACAGAGATATAAGAAGTTTATAGTGTTGATAAACATGACCAACAGCACTATTAGTTACTTCACTACATATTTGAGTGTATTATCAGTACAAAGGTTTTCAGTACATTGTGTCTTGCAGTTGTCAAATATTGAAGAAAAGGCATTTTTAAATGTTTAACACCACAGCTGCTAATTATTTACTGGCTTACAAGTTTCAGGATTTGCCAGTTGCATTTGAGATATGTTTGGTGTGGACTGTTCTAATTATGTCATCACACTTAAATTTAGCTTTATCCAGCATGATCTGATTCATGTGACAACATTATTTTATTTTATATACAGTGTTCTCATTGGAATACACTTTGTATCACTGCTGGCTTATTTTTCACAGGTGTTATCATAAATTTGCAGCAACATCTGTCAAATTTACAACATCTATGAAAAACAAGCCAGTGTGATACACAGTGTATTCTAGTGAGAATATATTCTCCACTGTATATAAAATAAAATATCATTATCACATGGATCAGATCTTACTGGATAATGAGGATCTGAGCTACATTTAAGTGTGATGACATAAACAGAACTATCCAACACCAAACACACCCCAAGCACAAAATATGTGGCATGTGAAAACCAGCCAATATATAATAAGAGGCATTGGTGTTAAGCATTTAAAAATGCCTTTCTTTTAATGTTATCTGTATCCTTGATGAAGTGATAGTAATTAGAAATATATCATTCACAAATATGCTTCTTGGGACAGTATTTAGAAATATGTATTGTTTTCAATGTAGATGACTTGGAAGGAAATCAAACATTTTGAGAAAGAGGAAGGCAAAAAAGGCTAGGGAGGGAGGGACAGAGAGAGAAGAAAACAGAAATATGTCAGAGCAAAAAGCGTATTGTATAGCATATTCATTGACTGAAGGAAAGACAAAGACCACAGTCTCATAATATAAAGTTTTTGTTGATAATATCTAAAATGACCGCACCTACTGAAATATAAAACAGTATTCAGGCAAGTGTAAAAATGGAACCATTCTATTTACAGTTGTGAAAAGGATATACTGCTATTAACTATGAAGATGATACATTTAGTTGCAGACAGAAACAACGAAAAGACTGTTACACACTGATCTTTCAGCTAAAGCCTTCTTCAGAAAACAAAGGAAAACACACACATTCATGCTAGCAGGCACATCTGACACACACATCCCCAGTATCTCTCGACAGTTCTGCCTGGACTGCAACTGTTCTGTTGAATGAAAGCAGCAATCTTTAGTGGGGCATGGAAGGAGGAGGGACAGGATATGGATTGGGGGAGAGAAGAGTGCTGTCTGGTGGAGCAAGTAGGGGCTATAAAGCAGCAGAAGACAAATCTGTCAGGCACAGAGTTGTGAGGTTGTGACAGGGTTGGAGGGGGGGGGGGGGGGGAGCAGAGAGGGGAGAAGACTAGTGGGTGAGTGGTAGAGAGCAGCACACAATGAGGATGAGGGGATGTGAATCAGGAGGAGGTGATGGAACAGAGGGGGTGGAAATAGTTGGTTGGAAGGTGTCAGGACAGTAGGTTCTTGTAGGTTGAGTCTGCGATAATTTCCTGGCCACTCAGGGACAGCGTACCTGCAGTGACAAGAACTCCTTTGCCCATTATGCTGAAGGTCTCAGGAAGGCCTTCACAGACAGGCACTATCCACCAGACCTTGACTGCAAACAGATTTCCCATTCCATATCCTCACGCACCCTCAATCCTCCTCCTGCCACAAAGACCCAGCTACAAAGGAACACCCCTCCATCAGCCAATACCACACCCAACTGAAGCAATTGAACCACATCCTACATCAGGGCTTTGATTTTCTATCATCATGTCCTGAAATGGGGTGCAACAATCACAAGATTCTTTCCACCTCTCCTAATGTCATGGTCCGTCACCCACCACTCCCCAGTCTACCCCCTGTGTCATACCCAATTCCAACTCCTTGCCACAGAGATCATATCCCTGGGTGAGATCCAGGTGGATGACCTGCCTAATCCAGCCACCCAGCACTTCCTATTCCAGTCCTGTCACAAGCTCTTCCCAGTCCATCAGGGGCCAGGACACCTGTGAAAGCAGCACGTCATATATCACCTCTGCTGTTATCATTGCCCTGCTTTTTATATTGGTTTGACTATCAACTAGCTATCCACTAGAATGATTTCAATGGTTGCTTCATAAACCAATCTATCTGAATTCTCTCTTCCACCACTAGCTTTTCTGAACATCACAGATCGGAGTTATCTTTACAACACATTCTCTGCTTCAATAATTTTCCTGGCCTCGACTTACAATAACCTACTATCGCCATATCTTACACCCAACAATTTGTGCCCCCTCTATTCTATCACTTCCTACCAATTCACGTCCCCTCACCATCATTGTGTGCCCCTTCTGCCATATATCCGCAAGACTTTTCCCCTCTCTGCTCCTCTCCTTTTCCACTCCCAGTTGCTCCACAGCCTCCCAGCACTGCTCCTGACAGGCTTGTCCTGCCACATTCTACCAGACAGCCAACTGTACCCTAACCCTCCCCCTTCCCTAACCCACTCCAACATTGCTGCTTTCATTCAATACAACAGTTGCAGTTCACCCAGAGATAGCGGTCATGTGTGTGTTTTCTTTTCTTTTCTGAAGAAAGCTTTAGCTGAAAGCTCAGAACTTAAAGAGTCATTTTCTAAATGCCTGTCTGCAACATAATGTGTCATCTTTAAGGGTATTGAAAATCTATCCTTTTCATAAGTGTTGATATTCCATCCCAAACATTCTATTTACTCAGTTCCTGGTGCTAAGGGTTGCTCTCGATCCTTCTGCCCTATAATTTTCACCTTTTACTTTCTCTCATCCTTTTCATTTTCCCATGCTCTGTGTTTGTCAGTCTATCAGTAGTATGCATGGACAACAAAGAAATTATTGTGAACTGTAACCTGAAAGTAGAAAATTTTAAAGTAAGGGATAAAGATGATTTGCTTTAAAGAACTAGTATTCCCAAAAAGGAAAAGTTAATAACAAATTCATGAAAACAGTTATTCAGAAAGAAATTATTTTCATGAAAAAGAGATGGCTTAGAAGCAATGAGCAGAAGTGATGGTAACAAAACTATAAAATATCCACATGGAAAGGGGATTCTTGAAACTATGAGATAAATTAATATGCTGTATAATTCTGCTACTGACCCTGTTATCATAAAATAATTTTTAAAAATAATAATACTTGGCGTAAGTTATGAATGGGATATGGACACATATCTCTCTGATTTTCAACCTTCCAATGTCATTGGTATTTACCATGTTCCCAACAATTTACTTTACTCCCAGCTGACTGACTTCAAACTAACAGCATACAGACTATGTATTCACAACTCTACACACAGACATTCTCAAAAAATTCAAACATGAGAACTAAAAATGAAATGTGCATATGGTGCATTTGGCTGAGAGGCCCCATCTGGGATTTTTCAGCGGCCTTCTTATTTGATGCCATTTTGGCAACTTGCATGTCAGTGATGGTGAGGACAACATATACCCATTCCTGAGAAGAGAAAAATCCCCATTCAATCATTGAAGCTATGAAAAGAAATCCACTCCAATAGGCTGGACACACTACAAGATAGACAGAAATGATAGGGCCTAAAGTTTCAATGAAGTGGATCTCATCACGCAGAAAACTATTGGTAAGACCTATGAAGCAATGGATGGGTGGAGAAAGAAAACACTTGATGCAGCTGGGAAACTTGGAGAAGCCATGCGGGATTAGCCGAGCGGTCTAAGGTGCTGCAGTCATGGACTGTGCGGCTGATCCCGGCAGAGGTTCAAGTCCTCCCTCGGGTATGGATGTGTGTGTTTGTCCTTAGGATAATTTAGGTTAAGTAGTGTGTAAGCTTAGAGGACTGATAACATTAGCAGTTAAGTTCCATAAGATTTCACACACATTTGAACATCTTGGAGAATTGAGACATGTAGCAAAGGGCAGAATGAGGTTGGAAGCCCTAATTGTGACACCATGCGGTCATCTGGGCCTGATCACTTAAAGTAAGTCAATCCAGTACCCCACAGTCAATAGTCAGCGATGCTAACCAAAGGCCATGAGGTATTTGTATTTGTATTGTATTTGTATTTATGTATTTATCCTGTGGATCACATATTGTACAAAGTACATATTATATAGGACAAGTCATTTTTTTTTAACAATATGTTGTTGGAGAAAAAAAAATAGGCAATGGACTGCCATTTAAAAAATGTACACAAAATTGTTCATTGATGAATATAGTAACTTCACATACAGAGAATACAAACAATTTACATGGGGAACTAAGAAACATGTAGGCAATGTAGTGCTACTTTAAATTTACACAAATAATCACTGAGATTACAGAATAGTGAAAAGGTCAACTGGAAACACAACAGAAGGACAATGTTATTTAAAAACTACATTAAACATGAAATTTAGATTGAGATTTCACAGACAATTAAGTTTTAATACTATTAGAATGTGTACTTGTACATTCAAAAAGCGAGTTAAAAAATTTTGGGAAGTGAAACTGAAACATAGTTGTGTATAGTAGAAATTAGGTTATTATTTTGCCTACAGAATGTTTTACTCTAATCACAGTATTTTACAAAGGAACTTTATAATTTTTCATTTCCAGGAATTCTTGTACTGATTAGAAACAGTGCTTTGTCAGAAATGCCTTTAGTTTATTTTTAAATATTGGATCTGGAGCAGTTTTTATTTGTTCTGGAATTTTATTGTGTAATACAACACCCAGATGAGTTATATATTTTTGGTATGATGATGTCCTTGAAAAAATTTGATGGATATTAGATTGCCCTCTGGTATAATGAGCGTGTATATCATTGTTTTGGATTAATTTGCCTGTTCTTGAGAGGTATTCCCTGGTGAATAGGATTGTTTCTTGAATGAATAGGGATGGGATGCTTAGAACATTAAGTTTTATAAATTGACATTTACAGGATTCCAGCTTTTTGAGGCCACAGATTATCCTCAGTGCTCTTTTTTGTAGTTTAAATATATTTGTGCTGTGAGTTGAATTTCCCCAAAAGATGATTCCATAGCGGAGCAATGAGTGGAACTGCGCATGGTATGCTTGCATTATTGTGGATTTACTTGTAGTAGATTTTAGTATTCTTAGTCCATAGTACAATGATGAGAGTTTCTTTAAAAAGTTGTTTATATGTGTGTCCCATTTTAAATTTTGTTGGACCCATAGACCCAAAAATTTTGTTGCACTTACATTTTCAATTTTATCATTATTTAACTTTACTTGGATAGTTTTTTGATTGGATGTGGGAATTAGATGGAAGTTGATACATACAGTTTTCCCACTATTAACAATTAGGCCATTTTTGTTAAACCACTCAGAAAGTTTTCTCATAGAGTTATCAGATATTGTCTGAAGGGATTCAGGGCTAGATCCAGTCAACACTATGCTTGTATCCCTCAGCAAACAGGATAGTTTCTTGTGGGCTCATACGTTCGACAAGGTCATCTATGTAAATGAGGAAAAGTAATGGCCCTAGAACAGAACCCTGGGGAACACCATATGTTATTGTTCTTTCCTCTGAGAGGAAAACTGTGTTATTTATTTTATTCTGTACATTAATATCGTATTGAAGTGATACCTTCTGTCTGCGGTTTTGTAGGTAAGAGCATAGCCAGTTGTGAGCCACACCTCTTATTCCTCTTCTTTCCAATTTAGCAAGCAGTATTTTATGATCTAGTATGTCAAAGGCTTTAGAGAGATCTAAGAAGATACCTGCAGCTATATTGTGTTGGTCAATTGATTTCAGTATGTGGTCCAACAGTTCAAAAATTGCTGTCTGGGTGGATAAAGATTTACTAAAACCATGTTGTTGAATGCTGATTGGTGCTTGGTTTTTTATGAAATTTATAAGCCTGTCATAAAAAAGTTTTTCCAGGATTTTTGAAAAGATGCTTAATATGGATAATGGTCTATAATTGGATACTAAATCAGGGGAACCTTTCTTTAGTAATGGTGAGACTTTAGCTATTTTGAGAGCATCTGGAAAAATGCCAGTTTTTAATGATTGGTTGTAGATGGTTGATAATGGCTTTACTATATGGGGAGCACACACCTTTAATATGAGGTCAGGTACTTCATCATAGCCACTAGAGATTTTAATGGGTGCTGACAAAAATGGGAAATTTACCCTGCGAAAGACTGACCACTCCCTTATTCTGCATAATCTCACTGAGGGGTATGCACATTTGAAAGTAGTGGGAAGAAGATGTATAAATAGTGGTCTAATAGATAAGGACTTACAGATGTCCATTTAGCTTCTCACAATATTCAGTAATGATGAAATGAATGAGTGTTTTACTCACTAAAATGATAAAAACAGAAAATGTGAAAATTCAGATTAATGTGTAGGGAACAAAAAGTGACACAAATAGAAAAACTAAAAGAAACCAAGTTACATATCAGCATCTGCAGAATATTTCATTCTAGGGATGAAAGCTGAAACAGATGACTCGGAGAAGTCTGAAAATATACATCACCCAAATTACTTTATAACTTACCAGATGTGACTCAATAGCTGCCTGGGTGTGATGATAAGAACTAAGTAGTCCATTGGAATGTGTCTGCAATGTAGATGATGCAACAGCATGCAGCCCCAAAGCTTGGCTCTCTGCATGGTTGCGAAGTACATTAATCGCATCATCTAATCTCTCCTCCATCCGTGTGCCCTGCACAATCAAACAAAATAGGTTTCCCTGAGGAATAAAAAGCTTCAATCCAACATGACAACATAACACACAACTACTTAAGCAACATTTCCTCTGAATGCAAACAATATTCACCTTGTTAAATGTATTTCTGGCCCTTATCATTTTGACAGCAAGTTGCAAAATAACTGTAATAACACATACGTCTCTGTAGTGTCCATACACTAAAACATATAATCCACCCAACCATATAAATTAGAAGACAATATGAAGGTTTACCAGTGTTACTAACAGTCTTTTGCTGCCTGCTAAATTCTTTGAAATGCCATCATGAACCTACCAAAACACAGTCTTCAGCTGACAAAGGTTCCACACATAATTAACATAGTACATATATTATTTGGACATCTGTCATATCTTCATATGATGAGTGGAATCCTCAAAAAAATTGCCTAGTCAATGATCTATTGCACCTCTGCTGATTACAGTAGTGATTTCGATTAGATAACAGTAAATCTCTAAACAATAATCATAAGTGTTTTGACGATTATAATAATAATAATAATAATGATAATGATGATGATGATGATGATGAAGCAATTACTGTTACTTACCATTCATCTTGGCCTGTTGTGTCTCATTTGTGTATGTGTCCTTACAAGGTCAACCAATCAATTTATGACAATTTTTGTGTGCCCTTAACTGTTACCGACTTCTTTGTATAATTTTTATCTATTTTGACATAGTTTGGTTCTGGCACTCATTTTTATGGACAAATTACTTATATATTGAGCAGTATGGTGACAAAGCAGGAGCCTAATGAAACTGAGACGATATCAAAGCTCCAAGTAGCTTTGAGAGACAATCAAGTCATACATATTTTGCCATTTTTCTGTTATTTCCCACCCTTTCCTTGCAGAAGCACACATCACATCTGTAAGTATTCAACATTAATAAAAATAAAAATACAAGGTGAAAGGAGAAAAAAGAAAGAATCTGAAGAAACAAAATGGTACTTAAAGCAAACAAGAAAACCACACACCAAAGTCACATGTCTCATACTGAAATACTTTGGGTCTCTTTCATTCTGAATTAATTTATATTTCTCCTACTACTTTTACCATCACTCTAACCTTCATTACTGATTTCAGACCTCAAACCCATAGGTATCATATTTACTTCTAAGACTGCTAATTGGTTACATCATAATTTTTGTCTCACTTTTTTAGCCTCAGTGAGTGTATGAGTCTTTCATCCACTGATGTCTTACTCAAAAGGAAAAATTAAGAAGGTTTAAAGGTATCTATCAGAGTGTAAACCACTAATGTTTTCCTTCATTTTTCAGTGTTTCTGTTGGTAAGTCTGAAAAAAGTAACAAGTGTGTACTATTTCAGTACAATTTCAACATTTTAATGACAAAAATCTCTCAAACATCAAAATGAGAGAACAAGGGAATTGCCCACCACATAGTCTACTACATCTAAATTATGCTCAACAACCTGCTGTACAATGCATCGTGGGGAGGGGGGTACGTCACAGAAATTTTAGCAATTTTCTAAACTACTCCATTTTCCTATTGAGCAAGGAAACAATAACTCTCTGTGTATCCCTATTTGTACCCTAATCTCTCTTATTTTATTCTGATGATCTCTACATGAGATACACAATGGTGGCAGCAGAATGACTGCACAGTAGTTCTCAAATATTCCCACAATTTACCCAAATGTGTTTACAACAACCATCTCACTTTTTCTCTAAGGATTCCTGTTTTATTTCACTGAGCACCCATGTTGCATTTTCAAATGGGCTAAACCAACCTGTTACAACCCCAGTAATGCATCAATGAATTAATTCAATGTTTGCTGTCTTGCCTATTTGATAAGGACTCCAAACACTGGAACATTGTTCTGGAATAGGTTGCACCAACGTGTTGTGTACAATTTCTTTTATGGATGTACTGTGCCTTCCACAAGCCTTCCAACAAATCTAAGTTTTCAATTCCCCCTTTCCTAATACAGATTTTAAGTGCTCATTCCATTTCATGTCACTTCATAGCATTACCACTAGTATTTAAAATGATGTGAAGCACTCCAAATGTCCACCACCATTCTTGTAATCAGACATTATTAGGTACTTTCTCTTTGTTATAGGCATTATCTTGTGTTCATCCACATTTAGATAGAGCTGTCATTCATTACAATTTTGAGCATTTCCTTATGCTCATCCAACAACAGTACTTTCCTGTAGTATAGAACAGCATTAACCAGTGAATGGTCTATAGTGCCACTGATCCCATCTGACAAATCACATACGAATTTTGAAAACGCGAGGAGTCATATTATGGTTTTATGGGGCACACCCAATGTTACTTTCATGTACATTCACCACACTGAGTTCTGTTAGTAAAACAGTCATCGAGACAATCTCGTATCTGCAAAGATATTTCATATACTTGTATCTCGGTTAGTAGTCAATGATGTGGTACACTGTTGAGCACCTTTTAGCCATACAGGAACATGGAATTTACCTGTTTACTTGCAACTACTGTTTTCATGATACCATTAATGAATAAAGCAAGTCATTTTTCTCAAGTGGTTTTTTTTTCTGAATTCCTGCCAACAACTCATTGAGAGAATTCCCCCCCCCCCTGCAACAAATGGATGTCAGCAATTCTGATATACAATTTTGTGTATCCAATATTTTCCTCTTTTTTGCATACAAGAGTGATCTGTGATCTTTTCCAACCATATGAGACTACTCACTATGCAACATTCTCCATAAATATGAGCTAGAAAAGAGGCAAATTCCACAGTTTATTCAATGGCGAATCTAACTGGAGTTCAGTGAGGCCTAGTGTCTCATTTGATTTGAGTAGTCTTGATTGTTTTTCCAATGCTACTGGTGCTTATTCCGCTATCTCTCATTTGTGTGTCCATCTGGCAGTCAGACATTAGTACAGTAGTATCCCAGTGGCGGATACAGAAAAACCTCAAGGAGGGGGTGCTAAAGGCATCTTGAGCTACCTTTACTTTTACCATAATAAAAAATAATCAACACATGCAAAGTGTAAGAGAGTAATATTTCAACTGATAATACACATATACAAGACAATGCCATCTTATGATATAAAAACGCTGCAATTGTGGTTCTCTTCCTTAAATGATGAATTCTATCTGCCTATTCTTACTGGTAAATTGGTTATTTAAATCGTCAATAGGACAATCAATGTCAGGGTGAGTGTTCAACAGAGCTAAGCCATTAAGTCAATCCCTAAATGCCAGACAGAAATGTATGAAATACGATGATGTAGGAATGCGTGCTACATAGGTAAGTACAACTACTCAATAACTTGATTCAGTCGAGTCAACTGATGAAAGAAAGAACAAATAGCATGTGGGCTGACTGGTGGGGGCATAGTGGGTGGCAATGAGTGGGGCCCTGCAAGGAGGGGGGGGGGGGGGGGGGGGTCGCACAACACCCATATGTATCCACCACTGTAGTATCCTCATGCATAAATACATTTTTATTGGCTGAATTTAATAATCCTGCTTTCTGTCTGTTGTCTTCAATTTCAACACCAGACTGATCCACGAGATATCAAGTGGAACATTAACTCTATACAAGGTGTTCGGAAATTCCCATTACAAATTTATAGGGCTTGTGAAAGGGAGCGGGTACATAATACTTTGACTAGGAACCAATGTCCAGAAATGTATCATTTCCATTCTACGATGGTTTTAGTTTAGATGTGTAATTATGTTCATGTCTGATGATGGAAAGAAACATGTTTCATGAGTTGTTTGTCCTGATATGCAATAGGGTAGACAGGATGACCTGTACTACATCAGATGGTCACCTGATGTCACTTAATGTCTGCCTTGATGCAAGAAGTATTCAATGCCTGTGCATCTCCGATACAGTAAACACGGTTCAGTACACATTATCAGAAGACACACACATGCTTCTTGTGTATGGAAAAGCTTAAGGTAATGGGAGAGTTGCTAGTCAGTTGTATCAAGAACATTTCCCACAATGTAACACCCATCACACAAACTTTTTGCCCAAGTTATGCAGCGGCTCCGAGAAACAGGTACCTTCACTGTAAGGAGGCAGGACTGTAGTGCCCCACAGCAATGCTGCACGTCTGAATTTGAAGAAGATGTACTGCATTGCATTGAAGAGAATCCATCAATGAGTACTTGAATAGCATGTGCAGTGAATGTTAGTCACAGTATCATCTGGGATGTTCTGCATGAGCAACAACTACATCCATACAACTTACAAAGGGTACACACATTATGGGTCCACCCAATTGTCCTCAATGCATGGCGTACTGTATGTGGTTCCTGCACCGCTGCATTGACACACCCCTGTTTCCATGTCAAGTTCTGTTCACAGATGAATTTAAGTTCACTACGGATTGTGTTCTAAATTCACAAAACAGCCATACATATTCAGGCATTTCAGCACCGGTTTGGTATTAACATGTGGGCAGGTATTCTGAGCGATCATGTGGCTGGGCCATACCTCCTTCTCCTCAAGCAAACAGATCCTGCATACTTGATATTCCTACAAAACATATTGGGCCCACTCTTGGAAGGTGTCCCACTGTCTGTCAGGAAATACGGTTTCAGCATGATGGTGCATCTCCTTACTTCTCAAAGGTGGTATGGAGGCATCTCAACAGACTATATGGTGAAAGATGGATAAGATGAGGTGGTCCAACTACATGGCCACTGCGATCGCTGGCTTTATCTCCTATGGACTTCTTCTTGTGGGGTCATATGCAAAGCTTAATTTAAAAGACTCCTGCAGAGACAAAGGAAAATCTGTGGGCACAAGCTCTGGCCGCTGCTCGAGAAATTGAAGAGAGACCAGGTGGGATGGAAAGTGTATACCAGAACATGCTTCGTATGTACAATGACTGTAATAACGCTGGTGGTTCCCACATAGAGCTGCTGTTGTAATGCATCATTACTGTTCGGTACACACAGTATGCTGGGTTCTTTTTGTTCTGGAATGATGTAAACACATAATGTTTAAGTGTTAACACAAACAAATGTGCTTAAGTGATAACTGTATGTTTTGTAATTTTTCCTTTCGAATTGTAACCTAATAATTATACTGTGACATCCCTAATTCAATTCCTCAAACAGAATTGGACAAGTTAAACATATGAATTAAAACAGTCACAGAACAGAAACAATACTCTCCTGACATGGGTTCCTATTCAAAATATTGTGTACTCACTCCCCTCTACAAGTCCTAAAAGTTTGTAACGGGGATTTCTGAACAAGCTGTATATGACCAGAACTTCCAAGGTTTTTCTGACAGATTTTTCCTGCCTGTGCAAATTACTGTAGGTTTCATGAATAACCTTTCTCACTAATGCATGAATTACTATCAAGTTTTCTCTATCAGTTTTTCTGCAGTCTCTTATGTAGCAAAAGTGTAATAGCCTGTTTTCACAATATATTCCAAAAGGTAGCATTTGTCCATCCCATCCAATATTACTTTACTTGGTACACATAATGTAAACAATGGTTTGTAACATTTTCAGCCTTAACAACAATTGCTCTGAACTGAATGTTCTCAGTTTGTCTTTTTAGTAGATTGTTAGTGACTGGCTATAAGTTTGATCAAACACAAATATTCTCCTAGTGTCATTGATAACCTTATTGCTTTTGTTTCTGTAATAGTATCATTGTCACTATAGCCCTCATCATAAAATCTGGTGGTTCAAGGACGCACGTTTCAGCTCTTTATGTCTCACTCCACCTTGACCCTGGTATTTCAAGATTGCTGTTTCAGGTACTGGCCAATCAGTCATTACAATTTTATACTTGCATACTGCTGGTATCACTTCGTACCATGAGCTTGTTCAGCTTTACAGAAAATTATGAGTGATACTAAAGAGCAACACTCTGTGCATAGCAAAGTCACAATGCCTGCATCTTCTTCATGTATGCCGAAATCAAATGGACATTAGAAAGTGGGTTAAATACATAATACCTAATGTCTTAAATTTTTTCAGCAAAATTGCTAATGACAAAGAATCTAGATGGAACATTAATTTGCTCAAGGACAAAAATTGACAGGAGAAGCACATGGCCTTGTGAAGTTACATTTTTGCAATCTATGCATTTATTGCACATGGTGTGGAATAGGCTTGTGGTTTATCTGAATGACATTTGTGTTTTACAAAAACCATATGAAACAAATATATTTGACATTACACCATGGGAAATGATGGCCTGGACATATCTATAGGTTGATGTGACTGGCACTTTATGGTTAATGCTGGATCTGCAATTGCTGCTTTTATATAAGGAGCACGATTAATACGTACTCCATGGCTTTAAAATTTCTGTTGAATCTGATTACCATTAGGAAATGAATGGCATGGTTTTCATGAATCTGTCCATTAATCTGAGCTCACTGTAAGAAGTAAGCACTTTTGTAATGGATGATGCAAGATGACAAACCACCATTTCTGAACTGGCAAGAAGCAGATAGCATAACTGGCTTCACAAGAAAGGTGTTCAGTTTTCTTCTGGTTGAACTAGGGATGAACTTCTATCAGAGCAAGAAATAAGAAGTGTGAAGAAGTATTAAAAACTGGACAACATTGCAAAGGGAATGGGACATGAATTTGTGCAACTTCTGCCACATCACAGGCAGTATAACCCTAATGTGTTAATATGGGCTCAAGTTAAATGGGATATAGCAAAAAGGAACAACTTTCAAGCTTGCTGATGCTGAATGCCTTACAAGTGAAGCTCTGGATTTTGTTACAAAAGGTGATTTGGCTAAATGTGTACATGTGGAAGAGATGTGGGAAAAACACTATGTTAAGCAGTGCTTTAGGGATGCTATAGTGGAACAAACTTGAATATGACTGATAGTGAACTTGAATCACAATCAGATATTGTAAAAATTTAGGTGCATATAAGATATTAAACAACATTCAGCATTTAAATGCTCTTGATCAGCCAAGCTAATAATATCGCTACCTCACTGCAAGTTCTTTTTCTTTATAGGCTGTATAGTGGATAGTTTCCACATGCTACAAAGTATTTTTAAGTCTGAAACTTCAAGATTCAATAGCATTTATAGCAAACTGGTAAATAGTCACTGAATCATCTGCAAATGTTTCACTTCACACATTATCTGTAGAGTTATGTTCATTCTTCATGTTTATCCTACTGTACTTCTAAAATACTACAAATCCTTGAATGCTTTTGCATAGTGTATATCAGTGTTTTGGGTGATGGGTTCAATAACGAAGACTTTGTAACAGATGTGACTATAGTCTTTTTGTGAAGTTGGAAATATTCTCTATGATATTAGGGTAAAGAATTCTGGTGGCAGTATACTGGCTGTCACTTATGGAGTCTCTTGAAAACAAAATCACGTGTGTATGTGTAACGGGGAAATAATTATGACTCAATTGTTGCCAAAATTAATTTTACAATATTCTTTAAAAAAAACTTTTAGGAAGTTTCTACGAGGTCTAACGAAACACAAATTTATCAGTGACAACATTTTGCATTAAACAGGTAAAACGATTTCACAACTCTTACAGTATTTCACTTTTTTATCTTGAAATACTTCTACATATTCATAATAAAAAGAGTATTAGATACATCTATAAACTTTGAGAATATTCACATATTTTTACAGTCAAAATATATTAGTGCATCTGGCTTTTCCACATGTTGATGTAAAAAAAAAGTAATTTTCTCAAAAATTGTTAGTAACATCAGTTTATTTCATAACGAATGGCGAGAATTTTTTTTGGAAAGTATTCCATCATATTCTTGACTAAAATGAGAGATAGTTTTTTTTTTTTTCTAGCATATGAAATAATCACTAACTGGCAATGCTGTAATTGGTGGAATGACCTCAGCCTGCCTAGTTTAGTGATGACCACTATAGACATTTTTATACCGCACAAGTTTGTTACCATATACATCTGTTCTCCTATAAAATAGTCAGTGGCTACAATTAGTCAGTGGAGGAATTAGTGAAACTTAGGAGTATGCTATATGACACTAGAATTAATTTAATCAGGGCAATTATTTGCACAATCTTACCTCAGCATGGTCTCGAAGAAAACCTATTGCTGCATCTAGCCTCTGTTGTTCAGGGGCAGCCTGCTTCAATCACCGACAAACGGTGGAGTAATGTTTCACACGACAGGAATGAATGAATGGTCAGGGGGAAAATAAAAATAAAACAAACACAGGCATTACAAACCATGCATAAATCAAATGAAATACAACTAAATAATTAGCTCCTGAAATGCCTTATGATAAGAACATTATGAACATAAAAAAGAATTAGCCTTCAGTTACTCCACAGCAAAGTACTGATAAAAGAAAATTAAAGAGACACTGCATCAATTAGAAGTAGTGAACTTTTATTAACCACACTTACAGATTCATTTAAACTAAAATTCAATAAAAGAAAAAAAACAGTGAAGGTAATGATGATAACATGTAAATAAGAAATGGAGAAATGGTAAGTTACATGTATTTAGCACATATAGGTGCAACACAAGTGCTGATGGTGGTCAGGAAAAAAGTAACAGAATATATATGGAAAAGAAGAAATTACTCTTGTCTGATACATCAAGGTGCATAAAAAATCAGTATCATGAGGTTGACAAACAAGCTTATATGCGAAAGATGTGAAGATGCCACAATAAACATGCAATTTTCAAATTAAGGCTAATGTAAACTGATTACTTATTGGCAGGGGTTAACCATCTAATGTTTACGTTTTAAAATGGAGCAAATAAAATATGCACAATATGTAAAAAATATAATGTTATTATGCAAGTTTTGTGAGATGAATGCTAAAACCCAAAATTTGATACAGTCCTTTAGTAAATGAAAACAAATAAATATCAATTTCATCACTTTACACACTATTTATGTCTACATTAGCTACACAGCATGACCAAGTTAAAATTCAGACCATGCAGCAAACTTTTAATACTTGAAAAGTATGACCATGCTTTGTACTCTAATGTAGCTGAGAATTAATACCAATTAATATGCTGATAACTCAGGCATTTAATGTGAAAACTCTCAAATTCTGGTAGATATTAAATATTTTTGAAATCACCATGCAACACAAATCCTACCAGTTTTGACCCGAAATATTTGCTCTCTCTGGTAAGATTACTTTATAAAACAGTTGGCCTCCAGTTTCAAATAGTAAAACCTGAGACAAACATGAAACATCTATTAATTTTGTTTTCAGATATATCAGTGCCAGCAGTACCAACCATATGTAAAGTGCGATCTGCTGCATAATGCGGTGATGTGGGAGTGCTGGGGTGTGGACCAGCATTACTTGGAGGCCACGCCTGACCACCGCTACCACCTGTCAGTGGAGGAGGTGAGCTAACAGGTGTTGAGGGATTTGAACTGTAACTGCTCACACTTTGGTCTGTGGGATATATCTGCAAAACAATGAAACCACACACTGTATTATAATCTAAGTAACAATGGTATTGTTGCATGCGATTTTTGCCAAACTAATCTATACATACAGTAACACTGTAAAACCACTGTGGCAGACTTTTTGTCTGAATATGCTAATCTCAAAAACTACTAGACAAATTTTCATGGCCTTTTCACAAGTAACTTGAGCACAGCTTGGGATAACATATAAGTTTTATTTCATCCAAATCAGATCACGGAAAAAAGATATCATAATAAACTGGGACACGAGGGAACATATTTACTTTCTGAAAAAGCTGTTTACTCTTTTAAAATGGTACAGAGTAGCAACACCCTCATTTCCATTCTAGCTTTATTACGGCAGATACAGAGTTCTGCTACAATAAAGCTAGAACAGAAATGACGACTGATCACTGCTTTTTACCATTTTGAAAGTTGTATCACTGTCAATCACATTTTAGTTTCCTAAAGGAAGGTAATTTTATGTTTAGTCTTTGGTGTTTGAACTGTATCATATTTGTGAAAATGCTTTAAGTAATTGCTACATTCTACACAACACAATTCAATGTAATGAATACAATACTTATACAGTTATCAACATGATTAATCCATATGAATATTATTACATGTGAAATTACATGTTATGTTTTCATGAGTAAAGTGATCAATCAATATTGATGAAATCTGGTACAGAGATAGCTTATATGCTGGGGAAGAACAGAGGCTAACTTCAGAAAGTTAAAAAAATTGCATCTAAGAGTGTGAAGTAGGGGATGGAACATATTTTTTTACATCAGTTAACATTACAAAATTATTAAACTGCCACATAAAGTCCACATTGTACGATGTATAGTTACTTCATTAAGATAATGCATAGATGTGCACTCCTGCCAATGTCCCTCCGCACGCACTCTTTGGCAGCAATGCTGCGTATCACATATCACTGCAGAACACACATCAAAGCTATGCTTTCCAGAACAGGCAGACACGGGAGGGCTCCTAACATTATTGCATGTACAGCAGCTTAATTCCTCACCATCACTCATCATCATAAACCTGGTGATATGTGACTGCAGCATGGGTAACAGCCATTTACTAACATTTCTAGATCTTTGTAACAACTGAAGTACCCAGTCCAACTCATAACTTTGATTCCCATTATGTACAAATCAGAAAAAAAGAGGATGTGCATGTATGTAAACTGTCATTCCTGTAAAATTAGTGCACAATCTGAAAAAAAACATCTTTGTCTCTCGGAAATCTAAGTACTTTTATGTCCAATGCTTGCATTAATCATGGAAAGTCTTCTTTTTTTATAATTATGTTTACAGTATTCAGTTATGATTGTGTGTCGTGCTTTTGAGATGGAAAAATCAGCATTGATTTGTCTGAATATGTGTAAACAATGGGCCAAAACATAAACCAAGTTTCCTGGCATCAGGGACCAACTTACACCCTCATACAAACTAAAGATAGCTCATATTTTAAACAAAACGACTCATTACTCAGACACTAGTGTGTCTCGTGGGGACACGAGGATATTCTTAAAGGTTTCAAAGCACAAGCAACAATTTTAAAACAGTTTACCATCCAGCATACTTGCATACAATTATAAATGAAAATTACCAGGTTTGGTATTCACTGGCCATCTACAAGATATGTATCTCACGCACGAGAAGATGGTCAGGTGAAGAACAAAACTAGTGATTTCCATTTGAAATTTCATGTTATTGTGCTGGACAACAAAACATTTTCAAAATAACTTTATCAATTACAGGCAGCTCAACTGCAAATGAAAGACTGTTCTATCTGCAAACAACTTTAATGACCAAAGAATATAAAATAACACATTAAAATGAAGAAACCAGAGAGGATGAGGGGGGAAATTGTGATCCATCAAACATCTTACACTGCTTCCTTAGTATAAGTTTAAAGGGAGAGATCCATGCTGGTATATGCGAACACCAAGAGATATTTTATATTCCGTTTCAGAAGAAAGGAAGTCAGACTTTGTGTTTCTTACATTATTAAAAACTCTTCTCTTTTCTCCTTGTAAGAAAATTGTCATATTCTATCACAATACTCATTAAATAATACCTTAAATACACCCAATTGTGGCAATCACCAAACAGAACACTATTCAGGGTGTGATCAAAAAATGTTATAATTCCAATTTGTTTGCCTCGGAGGGGGACAGCCAATGAAACTTCACTTGACCTGCCACCCCACTCCAAGCACAGGTGGCGAGGAGCAAATTTTAAAACTTCAATGGGAACCCCCATTTTTTATTGTGGATTATGATTCTACAGCAAAATCTACATACGTTTTGTCTAAAGCATTTTCTTTATTTTGCTACAGATGGAACTGTAATTGGAGGAATAGAAATGGGTACACAAAAGTAATTTACGACATGTTGCTCAAAGGTCCTTGAATACCCAATGGCACGTGGGACTCCACCTCCATACTGTGAGGGTAGGACAGGCCCGCATTTCATACCTTCTAAATGGAAACCCTATTTGCAATGTTGTATTCCTCTGACATATAGAACAGGGGACTACTTGACATGCCACCATGGCCATGAAGTGAACTACGATGTATCATAACACAGGCAGTACACTGTGACCGCAGCTTAAATATCAAGCAGATGTAGAACAGATGGGGGCTCTAAACATTACAATACTTTTGCAGTGTTTATTGCATGCCCACCTACCTATCAGTTGGAGGACAGGCGTGCAAGAGGAGGACAAGTGTTGCAACCGCAGGAGAAAAAAACTGACATGGGCCTGATTTACAGAGAATGCAGGAGAAATGCTGAGACTGCTGTTGCCTTGTATACCGAGCGTTTTCCAGAGAAAGCTCGCTTTCATTTGTTCTTTTACAAGGTTGTGGAGCATTTATGCCTGATGGCAGAGTATAGACCAGCAAAAGGAAACAAAGCAAACACCTTACAGGAGAAGCTAATGAAACAGCTGTATCAGTGTCAGTGCACCACAACCCACGGATAAGCACCTAGCAATAGTATCGCGATTCCAGTATGTCTGTAGGTGCTACTGTCATAATATTGCATCACTGTAAGTATCAGCCATACCACGTGTCACTGCATCAAGAACTTTATGGCACCGATTTCCATAACTGTGTTGTGTTTTCTGAATGGGCATGTCAACAAATGCCAATGACCCTCACGTCCTTTGCCAAGGTACTATTTTCTGATGAGTCTGCATTCACAAGCCATGATAGCATTAAGCAGGATAACATGCATTACTGGAGTGTACACAATCCCCACTGGTTACGCCAGTTAAAGTATAGTGTGGCATCATGAGGAACAAACTCATTGGTCCTTATTTTATAGACAGCATGTTGAATGGTTGCAAGTATCAAACATGTTTGGAACAGGGACTGTCAGTACGACTACAGGATATTGCCCTGGACATTCGACAACATATGTAGATTCAGCACTAGGGTTGTCCAGCACATTATGCAACTGAAGCACGGTAGGCATCGGACCATGTTTATGCATGTTAGTGGATCGGCAGAGGTGGCCCTATTAATTGGCCTGCTTGGTCCCCGGATTTCTTTCTGTGAGGATATTTAAAAGATCAGGTGTACCAGCAAGTGTCAACAGGTCATGATGACATGGTGAACTGCAACAGAAATGCCTGTGCTGACATTCCCGCAGATATGCTTCTGTCCTGTGTACGGTCATTTGAAAAACAGATCACTAAGTGTATTGAAGTTGGTGGTACTACATCTGAACAATCAAGTAGTCCCCTGTTCGATATGTTGGAGGAATACAATGTTGCGAATGGGGTTTCTAATTAGAAGATATGAAATACTGGTCTGTCCTCCCCTCACGGCATAGAAGTGAGGTCCTATGTGCTAACGGATATTCAAGGGCCACTAAGTAGCATGTTGTAAATTATGATTGTGTACCCATTCGTATTCCACTGATTACAGTGCCATCTGTGGCAAAATGAAGAAACTACTTCAGACAAAACGTATGTAGGTTTTGCTGTAGAATAGTAGTCTACGATAAAAAATGGGGGTTCCCATTGAAGATCTGAAAGTTGCACCCCTGCACCCATGCACAGGGTGGGGCAGGGGGTTGATTGTGGTATCACTGGATGTCCCCATCTGAGACAAACAAATTGAAATTATATATATATATATATATATATATATATATATATAAACAAAGATGAGGTGACTTACCGAACAAAAGCGCTGGCAGGTCGATAGACACACAAAATTCAAGCTTTCGCAACAAACTGTTGCCTCATCAGGAAAGAGGGAAGGAGAGGGGAAGACGAAAGGAAGTGGGTTTTTTAAAAAAAATATATATATATATATATATATATATATATATATATATATATAGTTTTTGAGATAATTCAATGTCTTCAGTTAAAATGAACACCTTGTATAACAACAATATTATTTATACTAGCACACATCTTGTGAAGTTATCATTAGTTGAATTAAGACTATGGTGAATGCAGCATTCTGAAAGAGGTCATTAAAATACAGAATACTGTTGTGTGGCAAGACACAGATGAACAGTTTTTGGAGCTCACCATGAAATTCTAAATGATACACACAATTAATAGGCAACACCATTATTCCATTATCTTTACTTACTGATGCCAATGCTTTCCCAAGTGTGTCCCCCGGTGTAGTTGGCTGTGGGCTAACATAGAGAGCAGCAGTTGCAGGGCTTGAAGTAGGAACTCCCACAGCGGTGCCCGCTGTGGTGGGGGTTGTCCCAGCACCTGGACCTGGACCTTGCCCTCCACCACCACGAAAACTTGACATTGGTGGAAGACTTGTGGCAGATTGAGTACCGAGGAGGGAATTATCTTGCTGAGAGCTCGTAACGCCACCTGGCGACATGGCTCCGTAAGCCTGAAATGACACCAGTAAATTCTTTGTCAAGCAGATTTTCTAATGAAACAAATAAAATACAGCATAATTTACACTCTTGATCTACTTAATGCCTCTGAGCAAGTGAAGTAAAGATTTATGTTACTTTCTTTGGAGGAATGTTCTGATAATTTGTGTATCACATCTTCACACAGCAAACTTAAAACACTCCTATTTCTGGTTCATTTGCACTAACTACAATTACCATATGTTCACTAGACACACTATCCTATTCATTTGTGTCACTGTCACAAACAGCGTACACTGCTACGAGTAGTTATGATAGTAAACTTCCTACATTTTATTGTATTAAGTACCCAATTGGTTACCACAGGGTTCATAGCCAATCATAAAACAGCAAAATACCAGCACAATTTTTGTCATTATAGCACCAAGTTGAACATTTGGGAGACAGGCAGATGGATGCCAACAGAAACAGGAAGAAGATAATGACCAATGTACTGGACATATCCAGCATCACAACTGAAAGATATTGATGATGAAAAGCATACCACGAAAACAGAGTGTGAATGAAAGTAACAAATGGCTCCATAAGGAAACTGAACTTGTGCCAGCCAGTACAAAACAATGTGTGAAGGAGCCAATCCAGAGAACAAAAAAGGCACTGATTTTGTTGCTATTACTAATGACTACAGATATTAACTGTACAAATTTAGTTTCGTCTTGTAGGGATACAGGACTGTTAGCACTTTTCTGCACAGGAGGTGAAAGTTTAGGAGCCATCATACTTGTTCCAGTTAAAGCAGAGGAAAAGCTGGTAGTTATCATTGTTCCCTTCCATGTTCATAAATCCCCTTCCTTTCCTAGAAAAAGCCTTGTAATGGCCGTTGGCTGCCATAGAGAAAAAATGCAATAAGCCACATACTTTAACTGCTGTTTCTTGTTAAACGCAGCTGATATGTTTCCTGAGTCTTTTGAGTACATGAAACGATTTTTCCCCAATTGTAGTTAGGCTGTAACAAGTCGAAATGTGATTCCACTTTTCAAATTCAGTCCTTTATTTCCCAATCATCTTTGTAGATGTATACACCAGCACTAAGGTGCACAGTTCCATACATTGGCTGTATTCAGATCTGACAGTTTCTCCCCTGAGCACTATCAGCCATAAAGTCGTCAATTCTGTCACATACATGATTATATATACTGTAGCCATAAATTTTGTTTTGCAAATTTAGTCATCAAATATGTGGAAAATCTATGAGGCATTTCAACTATGATTAGTAATTGCATCTTTAGAGTTACCTACCATTGCATCATGAGCAAGATGGATTGGCGGTGGAGGAAAGGTAGACTGTGACAAATGTGTAGACGGTGGTGCTCCTGACAGGATAGCTGGAGAACTGTATGCAGAGTAGTGGCCGGTCTGCAGCTGACCACCACCTGTCCATGGATCACCAGTACCACCACTTGCACCATCTGAAGAAAATTTTTACAGTACATATTTAATTGACAGTTCATAAATTTCTTATCTTTTCAAATCTCCTACAATAACACTAAACACAAACACTATATTCCAGGAATACGAGTTCAAGAATGTTGAATGAATCAATCTGATTTTCAAGTAAGCACAATAAAATGTGATCTTTTTTGACCCTACAGTTGTTGAAAGTGAAATACACTAATGGTCACTAATTTTTCCCATTTTATATTTATGAAGTATAAGTTGTTTTCATATAAGAGAAACTGGAATATACACCCAAACATGAATTATAAATATCACAAATTTACAGGATATTACAATTATTTGGCTAGCTCCATCATCATCATAATAAGATTTTGTTAATGTACTGGTGTAACTAGAAGGGATACTGGTCATTTATTCAAAATCTTAAAAAGACCTTACTTTACATAGTGAAAAGATCAATTTGCTTTTATCCCAAACAGATTAGCTGAGATTAATTATTGACTCATAGAATTTGATTTGAGTCTCTGTACGTTCCTATCAGTGTCCTCCTAATTGTGCTACACAACCAAAACAAATCACATATTATGACATGACAGTCACACACCCAGAATACTTACTGAAACTGACAATGGCTGCTGAAGCCTGTGTTGATGTAAATTCGTCAGTTCATTTTTGATGACTTTGTCATATTCTTAAGTGGCATTGCAACCCAGACAATTACAGTTGTGATTTCATTCAAGGAACAAATCATTTTAGTGTTGTTTTTTGAAATTTCAAACATTTTACTATGTGTTGCTTCTTGTAATATATCTAATCACAGCAGGCAATGATGATCTGCACATTAGTGCAAGTGCTTTGTTTTGATAAATCTGAATGCCTTTAAACTGGTACTTTTTATTGGCTGGGCTGTTTCAGTAGTGCACAAGTTAACTGCCTAATACAACTTGTAGAGACTGTCACAACATGCACAAGATAGCTGCCTAATACAACTTGAACAGACTATCACAACACACAATCTTCACCAATCTCCTCCCACAGATTTTATTTCTATCCTATCATGTCTCCCTTTCCTCTTACAAGGAATCCCAATGAAGAGATTGTGGAATAGATCCTAAGGACCACACAGAATCTAAATAAACTGCAATTATCACAAAAACAAAGATATTCCACAACTGTGTTGCATATTAACAAGATAGACTTTTCTGAAATGTTCAAACAAATACCACAGGAGAACTTTATTAATTGATCTTACTTTGTGCTGTATCTCATTTTTATTTTGTCACGCTTTCTGCAGTAATTTTCAAATACAGTACATTGGGTTGATGGAATAATAATTTCTGTCTTAATAGACTTTTAAAGAAATGTAAATTCCTCTTTAAAAAGTTTGGGAGAAAAAACAAAGTAGCATTTTTTTTAATTCAGTTGATTATATAGCTCACTCACCAAGGTAGTATGGCTCTCCACCATATAGCCCTCCTGCCTTCGGTGAGGTGTATCGTGGGGAGTCATGGCCGAATTCATCCGACCCATACTGTAAGAAAAATGACACATGTTAGTGAAAGACTGTATTAAAGAAACACAAGACATCATTGCTTTCAGAGAGTGAATCTGGTGCTAAATGGTACATAAAGATGACAATAACACATTATTGTGATGAGTATTATGTTTGTAGAATCTGTACATCCTTAATTGCAAGATTTTTTTATGATTTATGTGATTATTACTTTTGTTCAGTTATGATCTTCGGATTTATCAATGTTAAAAAATGGTGTATACACAAAAAATGTATCCAAGCAAATGTTGTGTACTTTATAGCAATTTATTAACACTGGCTGAACTGACGATTAACATAATTGCTTGAAACCAGTAATCAAATACACTAATGACCGTTCAAATTGTAACACCAAGAAGAATAGTAAATCACAAAATTTTACTTATTGTACATGTACAGTAAAGTAGGAAGATACATGATTACATCTATTGCTGATTCTGAGGGGGGGGGGGGAGGGGGGGGGGATGTACACAGCAACGAATTTACTACACAGTGCTGCCACCTCTTACATTAACAACAGCTGATGGCTGGACATCGAGCTGAACTTTTTTCAAATTACAGATACAGGTATCTCATTCTACGCTGCTTCAACTCTATTCCAGAGTTAATCAGTCTCAGAAGTCAGCCAGTGGTTGTGCGCCAGTCTCTTGAAAATCCATTACCAGATGTTTCAACACTTGAAAGACCTAGAGACTTCACTAGCCAGGACAACAGTCAAACACCTCTGTATCGAGGCAGGTTAGGACACCGTGTGCAAAGTGTGGTCTCAAGTTATCTTGTCAAAATATAATATAACACAGAGATCTCGAAGCTAGGGCATATCTGCTAATCTTAATATGTCAGAAATGTAACGCCTGCTGTCCAAGCTACAGGCTATACTAATCGGAGGTGATCATCTGCCCAATGGCATCATATACTGACACAACAGGTGTCGGACCTATACGATGATGACGACTGCACTCTGGCAAAATTTTTTCTCGTCAGCACTTTCACATGTAGGAACGTCCATCATGATGCTGTATGTGGACGCAACACGTGGTGCCACTCCTGTGTCTAGTGTCGTTATTTGGTGCCTCTGCTGCTGCATCATGGGAAGTTGCAACAGTGGACACCGTGCCGAGAGTCTGCAGTGCTCCATATGTAGCTGCACTGTCAGCGTGGACACTTATTTTACTGCAAATAAGCCCATTTCCTGACTCAATGTTTGGGATGTGACTGTACAATTCTGCAAGCTAGGCAAACACTGTATCTGCCCATTCGGGTGCTAGTCGTGTGAGTCTGGAATTGAGTACGATTCTCCTGAATCCACTGACTCCATATCTGCACGAGAGTAGTGGGATCCCAAGCAATGTGAGCCACAATACTGCTGAACAATAAAGCGCATTCTCGTCTAATTCCGACATGTCTCATTCTTTCAACACGGATAACACAATCAACTCACAAGCAAACAGAATTCAAATGCCATTTCTGAATGAGAAACCAGCTGTGTAATGTTTTCTTATAGGAAAAATGTAAATGGCGCTACTGCTACCTACATTGTGTGATTATGCGGAAATGCTGATCTCCTCATATTCAAACATACAGTACACTAAGTGCCAACTTGATGGTTGTTTCATGCTGTAGTTTTAATGGTCGATAGCGTAAAATTCAACAGCATAATACTCATCCAGATACTATGTGCAATAAACGTTAAAGCTATACCTAATATCAGCAACAATATTTTTCCTTTTTACGGCTGAACGTCTCACGGTTACAAAGTAACCAGCAACAATTCGACAGCATAATACTCATCCAGATACTATGTGCAATACACGTTAAATCTATACCTAATATCAGCAACAATATTTTTCCTTTTTACGACTGAATGTCTCACGGTTACAAGGTAACCAGCAACAGAGGGCAAGATTATGGTTATCAAACAAAGCATTCTATAGCCTCGTGGAAGAACCCGCTCGAACATTCGCCAAAAGCATTTACAAGAAACACAAAATACAAGTAAATTTTTGCCAAGTGTATATGTGAAACGAAGTCTTTCGACATCAACCTCTGTTAACAAAGAGGAAAGAAGCAGTGGCTCAGAGAATATGTAAACGAGAGGCAGAAACACTGTAGCTGAAATGCACACCAACTTTATAGACGAAAATGTTGTTTTTAATCTGAAACAGGCAAAAATGGACAAACATATGTATCCACTTTGCAGGATAACCGCAGAAGATGCTTTACAAACAAAAGCGAAACGCGTCTAGCATAGATCTCTTTCTAATTTTAGTGCAGTAAGCTTATGACAGAGAAACCAATAATAACTGATTTGAACAGCTGCTGCGGATGATGGTCATGCAAACAAAAATATAATCAAAAACCAAATTTCGCAAGCGCAATTATATGTAAATAGAAATCTCTCAAGTCTCAACAAGATAGAACTAAAATTTCGAGATTTTATTATCTGACTGATTCATTCCCACCACATTTTAGTTTAGTTTACGTCTTTTACATGACTGCATCCATTCTCCAAAGAGACATGAAACACAAAAAAAGTATTGTTTCTTGGATGAATATGAGTACGAGAAGGCACGCGTCCAAGGAACACAGCAGAGATACTTAACTGTGAACCCAGTTACTCTTAGAAAAGCTGCTTCAGTAGTAGTGTAGGTCGCATACACATGGAGTACTTTCGCAGAAATACAAGAAAAGAAAACAGATTAACAGTTCGCAGAGAGATATATGAGCGATACTCGTGGTGAGAAGAAGGAGGCACGCCTCTGAATACGACTGTCCTTCGCTACAAGAAAGTCGGAGAGACAGCAATCTAGACCGAAACAGCAGCATCCGCGTCGCACAACTTTAATGTGTCCGCCCGATATTGGAAAAATCTGCTGAGTGGCCGGAATTTGTTTTATGGTTCTTGCAGGAAGACAAGCAGACAACTGGATACACAACTGGTGTCAGCCCAGTTCGAGAACACATCTCGGCTACAGGAACTGGGAACAGCCTCAGAGTCATTTATACGAGACCGCTTATCACTATCAACTATCTCATGTTAACGTGACACGAGAAGTCAGTGTTTGGCTTGGTTTTATTTCACACGCCATTCGCTAACAAATGTCCAGTTTTTGTTATGGTTATTGGAACGCGGATACATACGACGCTATTAAGCCTTATAGGATTGATGTGGTGATGCACGAGAAATGTTGAAACTACCGTTAGTGTCTGTGTGCGGTATTCGTGGTACTTAAGGCAAAAAAAATGTCTGGCATCAAAATCTAACACACTAATGATTGCGAAATGTCGAAGCCCTTCTGCATGCACTTCGCACACGTACATTCCGCCGTCCGTGGTGGCAGAGCGGTTCTAGGCGCCTCAGTCTGGAACCGCGCGACCGCTACGGTCGCAGGTTCGAATCCTGCCTCGGGCATGGATGTGTGTGATGTCCTTAGGTTAGTTAGGTTTAATTAGTTCTAAGTTCTAGGGGACTGATGACCTCAGCTGTTGAGTCCCATAGTGCTCAGAGCCATTTGAACCATTTGAAAATCTCTTCGTGAAATTGTACCCTTACAATCTTCTGTTTTGTTAAACGGAAGACTACCCCTTCTACCTTACGCTCTAAAACCGTACATCGATAAACGAATATTTATGTAACTATCTTCTTAATCTTCAATTTTCTATTTTTTTCTGACCCTGTTTATTCCCAGCTTAATAATATACAATAGTGACAAATCAACAATGAAAAATATTTGTGATAATGGTTTCATTTCTGAAGGCATCAACAGCTCCTTCCTCAAAGGAACGCTTTCTTAGAGTTAGACACAGTGGTCACGTCGTCGCATTTCCTATCATCATGAAACTGAACTAAATCAAAATCTGAAATTGGTTAGTCAATTTTGCTTAGACGAGGCGTTGATAACAATGGAATTGTGATTTTGTTACGCTGTACTTAAAGTTGGTGAAGGTTTGTTTCTTTCTGATGTTATACTCTGAGCAATTAAGAAACAGGCAACTACATTAAACGAGGCTGTAGTTTTCTCGAAGATGATCTGCGTGACAAAACTGCTTTCACAGACTGAAACATCGACAAAATTCACAATATTACATTAGAGGATCGGTGATTAGTGTTTAATGAAATAGTTGACGCCGTAGGCACTTCGTAAGAAAGATAATAGTAGATTTTACATGAGTAGTTAACTACGAGCTAGCTCTGAACAACATGGGTGGTCCATTTGTTGAATAACACAAACGAATTTCCCGGGACTGTTTAGGCCATTTCTAAGCTAATCAAAGAGATTTTTCAGCACCGATTAATTGCAGTGTATAAGATACAGATACACCGCATCACTTCATGCCAGAAACTGAAGAACAGTTTTTCAAAAAGCGGTAATTTCAACAAGTGGAAAGTTTTGGTCAGTGTTTTCTGAGATGCAAAAAAAAAAAAAGAATAATTCTTATTTGCTAACTTGTGGAAGGCTAAACAACTACTGACGAATACTAGGCAAGCCTTCTAGACCAAATGGATGACAAAATTTGTAAGAACAAGCTAGGAAGGCACACGAAAAAAATAATTTTTCTAAGAGAATGCAGCTGCACACAAAGGTGCTTTGCTATGGGAAAAATTCACCGGTTTTGGTGCACTCTAAATTTCACTTATTAGTACATATAAAAGAAATTTGTGCCTGGAAAAGAAATCCAGTTCACTGAAGAGGTTGATGGATATTTTGCGTAATAACCAAAACCGCGCTTCAGACAAAGAGTTCTAGTCATTGGAAAGTCGCGTGGACCCAAATTAGTGCTACGTCGAAAATTTAGTTTAAAAAAAAGGAAAACACGATACCAAGTACCACAGCACACTTGCAGACTTAGGAGAGAGTAAAAGAAAGTGATGGCATAGGATACTTTCTACTGAATCCTAAACACAATCAAAAAAAAGTTTTGAATCACCTCGGTTCCGAGGGTTCCGGAAGCTGTACAGAAAATTGGAATAGAGATCAACATAAACATCATTTCCGCCCTTTTTATTGCTCATGAAAACCACACATTTCATGTTGTACTACCATACATCGAAACCTTCAGAGATGGTGGTCCAGATTGCTGTACACACCGGTACCTCTAATACCCAGTAGTACGTCCTCTTGCATTGATGCATGCCTGTATTCGTCGTGGCATACTATCCACAAGTTCATCAAGGCACGGTTGGTCCAGATTGTCCCACTCCTCAACGGCGATTCGGCCTAGACCCCTTAGAGTGGTTGGTGTGTCACGTCGTCCATAAACAGCCCTTTTCAAACTATCCCAGGCATATTTGATAGCGTCCATATGTCTGTAGAACATGCTGGCCACTCTACTCGAGCGATGTCGTTATCCTGAAGGAAGTCATTCAGAAGATGTGCACGATGGGGGCGCGAATTGTCCTCCATGAAGATGAATGCCTCGCCAATATGCTACGGTACGGTTGCACTATCGGTCGGAGGATGGCATTCACATACCGCACAGCTGTTACGGCACCTTCCATGACCACCAGAGGCGTACGTCGGCCCCACATGATGCCACCGGAAAAAGCAGGGAACCTCCACCTTGCTGCAGTCGCTGGACAGTGCCTGAACGAGGCATGTCATCGACGGTTCCTGTCTCTCAGTATTTCCTCCATGTCCGAACAACATCGCTTTGGACACTTCCCTTGTTGAGAGTCCTTCCTGGCACAAAGTAACAATGCGGAAGTCATCGAACCGCGGTATCGACCGTCTAGGCATGGTTGAATCGTCTCGATCGTCAGCCTGACCGGGTTGCTTCCAAACACGTCTCCGACGATTGTCTGGTTGAAGGCATATACGACACCCATCGGTGAAGAGAACGTGATGCCAATCCTGAGCGGTCCATTCGGCATGTTGTTGGGCCCATTTGTACCGCGCTGCATAGTGTCGTGGTTGCAAAGATGGATCTCGCCATGGACGTCGGGAGTGAAGTTGCGCATCATGCAGCCTATTGTGCACAGTTTGAGTTGTAACACGACGTACTAAGGCTGCAAGAAAATTATTAAAAGTATTCAACATGGTGGTGGTGTTGCCGTCAGGGTTCCTCCGAGCC
Organism: Schistocerca americana; assembly: GCF_021461395.2. Classification (NCBI taxonomy): domain Eukaryota; kingdom Metazoa; phylum Arthropoda; class Insecta; order Orthoptera; family Acrididae; genus Schistocerca; species Schistocerca americana. The sequence continues at coordinate 292,475,649 of NC_060130.1, forward strand.
ATAATCCGTAAGTAGCGGTCATTCACAGCAGAAGTAGCTATTGGGCGGCCTGAGCGAGGCATGTCATCGACGGTTCCTGTCTCTCAGTATCTCCTCCATGTCCGAACAACATCGCTTTGGACACTTCCCTTGTTGAGAGTCCTTCCTGGCACAAAGTAACAATGCGGAAGTCATCGAACCGCGGTATCGACCGTCTAGGCATGGTTGAATCGTCTCGATCGTCAGCCTGACCGGGTTGCTTCCAAACACGTCTCCGACGATTGTCTGGTTGAAGGCATATACGACACCCATCGGTGAAGAGAACGTGATGCCAATCCTGAGCGGTCCATTCGGCATGTTGTTGGGCCCATTTGTACCGCGCTGCATAGTGTCGTGGTTGCAAAGATGGATCTCGCCATGGACGTCGGGAGTGAAGTTGCGCATCATGCAGCCTATTGTGCACAGTTTGAGTTGTAACACGACGTACTAAGGCTGCAAGAAAATTATTAAAAGTATTCAACATGGTGGTGGTGTTGCTGTCAGGGTTCCTCCGAGCCATAATCCGTAAGTAGCGGTCATTCACAGCAGAAGTAGCTATTGGGCGGCCTGAGCGAGGCATGTCATCGACGGTTCCTGTCTCTCAGTATCTCCTCCATGTCCGAACAACATCGCTTTGGACACTTCCCTTGTTGAGAGTCCTACCTGGCACAAAGTAACAATGCGGGCGTGATCGAACCGCGGTATCGACCGTCTAGGCATGGTTGAACTACAGACAACACGAGCCGTGTACCTCCTTCCTGGTGGAATGACTGGAACTGATCGGCTATCGGACCCCATCCGTCTAACAGGCGCTGCTCATGCATGGCTGTTTACCTCTTTGGGCGGGTTTAGTGACATCTCTGAACAGTCAAAGGTACTGCGTCTGTGGTACAAAATATCCACAGTCAACGTCTATCTTCAGGAGTTCTGGGAACCGGGGTGATGCAAAACTTTTTTTAATGTGTGTATATTTCTTCCCTCCTAGCCCCTGACACAGCGCACGACTGATGAACAGTTCTATACCTCTAGCGATAGCTCATCTAGTGCAGTTGTTCCCGAACATTTCCTCTGAAGGAACACTCTGAGAATCCTGCTACTTTGGTGGAACATCTTATTTTGAAGGTTAATAAAATTTTAAAAAATGAGAAAAACTTGTTTTTTTTCAGGAGACTGTTTTAATTTTAAATCATAAATCAATAACACAGAAATCACAATAAAATTTTAAAAAAGAAGAAAAAAAGAACGCCATCGTTGTTAATGAGTTTTTCGCGGAGCACTTTTTCGCTTCCCGCTGAACACCACTGTTCCGCTGAACACGGTTTGAGAAACCCTAATCTAGTGTAAAGTTATCTTCGCTATTTCTAACAATGTTACAAGTCTCTTCTTCAAAGTATTTTTTTGTGTTATAGCTATATTTTCGCGCGATAGTCGTGATCTTTCCTTGACGATCGTCGTTATTCTTCGGCAACCTTCGCGGTTGATATTTTCCAACATTCACGAGCCAGTTTTCTATGAGTCAGAGAAACCAGTTCAATCCACGCTGCCCTTCTTCGTAAAAATACGTTACTGTGTTTTTTGGTAAAATCTAATTTGAATGGCACACACTCGATTAGTATTCCTCTACAGGCTGCCAAATGCAGAGTCACATTGCAATTTGTCTGTCAAATAACTGGAACTTGCCGTTTGCTTTACAAACATTTGATGTATTCGACGATTCCTTTCATATGCCAACGCAATTTTATTTGCAGGTATTTGTAAAACATGACAAAGCCAGTTGTAAATTATCATTAAAATGCAACAACTTGTTTACCTCCGAGTGAACTGTACAAATTTACAGCCCGTTTTCCCACTCACTGGTCGGGCATAAAATTCTTGTCAACCTCTACGAGGGGATAATCATAAAGTTTTAATTTTCACTTCGAAAAAATTAAGCTGTGACTACGAAACTTGGTGATAATGTTAGACCGCATCTACATATTCACCCTTCAATGCGAGACATTATCTTGACGACAGATGATCTGGTTGCAGAATTGTGCATTCTGGCTGTTCAGGAAACGTTCCGTCTCGAACATCAACTTGTCGGCATTCTGGAAACGTCAGTTCTTCGTCCGAAAAAGGAGAAACAAGTCACTGGATGCCGCATCAGGTAAAGACGGGGCCTGAGGCAAAACCTGATAGGCCAAAGAATCAGCATGTATGAATATGCCAGTGTAGAATGAATTGCCGCGGCGTCGTGGAGCAAACACACGCCCTTGGCCAGCTTCCCGCTACGCTTCGCCTTCACAGCCTCCCGTAACCTGGTCAGGAGACTTTTGGTAGTATGCTCCTGTGACGATCTGTCACTTGCGAGCGTAAATACTTGGCACTACACCACGACAGAGCAAAAAGATACCCAATCGTCTCGATCGATGATGGTTGGGTATTCGCTTTTTTCGGTGCCGTTGAATCCATATGTTTTCACCGTTTGTTTGTCCCTTTGGCTCGGGGTCTTAGTGATACACTCAGCACTCGTCCGTGGTAATAAGGCTGTTAGAGACGTCCCCCGGACAGGTGTGATACAGCGGCAACACGTCCGCTTTAGCCTCGGCTGGGTGGATTTTTTGATGGGCGTGAGCAGTCGCGGAAAACAGCGAGAGGAAACCTTTATCGTGTTCACAATGTCGCGCAAGATGTCGAAAACTGATCCACTTCTTGCACAATCGCCTCAAATGTAATATGTTGGCCTTCGACACCGTGGCGTCCAGTTCTATAGCCCAGGTAGAGTATTCCGCAGGAAGTCCAGGTACGTTCCTCCGTCAAGGCGTTGTGGAACAATATCCGGTCCAAGTATGTGGTCGCCAAGGAGCCCCGCCCACACACCGGTACCGAACCGACGCTGATGAGGCTCCTCTACCATTCCCTCGGGGATTGTTTGTAGGCCACGGATGAAGATTATGCACATTGATGATGCCAGTTCTGGTAAAGGTTGCTTCGTCGGTAAAGAGGACTGATGACAGAAACTCCATAACTGTGTTGGTCTGGTGCGAAAACCGTCGACAAAATCCTTCCCGAAGAGGGAAATCCGCTGCTGATAAGCCCTGAACTCGTTGAGGTGATAAGGATAATAACGCTTGTCATGCAGGACACGTATAATCGTACTTTGGCTTACACATTGTTGGCGGGCCACTAGCTTGGGGCTTCTACTTGGGTTCGTATCAATATCTTGTAGAACCCGGTCCTTCAAACCCGGTGTACGCACTTTCCGCCGACTCCCAGCACGTTCGTTTGTCTGAAAGAACCCATGATCACACAAAGGCCGAGAAAGTGCTTTAAATGTTGTATAATTTGGTTGGTGTCCGTGAGGTTCAGATGGTTCAAATGGCTCTGAGCACTACGAGACTTAACATCTGAGGTCATCAGTCCCCTAGAACGTAGAACTACTTAAACCGAACTAACCTAAGGACATCACACACATCCATGCCCGAGGCAGGATTCGAACCTGCGACCGTAGCGGTCGCGCGGTTCCAGACTGAAGCGCCTAGAACCGCTCGGCCATACCGGCCGGCTATCCGTGAGGGTACTGAAAGAATCCATGAGCACACAAAGGCCGAAAAATGTCTTTAAATGTTGTGTAATTTGGTTGGTGTCCGTGAGGGTCCTAGTTTTGATAAAGCCGTGTTACATCTCGACCGTTTACAAACACCACCTCGACTTGTTCCCGACATGAATACCGGGCCATTCTGCTCTTACACTACGCTGCGTCAACCAGACAGCCTGCAACACACAAGACGCGCAAGGCACGTGTTCACAGGAACTTCAGTTCGCAGCGCAATCCGCTGTGGCAACGACGCATTTCCGTACACATGTGCATAGGACCTTTTTTCTTCCATTTCCAGTCAAGAACCCGTCCCAGCAGTTTGTCGGTTTTATTAATGGTCATCCTGTATACACCATACATGTTCGAGACTTGAAAAGGTCTCTGGAACTAAATAGTTTCATTTGCCTTGAATGCCATCCTCAGAGAACCCACGTTCTAATTCCAGTACTGTCAAGGATTACCTCTGGACAGGAGAAGTAGAACGGGATGCACTCAGCCTCGTGAGTTCTTTAAAGGAGAAGTAGCGGCTCCGATTACGAACCAGACAACGGCCGGGAGAACTGTGCGGCTGAGGATGGCGCACCGCTGTATTGGCTGCATAGCGTGGTCCCCTGGGCCAAATCTAGAGGTTATTATACTTTGAGAAATGCGAAATGTGCAGAAAAGGAAATAATGAACAGTAGCTGTCCTTTCCCGCTTCTGAGGCACACGTGGAGTTATCATTGCAGCTACAGAGGACCCTAAGTCAATATTAAACGCAGCGTTCTCATCAAGATATCCTCAAAAATGGTTGGTTCAAATGGCTCTGAGCACTGTGGGACTTAACTTCTGAGGTCATCAGTCCCCCAGAACTTAGAACTACTTAAACCTAACTAACCTAAGGACATCACACACATCCATGCCCAAGGCAGGATTCGAACCTGCGAGCGTAGCGGTCGCGCGGTTCCAGACTGTAGCGCCTAGAACCGCTGGGCCCCTCCAGCCGGCAGATATCCTCAATTCAGCCATAAATGTAGTTAGACATTCCATACACAATGCGTCGCGCGTCTGTGAATTTGATGCTATTACATAGTCAATAATCACTGAACCTGTATGGTTTGGCCCTGACAGTTGCTTTTTCTATTTCGTATCTCTGACTTCTCATTGTCATACACATCAGATAATATACAGAGTGGTTATAATTAAACTTTCGCTACTTAAGACAGTGTAGACGGAAAACTATTTACTGTACGGGAAGCTACCTTTATATGTATGATATCCAGACTGTGAACTGCAATGTTAGTAGCGTTAGTGCCACGACTTGCCGTTAGGCACCGACACTGGTTCAGCGACATAGAAAGAACACGCAGCGTCAACGGCTCCCATCACTGTGATCTGCTTAGCCAAAATGTGGTCCTTGCTTTACGGGAGACAGGTGCTTTTGACTCAACGGTTTCCAGGCACGATGGAGCTCCACTTCATATTGCTCGTGACGTCAGTCGGTTACTCCGTAAAACATTTGGTGAAAACCGAATCACTGGCCGATCGTTCGAAACTGCGAGGTCACCAATATCACCAGATTCGAACCTGTGTGATTCCTGGCAGTGGGGCTTCCTTAAGGACGGGGTTTAACAATGTGACACTAACAAACGTGGAGGTTGAAGATGAGCAAAGCGAGGGAGGTAGCCAAAATCCAACCTGAGATGTTTCGGGCAGCAGTAGAGCAATCTCTAGTGCGCTCCCAGGCTGTCGTCACAATGGGCAACGTCTGTAACCTGGAACGTAAACATGGTACGCATTTAGCAAATGTTCCCCTCTCATGTGCAAATTAAAATGTGTTTCTTTCAGTTCTTACAAATGTTTCCATAAATCATCACTGTCCTACGATGGCTCGTTTTTCACGGGGGCTCTCTCAAGTACCGGAAGTTTAATTATAATCACCCTGCACTATGACAGAAAACACTGTTTCCACTATTCACGGAGAGATGGCGTGCCGCGCGGTTTTTTGGCGACATATCACGGACTGCGCGGCCTCTCCCGCCGGAGGTTCGAGTCCTCCCTCGGGCATGGGTGTGTATTGTTCTTAGCATAAGTTAGTTTCAGTAGTGTGTAAGTCTAGGGACCGATGACCTCAGCAGTTTGGTCCCTTAGGAATTTACACACACACACACACACACACACACACACACACACACACACACACACCGATGGCGCACACGACTTCGCTCCCGTAGGTTAACGAACGACTATGGCGATAAGAAGCGCATCAAGCCACCAAGTTAAAATAAAAATAAGTTTGCCAATGATGAGAACAGCAGATTCCGTACGCCGGGATAAATGCTTGGAAAGAGACAGTTATTCATTATCTAAATACCTCCGAGATGGTCAACGCACAAGTTGGTTGAGAGAAAGGGGATGCTCGTCTAAAAATTCGAATCATTTCGTAATGGTGACTTCCCAGCAAGCTTTGCATTTCAGTCTTGGCGCACAGCGCCGCTGGTTGCGTTAATGTAAACCTACAAATCACACAGTGTTTTCTGCAAACACAGATCAAGCTTAAAGAAAAGTGAAGTACAACGACTGTTCCATTCAGTTATTAGAAGAAGACAACGTTACATCCACGAATGAATGAATACGAGGAGGGAGATGCATCGGAGTAAAAGGAACAATGGATACAATGATCGGCGTGCTACACGCACGAGCATTTCTCAAGACGGCACACTCAGAATTAACACGATTGTGCAGAACTCCGGGCGATTAGACATAAAAATTAGAGCGTTCTTGCAAACTTCGATTGCATGAGGCCGGCCGCGGTGGTCTAGCGGTTCTAGGCGCTCAGTCCGGAGCCGCGCGACTGCTACGGTCGCAGGTTCGAATCCTGCCTCGGGCATGGATGTGTGTGATGTCCTTAGGTTAGTTAATTTTAAGTAGTTCTAAGTTCTAGGGGACTGATGACCATCGATGTTATGTCCCATAGTGCTCAGAGCCATTTGAACCATTTTTCGATTGCATGATACGATAACGATTTATTCTCAAACAAAAGCCTCCCATGATAGGACCTCGTTGTCTTTAAAGGCGACTTTAACTAATACATTTCTTGACATTGGTAGGCCTAGCGTTTGAAACTTTAGTAGGGTATACCAAAACTTTTAAATGGAAAGGAGTCGGGACTACTTCTTTGAGCTGTTTCTAAAAACATCTAATGTCGACGAGGTGGTGGTGGTGGTGAAAATAACTATTTCTCTTGATACCATGTGACAAAAATACTACATAAAACGAAAGGAAAAGTATATGAGAGTAGAGGTTACTACAATAATAATACTAAACATAAAATTATAGAGCTAGAACTTTATGGCCATGCACATTACAAACTAGGACCGCCTTCGATGCGTAAAAAGTTGCTGTTACTCTAGGTATGAAATCTAAATGGCCTTGGATTGTGGCTGGAGGTAATGACACGCATTCCTGAGTGCAGCATATCAGGACGTGGCTAGCGCTCGCGGACATCCCAGATACAGTCGATATAGTAAGACGAGTCACCCTGGCACGAACAGCGACGTGCTGAACGAGAAGTGTGTCTCATCCGTCCAGGCAACTCGTTTCCACTGTTCCACAGTCTGTCCATCTTCAATGTAACCGTAACTAACGATGACGTTCGATCAAGAACGGCGCGTATATGCGTCTCCGGAAGCGTAGCAACATTTCAGCTACTTGTAATTAATTTTATTCCAAAATCGTGGGAGGGTAAGGAGAAAATTTCTCAGTCCATGCAGATTTTCAGGTGAAAATGTACTTATTTTTCGACAAAGTTCACTTTAGTGTGAATCCACTTTGTCCAGCGTTTTTCCAGCGAGCGAAAAGGAACTAGTAGTGCTGGAAAGTACCCTCAGCCATGAACCGTATGGTTGATTTCACAAATATGCACGTAGATGTAGATAGTGAAAATCAGGGGATGCCGAATCTGGTGAATACGATGGTGGTTCCAACGGTTCGTACTTAAAATCCTTTTACTTAAAGTCCTCTTGAGTACTGCACGAGTGTTTGGGATCCCCGCCAGGTCGGATTAATGAAGACATCGAAGCAATTAAGAGGCGCGCTGCTACATTTGTTACCGGTAGGTTCGATCAATATGTTTCGTGAACGCAAATGGGAATGCCTGTAGAGAAACAACGTTCTTTTCACAAAACACTGTTGAGGAAATTAAGAGAACCGGAATTTGCAACTGACTGCAGTATGATTCTACTGTTCGCAACGTACGTCATAAGGACCCACGATGACAAAATAAGAGATATTAGGGCTTGTACGAAGGTGTATGGACAGTTATTTTTCCCTCGTTCCATTTCCGTGTGGAACAGAAAAGGGAAGGACTAGTAGTTATTCATTTATTCGAGTCACAATCAAATACGCTAAATGGTAATTACCATTAAAAACAAAAGACAGAAAAAATTATTAAGCTACAGTGCCGTTTCCCAAAATTTTGCAACATCAATAGCGCTCGGAATCGCAATCAGATGATGATCTGCGCAAGATGCGGGGCATAGTTGCCAGACCAGTAGGTGTGCGGTTCTCTGCAGTCACAGTTGGTGGAATCAACAGGGAAGTGCCATTTCTGGAGGTTACTCGTGTCTTCCAACTCCAGATCGAGGGCGGTTGGGTGACCTACACACGATCCATTTCTGTTCACGTCCGGGTGGGACGGCTTCCGAAAGGGGTGGCCAGGTCGAGTTATTCTCAAGTTGAGAAATCCACAGTTATTTCCTTGCTGTAGCTTCTTCTGGTTTCCTGCAGATACAGTTCTGCCGCAGTAAGGTAACACGTGAGGGGCGGCAACTGGAAACTTACTCCAGTGTTTAAGTACGAGTCTTTTGTGCAAAACGACTAAACTGACACAGATTCAATGTGAAATTTTGGTGTTTTCATCAGAGGGGTGAGTGATTTTCCCAATGATGAAGACTTCCACATAGCAGTTCTCGAATAGCTCCGTGAACACGGAGAGGGCTTCCATCGTCGAGGAACTGAACGATTGGTAGAACGTTCAGACATTTGTTTACGGAGACTTGGCGACTATGTTGAAAAATTATGCTTTGTTTCGGTATCATTTAAGTGTAGTGCAACATTCGATAAAACTTACTTGGCCTGCCATAATATGAAGTCCCCTCGTAGTCCTGAAATGATCGAAACTTTTCTAGCGTTTTCGTTTTAGTATCCGCTTCTCGTCAGTATTCAACAAACGCGTAAACATCTTGTACAACAATTTTCTCGTAGTTAATTCCTCATGTGAAACAGTCCAGTACCATTTCCTTCGATACGCCTGTGGCGTCAATTATTTCATTCACCTCCAATATCCAACAGTTCAACAACATCTGTTTTGTAGTTAGTGTTGTGCGCCCCAAGTACTCCACGCGAAGCGTTTATTATCGATCCGACGATAGTGATGTGGTCATAAAGTTACTTCAGATCGCTAAATACGACACCGTTCTTGGTACGAAATAAACCTAATTAATACACGGTGTCAAAAACCTTCAGAGTCTACGTTATTCTCGATGGTACAGGATCCTTCAAGAAAAAGAACCAGTGAGTGCACCACCATTTGTCCATTAATAGAACACCATATAGTCCATTAATAGAACTGAACTCTCGATTCACAACCATCAGCCCATCATTGCTCGCACATGTTGTTTATGATACGGCTGTAACTGATGCCCAAACAGCACTCTCCACGCTGTATTCTTCCAAGTGTATATTCCACGTGCAGGCTAATGGGTGTGTATCGAAGAATCTTCTCTCAAATTTTAAAGCTCTAACCATTCTTTGTAGGGAAACTTGGCCAACCTCCTGTGGCTTGAGCGACCTAGTTAGTCGTAATTTTCTATCCATGGCGATAACCTTAAACCATTTAGTTCAATGCCTGTTGCGAAACATTTCTCATTACACTATCTGATGAAAAGCCACTGGACACCTATTAAATGGGCTGTGCCCGCCCTTCGCCTTTATGAAGGTTTGAACTCTACAGAAGGCACTTTCACGAGATGTCTGAATGCTCGTGGCCAAATGGCAGCCCATTCTTCCTCAATAGCCGAAACCAGAGAAGGTAATTACTTTTAACGGTGGGGTTTGGAGCGAAGTCGACGTTACAACTCATTCCAAAGGCGTTCGATTGGCTTTAGGTCAGGATTATGGACAGACTAGCGATTCACGAATGTTACTGTTCACAAACCATTGCCTCACATATGCTGCTTTCTTACAGGGTGTTCTGTCATCCTGATACAAACAATCACAGTATCGGAACATTTCCTCTACTGTACTCAGTACACAATGCTGTAAAATGTCTTGATATCCTTCCGCAGCATCTAGTGTTTTCTTAACTGCAATAAGGGGAAAACACCATATCTACGAAAAACACAGCAATACCGTAACATCAGCTTTTCCGCACTTCACTGTTGCCACAACACACGATGTCTGGTAACCAGTCCTTCGGATTAAAACACGGCATTGCATGATTCATCACTCCGAACCATGAGATTCCATTCATCCACGGTCCAGAGGCGTCGATCTTTACGCCGCCTCAAGCGTCGCCTATCACTGATTACTGAAACGTGTAGCTTAACAAGATGCTGCTCGACCACTGTATCCCATTCTTTTTAACTCCCTACACACAGTCATTGTACTAGCTAGATTGCTGGCAGCAGTTGGGAACAAAAAAGTGATTCTTTCCGCTGATTTTGTGCGATTTTTTACAAGTACTTCCTCAATGCTTAACGGTCCATGTCCATCAGTACACGGGATCTGCCTGTTCTAAATTTACCTGTGGTTCTTCCTTCACGTTTCCATTTCACAGTCATATCACCAAGACTTAGACAACTTTACAAGTCATGAGATACCTCCTAATATCCTCTAAGACCTGCTTTGCCCGGCGTAGTGCACCGACTCGATGTGGTATGGACTCAACAAATCTTTGGAAGTCCCCTGCAGAAATACTGAGCCATGCTGCCTCTACAGCCGCCCGTAACTGCGAATGTGTTGCCAGTGCAGGAGTTTTTGCACGAACTGACCTCCCGATTGTGTCCCATAAGTGTTGGGTGGGATTCGCGTCGAGCAATCTGGGTGCCCAAGACATTCGCTCGAATTGTCCAGAATGTTCTGATATGGCACATTGCCATCCATAAAAATTCCGTCGTTGTTTGGGAACGTGAAGTCTATGAATGGCGGCAAATGCTCTCCAAGTAGATAAACATAACCATTTCCAGTCAATGAGTGGTTCTGTTGGAGCAGAGGACCCAGTCCATTGCCTGTAAACACAATATACAGGGCTATTACAAATGATTGAAGCGATTTCATAAATTCACTGTAGCTCCATTCATTGACATATGGTCACGAGACACTACAGATACGTAGAAAAACTCATAAAGCTTTGTTCGGCTGAAGCCGCACTTCAGGTTTCTGCCGCCAGAGCGCTCGAGAGCGCAGTGAGACAAAATGGCGACAGGAGCCGAGAAAGCGTATGTCGTGCTTGAAACGCACTCACATCAGTCAGTCATAACAGTACAACGACACTTCAGGACGAAGTTCAACAAAGATCCACCAACTGCTAACTCCATTCGGCGATGGTATGCGCAGTTTAAAGCTTCTGGATGCCTCTGTAAGGGGAAATCAACGGGTCGGCCTGCAGTGAGCGAAGAAACGGTCGAACGAGTGCGGGCAAGTTTCACGCGTAGCCCGCGGAAGTCGATGAATAAAGCAAGCAGGGAGCTAAACGTACCACAGCCGACGGTTTGGAAAATCTTACGGAAAAGGCTAAAGCAGAAGCCTTACCGTTTACAATTGCTACAAGCCCTGACACCCGATGACAAAGTCAAACGCTTTGAATTTTCGGCGCGGTTGCAACAGCTCATGGAAGAGGATGCGTTCAGTGCGAAACTCGTTTTCAGTGATGAAGCAACATTTTTTCTTAATGGTGAAGTGAACAGACACAATGTGCGAATCTGGGCGGTAGAGAATCCTCACGCATTCGTGCAATCTCACGGTTTAAAGTTTACGGCCGCTTTTTCTTCTGCGAAAAAAACGTTACAGGACACGTGTATCTGGACATGCTGGAAAATTGGCTCATGCCACAACTGGAGACCGACAGCGCCGACTTCATCTTTCAACAGGATGGTGCTCCACCGCACTTCCATCATGATGTTCGGCATTTCTTAAACAGGAGATTGGAAAACCGATGGATCGGTCGTGGTGGAGATCACGATCAGCAATTCATGTCATGGCCTCCACGCTCTCCCGACTTAACCCCATGCGATTTCTTTCTGTGGGGTTATGTGAAAGATTCAGTGTTTAAACCTCCTCTACCAAGAAACGTGCCAGAACTGTGAGCTCGCCGGCCGAAGTGGCCGTGCGGTTAAAGGCGCTGCAGTCTGGAACCGCAAGACCGCTACGGTCGCAGGTTCGAATCCTGCCTCGGGCATGGATGTTTGTGTTGTGCTTAGGTTAGTTAGGTTTAACTAGTTCTAAGTTCTAGGGGACTAATGACCTCAGCAGTTGAGTCCCATAGTGCTCAGAGCCATTTGAACTGTGAACTCGCATCAACGATGCTTTCGAACTCATTGATGGGGACATGCTGCGCCGAGTGTGGGAGAAACTCGATTATCGACTTGATGTCTGCCGAATCAATAAAGGGGCACATATCGAACATTTGTGAATGCCTACAAAAACTTTTTGAGTTTTTGTATGTGTATGCAAAGCATTGTGAAAATATCTCAAATAATAAAGTTATTGTAGAGCTGTGAAATCGCTTCAATCATTTTTAATAACCCTGTATTATGGAGCTAACACCAGCTAGCACAGTGCCTTGTTGACAACTTTGGTCCATGGCTTCGTGGGGTCCCATCACTCTCGAACCATACCATCCGCTTCTCCCAACTGAAATCGGGCTTATCTAACCAGGTCAAGATTTTCTAGTCGTCTAGGGTCGAACCGATATGGTGACGAGTCCAGAAGAGGAGCTGCAGGCAATGTGGTGGTGTTAGCAACGGCACTCGCGTCTGCTGCCACAGCCCATTCCGCGTTGAAAGTCTGTAAATTCCCGTCGTGCGGCTATAATAGCGTCGGGAAACTTTGCACATGACACACCTCAGTACAAATGAAAGTTCGCCAACGCACTGCCGTTTTATACCTTGTGTACGATAACTGTCTCATGACTTTTATCACCTCAGTGTATATCTATATCGTCCGTCCAAGAAGTACCGAATGTGATTTTATTCTTGGCGTATAAGCAACGTCAGCGCAGTAACTATTGTGACAACTTGAACTAACATGCCGGCCGGAGTAGCCGAGCGGTTCTAGGCGCTACAGTCTGGAACCGCGAGACCGCTACGGTCGCAGGCTCGAATCCTGCCTCGGGCATGGATGTGTGTGATGTCCTTAGGTTAGTTCGGTTTAAGGAGTTCTAGGGGACTGATGACATCAGCAGTTGAGTCCCATAGTGCTCAGAGCCATTTGAATCATTTTTGATTTTTGAACTAACATACTGTAAAGAACCAACGTGCATTCGAGCACTCAGTTGTGAGCACGCAGTGTAAAGTAGTTGGCGTGCGGCCGTAGTGTGTCAACGTCGTTGTGTCGCAAATCGCAGTGGAGCAACATCTATTAAATCAACTGCTCAAGACATTCTCAAGACTGTTTTAAGGAGAGGAAAGTGTGTGCAATGTCTCCCGGACAAAAACAACGACGCGTGGTCGCCTGATGGAACTTGATTTAAATGAAAAACGAGCATAAGTCTTTTCCGGAAAATATCAACACAGGTGACGGGAATTGGAGTTATCAATACGAACCTACCACAAAACGACGAACTGCATAAATTCACATGACAGACATAATCAACATTCAAGCCAATGTGACACACGAGTGGAACAATATCCCTAAAGACGATCTTTCCCTACAGCTTCACCTACGGTGAGTAACGTTAATATTTGGACACTAAGAGATTTTTGCTTTTTTGCAGCATAACTTTATTTTGAACAAAGCAAACAAAACCATAAACAAGTTATATGCCTAGTAAATAATAGCTTAAACTTTATTAATATGGCTCCAAGCACTATGAGACTGAACATCTGAGGTCATCAGTCCCCTAGAACTTAGAACTACTTACACCTAACTAACCTAAGGACATCACACACATCCATGCCCGAGGCAGGATTCGAACCTGCGAGCGTAGCAGTCGCGCGGTTCCAGACTGAAGCGCCTAGAGCTCGGCCACATCGGCCGGCGGAGGGTGCGTCATACTACTGCTAAGTCATTCCCTTTTCTCTTTCACTCGCAAATGGGGCCAGGAAAAAACCGACTGTCTACATGCTTCATTATGAGCCCTAATTTATTGTCTTCGCGAAAAGAATGTTGGTTGCAGTATGGTCATTCTGCAGTTAGTCGTACATATTAGTTCTGTAAACTTTTCCAGGATTATTTCGCGAAATGAACTTCTATTTCCTTTCAGTGACTCCCATATGAGTTCGCGAAACATTTACGTAATGCTTCCTTTAATTCGAAGAGGTGGGAATCTTATACGGTCGAGCTGTACTCAAAGAGTGTGCCGTACAAGTGTTCTATACGCGGACTCTTTTATAGATGAGCTACGATTTCCTAGAATTGTCCAATAAATCGAAGTTGACCATTCGCCTTCCCTACAACCGTTTCATATCGCTTTGCAAAGTTATGCCTACATACTTAATCGACGTGACTGTGTAAAGCAGTATGCTACTAATACTATATTCGAACATTACAGGTCCCACCCCCCCCCCCCCCCCCCTCGCCTGTTCATAAGTTAGAACTTGCTCACATCAAAAATTCTAAGCAGTACGGCCGATGTTTGTCAACTGCGAACCACGACTAGAGGTATATAAAGCGTTATTAATTCGTTCCTCAGCCCCATGCGTTTATTTCACCTGATGATAATGGACTGGTGGTTTGATATTTCAAGCTGTAGTAAAAGCAGACGAGCCAAACGACAACGCATACCAGTTTCCGAAGTTGTTTGTTATATATTCCGATTCATAGCTTATCAAGACGCTTAATCGTTGTGGAATGGCAGCGCTTGACCCGAAGGCAACCGGTTCAATCCTGATGGCGGAAGGAATTTTAATCACTAGTACTTGGCCAGCAAAGGGAAGACAGCAGGACTGACGGCGATCAGTTCCATAACATCAGACTGTGTGCAAATGGTTAGTATCAATAAAAATGAGCCTAGGTTTGAAATCCATCGCGGACCAGCACTGTACTAATTAACGTTCTAGTCACGTGATCCACAACTTCTGCGGAGATTAATCACTTACGTTCGCTGAAATGCGGTTCGTTTTCTAGGTATTATTAGAAGCAAACAGCGATTCACGTAAATGGGACAGAGCTCGTAGTTTCGTAAGTCACCTGATTTGGGTGAGTGAAAAGCTATGCATCACGGAAGATTTGGTAATGATGTTCCTTAACGAAGACGAAAATACGTAGCCACTGCAAAACACAGATTTATACAGAACTCCACACACTCACAACAGAAAGGTGTAAAATGTTTCGTGATTTATTTCTTTGTTGCAACAAAAGAAACCAGCGGAAAAATTGCTCCCATCGGATCATAAAAAAGGCGAACATCTTCCTCTGTATTAAAAGGCTCTTGACTGAAAAGTGGCGCACAAGCTGTCTCATTCCACCTTCGTCAGCACCTTTAAAAATTTTCGCAGAAGTATTGGCATGCGAACATAATTGCGCTCTTTTTAACATGCAACTCACCTCTCACTCCCACAAACTGCCCTAACTGAACTCGCTCACACCCACTAGACCATCGTTGTAAGTCTCCCAAGCCCATCCGCTCCCCATTTTCCATTCTACTCACTGCCCGCATCTCGTGGTCGTGCGGTAGCGTTCTCGCTTCCCACGCCCGGGTTCCCGGGTTCGATTCCCGGCGGGGTCAGGGATTTTCTCTGCCTCGTGATGGCTGGGTGTTGTGTGCTGTCCTTAGGTTAGTTAGGTTTAAGTAGTTCTAAGTTCTAGGGGACTTATGACCACAGCAGTTGAGTCCCATAGTGCTTAGAGCCATTTGAACCATTCTACTCACTCATTCGGCACAACTCATTGTCATTATCTCTTTGTGGCTCTCCAACTGTCACTGTCTCCTGTATCACAGCCACAGGCGCCTTCGTTCTGTCGTACTACAGTACTGCCCATTAAAATTGCTACACCAAGAAGAAATGCAGATGATAAAGGGGTATTCATTGGACAAATATAGTATACTAGAACTGAAATGTGATTACTTTTTCACGCAATTTGGGTGCATAGATCCGGAGAAATCAGTACCCAGAACAACCACCTCTGGCCGTAATAACGGCCTTGATACGCCTGGGCACTGAGTCAAACAGAGCAGGTACAGCTGCCCATGCAGCTTCATCACGATACCACAGTTCATCAAGAGTAGTGACTGGCGTATTGTGACGAGCCAGTTGTTTGGCCACCATTGACCAGACGTTTTCAATTGGTGAGAGATTTGGAGAATGTTCTGGCCAGGGCAGCAGTCGAACATTTTCTGTATCCAGAAAGGCCCGTACAGGACCTGCAACGTGCGGTCATGCATTATCCTGCTAAAATGTAGGGTTTCGCAGTGATCGAATGAAGGGGAGAGACACGGGTCGTAACAAATCTGAAATGTAACGTCACAGTTCAAAGTGCCCCGTCAATGCGAACAAGAGGTGACTGACATGTGTAACCAATGGCACCCCATACCATCACGCCGGGTGATACGCCAGTATGGCGATGACGAATACACGCTTCCTATGTGCGTTCACAGCAATGTCGCCAAACACGGATGCGACCATCATGATGCTGTAAACAGAACCTGGATTCATCCGAAAAAAATGACGTTTTGCCATTCGTGCACCCAGGTTCGTCCTTGAGTACACCCCCATTTCCCGTTTCCCTGTCATTTCAGTATACGCTTAAAAGTTCCCCAAAGCTCTCACAACTGTCAACATCAGATTTTAACCAGCTCTCTGTGCCTAAGATACAATCTGTAGTTGGTTGCACACTGTTCCCTCTATGGCTGCTAGAACAGCCTCTTCACCACGTTGAATGAAGCCTCCAGGCATACACGCTGAGTGTACCTGGAGTTCCTTCCCATCCTCTGCTTCCATTTTCCTAAAGGGTACCATTGTTCGCGGTACGTTTGACCTGCTGACGATTAATAGCCCCCTACCCTTTTATGTTTGCCTCCTCTTGACTCAGGACAAAGCAGGTGTCCCCAGAACAGGTGAAGTGAGTCCCAATGGCTCAGTTTCAGTGAAAGACAGCACCTCAAACTTTCAAAAACCATTTATAATGGATCAAATCAGACCTCAAACTTGTTTGTCTGAGGGATCGGTATAACACCCTCAGTCCACCCTGGTACCTGCCTACCCTATACAGGACGCCCAGATCCATTACTGAAAAGCAACTTATAGTCAAGTGGACGGGTAAGGATGGAGCTGGTATTTCCTGCAGGCAAGGCAGTGTTCACAGGAGATACCTCAAGTACCTTTGGTACACGACTCTTGGTAGCCCTCTCAACACATCATTTCGCAGCAGCTTCCAATCGCCTGATAGTTGTCAGGGCGATTTCCCGCTGTTTACGAAGAGCAAACAAAATGGTTCAAATGGCTCTGAGCACTATGGGACTTAACATCTGAGGTCATCAGTCCCCTAGAACTTAGAACTACTTACACCTAACTAGCCTAAGGACATCACACACATCCATGCCTGAGATAGGATTCGAACCTGCGACCGTAGCGGTCGCGCGGTTCCGGACTGAAGCGCCTAGAACCGCTCGGCCACCGGATAGCAAACATCTCACCCAACGCCAGATAATAGGAAACACAGTGGGGCTGCATTATGCCTGGTGCAATATTTTACAGAACAGTAAACAGTTTTTGCCTGGTGCAGCAGTTTACAGAATAGTAAGTACAGAACTTTATACTGAAGTTGCTCATTCTCTTTTAATTCGTGAGTTTGCTATGCTACAAATATTACCAGTAGTCTTTTGGAATTTACGTAATTTATAGCCAAAAACGAAACATCTAATACAACAACAGAAAACTTGGTAGTACTAGTTTTACTACTTCTCCGAAGCGTTTTTCAGGCTATAGTTAATACGAAAGTTCGACTGCAGCGTTAACTTACGATAAATGTAGGCAACATACACTCCTATTAAAAGAGAGAACTAGTGTGAAACAATATATTATTTGACATCTTGGATATTCGGGAATCCAGCCGGATGGTCGCGTCGTTCTCGCACGACATTTCAACAGCGTGCCTGAAGACAGCGAGGCACGCTGTTGAAATATCGTGCGAGAACGAGGCGAACATCCGGCTGGATTCCCGAATATCCAAGATGTCAACAGATCGCCGGGAAAGCATGAAGAATTACAATATATTATTTATTCACAGTAACTGTAAATCGCGAACACTGGATTATTACGAAGTAGGTTACATAAAACACTCGTAAATTACGAAAATCTTTGCAAGCGTCCGACACTTCTCAAAGTGCACCTTTTTCCGTAAACACATAACGAAATATGGGAACTGTTAGTTATGAACGGGGATACTGGGGCCTAGATTTTTGAAAAGCACAGTTAAGCTTACAGCTGACGATATAAGTGTAACCTTTATGGTCCGTAATAGCTTGGCTGAGTGACAAACAGCAGTAACTGTATCTATAAGATGACTTCCAGCACTCGAGGGTTGCAACCAAGAAAGCTAACGACGGTGTAGTCGAGAGAATTATTATCTTATAAACTGTTACACTAGCGTACAGGAACTGTAAGGTGATATTTCACGAGCGTACGACGTACATCTTTAGAAAGAAGAAAAGAAGAAGAGAAGATTACGGTTTGAGGCCCCATCGACGATGACCCCGAGGGAGTTGGAGCACAAACACGGATCGGGGAAGGAAACCAGCCAGGTAATTTTCATAGGAACTATTCCGGCGTTTGCCTTATGTGATTTAGTGAAACCACAGAAAATCTAAATTTCGAAGGCCGGATAGGGATTTGAACCGCATTCCTCGTGAACACCTGATTAGATAATTACTGAAACGTGTGAGCGAATCTGGAAGATTGTCAAGGCGGCAGTCCCGTTTGTCGATGCCGTGTCCCACGACTTAATGAAGCTGCCTGGTCTGCTACAACCACAGCAGGAACTTGCAGGCGACACCGAGCTCTCGCTTTGTCCATGTACCGCCGACGAGTACGGAAGTCCCGACTGCTAAGAAAAGGATGGCAAACGTACTGGAGGCTCCTGATGAAAATGTGGAATTACTTTTGTATGCAGTACATTTTTAACACGTTATCGTGAATATTATACACGGAGAGACAGTACACGGTAGAATTTAGGAGGGCAGCAACACCATGTGTGCAGCGCACATTGCTCAAGCCGTAAAGTAGGCTCAGAATACCGGTGGAATCTAACAGCCTATTGTGTTGACGACAGCATCCCCCGGAGCACTTATGGCTGCAACTGAAACTCAAAACAGCACACATCAGTTTACGGTGCCGAAATATATCAAGGAATGTCAAAACAACCAGGGATATATTTTATTGGTAAATCTCGCGAAATAGATGCTAAATTTCGCTGAAAGTAACGGCAACCGGGATTTAAAAAAAACCCTAATGTAAAGCAAGACTTGATGCGTAATCCTCAATGAAAGTAGTAGCAGTAGTATGGCTCTGAGCACTATGGGACTTAACTGCTACGGTCATCAGTCCCCTAGAACTTAGAACTACTTAAACCTAACTAACCTAAGGACAGCACACAACACCCAGCCATCACGAGGCAGAGAAAATCCCTGACCCCGCCGGGAATCGAATCCGGGAACCCGGGCGTGGGAAGCGAGAACGCTACCGCACGACCACGAGATGCGGGCAGTAGTAGTAGTAGTAGTAGTAGTAGTAGTAGTAGTACAAGAAGAAGACGAAGAAAGACATTTAGCTTGTAATTAACAATGTACTGACTGATTATAAACAACAGGAGGTACCATAACTACAGTACTGCCAGAACTCTAAAAGTAATGTAGGCCAGGAAAATTTGGCATCATAAGTAAAGCACAAGTTCATAAAGGAAACCGAAGGAAGTAAGAATTTGCCTGGAACGATATGGGGAAATTACAGAAAACCTAAATCTGGATGGCCGGACGAAGATTTGAACCGTCGTCCTCCGGAATGCGAGTCCAGTATGCTAACCACAGCGCCACCTCTCTTGGTAAAGGAACACGAGGGCAAATAAGTTGCACAATACGTAGAACGAATGAATCAGAAAATGTGTCGGCAATAACACGAAATTTGAGTTTGTATATGTACAGGTCAATTGCTATCAGAAACTTTTCCGTTGATACCGAAAGTATCCAGTATCACAGACTATAAAGCAGTTGGTGAAATTTTCTAGACGCGAAAAATCAATGTGCGCCCACTATAAAACAGGACTTCATATTTAAAACTAGCTGGCCATGCCAATAAATTCACATTCGATCAATTAACAGATAAAATAAACACGATATTGTAAATCGTATTTATCAAATGCTCAATCAACGGTAAATCTCGATAGTCCACAATGGACATGATTATAAACATCGATTGCATTAGAGTAATACTAAATTTAACGAATCACGCCGAAAGGAAGAAAAGGTGGTACGGAGAAAATATTAAGTACCAGTGTTAGAGAGGACATGAAATTGGTGACGATGAATTACTACGAACGATGTCTCAAATTAGATTCAAGAATATACAAAAGAGGAGTACGGTCTTAGTAACTAGATAACGGGAAAACATAGAAGACAGAAGCAAAAAAAAAAGACGGCTAAAACAAGGCAGTCAGAATAGCGGAAACCTAAGTGTCCGGCAAAGAGGAATAGAAAAACGGAAAAGCTACACAGAAGAATTAGCGTTCGACGGAAAAAATGAAACACAGGTTCTGTTCACAAAATTGCAGACTGAGTACCTATAGTTACCCAAAGACATTCCAAAGGCCTTATACAGGAAGAAGTTATTATGCCTGATATTATGTCTGATGTCCGCAGAAATCAAGAGTAATCACCAAGTCCTAATTAGAAGAACAAAGAGCCCCTTCTTTGGCTTAATATCCAGGCTGCATGGCTTGTGTCTACTAAACACCAGTACTGCCGTAAACAGATGTTATCAGTTCGTCAGAGAAACACGCCATGGAAATAACAGTGGACAGTATTGGATTTTTTGCGTATTTCAGTAACTCCATTTGATTCCCGTGAAAACGGAAAAAGATAAGTGTCGCACACTACTGGGGCGGAACCAAAATCATATATGAGCGCCATTCTCAAATGCACCACGAACAAGAGAAAAGCTTTTCAGCGAGAGGCTCCACGTGACGTAGCTACGATCTTCTGTGCAATCTGCACCGTTCCTCTCGGCAGATGATAATGAAGGCGAATGGTCGACTTCGATTTATTGCGCGAATTTGCGGAAAGTGCGATTCATCAGTATAGGAGAACGCATATAGGGCGCTAGTGTGACCTATTCTTGAGTATTGCTCGAGTGTTTGGAATCCGTGCCAGGTCTGATTAAAGGAAAGGAAGACATCGAAGCAATTCAGAGGCGGGCTGCTAGATTTATTACCGGTAGGTTCAAACAACACGCAAGTGTTACGGAGATGCTTCGGGAGCTCAAATGGGAATCCCTGGAAGGAAGGCGACGTTCTTTTCGAGGACCACTACTGAAAACCGGCATTTGAAGTTGACTCCAGAACGCCAACATACATTTCGCCCAAGGACCTCGAAGATAATATACGAGAAATTACGGATCATATGAAGGCATATAGACAGTCGTTTTTACCTCGCTCTACTTGCGAGTGAAACAGGAAAGGAAATGAATAGCAGTGGTACATGTTCCCCTTCGCCACGCACCGTACGGTGGGAGGGGGGGGGGGGGAGGAGCGGGGGTAGGGGCACACCCGGAACTATATTCCATTCCCATCTGCCGATTTCTCGTCGTTGAGATCTAAGCATTGCATTCTATTTGCAGTTGGTCCTTGAAGACGATGGTTCGCAGCACACTTCTCAAAAATACATAAGGGCTTTTTAGATTGCGCAGGCTTGCACAGATAAGAAACAAATTGTTGCGTGCCTTAAAACGACGAAGAGATGCATGCTGTAGTCGGAATCAATTTTTTGAAGAATGCAATAGAGATTTTCCGAACCGTTGTATTGCAAGAGTGAAATACACCCACGATTTCTGAACGCTTGGTCCTGCAATACCTTACATCATTGCACTGCTTTTAGTATACTAAGCCAAAATAGTGGACGGCATGACGACGAAAACTACTCCACTAATATTCTGCCTCCAGTCGTGTTTACTCTCTCACGCGAAAGGGAGAACTACGGCAACAAACTAAACAGAAAATTTTTCCTAGAACTTGGGAAGTCTGACGAAATGCTGTAAAGAAAGTTCACTTGCTCGATACTTACAAATAGGATACAGTAAATGTATTCGGAATTGCGAATATACACAATCATCTGCTGCAGACTTCCCGCTTATCGTGAGCGGTCGCCTTACCATTTGACTATCCGTGCATGACTCATGGCCAGACCCTAACTTCCATACGTCGTCAACCATCCGTCTCCAACTTGTATTCGTACATCCATTACTTATATTCGCGTACAGGTCAGACATTTTACTTGAAAGTCGCTCGCCCGGTGTCGGCGAATAAATTTGAAGTACCTGTGTTATTCTGAAATACGGTGCACAGGCACTGCGGCGACTACAGCCGTTATGAAATGCATTAAATTCATTCGCAATTACTCGGAATAATTCAGTACTTCGACGTGATTGTATGGTACGTTGGAAGAGCAGGTCTAGCTAGGTTTAAGAAGAAATGTCCCCTATATGTCTCGAAACGCCATAGCGACAGATCCGTATTTCAACACATGAAATTTAAAACCTACATAGGCTACTAGGAGCGTGTTGCACATTGGATGCGCGCCGTGACTGAAGACCCAGCCTTATCGGCAAACGTCAAGACGAAGACTTAAGACAGTAGTACCGTATATAGTCAGTGACTACACTCAACCAGTTCTAACTTCTTATTCGCGTAATCAGAGAGAATGTGCGCACGTTTCCCACAATGAGAGATGGGTTAAGGTACTACACTCATTCCGACGGTACGAGGCTCAAATAACGGTTCTGCCATCCAGATTTAGGTTCTCCGTGATTCAACAAAAATCACTTATCCCATATGCCGGTATGGTTCCTTAGAAATGAGCAGGAGGGATTTTCTTCCTCATCCCTGTACAATTCGACCCTGAGCTCCATCTCAAATGGCATGTTAGCTTTAGAGACCTTCATCCCTACTCTTTCACGTATCTCCTCTGGACGCGAAAGTCGGTTTCAGCCTTCATTTCACTCCAACGCTTGGACTCCTTTAAAATTACTCACTAATCTACGTAAAAACTGAAGGTTAACTTATCAAATGACGGTATGTACTTTCCTTTCGGAAGGTCCGGAAAATGGGAAGTTTGTAATGCAGGCAGGTATACAGAATTTACATACAATACATATACACAAGACAGACTCATGAAATGTTCGCGTTTGTCAAGTATCCCGCTCATGCCATATGACCCCGTCCCCGCTTTGGCACTGCTTCAAATTGTGTTACTAGTTTCCTCGTTTAATCTTTCTGGAAATACTCCCACTCCACTAATGCTCCGCACGTGCGTTCGTGTGTCAATGCCAAAAGGTCATGCATATAACAAGCAGCATAAATCACTGCCGAAAGAACGAGCGACGCGTGATACTGCATGAGAAGCTGTTGCAACACAGTTCCTTATCTGCAGACCTCTAATTATGCCCCGTCACAAGCACACTGTTTATGAGAGGCAACTCCAGATGTCGAACGACTGGCTCCCTTTGCGAAAGCAATGGCATTTATCTGCGGCAGAAGACTCTGATCGTCGAGAACATTAAGTGCCCGTTTTTAATAACTACTCATCTCTGACTCAATCGGTCAGTGCCTGTCTCATCGACACTTCAGACGCCACATTAACAGTAAGACCAGC
Source organism: Schistocerca americana (assembly GCF_021461395.2). NCBI lineage: Eukaryota > Metazoa > Arthropoda > Insecta > Orthoptera > Acrididae > Schistocerca > Schistocerca americana. Next base: position 292,499,300 of record NC_060130.1, read on the forward strand.
TGCCACTCTGAAAATGTGGTGAGAAGCGTGGATGAGTTTTTTTCTGGAAACTACTGCCATCATGGACGATCCGTGGAAAAAATACATTGGCGAACTCTCGCAGCGCTAAGGAATGGAAGGCGACGTTTCTACAGTAATGACCGCCTAGAGCTACACTCCCTACTTTAAATGTAAACCTCTCATGAGGCCGGTCGCTGTGGCCGAGCAGTTCTAGGCGCTTCAGTCCGGAACCGCGCTGCTGCTACGGTCGCAGGTTCGAATCCTGCCTCGGGCATGGATATGTGTGATGTTATTAGGTTACGTTAGGTTTAAGTAGTTCTAAGTCTAGGGGACTGATGACCTCAGATGTTAAGTCCCATAGCGCTTAGAGCCATTTGAACCATTTTGAATCTCTTATGAGAATGACAGAAACCCATAGTACATTGTAGAATTGTTCCCTGAAAAGGCATTCAGATATTTGATTGGGCATAAGATGACATTTGAGCGATGCTACGTTTATGATGTTCGCCATTCTTCAAACTTTTTTACGGCAGCCCCAGCCCAGGCATCTTTATTTAGCAACACAAGACACTTTATTCTCGAATCAGAAACATACAAATTTACAGTAGCCATACACATCAATAAATATGTACATATATATACACAAATTGTATATATATTACATGTGCCCAGTAGCTTGGAACCTCCAAGGCGCTTGGAGTGGCTTGCAGGAGATCAATCTTCGCGCAGGATGTAGGGCACAAAAGGCACTGGAGCATGTTGCTTGTTCTTGTCCACAATCACAGGACGTATCTTCTGTTATGAAGCCCCATCTCTTCAGGTTGTCTCTGGATCGTCCAACTCCTGATCGTAATCTGTTTAAAGATTTCCACACCAGCCAGCTCTCGTTGTATCCAGGTGGCAGTTCTTCAGCTTCTGGCGTCTGCGCCGGCCGCGGTGTTCTCGCGGTTCTAGGCGCGCAGTCCGGAACCGTGCGACTGCTACGGTCGCAGGTTCGAATCTTGCTTCGGGCATGGATGTGTGTGATGTCCTTAGGTTAGTTAGGTTTAAGTAGTTCTAAGTTCTCGGGGACTGATGACCACAGCTGTTAAGTCCCATAGTGCTCAGAGCCATTTGAACCATTTGAATCTGGCGTCTGCAGGTGAGGCGTCGACTTCTTCCATAACTCCAGCCTTGCCTTCTCTGGTGAAATGGTGAGCTTCTCGGATGTTCTCAGGAAGCTCTTTCGCGATCTCAGCCGTTGCTGTGGTGGATTATGTCCGTGCAGTGGATGGGCACTGTCCTGAGCAATGTCTACTTGTCTGGCATGAGACGACCTGTACCAGACTGGAGAAGCATATTCAGCAGTAGAAAAGCACAGTGCCATTGCAGAACAGCGAATAGTTTGTGGATGTGATCCCCACTGTGTCCCTGCTAGTTTGCGAATTAGGTTGTTTCGAGCGGAGATTTTCATGTTGGTGTTCTTGCAGTGAGTTTTGAATGTCAGAGTTCTATCGAGAGTGACTCCCAAGTATTTAGGTGCGTGATGATGCTCGAGTTGGATGCCTGACCATGCAATATGTAGCTCACGATTAGCTTCCCTGTTCCTTAAATGAAAGGCACACACTTGTGTCTTCGAAGGGTTTGGTCTGAGTTGATTCCGATTGTAGTAGCTTGACAGTGTTCTAAGTGCTGTTGTTACAAGACACTGAAAATAATGGAAAGTCTTATATATTTCACATACTGTCCTACAATAGCGTATTTTATTTTAAACGTACAATTTGAGGAACTGCATCTTTACAGATTCAGCTGATCGTTGAGGGACCTCCACTGCGCTATTAAGGTGATGGTAAAGGGTATTTGTGAATACTGTGCTGCCTTCTTGCATGTGACAAAAAATTCAAATGGCTCTGAGCACTATGGGACTTAACATCTGACGTCATCAGTCCCCTAGAACTTAGAACTACTTTAACCTAACTAACCTAAGGACTTCACACTTCCTGCCCGAGGCAGGATTCGAACCTGCGACCGTAGCGGTCGCGCCGTTCCAGACCGACGCGCCTAGAACCGCTCGGCCACAGCGGCCGGCTGCATGTGACGTAGCGGTGTCGTTATTTCTGCTGTTATTTCACTTTCATACACAATGGTCGTATTGTTCTCTAAACAAATACAAGCGTTTTTTCTTAGGGTTTTATCTGCAGTTGAAAGGCAATTGATTGAAGATAGGATACACACTGTGATAACAAGTCATGGGATACCTCCTAATATCGTGTCGGACCTCTTTTTGTCCGTCTTATTGGAGCAACTCGACGTGGCATGGACTCAACAAGTCGTCGGAAGTCCCCTGCAGAAATATTGAGCCTGCTGCCGCTATAGCCATCCATAATTGCGAACGTGTTGCCGGTGCAGCATTTTGTGCACTAACTGACCTCTCGATTACGTCCCACGTCGGGCGATGTAGGTGGCCAAATCATTCGCTCGAAATGTTCAGAATGTTCTGCAAACCAATCGCGAACCATTCTAGCCCCGTGACATACCGCACTGTCAGACATATCATACATAAAAATTCCATCGTCGTTTGGACCATGAAGTCCATGAATGTCTGCATATAGTCTTCAAAAAGCCGAACATATCCATTTAAAGTCAAAGATCGGTTCATTTGGACGAGGGGACTAGTCAGTATCATGTAGACACAGGCCACACTATTATGAAGCCACCACCAGGTTGCACAGTGCCTTGTTGACAACTTGGGTCAATGGCTTCAAGGGGTCTGCACTACACTCGAACCGTACCATCAGCTCTTATCAACTGAAATCGGGACTCATCTGACCAGGCCACGGTCTTCCAGTCGTCTACGCTCCAACCAATACGGTCATGAGCCCAAGAGAGGCGCTGCAAGTAATGTGCTGTTAGCAAAGACATTCGTGTTGGTCATCTGCTGCCACAGCCCATTAACGCCACATTTTGCTCCACTGTACTAACGGATACGTTCGTTTTACGTCCCACATTCAACATTAATTTCTCGCAGCGTTGGTTGTCTGTTAGCACTGATAACTCCACCCAAACGCCGCTGCTCTCGGTCATTAAGTGAAGGCCATCGGCCTCTGTGTTGTCCTTGGTGAGAGGTAATGCCTGAAATTTGGTATTCTAGGCACAGTCTTGACTCTATGGATCTCGGAATATTGAATTCCGTAACGATTTACGAAATGGAATGTAGCATCCGTCTGGCTCTACCATTCCGCGTTCAAACTCTAGTAATCCCCGTCGTGCAGCCATAAGAACGGCGGAAACCTTTTCACATGAATCACCTAAATACAAATGACAGCTCTGCCGGTGTACTGCCATTTTATACCTTTGTACGCTGTACTACCGCCATATGCATATGTGCATATCGCTGTCCCATGACGTTTGCCATCTCAATGTAATCACAACAAATTTCTGTACATTAAATGCAACACACTGTATCGTATTTTGCCTCAACTGCTGCATTATAGATACAGAGTACCGTATAACGTGTTTCTTCAATTATTTATGCTGGACGTTTTAAGAGACCAAAACCGTTTTGGTGGCACAATTTTTTTACAAATTTTTACCTAAAATTCATACATGACGGGTTTCGGTGACTAAATTAGTATATATTTGCTCACAAAGGAAATTTCCAATATTTCCACACTCACGTATCCCTAATTTTAAACGGATAATCGGCTTATCCTTCTGCCCCATGCCCGGGTTCCCGGGTTCGATTTCCGGCGGGGTCACGGATTTTCTCTGCCTCGTGATGACTGGGTGTTGTGTGCTGTCCTTAGGTTAGTTAGGTTTAAGTAGTTCTAAGTTCTAGGGGACTGATGACCATAGATGATAAGTCCCATAGTGCTCAGAGCCACTTCTGCCCCATGTGAAGATTTTACAGTAAGACTTTAAATTAGATACTAGATGTCGTGTGACTAGGGCCTCCCGTAGGGCAGACAGTTCGCCGGGTGCAACGCTTTCGATTTGACGCCACTTCGGCGACTTGCGCGTCGATGGGGATGAAATGATGATGATTAGGACAACACAACACCCAGACCCTGAGCGGAGAAAATCTGCGACCCAGCCGGGAATCGAATCCAAGCCCTTAGGATTGACTTCTGTCGCGCTGACCACTCACCTACCGGGGGCGGACGACTTTAAATTAATGTCGTACACTGGCGCCTACGAAACATCCGTTACCCTTTACTTATCATTTTTGTACTGACGGTTCATACGCTATTTAGTCACGTTAATGTGATCACTTGTCAAAAGCCTGAATAATCACATGCAGCAGCGCAGACCACTGCGAGGCGTACAGGAAGCAGGAAGAGTCAGTGAGATTCTGGAAGGTACCGACAGGGATGTGGGCCGTGGCTCCTCCAGTGTAGAGGCCAACTGCGCTACGTTTCTCGGATGAGGATCTACGACACGAACAGCCCGATCGTCGTGATTCCACAGATGCTAGATTGGGTTTAAACCCTGGAGTTTGTTGGCCAGGGGAACAAGGTAAACTCATTACGGTGTTCGAGCCACGCATGAACACCGCGAGCTGCGTGACACGTTGCATTGTCCTGCTCCAAGAAGCCGTCGTGCCGAGGAAACACAAACTGCAATTAGGGGTTGACATGGACCCCAAAGACAGATGCATACCTGCGTTAATCCACAGTGGCTTCCAGGATGACGATATCACCCAGAGAATGTCACGAAAACATTCTCCAGACCATAAAGTTCCTTCCTCTGGCTTAGACCCTTCCGACGAGTATTGCAGAGTGTTTGTTTTCAGACGTTTCACGCAGTGCACGCCAACTAAAATCTGTCCGATGGAGCATAAAACGTGATTCACCTGAAAACGCCACCCAGTCGCCTCTCAGGGGAGTCCACTTGCGGTAATGGCGAGCAAATTCTAGACATCGTTGCCGATGAACACCAGTCGCCGGCCGTGGTGGCCTAGCGGTTCTAGGCGCTTCAGTCCGGAACCGCGCTGCTGCTGCGGTCGTAGGTTCGAATCCTGCCTCGGGCATGGATGTGTGTGATGTCCTTAGGTTAGTTAGGTTTAAGTAGTTCTAAGTCTAGGAGACTGATGACCTCAAATGTTAAGTCCCATAGTGCTCGGAACCATTTGAACAGCAGTCAGCACGAATGAACAAAGCATCTGCCGCGGAGACTCATACGTAGCAACTTTTGCTGACCGGTCGTTGAGCAGACTCTGTCAGCACCCAGTTGTTCATCTGGGCGGTCAGCTGCTCAACAGATTCGCGTCTATCCCGCCGGACACATCCACGCAGCCGTCGTCCACCCGTGTCATGTATGGCCCGTGTTGCACCACAGTTGCCTCGCGCGCCGATTTTCAATACCCCCGTTTCGCCATGCACGGTATACACTAACCACGGCCGCACCCAAACAGTTTACAAACTTAGCCGTTTCGGAAATACTTCCACCCTTGGCCTGAAAGCTAATGATAATGTCCTTTTGGACGTCAGATCAATCGGTTCTTTTCCACATTACTGCAACAACTGCACTGTTTTTCCGCATCCCCCGCCGCATCCCCCGACACGCTTCATACAGAGTAGTCAGGAACAGTCCGAAAAGCTTGTAAGGGTTTTGCAGGATAGGTTGAGCTGAGAAATAAGAAATAATTGCTACGATAAAAAATCGATACCTTGCGCCGTTTCCGAGTTAATTATCACCGAAGTTAGTCAATCAGACTTTTGTGCGCCTTAATTCTAGTGGCCCGCTAGATAGAATTAGTCTCAGTTGTTCTCATATTGTAGATGATAGCGCACGAGAGTGCTTAGCCTTTGGCTTGGGTTCGATCGCTACAACCGTCCCACGTCCATTTTTTATACCGCTTTCTTGTTCGGTTTTAGGGGAAACAAACGAAGGACACGTTTGGCTACATCATCTCCAGGGGGCCTCTTGAATTTGCACGCCTATCGGCCTGATTCGGTAACTATACTGATAATTAATTAGAAAACAGAGAAACATATCCAATTTTTTTCTTAACAATTATTTCTCAGTACAACCCACCCTGCAATTCCCTTAAAAGCCTTTCAGACAGTTTCTGACCAACCTTTATACCCTCCGTCGCTAGTGCTGTGAGTGGTTATTGCACGTTGACGTCGAAACGCAGATGGTGGTCACACCAATGTCACTGGACCGTGTACTACACTACAATTCAAGAATGTCTTATTTTATAATGTTTTTCTTAACAATTTTTTCTGAAAGTATGTGATTTATGTGAATTTTCTCCATCTGCATCATTACTTTGTGAAAGAACTTCATTAACAGAGGGGATCACTTGGCATGTTTGAATTTAGCATATCAAAAAAACATTAGAATGAACTAAAATGACTGAGAAAAAAAAATTTGTAGACTTATGTTATCGTACACTTTCGCTGTGCCAGTTGTAGCTATTTCTTATGACACACCGTGTATATTGTACGCCAGGGGTGTCCAACCCGCGGCCCGCATGCGGCCCAAACCAAGTATCAAAGCGGCCCAAGAAGTGAGCAAGTATCATACGATCGGAAAAACGAAATTCCACTAAATTTCCTTTATGTCAAGTTATGATAAGCTGAATATTTTCAGTTTGAAACTTCTGCCACACGATGCTATTCTCTCATTGGTCCATTTCTTTCTTCTTCTTTTTTCAGCGGCTATTGTTAGTGTTAAGTACATCATGTGCGGGCCCAAAAATACTCGTCTTCTTACAATGTGACCCTGGTAAGCTAAAAGGTTGGACACCACTGTCGTATGCAATTAGGATTCTGTTAAAACTCCCTAGGATTACACCGGAAGTTACTTTTGCGTACGAATATTCCTCTTGTTAAGTACATGTGTTCCACTCGTATTTACTACCAACTGCGAGGAAGAGCACATAACCTGTGTAGCGCACAATGATGAGCATGCAAAGTGAGCGAGGTTAGTAATGAAACTCTGAGCTGGGGTGTAGTGGTGGGAGGGGTGGTGGAGGGGGGGGGGGGGTTTCGGAGGAGTGCTGCGCGTCCTCTTTTTATTACGGCCACGGCGCTCTTTAATAACTTCCGGCGGCCTCTCCGTATAGCTGCGCGCCTCAACAAAGACGCCCCCTCCTCGCGCCACACACCAATGACCAGCGCCTTGCCTGCCCTAACCACCTACAACAGAGCATCGATTATCCCAAAAAAATGGGGACGGGGGTGCTCAAATAACTGATTTTTCGGATCAGCGAGCATCTGTGAAAAAATATTGTACCAGTGTTGGAAGAAATACGAAACAAAGAAACACTGGATTAAACAAAAACTGTACACATATATTTCGTATCACGACTCTTGTAAATAACACAGAAAATTGCATACATCTCTTGGTTTGAAAAGTTCAAAACGGTCATTAAAGTAGGTTGGTTGTTTTGGTTGGTTTATTTGGGTGAGGGGACCAAACTGCGACGTCATCGGTCCCATCGCATTACAGAAGGGTGGGGAAGGACATTGGCCGTGCCCTTTCAAAGGAACCATTCCGGCATTTGCCAAGCGATTAGGGGAATCACGGAAAACCTACGTTAGGATGACTAGCCGAGGGTTTGAACCGTCGTCCTCCCGAATGCGAGTCCGGTATGCTAACCACTGCGCCATCTCGCTCGTTTTAAAGTAGGTATACAGTTTAGGAGAACTCCAAAAGTTCTTTTGGCTAAGGAGCTGAGACTTTTCTTCCGTTTTTTGCTGATAAATCTCGCAACGTTTTTAAATCGCTGATTGGACAGCATCACGTTCTTCTTCTTGTTCTAACCACGTCGTAGTCGTACAAAGTACAAACATTTTAAACATAGCAGCTGGACAGCATCGCACTCTTCTTTGTTGTTCTAACCACTTCGTGGCGCAGTGGTTACCACATTGGACTCGCATTCGGGACGACGACGGTTCAAACCCGCGTCCGGCCATCCTGATTTTGGTTTTCCGTGATTTCCCCAAATCGGTTTAGGCAAATGCCGGGATGGCTCCTTTGAAAGGGCATGGTCGACTTCCTTCCCCTTCACTCCAATTCCGACGGGACGGATGACCTCGCAGTTTGGTCCCCTCCCCCAAATCAACCAACCAACCAACCAATCTAACCACTTCATAGTAGTTTGTATCAAAGTTGTGAAAAACTGCCTCAGTGCATGGTCTTTTTTCAGCACGGTCGTTGTCATCCTACACTTCCTCATCATCGTTTTAAGTGTCTTGGTCGGCGATGAAACTTGAAATTATTTGATGGTCCGTCAATACTTGACCCGTCTCGCAATCAAGGCAGTTTTGAATATTTTGCTGAACATGTTAAATTCTGAAGTTTCTTTCGTCAGCCCGGCCGCTTCGAATACGAACTGGCTGTTTGGTGGCTCTTGGCGTGCAATGATAGACTCATCTGCAGGAAGGAGCGATTTCAAGCTCTCGCTAGCATAATGCTCTTGACAGTATCCAATATATTGCTACCATACACACAGCATTCTTTAAGTGCATTTCTTTTTGCCGTTACTTTACTGTTTCTTATACAGGGCGAGTCAAAAAGGATTTAAAAATTTTGAAATGATATAGAAATACATTGAGATAACTTACCGAATCGAAAGATGTGTCTTTTTGTACCAAACAACCTCAAGTTTCAAGCGTCATTTTGGTTCAATGTCACTACCATTTGTGATGCGGCAAACATCCCACCGGTAATTAATTTTTCTTCGATTTTCAGGTCGGCTAAATTTTTTGGTAGGGGAGGAACGTACACACGGTCTTTCATGAAACTTCAGAGAAAGAAATCCAGTGGTGTCAAGTTTGCGGAGCGTAGGGCCGTCACAGCCAATCCACCGACCTGGTAAGCGACTATCGAGGAAACCTGGAACTTCCCTTGGTAGTAGTAAACTATCCTATCTCGGTAATCTCCATCTATCTGTGGAATTAAAAAGTTTTCAAGCAAATGTATCACGAAACCAAAACACACAGCGAGTACACTCCGCAGCAGCGAAAGTAACCATTTTAACTGTGCACTACTCTGGCGCCTCTGGTGGCGAAATGGGATACTGATACACTACGTAAATCAAACGTGAGATTGTTGTCTACAAAAGACACATCTCCCGATTCTGTAAGCTATCTCAACAAATTTCGGCATCATTCCAAGGTTGTTAGGTCCTTTTTGACTATGGTTTGACTGATAGCTCAGACCAACAACAATTAACAATAAAACAATTCTTAGTTACCAATTGGTGCTTTTTGACTTCATAGATAAATACTGGGTTTAAGCATTCCGAAGAAATGCTTGTCCTAGTATTTTGTCTCTCGCTCTCTTCCTTATTGCTTTGCGTTGGACGTAAAAACACACATTTTAAACAATTTTGATCCACAAATGTGCATGCTAAGAGCTCGTAATCTCAGTTAAGAATATTTATTGTGTTAATTGCAAAGATGTGATCAAATAGTTAAGAAGTCCAATAACATAGGGAGATTATATCTATCAAACCTTTACGTAAATTGAAAAATAATTCATGAGAAATGATAAATAGCCTTAATATTTTACTAACCAGGTATGTATGACGTGCCGCGCGGGATTAGCCGAGCGGTCGAGGCGCTTCAGTCATGGACTGTGTGGCTGGTCCCGGCGGAGGTTCGAGTCCTCCCTCGGGCATGGGTGAGTGTGTATTTGTCCTTAGGATAATTTAGGTTAAGTAGTGTGTAAGCTTAGGGACTGATGGCCTTAGCAGTAAGTCCCATAAGATTTCACACACACTTTTTTTTATGTATGATATACCAAAGCCGTGAGGTTTATTTCCCACCACAGTTTCTGTTTAGAACTTATTTATTTCGCGTTCTACTATGTACGCTCTTCACGATCATCTTCAGACGGTACAAACATACTTCACTATGTTACGAGGCTTCACAGCTGTAATATGGCTATAGCTCTTCCGACAAAATGCATATCGTTTAAGAAGTACACAGAATAGTAGTATATTACCAAGTCGTCAATACCTACCACACACGTAGTACACAGTGTTCAGCGTTAGTTATTAATTTCGAGCCTTGAAATTCTGGTAGTTTTGGATGTTATATGGAGGAAGGCAACGGCATACCAGATCGAATAGGGGATTTTTTCTAAATTGAACTGTGGTGTTCAAAACAACTATGGGATTAATGACAAGGTTACCTTATTACTTTATGTAGAAAATATATTTTTAAGGAAAAAACTGATAAAACTAAATTAAGAGTAACAAGACGGTCATTTTGCATGGCCCTAGAGAACGGTTAATGTAACTCTGTGAAATAAGAACAGAATGAGACAGTTAAATCAAGGAAAACAAATACAATAAGACTACAATAAGGGAACTACAAAAACGGAATGCTTATTTGCGAGAATTTTTGTTAGCTTCAACTTTAAACCATCGTCAAAGCTCCTAACCTGGCTGCATAATATGATCACCACAGTAAAGTGGGTAGTCCTGCATTTCTTCCTAGCGGTCTATAAGCTAATGGCTCTGAGCACTATGGGACTTAACATCTATGGTCATCAGTCCCCTAGAACTTAGAAATACTTAAACCTAACTAACCTAAGGACAGCACACAACACCCAGTCATCACGAGGCAGAGAAAATCCCTGACCCCGCCGGGAATCGAACCCGGGAGCCCGGGGGTCTATAAGCTAATGCTCATTCGGAAAGTAACGTATTTCGTCCATCGTCTGTCAGGGTTCGCACGACCTGTTGCGGTATTTAGTCATTCTACATTCAGCTGGTTCTCTTTCTAGCGACTGTCACATGGTTTAGTTTCTTGTATTTTCTGCTCATGAGTAACCTCTTCTACTGCACCTAGGGATCTTTTTCCGCGTGTCCATCATTCACTTTCGCTGACTCTGTGAAGAGTCTGCCTCTAGAATGTGCAATTACTCCAGGCTTCCTTCGTGCTCAAAGCGTATTTCAACGTAGCTGTACCGGCCTCAGTGAGTACTCTTCATTCAATAATCTGAAATTTCAGTCCGACTGGCACCGGCTTTCAGGCTGAAACGATCCTCGGTGGACGACGCACAAATCCGCGTCGTCGTAAACCATGTTGCAGTAGCACTATTCGCAGCCAGCGTGCAACACGCAACAAGAGACGAATGGCAAAGTTGAAAGGGGAGCGAAAACAAGGCACACGTAAACGAAACTGCGCCGCGAGAAAATAACCGAGCAACAGTAGTCACCGCGAGCTTACCATTGCACAAGCTGCGAGGAAAATCGAGTGAAAGGCTCCAGCCTAACCGGTAGATCGAGCCACTACAGTGCCGTAAAATGATTTCATAACACGCTATATATGGATAACGTAACACACAACGCACGTACAATGCCAAGTTTCGAATTAACTGACGTAACGCCGCTTCGTGATAAATCGGCACGTTGCGAAATCACTTAGGTGATACACAAGGAATGCCTTGTCGTTTGCGCTGCAGAACATTTCTAAGTAGTTGAAAACAAGGCGTATAGCAACACAGCAGCGAAGTAAACTGAGCTGTTTTAAACTAATTAGGCGTGAGCCAGTGTTTTTTATTATTATTATTAAGCCTTCGGAAGAACTGTCTTCTTCCAGTGACAACTGGTCGAATTAGTGCTTGATTGCGAGTGTTACAAGAATAATGGCCGCGCAGGGTAGCCGTGCAGTCTGGGGCGCCTTGCCTCGGTTCACGCGGCTCTCCACCGTCGGATTCACATGGTTCAAATAGCTCTGAGCAGTATGGGACTTAACATCTGATGTCATCAGTCCCCTAGAACTTAGAACTACTTAAACCTAACTAACCTAAGGACATCACACACATGCATGCCCGAGGCAGAATTCGAACCTGCGACCGTAGCGGTCGCGCGGTTCCATACTGAAGCGCCTAGAACCTCTCGGCCACACCAGCCGGCTAACTCCCCCGTCGGGGTTCGAGTCCTCCCTCGGGCATGGGTGTGAGTGTTGTCCTTAGCGTAAGTTAGTTTAAGTTAGATTAAGTAGTGTGTAAGCCTAGGGACAGATGACCTCAGCAGTCTGGTCCCATAGGAACTTACCACAAACAAACAACAAACAAGAAAATCATACCTGAAAGAAAATCAAACCTCCGGAATCACTCTGTAGATCAATCTATAGGGGAAACAACATTTCTGTGTTTCTTTAAGGGGGGGGGGGGGGGGACTGATGACCTCAGATGTTAAGCCCATAGTGCTCGGAGCCATTTTTTTCTTTAAGGCGGGACAACCACGGAAAGGCCAACCACTATGATTTCAGAGTAGTGTCGCTGCTTCCTAATGCCAATGTCTTGGGTTCGAGTCTCACCTCCAGCATGCGTGTGTGTTTTTATAAGTGATGAAAACTATATACTACTGATGTGTGTGGATTACTTAACAAAGACGATTAAAAATTACTGAGGTTTCCTAAATAATATTGAGTTCGCTGTATGACTAACTTGGCAAATGCCAAAAATTAAAAACAAGTTGTGGAATCCTAGATCCGTGGCAGCAACAACAGGAATAAATGTAAGTTATAGCCTGTGTCGTCGATGCCTTTTGAAAAGGGAAGCTTGTCCTACCGCGTCATCTATGTCTAGGTCTTTATAGATGGAGCGCTAGTTCCAACTGCAGCAGTATGATGCCCAAATCGATTGCACCATTGTTTAGGTAATGAATCCAGCATTTACCATAAGCAGCTTATGATAAGCAAGACGAAACCTTGAATCAGAACTGTCGGACTGGGATTCCAACCTACTAGACCCCCTCAAATCGAGTCACTTTCTTACCAATTGTACCAACTCGTTCGGTGATTTTTCCGAGGCGGAACACTAGCCCAAACGACAATGCTGGAGAAGAAAGAAGACGTGCCCTGTTTAAGGAATTATCCCTCCATTTGCCTGTTTTGATTTAGGGAAGTCGCAGAATATTGAAATCAGAATGGCCTATCGGGGATGTGAACTCTGCTCCGCCAGAAAACGAATTTTGTGTCCTAACCACTGCACGCAGAAGAGAGAAAAGCAGTATAGAAGGCCGTTTATACACCGTGATTTATCTATTACGTGATTACCTTAAAAAACTTAATACTAGTAATAATAATAATAATAATAAAGTGAGGACAGTTCCTTTCTGTATATCTCCGCCGACTAGCGGTCTAATGTCCTCGATGTGAATGGAGCGTTAACCTAGACAACTTGTGTAAAGTTTGCACGAAAAAAGTTTCCTTGGAATGCCCCTTTACACATTCCACCCAGTGTGTGAGCAAAACGCGAGAGAGCCACGAGGAAAATCTCCAAAAGACGGCCGCTGTGAGCTGCTTGATTCCCACGAGCGCTATCGGTTGTATTTTCGTAACCTGACGCAAATGCCACTACTCTACCGACGCTTCAATGTAACTAACTCCCCTACGCTTCTCCTTCTGCTCTCAGAGCCTTGTCACCGCCTATTTTTGTGCTGCCGATATATTCGTACTCCCGAAAATTACGTCGTCTTCAGGACCAAAGGAAGATAATACGTTTTCGGAATATTTCGCCATGTTATTAATCTTTCGTTTCCTTGAAGTATACATCCGTCAAGTGAACGAACGCAACGAAGTTGTAGCACTGTGCTGTAGAGGAGACATTGTGCTACGTGCTAACCCTCGAATAGGCAAGCTGATGCGCGATCATGCCGCTGTGCGGTTCTTCTTCCGCGATAACGGAGTTGGTGCGTTTTGAAATGGGCGGCAGCACGAAGCAGTGCGCTGGAGGGGCGAGCGTGTCCGTCTCAAGTGTGACCTCCAGCAAGGTCGCTGACTTGCCAGCAGCCAGAGAATCCGTCAAAGCCGCAGCACAGCCGCGCCCGCGCGCAACATCTCTCGTCAGTCCTCCACGCTCGTCTTCTTCTCTTTTCTTGCCACCAACTTAACATCGCTTCCGACAGTCTCCGTCTCACATGCAAGCTCTTCATCCTTCATTTCTAAGTACTACACTGGCGAGCAAGATGTATGAGACAGGCGAAATACCTTCAGACTTCAAGAAGGATATAGTAGTTCCAATCGCAAAGAAAGCAGGTGTCGACAGATGTGAAAATTACCGAACTATCAGTTTAATAAGTCACGCCTGCAAAATACTAACGCGAATTCTTTACAGACGAATTGAAAAAGTTGTAGAAGCCGACCTCGGGGAAGATCAGTTTGGATTCCGTAGAAATGTTGGAACACGTGAGGCAATACTGACCTTACCACTTATCTTAGAAGGAAGATTAAGGAAAGGCAAACCTACGTTTCTAGCATTTGTAGACTTAGAGAAAGCTTTTGACAATGTTGACTGGAATACTCTCTTTCAAATTCTAAAGGTGGCAGGGGTAAAATACAGGGAGCGAAAGGCTATTTACAATTTGTACAGAAACCAGATGGCAGTTATAAGAGTCGAGGGGCATGAAAGGGAAGCAGTGGTTGGGAAGGGAGTGAGCCAGGGTTGTAGCCTCTCCCCGATGTTATTCAATCTGTATATTGAGCAATCAGTAAAGGAAACAAAAGAAAACTTCGGAGTAGGTATTAAAATCCAGGGAGAAGAAATAAAAACTTTGAGGTTCGACGATGACATTGTAATTCTGTCAGAGGCATCAAAGGACCTGGAAGAGCAGTTGAACGGAATCGACAGTGTCTTGAAAGGAGGGTATAAGATGAACATCAACAGAAGCAAAACGAGGATAATGGAATGTAGTCGAATTAAATCCGGTGATGCTGCGGGAATTAGATTAGGAAATGAGAGGTTTAAAATAGCAAATGAGTTTTGCTATTTGGGGAGCAAAATAACTGATGATGGTCGAAGTACAGAGGATATAAAATGTAGACTGGCAATGGCAAGGAAACCGTTTCTGAAGAAGAGAAATTTGTTAACATGAGTATAGATTTAAGTGTCAGGAAGTCGTTTCTGAAAGTATTTGTATGGAGTGTAGCCATGTATGAAAGTGAAACGTGGACGATAAATAGTTTAGATAAGAAGAGAACAGAAGCTTTCGAAATGTGGTATTACAGAAGAATGCTGAAGATTAGATGGGTAGATCACATAACTAATGAGGAGGTATTAAATAGAATTGGGGAGAAGAGGAGTTTGTGGCACAACTTGACAAGAAGAAGGGACCGGTTGGTAGGACATGTTCTGACGCATCAAGGGATCACAAATTTAGCATTGCAGGGCAGCGTGGAGGGTAAAAATCGTAGAGGGAGACTAAGAGATGAATACACTAAGCAGATTCAGATAGATGAAGGTTGCAGTAAGTACTGGGAGATGAAGAAGCTTGCACAGGATAGAGTAGCACGGAGTGCTGCATCAAACCAGTCTCAGGATTGAAGACCACAACAACAACAACAACATTCAGTACCTTACCCTACAGTCTCACTTTTCTTCAATAATTGATTAATAAACGTGAAGTATCTCGATAATTCTTTTTCTTCTTCTGTTAAAATTATTAGAATTGTCAAGGACTATCGTCTCGCCGATGTCGAGTATCTAAATCTACATCTATAATCCGCAATCCACCTTACGGCGCGCGCCGGAGAGTATCCCGTATCAAAACTAGTCATTTCCTTTCATTTTCCACTCGCAAATAGAACGAGAGAAAAGCAACTATCTACATGCCTCCGTATGAGCTACAATTTCTCATATCTTATCCTCATGGTCCTTACGCGCAATGTATGTTGGAGGCAACAGCATCACTATGCAGTCAGCTTCAAATGTCGGTTCTCTAAATTTTCTCACTAGTGTTCCTCGAAAAGAACGTCGCCTTCCCTCCAAGGATTTCCATTTGAGTTCTCGAAGCATCTCCGTAGCACTTCTGTGTTGTTCGAACATACAAATAGCAAATCTAGCAGCCTGCCTCTGAATTGCTTCATGTCTTCCTTTAATCAGACCTGGTACGGATCCCAACACTCGTGCAGTACTCATGAATACGTCCTATATGCCTATCTCCTCTACAGATGATGAACCACACTTACCTCGAATTCTCCCAGTAAACCGAAGTCGACCATTCGCCTTTCCTACTGCAAACATTATACTCGTTACATTTCATATCGCTTTGCAACGTTACGCCCTGATATTTAAACGACGTGACTGTGTCAAGCAGGACACAACTAATGCTGTATCCGAACATTTAGGGTCTGTTTGTCCTACTCATCTGCATTAACTTACATTTTTATACATTTGCAGCTAGCTGCCTCACACCAACTAGAAATTTTGTCTACGTCATCTTGCATCCTCCTGCAGTCACTCAACAACACCTTATCGTACACCAAAGCATCATCGGCAGACAACCGTAGACTGCAGCCTACACCGTCCGTCAAGTCATTTATGTATGTAGAGATTAACAGCGGCCCTATCACACTTGCCGGCCGCTGTGCGGTTCTAGGTGATTCAGTCCGGAACCGCGCTGCTGCTATGGTCGCAGGTTCGAATCCTGCCTCGGGCATGGATGTGTGTGATGTCCTTAGGTTAGTTAGCCGGCTGAAGTGGCCGTGCGGTTAAAGGCGCTGCAGTCTGGAACCGCAAGACCGCTACGGTCGCAGGTTCGAATCCTGCCTCGGGCATGGATGTTTGTGATGTCCTTAGGTTAGTTAGGTTTAACTAGTTCTACGTTCTAGGGGACTAATGACCTCAGCAGTTGAGTCCCATAGTGCTCAGAGCCATTTGAACCAACCTTCGGTTAGTTAGGTTTAAGTAGTTCTAAGTCTAGGGGACTGATGACCTCAGATGTGAAGTCTCATAGTGCTAGAGCCATTTGAACCTATCACACTTCCCTGGGACTCCCCTGACGATACCCCTGCCTGTGATGAACATTCGCCGTCGAGAACAATATATTGGGTTCTATAAATTAAAACACAGAAATATATCACACCAGGAGCTAGACAGCAATAAGTGAAGCCATTTGATGTGGCAGCTTCGAAGAAATCATGCCCGCAATTGTGTGAGGGTGAATGAGGCTCACATTTCGTGCACTTAATTTTGTGTACTTATTGTAACACTGTAACAATTATTATGACACGCACGTTTTCAACAACCTATTTTTTTATTTTCTTACGGTCTAGGTTTCAAGGTATCAACCAATCCACGAATACATTACCTTATTGTACAAGAAAATGACATAATAGCCAGACACCTATGCCGCAGGAAAATGAATTTGTTGTGGTAATGGGGGAGGAGGACGAGATTAGTGTTTAACGTCCCGTCGACAACGAGGTCATTAGAGACGGAGCACAAGCTCGGATTAGGGAAGGATGGGGAAGGAAAGCGGCCGTGCCCTTTGAAAGGAACCATCCCGGCATTTGCCTGAAATGATCTAGGGAAATCCCGGAATACCTAAATCAGGATGGCCGAACGCGAGATTGAACCGTCGTCCTCCCGAATGCGTTGTGGTAATGAAGTCATTGACAACTGTGCGCCCATAAAATGATTCAGAGAAACGACGGAAGAGTTAAAAAAGAAAAGGTAATAGGTAATGGATTCGCGCGAATATTAGTTCACTATTTCAACCACTGAGCCGCCTGAAAAGGTTTTATTGATAAATGATGTACCATTCATCTTTCTTACGTCTGAACATGCGCACGTAAAGTCAACATTCTTCTGTAGCAGAACATTTCACATGTATTTGTTTATCTTCGTTATTTAGGTTCCACAGAACGGTTTCCTCCGGGTCCAGAAGTTACAAAGTTTCTTTGTGACTGCAAGGTTGGTGGTCGCTACAAGGAAACTTCTTGTTCCTCCAATATCTCTCTGATAGCAGTCCACTTAACTTTCTTTCTTACTTACCATTACTCAAATATTTGCCGATTTCTGAGTTTTGCTCTGTGTATGTTTCTACGTCCTATCGTTACGTAAAAGTAAACACTACATTTCTAACATCTACAGAAAAAGTTTCTTCCATTATAAATTTCAGTGTAATCACATCTGAAGTCTGTACTATCATTAGTTGTTGTTCTTAATTACTACTGTCGCTCCGAATTGTCACTTACTTCTATTAATGTTGAAACAAGAGCGGGTTGGTTTCCTACTTGTATTAAGTTCAATTAGGGCTTTCTTAATGAAAAAATACCATCAACCACCTATGGTGCCAACGCCTGTTACTAGCATTTTCGATTGTTTATCCCTTCTTGTACATCCTGAGGTTAAGTAAGTACAACGAAAGCAGTTCGCCCTCTAAGCTCGGTCAGTGTACTAGATTTCCGCCTCAGCAGTATCGGCACGCAAGCACGGCCTTTCTGGTATCAGAGGACCTCTGACTTCCTGATAGATAATGCTTTTGAAGTAGCCGAAGGATCTCGTAACGTTTTTAAGAAGTCTTCTGATTCATACTGTGAGTATATTATTCAATAACAGAAATACGTGACGTTCGTCCTTTTTAAGAATTATCTGTGATGGTTTTATTATTGCCATGGCTAAGAGAAATCATTCAATCTGTGTAAACTATGTACTCCATACATAAATGATGACAAAAATGAGCGAAGAATGGGGTGATCTTAACAGTCTCGCTTAACTGACTAAAACCTTGTACACTTCAGCAGTAGAAATACTCGAAGCCCAGGATAGCTTGCCATGAAGAGCAGCAAAACTGGGGCAGAATATCGTAGACGTAGCGCTGTGCTGTAATGGTGCCGCGGATGACAACCACCAAATGGTTCCTGCTATGAAATGAAACGACACCCCGGAACATCAGTCTTGGTTGTTGGGTCGGATGGTGGGCGACACTCAGGTCGGTATCTCACTGCGTTCGGGCCGCCTCCAGGCACATCTTCAGTGGTCATCAGGGATCAGTTCGAAGTAGGACTGTTGAGATTTTTAAAACTATCTGCAATCCGATATGTCGACATTTAAAAAAGTTCCGTTCTTGGCCCTCAATACATCGAGAAAAGTTATCGACGTATCGACGGAAACATATCGACGTATCGGCAAAAAGAAAAAATATTGGCTGCACATTGTAAATATACTGCCAGTTTAAGAGCTGTATATTTAAGTTCAAATGGCTCTAAGCACTATGGTACTTAACATCTGAGTTCATCAGTCCCCTTGAACTTAGAACGACTTAAACCTAACTAAGCTAAGGCCATTACACACATCCATGCCCGAGGCACGATTCGAACCTGCGACCCTAGCAGCAGCGCGGTTCCAGACTGAAGTGTCTAGAACCGCTCGGCCACAGCGGCCGGCTATATTTAAGTACTGATTTATTATTAGATAGTCTGTACATCAACAAGCTAGCAGCCTGCTTATCCCCCTCAGAGCAAGAACTGAAAGGGAAACGATGCACGTTTACGCTTGGCGATAACCACTTTGCTATTGTTGTTGTTCGTTGTTGTTGTGGTCTTCAGTCCTGAGACAGTTTTGATGCAGCTCTCCATGCTACTCTATACTGTGCAAGCTTCTTCATCTCCCAGTACTTACTGCAACCTACATCCTTCTGAATCTGCTTAGTGTATTCATCTCTTGGTCTCCCTCTACGATTTTTACCCTCCACGCTGCCCTCCAATACTAAATTGGTGATCGCTTGACGCCTCAGAACATGTCCTACCAACAGATCCCTTCTTCTAGTCAAGTTGTGCCACAAACTCCTCTTCTCCGCAATTCTGTTCAATACCTCCTCATTAGTTATGTGATCTACAGTTTTTACAGTTGAGGTGAGTTTTGAACTGACGACCCTCCATACAACAGTAAAGTATCATAACCACTGCACCAAGTAGACTGTGCGACCGCTCGGCTAATCCCGCGCGGCTTATTACAGTAAATTGAATTGACAATACTTAACTTAGCGGATTGACAATGAGGTGTCGCAAGCAAATGGCGACATGCAATGTTCTTCGATACATACAATTTCCACGCAAGCAAATAATACTGTTCACAAGTCGCGGATCGTCTTCTAGGGCGGAACGGCGCTTATATTCTCTTCGCATAGGGGCTGCTCCTGTCGTGGTGAGGTCCTAGTCAGCGTACTATTGGCTGACGTCGTCTCAGTCTTTTCTGCGGTTACGTTCGAGGCCGACGTGGCGGCGCTTGATTTGACGCCGGAACAAGAAACAGCACACTAGTTGCGTTAAAATAATTTTTTTAACGCAACTAGTGTGCTATTTCTTCACATCAAAATTAACTTCTGAGGTCATCAGTCCCCTAGAACTTATAACTACTTAAACCTAACTAACTTAAGGACATCACACACATCCATGCTCGAGGCAGGATTCAAACCTGCGACCGTAGCGGTCGCGCGGTTCCAGACTGTAGCGCCTAGAACCGCTCGGCCACCCCGGCCGGCACCTTCACATCGGATATTTTGTTATTCCATTCACACCGCCAGCCCCCAGCGCTATATGACTTCTTCTTTGTGTCACCTATAGTTGCTCCACACAGTCAGAGAGAGAGTGACGGGATGTGATGAAAGCTCAAAAAGTAGTAAGACTCCTTCACACAGCGAAAGTAAAATTACGTTCTACTACAATTTCAAAAGAACAGCTTCAAATATTTATAGAAAATTGCGAAAAAATAATATAAAGTAAAAATATCGATACTCGATATAACCGTTTCGATATCGATTTATCGGTGAAGAAAGTTCGCGGATATATATCGAAGTTTTTGGAAAAGACGTCGACATATCAATATTTCATTAACAGCCATAGTTGGAAGCGGGACTCTTCACTTAAAAGTATTTTGCTTCCATGAGATTCCAGACAGAGGACAGTGGTGGGATACCAACTGGACTGGGGTGTCTTTTTTTTTCACAGCAGGACCCCTTTGGTTGACCTCTGCGGCACGATTACAGCACACCGGTATGTCGACGCACCATTTTGTTGCCCTTCGCGGCAAACTATCCTGAGCTTACATTTCAGCAAGATAATGTCCCCCATAGCACGGCGAGAGTTTCAAAAAAATGTTCAGATGTGTGTGAAATCTTATGGGACTTAACTGCTAAGGTCATCAGTCCCTAAGCTTACACACTACTTAACCTAAATTATCCTAAGCACAAACACACACACCCATACCCGAGGGAGGACTCGAACCACCGCCGGGATCAGCCGCACAGTCCCTGACTGCAGCGCCATAGACCGCCCGGCTAATCCCGCGCGGCGCGAGAGTTTCTACTGCATGTGTTTGTGCTTGCCAAATCCTAATTTGGCCATCAATGTCGTCGAACCTCTTCCCAACTGACAACTGGACAGAATTTAGCACGGTATCCCACAGGACGACATCCAACAGTTCTCTCAATCAAGCCAAGCCGAATAACGTTAACAAATTTCTCTTCTTCGGAAACAGTATTTACCGTAAAATATGTAGAAGTAACTATCAAATGGTTCAAATGGCTCTAAGCACTATGGGACTTAACATCTGAGGTCATCAGTCCCCTACACTTAGAACTACCTAAACCTAACTAACCTAAGGGACATTACACACATCTATGCCCAAGGCAGGATTCGAACCTGCGACCATAGCAGCAGCGCGGTTCCGGACTGAAGCGCCTAGAACCGCTCGGCCACAGCGGCCAGCGAGTAACTATCCAGAGCGACCTTAAGTGGAGTGACCACATATAACAAATAGTGGTAAAAGCAGATGCCAGACTCAGATACATAGGAAGAATCTTAAGGTAGTGTAGCTCATCCACGAAGGAAGTGGCTTATAACGGCGCTTGATTGACCGATTCTTGGGTATTGTTCATCTATCTGTGAGCCCTTCCAGATCGTCACGGAATCGTTCAGACGGCACGAGAGCGTTACGGAGATGCACTATAAGCTCCACTGGTAGACGTTACAAGAGAGGCGTTCTGTATCACGGAGAGATTTACTACTGAAATTTCGGGAGAGTACTTTCCGGGAACATTCGGACAACATATTACTTTCCCTCACATAAGCCTCGCGTAATGATCACGAGTAGAAAATCAGAGAAATTAGAGCCAATATAGAGGCTGACCGAGAATCATTCTTCCCATGCGCTATTCGCGATATCCTTCAGCATTTAGCTTTTCCTTAAGCGCTAGAAGGGAATCACGTCCTAACCACGGAAAACACTCCTACAACGTAACACCGGCTCCTTCATATTTCACTGCCGGCGCGACCCATGACGACAAGTAACATTTTCCGGTAATTCGCCAAAACTCCAAAACTTCCCACAGGGCACAGCGTGTTCCATCACTTCAAATCGCTAGTTTCCATTCATCCACTGTCCACTGGATTCGCCCTTTACAGTACGTCAAGGGTAGTTTACCACTTAACTGCCGAAATGTCTGGGTTGCGGGGAGCTGCTCGACCATTTTACTCGCTCTTTTTAATTCTCTACTCACAGCCATTATGCTAGCTGGACTGTTGGTGCCACTTTGGAACTCTTGAGTGATTCTTCCCACTGATTTCACGCGATTTTTTCAACCACGATGCTCGACGGCCCCTGTCCGTTAGTACATGAGGTTCGCCTGGTCATGGCTTAGCCGTGGTTGTTCCTTCGCATTTCCACTTCGCAATCATCCAATCGACTTGGTCAGATTTAGAAGGATTTGTTATTCAGGCGACATCCAACGTTAGGAGTCACTGAGCCCTCCTGACAAACTCATTCCGCTGTTACTGCCTCTCTACTGACATCTACATCTACATCCACACTCCGCAAGCCGCCTGACGGTGTGTGGCGGAGGGTATTTTAAGTACCTCTATCGGTTCTCCCTTCTATTCCCGTCTCTTATCGTTCGTGAAAGGAAGATTGTCGGTATGCCTCTGTGTGGGCTCTAATCTCTCTAATTTTATTCTCATGGTCTCTTCGCGAGACATACGTAGGAGGGAGCAATATACAGCTTGACTCCTCGGTAAAGGTATGTTCTCGAATCTTCAACAAAAGCCCGTACCGAGCTACTGAGCGTCTCTCTTGCAGAGTCTTCCACTGGAGTTTATAATCTCCGTAACGCTTTCGAGATTACTAAATGATCCTGTAACGAAGCGCGCTGCTCTCCGTTGGATCTTCTCTATACCTTCTCTCAACCCTATCTGGTACGGATCCCACACTGCTGAGCAGTATTCAAGCAGTGGGCGAACAAGTGTACTGTAACCTACTTCCTTTGTTTTCGGACTGCATTTCCTTGGGATTCTTCCAATGAATCTCAATCTGGCATCTGCTTTACCGACGATTAATTTTATATGGTCTTTCCATTTTAAACCACTCCTAATGCCTACTCCCAGATAATTTATGGAATTAACTGCTTCCAGTTGGTGACCTGCTATATTGTAGCTAAATGATTAAGGATCTTTATTTCTATGTATTCGCAGCACATTACACTTGTCTATATTAAGATTCAATTGCCATTCCCTGCACCATGCGTCAATTCGTTGCAGATCCTCCTGCATTTCAGTACAATTTTCCATAGTTACAACCTCTCGATATACTACAGTATCATCCGAAAAAAGCCTCAGTGAACTTCAGATGTTATCCACGAGGTCATTTATATATATTGTGAATAGCAACGGTCCTACGAGACTCCCCTGCGCACACCGGAAATCACTCTTACTTCGGAAGACTTCTCTCCATTGAGAATGACATGCTGCGTTCTGTTATCTAGGAACTCTTCAATCCAATCACACAATTGGTCTGATAGTCCACATGCTCTTAATTTGTTCATTAAATGACTGTGGAGAACTGTATCAAACGCCTTACGGAAGTCAAGAAACACGGTATCTACCTGGAAACCCGTGTTTTGTGACAACACAATACTCCCCCGTCTTCTTTTATACTGGCGGTCCCGCCTTTCGTGACATCTAGTGATCAATTCCGCATTACATAAGGATGTCCAGATACTTTTGATCAGATGGTGTGTGTTGGTTGCTTCTAATACTGACTGCCGTATCCTTAGGCTCATTTTACCACAGTATTTTTACAAAGGTGTCGTACTAGGAAACAAAGTACTACTTCCCCGCAGATGTACAGGATATTGAATAAAACACTTTTTTTCTGGACGAAGTTGCTGGTGCTTCACTGACTCAGGAAAAGTGGAACCGCTACTTTTCAACTGATACAAAATATAATTTCTCTTCGTCGTCCACACGTAAAACAGCACTCTCCTAAACAACAGCTTTTTAATGTTGGACCATAAAAGCAGAGCTGTGAGTACTGGATCGGCACAGGCTGGGCCGTCGACTGTGTCTCGCAAAAACTTACATCTCCCGAAGCCCGTGAAAACTTTTCCGGTGCGATGATTTACAGTACGACAGAATTCAAGCGCGACACAGGAGTCACAACAGCCCTGTAAACTAGCAAGCAAATGTTCCGCGAAGCAGCGCGATTCTGTAGAGGACGGCCGTCACACTATGGTAGCGCGGGTTTCCCACTGACACCTCACTACAAAAACGTATCCACAGCTCGTTAAAGGTTACCAGACTTCTATAGTGTTTTGCGCTATAAAATCACTAAACAGTGTCTACGTAAAATACCGTACCCCCTGTTTTACTGGGATGTTGGCGCGCTGCAACTGTCGTCACCTTCTTCTGGAATCTCCGCTTGCAAACAGCAGTGACGTTGTCTGCTCCACGCCCTACCATTGTATTTCACCGAAATTACGAGACAGAATTTCCGCACTTTAGTTGGCGTGTCTTCTACCGGACGATATAAACGGAGTCAGCGAAATTACGGTCATGCCGTATAGAACAAAGATCGGCATGTAGTTCGGAAAGGAGACTGATCATCAGGAGCGACTGTACAAACGCGCGGAGAACAGCCCTGCCAGAGTGACAGGGCCGCCATTATTCACGAGTCACAGAAATAATTTGGTTCAAAAATGGTTCAAATGGCTCTAAGCACTATGGGACTTAACATCTGAGGTCATCAGTCCCCTAGACTTAGAACTACCTAAACCTAACTAACCTAAGGACATCACACACATCCATGCGCGAAGCAGGATGCGAACCTGCGACCGTAACAGCAGCGCGGTTCCGGGCTGAGGCGCCTAGAACCCGCTTCAGTCCGGAACCGCGCGACCGCTAAGGTCGCAGGTTCGAATCCTGCCTCGGGCATGGATGTGTGTGATGTCCTTAGGTTAGTTAGGTTTAAGTAGTTCTAAGTTCTAGGGGACTGACGACCACAGTAGTTAAGTCCCATAGTGCTCAGAGCCATTTGAACCATTTCTTTCTTTTTTTTTCTTTTTTTTTAAATACCAAGTGACGGGAGTAAGTGAACGAAAATCGCCTGCATTATTTCAACAGAGCATCCGCGTTTAAGGGAGGAAGCTTAGAAGGAAGTTTAAGGAAGCTTAGAATTTAACATCCTGTCGATATCGAAAACATTAATGATAGAGCATTAACTCGGATTCAACGAACATGACGGAAGAACATGGCCGCAGCCTTTCCTGAACAAACTAACCTGTGATTTATAGAAGCCACGGAAGCCGCACACGGGTTTAAAAACCTCTCCTCCATATTAAGAGACCCACAGCGTTAGATTACTTGAGTCAGTGAGATCGTCGGAAAAATTAATATGAGCGTTCGGAGCGATAGGTAATTTTATCATAAGTCATTAGATGCACACCAGAGATCCACACACTGGCTTAATCACGTCACAATTCGAGAAAGTAACTTTAATAGAATTTTCCGCCGATGCTAGGAAGATCACACTAATTGGGGAAGAAAACCATACAAATACCTGTGCTGTATAGTCCCCATGAATTCTCTGAATTATCTGCATAAATAGTAAATATCGTACTGGTATTCGTGAAAAGGAAACGAAGAAATAACGAAGACTAGTACAGAGCAGCTAACTATGGCAAATTAAACGGCCCCCGAAAGAGGAAAACGCAAAGTGACGCTAAGCTGTGCAGAAAATCAGTACGCTCAGTTCATGTACCCTTTCCATCATATTACAGAGCAATTAGAATGTAGAAAAACTTTCTCGTACTAAAAATAAGCTACAACAGAACTGTGAATGATCGATGATAAAATAAAGTGTCATTTCATCAATGCTCTACAGGTTCTACAGAAACAACATTAGCTAATATCCTTCTTTAGACCAATAAATACGATTAATGCCGTGCTTGCGACTATGACATATGCACACGCTAACACGCAACATAACTTTTACGTCCAGAATAAATGTATCACACGTCGCAAGTGGCCGCAAATACTCAACAAAACGATTTTTCTCATTATGTTTTATACGGAAGGGCGGACACGTCACGCAGGAAAGTTTGTCTGTAGGAACGAAGTGAGGACGAGACGAAGAAACGAAATGCGATGGTGTAGGACGTGGCTGTATACACGAAAGAGTACGGCAATCTGAGAAGTGAAGCGCTGTTACGCAGGAGGAGACAGGCGCCCTTTGTAGTTGTAGACGTACTTGGCTGTCGGTCAGAGCGCGCCGAGTAGTTGCGCTGTGCTGGAACACCGTGCAAGAACACGCCTCGCCGCCACTATTCTTAGCAAAACGAGCGAGCAACTCCGCTTCTTCGTTGCTCGGAAACTCCAGAAAACTTCACTGAGGTATCTCTGGAAAACTTCACTGCGCCTGGCATTCTAATAACAAGCAACGATTGTAGCGATTGCACTCACATACTTTTCGTGTTAATCGTATCACCTTCTTTTTCAGTTATAATTTGGCCTTAAGAAGATTGTGTACATAAACTTCATACAGCCAGTAGGAAAACAAAGCGAATGGTAATAGAATAGGCTTAGAAACAACACGTGTCAGAGCTTAACTTCCTGTCGATGTAGGGGTTATTGGAGGCGGAGGACAGACTCGTTTTGCACGACGCTTCGGGAAGAAATGGACCGTAGCTCTTTTCTACCAAGGAACAAAGAAATACCTAAAGTAATCGGAGAAAGCATGGGAAAGCAAAACAGCTGGACGGGATTTGAACCCCGTTCCCCTCAAATGCAAGCTGGACATTATTTAAATAGAGATTTTGCTGCACACCTCCCTTTTAAAATATATACAATTTTTCGAGAGCAAAGCATTCTATTGCCTGAGATGGAGCTCAGCGCATACATTGCTCCACCAATAACACCTCAAATGCTGAAATAACTTTTTTTTATTTAAGGATACGCTTTCGTCTCCGTTCTCGTTCTATAGCTACTTAACGCTACAGACAACGAAGGACAGTATATTGTAATACCACGCACGTCTGCTGAACTTCTGGTTTTGCCACCTCGCGCATTGCGTGTCATCTACGAGCTTCGCAACTTTGCTACAATTAGAAAGGATACGTACGTGAGCGAGCACATCTGTCTAAATTTGAAGACCGCTGCTGAAGGCTGACGTGCTTCCCCACGGACAACCAGTTAGGCACGTCAACATGCACGAACAATGACTGCTGCGACCTATCACACGTAACACATTCTTGTCCGTGACGACAGAACGCACTGCATGCCATTACCGTGAGCGCTTTGTCTGATGCCAGATCAACAGAACTTTCAGAATTGCGAGAGAACTTCCTTGAAAAAGCGAGTGGGGAGTCATGTCTACATCTCCTTTAGGAATCGAGGAAACTGGATTGTTACTCTCAATAGTCTATCATTTGCCGAACGATCTCTGTAAGTACCGTACTGATAGTGCCTACACTGCGAAAACGCTGAAATGTACGTCAGAAAGTTGGCAATAATTATGGTCAACACGTAGATATTTCGGACGAGAGTCAAACAAATTCGCCACTCGCTGAGCACACTGTGTTCCTGTGCCAAGCAGACTTTCGGCCAGTTCGACCTCATTAACGCGGTATTAACGTCACTATGCAAATTCGCTGTTACAGTGCCAAGCGACACTGGAATGTGTTTGTGTACACCTCTGCAGAATCCCAGATTTTCATGCCTGTAACGAGAAAACACACGGTATATTTTGAATTTTCAGCGGCTTGGTGACATGCTGTGTATTACCCAATTGAAGCCTGGAGCAACGTCCACTCGTCTCGGGATTTTAAACAGCAATTCTTTTGTCTACGATGATAATGTCCCGTTTCTCTCAGGTCTGTCACGGCGTTCTTACGGTAAGTGGAACTTTAGCTACGGTTCTCAATGAAGGAGAAATACTTTTAAAGCGTAATCTTAATATTAAACAATCAAGCAATTTTTTAATCGCAAGCAAAATAATCCGTCAGCTGCCCTCGAATAGTGCGCTGATTAATAATGCTATTACGAGGGAAGCTTGCGGGCTCCGCGAGAAACTGAGCATGGGCTTTGTTAGGCAGGAAGTACGTAGGTTGGCAGCACATGGGACACGGTAAGAAGCAGGCGTGCGACATACCCCGCTCTCGCGGCCGCTGCCGGCGTTGTACTTCCAGAAGTGCGCCGGCTGCTGGTGCTGCTGTTGGTGTTGGTGCTGCTGGCTGTAGCAGTGGGGCCCTGCCACCATTGCCTCCTGCTGCGTCGGCACCAAACCCACCACAGAGCTCTGCCGACCCGCGTAACAGTTGCCACCGATACTCTTCATCGGCCGGATCGTCGACTTATCGGTGAACATGCCGTACATCTCGCTAGCCCTTCCCTGCACTCGACATTTTTTATTCAAAGTTAGCCGAGGGCAATCGCCAAATGCGACGTCGCCGAAAGGAAATCCACACACTATCGTCCGTCGATTATCGATCGACCGAAATCAGCAGTTTATCTCCTTCGACAACATTCGAGTTTATTACAATGTCTATCTTATCTGGCGCGGCGGCGATACAGAGTAGAAACGGAGAGCGCATCGTTTATCTAGGCTGGCTACTCGTGTCTGGCAGGCATTCCCGCAGTCCGGGACTACTGCCAAGGCGGCGGGCTGCCCGACGCGTATGACGCTCTGGCCAGTGCTGACAACTGCTGGCGGCTGGCGCGCGCGCTCCCCTCCACAGCCCGCGGACGGAGAGGGGGGGCTTCCCGCCACAGCGCTCTCTCGCCCCTCCCACTACTGCCGCACGCTCGAGTATAACCAACACTACATCTCTTGGTCGTCACTGTTGCTTTCACCGTCTGTGCATTTCTGGACGAGCAATGCATACTGATGCTGCACCAAGATATCCTGGCAACGTCCTCAACTAGATTCCCCTCCAAACTATCTCCGGCACACCGCCACCACATCCAGCTCTCATATTTTCCCCTCCTAATAACTCCCCTTACCCCGCCCCCCCTCTCTATCGCTCTCTCTGTCTATCTATCTCTCCCGCGAGCACAAGACTGCGCCGTTCAAACCAACCTTAGGATTGATGACCGTTTTATTTCATTGTCCCAGAATATGCCGACAAGGGTCGGGTAAGCCAAATGAACGGAAATAAAACACTTTTAGCCAAGGCGCTGTGTTGATCATCAAGTTAAAACTGCTTTCAGTTCTCTCGAATAACCAACGCGCCTAACGTAAAATAATCTCATCTCAGCTGCAACACTGGGAACGTGGTAAGCCAGATCTTTCGCTGAACCCATCTTTCCGCAATTCCCGCAAGATGGTGGATATTGGAAAGACTAGTCAGGAGCCAGTGACAAATGTCAAGCCAATTTCAGTGACTTCCCGAAATGCCTTCTTTGGAGGAGAATTGCCTGCGAAAGGCATGTGTCCGGATTCGAATGCCGTTCCAACCCACAATTGTAACCGATGATCAAATTTATTATGAAGAGAAGACTGCTAGTTATCAAGCCAAGAACGCTTGCAGTATACTTCCGGCGTCTGAACATTACATCATTTATCTCGTTTCTACCATTAATAGTAGCTTTTATTGGAGATCTGATGGCGTGAATAAGGTGGAATAAAGCGAACATTCGTTGTGTACCTTGACAAAATGTAATCAGTGTCGAAACGCACGTACGAAGAAAGAAGGAAGGAAAATTTGAGCCGGCCGGGGTAGCCGAGCGGTTCTAGGCGCTACAGCCTGGAACCGCACGACTACTACGGCCGCAGGTTCGAATCCTGCCTCGGGCATAGATGTGTGTGATGTCCTTAGGTTAGTCAGGTTTAAGTAGTTCTAAGTTCTAGGGGACTGATGACCTGAGAAGTTAAGTCCCATAGTGCTCAGAGCCATTTGAACCATGCTGAAAATTAGAATTTGACTCCTGTCGATGGACAAATCAATAGAGAAGGAGTGGAGAAGGGTGCGGAAAGCAATCAAACGTTTCCTTTTCGCAGAAACCACAGGAGTAAATGCCTTAAGCGATTTAGGGAAACCAACATAAACACTAAGGCGACACAAGTAAAGGGATGCCTCCTAATATCCTATGGGCCTCCCTTTGCCCGGCGTAGTGTAGTAACTCGACGTGGCATGGACTCAACAAGTCGTTGGAAATCCCCTGCAGAAATATTGAGCCATGCTGCCTCTATTGCCGACCATAATTGCGGAAGTGTTGCCGATGCAGAATTTTGTGCACGAAACGACCTCTCGATTCCGTCCCATGAATGTTCGACGGGTTTCATGTTGGGCGATCTGGGTGGCCAAATCATTCGCTCGCACTGACCTGAATGATCTTCGCCAAGCTCTGGTTCTCCAGACGTCTAGGGCTCATGAAATGTCATGCTGTTATCAAAGGCACTCGCGTCGCTCATCTCCTGGTTCAAATGGCTCTGAGCACTATGAGACTCAACATCTGAGGTCATCAGTCCCCTAAAACTTAGAACTACTTAAACCTAATTAACCCAAGGACATCACACACATCCATGCCCGAGGTAGGATTCGAACCTACGACCGTAGCGGTCGCGCGGTTCCAGACTGAAGCGCTTAGAACCTCTCGGCCACACCGGCCGGCTCAACTCCTAGATTGGATTAGATTGTTTGGGAGAGGAGACCAAACAGCGTGGTCATCAGTCTCGTCGGATTAGGGAAGGACGGGGAAGGAAGTCGGCCGTGCCCTTTCAAAGGAACCATCCCGGAATTTGCGAGGAGCGATTTAGGGAAATCACGGAAAACCTAAATCAGGGTGGCCGGGCGCGGGATTGAACCGTCGTCCTCCCGAATACGAGCTCATCTCCTGCCGTAGCCTCTTAACGCCAGATTTCGTATCACTGTTGTAACGGATAAGTTCGTTGTACGTCCCACATTAATTTCTGCGGTTATTTCACGCAGTGTTGCTTGTCTGCTAGCACCGACAACTCTATGTAAACGCCGCTGTTCTCGGTCGTTAAGTGAAGGCCGTCGGCCACTGCGTTGTCAGTGGTGAGAGGTAATGCCAGAAATTTGGTATCCCGGTACACTCTTGACACTTTGGATATCGGAATTTTGAATTCTCTAACAATTTCCGAACCGCAATGTCCCATGCGTCTAGTTCTAACTACCATTCTGCATTCAAAATCTTTTAATTCCCGTCGTGCGGCCATAATCACGCCAGAAACCTTTTCACATGAGTCACCTAAGTACAAGTGACAGCTCCGCCAATATACTGACCTTTTATACCCTGTGTACGCGACACTATCACCATCTGCATATGTGCATATCGATATCCCACGACTTTTGTCACGTCAAAGTATTTAAATCTGGACGGGTGGACGTGATTTGGGCTGCCGTTGCCGGCCGCGGTGGTTTCGCGGTTCTAGGCGCCTAGTACGGAGGCGAGCGACTGCTACGGTCGCAGGTTCGAATCCTGCCTCCGGCATGGATGTGTGTGATGTCCTTAGGTTAGTTAGGTTTAAGTAGTTCTAAGTTCTAGGGGACTGATGACCACAGATGTTAAGTCCCATTGTGCTCAGAGCCATTTGAACCTTTTTTTTTTTCCGGCCGAAGTGGCCGTGCGGTTATAGGCGCTGCAGTCTGGAACCGCGAGACCGCTACGGTCGCAGGTTCGAATCCTGCCTCGGGCATGGATGTGTGTGATGTCCTTAGGTTAGTTAGGTTTAACTAGTTCTAAGTTCTAGGGGACTAATGACCTCAGCAGTTGAGCCCCGTAGTGCTCAGAGCCACTTGAACCATTTTTGAACAATTTTTTTTGGGCTGCCGTAGTGCAGTGTGTTTTTATCATTGTACCACATCGCTCAGCAAGTACCAATAACCATGAGTTATTTGTACCCTTAGGAAGTTCACTGTAGAAGCTGGTTACAGCTTTCTTGAAGACTATTTCGTACATTCGTGATTAGCATCAGCCTACATAGGTGTAGGACGTCGAAGTAATTTAGAGACGTTTTACAGGTGTTTCATCCGAAGGGTCTGGTCAATGACAGAGCGTTACGGAAATTACATGGGAATCATTCGAAGAAACAACATTTTTCTCACAGAAGTTCGCAGGGTATTTATAAAAGCAGCATTTGGGACACGATGCTGTTGAAACTACTCTGTCGCCCCCATAGTATGTTTTACGTAAGGTCAAGACCGCGTAATCAGGCTACTACAGAATCGTTTCTCTCTTAAATGGACTGGAACTTTAAGAGAAGCGACAAGTAATTGTACGTAGACTCCTCCGTTGCTCCTTGGATACTGGTTTGCCGAGCAAATAATATGTCGATGTAAATGAACAAAGAGGAAGGATCGCATGCACTCACTTAATGATTATGCCACCAAGCGCACAGTTAGGTCCTGAGCGACTGTAGCCACGTTTCTTACATAGACTTAAATGTCCTGCAGGCACTGAGATCATTGGGGCGATTGTGTTATAGCGCACTCCAAATGCGGACTCGAAGCTCTGCGGCTACTTGCAGAGAGATGCGTCAGTCGTGCACTTAAATCCGTCTTCGATAGATAAGGCTAAAAACCTACGTATGTGCGAAGAATATTTCGCATATGTCAAAAGCGTTCTGTGTGTGCTTTTTGCTCTTATGTTGCAGTGCGTGTCGTTTGTTGGCTCCCTTCAGCAACAGCCCTCAGCCTATTCCGGTTGCTAATGGTTCTTCTGGTAGACAAAAGCTTTATGGCAGTATTTCTCAGAAAGCGGCAACGCGGACCTCAGTCTGAATCGCAGAAGCTCACTACCGTACAAAGAAACGAGTAGAATTTAAATTAAGTTTCTGCTACAAAGGTTCTTGCCCTTATAATCAGAATTCATCATATTCCCCGTGGTTATCAGCCTCGCGCACCATAAAGAGAAAAAGAAATATGCGAATGTTGTTACCCGGTTTTTTCACACTGACTGCGCGCTTCTTACACAGCTTAATGGATTTTGTTCGAACTTAGTGGAACGAAACAGCATTCAGGAGCTGTCTTATCGTGGAAATATTTCTTGAAAATACAATATTATTTCAATTATTGATTATTTTCTTTTACGAAGAAAAATCTCACAGCGCTTATACAGGCGCGTTCAGTAATAAATGAGTGTTGTACACCTATATCGTCCAAAAGCTCAAGAAGTCTATGACCTTAAAACACGTATTGTGCTTAGTCATTTAAAAATTTCGTTATGCGTCAGGCTACTTCAATTAAACTAAATTCAGCGATCAAATAACTTACGGGAATGCATCTGGTTGACATCGACGACACCCGCTGATATTTCAACAGCAGCACACCGTATCATACGTTGTATACGAGAGAAACTCAGCTCTTAAACTCAACGAGTTGAAAAATAAGAAATAAGTGTTTGTGAATGTGTAACGGTAATAGGCGCTGTGGGTACAAAATACTCGGCCACTGGTTCTATTATATTCTTTACTTACTAGTGATGCAACAGATACTGCCGACGTTCGCCATTAAAATGCAATCGGCCAATGTAATTTCTAACGAGAAGGTTCGCAGAATAACAAGGAAAAAATAGAAAAGTCAAGTACTGCATTGCTTGCTGTTTTTTTACCTCGACATTTTTTGATCTCAGCATACGCTATTTTACGATCATTGCAAAAATAACCCAAGAAGTCTAGCAAGACTTACGCATAATCGCCACATTTAAACTTGAAGCACACATATATGTAATCGATGTTCAATGACATACATACAGTATGCCCCTGCTAAGAGTCGTCAGGTGTCTGTCCTCTGGCGTTTCGCAAGATATTTTCAATTCCGGTATCTTTTAACGTGTTGGTGATCCAACGTAAACAAAGAACTCTCATCAGGTGCTCTACAGGGTGTCCCAGAAGGAATAGTCAGGGATATGGCAGGAACGGTCATTCGAAGCAAAAAGTCTAGTAAACTTGTGCTCCAAAATGCATACCTTAAGAGCTATGACTACTACTTCATCTTCGCTACTACGAAACAAATCACTTGTATTGCAAGCTCTTTGTTTTCCACGTTTTGAGAGCAAAACAGGGAAATAGTGTCCAGTAAACTTCGACTCTAACGTGCATACCTTAAGAGCTCTAAACACTTATTCAATAGAAGAGCTGTTTTTCACACGGCGAAGGTGAGCAAGTGTTCATAGCTCTTAATATGCACTTTAAAGTCCAAGATTACTAGATTTTGTTTTGTTTCGAATGATCGTCCCTGTCATATCCCTGAATATTTACAACTCCTCCTGGGATGTCTTGTACACGACGGCAGAGTCTACGCAAAACATCCTATGACTCTCATCACAAACAAAATGTTGATTGAAGGGTGACTTCTGGTGATCAATCGACAGAGCAGCCTAAAATTAGAATGATGCAATATCCAATTCAC
This sequence comes from Schistocerca americana, assembly GCF_021461395.2. Classification (NCBI taxonomy): domain Eukaryota; kingdom Metazoa; phylum Arthropoda; class Insecta; order Orthoptera; family Acrididae; genus Schistocerca; species Schistocerca americana. Next base: position 292,533,672 of record NC_060130.1, read on the forward strand.
ACCTGTCTATAGACGGTAATAGCAGATCGCATAGATAATGGCGGAGAGCGAAAAACAATCATCATATTGTGAAGACGGCGTCGTGCGACACATGTGTGTTACAAGAGTCGCTGCTGGAAATACCGATGATGATAATGATGATTGGTTTGTGGGGCGCTCAACTGCGCGGTCATCAGCGCCCGTACAAAGTCCCAATTTTTTCATAGTCCATTTTTTTCACAGTTTAATCTAGCCACTGTCACGTATGACGACGATGATGATAACGATGGCGATGATGAGGAAAACACAAACAACCAGTCTCCGGGCAGAGAAAACTGGAAATACCGATTATTCTCCGAGATTTGACGTCATGTCAATAAACATACTTGAACTGAATATACCACGATTCTTCGGTTGGGTTTAAATCACAGAGAAGACTCTTTTGTTTGAACTGATTCTACCTTCAAATAACAAAGCTGAAATTGAAAACATCGTATAAAAAACCAGATTAAGGACAACTGACTACTTTTCGAAGGTACACCCAGTGTATACTGAGTGATCGTGAATTCCACTGACAATATTTTGGAGGTTGTTCAGGGATATTTTATGAGCGTTTCGGTATCAGGTAACCGTGGTCTTCGATGGCTCGTTACACAGCAAAATTATTATGATCTATTCTAAAAATGGTTCAAATGGCTCTGAGCACTATGGGACATAACATCTGAGGTCATCAGGAACTTAGAACTACTTAAACCTAACTAACCTAAGGACATCACACACATCCATGCCCGAGGCAGGATTCGAACCTGCGACCGTAGCAGTTGCGCGGTTCCAGACTGAAGCGCCTAGAACCGCTCGGCCACTCCGGCCAGCTATGATCTATTCTGTTCATTACCCTAAATGCCTTTGATTCAGTTAATATACCTTCACAACAGTGAAAAAGCCTATGACACGCAATCGCTAAAATGCACAACACAAAACGCAGAGTAATGCAATATCGCTCAGATGCAAAAGTACTGTGATGTGCTTGCCGGCGCTGCAAGGTCAGTTCAGCTTACGTGCGATAACAGATTTAATTTTTGTATTGTAAATCCACGACGGGTCTTTTACAGCACAATACTTATAAAATATCCCTAAAAGAAAACCATGTATACAACGCGAATGTTTCCCAAAAGACATGTTCACTTACTGTGGTGTTTTCATGGCATCTCTCTGCCTACTTTTCATGTCGTCTTATGAGTTGGCGACGTGCTACCAATCGTTCTTCATTGTAAGGGAACGTACAATAACAACGGCGGGAGACTTTGAGTTACTAAACTGACGAATTCGTTGGCATTAGATGACTCATTAACGGATACACACGATTACACTTCGACTTACGGATGTCGACGTTAGCCGGCCGGGGTGGCCGAGTGGTTCTAGGCGCTTCAGTCTGGGACCGCGCGACCGCTGCGGTCGCAGGTTCGAATCCTGCCTCGGGCATGGATGTGTGTGATGTCCTTAGGTTAGTTAGGTTTAAGTAGTTCTAAGTTCTAGGGGACTTATGACCTCAGAAGTTAGGTCCCATAGCGCTCAGAGCTATTTGAACCATTTTTTTGTCGACGTTACACTACAAGGAGCCAATGTGGATTGTTTGCCAAGATTCATATGTACTGGTTAGTTATTACTCTATTTAGGCGGACAAAGCTCGTAGTGTAAAATGACGATACCTAATGAAGTTTGCACTAAAATCCTAAGACAAACCCTAGTGTGATTCAGAACATCTCTGCTGTCTGTTTGATAGTAAAAATAGGTACCGTTCAGTATGCGAAATGAATACGGGTTGTTATTAATCATCTATTCCGACAGTGTTGAAACCACTGTATTTGTTAATTTAGTGATACCTACTTTATACTTACTTCAATGAAAAGAGCAGTTCCATTGGGCATCTCGCTTGGAAAATATTCGTGGTGGCCGTTTTGGGTGATCAGCTGTGTATACACAGACAGGGTGTTGCACAATTTATGTTAACCACTCCTAGAGGTAGTAGAGGAGGCTCAGTAGATCAAGTTTTACACAGCAGCCCATGTCCGGAAACAGTTCGTTTTCGCGTTACAAGGAAAACAAGATGTACGTATATCAATCCTATTTACTGTGATATTACAACAGCTGTTCGATATGACGACCACCAAGTTCAGTGCACAGTGTATCTGCGCAATAAGTTCGCATAAGTTCTGTCCAACATACGTGGTTAAGGTTAATCACTTCTGCCGCACTCGTGATCCATGCAACCTGATCTTCCTCCGACTGGACAGGGTCTTGGAAACAAGACCCTGCATGTAGCTCCACAAGAAAAAGTACAAATGGGTTAAATCTGGGGATCTAGGCCGTCAAGCATGTGGCCCACCTCGACCGAGCCACTTGTCCCCGTAGACTACGTTCAGATAGCTTCGGACGCGAACTGCAAAACGTACTGCCGCGCCGTCATGATGGAACCACAATTCGTGTCGAATGTCCAATGACACAGCCGGCCGAAGTGGCCGTGCGGTTAAAGGCGCTGCAGTCTGGAACCGCAAGACCGCTACGGTCGCAGGTTCGAATCCTGCCTCGGGCATGGATGTTTGTGATGTCCTTAGGTTAGTTAGGTTTAACTAGTTCTAAGTTCTAGGGGACTAATGAGCTCAGCAGTTGAGTCCCATAGTGCTCAGAGCCATTTGAATTTGTCCAATGACACATCTTCCGAAAACTCCGCCAGCACTTGCTGTGGGAATATCAAGTAACTGGCACCCGTTAGGTGCGGAGGAATAATGTACGGCCCAATCACACGATCATCGCAGATACCTGCCCAGACATTGATGCCGAAGGTGTGCTGAAAACTTCGTGTACATGTGGTTTTGGGGTTTTCTTGATACCGAAAGTGGCTGTTTCGTGCATTCAAAACACCTTCCCAGTTGAAATACGCTTCGTCGGTGGAAACTGAGGAAAATCCACACAACGGCGTAAAAACTAAGTACAGAAATTGATACGTGGCACAATATCCGCCAGGAGCATGGCGTGTACCTTCTGAAGGTGATGTGGGTGGAGTTTCTGTTCATGCAGAAGACGTCAGACTGACGAGTGAGACAGATGCAAGTCACGTACAATTGGCTCGAGTACTCTTCGATGCGTTCTTTCAAATTGATGAAGGGGTTCCTCTTGCAATAAGACCGCCACAGTTTGCTCTACCGTTTGTGAATTTCCCACTTTCCAGCAGCCGTTGTTCTACACCAAGTCCCCTCTACCACCTCAAGAATTGTGTAACATGAATTGTGAAATAACCTATAGAGATGGGTAAATAGTGCAATACAGAAGGGACGGAAAAAAAAATCTCTTGCAATTCTGCCAGTTAAGGACTAGTCACAATCTTCAGACGTAATTTGTAAAATTAAAGAGTCGTAGAACACTTTAAAAAGCATTACGTGCTGTTCAAAAATCGCGTTAATCTCAGACGAAGCCAATAGCTTTGCCGAGTCTGTCGACATACTGCCACCATTGTACGTTTAAATGGCGCTGAGCAAAGAGTGAGGCATACGTTTCGAGTTACCCTCTCCCATTACCGAGCAAACACAGCGGTTGCATTTCGCTGACAGACAGTAATAGGAAAGCTATCAACGGAGGTGAGTCGTCGGATCACATACAACCAGAAAGCTTCCCCTACCCGCCTGCATCACGTAGCTGTCTTACAAGTTTTCATTTTCCAGTACAAAAGCACTTTTTAAAATAGTCTACCTCTTTAAAGCTGAAACTGTGGTATAGAACTCAGGTAATCGGCAGGAGCAAAACAATGACGTTCATTCCCTTCGCGGTCTGGCGCAGAACAAACATACCACTGAATAGTAAGTGGACCTAAGTACTGGAACATCTTGTATAGTCAAAAGTAGTCAACTGAATGGACTCGTGTCAGAGATGACCTTTGTTCGTCTTTGCGTTTATGTACCAGTGTTTTCACTCAATCTACTTGCCAGCGTGTACCTGTTATTGTACCATGTCTTGTCGTGTATCGTGCTATGTTCCTCGCACAGAGTGTCCAGTAACGATCAGTGCAGTATAATGTGCGAGTTTGTTTTACCCTGAAGTGGTCTAATAAAGTGCACAGTAATACGTAATCAGTGTTCTCAATAGAAGTAATTTGTTGATAGTATACGCATGCGTTAGAACTCTCAACAAGATGTAAAAATCAAAGCTCGCACGCTTAAATTCGAAGACGCTGATAGCTCTGGAAACACCTGAAATTGCAGGTCGTCTAAATGGTGGATGACACACTTGTTCTGGTCGTGTTACCACATAAAATAACAACAGTATGACGATGTATTTGCCCAGAAGATGTGCTGTAACATGAAGGGATCGCTCATGACTGTCAATACGAAACATTTTGCCCCTCCTCGGAAGTAACTTAGTAATATACCAAAATCTGCATCCTTACGCGACGATTTAAGAAGTTATTACGTCTTCCCGAATACGAGTGCACGGGATCAGTTCGTTAACCTCAGTGGAAGAAGGTCGTGGCTTCCTGACAATGTCAACGGGTCGACAGATTTCACAGCATGACAATTCTTAAAGCTGGCCGAAATAAAGTCAGCGTCAAACATTTTTGATACATTGTCACGTACTATCGGTCACAGATGCGAAAACAAAGTTTCCAACAGGTCATTCAACGGGTCTTATCTTCTCTAGCTACATGTCAAGTGTCCTTTTTATCCACATTGATGAACTCTTCAGCTCGCCTTGCCGGTCTCTTACATCTTCATTTATTTTTTCCCCCTTCCTTATGTTATTGACGTCAAGAGAGAGGTTTGAAAGAGTTAAACCTATTGAGGAAAACTGTAGTAAAGACGTACTCTGCCGGATACAAACGTCTCTGTAAAAACTGAGAAGATAATGCGTTTACGAAACTCATGATAACAACTAGAGGCACAGCAACGCGGACGGATCGCCCCATGACACCAGAATCGAGGTGTCGCTGCGCGTCAATATGATAATCATATCCACTGATGTTGAACGGTTGATATCATAAACAACTCTGAGAGTAGCCCGACGCTACTAAAAAAACTTTCGGATAAAACTGAGGTAGGTGACACAATAAAGGCAATGTCCATTCTCATAATACAAGGTGGACATAATGAAACTAATCCGGAAATCGCTCCCAAAACACAATCTCACCATTATGCAAAAGCTATTCAACGTAGTGATAAGGATTTTCTGATGCACAATTGCTCAAGTTCTACGAGATCACATATCCGGATAGGCAGAATCAGGCACCAGCTGAAGGAATGAACAACTGACGGTCGGGATGCCCAATGCCATTTCATTCAGAAAACGACGCCACAAATTAAGACGCGAAGGCTGCTTTTCTGCGATCTATATTTCACTCGAGTTTTCTGGTGTTCGGACTCGTTTCCGGTAGTTTTCTGATTATGTCTTTGCTGTTTGGACTTCGTAGTCATAAAATGTCCATAACGCTTTTCGGAGCAATGTTATTTTGACTACCCAGTGATAATAGTCTACATAAATACTGACGTTTGATAGAAACTGTTGACTTTAAATATTAATTTCTCCCTTTTCACTACACTACTACATGTACTGCAAGCTGCCAGAAGACCAAGCTGTGCTCAAATTCATAGTTGGTTGGTTGGTCTTAGATAGAAACTTTTCGATGCTTTGTGCATGACAGCTTGCGATCTGTTCAGTGGTGATATAGCTATCTGTTATCAACAACGTAGTTATCCTTTCGTGCTGGCCGGAGTGGCCGTGCGGTTCTAGGCGCTACAGTCTGGAACCGAGCGACCGCTACGGTCGCAAGTTCGAATCCTGCCTCGGGCATGGATGTGTGTGATGACCTTAGGTTAGTTAGGTTTAATTAGTTCTAAGTTTTAGGCGACTGATGACCTCAGAAGTTAAGTCGCATAGTGCTCAGAGCCATTTGAACCATTTATCCTTCCGTCAACGCGTCTAGTATGTTTTAGGATCGGCGTTACAAATGAATACGTGTAAACAAAATAACCATTTCAGACTGCACCTTTGCATTAAACATACGTCCTTTCTAACTGTACACACAATTTGTTTAATTATACGGGTTTATCGTATCTTTGTTAAAGCCAGTTCGTTGCACTAAACTTAATTTACTCTTCATTACAGCTTTTCTGTATCCATAGTTGAATCACACAGACCCCTCTGGTGGTTTCTCCTTTTTAAGCACACGAAGTAACACGCAGGTGAAAACGAGGGATGTTCGGGATCATCCAGTCTTGTCAACTGTCATTTTGTGGGATGGAACACTGTCGTGCAAAAGATCTATGTATTATCGGCCTTGCACGTAGGTTTCTACACGGCATCCACACAAAAATACATTTCCAGTACTATGCTTTCACAGTTTGATCACGCGAAATTCATTATAAACCTACGTTCACCGTGTTTCTCAAAACACAAATTCTTCCCAATTTCCTTGACCCAACATGTCTCAGCAGGTATGTTTTTGAAAAACAGCGGAACTTAGGCCAATTAACTTGGAGAATCATAAATCAAGGAATATTTATCAAGACGTAAATGTTTCTGTTTTATGATTTGTGACACAAAGAATCATCAATGAGGGATTCGCGTGATACTCCTGAAATCGCAAGTATTTCGTGAGTTTTCCCGCTTTCGTTACGTGTTTGGATCTTAAGCAAAATACCATTCACTGTCAGTCGTGATTTTATCAGAGGTGCAAGGACCATTTTCAGCAGCGGAAAAGTAAATCTGTAGTGTATCGATTTCGCATACATGCTTTTGCTACCCATTCCAACTTTTAAGCAATGTCCGATTAAGGCTGCATACATACGGTGTGAGGTTTCTTCTGTCCCCTCTAATCTATACCACGACCCCGATGCTTACCTACTGCCGTGTCGTCGTCTGCCTATAGTACGAATGGACGTCAGTATGGAGTGGCTCGTGGCAAGGACAACGTTCTCCTAGCCTTTAAAGTACGATTTATGAATCGGAGCCGCTGTTTCCCCTCAGTTCCAGTCCTTCCATCAATAAAGGCTCTTTGGCTGTACCAAGAAACGAAGCCCAGTCCTTCATGTGGCAGTCAGACGTACTGAGCACTCAACCACGAGGCGGAGTTTTACCATCGAACAGTCGCTACAAATGACTTCATCATCATAAAACACTAAAGGCAACACGTAGTTGATGTTGGAAACATTCTATTGTCTCTCGCCATCTTTGCCATTTGTTTAGTTGCTGCAGTTCATTTCACTGATTGCACTCTTGTAACACGGATGTTCTTGGACTGCATTCTGATTATTTTTACGGAATTATGTGGAAACACGTGTCCAATTAATCATTTTCTTCTTCTCTGTATCATTTTAATCAATGTCCTTTTCTATTTAATTTCTTTTACTTTTTATTCACTAGATTTCTTGCAATCCATTTTTCCTCATATATATCTCTATTGCTCCTAATTCTTTCTTTTCCTATTTTCCTCTAGTTCACCCTTCACGACCATAATTTACAATGCTCCAAATTCATTTATTGGTGTTTTTTTTTCTTTTCTGTATTAAGGTGGGTTCTTTGTTAATAAATTACTCTTACTTCTGAAGGCTTGTCCGGTCATTGAAAGTATTCTATTAATATCCTTTATATTTCTGTTCTCATCTGTCATTGTACTTCTCAAGCAGCAAAATTCATTTAGTTGCTCTACTAATGTATCTCCCATCTTAATGTCTGCTCTTATCAGTCTTTCCTATCTATCACGAGAACTCTTGTTTGTGTTTTTTTTTCAGTTTGTGGTAGTCCAAAGGACCAGACAAAAAATTTCTCGAAATCTTTCGACTCTATGATGCTACAAATTCCTCTCCAGCTTGTTCTAGCCGTAACGAAAAGCACAGCCATGTGTGACGGTCTGCGTGAATGTCGTCCGCCTCCGAGCACCATTTTCTAGGTGCATCACCTAACTCGTTTTGGAAAGTCCACTTCAGGAACCAACTGTGTTTCGGTCAAAATAGATTTTAAAATACAAAGAGATAAACTTGCAGGTTTCGTGATCTTGTTGTTATCTGTAGCAAATAGCTGAAAACTGTTGGCATGACACCAAGCAACAGTCTCCCAAATCGCTGAAGTTTGCCTGGCCACCTGCCTTTGCCGGACAACAGAGCGCGCACGTGCGTTCAAGGTGCTGCGATGCGCTGCTCGTGGCTCCTCGTTCTCAGTGAGCGTATTTGCGTATATCTTTACGCTGATTCCACGTACTGATAAGAGTCACACAGGATATGCGACGGAAATTAGAATTGCTGGAAGCGCGCCCTTTAGATCCGCCGGGGCCACCTGACCGCTGTTGCAGCTTCCTGCAGACTCGCCACTTTACATCAAAGATGCCGCCCAACATTAGCTGGTCGTCGTTACACACTAACTGAAAAAGGAGCCACAAAGGGCGTGCAGTCGGTCAGCCAAAGGAGAGGTGGGCGGAACAATTTACGCATTTCCATTTTCTCTAGCTGTATTTGCGTGTATATGCTATACTTGAATGTCTTTTCAAAGGTTCTTCTGTTATCTCCACGTTTACAAATAATACAAATTCAAAAGACGAATCCAGATAGAAATGCTTATGAAAAGTGAAACGTATTGTCAAAGGTTGTACACCTCATTCGAAGCCCATAATCTACACTGCAGATAATATTGGTTACCCTGGCCAAAACATAGGTTCAAAAAAATGGTTCAAATGGCTCTGAACACTATGGGACTTAACTGCTGAGGTCATGAGTCCCCTAGAACTTAGAACTACTTAAACTTAACTAACCTAAGGACATCACACACACCCATGCCCGAGGCAGGATTCGAATCTGCGACCGTAGCGATCGCGCGGTTCCAGACTGTAGCGCCTAGAACCGCTCGGCCACTCAGGCCGGCAAACATAGGTTTACATCGCTATGTTTTGTAAGTCACTAGAGAAAACAAACCTAAACTATTCTGCCGCCAGTAAACACCATCAAACGAACTCCACCCGAAAAACTCCATGATATTCCAACATCAGGTTAACTGAAAATGGAACACATTTTTAAATGGATTAGTATTACGGAAGGAAATCGTCGCTGTCTCACTGAAGGTAATATCCTAGCATTCGCCTCAAAACGATTTAACAAACCACAGAAAAACTAAGGTACGTCGACAAGGTCAATGATTTAAATTTTTATAAACGAAAAATACGGAATCATCGTGTGATGACGACGATTGTGATGATGCTATGGCGGTGTGGGTCCATGACATCAAGGCCTTTAGCATCCACATTAAACTGTTATGAGACGAGTGTGAAAGAAGATCGCAAAATTATGAAGACGTGTGCTACAAAGAAACACATAAATAATGCCGCAAATACATGTCCGCGTCCACACACACACACACACACACACACACACACACACATACACAAAAGAAACAACAACGGAATAATGTTGTCAGATTTAAAACTTAGAGTAAAAAGGGAAAAAGTTGTGGAAAGAATTAAAATAAAACAGCAAACAGCTGCGGGTGGCTGATCGGTGGGATAAAAGGGATGAGCTAGCCAATCGGCAACCCACTAAAATGTCCAACCTACAAAATTAGGCTGGAATCCAGCCACGTCGCAAACTTTTAAAAAGCTTTACCATACTCGTCTCGTCATCGGCTAAAACAGAGGGCAGAGCCCCTCCTAAATTTGCTACTGCTAACTTATCACAATATAGAAGTTAAAATGCGGCACACAGGATTTGCACGGAATAGGCATCACAGACTGGGGCGTCCTCTCGCCGGAGTGTGAAGCCGTGTGTTATGGGACAGAGCCACTGCATCCCGCTTGTGTGACTGGCTAGACGATCGTCATAGCCGGATAGTTGGCTTCACCAACCGCAGTTTGCTGTCCTTCATTGCCAGCCATCACTCCTTCCACAACTGCACGGATCTCCGACTCAACGAAATGAGAGCCTTCAAGGGAATAACACATGCAGCTCAACTCACGCAATGGAAACAGAAGTGTTGCGTAGATACAAGAACTATCACGCGACGATCGTCGTCGGAGACTTATGATCCAATCCAAGTTGTTATACTGAAAAACAGCTCACCGCGGTATTACCCGACAAGTCATATCGGAGTGTGAGCATCGCCGAGTTTAGGATCGAGGGAAAGAAAGAGAGACACAGAAACAAGTCACCACGCTGGTGTTCCACTACGCGTTTACACCGGCAGGTCCGTTAGTTCGACAGTATACTTCACAGTTAATGTGTATCAAAATATTCCTCACAGTGTAATGCAGGGGCGGGCAAACGTTGCATGTTGCTCATGAGCACACAGCGCTGCACGTGTGCTGCTCGCGTGCAATCGTCGAATGGGACAGTGGTGACAGCTGGCAGGTCGCGGCAGTGTAGTACCAGGCTAAGCTGTGGACGTTGAAGCGAAGCGACCACTACGTAGTGAACGTTGTATTTCAAGAACCGGAAAATGCAAAGTGATTCAAGGAAACGGAGAAGTGGAGATTTGCTATCTTTTAAAAAGGAATGGGAGAATCATTTTTTCTTTGTGCAAAAACGTGAAAATTCGAAATGTATAATATATGACAGTATTCTCGCTGGTCAGCGGAAGTTTAATATTGAATGCCATTATAATAACTTTCAATATGTTCCCGTATGTAGTGCAATAAAAGAAGAAATTCTCAAGCGATTTGGGGATATATCATACATATCCCAAGGTTTTGAATAGTTCTGGAGACAATTTGTACCCTGTAGATTCTACAGCGTAATTCTCGTATGAGAGACAAGTTCCTTTTGGCATTTTTATCACAACTTTCCACAGCAAGAGTTTCCTCGTCTCCATCTTGAAGCCGCGAAGATTATATGTTTGGCTCGACATACGTTTGAGAGAGATTTTTTTCTGTTATGAAAATTAATAAGTCTCGGTTAAGAGCAAACATCAATAATGAAAATTTACGTAACTGTTTACGTTTCTCTCTATGTAGAAATTTTGTTCAAGACATTAAACGTATTGTAAACTCCACCTGTGATAATTAAATACGACGTATCGTAGTTAATAGGTACTCTTTCAAACCATGATTTCTTTCAAGCACTCGTACCAACCTTATTCCTTCATTCAAAAAAGCAGGCCAGGAAACAAAACGCATTACAGAGGAAGAAGCGGTGAGACGGTATGGTGGGGAGGGGAGAGAAGCGGGTGGCCAACTTGCCCCTGTGTGCACGCTGAACACCTGTTTACTGGACACGTGCAAGTGCACCGCATACGTGTAGGATTCCTGCCCGCCCCTGGTGTAATGTGTATAAATTTAAATTTACGTGTTTCACTTATTCGTACAAATCTGATGATGTATGCCCTCTAGGCAACTATATTTTGTAGTTCACAAGTGGGAGTTTGTTTCATCTGGGATCTTTAGTCAAGTTGTGCCATAAATTTCTTGCCGGCTGTTGTGGCCGAGTGGTCCTAGGCGCTCCAGTCCGGAACCGTGCTGCTGCTACAGTCGCAGGTTCGAATCCTGCCTCGGGCATGGATGTATGTGATGTCCTTAGGTTAGTTAGGTTTAAGTAGTTCTAAGTCTAGGGGACTGATGACCTCAGATGTTAAGTCCCATAGTGCTCAGAGCCATTTGAACCATAAATTTCTTTTTTCCACAATTCGATGCAGTACCACCTCATTTGTTATTCGATCTATCCACGTAATCTTCAACATTCTTCTGCAGCATTACATTTGAAAAGTTTCTGTTCTCTCCCTGTCTGAGCTGCGTATCGTCCATGTTTCACTTCCATGCAAGGCTAAACTTCAGACAACTACTTTCAGAAAAGACTTCATAACACTTAAATTTATATTAGATGTTGACAAAATCCTGTCTTCATTTTATATCCTCTATACTTCACACATAATCAGTTATTTTGCTGTCTACACACAAAAGCCATCTGTTACTGTTAGCGTCTCATTTCCTAATCTACTTCCCTCAGGACCACCTGATTTAATTCGGATACCTTGCGTTACCGTTGTTTTACTTTTGTTGGTGCTTAACTTATAGTCTACTTTCAAGATACTATCTATTTCCAATCCTTTTGTCGTCTATGGCAGAATTACAATGTCATTGGCAATCCTCAAAGTTTTTGTTATTTGCCCCTGTACTTTGATTCTTTTCCTGATTACTCCTTGATTTTTACTGCTTCCCACAAAGGAACCTCCCCATCGCACCCCCCTCAGATTTAGTTATAAGTTGGCACAGTGGATAGGCCTTGAGAAACTGAACACAGATCAATCGAGAAAACAGGAAGAAGTTGTGTGGAACTGTGAAAAAAATAAGCAAAATATACAAACTGAGTAGTTCATGCGCAAGATACGTAACATCAAGGAAAAGTCTGAGCTCAGGAGCGCCGTGGTCCCGTGGTTAGCGTGAGCAGTTGCGGAAAGAGAGGTCCTTGGTTCAAGCCTTCCTTCGAGCGACAAATTTTTTTTTTATTTTCAGACAATTATCAAAGTTCAGGCACTCACACATAATCAACTTCGTTCTCCAAAATTCCAGGACATGTTCAGATTTGCTTGGACATATAGAGGATTTGACGGTCTACACAAGGAAAAATTAGAAAACGTTAAAAACATATGTTTTGACAGAGCATAGGGAAACCTCTGCGACAGTGAAACTGTTGCATTCATTCGTTGCAGTATAGTGACACACTCTTATGTATTCATCACTTTTTTGGGAGTGATTATCACATCGACAAGAAAACCTAAATCGGGCAAGGTAAAACCCATTCGCCAAGTGTACAAGTTAGGTGGGTCGACAACATATTCCTGTGATGTGACGCACATGCAGTTACCAGTGTCGTATAGAATATATCAGACGTGTTTTCCTGTGGAGGAATCGGTTGACCTATGACCTTGCGATCAAATGTTTTCGATTCCCATTGGAGAGGCACGTCCTTTCGTCTACTAATCGCACGGTTTTGCGGTGCGGTCGCAAAACACAGACACTAAACTTGTTACAGTCAACAGAAACGTCAAACTTGTTACAGTCAACAGAAACGTCAATGAACGAAAGGACAGATCATAACTTTGCGAAAATAAAATTTTCGCTCGAGGGAAGACTTGAACCAAGGACCTCTCGTTCCGCAGCTGCTCACGCTAACCACGGGACCACGGCGCTCCTGAGCTCAGGCTCGTAGTTGATGTTGCCTATCTTCCACATGGACTACTCAGTTTGTATATTTTGCTTATTTTTTTTCATAGTTCCACACAACTTCTTCCTGTTTTCTCGATTGATCTGTGTTCAGTCTTTCAAGGACTATCCCTTGTGCCAACTTATAACTAAATCTGAGGGGGGTGCGATGGGGAGGTTCCCCTGTCAGTGCACATATTGAATAAAACTGAGCATAGGCTATAACCCTGCGCTGTTCGATGAAGTCGTGCATTGTCATGCATAAAAATGAAGTCAGGTCCGAATGCACCCCTGAAAAGACGCACACGAGGAAGGAATACAGTGTCACAACAACACCCATGCAACATTATATCTCGTCAGACCATAACAGCTGGACCACCAAACTGATCACGTTTGAGAATGTTCCTGCGTCCATTACGTGTTCCCACCTCTCGCCATATGAGGTACGTCCAAAATCACTACTCAGACAAACTGCTTTCCTCCGGGAGAGCACCACTTTATCTACATCTACATCATACTTTGCAAGCCACCTAATGGTGTATGTGGCGGAGGGTACTTTCGGTACCACTGTCTGATCCCTCCAACCCTATTTCACTCGAGAATGGTGCGTGGGAAGAACGATTGTCGGTAAGCCGCTGTATTGGCTCTAATTTCTCGAATTTTCTCCTCATGGTCAATATGCGAGATGTATGAGGGGGGGAAGTAGTATGTTGCCCGACTCCTCCTGAAAAGTACTGTCCCGAAATTTCCGTAATAAAACTCTCTGTGATGCACAACACCTCTGTTGTAACATCTGCCAGTGGGGTTTGTTTAGCATCTCCGTAACGCTCTCTCGCCAGCTAAACAATCCCGTGACGAAACGCGCCGCTATTCGTTGGATGATGTATCTCCTCTATCAGTTCTACCTGATAGGGATCCCAGATAGATAAACAATACTAAAGAATCGGGCGAACAAGCGCCTTGTAAGCCTTCTTGCTGGTCCACTCCCAATGCTCAAGGCACCACTGCAAACGGTACCGCATATGTAGGGGGTTATCAGAATACAACGTACTGGTCGTCGGACAAAGGGACCACCTCATGCGGTTCGCCATAACACTGTGGAGCATGAGATTGCATGCCTGGCAGTCATGTTAAATGTGGCTGCAATTACGTCCGCTGTTTGACGTGGATCCCTTCTTGCATGTTGAACAATGTAGCGGTCATCTGCTGCTGTGGTTGGTCGTGGTCCATTACCTCCTCTATTTCGGGCAGAAGTGCTGGGGATCGTGAACGCTCCCCACGCATGTGAAACATAGCTGTGAACAACACCAAGCTCCTGGGCTACACTCGTCACACTTCCTCCTTCTTCCATTTTCCCGATGAGGTCACCCAAATGTTGTCTCCGGCCCACGTCGTAATCAAGAACACCACCAAAGAGCACCAAAACTGCTCGCCTATTTACACACACTGTATTTTCCCGTTCCGTTAATCCCCACGTGTTGCCATGTCAGCCAGTTATGCAGACCTCATGCCATGTAACGTCCAACTTTCTGTGCACGACTGGGAGACCTCTGATCACACGATCCCACCCTTTCATCAATTTCCACTTCAATATGTTGCTTTATCTATCTCTTCCTTCAGTATCGCAGTAAGTGCGTAAAGTAGCGTACAAGCGGTCACCTAAATGTTAGAGCGATAGTAATAGAAACCAATGAAGATAAGGAAAAATAATATGATACGTACTGCAAACTTAGTTCAGTATTCAGAATTGAAGAAAAAAGAAAAAGAAACAGATATCATAAAGATTCACATAAATTTAATGCTATATGCAACCGTATATTATTGTCATCAAGAAACGGGACTGCCATAAACAAATAAATTATAGGAATTGATATCGTCGTGGAATGGAAAGGATGGGGAGTTCTAACATTTTATCATCATCTACAAAAACAAAACACTCAAAGATGCATAGTGCTGGTGCTGCGCAGGTTAGCTAGGTTTAATGAAGGATGATTGGAGCGCCCTGTCGACGACAAGGTCATTAGCGATAGAAGGGAAGGAAATCGGCCGTGCCCTTTCAAAGGTAGCATCACGGATTCGCCTTAAGCGATTTAGGGAAGACGCGGAATGGCTAAATCAGACTGGCTACACGGGAATTTGGAGCACCGTCCTCTTGAATACGAATCAGTATTTTACCGCTACGCCAACTCTTCGGTAGCTTGATTGAAAACAATGGAAACTGTAAGTAATGCCAGTACTTCTGTTCTTTGTCGACGGAGGAATGGTCAGTATTCAGGGATATGACAGCAACGATAATATGAAGCAACAAACTTCATATGTACATATGTCCTATTCCGAATGTCTTCCGAGATAGAAATCATTTAATGTACATTGTTATTTAGTTCCTGTATTATTCAATAAACTGTCAGGTTTACGTGTATAGAACAGTTAGTTCATTAGAACATGCGTTTTACAAAATATCCATTGAAAAATACGTGTTTTTAAAACATTCATCTCAAAGCATTATTGTACACGTCACATTACAGCTGTTGTACAGTTCATAATAAATGTTCGAATATCTCACCGTCAACTTTAATACATCTCTGGACTCTTGGGAGACCATACTGTTTTGCTTTTCTGAGTGCTTCTGCATGTTCCCTCATACGAGCAGCAGCGTCCATGATGCGCCTAAGCGGTTCATCTCGCGTATTCACCTTTCGTTTGTAAACCTCAGACTTCATCCAATCCCATAAACAAAAATCTAATGGCGTAAGGTCTAGCGATCTTGGTGACCAGTTAGTTGTACTACCACGGCCAGTCCAATGATAAGCGCAAGACACAAACACTATGTGATCAAAAGTATCCGGACATCCCCAAAAACACACGTTTTTCATATTAGGTGCATTGTGCTGCCATCTACTGCCAGGTACTCCCAGGTACTCCATATCAGCGACCTCTATATTCATTAGACATCGTGAGGGAGCAGAACGGGGCGCTCCGCGAAAAGAATGGGCTACCATCCCCAAGAAACCCTCCAGTACCTGAATGAACGTATGCCTGCGACAGTGGAAGCTATCATCAAGGCTAAGAATGGGGCAACACCATATTGCCATACTGAATTCCAGCATTATCGATGGAGGGCGCTACGAACTTGAAAGTCATTTTCAGCCAGGTGTCCGGATGCTTTTGATAACATAGTGTACGTGCACGCCACTAGCCGAAAAACAAATGTATCTTAAATTTGATCTGTCCCGGAAATCACTCGAAATAGGATTCATGTTCGTATGAAGTTTTTTGCTTCAAATGTGCGTTCCTGTCATATTCCTGAATACTGACAATTCCTCCAAGGACATTCTGTATAACAATTTAAATTAAATTAACAATCACTATAAAATGAAATTATTACAAGACGACTGAAGACAAGCTTGAAAAGGAAGGTGATAGAGAATGATTTTAACTTAAATATCCTGAAAATATCTCATACACATTCGTACGTCACGTTCCTCGTGACGCGTGTGAAACGACGAACCAGTTTACACGTTGTGATGTTTTCAATGCCGGCGCGACAATGACCCATTTCAGGACGAGCAATGCCCACAGCTGACTCGGTTGACGAAACTCGAGTAAATGAAGACGAAAGGCAGGCTCAGAATTTTGAGCCCAGCCCAACCGCGTATCTCTGAAATGAGTTGTATCGTCAGTTGACAGCCAGATCAGAATTCCATCAGTGGACTAAAGAAGGAAGATCGAGTTCTGTTACTCTATGTGGCTTACACTCGATCTTGATCGTACATGGAAAGTTAAACCAATGCCAATGTTATATTAACTAAGCCACTCGAGTACTGAGTTTGTAAAGGAGTTGAGAGAGGGACAATGTCCCAAGTTACAGTTTTTATTCCTTCCCGGTTCTGTTTTTCTTTTCCAAGATTAAACTCAGTTTACGATCCTGAGTCTTGTGATTTTAAATTGTTTGCTTTTGGAATTATTAGTTCAAATAAGCACAGTTTTACGTCTACATCTACATCTACATCCATACTTTGCAAGCCACCTCACGGTGTGTGGCGGAGGGTACCTTCAGCCCGCATCTCGTGGTCGTGCGGTAGCGTTCTCGCTTCCCACGCCCGGGTTCCCGGGTTCGATTCCCGGCGGGGTCAGGGATTTTCTCTGCCTCGTGATGGCTGGGTGTTGTGTGCTGTCCTTAGGTTAGTTAGGTTTAAGTAGTTCTAAGTTCTAGGGGACTTATGACCACAGCAGTTGAGTCCCATAGTGCTCACAGCCATTTGAACCATTTTTTGGTACCTTCAGTACCTCTATCGGTTCTCCCTTCTATTCCAGTCTCGTACTGTTCGTGGAAAGAAGGATTGTCGGTATGCTTCTGTGTGGGCTCTAATCTCTCTGATTTTATCCTCATGGTCTCTTCGCGAGATATACGTAGGAGGGAGCAATATACTGCTTGACTCTTCGGTGAAGGTATGTTCTCGAAACGTTAACAAAAGCCCGTACCGAGCTACTGAGCGTCTCTCTTGCAGAGTCATCCACTGGAGTTTATCTATCATTTCCGTAACGCTTTCGCGATTACTAAATGATCCTGTAACGAAGCGCGCTGCTCTCCGTTGGATATTCTCTATCTCTTCTATCAACCCTATCTGGTACGGATCCCACACTGCTGAGCAGTATTCAAGCAGTGGGCGAACAAGCATACTGTAACCTACTTCCTTTGTTTTCGGGTTGCATTTCCTTAGGATTCTTCCAATGAATCTCAGTCTGGCATCTGCTTTACCAACGATCGACTTTATATGATCATTCCATTTTAAATCACTCTTAATACGTACTCCCAGATAATTTATGGAATTAACTGCTTCCAGTAGCTGACCTGCTATTTTGTAGCTAAATGATAAGGGATCTATCTTTCTATGTATCCGCAGCATATTACACTTGTCTACATTGAGATTCAATTGCCATTCCCTGCACCATGCGTCAATTCGCTGCAGATCCTCCTGCGTCGTTGTTCTTTCCAGATTTGATAAATAATGTACGTGTTTTCATGTCTCCTTGCGTTTGGCTGATTCTTGCAATTATAAAGGACTTGTGTTTAGTGGAGGGTACATTTTCTATGTCTTTATTTCTCTTTAGAGAAGCAGTTCATTTTACACGAGGTATTTCGGTACTTTCATAGTGATAGAGCGGCGGTCACATACTGTCGACTTAAAGCGCAGACGGCACAGAAAGAAGGACGACTTGCAGATAAAGAGCCCGGCTATGCCGGTAGTAGAAATCGGTCTCATTATCCTGTGGATACAAGCTATTCGCCTTAGCGACCGCGATTAACTAGATCACCACACGTGCAAGTAATACTTACGATATCTAAAAGGACAGAGTAACCCACAGTTCGGTGAACGACGACAGTGTTTCGTTTCTGAAACTGGATCTAAGGCTCATTTACGATAAAAAATCGTTTGAGTTGCAAAAGCACGTGTGCCGCAGAGCGTAGTGGGGGAGCCTTCATTACGCAAAGGACATCGACCGCTGCAGTGAGCGTAGCGGGCCCAACAGAGTTGGGAGCCGATCTTTGGCTTCGTGGTGCGCTACAGGGCAACTTCGGCTCCGGCCTTAGTACGCCGCGTTACATAATGAAGCTATTCTCTGCTGTGACGCCATAGCCATATAATCTCGTCGGCGAGTGTGCCGAGTGGGTGTGTTTCTTCAGCAGCTTTCAGCGTACTACGAGGCTTTTACACTTAGAAGACGCCATGCTGCTGTCTTACAGCAAACGGTACATACAGTGTTTCGCTTGTTATCTCGGCCCTATGTACGCGACAGGTGACAAACACGGCTTGACCGAAGAGAACATCTGTACACGATCTCTTTCCCAGGTTGGAGGGCTTACATCTATGATCCTAAACAAAGTTTTTATTTCCTAGCTACCCTGACAAGGGAACCTCCCCATCGCAGCCCCCTCAGATTTAGTTATAAGTTGGCACAGTGGATAGGCCTTGAAAAACTGAACACAGATCAATCAAGAAAACAGGAAGAAGTTGTGTGGAACTATGAAAAAAATAAGCAAAATATACAAACTGAGTAGTCCACGCGCAAGATAGGCAACATCAAGGATAGTGCAGGTAGAAGGTCCCGTGGTTAGCGTGAGCAGCTGTGAAACGAGAGGTCCTTTGCTCAAGGCTTCCTTCGAGTGAAAAGTTTAATTTTTTATTTTCAGACAATTATTATCTATCCGTCGTCACTTTTTTGGCAGTGATTATCACATCCACAAGAAAACCTAAATCGGGCAAGGTAGAAAAATCTTTTTATCCATTCGCTAAGTGTGCAAGTTAGGTGCGTCGACAACATATTCCTGTCATGTGACGCACATGCCGTCACCAGTATCGTATAGAATATATCATACGTGTTTTCCTGTGGAGGAATCGGTAGACCTATGACCTTGCGATCAAATTTTTTCGGTTCCCTTTGGAGACGCACGTCCTTTTGTCTACTAATCGCACGGTTTTGCGGTGCGGTCGCAAAACATAGATGCTAAACGTATTACAGTGAACAGAGACGTCAATGAACGAATGGACAGATCATAGCTTTGCGAAAATAAAGAAATTAAACTTTTCACCCGAGGGAAGACTTGAACCAAGGACCTCTCATTCCGCAGTTACTCGCGCTAACCACGGGACCACGACGACGTTGAGCCTACACTATCCTTGATGTTGCCTATCTTACGCATGGAGTACTCAGTTTGAACATTTTGTTTATTTTTTCGTAGTTCCACACAACTTCTTCCTGTTTTCTTGATTGATCTGTGTTTTTCAAGGCCTATCCACTGTGCCAACTTATAACTAAATCTGAGGGGGGTGCGATGGGGAGGTTCCCTTGTGAGAAGCAGAAAATCGAGTATTACGCTCTTTAGTGTATCAGAACAAAGATCAAAATATTTCATTTTCTTTCAGAGTACTGGAAACTGCATGCTGGAGATACACTTGGGACCGAAGTGCTTTGCGAAAGCGAAAGTTGGCTGAGCGAGATATCCGGGTCGACGGTGCCCAGCTAACACACTTTTCACTCGAAGCTTTTCTTCCTTTTAGCTAAAATTTACTGAAACAACGCAATGGTTGCTTTTAACGTCCCGACAATGTCAAGGTCACTAGAGAAGGAGCATAAAATCTTTTGGACAAGATTGGAGAAAAGTGTCGGCCGGGCCTTTTATGAAATTACCTCGTATTTGCCTACATTTATCCAGGAGAACATAATGCAATATGGACGACCGAAGACTTAATCAATGGTCCTCCCGAAAAAGAATCCAGTGTCATAACTACTGTGGTATTTTGCTAGGGGATATAATTCCAGGCACATTCCGGGCACATTTAGACTGCACTGTATACTCAGTTATTGTGGTCATTTTATATCATTCTGAACAAGCACTGAAAATCTGATAGCGCTAAGAGAAGCAAATTGACGTAATTTGCATTCTGAACAAGCCCCTGAAAATCTGATAGCGCTAAGAGAAGCAAACTGACGTAATCTGTTAAGACCATCTGAACCTTCTAAACTGCGGTTGCGAGAATTCGGCCAATAACAATTTTTAGTGTTTTACCAGCGATATGTTCAGTATCAGCGCTGTCTTGTGTCTGTAATTAAATACTTCGCCGCAACGAGGAACAACGTTTCTATGTGAACGCATGGAATAAAAGCCATCGGTGGTTGGTTGGCTGATTCGGGGTAGGGGACCCAACAGTGACGTCATCGGTCCCGTCGGTTTAGGGAAGGATGTGGAAGGAAGTCGGCCAGTTTCAAAGGAATCATCCCGGCTTTTGCCTGAAGCGATTTAGGGAAATCAAGACAACCTAAATCAGGATGACCGGACGCGGGTTTGTACCCCCATTCTCCCGAATGCGAGTCCCAGTGTGCTAACCACTGCACCACCTCGCTCGGTCAACTGTCAGTGGCTCGTTTTGCCACACAGCTTCATTTCTGTAACATACTGCATGCAACAACTGCTTCGGTGGTTATCACTGTTACCTGTTAAAAGTGAAGGTTGCTGGTTCGGGTTCCACCGTGTGAATGAGTAAGTTTTTTCTTTCTTTTAATGTGGCTCACTGTGTGTGCGTCCCACACAGATTATGGAGCTGAAATAGTAATTTCGAAAAAAAGACCGGCATATGCAAAGGTAATTTCAGGAGTACCCCAAGGAAGTGTGACTGTTAACATCATCCATACAGGGCTATTATTAAATGATATGAAATAAAATCGTCATAACTACTGAACGGTTTGCGTTAGGAGGTTCAAACTACACGACTGGTCGCGGTGCATGATGGGAATTAGCATGGTTTTGTTTAGCGACGAAGTCCACTTTATTTTGGATGGGTTCGTCAATAAGTAAAATTGGCGTATACAGATGGCCAGCCGGCTGCTGTAGGCGCTTCAGTCCGGAACCGCGCTGCTGCTACGGTCGTAGGTTCGAATCCTGCCTCGGGCATAGGGCTCCGAGCCATTTGAACCATTTGAACAGATGCCCGTAGTATCGCATACACAAGGTATAAATGGGCAGTGCATTGGCGGAGCTGTCATATTTACACAGGTGATTCATGCAAAAAGGTTTCCAACCTGATTATGGGCCCACGACGGGAATTAACAGAAGTTGAAAGAGGAATTGTAGTTGGAGCTAGACGCATGGGACATTCCATTTCCGATACCCACAGTGTCAAGAGTGTGCCGAGAATACCAAGTTTTAGGACAACTCAATGGCCGACGGCCTTCACTTAACGACCGATCGACGAGGCGGTTGCGTCGAGTTGTTACTGCTGACAGACAAACAACACTTCATGAAATAACCGCAGAAATCAATGTGAAACGTGCGACGAACGTCTACGTTCGGACAACGCGGCGAAATTTGGCGTTAACGGGCTATGGCAGTAGACGACCGACGCGTGAGCCTTTTCTAACAGCACGACATCGCCTGCAGCGCCTCTCCTGGTATCGTGACCATATCGGTTGGACACTAGACGACTGGAAAACCATGGCCTGGACAGGTAAGTCCCGATTTCAGTTGGTAAGAGCCGATATAGGGTTCGAGTGTGGGGCGTACCCCACCAAGCCATGGACCCAAATTGTCAACAAGGAAGTGTCCAAGGTGGTGGCGGCTCCATAATGGTGTATGCTGTGTTTACAGGGAATTAAGAGGGTCGTATTCCCGGCGGGGTCAGGGATTTTCTCTGCCTCGTGATGGTTGGGTGTTGTGTGCTGTCCTTAGGTTAGTTAGGTTTAAGTAGTTCTAAGTTCTAGGGGACTGATGACCATAGATGTTAAGTCCCATAGTGCTCAGAGCCATTTAAGAGGGTCGTCCTAAACAACGATATCATGTCACTCGCCCACAGTTGTTCGCGATTGGGCCGGCCGGAGTGGCCGAGCGGTTCTAGGCGCTACAGTCTGGAACCACGCGAAAGCTACGGTCGCAGGTTCGAATCCTGCCTCGGGCATGGATGTATGTGATGTCCTTAGGTTAGTTAGGTTTAAGTAGTTCTAAGTTTTAGGGGACTGATGACCTCAAAAGTTAAGTCCCATAGTCCTCAAAGCCATTCGAACCAATTGTTCGCGACTGGTTTGAAGAGCATTCACGACAATTCGAGCGAACGATCTAGCTGCCCAGATCGCCCAACACGGATCAAATCGACCATTTATGAGAAATAATCGGTAGGTCAGTTCGCGCTCAACATCTTGCACCGGCAACACTTTCGCAATTATGGGCGGCTGTAGAGACAGCATGGCTCAATATTTCTGCAGGGGACTTCAAACGTGTTGTTGAGGCCACCCCACGTCGAGTTGCTGCACTACACCAGGCAAAAGAATGGTTCAAATGGCTCTGAGCATTATGGGACTTAACTTCTGAGGTCATCAGTACCCTAGAACTTACAACTACTTAAACCTAACTAACCTAAGGACATCACACACATCCATGTCCCAGGCAGGATTCGAACATGCGACCATAGCGGTCGCGCCGTTCCAGACTGTAGCGCCTGGAACCGCTCGGCCACCCCGGCCTGCCGATGACACCAAAATTAATCATAATTTTGGCAACAAAGTAGTGCGAACTCGGTAGTAGTTTCCCGATTGTAAACAACATGTATAGTGGTAGCAGCCAGTGCTATAATTACGACCTGAAGAAATACCACAGTACGAGTTCCGCTGTCTTCTCTATAAGTTCACGAAAGTTATTCGGCGTCTTACAGGAGGAAGGGAAACCGCGCGCTAAAGACGATACCGCGAGCGATTTGCATCTTTTGTCGTCAGCCACGAAAGAACGAACGCGGAAAAGGAAAGGGCGGATGGGGCCAGGTGAAACGCAACGCCTTAAGCGGCAGAGACGGGAGCGGCCGGCGGCCTCGTAAAGCAACTGCATTGTTTAGCCCTCGCACTACGATGTACGGCCAGTTCAAAGTGCGGCACGCGCGCAGGGAGCAATGAACTGCGCGGCGGAGAAGTCCAGGCGGAACCTGGGGAACTGGCCGCAGCGCAGCCCGGACTTCCCGAGCCAATGAAATAAAAATGCCGCGTCGTGTCGGAGGCCGCAGGAGCCGCGGCAGCGGCAGCGGCAGCGTCGCGCCCAGTTTAGCTGGCGCGGCACCGCGCTGTCTGGTGCGCCCAGTACAGTCGCCTCCAACGCCTCGCGCCGCTGCGCCGCCACAACTGTTGCTCGACCACCGAGCGAGCGCGCGCGCGCATACACACGTGAAAATAACGCTCAGAAAACTGCCACCAACTGTATACGGGTGACCTGGCGCTCTACAGTAAATCTGAAACGAAAATCCTTTCTCTGAAGAATTTGGTCCCAACCTTCAGCTATTAAATTAGCACGGAGTTCGACTTAAGCTAGTGCGCCGCACAGGTGCTACAGAAGGGCAAAGTCTCACAAGTGAACCTCCCCGTCACACCCCCTCATATTTAGTTATAAGTTGGCACAGTGGATAGGCCTTGAAAAACTGAACACAGATCAGTCGAGAAATCAGGAAGAAGTTGTGTGGAACTATGAAAAAAATAAGCAAAATATACAAACTGAGTAGTCTATGCGCAAGATAGGCAACATCTAGGACAGTGCGAGCTCAGGAGCGCCGTGGTCCCGTGGTTAGCGTGAGCAGCTGTGCAACAAGATGTTCTTGGTTCCAGTCTTCCCTCGAGTGAAAAGTTTAATTTTTTATTATCAGACAATTATCAAAGTTTAGGCACTCACACATAATCAACTTCGCTCTCCAAAATTCCAGGACATGTTCAGATTTGCTTGGACATATGCAGGATTTGACGGTCTACACACGGAAAAATTTGAAAACGTTGAAAACATGTTTTGACAGAGCACAGGGAAAACTGTGCGCCGGCCGCGGTGGCCGTGCGGTTCTGGCGCTGCAGTCCGGAACCGCGGAACTGCTACGGTCGCAGGTTCGAATCCTGCCTCGGGCATAGGTGTGTGTGATGTCCTTAGGTTAGTTAGGTTTAAGTAGTTCTAAGTTCTAGGGGACCCAAGATGTTGAGTCCCTTAGTGCTCAGAGCCATTTGAACCATTTTTTGAAAACTGTGCGACTGTGAAACTGTTGCATTCAATTGTTGCAGTTTATGTAACAAACTCTCATGTTTTCATCACTTTTTTGGGAGTGATTATCACATGCAGAAGAAAACTTAAATCGGGCAAGGTAGAAGAATCTTTTTACCCATTCGCCAAGTGTACAAGTTAGGTGGGTCGACAACATATTCCTGTCATGTGACGCACATGCCGTCACCAGTGTCGTATAGAATATATCAGACGTGTTTTCCTGTGGAGGAATCGGTTGACCTATGATCTTGCGATCAAATGTTTTCGGTTCCCATTGGAGAGGCACGTCCTTTCGTCTACTAATCGCACGGTTTTGCGGTGCGGTCGCAAAACACAGACACTAAACTTCTTACAAATGGCTCTGAGCACTATGGGACTTAACATCTGTGGTCATCAGCCCGCTAGAACTTAGAACTACTTAAACCTAACTAACCTAAGGACATCACACACATCCATGCCGGAGGCAGGATTCGAACCTGCGACCGTAGCGGTCACGCGGTTCCAGACTGAAGCGCCTAAACCGCACGGCCACACCGGCCGGCTAAACTTATTACAGTGAACTGCAATGAACAAACGGACAGATCATAACTTTGCGAAAATAAACAAAGTAAAGTTTTCACTCGAGGGAAGACTTGAACCAAGGACCTCTCGTTCCGCAGCTGCTCACGCTAACCACGGGACCACGGCGCTCCTGAGCTCGCACTATCCTTGATGTTGCCTATCTTGCGCATGGACTACTCAGTTTGTATATTTTGCTTATTTTTTTCATAGTTCCACATAACTTCTTCCTGTTTTCTCGATTGATCTGTGTTCAGTTTTTCAAGGCCTATCAACTGTGCCAAATTATAACTAAATCTGAGGGGGGTGCGATGGGGAGGTTCCCTTGTCAGAAACTGAAAGCATTCAAATGCCAAATGGACACACGATCAAGTGCCACCAGAAGGAAGCCAACAAATACCTACGTATTTTGCAGTTGGACAACGTCGAGGATGGGCACGTAAAAAGTGTGACAGAAGAGTATAGGTAGACCCCCTATAGGCGAATTCTAGCTACTCTTTCTTCTAACACTTGTGTTAACGTGCCACAGCAATGCCTCTGCGACGTGCATGGCGTCGTCGCTGGCGGCGCAGCGTACCTGTGTATCGCAGTTTGAAGGCGATTGATATTGACTTGGCTGGGCAATTTAATAAGCAGCAATTGATTGAAGGTCCAAATGTTTTTCGTGGTCTCAATCTGAACTTCACCTGTGATGTACAAGCAGTGTTTGGAGGTAGTACCTGGTTGACACTTGCTGTTGTATGGGGCAATCAAGCAGATTGTGGTGGCCTTGAAGCATTTCCAGATGCTAACATATTGGCTTGTTTTCGTATGTGATATTAATTTTAAGTCCAGTACTGCCATCTGTTAACAGCACGCGGGATCACTAATACGTTAGCGCATCTCGACGCAAGTCTTCTGTCGTGTTTGTCGAGTCGCGAATTGTCAATTCTGGTCACTAGAGCGTGAAGTTCCACTTTACAAGGTCTGCATTTAAAATGTCGAGTAAAAGAAAAGTAAGTGTGCCTCTCGAGGGAAGTCTTCATAGACTTTAGAAAAGCGTACGATTCGGTCCGCAGCAAAGTGTTATTCGATATATGCAGGTCCACAGCAAAGTGTTATTCGATATATCCAAGGAATTCTGAATGCACGCCAAAACAACGGAAATTGTCAAGCAGACGTTAGCGGGGATCCGTTCGCAGGTAATATTTAAAGGGGAGCTCACCAAAGAGTTTGATACGGAAACAGTGATCCGACAAGGTGATGGGTTGTCTCCGGGTCTCTTCAATTGTTTTTGGATAAGGTCACGACCGAATGGGAAAAATTGGGAAAAAACAACTGGACGTGTAACAGCTGCTCAACCAATAACGCATTGGAGGAATTAACTGCCTAGTATTCGTCGACAATTTCGCGATACCGTCTAGAAACACTACCATAGCTACCGAGCAGATAAATACACTAAAATACAAGCTTAAAAGCTGGACTCCACATTTTCTTTGAAGAAACAAAATACATGACAAACACCAAGGCCGTCCTACGTTACCTGAATGTAGAACACGGTTACAGAAGGGAACATCTCGCGGGAGAAACGGTACAACTGAAAACTATCGAAAGAGACGGAAACTACTTCCGGCGAGAAATGATGACCACTGCTTCCAAATGGTTCAAATGGCTCTGAGCACTATGGGACTTAACATCTGTGGTCATCAGTCCCCTAGAACTTAGAACTACTTAAACCTAACCTAACCTAAGGACATCACACACATCCATGCCCGAGGCAGGATTCGAACCTGCGACCGTAGCAGCCGCGCGGTTCCGGACTGCGCGCCTAGAACCGCTAGACCACCGTGGCCGGCCCACTGCTTCCCGCAGGACTCATGCTTTATACATGAGAAAAGCCATCTTAAGTGTAGGTCAACTAAAACACTACAACACTGTGATTGAAACAGAGTGTCATTATGTTAGTGAGTACCTCTAAATGGCAGTAATCTCAGGACTAAGATAAACCGAAAAACACGGGAGAGCGATGCCTCGCAAGATAATGGGTCCAAAGATGGTGGATGAACAGTATAGATTACGAGGAAGGGAAAACTGTGCCAGGAAAATGAAAGATTAATCAAGTCAATTAGAAAAAGAAGATGGGCTGTCAGAGAAAGAATGCACTGATTTTGGTCTGCAAAGAAGGCTGCCCATAATGTGTAACTGCCACTTAATGTGGTATATAATAATTCATGTTGTATATTATTGAGCTGGCCGACAGCAATAATTGTAATCTCAGATTTTTCGCACATAACGCAGTTATCTATAATTAAGTGATCTATAAAAAAGATTACGCAAATATTGAGTCAGATCTGACCACGATTTCAAAGTGTTGCAAAGATTGGCAACAAGCTTTAAATGTCAAAAAATGTAAAATTTTGCACTTCACTCAACGAAAAAAATGTTGTATCCTGTGACCACAGTATCACTGGAATCAGTCATCTCAGACAAATACTCGAGAGAAACAGTTTATAATGATATGAAATGATCACATAAGCTCGCTTGTGGGTATAGCAGGTAACAGAATTTCAGTTCGTTGGTAAGATACTGGGAAAATGCTATCAGTCTACAAAGAACACTGCTTACAAAACACTCGCTGAATAACGCTCAAGTGTGAGGGACCCGTACTAAATAGGACTATCACGGGATATTAAATGTATACAAAGAAGAGTAGCACTTAAGATCACAGCGTTGGTTGACCCATGAGAGAGCGTTACGGAGATGCTGATAAGGCTAAACTGGCAGACGTCTGATTTCTCGCGAAGGCCTGCTTAAAAGCTTTCAAGAACCAGCATTAAATGAGGCACCTGGAAAAATTCTTCAAGCCGCTATTTAGCGCTCTCGCAGGGATCGCAAAGACAACACCAGACTACTTACGGAGTCCACAGAAGTATTTCAGTAACCATTCTCCCCGCGCTCCATACGCGAATGGAATCGAAAGTAGCGCTAGTAAGTGGTACAACGCGAGTACTCTCTACCATGCACTTACAGTCGTTTGCGGAGTACAGGTGTAGATACAGTACACTTAAAAACAAGGTCACTAGAAGACACCTCGGCCTGTTAGTTAAAGACGGTTTTCTTTAGGCCCAATGCTCTCTGTTCTCGATGTATCTGCTTTCAGGCCTACGCGTTCATCCTACGTTTTTCCAGTCATTTGTTTACAATGCTAAAGGGCGATTCTGGAAGTCTGCTTATGTCACCTATTGCTGCCATGGCCTCTTCATGTTCGATTGGTTGTACCCAGCAATTCTCTCGTTCTTTTCCTTCCAACATCTCTTCGTCTGTTTACTGTGTTTCTTTTGCCCGTCTGTCCATCCTGCAGCCAATACAGACCTTTTCATATTTAAGATTGTTAATAATGGTTCGACATTTTGTTGTTGAAAGATTTCTTCGTGTTTTCCAATTTGCTTTTAGGACTTTATGAGTTTTTGTTAGTCTTTTATGTCGGCTTTTAATCCATGAAGCTAAGAACTTATTCTAATTCTGGGCTTCGGACACCATCCATTTAGCGAACATCCAGCACATTATATGTCCGTCTCAATAGTTGAGAGGTCAGCGCGGCTGAATGCTGTGCAAAGGGGCCCCGGTTCGTTGCCCGGCTGGGTCGGTGATTTTCTCTGCTCAGGGACTGGATGTTGCGTTGTCTTCATCATCACATCATTCCGATCGACACGCAGGTCACCAAAGTGGCGTCAATTCAAAATACTTACACCAGGCGATCAGTCTACCCGACGAGAGGTCCTAGCCACGTGACATTTCATTTGAACACATTATATTCTACTAATTACAATGAGCAACAATTATTTTAGTAAATAAAAGACGTATCTAATATCGCTCTCTCTCTCTCTCTCTCTCTCTCTCTCTCTCTCTCACACACACACACACACACACACAGATACAGAGAGAGAGACCCATATCACTGACGTAACGTCAATTTGTAGTTCGGCTTTGTAATATAGACTGTGTTCGAACATTACTAATTACCTCGAATAAAACGGATTACTGAAACATAGAACGAATTCAAAAAAGAGTCGTTCTTGTGAAACACAATTGGCTCTTTATTCACGCGAAGTAACAAGTGCTGTCAACATGGAATCTCAAATAGATTCCATATTTCTCGATTGCCAAAAGGCTTTTGACACTGTTCCTCACACGCGACTTCTAATCGAACTGCATGCCAACGTAATATCGTCGCAGTTGTGCGACTTGATTCGTGATTTCTTGCCAAACGGGCCACAGTTCGTAGTAATTGGCGGAAAGTCATCGAATAAAACAGAAATCTTATCTAGGGATCCCCAAGGAAGACTTTCATGCCCTCTGCTGTTCCTAATCTATACAAACGATTTACGAGACAATTTGAGCAGCCATCTTAGATTGTTGGCAGCTTCCGCTGTCGCGTGGCGTCAAGTAAAGTCATCAGAAGATAAAAAACAATTGCAAAATGATTTAGATACGTATCTGTATGGTGCTAAAAGCGGAAATTGGCCCTGAACATAAGGCGCTGCAGTCAAGGACTGTGCGGCTGGTCCCGGCGGAGGTTCGAGTCCTCCCTCGGGCATGGGTGTGTCTGTTTGTCCTTAGGATAATTTAGGTGACCTTAGCAGTTAAGTCCCATACGATTTCACACACATTTGAACATTTTTTGACTCTGAACAACAAAAAATGTGAGGTCTAATAAAAGGAATCTCTTAGATGCCGCTTACATGATTATTTACACGAATTTAAGGGCCGCCAATTCAGTTAAACACGTCTGATTACAAATACGAACAACAATTCGTGCCATCACATACAAAATGTTGTGAGACAGACGAACCAAAGACGGTGTTTTAAAAAAGAGACTGACTACATTACGCTGGCTCGTCCTTTCCTGGCGTACTGCTGAGCGGTATGGGATCTGCACCAGATAGGACAGACGGAGGACATCAAGAATGTTCAAAGATGGGCAGCTCACTTCGTATTATAGCGAAAAAAGGGAGAGAGAGAAACGGATATGATGTGAAACTGGGGTGACAGTCACTAAAAGAAAGGTGTTTCTCGTTGCGGCGAGATCTTTTCACGAAATTTCAATCACCAACATTTTTCTCCGAATGGGAAAATATTTTGTTGACCCTCACCTACATAGGGAAACATGATCTTCGTAATAAAACAGGAGAAATCTGAGCTCGCCAGTAAAGATTTAAGTGTTCATTTTCCCACTAGCTATTCGAGAGTGGAACTCTAAGGAAATAGCCCGAAAGTGGTTCGGTGAACCCACTGCCACGTACTTTGCAGAGTAGTCAAGTAGATGCATATCTGCGGTTCTAGGCGCTCAGTCCGGAGCCGCGGGACTGCTACGGTCGCAGGTTCGAATCCTGCCTCGGGCATGGATGCGTGTGATGTCCTTAGGTTAGTTAGGTTTAATTAGTTCTAAGTTCTAGGGGACTGATGGCCACAGATGTTAAGTCCCATAGTGCTCAGAGCCATTTGAACAATTTAGATGCATATCCACCGTAGTGGTCAGCCCAACATGATGTAGTGAGTATCTTCTGCCACGCTACAATGACACTAAGTGACAATCAAATTTTACTTGCCCTTTCTCTCTAACTTCATGGATTTTCTTTGATTTCTTCTTCATCCAAATTCAGTTCTCACATTTGGCCATAGAATTTACCTCATAAAACTTTTCCAACTCAAACATATCTTTCAGAAGTCAAGTCAGATGGTAAAATTTATTTAATTGGGTGTGTGATCCAGCAATTCGGATGCGAATTCCTCTGTTAACTTTTGCCCACTTTTGCGGTCAAGTCTACTGGCCTGAGACAATTGGAAATTTTCACGTTTGGAGTCCAGGTCTCTGCTTTCGTAATTCTTCATAAAATATGGTTCAGAAATACTGTGAAGTATATCCACTTATTGCTTTACCCTTCGTATGATAATAATAACAACTCTTTTGCGCCCCAGTAAAAGCTGACAATAATCCATTGGTCATATGAAATCGATGTTCCTGTTTTGGTGTAGGATCATTGGCTTCTGCTAGTTGCTTGACTACTGTGTCTTTCCGCTCGTGAACTAATGTACCCACATCACGCTCAGAAAAAATAGGCGATTAAAATCAGATTGATTCTTTTTAAACCGTCCAAATATTGCTAAGAGATTTCTATTCGTATATGCATTTTATCAAATGTGGCAATATGCCAGCCTCAAGCTTACTCAGCCTGAATCCACCGTGCCATTTCTTCTAATATGTTTAGGGTATCAGATATTTCTTACATCGTTAATGGTCGAATTTCCGACGCCATATTGTATATAGTGTACCGTGATCCTTCCTCTGATTTGCCTATTGCGTAAGTTGATTCACAGATCCGTTATCGCTGGGCTTCCAGTATGATGCTATTCATTTCATCGGTGTTTTCATCTGTGATTGTAGTTTTGGGATATCCTTCACGTGCATCATCATAAAGAGAAATAAGAGCACGTTTGATTTCAGCCGCGCAGAGCTTCACTGTTGAAAATAAAAGACTGTACATCTCAAACCGACACCAACTTTGAATGAACTCTCGCAGACGGTAAACAGTCCAAAACAAATATGTTGACGTCAATATATTCCTGTTCATTCATTTGAATGCATCACGCACGACACAGCCGCATAAACAAAACTCTTCTGCTTACCAAGTTGAATCTTGACTGCGCAGCATGTATCAACGTAAAACAAGAAAAATGTTATTTATGTGCAGGCCAAGAAATTTCGTCCTTGACCTTGCCCTTAGATGACACAACGCGCGCACGTGTGCACTAACATAAAACTGGATATTATCGCCCGCAACATCGACTGATGCGCTGGCTAATTTTTCTACATTTTCGAAAGTTAATTAGAGTCGAACTAGAAAATGATACAGTAAAGTACTCAGAACGTGCAAACCTGGAAGGGAGACAGCTCCCGTATCCTTTGAAAGTACGGAAATCACACAACGGTCTTGATCGGGAGACCGAAGAAGAGTCTGGACAAATGAGACAATATGGGAGAGGGAACCTGGTTACCACTATCTCGCCCAATGTTAAATTTTGTATAATTTAGGGGATTCTAATTCTGTTTATCACTTTCGTTTTCAATGTTATTACAATCTTGATTATCGAACACAGAAAAATTAGGAAAAACGTTGTTCTATATTACTTCAAACATCACTACAGTCGTTAAGGTAGTTAACCTGGGCTGAGTCAATATAAATTTCATATTTATGTAAATAAAAACTGTAAACAGTGGTCACAGTTTTCTTAAAATCCAGCCACATAATTTAATTAACGTACCTGTCAAATTGGTTCAAATGGCTCTGAGCACTATGGGACTCAACATCTGAGGTCATCAGTCCCCTAGAACTTAGAACTACATAAACCTAACTAACCTAGGTACATCACACACATCCATGCCCGAGGCAGGATTCGAACCCGCGACCGTAGCAGTCACGCGGCTCCGGACTGAAGTGCCTAGAACCGCACGGCCACCGCGGCCGGCGTACCTGTCAATATGGGAAATATGCTTCATTTGCATCTGTAGACGTATGTTATTAATTTTTTCTGCTAAAATTTTTTTCGCATGTAAACATCTGTCACATTTGTCGTACGCATATGGTTGTTAAAATATTTAAATTTTGATATGAATCAATGGCTGGAAAATATAGTTTTACTATCCTCTATTGTTGTGCTGTATGAAACTTAATTACCATTTGCCTTACTGTTATGGTTTAATGTCAATCGTGCTACTAAAAAGAACAAAGAAAAGCTTTGTTAAGAGAGCGAACAGAAGTCCAAAGTCAAGAGTCTCAAACTTCTGTTAATCTTACAATTTTTTCCGTTGATTATCTGGAATTCCAGTTTCTCTACAGTTCTGAGTATGAGAAAATCGCTAAGCCGGACTGTTGTTCACATTATACAGAGTTCCCATAACTAACAGTGAGAGCTGCTTCAAGGCTCAAAGGAAAGCATGAACATGTCGAATTCAACAAGTATTTGAAAAATAATATAACCTGTTCGGTAATAGTTTAAACGAACCTCTGTCGCGCACGAGTGTCTGAGAGCAACTTTACTGCAACAATTAATGAAACCAGAGATTACACCCACTTGTGCCCACGACAGATACAATAAATCTACTTTTTACCTAGGTAACAATACACTGACAGACATCGAAAAAGGAGAACATCTGACATTATTTAAACGAATACAAATCCATGAATGACATGTTACATAAATTCTTCCAAATTTTTGCTGTATTTGTATTGACACTTTATTAATCCGTAATACGTCTATTACGATGAGCTCGCTTTGGCATTTTTGACATTGTCAAGTGATCTTATATGTTTGTAGTTACTTGTTTTATGTCTGACGTTATTACATATTGCATCCAGGACCGTCTTTTTGATTATCTATCAGTGTTATTGGTCACGTGCTGTATAACTGCTATTATAAGCGTGACCAATAGCACTGAGCAAACAAGACGTTTCAGGATGCAATATGTAATACACACATCAAAAAAAGTTTTGCATCACCCCGGTTCCCAGAACTCCTGAAGATAGACGTTGACTGTGGATACTGCATCACAGATACAGTCCCTTGGACTGGTCAGAGATGTCACTAAACCCGCCCAAAGATGTAAACAACCATGCATGAGCAGCGCCTATTTGACGGAGGGGGTCCGACAGCCCATCAGTTCCAGTCATTCCACCAAGAAGGAGGTAACCGGCTCGTGTTGTCTGTAGTTCAACCATGCCTAGACGGTCAATAACGGAGTTCGATCGCGTCCACATTGTTACTTTGTGCCAGGAAGGGCTCTGAAGTAGGGAAGTGTCCAGGCGTCTTGGAATGAACCAAAGCGAAGTTGTCCGGACATGGAGGAGATATAGAGAGACAGGAACTGTCGATGATATGCCTCGCTCAGGACGCCCAAGAGCTACTACTGCAGTGGAATGACCACTATCTATGAATTATGGCTAGGAGAAGCCCTGACAGCAACGCCACCATGTTGAATAATGATTTTCTTGTAGCCACAGGACGTCGTGTTACTGTGCGCAATAGGCTGCATGATGCGCAACTTCACTCCCGACGTCCATGGCGAGGTCCATCTTTGCAACCACGACACCATGCAGCACGGTACAGATGGGCCCAACAACATGCCGAATGGACCGCTCAGGATTGGCATCACGTTCTCTTCACCGATGGGTGTCGTATATGCCTTCAACCAGACAATCGTCGGAGGCGTGTTTGGAAGCAACCCGGTCAGGCTGAACGCCGCAGATACACTGCCCAGCGAGTGCAGCAAGGTAGAGGTTCCCTGCTTATTCCGGTGGCATTATGTGGGGCCGACGTACGCCTCTGGTGGTCATGAAAGGCGCCGCAACAGCTGTACGGTACGTGAATGCCATCCTCCGACCGATAGTGCAACCATATCGGCGGCATATTGGCGGGGCATTCGTCTTCATGGTCGACAATTCACGCCTCCATCGTGCATATTTTGTGAATGACTTCCTTCAGGATAACGACATCGCTCGACTAGAGCGGCCAGCATGTTCTCCAGACATGAACCCTATCAAACACGCCTGGGATAGTTTGAAAAGGGCTGTTTATGGACGACGTGACCCACCAACCACTCTGAGGGATCTACGCCGAATCGCCGTTGAGGAGTGGGACAATCTGGACCAACCGTGCCTTAATGAACTTGTGGATAGTATGCCATGACGAATACAGGCATGCATCAATGCAAGAGGACGAGCTACTGGGTATTAGAGGTACCGGTGTGTACAGCAATCTGGACCACCATCTCTGAAGGTCTCGCTGTATGGTGGTACAACATGCAATGTGTGGTTTTCATGAGCAATAAAAATGGCGGAAATGATGTTTACGTTGATCTCTGTTCCAGTTTTCTATAGGTACCTGGAATGTTCCTGGAAAATGCCAACTGGCGATTTCTGCTCCTAACCTTCTCCAACAGAGTTCGCAGCAATACTCTCTAGTAAACGTCTCGAGTAAACGATAGACCACTCTCCTATTCCTGTACGATTAAATTATTCACAGAGTTCATACCAGGCAAAAGTAGAGTCAATTGTTTGAAGCTCTTAAGAATGCATATTTCAAGTTCGGGCGTTCGCCGTTCATGATCACATCAGATGAGGACAAACGCAGTTTCCTGCTGCAGTGCACATGTAACACTGTTGACGAGGATACGTTGGAAGTTTCAACGATCAGGCAGCCACTACCATACAATTCTCAACAACCGTAGGTTCACGTTGCCTTGTCAAAGAAGTCTGATGAGTGCCTCTGTTTGCAGAAAACAGAGAGGACTGTTCATCTACACGCCAACACAGCTCTTCCTACTAATCACAACTTAGTTCAAAGCTAATTTTAGCTATGATTATTCAAATAATTTACACATTTAAAAGAATACTTAAACGCGGTTACTTGTGATCTTTGCTGTAATTATATCTGTATCCCCCTTGCCAGACATTTGCAT
This sequence comes from Schistocerca americana, assembly GCF_021461395.2. Taxonomy (NCBI): domain Eukaryota; kingdom Metazoa; phylum Arthropoda; class Insecta; order Orthoptera; family Acrididae; genus Schistocerca; species Schistocerca americana. The sequence goes on from NC_060130.1 coordinate 292,569,420, forward strand.
TTGACAGCAATAGCTGAATGCAAGGAGATGCCAGAAATAATGCTCAGGGTCTTGAAGAGATCAAGAATGTTAGGGTGTAACGTCCTGTTGACGGCTATATCAGTAGAGAAGGAGCACAAGTCCGTATTAGACAAGTGATGGAGATCGGTCGTGTTCCGTGCAAAGCAATTACCTTGAACGATCTTACGTGATTTAGCGAAACCACGTGAAACCTAAATCTGGATGGCTGGGCAGATTTTGGGGGCTTCATTTAATTTCATAACGGTATTCGTGGCACAGGGCAAGCATAACCTCTTTGGTCCTGGCCGTAGCTTTACAATGCCTTCGGAAGTAGTGTCCCACTCATAATGAAGTCTATATACGGTTATGGTTAGTTCTCCGCGAAATTGGATAAGTACCATAACAGTGCTGACACGGCATTGTCTGGATAAAGGGCACCGGAAAGGTAGGAAGTAACTGAGTTACGTTACTTCTTTTTCGTCTGCGTAATGTATCACATGAGTCAGCAAGATGCTGAAGTGAAAAAACGAACCAGTTGCTATCCTGATGTAAGGCGACGGTGTTTACTGAAGCTCAAGACATTATAAATTTCTTCGTACTGAATTGGGAGATCTAGGCGTCTTATATGCCAGACTGCTTTAAAAACAATTACGTAAACCAGACACCCCATTACAGAGCCAACAAAATGTTCAAGTCTTTTTGAAACTTACCGGAGACAGCCTGATCCAGTTCTGGTAGTAGTTTAAGAAATTATCCTGAGTATCATTTGGCTGCGGACTGTATCCTATAGTGCATAATGACGAAACTGAGTGCCAGTGTATTCGGTTACATCTCGAACGTCTCCGTGGAGTCTACTGGAGTGAGGACGTATCACGGTGTTTCGTCTGTCGGGTGGGGCCGATAAGTTTGGCTTGGTGTTATCAGAGAGATGTGCGTGAGCTCTCTGAATAATAAGTGTATCGCTTCTTTCATGCTACTGTCACTCGCTGCTGGTGTCGAATGTACCCGTACAGGTAATTGATATCGGACACTTCGGCTATACATGACGTCAATCAGCAGCAGCGCGGAAACGTGGGCTCGCATCGGAGTAGCGTGGCGTACATAATCTCAGATATACTTTTAACGGCACTATAAAACGAAGCTACTTAATATTAAATATCTTACTTAATTGTTCGCAAAATAGTGGCGTTGAACCCACATTGAGATAATGTGACACGCGTCTATCAATTTCTATCAATTAGAATAATATATTGCACAAACAGTGCGAATTTTCACAATCATTCGGGTTTTAGTGTCCAAAAACACCAATGTATATAATTTCAGAGAAATTTACAATGAATCAGGTTACACAAGGCCTATACTACGGAATAACTTCCGTTTTTTACTAATGTGGGCATCTAAAGGCAAAATTTAACCTGATAACACCCAGTAAATCCACATGTACTCGGTAGTTTCTGGACTGTAATTGTGAAAGAAATCTCATTGTCGTGAGGTCCATATTCTTTGACATGAAGCAAGTCTCGTGTTGAAAGAAATATCGAAAATGACATGCCTCACTAAATGATGATCGTCGTTAAATGCGATAAATCCTGGCTACATTAGTAAGAAATTTCAGCCGAGTCTCAAGATGAGCTATGGGGATTTGAAGATGAAGTTGCACGTCGCAGACGAAAATCCCCGGCAATTTACACCGGTAAATATTGTAACTCTTAATTAATTAGTGCCAAAAACCAGTTACACAGCATAATGACAATATCTACAACTCGCTAAGGCGCTTCAAAACATCAGGCAACGATCGAGAACCGACAGCTGGTTCTTGTTTCTTTCATCAAGAGATCTAGCAAATCAGTCTAATGAATTTTGTGCTTTTTCGTAGTAGTCACCTTCAACGCACATTCCCACCCTCCCTGTGATCCAGATCTAGCCGCATGAGTTTTGTCTAGGTTCTAAAAAGTAGAGAGAAACATCTGAGAGAACGGTGATTCCCTAAGGATAATGGCTGGACCATGTGCCCAACTGCCACAAGAAATTTGAAAAATTTATTTGGCTGGTGGTTACGAAGAGTGAAGAGATATTCTGAATGTGGTGGAAATTCTAGTAACCGTAGCCTCTACGAAATCCAAGATCTCGCTTTTCCATCACATGCTTCACTCCAACGGATGTTACAAAAGATGCAAGTATGACAATAGAAGAAGTTGCAAGACAGGCGATGAGTATCGAAAAGCGCCTTACTCACAAAATTCTGAAGACCCACATTCTAAACTGAAGGTAGGCCCAGAAACGCACTGTTACTCTCTCACATACATCTCCATCTAGAGTAAAGGCTACGCAGCTTAAGTCAAAGAAATTCTGGCTCATACGGAGGGGTACGACAGTTTTTGTCCCCGTATAACGTTCGCTAGCGCGTGCGCAGGCGTAGGAGGCAGGCAAGCAGGGGGAGGGACGGAGGGAGGGAGGGGGTGGGAGGGAGAGGAAGAGGGAGAGAGGGAAAGAGAGAGAGAGAGAGAGAGACTGCAATAATATGTACCCTCCGCCACACACCTCACGGTAGCTTCCCGAGGACAAATGCAGATGTAGAAGCATTAACATCGTACAGCCAGCAAACATTTTTAATTGTCAAAAGTCATACTGGTACGTAGTCAGTGTACTCAAAGAGTACACTGCACCATTCCTGCCGTAACTGTTGGTGTCGTATTTTCACTTAGATCGAGCCATTTTCCACTGTTTATTCCAGTAACTGTTTTGGCGTATTCACTGACTACAAATTATGTTTATTTATGTTCATCAGGGCAGGGACCGGTTTTTATTAATTATTTCAGCTGCACACACTGTCATCAGTCAGCATGCATTTCTAGAACATGTCTATGCTGTCTTTTACTTTTAAATTGAATCAAATACTGTTGCCCATTCTGAAACTGTCAGATTTGAGTAGTGACCACAGAAAATTTATCAGAAAAGTCTGTAATGCGAGTACAAAATTTTCGTAGTAGTCTCTGGGCAATAAGTGCTTCCCAGAACTGACAGTCTCTTTCAAGGTGAAGGAAGACTAAAAAAAAGTTATACGTTTACTGTCTTAGAAATGACAAACGTGAACACACCGGCAAGTACAAGGGTAGTCACATGTACGGAATTTGGAGTACGTTATGACAACTCACACTCAAAAGGGCTGTAAACATCGCCTTAAACAACTAGAAGTATTTCGAGTTCTGCGCGTTTCTTTGTGGAGTCCAACAGAAAACTAGGGCCGACTACTCTTGAACACTACTGCACCTAAGAAGCCTTACACGGAACCTGTCCTGTGCCTGAGTGAAATACACAATTCCCGCACAAGGTGCACCAGGCGTAACTAACAAGGTTTTCATTAACAGGCTGTAGTATCTCATGAACACAAGCATAAGTAAAAATCACATCGAACGAAATCAGGGCCAATCTGCAATATCTATAATCAATACTTCATTTTCCAGTCAAGAATTACGACGACGTTGTGAATATAACGAAGAAATTTTCCTCATAACCAGAAAATCATGTGCACTGGAAATTTATAACAATTTACAACACGGTTCCTCTGAAACTCTCATTGGTTAGAACACGCGAAACTACCGAGTAGTAGACATGCTTTCTTACTATGTCTAGTGATCCGTAGACTACGAATTCGTTATGTAACATTTCCTCAAAAAAGACAATATGGGAATTGTGATTCCCCCTTGATGCAAAATGCTTTTTGTTGTTTATTTATATATTCATTTATTCCCCAAACTAGTTTCAGTGACAAATATCGCCGTCACCAGTGGGTTCCTCAATCTTTTATATCATACGTTACAGCATGGTTTTAACATTGTTGTTACTGTTTGTGACATATTTTCTATGTTTTTCTGTTCCCGTTTTTCTCGGCATACGTCATGTCATCTGCAAGTTCGTTGGACGACTTGCAGCTAATTTTATACATAGAAAAACATAGCTTTCGCACTTCGTTCATAATCCAAAACATTACGCCATGTCTTTCTGTGTATAGAATTAGCTGCAAGCCGTCCAACGAACTTGCAGATGACATGACGTATGCTGAGAAAAACGCAACAGAAAAACATAGAAAATATGCCACAAACAGCGAAAACAATCTTAAAACCGTGCTGTAACGTATAATATATAAGATTTAGAGAACCCACAGATGTTGGCGATATTTGTCGCTGAACCTAGTTTGGAGAATAAATGAATAAATAAACAACAAATAGCGTTTTGCATCAAAACGGACTCACAATTCCCATATTGTTGTTTTTGTATGCGAACATGGATCAAACGAAAGAGTTGCGAGATAAAAATTATGCACACTTCTTCATTTTGAATACAATACACGAAAGTCGCATTGAAAAAAAATCAAGATTAACTGTCTAGTCTACGATTTAAGCGACGAGCATTCCACAACCCATCCAAATTACTACAATGACGTTTTACCGCTTAGGTCTCATATTTGGTCCAGATAATTAAATACAATGCACATTTATATCGAAGAAATGTTTCCTGTCGGATTAAAAAATGGTTCAAATGCACTATGGGACTTAACATCTGAGGTCATCAGTCCCCTAGAACTTAGAACTAGTTAACCTAACTAACCTAAGGATATCCCACACACCCATGCCAGAGGCAGGATTCGAACCTGCGACCGTAGCGGTCGCTCGGCTCCAGACTGTAGCGCCTAGAACCGCACGGCCACATCGGCCGGCGCATTGACCTAGTCACCGGTTAAAAAACGGGAGCGGTAAGGTTTGCCAGCAGTTACAGACTTTTTTTTATTATTATTACTCTCGAGTGCAATATGGAAGCAACATGATTACAGAACTGTCTTCTGGATCGTATATAACAAGCCCTCACCGAACCACAACAGAAAATTTCTTTCACCCTAGAAATGGAACCGGCTGTTTACGAGTCGACCGCCACCAGGATGTTGCGCCTACGGAGGAAGGCATAATTTTAAAAGAGCGTTTGAGTTTTGTTGGCAGCTGCAAAAAAGATCACGATCAAAGACGGAACATCGACTTTGTAGAAGGAAATAAAACAGATTTACTGCGCAGATATTTTGGTACATATAACGGGTCAACTGTAAATATACGAGTTTAATGCAAAATGTTACAGTGCAGTTCTTTCTTCTAGAAACGACAAAAACATATCGAAATTATAGAGCTAACGACGGCAGACCAGGAGAAACAATATTTATCCTCTCAGCAGCACATCGCAGAAGAAATGCGCGTAGCTTTGAATCACACAAACTGATCACAAGACCAAACGAGGTGAGAAACTAGTAAAGTAGGCCGAGGATAAGACTTCCTGTTTAAATCGGGAAAGCTCAGTAACGAAAGCACAAAGCTGTCGAGTTGCTGAAAAATGGAGACGAGAGCAGTGAATCTTGGCGCGGCCGTATGTCTGAAGCTCCAGAGCACACTCCGCCTAGGTCATTACAGAACGGACGCAGCGGAGCACAGAAAGAGGGACGGTAGGTGATGGGCCAAGCCGAGAAGCAGAAGCTCACGGCGCCTCCGTCACAGCCTAATTTAAGCCCCGAGTGGGCGCTTACGGGCGCGCGTCGAACTATATGCTTAAAATACAATCAGCTGATTTTGTGGCGCGCAACTGCTACAAAGGGGCGTCACTGCGCGTGCGCAACAGCGGGGGCGGCGATGGTCGATGATGGCTCATCTGCAGGGGCCTCCGAACAAAGCAAGCAGCTTGCCTGCCACAACGACACAAGACGGTTTCATTAGCTATATTTATAGTCGACTCTCACCAGGCTTGCCAACAGAAACTTCTCAAAGAATTTAAAAAATTTATAGACTTTTTTAAAAATTATTTCTGTCAAAATATAACAGAACATTTGCCAAGAATGCTCAATATACAATGATCTGGCACGGAATGGCTCAGAAAGCCTGAAAATCTGTGTAGTTTGATCACGATTTCCTTATACTGCGCTGACTTCACCAATTTAGCATAATTTGAATTTCTTTAGTTAGATGGTAATTTCGCTCCATCACTGAATCTTCTAAGAAGCGACGTGACAAATTAAGTACGTCGTGAAACTGTCCATACCTGACGCTTTTCAACACTGTCTACATGTACCGTACACATAATGATTATGGCTGAAACTTTCAACTTTGCTACTATAGAATGAAGTGAGATTGCCATTCGAATTATGCTTAGAAAATTCCGTCCAAAGTCACTCCGCCTGTTTCCCACTAAGCTTTGTAGCGAAATCATTCGTTTTAATATCTAAACGCATCTGATGCAACTACAAAATACCATCGAAGCCACATGCGTAACAGGCGAAACCATAATAATACACAGACGAAAGAAAATCGCAACATGAAGATGGAATTTTGCGACATAAACGAAAGTCAGTAGGCGTACGTAACTGCTAGCAGCGGTGGTCACGGGAATGTACGGTCGCAAGAAGACCGGGTTCCGGAAGGTCACGTGGCACTACCGAGAGGAAAAATCATCGTGGGCCACGTGGCAATACCGAGAGGAAAGACCATTGTTCCCGATTTGTGGCTCTGGAACATCGTACTACATCTGCAGCGGCAGTCTAAGCAGCATTTGGCACCACAGTGACACAACGAACTGTTACAAATCCGTTGTTTCACGGACAGCTCCGAGCCAGACACCCTGTAGCTTGCATTCCATTGATTCCAAACCACCACCATTTGCGACTTCAGTGGTGTCAAGCGGGAGCTCATTAAAGAACGGGGTGGAGATCCGTTGTGTTTTCTGATGAAAGCTGGTTCTGCCCAGGTGCCAGTGATGGCCGTGTGTTGGTCGGGAGGCCAGTTGAGGACCTGCAAACAACCTGTCTGCGTGCAGACACACTGGACTTACACCTTGAGTTATAATCTGCGTTGCGATTTCGTATGACAGCAGAAGCACTTTCGTGGATATTCCACGCACCCTGACTGCAAGTCTGTACGACAGTCTGGTGAACTGACCTGTTGTGCAGCGGCCGGGTGGGGTTCTACAGTCTGGAACTGCGCGACCGCTACGGTCGCAGGTTCGAATCCTGCCTCGGGCATGGGTGCTCAGAGCTATTTGAAACATTTGTTGTGCAGCCATTCATGATAAGTATTCCAGACGGTGTTTTCCAACAGGATGACGATCGCGCTCATACTGCTGTTGCAACCCAACATGCTCGACAGAGTGTCGACATGTTAACCTGGCCTGCTCGATCACCAGATCTGTCTCCAATCGAGCACATATGGCACATCATCGAAAGACAACTTCAGCGTCATCCACAAACGGCATTCACCGTTCCTGTATTAAGCGACCAAGTGCAGCAGGCTTGGAATTCCATTCCACAAACTGACATCCGGCACCTGTACAACACAATGTATGTACATTTACATGCCTGCATTTAACATTCTGGCGGTTACACCGGTTATTAATGTAGCAGCGTTTCACATTTGCAATGGTTTTTTTTCCCGCTTACATCAACTAGTAATCATGCAATGTTAATACTAAAATATGTTCCTAGATAAAATGTATTCTCGAAATTTCATTACTCTACATTAATTATTTTTTGGTGTTGCGATTTTCTTCCGTCAGTGTATTAATCGTTTTAAAAGAGAAGATAATAATGATATCTATAAGTTACATATAACCTTTTTAAAACTATGAGTGATTGAATTAAAGACACTTGTCAATTATCTTGCAGAATCTGATGACGAAGACGAAGCGTCGTACCACGAAATTTATGTATACTGAAAGCGCTGGCTAGCCAATCTGGCCCATGACAGCTCAATAGCCGACCCCAATTCAGGAGATTGGCCGAAACTGGGTCCAAGGCGCTCGTATTTCATTCGATGGCATCCTGGATGCGCTCAACAGGAATGACAGTGGCCGACCTGGGAAGCCACCGAAGTATCCACCTATACACGGAGTATTCTCAAACCATTCTGACAGGGAGCGACTCTGTGGTGGACCGTCTTCCTGTGTGCATAGATCATCTGTGGGTAACTGCAAGCGTCAAACGTATGTACTTGTTCGGATAGTAGGTTCCTGTAACGTTCGCCGATGACAGACGGTGGTGGGTTTGTCAGGAACCGCGTCTCATCCTGTGTAAACATACCTCCCATTTGAATATCTTCAAATCGGCCTCAACGGTTGTCAAATGGTGTGCAACGACTCGTACTCCCGTCATGAGTTCTGCAACCAGACAGTACGGACGACCTTTTTCTATGGTTCAACAGTTCAAAGATAGTTTTCCTCTGCTTATGTTAATCTTTGTGCCTAGTGATTTATTGTGAACAGAGGTACCCATAACGACTAGGTGATTCTACTTTGTAAGGCCGATCGTCGATTGACATTCGTAACTGAAATGGCGAGTAGTTTTTCCCACTGTGATCAATCAATCCACTGTTACAATCCGGGTAGCCGACTACGACCCCCATACTTCCGCACGTTGTGTTCGAGGTAGCTGACTGCTGGGGGAAGTTTCCCCAAATCCAGGTACTTGCTGTACATTGGCGGCGTGATTCACAATCTGGTCAGCATCAAATTGGCTCTATACAGGGTGCCAGCCCAAATAAATCCTGCTCATCACGTCCCTCATGCGACGCCCAGCGTAGTTGCAAAGCGCCGGTTTGACTCCCGTTACAATCAAAATTACAGGGTTATTACAAATGATTGAAGCGATTTCACAGCTCCACAATAACTTTATTATTTGAGATATTTTCACAATGCTTTGCACACACATACAAAAACTCAAAAAGTTTTTTTAGGCATTCACAAATGTTCGATTGTGCCCCTTTAGTGATTCGGCAGACATCAAGCCGATAATCAAGTTCCTCCCACACTCGGCGCAGCATGTCCCCATCAATGAGTTCGAAAGCATTGTTGATGCGAGCTCGCAGTTCTGGCACGTTTCTTGGTAGAGGAGGTTTAAACACTGAATCTTTCACATCACTATGCGTGAAACTTGCCCGCACGCGTTCAACCGTTCCTTCGCTCACTGCAGGCCGACCCGTTGATTTCCCCTTACAGAGGCATCCAGAAGCTTTAAACTGCGCATACCATCGCCGAATGGAGTTAGCAGTTGGTGGATCTTTGTTGAACTTCGTCCTGAAGTGTCGTTGTACTGTTATGACTGACTGATGTGAGTGCATTTCAAGCACGACATACGCTTTCTCGGCTCCTGTCGCCATTTTGTCTCACTGCGCTCTCGAGCGCTCTGGCGGCAGAAACCTGAAGTGCGGCTTCAGCCGAACAAAACTTTATGAGTTTTTCTACGTATCTGTAGCGTGTCGTGACCACATGTCAATGAATGGAGCTACAGTGAATTTATGAAATCGCTTCAATCATTTGTAATAGCCCTGTATTTTTAAAATGGAAATTTATGTGCCCATTCGAGAGAACGGTCCCAAATTAGTCCAGTCTGATATTTCTTTTATCGATGTTTACAAAGAGGGACAGCAAAACACGAATAATAATCGGTACTCCGGCCCGCGCTGACTGCTACCGCCATGCAGAAGCGCTGCTCAGTCGCTGTTGGAGTACTGATGTTTCTTCGTGTTCTACTGTAACTGTTACTACACAATAATTAAACTATAACGCACAAGACGAATCTGGGTCCGCTCTATCGAATGGGAACATAAAATTCCAGCCGGCCGCGGTGGCCGTGCGGTTCTAGGCGCTCCAGTCCGGAGCCGCGCAGTTGCTACGGTCGCAGGTTCGAATCCTGCCTCGGGCATGGGTGTATGTGATGTCCTTAGGTTCGTTAGGATTAAGTAGTTCTAAGTTCTAGGGGACTGATGACCACAGCAGTTGAGTCCCATAGTGCTCAAGAGCCATTTGAACCATTTGAACCATAAAATGCCACTTAAAAATTATTTTGTTTGTAATGGGAAACAAACCGACGTTTTCCTTTGTCTCTGGGCGTCGTATGAAAGATATGATGAGCAGGATTTGTTTGAGTGACACGCTGCAAAAACGAAACTGCAAGTATCTGCCGAAACACCAGAGAAAATGCGCCTGACGACCCATAGGAGACACACCCGGTATACACTGCTTGAGAAAAAAAAAATAGTGAAGTACCCACAGGAAGACGAGGAAACGAAATGAAACTTCACGGGTTGAGAGGACATGTGACGTTATTTCAGTGATTACAAAACTGAGTAAAATTTGCAAAGAATGGCAGTATAAACCCACTTGTCAGTATGACGTTGCACCAACTCTGACGTAGACGTATGTACTGATTCAGTTGGGGAGAATGTCAAAGACGTTGTATCCTTTCCCGAGGCAAGCTGGCACATAACTGTTTTGTCTGGTCCTTGATGTCCTGGAGACTGGGACGGACTTGGTGTCTAAGCTGGTCCCACACAGGGCTTATCATGGACAAATCTGGGGATCGTGCTGGCCATGGGAGTATATCAACATAATACAGACAGTTCACGTGTGGACGAGCAATGTATTGTTGAAAAATGACACCATGGTACTGTCGCATGATAGATGGCACACGAGGATGCAGGATATCCGTGACGTACCACTGTGCCGTCAAAGGTTCCTCAGTCAATATCAGTTGTGTCCTGAAACCATACCCGATGGCTCCTCTCACCATCAAGATATCAGTAATAGCGCTATGCCTCTCCAGAACGTTGAAGGGATGGGGCCTCTCAACAGGCGTTGTCATACTGGCCAACGATGGTCATACAGAGTTGTGCAGAACCGAGAGTCATCTCTGAACACAATGTGACGCCATTCATCAACAGTCCGTGCTTCCCGGTCAGGACGCACGTCAAAGACAACCGTTGGCGTTGTGGTGCAACGGCAGCCTAAGGATGGGACAGTAACTCCCTAGTGAGACTTCTGCTAGTTTCCAAAAAATGGTGCGGTATGACCCAGAACATAGCAGGGATCCAATTACTTGCTCTCGAATGGCACGTGGAGATGTGAAGCGGATACGATGTATTTGGTGCACAACACGCCAGGCCTCCATTATGATGGTCAGACGTGGTCGACCGAAACCTTGAAGACGAGTATGCATGCCCACACGTTCCCATGCAGTCCAACATAGGGCTACTGTCACATCTGAGTACCCAACAAATCAAGACACTACCCGGTTCGACCAGCCGATCAAATGGAGACCTTACAATGAGGCCCTTTGAAACTTTGTTATGTGGCGATAACACCGTCCCAAATGAGAATCTCTGTGTCCTTCGCAGTGATCACTCAACATCTGACACGTTCGTGCCCCTTATATGCCCTACCAGGCCTGACAACAACACTGAACACGAACAACATTAATGTAGTCTGGTGGACGTTTACTGTCACAAAAACTGCAACTCTTAATCATTTTCATACCTGACATAGGTGTGAACACGTACGAAGCTACAATGAGTTTCGACGCTGTCTTCTGCGTACTTTACTTTTCTTGTTAGGAAGTGGATATGGCTCATCCCGTCATGCCAACGGACAGTACAAGGCCTGAAGATATTTCAGTCACGTGATACACAGAACTGTTCCATTCGTGGTGGTGACAACTCTCTTACTTACACTGCAGCTATCTAATTCAACAGTTCACGAGTGCGCACTCTCTGCAAAATCCATTTTTATATTCACCAATTAAGTTTGGCCGCCATCACAAAGGTAGCGGGGAGCGAGCCCCGACCACAGAAAGTAGTTGCTGTATTGAAATGACGCAGCAACTGTCTTGTCACAGGGTACATTAGACTACAACAAAAACAATATTGACAACACAATGAATAACAGTTAACAACCATTTATTAAAATCATACATATACGAATACTCAGCTTTAGTTTTATCATGGACTGAAGGCGTGGCGCTGGTCTCAGCTTAACTCAATGAACGATGACTAACAGTAGTCCCAGTCTACCTCTGTTATTGATAACAGTTTTTAACGCACACTTGAACACTCGGTTGTTACTATGATGCTGCGCAATGTCTGCTGCAACGTGACAACTTTCTGTTGACAGCTGAATCACTGATGGCAACTGGTGATAGCTACAACAACTCGCCAAGTTAAGCTGTCAGCGGTCGGATGTTCATTTGCGAGCTATTTGTGTGACGTCAGGGGCGCTCCTCAGCGACCTCTCTGGCATCATAGCATGAGTATGGCGAAACTATATGACTTGCAACGGATACATAATGCGGTCCATGTTAGCGGCTAGTAGATACAGGCGCGAAGGTAGATGCCGTATTCCTTGACTTCCGGAAGGTATTCGATACAGTTCTGCGCTGCCGCCTGGTGAACAAAATAAGAGCGGATGGAATGTCAGACCAACTGTGTGACTAGACCGAAGAGTTTCCAGCAAATAAAACAGACAATGTCATTCTAGAATTCGGGCGTGCCCCGGGGGAGTGTATAGGACAAATTAAGTTTCACGATATGTACAGGGTGGTCAGAAAGAGTTCGAAAAGTTTGTAACGGTGCTGCAGGTAGGCTGTGCTGAGAAATAATAATACAGAAAGAAAGAAATTCGATGCGTTGTGCCGTTTCCGAGTTAACTGGCACTGAAGTTAGCCAATATGCCGCTGCGCGCAAATCCAAGAGGACCGCCAGAGACTTTTTCGCCAAATGTGTCCTTCGTTTAGGTTCCTAAAACTGACCAAGAAAGCTGTAAAATAATTGGACCTGTGACGGTAGTAAGGACCGAACCCCAGCCAAAGGCTGAGCAGTCTCATGCGCTATCGTCTATGCTATGAGAACAACTGACGTCAGGTCTAATTGCATATGGCGCGCCCCTTGAATTTAAGCGCACAGCGACCTGATTGGCTAACTTCAATGCTAATTAACTCGGAAAAGGCGCAACGCATCGATTTTTTCCTTAACAATTATTTCTCAGCACACCTACCCTGCAGCACCCTTACAAGCTTTTCATACTGTTTCTGACCACCCTGTATAAATGACATAGTAGACGACATCGGAAATTGGTTGGTTGGTCAAGGGGAGGGCTACAAACAGCGTCGTCATCGATCCCATCGGATTAGGAAAGGTTGGGGACGGAAATTGGCCGTGCCCTTTCAAAGGAACCATCCCGGCATTTGCCAAAAGCGATTTAGGGAAATTACGGAAAATTTAAATCAGGATGGCCGGACGCAGGTTTGAATCGTCGTCCTCCCGAATGCGAGTCCAGTGTGCTAATGCGCCACCTCGCTCGGTGTCGGAAGTTCCATGGGCTTTTCTCGGATGAGGCTGTTAAGTACAGAGAAATCACGGTGGATCGACGCTTGCCGGCCGCGGTGGTCTAGTGGTTCTAGGCGCTCAGTCCGGAACCGCGCGACTGCTACGGTCGCAGGTTCGAATCCTGCCTCGGGCATGGATGTGTGTGATGTCCTTAGGTTAGTTAGGTTTAAGTAGTTCTAAGTTCTAGGGGACTGATGACCACAGATGTTAAGTCCCATAGTGCTCAGAGCCATTTGAACCATTTGATCGACGCTTGGTGCAGGGAGTGGCAATCGACCCTCAACATAAATAAATATAATGTATTGCATGTGCACAGACAGAAGGACCCATTACTGTACGGTTACATAATTGTAGAACAATCACTGGAGGCAGTTACTTTCATAAAATATCTAGAAGTATGTGCATGAGGGGTTTGAAGTGGACTGATCACATAAACACTGGAAGAATACTCGGGAAACATACTTCATCAACAAAGGGAATAACTGACAAAAGCCGGCCCCTGTGGCCGAGGGTTTCTAGGCGCTTCGGGAACCGCGCGACCGCTACGGTCGCAGGTTCGAATCCTGCTTCGGGCATGGATGTGTGTGATGTCCTTAGGTTAGTTAGGTTTAAGTAGTTCTAAGTTCTGGGGGACTGATGACCTCAGATGTTGAGTCCCATAGTGCTCAGAGCCATTTGAACCATTTTGAACTGACAAAACACTCGTTTGTCCAGTACTTCAATTCCGCTCGTCACTATGGGATCCGTACCATATAGGACTGGCAGAGGTGATAGAGAAGATCCAAAGAAGAGCAAAACGTTTCGTTACAGGTTCATTTAGCAAGCGCGAAAGCGTTATGGAGATGATCAACCAACTCCATTGCAAGAGAGGCGTCCCACATCACAGTATGGTCTACTGTTAAAGTTCCGAGAGCGTACGTTCGTAGAAGAGTCAACAACTATGTTGCTTCCTCCTACGTGTATGTCACGAAAAGACCATCATGATAAAATGAGAGAGATTCGAGTTCACACGCAGGCATGCCAGCAATCGTTCTTCTCTCTAACCACACGTGACTCGAAGAGGAAAAAGGGGAAGTGACAGTGGTGCACGACGTACCCTCCGCCATTCATCGTAAGGTGGTTTACCGAGTATGGATGTAGACGTAGACTCACCGTAACTATGCAGCGTCACGCTGGGGGCTGCCCTGGCATGTAGCGCCCTCTGTGCATACAACCATGTACCGTATCTAGCGGCGGGCACAGCACCCTTAAAGACAGCAGGTCCCATTGGCATGGTATTTCTCCCTCACTGGAGTATCCAATTATTCATTTCAGGTTATGTTTAGGTAAATATATGTCTGAAATAAAGAACGTAACCATGTCGTTGGGCATACAAAAGCTACAAAATTTTTTCTTCGCAGAATACAAATGTGTATTGATTTTCCGCCAGACAAGAATGACATAATACAACAATATTAAGAGGTGCACATGATGCTTCACGAAGAGTTCACGTTCTCTGCTGCATCCAAGGGAGATTGTAAGTACGAAAACTGCAGTGCCACGAGCGAATCGCTAAAACTCTACGAAATGTATGCGAAACACGAAGCAAAATATCGGATGATCACGAAATAGAAAACTATCGCAAAGTGACTAAAAATGACACATACAACGCCACAGGTAGAACTGCTTTTCCACAGTGACGTGAAACACAGGGGTAGTGCCCAGTATGACATTATCTGCTAACATCAATCGAAAACGTCAGTTGCTCTATGGAAGAGTGTGTACGTATTCCTTTTTGAACACTTCTAGACTGATAGTTAATAGGCCCGGCTTCGTGCTGAGTTCAGCATTCACCAGGACCATAGTTCAACGAGCGAGATCGGCCAGTGGTTAAGGAATCGCATTCGTATTTGGGAGGAGTGTGGTTGGAATTTACCTTCAAGCAAGCCAATTTACTTGTAGGTTTACCGTTATTTCTCTGTCACAAGAAGTTAATACCGGAATGTTCCTGTGTGTGTGGAGGGGGGGGGGGGGGGGGGGGGGGGGCGGTGTTCATGGACGCTCAACGGCTAGGTTATCAGCGATCTTATGAACGTGAGTAAAAATGAATGGTTAAAATGTCTAAACTGTTATAAAACAAGGAAGAGTAAGTCTTAATTAAACTCTTTCTCTCCCAACTTCAATCATTCTCACCCGCACAATCACATTACCTCACAGCCTTTAAAACAACACATATACCTTCTAAAACTGTCGATAAAAACGCAAGTAATACAAGAGTAAAGCTAAAATAATAACACAGGAACGCATGGCTGGCTGATCACTCACGATCAACATGGAGGAGGCAGACATCCGAATAACACGTAAAACTGCTCCGTATCTTTTAGGGAACAAGGCGGGCATTGCACAGAACCTTAGAAGCTGTACCACACTGGTATCAGTCAAAACGAAGAATAAATCTGTCAGTAAATTAGCTGATGTTCTCTTGTTTCGGTATAAAAGACAATCTATTAAAATGGGGCGAACTGGTGTCTTTGCTCCACAAACACCACACACTGTAAGATCGTTCAGCCGGAGCAAGAAGCTATGTGCCTTACGCCCGTGTACTATGCGAAGACGAGTGAGAAAAAGACCTCATACTGTCTTTGTGGCTGGAAGGACGTACAGCATGCACTACTTACAGACTTTACCAGGCTCAGCGTATAGTCTGTGACTGCCAGCCACGAATGTTACCTTCTTCGAAGATAGAAGCTATTTACTTCTCCACTGGTGTCGAATGCGAGCTGGCTCGCCTTTAATGATCTCGAAAATAACGAAACATTAAACTCTTAACCTTCATACGTAGCTGTCTGCCTTCTTTTCTATAACTGTTGTCACATACGCAGCAGATGATAATGTCAAGTAGGTCATGTCCCTGTAGCTGCTTAGTCGATGAACGACATGAGTGAAGGCTGCGGTGGCCGAACGGTTCTAGGCGTGAAGTCCGGAATCGCGCGACTGCTACGGTCGCAGGTTCGAATCCTGCCTCGGGCATGGATGTGTGTGCTGTCCTTAGGTTGGGTTTAAGTAGTTCTAAGTTCTGGGGGACTGATGACCTCAGCTGTTAAGTCCCATAGTGCTCAGAGCCATTTGAACCATTTTTTGAACGACATGAGTAATGATGCGTAGCACCACTGAACATAACAGGCGATCTCGGCTTCTTCGCGTTCTGTATTCTTTCAATGAAAATCTCTGTCTCGTGTACGCTGCAGAACGTAAAGTCGTAAACCACACCCTCGACTAGACTAGATGTTCATCGGCGCATCCAAATCTCCCACACAGCATGACAAACACGTGCGCTAGCAAGCAGTGTCACTAACTGAACGTCTATGGGAAATGGGTATCAGTGTCTTCGGGTACGCAGGCAAGAAAGAAAAACTCCATTCCTCTTTCTCTAGCTTCACTACACGTTCAACAGACACTGTTGCGTGTTCACAACTTCGCAAAACAGTGCTTTTGTGGCGGTAATGCGGCTATATTGAAGTGAGTCAAATGTCATTAGTGTCACATGCTGGATTTAACTAGTCATCAAAGTGGGCCGATACACAATAAAAGCAGATAAGCAGCAGGTCTAATGTAATGAAATGTAAATCGAGATAAGGGTTCGCCGAAAAGCAGACGGTAAAGAATCAGCATTCTGGGAGTGAGTTACGTGGCAGAAGGTCGATCGGTATCTCATTGAGTGGCACTGATAACTCCGTTCATGGTCACATTACAGTCTGAGACACAATGAAATGTCATTAGTCGCAGAATTTGGATAAAAAGCATTTCATACTCAAAAGCATTTAAATCCAGAAGGCACGAGTAGTTATATAAATACTCAGTTCTCTCTGTCAGAGGAACTCATTTTAGATCGAAGGGAAAAAAGGATTATTAGTATCTTCATCTTTGAACATGTTATAGGAAAATAACCAGTCTAACACACATTTTTAACTATTCATTAATTTATGTAACTTAGTAATTTCGCATTTTGAACGTGTGTAAATGGTGTATGAATCAAAGAACCCACTGATGGCAATATTTGTCGCTGCAACTAGTATGGGAGTAAATAAATAAATAACAAAAGTGTTTTGCATCAAGGCGGACCCACAATTTCCATATTATTGTAGTTCTGTATTGATTCTGAAAACTTCAACAAAGATTGAACAACATTGTTTTTTACGAACCTCATGAATTCAATGTTCATGTATTGAAGTACGTGCATGAAAATACTCGTAAGAACTCCACCAAGCTTCCATCCATCGTTATAAGGAAAACTGAGGCTACATCTCCACGAACGAAGAAGTCGTAAAAATTTGACGTCAAATAACGTGTGACCACTCAAAAGAATTAATCTTAACTGTCATTCTCTATGGCCACTAAAATTATTACGGGATCAGATAATGCACAACAGATTAATAAAGGTAAATTAGTCATTCGTTCTGTTTAGTACGCAGTACGATGTACGGTCAGATACATAACAATATTCTGGATATACTAATGCAGATAGTGGGTACCTTTTGTCTATATGATTCAAGAGGAGGGAGGGCAATTTGTGTACTGGTGGAATAACTATACACACTGGCAACAATCACGGCTGGCTTTCTCTAACATGTTTTGTAACAACCGCAAAGAGCCAAAACTACCTCGAATCTGCTTGGCATACAATGAGTAATGTTATTGTCATTCATCACCGTTACGAACGTTTTGAATGCAGTTATGCTTCGTGTTGTTACTAACAAGGGCTCGACTCCGAACGTTTTGCTGTCTATTTCGAGGTGCTGTGCGCAAGACCGTCTCCGGCAGCAGCCGCTCGTGGACGACTTTGTTTTGATCTTCTTCGAACATCTACAGTTACTAGCGAACAAATCTACTAGTGCAGATTATCATTTTAGGAGATTGGAGTGGCATTTGTTACCTCCTTCTATCCTACCAATCGCAGATATTACCATACCTTAGGTTACTTATAAACGTATTGCACCACTTTCACTTGCACCCACAGGAACACTGGCCATGAAACAGACTACTAGGGGCATTCCAATACTTTAGCAATGCCTCACTCACCGATCGCGAATTTCGTTAATGTCCTCTCGACGACGACGTCATTAGATCCTACCATAATACTGAGCGTTTGTAAACTAATTCAATATCCTCCTCGGGAACTATACACGAGAGCGACAATGCTGCTCATTTCTTGGAGGATCGAGTATCTTCCTTTCTCCTAAGTTATAGTCCAGCACTATTTAGTAATACATTCTACGAATACCATTTCCTACATTTCGTTCCAGTGTCTTTCCCGCCTTCAGATATATAATGGGCACTCAAATGAGAAACGAATACCTGCCACAGCAGGACAAGTGAATGGTTCCATTCAAAAGTAATCACCAAAAAATTGCCCCACTGGGAGGCGAAACGATCAATTCCTGTTTTGCAGAACGCGGTCGCCTGCTAACAGATCCACAACCGCACCCACTGTTGGCACTTCCTCGTCCAACTGAAACTGACGTCCGCGTGTGTCTTTCTTCAGGTCGCCAAAGATGTGAAAATCACACGATGAAAGACCCTGACCGTACGGAAGATGGTGCTGTGTTTCCCAACCAAATCTGTGAAGCGTGGCCTTTATCTGATTGACATTGTGGGGGCGGGTGTTCTTGTGCAACAGGATGATTCCGTCCGACAGCATTCCTGGGCGTTTTAACTTTATTGCGCGTTGCAGTTTCTGCAAAGTGTCTTCACAGCGCTGTGCAGTGATTGTGGTTCCACGCTCGAGGAACTCGACGAGCAGAGGGCTCCTGCCGTCGATGAATTGTCATCGTGACCTTCCCGGAACCTGTGTGAACGGCTTTGAATTTCTTTGGTGGAGGAGATGTTGCTTTGAAGATTGTCACCGGGATGTCGGACAGAATTATTATGTCGCAAGATAACAACCGCCCCCACGCTGCCATCTGTGAGCGATTTGGCTGGGAAACATCGAAACATTCTCCGTGAAGCCCAGATGTTCCACCATGTGATTTTCGCATCTTTGGCGATCTGAAGCAAGACATGCGTGGACGTCAGTTCCAGTCTGACGAGGAAGTTCAAGGATCGACAATGACCTGCTGCTAGGGGCAAATAAGCATTAACAGCTTGCTCTTGCCACATATACTTGGAGGTACTAGCCAACCTAAAAACATACTATTCCTAATATGTCAATTTTAAATTTCATCTTTAGTACTGTAGGCTTGACATTCCTATAGTCTCTCTAGGCTTTCGTTTTACCTAGTAGGTAGTCCACATTCTTATGCCAGCTTTCGTGAAGCGTAAATTTTCTGGTCTAATCATTCAGCGTATTAAATAAAATTTAGTATGCTAGATGTCACAAGTAGTCTCCTTTTACTGCGGATTTAACTGTTATCACAGTTTGCAATTTCATGTGACACCGAGCTAAAACACCATGTCGCCACTTCTATTTTGGAGATATTATTACACATGAATATGTCATAAAGTTTCGTTATCTATACCCAGATATATTAAACAAATAGATACAACTAGTAATTTGCAAATAACATTGCTTATTGTCTGGCGAATAATATGTACAGCATTCACCCGTCGTCCACGAAATAGCGCTCCACCAGTCGACGTCTGTTCGTAGTGCCAATTATATAGTACAATGACGGTTTGTACAAGGAATGTTCTAATTCATACTTAGTAATACAGCCAAGAAACTGCCTGTGCACTATCGTTACTGTATCTTCACGTCAAATTTTCCACACTAACTCAAAATAACGGAAATATTTTCCTTTGTTTGAAGAGTGTTTTTGACACGACTGTCGAACGCTGAAGATATAAGTTACTCAAACGCCGTGCCGCCTCTTTGATGGCTTGGCCGCAAGACATTACTGCCTTCGAGGCGGCGTCGTAAAACACGGCCAACAAACAGGAACTATTTTGGCCACACTGATGGGCCTTCGGTATGTGGCACCAACTATCTCGCGCAAGGACAGAATCTTAATTGTCCAACTCTCGCAGCACACACACACACACACACACACACACACACACACACACACAGCGAACAGGATACGTACAAAAACATAAGTTCCATTAAACGCAGATATAGGTGGTGTATTGGCGCACCGACTGCAGAAAGGAAATGATGATTCCAATGTCTTATAACCAACAGCCCAAGCGAAACATTACCTGCAACAACTAGCGCTCACGCAGTAAATGTGATATACAGGGTGTTACAAAAAGGTACGCCCAAACTTTCAGGAAACATTCCTCACACACAAAGAAAGAAAATATGTTATGTGGACATGTGTCCAGAAACGCTTACTTTCCATGTTAGAGCACGTTTTATTACTTCTCTTCAAATCACATTAATCATGGAATGGAAACACACAGCAACAGAACGTACCAGCGTGACTTCAAACACTTTGTTACATGCATCCACCCTCCGTCGCATGGAATCCCTGATGCGCTGATGCAGCCCTGGAGAATGGCGTATTGTATCACAGCCGTCCACAATACGAAGAGTCTCTACATTAGGTACCGGGGTTGCGTAGACAAGAGCTTTCAAATGCCCCCATAAATGAAAGTCAAGAGGGTCGAGGTCAGGAGAGCGTGGAGGCCATGGAATTGGTCCGCCTCTACCAATCCATCGGTCACCGAATGTGTTGTTGAGAAGCGTACGAACACTTCGACTGAAATGTGCAGGAGCTCCACCGTGCATGAGCCACATGTTGTGTATCCCGTATGAAATCATGATAACATGCTCCATTGAGCGTAGGTGGAAGAACATGGGGCCCAATCAAGACATCACCAACAATGCCTGCCCAAACTTTCAAAGAAAATCTGTGTTGATGACGTGATTGCACAATTGCGTGCGGATTCTTGTCAGCCCACACATGTTGATTGTGAAAATTTACAATTTGAATCGAGGAAGTACAGTACATACTGACGAAACTAAAATGAGCTCTAACATGGAAATTAAGCGTTTCCGGACATATGTCCACATAACATATTTTCTTTATTTGTGTGTGAGGAATGTTTCCTGAAAGTTTGGCCGTACCTTTTTGTAACACCCTGTATGTGGTCCATTGTCTATTCATTCTATTTCAACGTTCTAAGAATGAAGAACAGCTGTTGTTTCAATATTACAAATAAGATTAATAAAACTGGTCCCAAATACAATGTATATTCGCTGCTTATTTTGTACATTCACTGTTTATTTCAAGAACAAGATCTGTAATCCATGAAGATCATTGTTCTGCGGAGAATACAGCATTTCATAAACATAAAAGTATAGAAGACTGAAATGGAAAACAGTATAATTCGATTACATCTGGTTGTCACCCTAAAATTCGATCAATGTTCATTTTCAGTTACAGTGTCCACGTCGGCCTCTGTCTTTTCTGTCATCCATCGCCGGGGTTGTTACTGGCTTTACATATAGAGGATATGTCATAACTAACAGCAAAAACTGACACGGGTGGATTGGACTTAATCGAAATGTTTGTATTTCAAACGCTTTTGTACTAACTAAGACAATGTTTCATTCTGAAGTCAGTGTCAGCTGGTAGCCACACATTCACAATTATCTCGCAAACGACTAGTTTGAAGTCACATGTTCACTGAAACGTTTTTGCTTCTATTAGCTTCCTCTATTTACCCGTGTCAGTTATGACTATTAACAATGTATAAAAGATGCGCGACTGATAGGCGGTTTCCGGAAACAAAGCTATTCTGAAGGCACGAAAGCGCCCAGACGGGAAACGCAGCACAATGCGGAGCACTTACTAGGAAGTAGAATGCGAGGCTAGCGAGCGGCAGCTGTGAGGCCATCGGCATGCTTCATCTCGCGGCTTGCACAGCCCGCGCACGTCCACAGCTTTGCACAATACGAGTCTACCACTGCATCATGTCACGTTGCAACTCGAGTCGCAATATGCATACAGCGCACCTATTTCGTCCACACTGATCCCCAAACGCGTGTCGCTGTTCTACACACAGCAACAACTCGAACAAACACTGCCGCAAATCCTCTATACTTGGCGTTAACTATGAATCTTATTCACAAGAAAGGCATATCTAACAGACACTATTGATTCCATACTGACTCAATTTAATCTGTTTTCTAGTTCATTACCAACTGTGAGTACACCGAGGGAGTGTTACAGGGCCGTTACTGATTACGGCAGGTACAAAATGTGATCGTTAAGTATCCGGACACCTATTAGTGGACATTAATATTGGGTGTGTCCAGCCTTCACTTTTATGCAAATACAGAAAACTGGAACCCGTCACTTTTTAGAAATATTTATTCCATGAACCGGTTTTCGATCCTTTTCAGTCTCATCCTCAGATGGTGTCCAGGACGTTACATAGCTATTTCAAAGCGTAATGCTACGTGCTGGCTCTGACACAAGACGATGAAACAACCTTTAATGCATCGCCGTGAGTACTGTTTATATGCCAATTTGGATCCAAAATTTAATTTTGTAATTACTGCGACAATATGGGCGGCTTTTGTTGCTAATATCCATCTGTCCGCTTCCACTGTGATAGTAACAAGAAGAGCCGCCCATACTGTCGCAGTAAGTAAAAATTTAAATTTTCGATCCAAATCGACATATAAACAAGATACACGGCGATGCATAAAAGCATGTTGCATGTTCTTGTCACAAAGCCAGCACCCAGTATTACGCCTTGAAATAGCTATGTAACTTCCTGTATACTAGCTGAGGATGAGACTGGAAAGGTTTGAAAGCCAGTTCATTGAATAACTAACTATTTTTTTAAAAAAGACTAGCTGCAGTTTCCTGTATTCACATTGAATAAACAGCCATAGATTCTTAAACATCAGTAACGGATAAGCTTAGTCTTCGCTTTTATGAACGGCTTGAACTCTGCTGGAAACATTTTGAGTACAGTGCCTCAATGTCTGTAAAGAAATGACGAACCGTTCAAGCCGCGCAGAATTGTTGGTCCCGCCGGAGGTTCGAGTTCTCCCTCGGGCATGGATGTGTGTATTTGTCCTTAGGATAATTTAGGTTAAGTAGTGTGTAAGCTTAGGGACTGATGACCTTAGCAGTTAAGTCCCATAAGATTTCACACACATTTGGACATTTTTTGAACGAACCGTTCAATATGAGAAAAAGTACCGTCACAGCTGTATCTTGAGAATGTCTTTATTCTATCACACAACTAGTTTCGGCGGCACACTACCGCCATCCTCAGGCCCCACCACTGACAAAAGAGTATTCGATTTCCTTGGCGTATTTACTGTGGGATCCTTGTTGCTAGCACACGTGGGCTAGCTTTCATCACGAATCTATACTATGTGATCAAAAGCATCCGGACACCCTCAAAACATACTTTTTTCATATTAGGTGCATTGTGCTGCCATCTACCGACAGATACTTCACATCAGCGACCTCAGTAGTCATTAGACATCGTAAGAGAGTAGAACGGGGCGCTCTGGGGAACTCACGGACTTTGAACGTGGTCAGATGATTGGGTGTCACTTGTGTCATACGTCTGCACACGAGATTTCCACACTACTAAATATCCCTAGGTCTACTCTTTCCGATGTGATAGTGAAGTGGAAACGTGATGAGACAGGTACAGCACAAAAGCGTACAGGCCGACCTCGTCTGTTGACTGACAGACCGCCGACAGTTGAAGAGGGCTGTAATGTGTAATAGGCAGACATCTATCCAGACCATCACACAGGAATTCCGAACTGCATCAGGATCCTCTGCAAGTACTATGACAGTTAGGTGGGATTTCATGCCTGAGCAGCTGCTCATAAGCCACACATCACGCCGATAAATGCCAAACGACGCCTCGCTTGGTGTAAGGAGCGTAAACATTGGACGATTGAACAACGCAAAAACGTTGTGTGGAGCCACGAATCACGCACGGTACATCATGTGGCGATCTGCTGGCAGGGCATGGGTATGGCGAACGCCCAGTGAACGTCGTCTGCCGGCGTGTGTAGTGCCAAAAGTAAAATTCGGAGGCCGTAGTGTTATGGTGTGGTCGTGTTTTTCATGGAGGGGGCTTGCACTCCTTGTTGTTTTGCGTGGCACTATCACAGCAAAGACCTATAATGATGTTTTAAGCACCTTCTTTCTTTCCACCGTCGAAGAGCAATTCGGGGATGGCGATTACATCTTTCAACACGATCGAGCACATGTTCATAATGCACGGCCTGTGGCGGAGTGCTTACACAACAATAACATCCATGTAAAGGACTGGCCTGCACAGAGTCCTGACCTGAATCCTGTAGAACACCTATGGGATGGTTTGGAACGCCGACTTCGTGCCAGGTCTCACCGACCGACATCGATACCTCTCCTCAGCGTAGCACTCCGCCAAGAATGGGCTGCCATTATCCAAGAAATCTTCCAACGCCTGAATGAACGTGTGGCTGCGGGAGTGGAACCTGCCATCAAGGCTAAGGGTAGGCCAACACCATATTGAATTCCAGCATTACCGATGGAGGGCGCCACGAACTCAGCCAGGTGTCCAGATACTTTTGATAACATAGTGTACATTCGACGCCGTGTTGTCTCCAGTGCTAGTAACTAGGATCCCACAGTAAATGCGCCAAGGAAATCGAATACTCTTTTGGCAGTGGTAGGGCCTAAGGATGGCGGTCATCGGCCGCCCTAACTAGTCGTGTCGTAGAATAAATACATTCTTAAGATACAGCTGTGGTGGTAATTTTTCTCATATATACCATCGGCTGAAGTCCTTCGTCCATGCAATAAGGTGCACATCCCCGTTCTTCCTCAAAGGCCGAAGTCAGAGAAGGTAGCGCTGTTGGACGCTACGGTCTGGACCGAAATCTTCGTTCTAAGTCAGCCCAGAGTGTTCCATTGGGTTCATGTCGGGACTCTGGACAGGCAAGTCCATTTCAGAAATGTTATTGTCCACAAACCATTGCCTCACAGATGTTGCTTTACGACAGCGTGCACTTTCATGCTGGTACAAACAATCATCGTCTTTGAACTGTTCTCTTGCTGCATGCAGTAAAGAATGCTGAAAAATGTGTTTATATGCTTCGGCATTTAGCGTTTACTTAAGAGCAATAACTGTTGGCACTACTCGTGATGGCAGATAACGTTCTACAGAAATTTGCCAAAGTCAAACACTTCCACCGGACCGGTGTAGCATGATAGATCATCAGAATCAATCATTTCCAGTCATCCACTGTGCAGTAGCGTTGCTCTTTAGGCCACCTCAAGCGTCGCTTGGAACTGACTACCGAAATGCGTGGGTTATGATGAAGTGTTCGACCATTGCGCTCCATTATTTTTAATTACCTACCCGCACTCATTTGTGCCAGCTAGACTACTGACTGCACTTTGTAACTTACGAGTGATTCCTTGTGCTAATTTCATGCAATGTTTACAACTACTATCCGCAATACTCGACGGGCTTGTCCATCAGTACATGAGTTCTGCCTCGTCTCGGATCAGCTGTGGTTGTTCCTTCGCGTTTCCACTTTACAGGCACATCACCAAAAGTCGCCATGGGCAGCTTTAGAAGGGTCGGAAATGTTCCTGCTGTGTTTGTCACTCAGATGACATCTGGTGACTAGTTCTTGTTGGAAGTTACTGAGCTGCCCTGGCCGACCCATTTTCTGCTTCTCTACTGAAACACATTACTCCCTACCTCCTCCTATACAGGCTGGTCTGCCTCTCGTGACATCTAGTGGTCAATTCCGCATTACACAGGGGTGCGCGGATGCTTTTGATTACAAGGATGTAAATGATCTAGTCGATAACGTCGCAAGATCCGTGAGGCTGTTAGCAGCCGGCCGGAAGGGCGGTGCGGTTCTAGGCGCTACAGTCTGGGGCCGAGCGACCGCTCCGGTCGCAGGTTCGATCGGGCATGGATGTGTGTGATGTCCTTAGGTTAGTTAGGTTTAATTAGTTATAAGTTCTAGGCGACCCATGACCCCAGAAGTTAAGTCGCATAGTGCTCAGAGCCATTTGAGCTGTTAGCAGACGGTACTGCAGCGTGTAGGAAGGCTGCAACGCTAGAAGACTGTATCGAAATGCAGGAAGACATGCAGAGAATGGACAATTCGTACAATGGAGCAAGGCCTAGCATTTGACCCTGAACGTACACTGATCAGCCAGAACATTATGACCACCTACCTAATAGCCAACCTTTGGCAAGGATAATAGCGGTAACGCGCCGTGGAATGGAAGCAATGAGTCTTTGGTAGGTCGCTGGAGTGTATGGCACCACATCTGCACACAGGTCACCTAATTCCCGTAAATTTCGGGATGGGGCCGATGAGCTCTGACGCCACGTATAATAACATCCCAGACGTTTTAGATGGGGCTCCGATCTGGCGAGTTGGGAGACCAAGATATCATTTGAAACTCGCCACTGTGTTCCTCGAACCACTCCATCACACTCCTGATATTGTGAAATGGCGCATTGGCTCTGAGTACTATGGGACTTAACTGCTGAGGTCATCAGTCCCCTAGAACTTAAAACTACTTAAACCTAACTAACCTAAGGACATCACACACATTCATGCCCGAGGCAGGACTCGAACCTGCGACCGTAGCGGTCGCGCGACTCCAGACTGTAGCGCCTAGAACCACTCGGCCACTCTGGCCGCCGAAATGGCGCATTATCTTGCTGAAAAATGCCACTGCCGTCGGAAAACATAGTCGTCATGAAGCGACATACGTGGTCTGCACCCAGTGAACGACACTCCTTGGCGGCCATGGTGCCTCGCAGGAACTCCACTAGATCCATGGATGCCCACGTGAAGGTTCTCCAGAGCATAATGGAGCCGCCGCCGGCCGGCAGTACAGGTATCAAGGAGCTGTTTCTCTGGAAGACGACGGATTCGCGCCCTCCCATCAGCATGATGAAGAAAGTATCAGGATTCATCAGACAATGCACCGCTCTGCCGATGCGCCAACGTCCAGTGCCGATGGTTAGGTGCCGATTTCAGTCGTAGTTGCCGATGTCGTGGTGTTAACATTGGCACATGCATGGGTCGCCGGCTGCGGAGGCCCATAGTTAGGAGTGTTTGGTGCACAGTGTGTTCAGACATACTCGTACTCTGCCCAGCAGTAAAGTATGATGTTAGTTCCGCCATAGTCTGCCGAACCTACTACGTCCGATATCTGCGATGAGGGTTAGCCGCCCAACCCCACGACGTCTGGACGCGGTTTCACCTTGGTTTCGCTACGTGTAGAAAACAAAAATTGCTCTCAGCACTATGGGACTTAACTTCTGAGGTCATCAGTCCCATAGAACTTAGAACTACTTAAACCTAACAAACCTAAGGACATCACACACATCCATGCCCGAGGCAGGACTCGAACCTGCGACCGTAGCGGTCACGCTGTTCCAGACTGAAGCGCCTAGAACCGCTCGGCCACACCGGCCGGCTGTTGAAGAAACTACAGCACTCCGCGAACACCCGACGAGTCGTGCAGTTACCTAAATGCTCGTGCGGAGTCTCCGGGCTATCATAATCAGCCCTCGGTCAAACTCAGATAAATCGCGTGCCTTCCCCATTCTACACACGGACAGCACGCTCACTGATACTACATGCACCGTGCGTGTGTCTGACTAGCAGCCATTCCTCGCCAGGTGGCGCTGCTATCGCCTGGACGGGTTTATATCGACAGTAGGTCGGTGATCACAACGTTGTGGCTGATCATTGTAGATAAATGTAACGTATGGTGCATAAATACGAGAAGATATCCTTTATCTGTTCGGTTACACTAGCTCTGGAGATAAAACCATAACATCTGTCAAATTCCTAGGATTAACCATATGGAACGACTGTAAGTGGACTGACCTCGTAAAACAAGTTGTAGGAAAGGCAGATGCCTAACTCAAATTCATTGCAGAAATCTTAAGGAAATATAATTATTCCACGAAAGAAGTGACGTGCACCTCACTTGTTCGACCGATTCTTGAGTACTGCTCATCGGTTTGGGGACCCTTGCCGTGATGGATTAATGGGAGGGAGAGAGAGAGAGAGAGAGAGAGAGAGAGAGAGAGAGAGAGAGAGAGGGAGAGGGAGAGAGAGATGCGTCATGGTATCGTTTAGTTACGGGGATGCGCTATGAGTGCCAGTAGCAAGAAGTACAACGGAGGCGCTGCGTATCATGGGGAGGTTTACAGTTGAAATTCCAATAGCGTACTCTTGAAGAAAAGTTGTGCAACATGCTACGCCTCATGAAATGACCACATGCGAAAACCAGAGAAATTAAACAGTCGATACGCAAGTTGACCGATAGTCGTTTGATCCACGTACAGTTCGCGAGTGGAGAAGAAAAAGGGAAAATAATGGCGGTGCTCCAAGTGCCCCCTCCTACGCACGCGCACGCGCACACACACACACACACACACACACACACACACACACACACACACACCATAACATGGCTTGAGGAATATACCTGCAGATGTAGATTTCCAAACAGAACAAGCAGATTAATACCGATACAAATAATCTTCCACGTCATCGAACGGACATCTAAGAACGTATCTGATTGTCCTTTTGTGCGAGTTTGAAGTCGTCTGAACGAACGTTGTATGCATAAATTTAAGTTTTACCTGCTTTCATAACATTTAATTAGTTTTAGAAAGATTTCATTACAAAATACATCCTCTAACAATAATTCTGTTTGTTCCCCGCCTACACAGACAACTTACTGGAATCAGTTTTCAAGGTATGCCTCGCAAAACCATTTACAACTTTGTCTTCAAGACTTATGGCTGATGGAAGCTACGACATCCAACAGAATTTCCGAACTTGGAGTTTTCTCCAGTCTGCCATTATCTGGAACTACATCTGTATTCCAAATGCTAAGGGTCTGGTAGAGCACACCTTGTGTACAAAGATCGCATGTCCCCTCCCTGCTAATCGATGGAATTTCAACCCTGATCTACCTTCCCCCCCCCCCCTCCCCCCCCTATTGCATTCACGCATAATGAGCGAGCGACAAGTCCAATCACCGTTGCCACTATATGTGAATCTCATTTTATCTAATGATACCCTTATGCTCCACGACTATGAGTATGTAACAACAGTAATCTGTTTCTGGCTCTCTTCGTAAAACAGTTTCTTCATCATAAAAGTACATTTTTAAGTTAATCACATCACCATGTTTGTAACGTATCCTACTTGAGATTATTGAGGATGTCGGTTACATTTTAATGCTTACTTAACATTCATTGGCGAAACATGCTTTTCTTCTGTCAGCCTTCTCAATTCTTTCTGCGCCTTCTATTTGTTTAGATTTCCTGACAATGAATGGATTAATAATAGCTCCTTAGAACCCGTGGATTGAAATGCTGTCTGGCTTACCTTACTATTAGACTGACGTGACAGTTCTGTACGAAATTGCCTCATAAATACGCTGCGTAACAATAAGCAACTTTAGTGTGTCATCAGCAATCGTCTTTCAACTTAAACACATTACTTTACATTTGGTTATACCGATGCTCAGGCGGCAGCTATCTTGACAAGCGTTACTTATCTAAGAATTCTTTCTTTTCGCAACAGTTTGCTGGGATGTTTTTCACTAGGTCTACAACGGTATCGCCTAAGAAGAGTTTCAAAGAGCTGACGGCACTGTCTACATTTCTGTAGATCTTCCTTGCGTTACTCAAAATACTTTACTATCTCTCAACGTCTTCCACTGAGAACGACATACTCAATTCTGCCTCCTATAAAATCATCAGTCCAAGTCTGATGCTATTAAAAATATTGCACAGGAATATAATATTTATTTCTTTGCAGGCTAAATAGGAAACAAAAATCTATGACATGTCTCTCACACCGTTATGTGAGTGCAGCGATCGAAAGGAGAGATTGGGATAAGATATTCTTCCCAGAAATAAACTCGGAAAATAAAGCGAAATTTCATCCCTCGTTTAAAAATTTCCAGAAAAGGAGAACTACCAGCAACAACAAGCGTTTATACCTCTTCTGAGAAATGACAATAAGGAAAGACATCTTTGTAAAATACAGAGTAAAACAAAAGTTGGTCTAAATCACAGCAACAATAAAATTTCTAAATAAGATTTCATATTGCAAATTGTATCCACGTGGCTCGTCCAGAGCATAAATGACACGATGACAAATAGCATTTAAGTTCCAAAACCTATTAAATATACAGTAAAATAATTGATTAAACCGGATGATCATAACTTGCAAGTTTTTTAATAATAAAACAACACAGAAAAAATCAACAGAGGAAGAGTCAGAACTGCGAAGCCCATACCACAGCAGAAACTGACGTACACATTTAGTATATTGAGCTGATCCTTGCTGGCAGTCTCTGCCGGTAAATAATGAGAGATTTCTGGATCAAGCTGTCACCATAGTTAATTACACGCAGATTAGTTTTGCACGACCATTTCACTTCAGAAATCACTCGATTTTCATTTTGTCACTTGTCCATAATGAAATCTCCAGTTTGGAACATGAAGGGGATTATAATGGAACTTCCTGAGAGGCAGTGACTCAACCTCTTACCTTTCGAGGACAACGCGTGTACCAGTTCAGTCATGAGAATACGCCTCATGACCACCCTCGGAACTTCAATCTGTAAGCTCTCCACCAAAGATCTACGACACCGGGTTAGCACACCAGTTGAGTAAGGATGTTGCGCAAAATTGTTTAGCCACAAGCTAAGGTTTATTTCTCTGCAGTGGAGTTTACACTGAAATGAAGTTTCCTGGCCGATTGATTTTTTTTATGTCTGATTTTGTTCCAGCTTTTGTTTACAAGTCAGTCAAATAAGAAAATACTGATATTCAAAAGAAATGCCATTTTATCCAACGTGGACTATATTGTGAAGACTACAACTGCTAGTCTAAATCAAAGTACTACAATTTCCGCGTCAATCACAAGAGTATCATTTATCTGCTACGAGTTTTGACTCTTATACCATCCACACAAAATCGAAGGTACCTTTTGCCTCAATGGTATTAGCTGCTAGCCCGGGCAAATTCTCTAAGGTCTTTTGACTATGATGATAATCATACAGATTTACTGGCGTGTTGCCTTCGTCTGTAAAAGATGCCTTCCACCCGACAGTGATGGCGTACTGCCGAAACACGTCGCTGACAAATAAAGAATCTTATGAATTAATCAGAAATCTAAAATATTTCATCAAAAGAAGAAACTACATGCCTGCAAAGAATTAAAAGCATAACAATCTGCACGTTGTCACCGTTTGCTTAAGATCAGGCCGTACCGAATCAATAGAAAATAATGTACAAACTTCAGTCAAACGCAGCTAAAGAAATACTATTAATTGAGAAGTTGACGCCATGGTGTTCTTGAATGTCCGCAGTGACCATGCAAATTATTAGTTAAAGACTACCTTATTCGTTGCTGCATGTACACACGAGGTAGAACTGCATACACGTACCTGAAAAATAAAGAAAACTCTTGTTAGCTAAATGGTACTAGAACTTAACACAGGCAAATATAGAAACGTTTCGTTTTGAAAAAAAAAAAAAAAAAAAAAAACAGAATAACAGCTATGACAGCAGGTTGCTACTGACGCGGTGTACTCGTAAATATCGTAATTCAGGCCATCGTTACTGCGATTCTGGAGACCCTATCCTTGCTCTCAGCTCTCAGTTTCATTTTCAATCTCTCTCTCTCTCTCTCTCTCTCTCTCTCTCACACACACACACACACACACACACAGAAAGTGCGCATGCAACCAAATGGCTCTGAGCACTATGGGACTTAACTTCTATGGTCATCAGTCCTCTAGAACTTAGAACTACTTAAACCTAACTAACCTAAGGACATCACACACATCCATGCCCGAGGCAGGATTCGAACCTGCGACCGTAGCGGTCGCGCGGTCCAGACTGTAGCGCCTAGAACCGCTCGGCCACCCCGGCCGGAAGCATGCAACCAAAGAGTTGAGGAAGATGCGAGAGAGAAATATTAAGGACTGTCCCATAATTGCGTACAGCGCGATTTTTCAAAAAAATGGTTCAAATGGCTCTAAGCACTATGGGACTTAACATCTGACGTCGTCAGTCCCCTAGACTTAGAACTACTTAAACCTAACTAACCTAAAGACATCACACACATCCATGCCCGAGGCAGGATTCGAACCTGCGACTGTAGCAGCAGCGCGGTTCCCGACTGAAGCGCCTAGAACAGCTTTTTTTTTCATTTTGTTCGTTATGGTTTTTTTGTATTTCGTCGCAGCGGACGTCACATAACATCCGTTGAAGTTCGTTGTTGATCTTTTCACTCAGTTTTTTTATTGCAGAGGCCAGCCAGCTCTGACCGAACACGCTGAGCTACCGTGCCGGCACTCGGCCACAGCGGCCGGTCGCGATTTTTCTGTGCGGCTTTCAGAACGTATACCGTTTATTGCTCCCTCTGGCTGAGCCGTAATATTTTTAATTTTGGGAACTCTATACACAGAACACGGCGTCGTGAATTCGGCCTTTCTCTCACTAAAGACAATTCGTTAACCCGTTTCTAGCATGCGCAAAGCCTAACAGTGTGCCAAAGTAAGCTTCAAATACTGTTAGATAAGTACACAACGAACATTTTCATAAGCTAATACTGAGCGTCGTGCTCCATAACGATTTACATTTTAACAACATATAATAAATTTGTAGTTACTTACGACATTTCAACGACAATTCGTACTGTCTTTAAAATATATTCATCTTTACATCTTTTCAGTTCGGCATTGATTTTGGGATCCTGTCGAATTACTGCACATTAATACCGGTTTTCTTCGGCTGCACCAAGTCTGAGATGCTTTACATCAAACTCCATACTTAGTCATCACATCAAAATGCATCTATACTATTCTTTTTTAGTTGACGATGTGGGATGCAGAAACGGAAAAACGATATCGTAAGTCGACTTTCAATGCAAAATTCTGTGACCCATTGTAATACAAAGACTAATGTCAGAAAAAACTGCAACAGAAGTACTTGGTGAGCTCAGCCAGAATTTTAAGAGTGATACATCAAGTATTAACTACAGCAGCTATCTGTGTATCCAATAACAAATCAGGGACGGTTAACCAATTAGAGGCACCTGAAAGAAAGAATCCTGTAAAGGGATTGAGAGAAGACGATTAACACGAATTTATCCAACTGATTATAAAGGAGGGGCGCAGCTGCGAAAGTTGCGGATAGTAGTTCCTGAGCTACGCATATTTCTCTAAGTCAACCACAAAATTAGATTTTTCCTCCTTACTATTTGAATTACGGCAGTATTTGGAATGAGGTTTCTGTGCGTATAGAGCTTTGTGTACGTGCGTTTGTACCCGCAAGTATTCGTTGCTAGGAAGGAACAGTAAGGAGAGAAAGCACGGCGGATCCGCGAACACGCAAAGCCTCCTACCTCGGACAACGACCGGCTACGTGATGAGAATGAGGCAAGTTCTTCGGCAGTGCAATTCCGCGAACCGTAGTGCGGATACGCGACGCCGAACAAAAAGTCTGAGGTGACCATTAGTAAGACACGTCAAATAACTTGAGTCTGTGTGTGCCCATAATATTTGAGTTCTATACCTTATGTTTTACAGCTGTCAGTACTTTCTTGTTGGCGCTGCTTTCATGTATGTAACTAGAAGATAACATCGATCTTCCTATATAGTACCCTCAGAATTCCATAAGAATTTAACAATGCTAATGCTAAAGAAGGCAAATACTGAAAGGTTTGAGTACTACCGGAACATCAGTTTAATAAGTCATGGTTGCAAAATACTGATACGAAACACCAAAAGAAAAATGGAACGACTGGAATATCTGACCTGGGGATTTCTCAATTTGGGTACCAGATAAATTAAGGAGCCAGCTAATTCGAGCCCCGGTATTTCGAGATTCCGTTTGATTAGAGCTGATCTTAAGTAAATTAAAAGTTTTATAAAACTATAGTAAAAGCCCATTTTCATACGTTGTACCCAAATGTTTTTAACGCACGCTCAATTGTGTTGCATTCTGAACTTTCTTTCAATTTTACACGTACAATACAGGTAAAACTGTCCCAGTTAGTGTTTTCGTTCACATTGTACAGAAATAGACTTGGCCTCAGGCTGCTAATGCATTTCTATTACAGATGGACAGGTACCATTCGGTTTCGATGAGTGCACTTCCTCTTTCTTTGTCGATCCTGACAATCAGTTGTACAGTGTATACCATCCTTATTGTTATCCATATTGTTGTAACTACTCAACGACAATGGTCATTAGAATATAATAAGCCTACGTAAGAATACAGTACACATTTTATAACATTGGCTAACCTTTGTTGTATGTACTGTTGTTGGCTGCGTACTAACATCTGTACCGTAGTGAGCCCACCTCTGTCACGTAAATTTTATAGTGTTGTTTGCATGTAGAGTGTACTATACATATGTAACTGTGTACTCCTTAATTTTTTAATTCATACATTACAATGAGTGGTAGAAATGTGTGCCGCTGAATGTGAAACTGGACACTTTGAAAAGGCTAGACAAAGGAGAAACATTAAAAAAACTTGCTGCTAAGTATGGAGTCGGTGAAGTGACAGTTTGCATTTGGCGTAGAAACACAGATACAACAAGGAAATTTTCATCAAGCAAGTGTTCTATTTTGTCATTTGAACGGAAGTCAATGAAGAAACCTGAGTATGAAAAAAACCTTCGTTTGATTTGTTCAACAAAGGCAAAAAGGAAATCCAATTTCACGGCCTATTCTGCAAGAAAGAGCTGTATTTTTTAGAAATGGGTTATAGGAAAGTGAGGACGATTTTACTACAAGTTCATGATGGTTGGATCGGCGTAAGAAGTGATACGGCGTAAGGCAGCTTGAAACTTTCTGCGGATTCTGAAAAATTTCAGAATTTTGTGAGAAATTAAGAAAAATTATACCGGAAGAGAATCTTACTCCTGATAAACTGTATAAGTGTGATGAAACATCGCTAAGTTATAAACCGCTTCCATCTAAAACTCTAGCGTCAAAAGAAGAAAAGGCTTCCACAGAATATAAAAAAACATAAAAGAGAGGTTAACAGTTCTTGCTGCATCGAATACACATTGAGACCATAAACTGAAGCTGCTGGTAATTAGGGAAGTCTGCAAAGCCTAGAGCTTTAAAAAATATCACTGCTTCTGCACTGCGTGTTACGTATGTCCACTAAAAATCGGCTTGGATGGACTATAAAATTTTTAAGAATTGGTTTTTCGAAGATTTCGTTCCAGAGACCAAAAGATATCTAAAGAAAAAGTGCTTGTCTTCCAAAGCAATCTTAGCGCTTGACAAAGCTGGTTCACACACTGATGAGAAAGAATTATAACGTAACTGTATTCGCGCATTGTTCTTGCCCTCTAACGTGACGAGTTTAATACAGCCAATGGGCCAAGGCGTGTTACAATGCTTGAAAAAAGACAGGTATCGTCGTCGTTTGCTTCAGACGCTTCAGCAAACAACAGAAGGTGAAGGAACCCTCAAAGAATTTCTAAAAACAAAACTACGATAAAAGACGTAGTTTACGGCATAGCCGATTCATGGTCTAAAATAAATACGGAGACACTAAAAAAAGTCTTGGAACCAGATTTTACTGAATGAAACGGACACCTACAGTACAGACGAAGATAACCTACCGTTGGCAGAACTGATGAAAAAGCTTGCTGGATGTGAAAATGCGGCCGGCCGATGTGGCCGAGCGGTTCTAGGTGCTTCAGTCTGGAACCGTGCAACCGCTACGGTTGCAGGTTCGAATCCTGCCTCGGGCATGGATGTGTGTGATGTCCTTAGGTTAGTTAGGTTCAAATGGCTCTGAGCACTATGGGACTCAGCTGCTGAGGTCATTAGTCCCCTAGAACTTAGAACTAGTTAAACCTAACTAACCTAAGGACATCACAAACATCCATGCCCGAGGCAGGATTCGAACCTGCGACCGTAGCGGTCTTGCGGTTCCAGACTGCAGCGCCTTTAACCGCACGGCCACTTCGGCCGGCTGTTAGTTAGGTTTAAGGGGAGTTGGAATGCCGGAAAATGGAAAAAATTCACATTTTCAGTTTTTAACCTTATAACTTAATTTGAAATTTTCTGCTTAAAATGGTGCAAAATTTGTTAAGAAATTCCAATTGGAAGTATTTTTATTTAATTTTTCAAAATTACATGTGCGCCCAGCAAAGTTACCCATCTTGTGATTTGTACACATTTAAATCTTCGCATTTCCGAAAACATTACATATAGAAGGCTGTGGATTTCACTCTTCAGTTGTAGAATCTTTGATCCTTCCATAGGTACCATTGTTTTTACGACTAGCTGTGTTTATTGTTCAGTTTTTGATCTGTGAGTGTTTGTTTTGAGCCTCGAGTTTAGTTTGTCGCTCATTTGGAGTTTGTTATCTGTCTTGTTTTGACTTTCAGTGGTGAGTGCGTAGTTTCTACGATGCCTAGGAGTGCATCATTATTTAAAAAGCGAAAGTTTCGCGGTAATAGATTTACAAATAACGTTTGTTCAAGTGATTCTGCTTCAGCACCTGTTGATGCTGGTGAAAGTTCTGACGTTTGTACAGCTGAGATGTGTGAAGGAGACACGCCCACCAGTGCATCAAAAAAGAAGTTATCAAACTGTGCAAGTGAAATTACAGATGAAGCTTCTAATGAACAATATGTTTTAGTCGACTTTCCTGTTTTTACTGAGTTTATGAAGAAATGTTTGTGTTGTAATCTTTGTGGAGGTTCTTTTGATATGAACATAACAAAATCTATAGGACTTTCCTGCAAAATTGCTATAGTTTGTGCCAGTTGTGAAAATGAGACCTGTTTTTGGAGCTCTAAAACATGCAGTAGCAATTTGTTTGAGAGTAATATCAGGCTAATGTATGCAATGAGAGCAATTGGTAAAGGACATACTGCTGCTCAAACATTTTGTGCCATAATGAATCTTCCACCTCCACCTGCTAAAATTGACAATTACACTGAAGTGATAGGAGATGCTGTTCAGTCTGTAGCAGATTTATCAATGAAAGCTGCTGCCAGTGAAGCAAAATATATAAATGAAGGAAACCCAGATATCCCTGTTGCTTTTGATGGAACCTGGCAGAAAAGGGGTCACACATCCAAAAATGCTGTTGCTACTGTTACTAGTGTGGACAGCGGTAAAGTTTTGGACTATGAAGTGCTCACTAAACATTGTTACCATTGTGCATCTGGTAAGATAGAAGCAGCTCACATATGTAGCAAGAATTATGAAGGTACGAGTGGAGGCATGGAGGCTGCCGCTGCTGTGAAAATGTTTAGCAGATCAGAAAAAGAACGGGGAGTATTTTACACAAAATTCCTTGGAGATGGGGACTCCAAGGCATACAAAAGTGTTACAGAATCCATGCCATATGTCAATAAGACAATAACTAAACTAGAATGTGTCGGTCATGTTCAGAAACGAATGGGCACTCGTCTAAGGAAACTGAAACAGAATCTGAAGGACAAAATTTTGTCAGATGGTAAAACCATTAGAGGTCGCCTGTCAGATAAAATTATAAATGAATTACAACAATACTATGGTATGGCAATAAGAAATAATGCAAATAATTTGCAGGAAATGAGACAAGCTGTATGGGCCACATATTTACATCGATCATCAACTGATGATAATCCTCAACATTTTGCTTGTCCAGATGGTCCTCAGTCATGGTGCAATTATAGAAAATCTCAAGCTACTGGGGATCCTTATCACCATAAAAATTATATTCCATTGGCTGTTATGGAAGTAATTAAACCAATATATAGAGACTTGGGGCATCCTGATCTTCTGCGAAAATGTCTTCATGGTTGTACCCAGAATCAAAACGAGTCGTTCAACAACCTCATTTGGACTCGTGTACCTAAGAATGTATTTGTTGGGATAAAAACATTGAAATGGGGAGTCAGTGATGCTGTTATTTCATTCAATGATGGTCATATGGGTAGGCTAAAGGTCATGGCAAGGCTCGGCATTGCTCCTGGTATCAACACCATCAGAGGTCTTCAGCTTCTGGACAGCGTGCGAGTAAGGAAGGCTCAGTATGCAGCTGAATTTAATACAAAAAAAGCAAGGGCAGCAAGGAGAAGAAAGCTTCTAGGTGAAGAAGAAGAACTAGAAGATGACCCTGATTACTCTGCTGGACACTTTTGATAATAGAATAAAAGGTATTTGTGAATTTTCATAATAAATTACTTTAATCGCATTTTCTGGCATTTGACATTTTTAGTGTTACATGTACCTTTATCTCATAAACCACTCAACCAACAACATTCAAATTTTCAGAAATGCTGCAAAACAGTTCAAAGAGGCCACTGAACTAGAATCATGACAAGAACTGGCTTATTCTCTGAACTAGGGAAGTTTATGTTATACTTTTTCCAATAAAAAATGGCTTAATGGTAAAAAATTCATAAATACTATACCAACAAAAAGAAAACATTGGTTCTAGTTCAGTGGGCTCACAATATATGCTGAAAACCTCTGCCAGAATTTCAAAGTTCTGAAGATAATAGTTCCAAAGAAAAAGGTACACAAAGTTAGCAAATTTAACATTGGCGAGATAGGGCATTCCAACTCCCCTTAAGTAGTTCAAAGTTCTAGGGGACTGATCACCTCAGATGTTAAGTCCCATAGTGCTCAGAGCCATTTGAACCAATTTTTTTTTTTTTTTTTGTGAAAATGCGAATGCGAGTGATGTCTCAGGATGGATAAACAGTGATGAACAGTTTGAAGTGACCGATCTTGCAACTGTGAAATGGTTAGTGAACCCGCTGGAGACACTGTACAGAGATCACTCACACCGAGGGTTTGGTAGCGCTAGATGTGGTACTGCCTTATAGCGAGCAACTCCAACTGACACCACGCTTTTTAGAACATGGCGCGACACTGCTGCTAAAAAACGCTGTTCTTTTTTAAAACAAAGGGCTATGAGAAATTTTTAAGATGTAACTTCTATTTTCGCAATCTGGAAATGTGTGCCCATATATGTACAAATAACACACGTGTGTACTATATTGTTTTTTAATTCATTTCTTAACCATCATTCCGCTCATTAAACTTTTAATCATTATTTACCCACTGATTTACTGGTATTTCCGTATCACCCGAGTTTTTTGTAATTTGAGGTAGCCTCAGCCCAAATTAGCTCGAATTATCGGGGCTCTACTTTACGCCGAGGCAATATTAACCTAACGACTTATTTTAGAAGACAGGATGAAAGAAGGTAAACCTACCTTCGTAGGATTTTTAGATTTGAACAAAGCTGTTGACAATGTCGTCTGCAATACACGCTTTGAAATTCCTAAGTTACGAGTGAAAAAAAAAAAAAGAGGGAGTGGTGATTTATAACTTGTACAGGGACCACACTGCAGTTCCAAGCGACGAAGGAAATAAAAGGGAGGTAGTTGTACAGACGGATGTGAGACGTGAGACAGGTTTGCAGCCTGTCTCCATCTTATACAATCTGTACTAAGAGCAAACAGTAAAATATTCTAGATCGAGCAATATTGCTTACTACGTGACATTCTGGAATAATATCACCTGCTCTAATGTGCACTGAAGATGACGATGTAATAGTTGAAATCTAGATCTGCTGTAATAAAACGACGGATTTCGGGATCAATTACTGTTGTTTTCTCCATTACCTAAAAATTTAAGATTTTGGGAGTCTTTTGTGAAAGTATTTGCCTGATATGTAGTCTTATACGAATGTGAACGTGGACAATTAGCAGTATAGACAAGAAGGGAATACAATCTTTTGACATGTGGCGCTACAGAAAAAACGTTGAACATTTGATGGACACATCTAATAACTAATAAACATGCACTGAATCGAACTGTCGAGTAAACCGTGTTGCGGCACAAGTTTACTAAAAGAAGGGAAGAGTTGACGTAACACAACCTGAGACACAAAGGAATAGTAGTTTGTTTTTGGTGGGAAGTGTGTGGGGGGCGGGAGGGGGGGGGCATATAGACTGTAGAGGGAGATCAAGGCTTGACTGCCGTAATCAGCTTCCAATCGATGTAGGTTGCAGTAGTTACAGACATGCAGAGACTATTTGCATGTACCATAACTAAAATGTGTAGCTGGCGTCAATACGTACCCATAATTTTTGAATCCATTTCGTAATAATAAGTAAGTCCCTCCCTCTGCCGAGATCACGGCAAGTTTAAGAACGCAGGACGTGGACAGACCGTGAATTATAGAGGTTCGGGTCAATTTGGGAGGCGTACGCGGATAACCAAAGTTGTTGAGACGGCAGTTCTCGTAAAGAGGCAAATCCGGGTCCGAGTCTCGGTCTGGCACAAATTTACGTATTTCACTAATAAGTTTTGCAGTTGATGTCTGACCGCATTTGTAGTCTGCGAATACATTTTCTATTCAACACAATATTCTCTGCCAATTATAATTTTCTTACCAAGCGGTTTACACAAGGAACGAACTAAACATTATAAGCTTTGAAGAAAGGCTACCTCTCTCTCTTCTTGTTCACGTATTGCATTATAAGAAGAAGGATGTGTCGCAAGTAACTGCTGAAAAGAA
The DNA here is from genome assembly GCF_021461395.2 of Schistocerca americana. Taxonomy (NCBI): domain Eukaryota; kingdom Metazoa; phylum Arthropoda; class Insecta; order Orthoptera; family Acrididae; genus Schistocerca; species Schistocerca americana. The sequence continues at coordinate 292,610,132 of NC_060130.1, forward strand.
TGGGAGTAACGTGTTTGGATAGAGAGAAACAGCATCACCTGAACACAAAGTTATCTTTTTTTTGTGGAAGTTTCACATACTGTCAACATTTGAGGCTATTTGCACGGAAGGGGGAGGGGGAGAGAGAAGCGGACTTGCGACCTTCGTCATTTTAGTTACTTATGAAAAGAACAGGAATATAACTGCCTAAAAGGCACATTCATGCTGACTGGCAGGGTAGCAAAGAAATTTTTTAGCAAGATAACTGAAGACTGACTTGATAGCACGAAACTTTCCATATCGAGAGCATTCTCCTGAAATCTAAACCGTTTTCGGTGATTTCACAGAGGAAACAGGTGCTAGATGGACAGTACAACAGTTCCCTCACTTTGCGTATATATGAAATACCTCCCTATCAACATCTCTTCAATTTACGCTACTACTGATACTTATCGTGTAAACACACGTCCTTAGCAAGCTGTAGAATTGAACTGACAGCAATTTAATGATTGAAATGACAGATAAGAAGAACTGTAAGAGAATTAAAGAGATGGAGAGGACATAACATTTACTGGAAAGGGAAACATCTGCCCGGATGGTACGAAAACAAAACTTTCTGAACACACTGAAATGCATTACTAGAGTCAAACCACAAAATTAATGACGTATAATTTGATATTCAGCAGTTGTCACATAATTAATTGAATAAAATGTGTACCATCGTACAACTGAGTGACCATCATGGACCATCTAATCCTTCTTTTTCTATTTTCAGCTGTTATAATGCCTGAGGATATTATGTAACTCATATTCTGAATTCACTTTGAAAAATAATAAGTTTAAATTGATTCTGTCAGGAAGAGATCCTTCGTTGATCAAATGGGTTTTTTTCCTGGGCTAAAACAAAAAAAGAGCTGTGATTCTTGAGTTTCTCCCGGCGTATTTGATAATCAAAATATCCACGGGTATGCTGCCGGTCTGATGTATCCGAGCAAGTCGGCGGTCGCTGAACATTGTTTGTCGGAAAATCACGCCATGGAGTATGACCGCACGAGGATTCTGGTACAGACGTCGAGATACTGGGACAGCGTTGTTAGAGAGGCCATCGAAATTCGCACCAATGACGACCTCATAAACCGTGACTGTGGCTATAATCTTAGCAAGGCTTGGGAACCAGCGATCGGGTTAATCAAGAGTAAATCGAGCAGACGTATAGTTGTGACGACCACGGCGGACAGAGCCATCACACCGACGTCATCTCAGACGCCGTCGCAATCTGTTCCACCGCGCGACCGTGGCGCTGGGGAAAGATTGTGAAACTTATAAAAAGCTATCTCTCCGGTAGGACATTCTCCGTAAAAGTAGAAACATCACTGTCAAGCAGGAGAAGAATACATGCAGGGGTACCACAGGGTTCGGTTCTTGGACCAACCCTGTACAGTCTCTACACTGCAGACATACCAACCACACAACACGTACAAACAGCACAGTATGCTGATGACACTGCATTCTTCTCCTGCTCAACAAACAGGAACCTGGTCACGAGACGTCTTCAAACCGCCCTGAACAAGACAGACGAATGGGCCAAACAATGGCGAATCTCACTTAACTCCGAGAAAACACAAGCCATGCTGATGACTAGACGTCTCGGTAAACGCCGCCCCCCCAGAAGACCCTACCAAATGCTGCACCTGCAGGGCCAAAACCTCCCCTGGAGAAACTCTGCGAGGTACCTCGGTGTGACACTAGACAAGCGTCTGACTTGGAAGTGCCACATCGAGGAGGTTCGCAAAAAGGCCCTAGGCAGGATGCAGATCCTTTACCCAATACTCAACAGTACAAGTTCCCTTGACCCGAGCACAGGAGTAGCCGTATATCGAAGTCTAATTAGACCGATACTGGAGTATGCGTGCCCAGTATGGGGTTACGCTGCTAGATCGACGGTAGAACGGCTACAAAAAATTCAAAACAGAGCGCTCAGAAGAGCCCTACACACACCGCCGCGCTTCCCGACGGAAGACCTCCACATAGCGGCCGACATTGTAAAATTAAGCACGCGATTCCGTACCCTGGCGGAGCAGTTCTACGCCAACGCGGAAAGGTCGCCAAACGATTTAATAAACTCACTTGGTCGGTACAATAACGTACCAGACCGATACAAAAGACCAAAGGCATTACTCGTAGCTTAAAATAAAAAAAAAAAAAAATATATAAATAAATAAATAGAAAACAAAAAAGCCGTCACCACTAGAGTGACAGAAGAGAAACACATAATACTCTAAAGAACAGAAATAACAAAAGATAGGCACATCCAAAAACTAACCAAAAATTGAAGGAAATGTCCGAATAGGACAAAAACCTTCGCAGTAAACATCCTCTCTCTAAAGACAGAGGAAGAAATTAGAGTGTGCTGCTGACCGAACCCAGTTCCCTCTGAGCAGCCATAGTGTACGGATCTCCGTGCCGACACGTTCACAGGAGCTCAGTCCGTCAGTTCACCTGATGATGGCGACATGTTTGATCGCCGAAATATTGTGCCCGTTGGACACTATAGACCGGCAGCATACCCGTGGATATTTTGATTAAAAAAAGAGCTGTTTCAGAAACTGATCACGACAAGTGATATGATGGAGCTACAGCCCAAGGAAGAGAAAGTCGTTCTCAGTTCATAAAAATGTGAACGACAGGCAGCCAGTCAGCTTGAGAACAGTTCTTCATCCGTATTCTCCAACCTCGTAATAACTAATGAAGCGTCAAACCTCAGCATAAACAGTTATTTTTTCTTTGTTTGCTCTTGGCAAAGGGTTACTGATGCGCGAAACTTCTACTGACCCTCCCATTTCCTTCATTATCTCCGTCCACCGGCAATTAAGATGTTTTTAAGCTCTATCGAGAATGAGTGCAGAACAGCACTGAACCCAGCACAATTAGCGGTTGTAGCTAAATGCTCCCATGCCGTGTACGCCTGCAATTTCCTTTTATTTTTTAAAAGCTTAATTTCATTAATAGACTGAACATATCACATTTGTTTCCGACTAGTCTAGATGCTCTGTAGTTGTGGTACCATAATGCATAGTCCTCTACTGGAAAGGAATAACATGCTAGTATCATCCAGAAAATTAAAAAAGGGGAATTTTTCAAACAATCGTGTAGCCGAATCAGATTTCAATGAGCGGCAGGGTGTGTGTTGAATACAACTTCCAATGGCAGATTAAATCTGTCCCCAAGCGTGAATCAAAAGTTTCAATTTGGAACTAAAAGTTTAATTCACTTACTCGTTTTATAAATTGAAATGCCTTTTTCTTGCTGTAATGTACGTTTATTTGTGTTCCAGACGAATTTCGCCTTTTGCATTAAGGTATCTTCAGTGGATTTAAACTGGAATGATACAGTCGTGTTTTCATATTCGATACTTATATATTAGAAAACAGTTCATGCCAAAAATTTTACGTACGTAAATTATTACTTACAGTTATCCGTTTTTCCGGCCGAAATCTGCGTTTTCTCTCATGTACTCATAGGTCAGTAGTCGCACAGTCACTTCACTTATAAAACATCGACTCATTTTCTCGTAACGATCTTTTTATTTTTTAGTTTTCGTATTCCGTAAGCTAACTGCTGTGGAACACCCCACTACTGGTCTGGCATTAACTGCAGATTTTTCTTGCGTGAACTGTGATTTCAAAACCATAATAACAACACAGAATAATCAGGACTTGAGAAGACACAAGATGGCATACAATGACGTGCAAACACAAACTCACACATAAAATCACCTACATTTTAACAGAAAAGGAATAAACATAGCATACATCACAGACACTCTATCCAAAAATTAATTTCAAAACTGGCAAGAGAGATAGACTTATACTAGAAAGCAGGAACATAACAATGTAATATATGTGATGGGAGGCATGTGGGCAAACAGGTAGAACTTTAGATATCCAATAAAAAGGACATATAAAAACCTGGAGGTATGGGACAAATCGCTTCATATTTGCAGGCCATCTCAAAATACATAATCACAAGCCAAATTATAGAGAAGAGACGAAAATAATCAGAATAAACAATAGAAAACACATTTTAATCTTGCAATAAAAACCTAAAATAAAATCCTTTTGAATGATCAAGTGTGCATGACAAACACCCACACTAATAGATAAAATAATAGAGTAACACCCCAACAGGTGATCAGTAGAATAATGTCACACAACCTCTTTCTCACTTTCTTCCCTGATCTCCTCCAAATAACCTCTAGACCAAAAATCCTATCATTCAAACACCTATAACTCTTTACCAACTTCCTGACAGCTATTAGATCCACATTCAACTTTCTGCTAGTCTTAACATAATGTTAAGATCTCTGTAGAAGAAACTGCACGCGTACGCACACACACACACGCGCGCGCACACACACACACACACACACACACACACACCGAGAGAGAGAGAGAGAGAGAGAGAGAGAGAGAGAGAGAGAGAGAGAGAGAGAGAGAGAGCGAGTCACGGAATTTGCAACACTTACGTAAACAAATAAGAAAAGAGATACCAAGCGAACACAATTATTAAAGAAATTACTGGCAGTTCTCCTTAAGAAAAATCTACTATTAGTGCCATACCAGCAGTGACGTTCAGTAGCAGTTAGCTTACGAACTGTGAAAGCAACAAAACAAGAAGATAGTGACGCGAAAATATGTCGATGTTTTGCAAGTTAAGTGACTGCGACTTCTGACCTATGACCAGATGAGAGGAAATGCAGATTTTGGCCGGAGAAAGGAATAATTGTAAGTAACAATTAGTGTAAAAATTACGGCATAAACTGTTTTCTAATCTGTACGTATCGCATACAAAAACAGATTTGTATTATTCCACATTACATCCACTGAAGATGCCTTAATTTAAAACAAGTAACGCGTCTGGAACATAAATATAGACTGCAGAAAGAAAAATACGCTTCAATTAACAAAACGAATATTTACATATTTGCTGCAGACGATGGCCACAAAAACAAACTAAATAGCTGCAGCTACAACCGTTCCTGGGGAAACTATCTGTTGGTTAGGAGAAACACATATAATGTTTTAATCGTTTCTCTGTCCATTAAACAAAATAACACAAATACCCTTACATCTTTATACTGCAGCGCACGAGAGCGCCTCGAGAAATATGGTTTAACAAGCACAATAACGTTATGAAACGTAAATCTTCACACACCAATCTCACAAAAGAAGCAGCAATATCGCGCATGACGTTCTATTATAATGTTTTATGCCATCAAACTAGCGATCGTCTCGAATGTAGACAGCTGGCAGTGTCTCTAAGTTATGAGAAAAGTTACGGAGTATAGAATATTTGTTCCAGCCAATTGGTCTACCAGCTGAACTTGCACGAAGAGTTTACTAGAGAGCCTACCTACATAAACGAAGTCGGTACGTCTCAATGGTGCCCAGTCACAGGCGTAGGCTATTCAGATCTTGGCTAGGAAAGAAATTCACAACCCGAACCTCGCCGTATTGAAAGCATGCTCTCTCGATACAGAAGAAATGAGACTGTTCGCATTAATAAGGAATTCGTGGTGTATCAGTGTGTGACTCTTCTTGCGTCCTATGCCACGTTCTAGCAAAGACGCTCGTATCACTGCCAGTACCCGATAACTTTACTGCAGATGAATATTTACGGTCTGCTGGAAGGCAAGAAATGCGGAGCGCCTCGCCGGAAACGACATGCTTAATGTTTTGTGAGATGGAGGTGAAGGAATGCAACGAGAGAACTCATATGGGTCATATTTTCAAAGTGACCGCCGTTAACTGAACATCATTCTTCTACTTTGATAACAGTAAGGAATTTTGTTTTTATTTCCAAAGATGCATCTACAGAGCAGTAAAAACAATGGGGTAAAGAGAGTTCCGCAGCATACTGCTGCAGAGACATACTACCGAGTGATTCTCCAGCGTACGTCAGAAAGTTGGTTGCTCATAAAGAGTGTGCCAGCGAGTCAAAGGGCCGTTAGATAAAAAGAGAACCGACATTGTAAACCATATATCAATGGCGGCAGTGTGTGGGGAATAGTTACACACATCCTTCCACTGCGTACTTTTCCACCTTAATAGCACCGGCCATAAAAAGTCAATATCACCGTTGTAACGGTAATGGAGTCATCAGATGCAGAATACAATGAAGTTCATTATGACAAAGTAACATCCCTCAATACAGGACTCTGCAAATGTCTTAGGGTATAAAGAATAGTGGGAAGAAACTCTACACATCTTCTCCTAAACCTGAAATTTACACGAATCCAGTGCCATATCCGCTTTAACCACTGACGAGGTCTACTTATACACAAAACACTTTCCATTTTATTTCTTGCAGGGCAACAAACAAGAGACAACATGGTGAAGAGTTTCACCAGACCGACAGCGAACTGTATTGCCAAGTCAGTTTTCTTGTCTTATTAACGTGCTTTGTACAAACTCTCCAACGACAGCGCCGTGACCAGGTCGTTGGACGCAAACAAATGAGATTTTTCTACACGTTAGATACCGACAGAGGTGGCAGAGATGTTAAGACCCTAGACTCGTACTGGGAGACTCGGGAGTCATATACCAGTCTGTCCATGCAGATTTAGCGATTTACAAAAGACATGAAAAAACATTAAAGGAAAATGCCGGAATGTTTCGCTCAAAAACGATACGACCCATTTCCCTGAATATTCCTCCCTAATACGAGCTTGATCTCCGCCTCTAATGACATTGACGTCGATAGGATGTTAAACCTTAATTTTCTTGCCTTCTATGTTTTTAAATAAGTAGACGTCCAGAATGTAGTTTTCACTCTACTGTGGAATGTGCGCTGATACGAAACTTCCTGACAGCTTAAAACTGTATGCCGGACCGAGACTCGAAACCCTTGCCTTTCGCAAACAAGTGTTCTACGACTGAGCTACCCAAGCACGACTCACAAGCTGTCCTCACAGCTTGGATGCTACAAGACGAGGAGCCGGCGGAAGTAAAGCCGTGAGGACGGGTCGTGAGTAATGCTAGGGTAACTTTGATATAGAGCAGTTGCTAGCAAAAGACTATGGGCCCGGGTTCGAGTTTCGGTCCGGCGCACAGTTTTAATCTGTCAGGAAGTTTCAAAGGAAGTTCGAAGCAGACGTCGGTAAGCTCCATGATTATCAACAACTAAGGTTCATTCTACGCATCACCAACGAACAAACTGTCTGTCGCCACAAGTAGAAGCCGTCTGCTTGTGTATCTTGACGCAGACCAACCAGAATAGTCGAGTGCGGCTAATTCTTCACCGAAAGACGACAGGTAAGCAATGGTCAGTTCGAACGCTCTAACTAGATTAACTATTAACACACTTGGCACAGTGAACTTCGTATAGATTTAGATGATTTTTTCACGAATATGCTTCATCTAGCTTGATTCACGTTTCAGCCTCAAATAAAGCTCCCACAACCGCACAAAAAACAAAATAGAACCAAGAGGTAACTAGCTCGACGTTATAGATAACAGATGTAAACAAGTTCCTCCCCTTCTGCAAGGTGAGCGAGAAAAGTTAAATCCCAAATGACGCTTACAGTGTGCGAAAAAAGTGTGATATGGAAAGTTCCATAAAAAATGAGAGATATAAATTCACTTATAAACATTCCACTGCCTAGAACACGATGGTCGTATAGAAACGACGTGGATAAAAAAAAATAAGAAAAATGAAAAACAAGTCTCGTCACAGGTGAAGATTTTTTTTTCCGGAAAAGAAGTGTGGGTGTTTTGCTTTTCAATCAAGTTACGGCAGGCGTCCTAGCGTTGTTCTTTTTGTATGGGAGTCAAGGTGTACGGGAAAAACTTCTTTTCTTCAAAATATTGTGGAGAATGCCTGCCACGCGGGGTGGCCGCGCGGTTAGAGGCGAAATGTTACGGATTGCACGGTCCCTCCTGCCGGAGGCTCGAGTCCTCCCTCGGGCATAAGTTAGTTTAATTAGTGTGTAAGCCTGGAGACCTATGACCTCAGCAGTCTGGTCCCTTAGGATTCACACAAATTTGAACATTTGGAGAATGCCCTGAACACCTGATTTAGATATGTTGCTGCACTGTTATTTGTGCCCGGGTTCCCGGGTTCGATTCCCGGCGGGGTCAGGGATTTTCTCTGCCTCGTGATGACTGGGTGTTGTGTGCTGTCCTTAGATTAGTTAGGTTTAAGTAGTTCTAAGTTCTAGGGGACTGATGACCATAGCTGTTAAGTCCCTTAGTGCTCAGAGCCATTTGAACCATTTTGTTATTTGTGACACAATAACACTGACACACTACGGTCGGACGTCCACTATTTAACACTGCGTGCTCACAACGGAGTGGTCGAATGCACACTTATTGTTTACAGTTGCTAGTTCAAGCAGCCATTCTAGTTACTGCGTCGACGTTGCTTACACGCCAGGAATAAAATGAGTCTCGTAACTTTGAGGACGAACGATGTAGATCCCTCGTCTGAAATCCTACCCGATATACCAAGACTGTTAAGCTGTATGCGTCTCCGAGTACGAGCCGAATTTGGAAGCCGTTTCGAAGTATGAGAACGTGACACAGAAAGAAGCGGCAGGCACAGCCGGCAGGCGAACCATGGTCCAATGTAACGGTGCAGCTCGGCTCTCAAAGACAGGTTCCTGCCTCTGCCTCCTTCTCCTCCAGGAAGCTGAGCGGGCCGTTACAAATATCTGCCGGAACTTCCTCTGTATGCTCATCCTCTGTGCAGTAGAGAGAGAAGTGGCGCTCAAATTCCCGTCGGCTAGGAATTTTAGGCAAATTTGGGGATGGTTCCTTGGAAAAAGACGCGGTGGATTTCGCTCACCAATTTTGTTTATCCAATCCGTGCTTGTATTCCGGCGTCCAAAGTTCTAGACGTCGACGAAACGTTAAGCCCTAAATCTCCTCCTCACTTTCCTACACACATCGATAGCATCGGGTTCGTCTTGTGAATATATAGTAAACGTGGTGTTAACAGCACACTGGGTAATCTAATAAGGGATTACGTATTCAATTGACCTTTTTCACGCCTATAAAGATGGGCTGTCGGTTCGATTTGAACTTCAGTCAGGTGAGTTATTATATGAGTTGCGATGCGGAAGACCGTTGTAGTCGTTGCGACAGAGACATGCCCCTGTGGGATTGTCTGAAGGTGAAGATGGGTACTCCCCATGGCGGTAGCCTTAGCGGGATTGGGGGATTATCCTCAAAACCGAGAACAGTAGGACACGCGGGAAAGCTTTCACTTCATCGTGAATACTTTCTTGGAGATTAGTGGGATAGCCCTGAGACCCACACTATTCAGAGCGTTTCGCGTGAGGGAATGGAATTTCTACCTGGCATTATCTGACAAAATTAGATGACGGGAGACAGTGCCATTAGGAGTAGATTGGGGCTCAATCACTGGGAGTGTCCGTGAGCAAGAAACAAACCAATCACTCCGCAGCCACAGTGCGAGTCCGTTGGAAGGTCCCAAGTGTTTAACAAATGTCGACAGTTGTCCTGAACTCCCGGAAATTTGAAAGTCGGTTGTGGACCCTCGAGAAGAGGAAAAAGCCCGTGCAGAGGGACCACCACGCCAGTTTCTAGTTTGGTGGAGTATTAACATGTTAAGACAGGTGCTCGATATTTTACGGCATCATTTTTGCTGTATCCATAGCGTCCGGACGATCCATACAAAAAACTATTTCACTAAAATAGTGGTACGGAGCGTCGATCCAGGTCTGCCGAATAACAATTTCGTCACCAACGGTGGCAATTAACTCGCTTAGAGTGACTGCGTGTGTCGCAAATCCACGGAGTGCGTGCGCTGCGGAACATACGCTCTTTTCCGACAGTACGAGGGATAAGTACTTTTATTTCACTTCTGCAACAATACTAGCTTTGGTTCACGGGTATTCGGTAATACTGCGGAAAAGAAGTTCGACAAGGCCTTTGTTCAGGGAAAACTTTCATATTCTCGTAGTATGTGCCACGGTGTATATATGATTAGTATGTTGTGACAGCACAATGAACACGACTAATAAACCTATTGCTACTAATACCGAGGGTTCACCAATAGATTTGGTACATTGTTGTCGATGATGCGATATTATCTCTTCCTTCCCAGCTTCGTCAAAGAAACTATTATGCTGGTGGACCACTAGACCTATAGGTTCGACAGGAGTTTATTAAGAAAATGTTGATATTCACATAGACTTATTTACGAAAGTTATACATGTACAGCCAACTAGAACATTATCCTTCCTCATATAGAGCACAAATGTAAGTCGTAATAAACTGCACAGGGAAGTTGTTTCCAGCTACGTCCAAAGGCTCCAATGAATCGTGTCACATGTTTTGTAATTGAGACGAGCAAAGTAATACAAATTAAATGGAGAAACATGTGATGCAGAGTTCCAACAAGGCTTTACATTTTAGGATGATCCACATTTTTGCTAACGAAGATAAGTTCGCGGAGTATAGAGAAACAGCTGTGATGGCAAAGCAGAGCCACTGTGGCAGCCTAATACTCGGCAGCCAGTCAGACAGCTACTATCACGACAAACACACGTGATAAACAGGCGCACACCTGTGAGGTTTCCGATCCCACGTGTCTCGCTAATCTCGAATCTCTCAAATCTCTCAAATTATTTTGCCGGCGTTGCTGACACAGGACGTCTATTAAGGTGCCCCGGATTATGGACACGTCATTATTTTAAGCGAAAAAGTAACATGAAATCAGATGTTCTATAAGTTTATGAAATAAAAAGTAGCAATCAGTCTGCTCCCGATATCTAACAGTGCTTAAAGAGTGAGTCGATAGGAAAGGGATGGCATTGTGAAGATGTAGCACTCAACAAAAATCTCTATCACAGCAATGAGACAGACAGGGAACAGCGAGAAAATTCAGTTTTTGTTGCGAATAACCACTGCAAATCAGAAATCAGAGACTGAAAGATTTTGAATTTTTACTACAACAGGCGTTATTACGAGCATTATGATAAGTACGCATGAGAAAAGAAAAAAATGAGAGGTTAGACTCTTTAGGTCCAATTTACACCAAGATCGACAGAGGAAAGGCGCCACCTCTGCTGAACAAGGATGGAATTTACCGAGAAGTAACCACCCAAATAGTAGACTGAAGGAGTGCAGCGACTTTAATCCGGCTCAAGGCAATACGAGTCCAGTATTTTAACCACTGCACCACTTAACTTGTTTTCCTATATAACCATCGTGCAACGAACGTCCTTTCCTTCGCGGACTAAGAACTACCCTGCGGCCATTGTCACTCGGAACAATTAATTATTCTCAGTGCTACGTGATGGTTTCTTCTTCCTGCCAACGGACAAGAATTTAAAATAAAGCATTTTTCTTTGGTCATGCAAGAAAACAAAGCGACCATTAGTTGTAATACGAAACTAAATTGTATTACGAAGTTTATATAACGTCGTCAAAAATGGGTTGCGATTCCTATTAATACACAAAAATATTTGGTGAGTTCAAGCGATGGTAAACCGCAGTACTCATGATCAAAAGAAAGTATTAGGAAATTGCGAATACTATAGTACAGCGGCTATACGATTTACTAGTAACATAAACTTGTATTTCCCGCTTTACGCGAGCGGTCGCCCTAACCGTTCGGCTATCCGTGCACGACTCACGGTCAGACACAAACGTCCATATGTCCTATTGTCTATCCCACAGCGCTCCATACAGCTCGCAATATTCACGCACAGGGAGAGACACGAAACATTGCGTTGCATTGGCATGAAATACAGTAGGACAGTGTCAGTATTTTACAGTGTCTGCATAGTTAGATGTAATGTTCCTTCGAACACTCATGCATGTTCGAAGGAACACTGTATCCAACTATACAGACACTAAAATACAGTCACTGCCCTACTGCAAAAGAAAGTAGTTAGACTTCCGATCTAGGCATTTTCATTCAAAATAGAAATGTTCCGTAGTTACCTAATATTACTTGAAAGTACCCGGATGATTCCATTGTGCGTGTGAATTGCTCAGTTATCTACAGTCTGTTTCTAGGATGCGAGGATAAAGGCTTCAACTTCTCAGAGTGTGGTCGAGGAATAATACTACCGTACACGGATACTAGGGAAATATACCTGTAAATCTTGTGAAGTGTGACGAGGGTCAGTAATGTGTGGGAAAGAAACAAAAAGGGCGGTGCTGATGACAACGAGTATCATCGGCCAGAAACAGAAGAGATGAAAGAGCGATGATGAACTATAGTGGCAAGAAAACCGCATCAAAAAAGATCAGAAACATCAGTGACAAGAAAAACTCATCTATATAAAATTTTAGCATAGCAGAAACCAATACTATGGACAAAGAGTGTCCGACCAACGAAGGATGACACTGATGCAGTAACAGATAGTAGTTTAGCTACCAGAACCACCAGCACTCGCAGTAGAGAGCAAAGATGATCAACCTGATTTATTTGACCTTTCATCTTTTCTGGTATACAATTAACTTTCGTTAAATAATAATAATAATGAACAAGCGTGTTCTTCTGACAGCGGGATTTACAGCTCCGCTTCGCACTGCCCACTTTCTTTTCGTTCATTTAAAATTGTTCTTAACATTCGTAAACAGTGCTAGCTAGGCATAGTCACAAAAAAATAAATTGGTCTTCTATCAAATATTTAGTGTAAAGCATGAAAGCAGTGGGATGCAATCATTTCGAATTTTATTTAGGTAAAAATGGAACTTATTGTAGTCACACACTTTACAGTATACGTTCACATTCAAATGGCGCCTGTAAGTGGAATGTGTCAAACTTCTGCACGAAAAGCTTCGTAATCATCTCTTCAGTATGGACAAGGGAAGGGAGCTGGTGTTTGTTTAGATTAAATTGTGTGGTTTCTGCTTCGTCAGGAACTGTATAGTATGAAACTGAGTACAACGTAACTTAATAGGTAGTGTAATCTTTACAGAGATCTTTCTTGTAGTAGCTGTTAAGATGAGAGCTGATACAGTTAGAATACTGTCTAAACCTGGTTGCAATCACACAGTTTTCACATCAAATTATCAACAGTGGGATACGTATTTATTTGTTTCTTACATACTGTTTGCCTGGATGTAATCGGTAATTTGCTATGGACTTGTTCCATACTTTTATCATCCATTAAGTGTTTACCCGGTAGGTTGGGCAGCGAAGAAGCCATTGATTTATGCTATGCTCCGAATAAGGCTTAAGAACTGCAGGCAACATGCCATGAAATATTACTTGGTTGAATACACAGCCATAAGTGGGTTGATGAAGGTTACGGGATTTCTTTCTAAAGCTAACGCAGACTATTACATAAACTTATACGACAATGTTGTGGTGTATTTACTTGAAATGCTTCATTCGCAACTGGTTTTCATTCCAATAAAGAGTTGGAAAAACTACAGTCCTTGTGCTCCCACAGCAAGGCGATAGCTGCAATCTGAAGCCACGCAGTGACATTGCAACAGCAGACCCCACACACCACTATCAACTGTATCACAGTGCAGAGGTCACTCCTCATCCGCAAATGCTTCCTGCCCCCACTGCATGGACAGGCCTCTGTAAACCTCCGCGCTCTAGCAACTTCGACCGCAACGATACACAAAGCAGCATTCGCAGCCGCGTAGCTTCAAAATCACGCAGGCAGTGTAAATGTAAGATAAATGTTTCCTCTACGACCTTAAGATTCACCCCTTTATCACGCTGCTACGTCGAAGTATTAAAACTTCCTTTAGCGAAGAGACATGTGATACCCTTTCTTTCTCGGAAAATTAAAGACTCCCTCTGTTAAACGACAATGCCACAGATTGTTTAAAGGCCACCATTACTCTCGATTTGTTGCCCACACGGTTTGTCGCAGTGCTTAATAAACATACTCGGATCACACTAATTTAGATTGCCGGGGTCACTGTGGGCGTCTCGATGGTCTGATGGAGAGTTCGTGATACCTCGATCTACCAGAGTCATTTCCTATGAGTGCAGTTCCCACTGTCAGAGTTAAATTATAAAAAGTAGTAGACACTAATGTGCCGGATGTAATCCTTCTATTAACACAAGCAAGAAGTATTTATTAGATAGTCTTTCGACGTAGACAGCATGTTGGACTGGGTGAGAAAAAGTGCAAATTAAGCTTGTTGGAGATAACTGGCATCGGCCACTGTGGACGAGCGGTTCTAGGCGCTTCAGTCTGGAACCGCGCTGCTGCTACGGTCGCAGGTACGAATACTGCCTCGGGCATGGATGTGTGTGATGTCCTTAGGTTAGTTAGGTTTAAGCGGTTGTAAGTCTAGGGGACTGACTACCTCAGACGTTACGTCCCATAGTGCTTAGAGCCATAACTGGCATCAACGGATAAATCAGCATTAAGTTACAGTTTTCGGCTGGTATTTCCTTTTCAGCCATTCGTTAACAACTAAGGAGTAAGGTATAATAAAACCTGGGCTCAGTTTAAGCACACAGTTATTTGCTAGGCATTATCTTAATAGATGTAGAATTCACTTAGTTCCTGGACTAGCAGTCGGAACGACGCGGTCAGTCTCTAATGGCATCTTCCTCTACGGTACATTTAACTACGAACTTCCTAGCCCATCATCTACCTCCTTCGACCTATGAAGAGGCTCAATCAAACGTTCTGATGACGAGATATGTTTGAGGATGGAATCCGATTAACGCTACAAACAGCATCTTTACATGCGACACACATTAACTGAGGTGAAGGTGGAAGACAAAATTTCTAAAAGCACAAATACTCCGACTAGTGAAATGATCAGCTCCTACAGGCGAAGAGAGAAGCATAGTTAAAATTTTACTGCGAAAATGACTTGAATACTAAGAGCATCATGTGATTGTGCGTTGTTTTCTTGAAGTATACTACTCGGAGACAGCTGAAGAAAAGTTTTGTCGTTGGCAATTACAGTATTCCTGAAATAGTGCTTTCTGTTGCGATTATTTGTAATTCGTAGAAATGGTGTTCTATGATAAACAGTGGCAACATACAGTATTATGCCGTTCCCCAAAACGATTCAGGCTACAGTTAAGGGCACTGCAATCAGTGCCTAGTCTGTTGGGGACAGGTTCTGTTTTCCGGAAAAATATTGTCCGTCGTGGGCAATTACATCATTTCCACGTTCCAATGTACACGGTGGAGCGTCCAGCTAGACAATGGCACAAGTCGTTCAAATGGCTCTGAGCACTATGGGACTTAACATCTGAGGTCATCAGTCCCCTAGACTTAGAACTACTTAAACCTAACTAACCTAAGGACATCACACACATCCACGGCCGAGGCAGGATTCGAACCTGCGCCCGCAGCGGTCGCGGGGTTCCAGACTGTAGCGCCTAGAACCGCTCGACCACACCTGCTGGCATGGCAAAAGTGAGGGCGCAGTGTGTGTGTCTGGTATCATCGTCGGTAGCAGTCCACTTATGGATGCGTATGCTACCAAGCAACGTCCCTTCACATGCTGCCAGCTATTTTGAAGTCTTCTTCAAGGCAGAACCTATTTCATTTCTTCCCTGACTAATCTGTTGGATTGACATTTTCAATAATTAAACAAGTACGGGACAAGGTCGCAGAAAATTGACCCTTACAGCCACAGAAGGCTGTATGAGTGAAATGTAAACCTTGATAGAAACATCGAAGCAAATGATGTCTACGAAATAAATAAAAACGTGCTCTCCTAATAAAGATTTGAGGCGAAAAAGGTCTGACTGCAAATGAGGCTGGCATCACGAGATACCACGTTATTGACAGTACTCTGTATTCACCGAAGCTTCACTCTTGCATTGCTTTCACCATTAATCAGACGAATCATAATTCTACTTAATTTTGATTAATCCTTCGTTGTGTTATAATTATATGTCCGGTAGTGTACTGAGGTTTGGAAAAAATAAGGTAGTGCGTTGAGCATAAACTCTATTCAGCACCAAAATAAAATCTGCGAAGATACACTCAAATGTACAAACAATACCTACGACAGTATTAATTTGTCTATGCTATGCTCTAATTACTCGCTGCGGAGAAGTAAGACGATAAACCGGGAGAAGTGAAGTCTCTCTGAAGGCCAAACGTGCGACGGAAGCGGCCAACGTTTTTCGAATGAACTACAGCCGCAGCCGGGAACTCTGTCGTTCCTCGACGGACGCTCTAAATATTTAATTCGAAGAAAGTCCGCAGAGAGTAGATCAGTCCTCGAAGTAAAGCGCAGAGAGGTTGCGAGGCTCCCCAAGTCCCTTGCTCAATTCTTTAACGCAAATCAAGGACATACTAGAGCTTTCTTGTACCTCGCCGTACACAGATTCCGTTGCTTCTACGCGCAGCTGCGCATTCCAGGCCTGTATTATGTGGTCGTACCAGAACAGATATCCGGTGAAGCAGTGACCTGTCCATCAGATGGTCTCGTGACACAAACGCACGTGGACAGCGAATCCGGATTTAGACGGAAATTGGCGATTCATTATTAAATCGAATTATATGAAACTAATTGCAAGTTAAAAGACAATACCGTGTTAATTGCGGCTACGCGGCTGCAAGGGAATCTGGTTAATTAAGTCAATTCCAGTTTTAATTAAGCAGACACGCCCTTCAATTAAGGGCTAGCGTGTGTGTTAATACAGAGCGCATTATGTGCAGTAATGTAAGCCCGAATCACGGACGGCGTCTGGGATAAAGTCCATGACATACCGATTTCCGATGAATTGCGCTCACTGTTGCATTTCACATTTAGAAGGTCACTGCAATGAAATGCGGCAGATTTCCACTGTTATTCTAATGAAGATATTAACAGTTCACTCATGCGAACTGTTCTAACAAATACGCTGTAATGTAAAACATCGTTGACATTGTGCAAAAACCGTGTGGGCTCGCTCGCTGCGGAAAATCAAAACTATTGGTTGTCACAAGGTACGCGTTTCAATTTTTACAAAACGAGTGTTTTTCCGTTGGACCTTGACACGATGATATTTCCTCACTTTGTAGTCTAATTTACTTCAGTGGTGGTACACAGAAACCTGCATTTAGGGCTGCGCATCATATTTTGTTCCTTGACGACCCTGAGAAGTTGTATCAAATAATCTAAGAGCAGACTGAAAACCAAAGATTATAATGTAACGCGTTAACACAATAAAATTTAAATTATCTGTTCATACATTCAGAGCAGTCGCTATTAGAACTTAGATGGGACTTCAGTTCAATCAGTGGTTTCCGCCATATTTTAATCATCTTGTAACTAATCTGTGTAGGTTTAATAAGACTAGCGAAAGGTGCTGCAAACAAGAAAATAGCAATTTTAAGCATGTGAGACTGACCACAAGCGTTCGAAATGCTGGGCGAACCGGAAATATCGTTCTTTCCGTATTTTACTATACTAATACGGTCACGGATTTAACAACAACTACAACAGCTAAAATTATATGATAGAATAAAATTACATGACGCAGGAAATGTGTTTCAAATGGAATTTCAAACATACTACGGTAATATACATTGTGGATTCGAAATAGTAATGAGTTATTTGTTTCATGGATCATATTCAGGATAAACCACGTATAACTAAACAAACATAGTACACGTACTATATATAATGAACAAATGAAGAACGCAATTACAATTAATAATATGTCCAAACACCCGAACCGTCGGTAATTGCTTGGTATCTCCGAGGCATGCTTAAAACGAACTTTTTCGAGTATTCACACGTAAGAGGCCTCCAAATGCGTCGAATCTGCGTTGACGGTTGTTTCAAACTGAAGATCTTTTTTCCTTGCAACTTCTTTTTTGGTGTAAGACGATACATATTCAATAGGATTCACGTCAGGAGACTGTGAGGCTCAGTACAGTATCTGCACACCTTTCTCCTTTTTCCAGTCGCGCAAAGCATGCTGCGGTGCTTCGGATCATTGTCCTCCTGCAGTATCCAATCTTCATTTTGGTCAATGAACCAACATTGGCAGTCAGCATCAAATATCTTTGATAAACGCGACGCGTAAGCTGCACTCGTGTCTCTCCTTGTGTATCTCAGTCAAGAGTTCAAAGGAAACTAATGCTTAATAGACAATGCACCAGGGACGAAGGTTCCCTCTGTTAGGTTGTGAAAGAACTAAACGATACCTTTTACCACATGTGTGTAATGTCGACCACACTCTTTGGTCAACAGACTATGACTGAAGGCTGACAATTTACAGGTGTTTCTAGTAAAAAAGACTATTTCTATTTGAGAATACCTCTGCGGTACAGGAGTTGTTACGGAGAAATATCTTTATCTACATTTGAAAACACCTCTACTATCGGACCGACATTTTATTACCATGGGTAGATTGTGAAAGAGCTGCATATTTCGCCCCTTTCAGTGCCGAAGTTAGATTCCCTAAGGGGCAACGAAGATCATTTTCCCTTCTTCCGTTATACTTGCGAATATCTCTCTCACTCGCAAACTTATATGCATTATTAATATCAAGCTTCGTAAGTGAATAAATGTACTGCAAATTCGTGGTTAATATTTCCAGCTGCTTAAAGAGATGCCTGCAAGGTGTGTGTGTGTGTGTGTGTGTGTGTGTGTGTGTGTGCGGACCCCGCACACAAGACCAACAAATGCAGTCAGAGCGCTACGCGAGGCATTCGTGATTTTTTAAAAGGCTATCATTATCTAAAAACTTCAACAACCGCTTCAGCAGAGGAATCAAATACAAATAACAGACTTTACCGTATGAAATACGAAAATTTAGCTTCATAAATTTTAGCTTATCCGATCGCAGGTTCCCTACACGAAACAAATATGATATGTTTACAAATTAAGAAACGTTTAGTTTCACGTCGTAGCTCTTTGAGACATCTCGGTTGTTTACCGCTGTTTTGGGCAATTCATTACGTGACTCAGTCGTACTAACTGATAGTTGCCAGCTTTTGTAGCTTTACAACCTTGCTCAGCTCTTAAACATTTCACGGTGATTCCAATCCGTGCGTACACGAATAATGAACAGGCTACAGGAGATTCTTCATGTCGGCATACCTCATAAACAAACGAGGCGGAGCAGGTTACAGGTTAAAGATGAGGGAGGGTGGAGGGGGGGGGGGGAGGGGGAGATACGCAGCACCTCGCGCGTAATCTGCTTGATGTACGGCATCTGGCAACAATACTGACGGCCGGAAAACCGACTCTGGCGACGGCGCGGGTTATCGCCCTTTCCCTCGCAGTTAATTACCGAGCTCATTCCACTTCATCGAAGCTTCCCAACCACTTTACTACTGCAAATCTCTGAAGACTTTTATTACAGTTCGATGAAGTAAATTACCTGCTACAGTGTAACCAGCTCGGATTCCAAGAACGCTACATTTACGTGTATACTCTACAATTTAGGTTAAAATCAACAGTCGAGATCGCAATAATATTTGTTTATTTACCGGCTTCGGCTTATGTTGAAGCCATCTTCAGAATTTTTGGTCCCTTATGGCTGGTGCTGGCGGCTCCTCGGTTTTCTCGTGATGCCACGATCGTACACGATTGACAGCGTACGATCGTGACATCGCGAGAAAACTGAGGAGCCTCCAGCACCAGCCATAGTGGGTCAAAACTTCTGAAGATGGCTTTAACATAAGCAAAAACCGGTAAATAAACAAATATTATTGCGATATCGAGTGTACTCCGTCGACAATGTTGTCTAAATTTATACTCTGCAATCTCTGCACACTGAATGGCGGCGGTGGAGGTACTTTGTGCCAACATTATGTTGGTACTTAATTACTAAAGGATATAAAATAGATATCTGAGTTCGTGATCAATGCAGTCCTTTTATTGTAAACTTCCCTGTGGCTCGCAATACTGATTTACAATGAAGCATGTACATAAACGCAATTCGACTAAAGTCGTATTCATGAACACACTAAAAAAATACATATTTTACCATACATATATTTTCTTTCTCTACTCACAGCTTTCTACAGATGGCTTCGGACGTGACGCACCAATGTAAATTAAAAGTACCATTCACACGGTACCTCGTAACAAAACAAACTATAAGGCCATAAAAACAGTCTCAGTGTCTTTGATATTCTCTTCCGAACACCTCTTCTACGAAGTTTACAGCGTTTAATGTTTGAGATTTTAATTTCTCCGACTAACTCGCTGTCGCGACACAACCGTAGGCAAAAAAGCTAATTTTAAGCTGCAACGATAAAAGACTACGGGAAAATGTAACGAAATATATTTAAAAGGTACACATGCAAATAACTATAACTCTTTAACGGCGCTATTACAATTTGGATTTACCTCTGCTGCTAGTGCAATGTACGTACTGCGCCGACAAGTACGACCAATCGACTTTCTATCGGCCACAAGAGACACTAATTTCATTTCAAAGATCCACTATGTACTAAATTACTCCACTAAAGTCAAAACAGATGCTTCATAAATGATAGTGGTAAGATCCCGGATATTTTTTACAGCGTCAGTTTTTTTTACCATTTGACCTACGAACTGCTTGGTAAGTACACAGACAGATTTTTATTCTGTCCAGAGATTTACAATTATAAATTTTCCACACGCTTGGCACTACTATGTGATGGTGAACTGATTAGCTTCAATTTCAAACCAATACATGCTGGATCTCAGGTGGTGTCCAACATTTTCTGATGCACACCACCCCAAACTCAAGAAGAGGTAAACGAACGAAAGAAAGCAAGAAAAAACGGTTGTGACAGCAATGGCGTAGTCAGTGATTAAGGAGACGGAAGCTGGTTCCACTTTTGCCACTTTCTAAATCAACAGAACGAAGTACCTTCTATTATGAATTTGTAGGAGAGTTATAAAACGAATTTATGTGGTCTAGTTCCCAGATTTGTACTGTGAACTACGAGAAGGGGCAGAATAAGATCGCCAGGAGAGAAGAGGATTAGGACGAAGGAGAAAAAGGACATGATAAACGCTCATAAATATATGTCGCGGGTTATTCAATATTCATGAGCAAGTCCTACAGTCATAAAAATAAAAAGTAATGTAGGGCAAAATGTGATATCCAATCTTCTGCAGTTATACTATAATAACTTAAAGGTAATGGATTTCCATCCTAACTATGTACCCTCGACATATCATTTAACTATCAGCATTCTAAGATACACTGAATGGTGTAACGACCTGGAAGGGGGACCTAATATTGTAAATCGTATCCATTCTCTGCTAGGAAAAATAAACTGCAAATTTGATCATGTTTCGTGAACGTTTTTGGTGCAGACTTTTTGTGAGAAATATAGTAGTGGGAATCCGTTTCTTAGTGGTATATTACACACACTTTAGAAAATTGCCACTGTTCCTCTTTGAAGAGACTCACGTCGCAATCATTAGATAACCTGTTTGATGCGTACATCGACGCGGTTTGATTTCCTTTACTGCGGGTTCGCTCGGAAGTAAAAAGTTCTTTGAAGGGAAGCACCAGCGGAATCCAGTAAATCCTTAGCGAGAGCGCGAGGGTGTAGAAGCAGGCCAGGGTGTTTAAATTTTCATCGTGCCACTGGGTTCCCTCATGGGGCAGCAGACTTTATTTACTGCCTCCTCCTTAGCACTGTGCTGTCTTAAGACCGTAAAATTATAAGACATCTTACTGGTGGGTTAGATCAAGAATTAAGTCCTACGATAGTTCACGTAACCAGTAACGACGCTGATAGATGTGTTCTCTCTCTGCACTTGCTGGTTCATGCAAATATCATGCTTCTGAGGAACGAGCAAGACCTTCAGAGTCCCAATGGAGCACTCTAAAAACCATTCTGATGCCAATATACGTATCAAAGTCTCTCATATTTTGTTCGCATAGTCTTTACACGAAATTTATGACAAAAGCAAGTACAACAGTGATAAATCTATGCTCAATGCTGGTCTGTTTGCTTTCCAAACAGCATTTAGCGAAAATAAAGCTGTCTCATTTCAAACGATTTTCATACAGGATGCCTCACCATTTCGGTAAAGTCGTTTACGCTATTGTTCAAAAGTTAAGCGACATTACGAATGAAGAAAATAAACGGTGGAATTGTGTGTCATCACTAAAAACATCCTCCATGAGTTCCCTAAAAGCCAGAACTACGCAGCCTGTATAGAAAACGAGTGCTTCCTGTTACAGTAGGCATGTGGTCCAAAGACAAGTAGCAGTTCGTCAGCCCAGTTATAGTTCAGTCGTATTTTCTAAGGCACAGTCGTCGGACGCCATGAAACAGACAAACAACAATCTCAGGAGTTTTGTGAATGTGCCACTATGGACCTACACGCATTCATTACATATGTAATTAGTCTGTGACTGCTCTCGTAAATTAGCTTGAGCGCTTCGCTACATTGATAGAACGTGAACTACTGACTCACGTGACGAAGAAACCGTAGTTGCGGTGTACACTATTTAAATAGATTAAATAGAAGATGGTACTGGGCTCGCCTGTAGAAGGAAGACAGCACGAACCAAAAATAAATGAATTTAACTTTGCAATTTCCCTGACGAAGTTAATATTGAAATTTTTTTCGGTCACAATCGTAAAAATGAATTTGAATATTAGGGACTGTGAAACTATTAAGTCAATAGCAATTGTCTCAGCGAGGCGCCAGGGCTAGTAACAAACTAAAAACCAAGTGACAGTGTACAGCACTCCATAGAAAATCACAGGAAGCTGCTCACAAGCAATCGGCGAGACACATGGTTACCAATACCTTTCTAATGTGTGGCTCCATGTGTAAAAGTCGCAAGTAAGAGTTCAAGTGTTAAATGACTTGTGCACAATTGCCTGGAGAGATCACAACGGCGTCAGGACTTGCTGTTTTCCGTGCGGTTCTAGGCGCTACAGTCTGGAACCGAGCGACCGCTACGGTCGCAGGTACGAATCCTGCCTCGGGCATGGATGTGTGTGATGTCCTTAGGTTAATTAGGTTTAATTAGTTCTAAATTCTAGGCGACTGATGACCGGAGAAGTTAAGTCGCATAGTGCTCAGAGCCATTTGAACCATTTTTTGAACTTGCTGTTTTCCGGAGGTTCCGACAACTCGGTCTGTATGCCAGACGTCCGGCCGTGTCGGCACACTCACAGCACTGTACGTCGAACAGCAGAAGATGAAAACAGTCTTATACATTGGCAGGCGGGTCGTGAGTCGTATCTGAATAAGCACACTGCTCACGAAAAGCAAGGTTCCGAGATCGAGCCCTGGTCCGGCACACAGTTTTAATCTGCAAGGAATTTTCAAAACAGCGCACTTTCTGCCAGAAATCACTTCTGTTTTACTCTATGACTACGGTAACAGTACTGTGGCGCTAGGGAGAACAACAACACGCCGTCTAAAAACTGCAGTAATATAACCTAGAAATGTTCTTGCGAAGCTGGAAAAATTTAAGAGATGAAACCTATTACGAAGCAAACTATCAATATGACGAGTATGTCTCTGTAGAGGTAGGCAATACTGAAAAAGCTTTTATGAAACAATGTGGACTTCTCGATCAAATTCGGCTTAAAAAATCAAAGAGACGAGTTGAAATACCATGATAAAGCTATCGTGGAGATAATTACGGTGCCACACGAGAAACAAATAATCAGTAGCCAGAAAAACGATAAGCATGATAAAAAGTATTCGCAATGGGATATGACGACTACTTCACTGTTATCGTTGCAAACAATTGCGAGCATCTATCACTAATGAGTTTACGAAATTATGTAACGCTGTACGACGAAATATGCTTTGGAGAGATCAGCCTAATTCACAAAGAGAATCGTGCATTCCTTTTTTTCTTGCAAGCTGAATAATTTTTATCTATCTGAAGTCACGTTATGAAATAATATCTGGAAGTTATGTATATGACGGTTGTGAGTAGAGTGTACGGGGTAGCAATCGAATAAGAGTATGTAAATCTCCTACTACATTCAAGCCCGCCAGAAATTCATATCTCATATCCAACGAGACTCAGAGTATTTAAAAATAGATAGTATCGTCTTTAAATATGTTAATCAGATGTTTTTGGATGTACTGGTGCGGAAAGGATAGTTCTCTTAGAGTTGATGAGTAATCAGGAAGAATGTTAAGATTGTGAACGCGAGAGTGACTTCGGCTAGCGGACGCTGAGTACACGTCCCGCTGACCAGACCTCCCGTATGGGATGCCTAAACATCAGGCGCCACCTGGCGCCTGCATACAGCAACACCACTTCGCCCATCTCATTTGGCGGACAAAAAAAACGCTCCGGAATATCTAACGAGACTTCCCAGTTGAACAAATGCTGATGAAGGGAAAAAACTAAGTCTCCGACACTAAACAAATATAATTCGAAATGAGAAATTGTAACGGAAGTGCCAGACTTGACCTGATGTGAGAACCCACTAGACGCTACATCGAACACGCAGAAACAATGACCAAAAGATACGGGTTATTAAGTCTTATGATAGCCATCTGTGTGTTGACGTAACAAGAGGTCTCAATGAGTTTACCACACATTCTTTAGCCTTCCTCGTTGCGCGAACATACCTAGTTGCTGTCGGAGTTACATACACGGAACACAAGCTACTGCAACGTGTGCACGTTGTCGACGGGTTTGGAATCTGCCGATGCTTTTTAATGTCCATAAAGTCAGAAATCTAAGGGATTAAGGACAGGTTAACAGCGATGCCACGCTACTGGACCGCCTCGAATAATCTATCCCCCAGTAAACTTTCGTGTTAAGTACCATCGTAGAAATGGGGGTCGTGAACAACCTACATCTGCATATACCTGGGTACTCTGCAAATCACACTTAAGTGCCTGGCAGAGGGTTTATAGAACCACCTTCACAATTTTCTATTATGTACATCTTTCCGTGCGAGCTCTGATTTCCCTTATTTTACTATGGTAATAGTCTCTCCCTATGCAGGTCGGCGTCAACAAAATATTTTCGCATTCAGAGGAGAAAATCGATGTACGAAATTTCGTGAGATGATTCCGCCTCAACGAAAAACTCCTTTGTTTTAATGATGTCCATCCCAAATCCTGTATCATTTTAGTGACACTCTCTCCCATATTTCGCGATCATACAAAACGTGCTGCCCTTCACTGGACTTTTACGATGTACTCCGTTAATCCTATCTGCTAAGGATCCCACACCGCGCAGTAGTACTCTAAAAGAGGACGGACAAGCGTAGTGTAGGCGGTCTCCTTAGTAGCTCTGCTACACATCGTAAGTGTCCTGCCAATAAAACGTAGTCTTTGGTTAGCCTTCCCCACAACATTTTCTGTGTGTTCCTTCCAATTTAAGTTGTTCGTAATTGTAGTTTCTAGGTATTTAGTTGAATTTACTGCCTTTAGATTTGACTGATTTATCGTGTAACCGAAGTTTAACGGATTCCTTGTAGCACTCATGCGGATGACCTTACACTTCTCGTTATTTTGGGGTCAATTGCCAATTTTCGCACCATACAGATATCTTTTCTAAATCGTTTTGCAATTTGCTTTTGATATTCTGATGACTTTACTATTCGATAAACGACAGCGTCATCTAAGACGTCTGCTCAGAATGTCTCCCGAATCGTTTACATAGATAAAGCACAGCAAAGGACCTTTAACACTACCTTGGGGAACGCCAGAAATCACTTCTGTTTTACTCGATGACTTTCCGTCATTTACTAAGAACTGTGACCTCCCTGACAGGAAATCGCGAATCCAGCCACATAACTGTGACGATATTCCACAAGCACGCAATTTCACTACAAGCCACCTGTGTGGTACAGTGTCAAAAGCCTTCCGTAAATCTAGAAATACGGAATCAATCTGAAATCTCTTGTCAATAGCACTCAACAATTCGGTGCGAATAAAGTGCTAGTTGTGTTTCGCAAGAACTCTGTTTTCTAAATAAGTGAAGGAACCTAACTAGTACACAATCTGGACCATAAGGCTTGCTTTTGTTAAGTGATTTAAGTTGCTCCACTACTCCGAGGATATCTACGTCTAAGTTACGCATGTAGGCAGCTGGTTTTGATTCGAATTCTGGAATATTTACTTCGTCTGCTATGATCAAGGAATTTCGGAAGGCTGTGTTTATTAACTCTGCTTTGGCAGCACTGTCTGCGATGGTATCTCCATTGCTATCGCGCAAAGAAGGCACTGATTGCGTCTTTCCGCTAACATAATTGACATACGACCAGAATCTCTTTGGATTTTCTGCCAGGTTTAGAGACAAAGTTTGGCTGAGGAAACTACCATAAGCATCTCGCACTGAAGTCCGCTGTAAATTTCGAGCTTCTGTAAAGGATCGCCAATCTTGGAGGTTTTGCGTCCGTTTAAATTTGGCATCTTTTTTTTGTTTGTTTTTTTCTGCAGTAGTGTTCTGACCCGTTTTGTGTATCATGGACGATCAGCTCCGTCGTTTGTTAATTTATTTGATATCAATCTCTCAATTACTGCCAATACTATTTCTTTGAATTGAGGCCACGTCACGTCTACACTTACACTGTTAATTTGGAAGGAGTGGAGACACTCTCTCAGGAAAGCGTCGAGTGAATTTTTATCTGCTTTTTGGATTAGGTATATTTTTCGTTTACTTTTGGAGGACTTGGAGGTTACAATATTTAGTCTCGCTACGACAACCCTGTGTTCACTAATCTCTGTATCCCTTCTGATGCTCGTTATTAGCTCAGAATTATTTGTTGCTAAGAGGTCAAGTGGGTTGTCACAACCGTTTACTACTCGCGTGGGCTCGTGAACTAATGGCTCGAAATAATTTTCAGGGAATGCACTTAGCACAATTTCGGATGATGTTTTATGCGTAACTCCAGAATTAAACATGTACTTTCGCCAACATATCGAGGCTAAATTAAACTCACCACCAACTATAACTGTATGAGTCGGGTGCGTGTTTGAAATCAAACGTAAGTTTTCTTTGAACGACCCATCGTGCACAAACCACATGCGTCGTTTGACTGCATCCATACAGTCAGAGGACTAAGTTTAGTGAGAAGCGCAGCATAGAAATGAGCAATGAATGTCAACATGAAGAGAGGCTACGCCCTGCACCACTGACCTTTCTCAACACAAATAAAGTGACACGTAGCTCAACAAATACTGTTTCTGAACATACGTCCATGGGAACATTTTGATGATGATGATGATAATCTTCGAAAGCACGAATGTCTACTAAAATGTGACGTGGTTCGAACAGCGAGCGAATTTTATGCAAGGATGCTGCGGCGAAAACATCGGTACGAATGTACCTAGTAGCCCGATGCTCATTCAGCAGCTCTTACGTGCGCACCAGTACCTGGTGAACTCTGAAGAAACAAATGTCCGTGACCGGCGGCACGAAGTTTTGACTAAAAGCGTTGTAAGTGTTCAGTAGTCAATTACACGTCTCATCAATGGACTTAGGTACAGTGAGGTTAGTTGGGGTTCAGAGACAAAACAGCGAGGTCATTAGTCCCTCGATCAAGAGAAAGCTCATCTGGAGTTAGTGGGGTCAGCCACAAATTTTATCGAATTATGAAAATGTGTAGGAGGGGTAGAATCATTGCAAAATTGATACCACAGATGAAAAATAATTTACACAGAGGTAAAGAAAAAGAAACTTTGTGTGTCGGGCCGATATGCAGATCAGGGACAAGCCGAAGGCTCCCTTTCGGAGAAACATCACTCGCATCTTACCTCTACCCCGCCCGCTCCCCTTCCCGCCACCATCAGCCTAAGAGCTCAGGCATTTATGGACAGGCAGTAATAAAATAAAGTGCTCGAAATAATCTGGTCAGTAGGTATGTGAGGCCGGGCGAGTGTCGTCTTCGCGGCTCTGCGTGTGACGAGGGCCTTCCCTCTCACAGCCGTGCCACCCCCAATCCTCAACAGTCACAATGTACATTTGGTTTTATCCATTAAAAATGGTTGGCTAAACCTCCGAATCTGTGACTGAAAAACAATGGGTTATTTGAAAAATAAATTCTTCTTCTATCATTCACCGTTTTTGTTTCTATTTTTCGACTACTCGTTTCGGGATGTGATTCTCATTTTCACGTGCGTTTTCTTTTTGCTTTTATGCCGTTTATTCGTGATGTTTTCGATGTGTGACGTGCTACATTGTTCTGCTGCCTTTAGATTTTCTAGTAGTCGACTTGGAACGAACTCGGACGGATTAAACATCACACACAATTTTCGGTGCACAGTACTTAACCAAATGCGGCAGTATTGTTCAGTAATTACGCTTCTTTTAAAGAGGAGAATGTCAATGTTTACAATCGTTTCTTATTGTAATTTTAATGTTTAACCTCTTCAGTCCGTGGCTACACGTATGTGAACTTCGAGTTTACACTTCTTAAACTTAATAAACGGTTTTTACCAATTCAAGACCTGTAAGAGACGTTAGTGCAGATTACGTAGTTTCGGTCTGGGCTTCTAGACTGCACCACACTCCGTTTGCAGTGCCACTTACAATGTTTCAAAGATACGACTCAGCAGAACGGCTGCCCACTGCATGCGTTCTACAGGTATTTCGAAATAATACATTATTCTATACCTTAGATTCACTTTATTTGCTACTTTCAAAGCGCGTTTTTACTAGCATTACCTCTTATGTTGACTGTATTAGACGTCGAAATTCCTCAAAGCTTCAGTGTATTTCCTGCAAAGTGCTAATAGTACCTTTTCTTATTTTGAGTGAGAAAATCTTCACAATTATAGTATGCTTTGGCCATATGTAGCTTGAATGTTGGGAAACAGACTGTTGTAACGTCAACCATTAACTTATGTTATTATTTTCAGTTACCATCGATGAAGAAATACTTAGCTTGCTGGAGGAGGGTGATTTAAGTCTGTAAGCGTCTTGTAATCCA
This sequence comes from Schistocerca americana, assembly GCF_021461395.2. Taxonomy (NCBI): domain Eukaryota; kingdom Metazoa; phylum Arthropoda; class Insecta; order Orthoptera; family Acrididae; genus Schistocerca; species Schistocerca americana. The sequence continues at coordinate 292,638,915 of NC_060130.1, forward strand.
TGGTCAAGCCCTAAAAAAATATATGTCGAAAACCAGAACAAAACTAAAATGTTTCCAGAATGAGATTTTCACTCTGCAGCGGAGTGTACGCTGATATGAAACTTCCTGGCAGATTAAAACTGTGTGCCCGACCGAGACTCGAACTCGGGACCTTTGCCTTTCGCGGGCAAGTGCTCTACCATCTGAGCTACCGAAGCACGACTCACGCCCGGTACTCACAGCTTTACTTCTGCGAGTATCTCGTCTCCTACCTTCCAAACTTTACAGAAGCTCTCCAGGAAGTTTCGAAACTAAAATGGCCAGATAGATTGCTTAACCATTTTACTGATTCAACTACTGCTGACTGTTAGGTTACGTACAAAAGATCTTTTGAAGGATGGTTCAAATGGCTCTGAGCACTATGGGACTTAACTTCTGAGGTCATCAGTCCCCTAGAACTTAGAGCTACTTAAACCTAACTAACCTAAGGACATCACACACATCCATGCCCGAGGCGGGATTCGAACCTGCGAACGTAGCGGTCGCGCGGTTCCAGGTGTAGCGCCTAGAACCGCTCGGCCACCCCGCCCGGCCTTTTGAAGGAGTACCAAAATGGAACAGATTGTCCCTCATAAATTTTAGACCGAATTCGGTTAATGAGCTGATGAAGTCTTCTCATATAGGAGGTCGTCACAGCTCTTCAGAGAAATATCTGTGGATAAACAGGTGAGCTCTGACAGTTCTGGATCGGGTGATTACAAACCCAAGAGAAGAAATGTTATCCCCCAGCCAAGTGACCTAAAACGATATGACCAGGTTGAGCACCTTAACAATACGTAAATGTCACTATGAAGGGTCCAGATCCGTGCGCAAGAAGTGTGATATATGTTTGTGTGTACTTGGAAACTACTGCTTTTTAAAATTCTATGACCAAAAACCCTAACATGCGTATACATTTTTTTTTACTTTTACTGGCTAAGAGCGAGTACAAATATGTGAACCTTAAATATTGTAGAAAATATGAAAAATAAAAACTACAACAATGTAATTTAGAATTTAACTATCTGTAACGACAAAAAGCAAATAGTGAAAATATTTTTCCACACTTATTTTCTTATCATTGGGCCTGAAGGGGTTAACGCCCTTGCGACAGCACATAATTACACACATACACACTGCTCGCTTCTTCCTGCCAAGGAGAGTAGAGAACACGTCTGAACACTTCTATTATACCTTGTTGAAGGAATCGCCTTAGCATTCGCCAGGAATGAGGCAGAGAGTCTATAAAGGAAACTGAAATCAGAACGCTGGAAACGGCTCGAATGTGTAATTGTGGCAAAATATCAATCGATATCCCGAAAGTTACTGACATGAGCTGAAAACTGACACTTAAAAGCAGTATCAACTTTCAAGTGCCGTCGCATCATTAACATGAAGGTTCTAAAATTCATCCAACATGGCCCAGGTTTTTTGAAATATCAACAAATAGTTTGTTTTCTAGTAGGACGAAATACAACAAGGACTGAACTACACTGTGGAAACTGCACAATCCAGAGTTACTAACAGGAATGAAAATCGATAATTCTTCCCTATTTTAAAAGAACATCCAATGTAAAATGGACCTTTTATCTCAGCAGTACAACATACACTAGTATCTACGTATATTAGTGAGAGTAGAGTGGCGAGATTTTAGCCGTAGAGAGAATTCATTTTTGAAGAAATTAGAAATAAATACTTTTAATTGTCAATAGATACACTGGTGATTGATGCAAACATGATTTCGGTGATAATCTTAGCCCGTACGTGGTATAGCTCGAAACTACAGCATCTCGGTAGGAGCTGGGACAGATAATACCAGAGGAACAATGATCCGATAGTACGCCTACACTGTTCTCAGAAGAAATTCCTCGTTGCTGTACCACTCTCACAAGGTTCAAAATGTTTCAATAGAGTAAGTTTTGTTTCGATCTTACGATGCTCCCTTATCAGATTGGGCCTCCTTCAAGGGTAACTGATGAGGCTGTTGTATCGCACAAAAATTATTGGAGGGATACCCATGCATGTTATGTCAGTACATGCTTAAGCTTATCACTGCAGTTCAAACCATACAGCGAGACCAACCGTGAAGTAAATGAAGTTCATCAAGAAGCTTGGTGTCAGCAAAGAACAAATGGAAAGACTGCGAAACGTGTTCCCTACAGCAAAAGTATGCTAAGCAAATTCCAAACTGGTCCATGTACCTACGTAAATAGCATTGCTGGAGGTGGGGCCACTTGGATTTATTAGTCAGGTATTCCATCCAAATGGTTCAACCACAAGTCAGGGTATCAAGGCAAGAAAACAGCTGTAGTAGTCCGACAATCTCGACATGTCAAATCCTGGCTACTTTCATCACCACAAATTAAGTATTATACGCATAGTACTCGAGTATCGAAAACAGTCACTGGCAAGTGGTCCGTTGATCAATGCCTGCTCAGGTCGCTCCTTGTATTAAAAGCGTCCGTCCAACAGGGCTAAGTTTTAGGAATCTGTTTATATCACCTACTGATGATGGAAAGTTCCAAAGGTTACTGGTTCAAATGGCTCTGAGCACTATGGGACTTAACTTCTGAGGTCAGCAGTCCCCTAGAACTTAGAACTACTTAAACCTAACTAACCTAAGGACAGTCCGCAGCTCGTAGTCGTGCGGTAGCGTTCTCGCTTCCCGCGCCCGGGTTGGATTCCCGGCGGGGTCAGGGATTTTCTCTGCCTCGTGATGACTGGGTGTTGTGTGATGTCCTCAGGTTAGTTAGCTTTAAGTAGTTCTAAGCTCTAGGGGACTGATGACCATAGATGTTAAGTCCCATAGTGCTCAGAGCCATAACCTAAGGACAGCACACACACATCCATGCCCGAGGCAGGATTCGAACCTGCGACCGTAGCGGTTGCGCGTTTCCAGACTGTAGCGCCTAGAACCGCTCGGCCACCCCGGCCGGCTCCAAAGGTTATTGTTCCATGTTGTCACTAATGAGTGTAAGCTGTTTCATCTGGACGTCCAGCAAGTTCATCCTGCGTAATGCTTTTACATTACCTTATGACTCCCATTAGTTCACGCAACATGTATTTAGAATAACGAAGAATCTGAAGACGGATAACTGATCAGCGTAGGAAAAATACGTCATTGTGTTCTGAAAATCCAGCTTACGCTTCCACATGGCGACAAGGAGCGCTTATGGGACTATTCGCACAACTGGCGGTAACTCTAGATTCACAGACATGGAACTTCTTTTAATGAACAGTTCTAAACATAAGAGAGTGACTAGGTGACTCAGTAATCTCACATTAGACATCAGAAAGTTCGAAGATCGATCACCAGTTGACTGTTTCCTGGCATTGGAAGGGACTGTGAACGAAGAAATACTTTCTGTGAGAATTTTCGTATTTTTTATTTTATTTTATTTTTACTTTTACGTTTAGGGTCCCCGCAACTGGCTGAGGGAACCAGTCCACACGTCGTAGGTTGGAATATGCGTATCACTTTCAACGGAACGTTACCAACTAAAGCACCATGGGGTGCAAACCAAGTTTCAGATTCATGACTTATGTACTACAACTAGGTATATCAGACAGTTCTATGCCTCAAAGTCACATAAAACGTAAAAACTTCGGTTAATCAAATCCAGCAATGTAAACTAAATCACCGATTTGATTCTGTAAGATAATTAACACAAATAAAATTTGAAATTCACCAATATCTTGATACTATTTGCAAACTGTAAGGTATCCAAATGGAGGGCTCAGATCTCCGGAGAAAATTCTGAGAAAGTGTTGTAAATGATGAGGCGAATATGAATTTCGGCAGAGCCGCTTTGGCATTTGGAAACATCACTAGTTAAGATTCAAGGGGAAGACATAGAAGAAATACAAAGCAGAGCTGTTACAATTACCATAGGGTAGTTCGGTCTACGCAAGAGTGTCACCGAGATGTACATGGTTCTCATATGATGATGATCAGAAGAAAACGAGACATTCTTTTCGCGAAACGTTGTTGGGAATGTTTAGACAGTTAATTTTACAGGCAGAAGATGAGACGATTCAACTGTCTCCATCATATGTTTCACCTAAGAGCCATTATATGTGAGAAACCAGATCGCATGTAGAGGTATACAGCTAGCCATTTTATCCTGAGCTCCCTTCGCCAGTTACACGCAGTACTGAGTAGCCTTCGTAATATAATCGTAGCTGTAAATGAAGATTTTCCTCTCATTTTAGCTTTACTAAAGAAGAAATTCGGTATGACAACAGACGGGAGTCTCATACATTTGTCCATGAAATCGATCTGCAACAATGATATACGACCTCAGTTTCATCCATAACATTGCTGCTGAAAGCAACGAGAGAACAATGACCAGATAAACTTCCCGGGATACAGTATAAAAAAAGATGACGACTGAGTTCTGACGCAATATTCCTAACAGATCAGCGGCCACAGAACATTGAACTCTGCAAGCCGTCCATACTCTGCTTTGAGATGTTTCAGGACACGCCCTGCAGATTATTGGTTGGCACAGTTCATGTCGCGCACGAATGTCTTGTTAATAACATTTTTTTGTTTAAATGGAGACAGACGATTGTCGTCTTTCATACACGGTCATTTCTTTTCCTACACTGAAGATCTACAGATTTATCAAAAGAATGTTAACTGGTATTTTTGCCACTTTTTCCAAATCTTTCGCAGAATGACAGAAAGCGGGGCGTTCAGTCGCTGGATCACTGAACGTACATAATAAACAAGGACCACGAGAACACTTCGAGGCCTCAGAACTGAATTCTGTGAGTCTATTTTTTGGAATCAGCTCGCCACCCCAAAGTACTTTCATGCAACATTAACGTACTTTTTACACCAAAGCTCTACTGCTTTAAGTCTGTTCCGAAGTGCACCTGGTTAAAGTAATCTGGATGTATATGTGAAATTCGGCTACTTTTTACAAGTTCTCAGTTCAGAAATTTTCGACTCACAAACTGAAATGCAGTTTAACATTTGTCCATGTTTTAAGGTAAATGTTAGATTAATAACGATAATTAACGTAGTTTTCCAGAATTTCTACTGGAATTGAAACAGTGACGTATGTTGTACAAGGGTGAGTCAAATGAAAACCTTAAATTTGTAATAACAAATCGAAATTTCGCGCCGTTATTCTGTAAGTTAGTAAGCGTTCTACAAACAGCGTGCAGAATGGCCTGTAGGTGGCAGCATAGTGCAGATGCACACATACCGTCGCAATATCAGTATAAAGATGGCCGCCCCACTTGCGACTTGCACCAGGGAAGAACAGCGTTCTGTTACTCGGTTTTTGCGTAGTGAAGGTGTAAAACCTATTGAAATTCATTGACGAATGAAGGTTCAGTACGGTGATGCATGTTTATCACGGCAGCAAGTCTACGAATGGAGTAGGAAGTTCGCAAATGGTGTGACTTAAGTGGAAGATGCTCCTCGTCCAGGTCAGGCACAACGAGTTGTGACTCCACAGAACATTGCAGCAATTGAAGCCATAGTGAAGGAAAACCGCCGAGTGACACTGAATGACATTGCAGCATGTTTACAGATTATTCACGGGTCAGCACACCACACTGGTTGCGCGGACTACCAAAGAATTCTTTTCTAAAGTAATTTATGCACTTTGTAAGCGCTGGAAGACCTGCATTGAGCGTGGGGGAGATTATGTTGAAAAGTGATATAGCTTTGTACCACATCTGCACAATAAATATTATTTCAAAAAATATTTAAGGTTTTCGTTTGACTCACCCTCGTACATTCTGGTCCAAAAGAGTTAAAGATAAAAAAAACATTTATTGACGGAAATAATACACTGATTTTATGTATTTTTGATGTACAATGGTATGCAAATTTAATTTTACAACATATTTGATAGAAATAACAATTTCTATATTTTCTGTTGCCTCCCACAGCATTTGGAACGGCCTCAGGTCAACAAGACATTTACTTGACCAGCTCTTCACGTTTTCGATATAATTTTCGTGACATCACAACATTTGCCCACATGACACTCATTTTCTCAAAACTGTCCCATCACCTACACTTTCCGTTTAGCACAATACGAGACGCCACGCCAGCTGAATTTTCGGAATCGTTCTGTCACGACGCACGAAAGCAACATACATTCAGAGTAAAGATTTTTTTCGGATCTGTATTGTTTGAGTAAATGGTCCTAAAGTTTACTGTTTGCTACTGTCTCAAAGCGAATTTTCTCCTGCAGTAGATGTACACTGAGGTGACAAAAGCCAAGAGATAGCGATGGAATAGCATCGCTTACACAAGGTATAAAAGTGCAGTACATTGGCGGAGCTGTCATTTGCACTCACGTGATTCACGTGAAAAGCTTTCCGACGTGATTGTGGCCGCACGACGGCAATTGACGGACTTTGAACGCGGAATGGCAGTTGGACCTAAAAGCATGGGAAATCATTAGGGAATTCAACATTCTGCAATCCATAGTGTCAAGATTCACTTAAAACGACCGAGAGCAGCGGCGTTTGCGTAGAGTTGTCTGTGCCAACAGACAAGCAACACTGCGTGAAATAACCACAGAAATCAATGCAGAGCGTACGACGAACGTATTCGTTAGAACAGTGCGGCGGAATTTGGCGTTAACGGGCCCTGACACCAACACACGACTGTCATTGGTAACAGCACGGTATCACCTGCAGCGACTCTCCTGGAGACCATGTACAGCCACTCATGGACTTCATGCTCCCAAACAATTACGGAATTTTTAAGGATGACAATGCGCCATGTCACCGGGTCACAATAGTGCGCAATTAGTCTGAGGAATATTCTGGACAATTCGAGCGAATGATTTGGCCACCCAGATCGCCTGAAATGAATCTCATCAGACATTTATCGGACGTAATCGAGAGGTCAGCTCGATCACGAAATCATGCGCCGGCAACACTTTCGCAGTTAAGACGGCTATAGACAGCAGGGCTCAATATTTCTGCAGGGGACTTCCAAAGACTTGATGAGTCCATGCCACGTCGAGTTGCTGCACTACGCCGGGGAAAAGGAGGTCCGACACGATATTAGGAGGTATCCCATGACTTTCGTCACCACGCTGTAAAGGTCTTCTAAAAATCTTGATACCAGCAGATATACGGATTGTTTACGTTTCACGCATGAGACAGAAACTTTAGCTTTTCGTATCACAGATCTGCAACACAATCACTGCAAAAGCAGATGTTATCTCTAAAATATCTGTACACGAAAGACAGCTACTAAGTTAGCCAAATAATAAACGTATAAGAGAGACTAAAAGATGTTGAAATGTGGTGCTAAAAGAGAATGCTGCAGATTTGTTGGATCGATCAGATAACAAATAAAGAGGTACTGAATCGGACTGGCGATAACACAAATTTATTGTAAAAGTTGACTGAAAGAAGGGATCAGTTGGCAGAGCACACCCTAAGGCATCAAGGAATCGACTATTTGATAATGGAAGGAAGTGTAGTGGGTAAAAAGTGTAGAGGAAGACCAAGGCTAGAAAGGTTGAAATCGATTAGGGTTGCCATAGTCACGCAGATGTGAAGAAGCTTGCACAGGATAGAATAGCGTGGACAGCTGCTTCAAACGACAGTCTCCGGAACGAGGACCACAAAAACAATTTATTTACAACAAAATTGTTTCTGAAGTTTTATTCACTGGGTTCCCAAGATTCAGTACAGTGTTAATTACTCTTCCACAAAATACGCCGAAATACAAAAAATTTGTGTTTCATTTACATGACTGAAAATACGAGGGACATTCAATAAGTAGGGCAAAACTTTTTTCTTACAGCAGGTTAGTTTTATTCAGGATTTCAAGACACAATATTGTTCTCCACTCTTTTGGCTACTAAACCTTATTTTTGAACATTATCTCCGTTCAACGCGACGGTCTTAGATCACCTTGTATTGTATGTTAACCTGTGGCCTAGAAACGACGGAGAGGCTCCGTTCCCGTCGCAGCCGCAGTGGTCCACAACCCCACGACGACTCTCCGCCGCCTCACACCGAACACTTTTTCAGGGTTATTGTGCGGTTCGGCCCCCGGTGGGGGCGGCTAAAAATCAGTTTATCCATTTCATCAAACCTGAATCTACATAAAATCACAGTGACAGATGCAATATTCATAACGAAATACTGACATGAACAAATTTATCGTAATTTACGCTACATAGACAATATAGTAGGCCTCAAAACAATTTAAGCAACAGTCAGTGTGAAACTAGATTGAATGACTGAAACTATCACGATTATGAACATATTAACTATCCATAAATTTCGTTGTGGGTCTTGTCAGGCAATTTATCTATACGCTTTAGCCAGTGAGAGTTCCGGAACAACTTTCATTCATTTTCGATTTCGTACATAACGGGGTATCACTACTCGTTCACTTTAGTTTATCATTAAATGTGATAAACAGAGGGAAAATACTTTTACACGATAGTATGCTTTCATATAAAAAGTCTACCACTCGTATACTCCATTGAATGATGGCTATCCGTTGTTCAGCACTCCGATGGTTCTGGTCGTCAACGAGACAAGGAAGTGAGGGATATCAGGGTATAACGTCCAATCAACGACGACCACTAACGGAGCTCAAAAGCAGAGAGGGGAAGTATGGGGAAAGGAAGCAGCCGTATCCTTTTCAAAGTAATCAGCCCTGCATTTGCATTTAGCAATTTAGTGTAAGCAAGGAAAATCAAAATCTGTGTGGCGGCAAGGGATTTGAATTGTTATCCTCCAGAATGCGAGTCGTTTACACTATGTGATCAAAAAGTATACGGACATCCCCCAAAACATACGTTTTTCATATTAGGTACATTGTGCTGCCACCTACTGCCAGGTATCAGCGACCTCAGCAGTCATTAGACGTCCTGAGAGAGCAGAGTGGGGTGCTCCGCGGAACTCACGGACTTCAAACATGGTCAGGTGATTGGGTGTCAGTCGTGTCATACGTCTGTACGCGAGATGTCCACACTTCTAAACATCTCTAGGTCCACTGTTTCCGACGTGATAGTGACAAACGCGTACAGGCCGACCTTGTCTGTCGCCTGACAGAGACCGCCGACGGTTGAAGAGGGTCGTCATGTGTAATAGCCAGACATCTATCGAGACCATCACACAGGAATTCCAAACTGCGCCAGGAGCCACTGCAAGTACTATGACAGTTAGGCGGGAGGTGAGAAAACTTGGATTTCATGGTCATAACCCACACATCACACCGAAAATGCCAAACGACACCTCGCTTGGTGTAAGGAGCGTGAACATTGGACGATTGAACAGTGGAAAAACGTTGTGTTGAGTGACGAATCACGGTATATAATGTGGCAATCCGATGGCAGGGAGTGGGTATGGCGAACGCTCGGTGAACGTCGTCTGCCGGCGTGTGTAGTGCCAACAGTAAAATTCGGAGGCGGTGGTGTTATGGTGTGGTCGTGTTTTTCAAGGATGGGGCTTGCACGCCTTGTTCTTTTGCGTGGCACTATCACAGCACAGGCCTACATTGACGTTTTAAGCACCTTCTTGCTTCCCACTGTTGAAGAGCAATTCGGGGTAGGCCATTCCATCTTTCAACATGATCGAGCACCTGTTCGTAATGCACGGCCTGTGGCAGAGTGGTTAAACGACAATAACGTCCCTGTAATGGACTGGCCTGCACAGAGTCCTGACATAAATCCTATAGAAGACCTCTGGGATGTTTTGAAACGCCGACTTCGTGCCAGGCCTCACCCACCGACATCGATACCTCTCCTCAGTTCAGCACTCCGTGAAGAATGGGCTGCCATTCCCCAAGGAACCTTCCAGCACCTGATTGAACGTATGCGTGCGAGAGTGAAAGCTGACATGAAGGTTAAGGGTGGACCAGCACCAGATTCAATTCCAGCATTACCGATGGAGGGCGCCACGAACTTGTAAGCCATCTTTAGCCAGGTGTCCAGATACGTTTTGATCTCATTGTGTATCTTTCTGCTGCGCCAATCCGCTCGGTCGACGGGTATTGCGGCAGGCGCAGCTATAACAAGCAGCCACACGGTCTCTGCTCTAGTTCTTATAATTCAAAGCCATCACAATCATTCTGAGACTACATTGTTCCAGCAGTATCTACTTTCGCTGTCTTAATTTCATACTTCACTTCTACAGACGTAAACTGCCCAGTCACATTAATGCGACCACTTGTCAAAAGCCTGAATAACCACCCTCTGCAGCGCGTAACGCTGCGGGCCGTGCACGAGAACAGTCGATGAGGTTCTGGAAGCTACCGAGAGGTGCCGTGTCCAGCTACACAAGGTTTCTCGGCTGAGAACGCATGGCGCGAATAGCCCCATCGAGGTGGTCTCGACTGGATTATAATAGGGCGCTTTTGGTCGCCAGTGGCGTTCGGTAAACTCATCTTGGTAGTCTTCAAACCACGCAAGCACAGTGCGAGCTGCGCGACGCATTGCATTGTCCTGCTGGTGGTTGCCATCGTGCCGAGGAAAACGAAACTGCGTGTAGGAGTGGCCATGTTTCGTAAGGATAGAGGGATACTGTTAGCGATCCATTATGCCTTCCAGAATGACGAGATCATTTAGGGAATGCCACGAAAAAATTCTGCAGGCCATAGCGCTCCCTCCTTCGGTGTGGACCCTTCCGACGATTGTTGCGCGGTGTTTAAAAGACGTTTCACGCCGTACACTCCAACAATCATCTGTCCGATGGAGCATAAAACGTGATTTATCGGAAACGGCCACCTGTCCCCACTCAATGGACATCCAGTAGCGGTATTGGAGTGCAAATTCCAGCCTTTGTCGCCGATGAACTTAGGCGGAGGTCACACTAATGTGACTGGACCATGTATTTGCCTCATACTATACACATAGTCTCTATCGCATTTACTTTTTCAAAATTTTTGGCATTATGTCTTAATCTGTTCCATACTTTCGTGTTACTTACTGTATTTTGTACCACTCTTCAAAAAAAAAAAAAAAGGCTCTGAGCACTATGGGACTTAACATCTGAGGTCATCAGTCCCCTAGAATTTAGACCTACTTAAGCCTAACTAACCTAAGGACATCACACACACATCCATGCCCGAGACAGGATTAGAACCTGCGACCGTAGCGGTCGCGCGGTTCCAGACTGAAGCGCCTAGAACCACTCTTCAGCTTAGATTTCGACATAGTATCCAGATCGTCTTCGACTTCTGTTAACTGAGTATAGCACTTACTTGAATTCAGAAACTGTATCAGTTAGTGCTGTGAAGATATGATAATTAGCATTTCTGCAATTTTAAAATAGACTCACCACAAAAAACTTTTTCGTTTCGTTAACATTATTTTAAAAAATTTAAAAACTGAATACGTCTCAAATGAGTCAAGGGTGCAAATACAATACACTACATGAAATAAAAGCACCATCTCCCATTACATCACGGTTGTTTTGTCATGGACAGTAATACGACCGACCGACAATGACAAAATTAAGACGTATGGCTGACTTTTTGTCAGGCTATCTGGGTGTGGCGACTTGTTAGCATTTGCCTGCAGTGATTTTGTGGATGCGATGAGAAACCTAAGCAACGATGGCGCGGCTGGGGTCTCAACTTAGCTCCCCGACTTGCCAGCTCACTTGCAAACTCGTGTTCGTTCTTTCCCCTAGAGACATAGATCGATAACAGAAACACAGCCAACGCGACATACATTCTGGGAATATCAACTTGTGCATTACTGATAAAGGTGAAAACAATATCATTTTTATATTTTGTTCTCACAGAAAAAAGCTTCTGTAAGGCAGCAACCCAAAATTCTACGATACTTGGACAACAATTTAGCATAAAAGTCGAAATAAAAAGAATACTGTCCCGCTGAAAGCTAATTCTTTTCGTTGTGTGGTCGACTAATGGCCACACACACTGGTTACGGTGACATGGGAAGATTTGAAAGCTCAGTAACTGGCGTGTGACAGGACAGTCTGCACTGGATATATTTTCAATGTGCATATATTAACATATTTTACGGGCGCTTTACATATTCGCATATAGATTATTTATTTAGCCCGCCAAGCCGTTGCGCAGTACAAACTTTCCTTCGACTGGTAATGAAATATACGGCATATCCAGTTCGATCTACTGCTTTAAAATGTTCATTGCGTTTGATTCGAGCATACACTTCCGCAGTGACGAACGATACAGTCTCCCTTAACTTGAGTTTCACATTCAGATCAGTCCATAATCTAAAATGAAAACTAAACGGTATAATTGAGTTGTTTGCCTGACACATATCTAACGTCACAACCATGTACTGCTTGCAATAAGTTATCAACAAAATTTTAAAATATAAACTTGTGTCGACAAGTGCAGAAACTACACAGTCCTTAAAATTAAATGGCACTGGAACAAAGTTTGGAAACTGGTATGATGTCGAACTACAAACATAAGATCATAAAATGTGTAAACCAGTTTCTCTTTACAACCCTGATGGATTATTACGTTAATCATGTACTCGTACATTATTTGTTTCTAGTTTTCAAGACTTACCACCTTCAGCTCGTTAAAATTGGCAAATGGGTAATTATTCCTTCGTTAAAGACACTAGCGTTACGCTATTAGCAATACTGAACAATGTACAAAATTTCCGAAGTTTCCATTTTGACGAATATATCAACAGACTTGTCACCCTGACAATATTCGCATCTTTTTTTTTTTCGGGAGAATGAATTCTATAACCGGTATACAACACACATCAAAGATACTGCAGAGTTGTCGTATGGTGCGAAAAGTGGCAATTGACCCTGAATAACGAAAAGTGTGAAGTTATTCACATGAGTACTAAAAGAAATCCGCTAAATTTCGATTACGCCATAAGTCACACAAATCTGACGGCTGTAAATTCAACTTAATACTTGGGGATTACAATTACAAATAACCTAAATTGGTATTATCACTTAGATAATGTTGTGGACAGAGCAAACCAAAGACTGCGGTTCATTGGCAGAACACTTAGAAGGTGCAACAGGTCTACTAAAGAGACTACTTACACCACGCTTGTCCGCCCTATTCTGGAGTATTGCTGTGCGGTGTGGGATTCGCAACACGTAGGACTGACGGATGACATCGAAAAAGTTCAAAGAAGGGCAGCTCGTTTTGTATTATCGCGAAATAGGGGAGATAGTGCCACAGACATGATACGTGAACTGGAGTGGCAATCGTTCAAACAAAGGCGTTTTTCGTTGCCACGGGATCTTCTCATGAAATTTCAATTACCAGTTTTCTCCTCCGATTGCGCAAACATTCTGTTGGCACCCACCTGCATACGGAGAAATGATTATCACGATAAAATAAGAGAAATCAGGCTCGCACAGAAAAATTTAAATGTTCGTTTTTCCCGCACGCCGTTCGAGAGTGGAACGGTAGAGATACAGCTTGAAGGTAGCTCATTGAACCCCCTGCCGGGCACTTTATTGTGAACAGGAGAGTAATCACGTAAATGTAGATGTAAGTTTTGTATATGAGTGATTGTGTTAGAATATTGGACACCACATGCAGCAAATTTAATATTACATTCGTGATCAAATCACATTCATCAACAACTGACGCCTACATTTGTACCTCAAAGGAACAGCCGTGCCATGCAACTAAATGACAAATGGTTTGCTTGTGCGATTCGAGCACCAAATGTTCGGGTTATTAATGAGCTAATGACAAAAAAAACCGCCTTCACGACAACGTGACACACAAAGGACTTAAAATACACCTGAAGGCGTCTATGTAACAAAAACTCACAAAATATAGAGCAGAATAATTTTGATATCTTCGTAGATGCCGAACCGCTACTCGAACGTACAGCCTTCCGTGAAGCCGGGTAGCTTATTTTGTAGAGAATTTCCGTTCGAGTTCTGAAACGGTACACAGTTTTAATATGGTAAGAAATTTCAAACAGCGCACACTCTGCTGTAGATTGAAACTTCGTTTCGGAATTTTGATGTTTTTCTTTGATGGTCAATTTATCCGAAACTACATTTCCTGACGGTTGCACGAATAGTTCCTTGAGCACTTCATGGGATAACTTAGAGAGAAAACAACAGTTGGCGTCTGTATTGGGTTTGCTGATCGCTAAATGTCGAACAAGAAAGATGTAACTATTAAACGGCCAACTGAATAAGTCAAAAGTTCCTGAAAACACTGACTATTTTAATTTTATCTGAATACCTTTGGCTCATGGATTACTATTGTCTATCACGTGAAATGACATACAAAATAGTGTAATATATGCACAATGGAAAGGTATATTCTTTTGTCGGAATTCTGCAAAAGTTCTTTGGTTCCTGACATTCGAACAGTTGCGGAATAACAAGTTTTTCTGGTTCTCGTATACTGCAGAGTATATTACATGGTGTACTTCTCGAGATTTTAACACAAATTACTGAGATAGTACTTTTAGTTTGGGAAGTGGACAGTTACAAACTGCAACAGCTACACAAAGAATTGTTTTCCGCATTAAATTTTCAAACGTGCTGGGAGATTGTATTGGATGCGTGTTTGCGATGAGCGACATTTAAGGAGGGTTACAGGAACCGGGCTCTGCCGATTGCAACTGACGGATATCTCCATTTCGCTCTTTCAAGCTCGTGTTATTAACGGAGTAAAATCCGCCCTTGTGTGTAATATTTTTCGTTCGACAGGGATGTGTCCGCAACAGAACGCGCGGCGGACTGGGAGCGGCTGCACAGACAAGTCGGAACAATGCCTGTTCTTTATATATAACTATAATAAAGCCCACGCAATCAGAGCCGTCAGGAAAAGAACTCTCTTCAAAATCTAATTGCGGCTTACATAAGGCAAAAACTGCGCGTTGCACGTTGTCGGAAACGGAATGTCGAAAAGGATACGAATAGAACGTTTTTATTCTACATCCTTCCTCCAAAAATAATGTGTTCTTTGCTGTACCAAGAGTGGAAACATAATTACTGGCAACTTCTGTGTAAAAAGTGTCGTGAAAATGATATCCTGACCTTCGTAAAAAAAAAAGTCACTCTGCAAGAGCTGCAATTGGCATTGGACAGATGTCCCGAAGTAAAATGTGCCATTTTACTTTCACAAAGTTCGGTCTGAGCTCAGGGACGAGAACACATGATTAAGCGATGACCACGGAAGAGCTCGACATGCCGGTACAGAACGATTTGAAGCCAGTATTGCTGAGGAATTTCCATTTGTATCCGCGATTACTTAACGATACAAGTGTGCAGAGTAGTATCCGGAATGAAAGCATGTAGACTTGCCGTGTGTCATCACGAAACTTAATCGCGCCCGCTTACGCATGCGCACGCGCGCTTGTGTGTGTGTGTGTGTGTGTGTGTGTTTCCCCTCACCTATGGCTATACGTCCCAACCTCGAGACGATACAGTATGCTCATTCGGGAAAGGCTCTATTCAAATTCCCATCGCGCCATAATTCCGAGACAGTTACATGGACTACGGACGGTACCACAGACTCGTTCTCAATGTTTCTCATAACTAGAGTGCAGTCAAACCTTACATCCTAAAAACAAAAATATGTAATGGTCCCGATACTCAATGCGATAGATGAAAGCAACACTTTTTTTCATTTATTGGCTTTCGGGAAGTGCCCGTACAGCAATCTCTATAGTGGAATGTCAATTATGACGATACGAACGTTGGAACACCGTAAAAGGCAGTTTCCGAGTGGAGGAAATCTCCGACCCGGGCATGAATCGCAGCCGAGCCCCGTCGGCTACCGACAAGTGGCGACAATATGGATTAGAAATGAATGTGTTTGCGTTATCAGTGTTGCTCCCTTGACGGGTGCCTAACATTATCTTCAACCACTGAACTTAATTGGCGCCGACGAATGTAAAAAGCTTGAATCTCGTCCTTTCCGCTGTGTTTTTCCAGAAAGATTCAGCAGATGAGGTCTTCGTTGTCTCACAGGTTGTAAACACTAAACTGTGAACACTGTTTGACAAGAACTCACAATCATGTTGCTCACATGTAGATCAGGATTAAGAGTTTCGCCACTGTGCGGACGAGCAATGTCGTAGAACGCTCTTTTGCCTTGAAAAGTTAACATCCAAGCGACAAAACATCTGTTATTTAGTAAATCCATGAAGGGACTGCTTATGCAGGTTCTTGAGTTTCAAAAATTCTTGATAATGTCATAGCAACATTCCTTACACTTTGGCGAAGATAAACGTCTACTATTAATCGCAGTTACGCACTCACAATACTGCTAATACAGGTCCATACGGTAGTAAACGGTAAGATTACCTGTAGTGTTGGTAGCATTGGTAGGAAACGTAATATAAACGAATGTATAAGACAGAAACTGGGAGCCGACTATTTCTCTTCGTTTTTTAGTTTGTCTGGTTGTTTGTTTTACATACAATTAGAACCGAGCATCATTCAGTATTGCTCCATTGTGTATTTTATATCCTTACAGATTATAAATTGCATTTTATAAGTAATAAAAATTAGTTGATCACGTAACATTTGCGCTTTTAGTAACCACAGCAATTCTTTTTGATGCTAGTATAGTTTACATGCACAAATATATTGTTTTGGAAATTTCGCTTTCTAGCACTGTATGATAAATCTGTATTGTTTTCTTTATTCCCACTACAACATCCCTCTGTTTCACTTTATAAACCAACAGTTTCCAAATAAAACGTGAATTAAACATTGACAAGTTCAGTTTTGCTATAACTACTGGTTATTTTTAAGTAACAGACAGGAGAACAACTGTGTATAACAAAAATGTTCCATAGGTTACAAGGCCCTTTATGTACCCTCGGTCAGTTTCTAGACGGTTTACCATTACCGG
This sequence comes from Schistocerca americana, assembly GCF_021461395.2. NCBI lineage: Eukaryota > Metazoa > Arthropoda > Insecta > Orthoptera > Acrididae > Schistocerca > Schistocerca americana. Next base: position 292,655,746 of record NC_060130.1, read on the forward strand.
TTTTTGGAAGAATCTAGAAAGACACTGACCGCATACGTAAAGAAAGCGATCGTTATGAGGTACCGCCCGATACATATGCAACACACCTAACATACAGGTAACGCGGGCACGACCTAAACTGACCAAAGATACTAGGAAAACTACCGTAGTCCCTGCTTATTTACGGCAGTCTACTGTAGTTTTACAGCTCTACGTGTAACTAAAGGCTTCAGGGACTAGCCAGAGCCGTGCCGCGGTAAACACTCGTCAGAGGGCGGCAACACCTGATCTATGCCACGGCTGCTACACTTCGCGTGGGTGCAAGGTTCGGCTGCTGTCTGGAGCCTGAGTTTCCCCATTCTCCATGTCGATACGCGGGCTAGGCGAGGAAGCCGAATAAGCGTCGGATACAAAGTACAAGATTTAGAAGCACTTCTGGTGTCGCTAATTACACCTACTGCGTTGCAATCAGTTTTAAACTCTTAATAAGCCACATGTTGTATATTAATCTTTAGCCTGAATGGACGTGATAACTGCTAACATCCCGACACATCACACTTATGCGCATTTTGTGGGTTATAAATCATACACAGCCGATTGTAGAAAATAAGAGCAGTTATGGAAAAGTCCTTTGGACGTGAGTGGCTTGCGGTTTAACATAGATGAGAGGACTTTGCAGTCTGACAGTAAATTCCAGCTTCTTAGAACTACCCATGAGAAATATTAAGTCTCCCTCGAGATGGTGAGACGTTTCTGGAACAAGCGAGCGCAAGTTACGGTAGAATGTCTTAACTGGGGCTAGCTGACTGGTGTATTGTGTAGACAAAAATGATCATCTGTCTGAGCAATACTGTCTCCAGATCTGTTGCCCAAGCGAATCTTTTTTACTACTCTTGAGTGATGGTCCATATTAGCGGAACATTAAATCTGTCACCACACTACGGATACTAGGACCATACTTTTGCTTCCTGCGTACCATAACGTGTGAACATCTCAGGGATATTGGTATTAAAAAGCGGATGACGATCGCAGGAATTGTGTCTCAGACCCGGAAACCACGTCTCACATGGTACGGCCACATCATGGAGATTAGTGAGCAGTGGATAGCAAAGATAATCTTCCTGTGCGATCAAGAAACGACGGCCTCACAAGACTAAAGAGAACGCTAGGAAACACGAATTGTGGTTGGAAGATCACACACTCACTTTTTATTGTTCACTTACGGAATATCGACCTGTAATTACCACAATGTGGCGGCATGAACAACGGTCATCTACGTTTTATTAGTTTATTTTACTGTTACACTTGTCATAGCGGGGTACGTCAATGATGGAGGATCGCTCGTCTATAATTTGGCGTTTTTTTATGATGTGGCCGGATGCGTTTCCTGTCGACTTTCGTTCACTTTTCTTAAGGGAGAAAGGTCTTGTACACGAGATCACTAATCGTGTAAACTTTGTTCCGCATCTATTAGAAATTCTTAACGGTTTGTATGCTGTATTTCTGAGGTAGAGAGGGAGAAGTAGCCCGGCATTTGTCTAGATGAGTGTGTACAAGAGCTTGGACGCCGTACCCAGAGCGGCCGATATACCAAGCCAACTGCAGTTAATCCGGTGCGCGGTTCCGATCCGGGCTCACTGTCTTGCAAGCAAGCGCGCAGCGGATTGTGGCAACGCTGTACTCTATGAGCAGGGAGAAATAGCCAACTAACTTCCTAACAGCATGTGTCTTCCAGGAGTAGCTGCTTAAACGACAGCTTGCTTTGCAACACGCCGGCGTTTGAACGGAGAACTTTGTGATCTTTGACCAAAAACACGGTCGATGGACGGAGATGGCAGGCAACACGTATGTTTAATGGTCTTCTCAATAGTTAAAATCGGAAGTCACTTGTTGCATAAAGGAAAGTTTGAATTAGAAAACTTTGTAGCACGGCGAGTGTGTATGTGTGCAATAAAGGACGCGTTTGACGCACGCAGTGTGTGTCACTCACAAGGTATGTGTGGCACGTTCACGCGAAGGTCGCAGCGTCTACGTCACATTCATTGCCTACGTTGCGACAAGGCGGTACTGTGATTCACACGCCATAAGGAGGCAGTTAATTAGACTCTGCATAAGCGTGACCATGCGTAACGACATATCCAAATGGTGCGCCGCATTTATTACTTACGCGTTTCATACAGTGCAGGCACTGTAATTGATATTACTAACGAGTTTTTTTTCCCTTAAGTAGTGTTGTCTGATGGAGAATCAGAAATACTGTTTCGTACTGTACAGTGTTCTGTAAGATGATGGATAGAATGAGCGTGACAGACACTAGAAATCACGCAGGAGCAACATGGAAACTCGTGGGGGAGGCGTTTATCCAGCACTGCCAGACAAATGGTAGGTGATGGTGATGGCGTGAATATTTATCACGCGTAGAACCTGTAGCAACTTCCCGTACAGTAGATTTTACAACTCTTGTAGCATTCCTTGAAATCTGGGCATTATCAGATAACCAACTCCCGCATTTCCAGAATAAATTTTCAGACTGCAACTGAGTATTGGCAAACTGGGACTTTTACCTTTCACGGGAAAGTGCTCTACTAACTGATCTATCCAAGCAAGACTAATTGCCGGCCCCCACAGCTTTACTTCTGCCAGCTCCTCCCACACTTCACACAACTTCTCCTGTACATCTCATGGGTCTAGCACTCCTGAAAGAGAAGGATGGTAGAACACTTGCCGGCCAAAAGCAAAGGTCCCTGGTGCGAATCCTGCTCCGGCACACAGTTTTAATCCGCCAGGAAGTTTCATCTCCCACATATTTCCGGGTTTCATGACTCTTGCAGTTCTCTGCATGATTCGTACACTGTCCTTATATTAGCAGTTACTGTGTTACGTACGGGGAATACCTCAGTATTGATAGTTAAACACAAATGATCCACTTTCGCAAAGAATTCATAACATTCTGAAAGGTTAGTTGTTTTTGAACTAAAATGCTGAACACCAGATATCATCGTTCGCTTCTTGTTTAATTTCCAATTGGAAAAGAGATTAAAGTGTAAGTTCTAATCGATACGGCGAACATCATATTCGAAGTTCTAGCTCAGTTAAATAAGAATAGGAAAAGATATTGGCAGGGAGATCTTTCAGTGAAGTATCCTCACATTCTCTTAAAGTGACAAAAAACGCAAGAAAGTTAAATCTGGAAAGCATGGAGGGGATTCGAATCTCTGCTCCTGCTTCGTGTTGGAAACGAGGCGAGCAAAAAACTGTACAAAGCTCGGGCTTCCAGCCCATCAGGTGGTTAAAATCCCACGAACATTCGAGCGAGCTCTCCTCGGCCACTGTCAGGTGGTAAATGACTGCCGTGTCGCCCAGGCCCCGCCGTTACATAGCCGCTCTGCTGGCTGTGACGTCACTGGTGCTATCTTCCTTGCCAAATATGGTAATGCCTGCAGCGCGGCTATATAACGGAGAGGCCACGGCGACAGAGCAGGCTTTCGGCCATCCTTCTCTTCTGACGATCTTCTCCTTCACCTCACTCATCTCCTTTCCGAACAGCTTAATTCCCGTCGCTCCGCCATCTTCCTCTCCCTTGACCTCGAACGCGCTTATGACCGCGTCTGGCATTCCGGTCTCCTCTTCAAGCTCCAAACCTTTGCCCTTCCCATTAACTACGTCCGTCTGATCGGTTCCTTTCTCTCCCGCCGTCCTTCCTATGTCACCATCCATAACACCGATTCCTACACCTTTTTCCCCTCCGCCGGTGTGCCCCAAGGCTCCGTCCTCTCCCCCCTTCTGTACCTTTTGTACACGGCGGACATGCCGCCGCCGTCGCCCCCCGTCCACCTCCTCCAGTTTGCCGATGACACCGCCTTCCTCGCCCTTGCCCCCACCCTGCAACGCTCCCAACGCCTTCTCCAATCCCATCTTGACCGGTTCATCGCTTGGTGCAACCAGTGGTTGCTCAAGGTCAATCCCTCCAAAACCCAGGCGATCATTGTAGGCAAAACCACCCCTTCCTTCCGCCTCCTTGATTTCTATCTCACCGTCTATGGCCGTCCTATCGCCCTCACTCCCACCCTTAAGTACCTTGGCGTCACCCTCGACCGTCGCCTCTCCTGGACTCCCCATCTCCAGACAATCCAAGCCAAGGCACGTTCCCGACTCCGTCTCCTCAAGCTCCTTTCCGGCCGCACGTGGGGTCTGGACCCCTCCACAATCCTCCACACCTATAAATCCCTCATCCGCCCTATCCTTTGTTACGCCCATCCAGCCTGGATCACCGCCCCCCCTACCTTCTATAAATCCCTCCAAATCCTTGAACGCCATGCTCTCCGCCTTGCCTATCGCATCCGTCTCCCCTCCCCCACGCGGATCCTGTATGATCTCATCCCCTTCCCCCACCTCCTCCTTTTCCTTGAAAGGCTACGTATCCTGTACACCTCACGTAAACTTGATCCTCCTCACCCGCTCATTTCCCCGATCCTCTCCCACCCCCGCCCGCTGCCGCACCTGTATTCCCACGTCCCACCCGGTCTCCATCTCTCCACCCTCCATACCCTCTCCCAAGGTGGCTTCCGCCAGCTCCCTCTCCCTGATGATGTCCTCGTCCCCTCCATCTACCCCTCCTCTCAACTTTGACCCTGCCCCGCCCCCCACTTCCCGTCTCCTTTCCTTTCGGCACCCTCCCTCCCTTCTCTTCTCTTCCCTTCCCTTCTTTTTCCATCTCCCTGTCCCCTCCCTTCCCCCTCTTCCCCCGGGCTTCCCCTCCCCCTTCCTCCCTCCCCCCTATCTCCCCTGCCCGTGGCATCTCTGCTCTCCCCTCTCGCTCTCCCACTCCCCTTCCTCCTCCTCCTCTCTTGGCAGGTCCCCGGACTCGCACACGTATAGTGAACATTCGCGCGCCGGAGATCGTCGCCTTTTGTGTCTCGTGTGTGTGACGTCGTATAGTGTTTTTGGTGTCCGCCGTCCCACTCCTACGTTCACTTGTGCCGTCGGACTCATCAGTGTTTTGTGCGCCGTGCCAACGTGTTTTCAGTGTTGTTATCGTCACATGTGAACGACTCCGTGTTTTTTATGTCTCTGTGACCTCTCTCTTTTGCCCGTCACTTTGTTCATTGTCATTCACCATGTTTTATACTCTTGTAAAACGCTATGGCTGAAGAGCGGCGTAGTGTGCCGCTGCCAGCCTACCTGAGTTGTACAGGTTTTAAAATAACAATAAAGTAAAAAAAAAAAAAAAAAAAGCGACAGAGCAGTCATTTACCACTTGACAATGGCCGAGGAGAGCTCGCTCGAGAGCTTGTGGGGTTTCAACCACTTGACGCAGCTGCAACCTGATTTTATTAATTCATATCGTCGCGAAATCATGCATTCATATACACGGATCTGATAAGGTTACCAGAAGAAATAAGTTGCAGCCACCAATACAGAACACTCCTCCTCTTTATCAACGATGGTGTAATTTCAGAATGGCTAGGGTATGTTTAATGGACTAAGAATGAAACGCCGGCCGAAGTGGCCGTGCGGTTAAAGGCGCTGCAGTCTGGAACCGCAAGACCGCTACGGTCGCAGGTTCGAATCCTGCCTCGGGCATGGATGTTTGTGATGTCCTTAGGTTAGTTAGGTTTAACTAGTTCTAAGTTCTAGGGGACTAATGACCTCAGCAGTTGAGTCCCATAGTGCTCAGAGCCATTTGAACCATTTTTTTTAAGAATGAAACCACAAATAACTGCTAATAATAGTAAAATACTTACTCAAAACAAAAGTTTCCTCACGCCGTTTTGTCATTTGACAATGGCACATAGAAGAAGCGACGACAGCAACCACAAAACAACTAAAGTCACCCAAACATGCGCATAAAGACTGCGTTTTCGAGAAAAGAAAAGAGCACTTTTTATTTCAGGATGTAAACATTCACAGTGTAGTTCAGTAGTGCTTACCACAACGTTATTATTACGAATTCAGGTAAAACAGCGAAACCTGTTAGCTGTCCTTATAATGAATTTATTGAACGACTTCTTCTAATACGGTGATACGTTTACTGCCAGCGGAGTGTAGCGGACATTCGAATTTAGGCACATTCCATCTCAAGAAGAATGTCCTGTTGAGTGTTTGCCCGCGCAATAGGAATGCCGTCGACTGCAAATAACTCTGAAAGCTGTTGTCGTGTATAAAAACTTCATAAACTGCAGAGAAAGCGCTCTTAAACAGAATATATGACAAGAAACATTGCTTCATAATACTGCCCATTTGCTGCGGTCCACGTCACATTGCGGTGACGGAGAAATTAGAGCGGTTTAGAAAAAGCCGGATCAGGATTTGATCCCAACGCTTTATGATCAGAGTTATCCAGACGTTCGCCAAGGGCCGTTTCGAAGCTTGTAGCTGCCGGAATCTCCTAACGGTCGATTTTAAAACGCAGTGACAAGAACAATGAAGGCTTTGCTATTAAATCATCAGTGCATGGCATATTTGTGATTCAAAAGCAAGAATGAGACACGATAAAGTAACTATCAACTACCGCATCTTCCATACTTAATGGTGCATTGTTAAGTAAGACACGAAGTAATAGCTTGGCAACACGTTAAGAACGCGAAACCTTCAAAAATAAATCATAAATGACCAGCGTTGTATCTCTGTTACCACTTACCCACCGTGTTGTGTACACACGACTACGAGGGCGTGCTGCTAAGTAATTTCTCCGAATTTTTTTAATGTCAAAATTCTTCAAGCTTTTTAAATAAAACTAACATTATTAACATTGTACATCTTTATTCCGCATGTATACGTATTTACAGTCTTCTGGCGCTAAAGGGCTCCGAATTGCAGCGTGTACCTTGGCGGTGTGTAACGTAACTACGTTGGTGCGTGTGGAACAGCGAGCAGTAATCGAGTTTCGAATTCTAAGAGTGCGTCCGCACATGAATCACCCTCTCCTCCACCATGACAATACCAGACCGCACACAAGTGTTGCGACGTCTACAACATCCCGACGCCTTGCGTTCACTGTCATCGAGCATCTTCCATCCGGTCCCGACTTGACCTTATCCGATTTTCATGTTTCCAAAACTTAAAGAACACCTTCGAGAACTTCGCTTTGATGGTGACGAAGCAATGCAAGCAGGGGTAAGGTCGTGGCTCCGTCAACGAAGTAAAACATTTGACAGTAACGGTATCAACAAACTGGTCTCTCGTTGCGAGAAATGTGTCCGTCGCCAAGGTGACTGTGTTAAGAAATACAAATGTCGACACGAAGAATAAAGATGTAGAATCATCATAACGTTTATTTTATTTTATTTTATTTTTGTAAAAAAAGCTTTAAGAGTTTACGCACAAAAATTCGAAAGCCTTCGTTTCCAGTACACCGTCGTACATGTATTCTGCTAAGTGCTGAGTGATATTCAATTATCTGTTATTAGATGGCGCACCCTTTGCGGCAGTGTGCCAACTACATGGTCGTGGGTGCGCCATTAATATTGAAAATCCGCGCTGCCGCCACACTATAAGCGACGCAGTTATAACAAAGTTCTTCGTAGCGCCCTCGCACTGCCGTTCACACCCCAAAGGTCTACTGGATTGAAACTGTTCCAGCACATCCAAGATTATTGGGTAGGGGATATTTAAGGACCCTACAAAAATGCTATGTACTTTTGGCGACTGGAAGGAATTAGAAACATACCCTGGCTGAAACGAAATGTTTAGAGCGCTTGTGGGGACGCAGATGAGGTTTGTATGATGATGAGCGTCAGAAGTTTCGGGGCGCCGTTTTGAAATGTAGTTAGCAGATGGCAACAGCTGACTGTGAAGTCTAGAGTGCTATATAATGGATACTGCCGAAAACTTGTTGACACCTCGTGAAATCCCCTACGTCAGTTCGCAAACGAAATGTTTCCTGCCTTTTCAATGTCCCGTGTCCTTTGAAAGCATTCTAGCCTCTGTGAATAACATACGTGTTTCTAAAGAATTTCGCTCGGAAGGAGACTCATTTTTGTTAAAGGTCTGTACTGTTTATTACTGACACTGTAGTACCTATAGAGAATACGGTATGAAAGTCAGCGGTTTTTTTTTCGCTAATCCCTCTAATACTGAACACCGAGCACAATGTGTTGTTGTATTTGGGTTTTAATGACTGATTATGATCCTTAAAGGAAACACTCCATATATAACGAGATAGCGAGCGAAGTTTGGCTGGTTCTCTATATGCAAAATCGTACAAATGTATGGCGGTTTCCATGGTCCATCTGCTGGAAAACTGATTAATGCTACTGATGCTTCTTTCAAGCAAAGAACAATAGTTTGCTTTCATGGCAACATTGTGGTGGCGTGCAGGTATTCGAAAGTAACAGTAATATGAGACGAAATTATTAAGGGTACACTCCATTCAAGGTTTCTTACCCTCTTTTCCTCTCTCGTTCAGAATTTCGCTGCGATGAGCATGATTTTCACTACGTTAAATGTAACTAAAATAGATAATAGATAATATACGCTCAGTTACATTTCTGTGTGTCCCACTGGGTACTTGAATGTCCTTGGCTTAAAATAGGAGGAAGTTGTTCTCCGTGGCATTGACAGTAGCGGAAACGCAAGATTGCACTACACGTAGACATGGCGCATAAAGAGGTGTAACACAACCCATGCCCACATCAAAATTCAAATCACAGTCTATTTGGCCTGTATCGACTTGAAAGCCTCGCACTACATCCAGTATGAGGTGTATTTTTGAAAATAGGTCTTATGACTCCTCACCTTAGCTTCATATGAGCGAGCATAAAAAATGTAGCGATACATAATGCGCTGGTGACATGTGAAATTTTCAATTACCCGTGCCTGTCTTACATGCCATTTTAATAATCCCTATACGAACTTTTCGTTGTTCCGCTATGTTGGTGTAAACGAATGAAGCGATACGAAGGAATATTACTTCTTCTTACGAGCAAAAGAAATCTGTGACTGTACTGGCAAAGTGCGAATTGAAATCACATGTGCATTTGACGTCTTCAGGCACACACGGAAATTGAATATTACGTGAAATGATGTGGAGCGCATCTTGGGACAAACGCAGACACTGTAATTAACACAAACAGGAAAATAGTTTTACTTCTGCTTTCATAGATTGGAGATACAGAAACTCGAAACGTCAAAAATGGTAATTCTAAAGAACAATAAAAAATGCAAGTACTTTCGTTAATTGTAAGGATTAGGATGCGAAGCCCGTAGTGTAGAACTAAGATGTTGATTGCATAATCTGAACGACTGCAGTTTAAATTCCAGTTCTCGTACCAATACAATAATAAGGGCGAAAATATTACAGTGAGGTGACAAAAATCATGGGATAGCTAAATGCAAATATACAGATGGCGGCAGTCTCGACGGCACAATGTATAAAAGAACAGTGCACTGACGGAACTGTCATTCGTGCTCAGGTGAGTCATGTGGAAACGTTCCCGACGTCATTATGGCCGCACCACAGGAATTAACAGACTTCGAACGCATGGAACATTCAATTTCGGAAATCGTTAGGGATCTGAATATTCCTAGATCCACACTATCAAGAGTGTGCCGAGATTACCACATTTCAGGCATTACCTTCTGACGATGGACACCGCAGTGGCCGACGGCCTTCACTTAACGAGCCGGCCGGTGTGGCAGAGCGGTTCTAGGCACTTCAGTCTGGAACCGCGCTACCGCTATGTCGCAAGTTGGAACCCTGCCTCGGGCACGGATGCGTGTGATGTCCTTAGGTTCGTTAGGTTTAAGTAGTTTTAAGTTCTAGGGGACTGATGACCTCAGATGTTAAGTCCCATAGTGCTCAGAGCCATTTGAACCATTTTCACTTAACGACCGCGACCAGCAGCGTTTGCGTACAGTTGCCAGTGCTAACAGACAAGAAACACTGCGTGAAATAGCCGCAGAACACAATATGTGACCAATGATGAACGTATCAGTTACGACAGTGCTATGAAATCTGGCGTTAACGACGACGACCGTTGCGAGTGCCTTTGCTAATAACACGGCATCGCCTGCAGTGCCTCTCCTGGGCTCGTGACCACAACCGTTGAATCCTAGACGACAGGAAAACCGTGACCTCCTCAAATGAGTCCCGATTTCACTTGGTAAGAGCTGATGGTAGGGTTCGAGTGTGGTGCAGACCCCTCGAAGCCATGGACTCAAGTTGTCAACAAAGCACTGTGCAACCTGGTGGTGGCTCCATAATGGTGTGTAGTGTGTTTACATGGAATGGACTGCGTCCTCTCATCCAACTGAACCGAAAACTGACTGAAAATGGGTATGTTCGGACTTCATTTTCCCAAATTTGGAATCTTTACGGACGACAATGCGCCATGCATGCGGTCCACAACTGTTCGCGATTGATTTGAGGACTATTTTGGACAATTCGAGCGAATGATTTGGTTACCCACATCGCCCGACACGGATCACATCGAACATTTATGGGACATAATCGTGATGTCAGTTCGTGCACAAAATCCTGCACCAGCAACACTTTCGCAATTATGGTCGGCGAAAGAGGCAGCATAGCTCAATATTTCTGCATGGGACTTCCAGTGACTTGTTGAATACATGCCACGTCAAGCTGCTGCACTACGCCGGGCGAAATGAGAAGTTTTTAAAAATTTTTATTAATGTTTCACATTTTTTCGTCACTATTATATGGATCGAAATTCAGGATAATGGGTGTTATTAAAATGAGTACCATCCAGTATCGGTTTACAGACCGAATCATCTCATAGCTAACGTGATCAGAACTTTTTTCTAGAACAAGTGGTGCAATCTACCAACGACTGACTTAAAATTACCTCTTGCTGTAATTCGCCTAACAGTTTGTATGATTTAAGATTATTTTTCCAATGTTTTAAAGTACAAGTTTTCCATTGCAAGAAAGTCTCTGAAAGTCCTTAAAATGAGAAACAGAAGATCAACATTATTCGAAAAATACACGGAAAGCTATAACACCGGTACACCTGGAATGACAATTTCCGAAGAAGGTTAGATACAAAAACAAATTCATTGTCACTGTTACTTTAATTGGACCGGTTTCAAGTCTAACAGAATTTCATTTGGGTAATACACACTGCAATATTAGAATGTGTTAGTCCGTTTCTTCGATTTGAATAACAGAGCTTCTTAAGGTCAGAAAGTTGGATAACATATGCCCAAGAGCTTCTCAGTATTACTCGGGCGAATAACAAAGCAATTTCCATCATTTTCGAGAGAGTAACGCTACCGTCTATCAAGGAAGTTTGGAACGTACTGACCTGTATATATGAAAGAGGCTTGTCTGTGTGTTATAATAAAAGGTTAGTACTGACCAAGAAACATGAAATTTGACATCTTGGGTTGTCGGGTGTTCTGCCGGATATCAGCGTCGTACTTGCACGGTATTTCGGTCACGTAGCTCGTGACCTTCATCAGGTGCGACCTGAGACTGCTCCTCGAGTGGACCTGGTCCAGTATTTATGCTTGTGGCCTTCCCCCTCCACCAGCGGCTGCAGGCGCTTCCTCTGTGGTCCGCGCCCATTCCCTGCGACCTGCTGGAGCTACTTCCACTTCTGAAGGCTGGTGACAGCTATTTACGAAGGATTTACCGTTAGGCATTGTCTTCATCTTAAGGTTTGGGGGAAATTTGTTATCTTTATTTTTGTGTGTTTTGCGGGAAGGGCGTGGGCGGTATTGGGATCTTAATTTATTTTTTGTTTTCTCCTTACTTCATTGCTTTGGTTTCTTGAGGTTGCAGAGCTTCATCTATATAGCATTGCAACTGGTCGTCTGTGTCGTTCTCGTGGTCGTGGTGGTGCTCCAAGGTCCCTGATGAGATGATTTGTCGATGTCTGCGTCTTCTCGTAGAAATGTCTTGCAATCTTCTTATGTCTTTCGAGGACTTCCAACTCTTCTGCAGCTTCGTGGAGGTATTGATGTGGAAACTGGCAGTTGACATGGTAGACTCTGCGTAATATTTTATTTTGTAACGACTGCAGTCGTTGAATATGCGTCTTAGCAGCAACGCCCCAGGCTTCGCAAGCGTAGTTGAACAAAGGGCGGAGGTACATCCGGTAAATGAGGAGGCCGTTCGAGATGGATAGTTCAGATCGCTCGTTGAGTATGGGGTATAAAGCCCCTAGGCGCTGGTGAATCTTCTTTCGAAGGTCTGTGATGTGCTGGTACCACGTAAGCTTCTTATCCATGATAACCCCCAAGTATCTTACTGATGACAGCCAGGGTAGTTGCGTTCCCTAAAGTCGTAGTTGTCGTTGTGGCATAGTTCTTTTCCACGTAAAGATGATTGTCTGCGTCTTCGTCGGGTTGAAGCTGATCCTCCAGCGAGCCGCCCAGTCTTCCAATCTGTTGAGGGCACTCTGCAGTCTTGGTACAAGTACTTCTTTCCATCGGCTGCTGGAATACAGCATGGTGTCGTCAGCGTAAATAGCCTTCTCCACTCTGGGTACCGTTAGCATGTCAGAAGTGTACATTATGTACAGAACCGGTCCAAGGACCGATCCTTGGGGCACGCCGGCGTTGATGTTGCGCGCACGAGAGACTGCATTTTCGAGTCGTACCACAAACGCCCGATGCTCGAGGTAAGACGCTATCAGTTTTACATACATTTTTGGCAGTCGAAGTGTGTGGAGTTTCCAAAGTAGTCCGTGGTGCCAAACGCTGTCAAACGCTTTAGTTACGTCTAGTAGGACTGCACCACAGAATTCCCGTCGGTTGAAGGCGTCTTTGATGTACTCAACCGCTCGAAGAATTTGCTGCGTAGTCGAATGCCCACTTCGAAAACCGAATTGTTCCGGTGGTAGGATGTCCAGTTGTGTCGCCAGGCGTTGAAGGCGTTGAAGAAGAAGTCTTTCAAAGAGCTTGCTGACATGAGGAAGCAAGCTAGTTGGTCGGTAGCTGGTGGGGGGCTTCTTGTTTTTGCCCGGTTTCGGGACTGCGACGATGACAGAGTGTTTCCATGCAGCAGGAAACGTAGCTGTCGTAAGAATCCAGTTAAACAGTGCAGCAAGATGAACGATTGCCGACCAGGGTAGTTGCTTGAGTACTCTGCCGGTGATGTCGTCCGATCCTGGTGCCTTGTTGTTTGGAAGCATTCTAATGCCCACTTGCACTTCTTCAGGTGTGATTGGGGTGATTGGTTCTTCTTCTTCAACGTCTTCTTGTAGTAGTGCGGTGACGTCTCGTTCGATATCAGCAGTACGTTGCAAGTCGACTCGGTCTTCTAGCGGCTGGAAGTTGGCCTCGAAGACGTCTGCAAGCATGTCGGCTTTTTCTTCAGGTCGGTAGGCTGTTCGGTCGTCAGTCGTCAGTGGTGGCGTTCTCGTCTTCCGGTTCGTGAAGTGGCTCACTGTTTGCCATCCAAGTGGGTCGGGTGTGAAGCTGCGGAGCTTGTCTGCCCATCGCTGGTTACGGTGTGCAGCAATACCGGCTCGAATTTCTCTTCTGAGTTGGTTAATACGTCGTTTGAGAGCTGCATTGCGCGTAATGCGCCATTCTCTGCACAGTCGATTCCGCGTCCGGATGGAGGCGAGGATGTCCTGTCGCAGGCTGGGCACCACAGGGCGAGGCGGCTGCGGTGGCGGTGTGGCTTCATGTAGGGCGTCGGTGACAATGGCGGTGAGTCGGTTAAATGATTCTTCAGAGATGTCTTCGTCTTCGCCGATGTCGGTGAATGCAGAGTCTACATGTTCGCGGAAGCGGTCCCAGTTCGTTCGTCGTAAATTTAGTCGTCCAGGTAAGTGTTCTGCTGTCACTCGTAAGCTGAAGAGGACCGGAAGGTGGTCTGAATTGAGTCCATGGATGACATCGGCGTCTACGAATTGTGGAATTCCTTTCGTTATTGCAATATCGATGACATCTGGTACACCTCGCGAGGGATAGCATGTGGGCTCTTGAGGGCCGCATGCATGAGCGTGAGCTTCTTCAAGTGCCTGGAGAAGTATTCGTCCACTCCAGTTGGTTACTGATGAGTTCCATGCCGCGTGTTTGCAGTTCAAATCTCCTGCGATAAAGAGTTTGCCTGGCACACGTAGGAGCGATCTTGCGTCTTCGAGTGTGATGATTCTTCGTGGGCTGCGGTAGACAGAGATGAATGTGATGGGTCCTGTTTGTGTTTCGAGAAGAACTGCTGATGATTCGATATGCTGGGTGGTGGGTGGATGAACTTCATGATGTTGAATGGAGTTGCGGATGAAGATGGCGGTGCCCCCTCCGTGAGTCGGTCGATCCCTTCGATAGCAACGATAATTTGCGATATTGCTTCGTATGCCTGGTTTTAGAAACGTCTCATTAACGAGGCAAACGTCGATGTTGTGGTCATGCAGGAATTGTTGCAGTTCAGCGATGTCTAGGGGGAGGTGGTTTGCGTTATAAGCAACAATCCTTAGTTCTTCCAGCCTTGCTGCTCTAGGCATGCTGGGGTGTTCTTGAAGCTTCAATGGCTGCCGTGACGGCTCTTGAGACCGCCGTGTCGACTGCGGCGGCGATGGTGTTGGGCAGCTGTGTTAGCTGTTTTGTAACATCGGCCAAGGTGGTGACGATGCTTGTCAGTAGCTTGATGATATCTGCATCGTTCTGCGGAGCTGTCTGAGACTGTTGGCGTGGTCTTTGAGAGGCAGGTATGCGTGGTGGTGCAGTAGGTGCCGCTTCTGTTTGCTGGGCAGAGACTGCAGCAGCGTAAGCCGTTGTGAGCCGTGGCTGGGCCGGGTTGCGAGTTCGTAGTGCAGGCCAGGAGCGTCCGTCAGCAGGAGGCGGCGGTGGTGGCGGTGGTTGCCGTCGCGGTTGTGTTGCAGAAGTGTTCTTATTCTTAAGTGGTGGTAGTCCTCTTCTCCTCCTGTTGTCTTCCTTGTGCTTCGGACAGGACCGAAAGTCTGCTGTGTGAGGACCGCTACAGAGTCCGCATGTCGGTGTTTTTCCCTCTTGAAGTGTGCACGTTCGGCTATCGTGTGCACCGCCGCATTTTACGCACATGATGGGCATCGTACATAAGCGGGCAACGTGACCGAAGCCCTGGCAGTGGAAGTACTGGATTGTGCCCCGCGTCTTCCGCAGTTTTTCAACTGTGACAGATAAATTGTAAAATCCCGTAACATTGAAGATATTGCGATGTTGTGGAGTGTTCTGTAGGATGACAACTCGATGGCCAGAAAGTTGATTAGTTCCTGGCATGCGATGATAGTCGACTTTGGTAGCGACGTAGCCCATCTCCTCCAGTTCTTCTTTCACATCTTCATGTGGTAGTCTCTTTGGGATTCCTTTGATCAGTGCTTTGATGGTGGGCGGCCTGTCCACTTGAAAAGTGTAATTCGGGATTCCCTGCTTCCCGAGTGTGTCCATTACTAGTACGTAATCCTCTGTGGATGACAATATCAGCTTTAGTAGGTCATCCCCGATTTGCTTCACTGTAAATGGTTGCTTACAATTGTCTTTCAGCCAGTTACGTAACTTCTTGTAGTCCTGTTTGAATTGCAGGATGATTGGCGGAACTTTTCGTGAGGCTGCAGTTGGCGGTGCTTGGTCGGTGTTTTCGCCGACGTCTTCTTCGTGATGTTGTTCAGTTTCCTCAGGGCGCTGCTGCTCATCTCGGCTGCGCTGGTGGGCTGCCAGGGATGCAATGGCTTCATTTAAAGTTGCTCCCGTTCCTTGCAGCGGCTGGTAGCGATTGGAAATCTCTAGTTCTCGAGCAACAATGAGCGGTCTAGGACGCGCTTGCTTCTTGGCCGGAGGCTGTTGGAATCCGTCACTGGGCGGCTCGTCCCGCACAAATAGTCTGTCAGTTGTGCGTGGGCGAGATCTTCTCTCCCGCTCCTCTTCACGACGACGCGCAATGCGTTCTTCTGCCGCGTTGTCCGCATCCATGTCATAATTGAGGTCCATCTCGGCGTCCTGTAGCTGCTCTGCAGCGTGGGTACTATTACTTCCCCCCGCTGCGGGTAGGTTCGTCATCGGTGTGTCGGCTGATGCGGGGCGGCCGACGGGCCAAGCCCCGCCGGACCGCGGCCGGCCGACACGTGATCGCTCGCATCTCGCGCGCGCGCTGACATCCCCTCCGTACTATGCGACATCTCAGTCGGCACTACCTGCTGGAGCGTTGCTGCTCCGTTTTCCGTCCGCTGCGGTTCTAGGTGTTCCCTCTGCGGTCCGCGCCCACCAAACCCGCTCCTGGCATTTCATCTACGGTCTGGGGTACCAAGCGTTCCCCCTGCGGTTCGCGCCCGCTCACCACGACCTGTTGGAGCGTTGCCGCTCCGTTTTTCGTCCGCTGCGGCTCTGGATGTTCCCTCTGCGGTCCACGCCCACCAGTCCCACTTCTGGGTGTTCCATCTTCGGTCTGGTGCGCCTGGCAGTCCGTCAGGGGCTCGTTTTCCATCTCCATGTCTCTGGTTCTTCTGTTTGTGTAGTGTTGCAGCTGGCCCCGTTGCTCCTTTAACAATTCCAGAGCCGGATCCCAGGCTCTGCTTAGCTGGTACCCTGTGTCACGGTTCATAAGATCGTCAGCCATTTTAATTTTAAAAAAAAGCAGCTCCGAAAGAGAGAGTGAATGTCAGCTGAGAAGAAATGAAAGGAATAAGGAAAATGCTCCGTAATTTGGAAATAAGTGCGTCCCTTATTTTGTGTTTTGTGGTACTGAAGGGAGAACGACGTGCTTGCAGAGTGTGATTGGCATTTCTGCTATCCGCCGTTTCTCTAGCGTATTGTTCGTTTAGAGGTTTAGTCTAACAGCTTATAGTAACTAATGAAGTTTATTATCAGTGACAGAACTCTCGCTCGCTGAGATATTTTCGGTTTGTTTCGCAGTTATGTCGTCACGGATATGGGAATGGAGCTATTCATATGCTTCCGAGAGCAAGGTAGTTTGCTGACAACAACTGCAAGGTCCAGGGCAGTTAGTAACCGCGGACATACAGTCACTGTGGAGATAAATCGTGGGCAGCCTGTGGCCTTCACACGTCAAGAATGCTCGAACACCACTGCGCAAATAACACTATGGTCTTCCGCAATGCTCCCTCTACCTCAGTTTTACACCTTCGACCGTCATGCGATGTCAGATTCCTTAGCAATCACTAGTATTGATCACAAAATCGAATTGTCCTTCGCCGAGCGGGATTAGCCGAGCGGTCTGGGGCGCTGCAGTCATGGACTGTGCGGCTGGTCCCGGTGGAGGTTCGAGTCCTCCCTCGGGCATGGGTGTACGTGTTTGTCCTTAGGATAATTTAGGTTAAGTAGTGTGTAAGCTTAGGGACTGATGACCTTAGCAGTTAAGTCCCATAAGATTTCACACACATTTGAACATTTTTGAACGAACTGTCCTTCACTAAAATCGTCATAAAGTTATTCTGTTTTAACGAAGTCATAGGAATATCAGCACCCGGGAATCTGATCAAAAGTATATGGACATCTATTAGGACATTAATATGGAGTAAGGCCGCCCTTCACCTTTATCTCCGAAGGGGCACATGCAACAAGGTGTGAAGTCCGTGGAGGAATGCCAGCCCATTCATCCTCAATAGCCGAAAGCAGAGAAGGTAGCGATGTAGGACGCTCTGCGGTCTGGAAAGACGTCGACGATGTAACTCATCCCAACGGTGTTCCACTGGGTTCAGTTCGGGACTCTGGGCAGTCCAGTCCATCTCGAGAATGTGGTTGTCCACAAACCATTGCATCATTGATGCTGCTTTATGATAGGGTACATTGTCATGCTGACACAACCATCGTCTCTGAACTGTTCTTCTGCTGTACGCAGTACACAATGCTGTAAAATGTCTTCACATCCCACGGCATTTTCAGTCCGGAACCGCGCGACCGCTACGGTCGCAGGTTCGAATCCTGCCTCGGTCATGAATTTGTGTGATGCCTTAGGTTAGTTAGGTTTAAGTAGTTCTAAAAGTTCTAGGAGACTGATGACCTCAGATGTTAAGTCCCATAGTGCTCAGAACCATTTGAACCTCGGCATTCAGTGTATTCTTAATCTCAATAAGGGGACCGTCCACTTCCGAAGCTGACAGTCCGCAGCTGTGTGAACATGGATCCTGTCGGTTTGGAACACAGCACTACCATTGGGAAAGCTTGTGGTCTAGTGGCTAGCATTGCTGCCACTGGATCACAGGGTCCCGGGTTCGATTCCCGACCGGGTTGGGGATTTTCTTTGCCCGGGGACTGGGTGTTTGCGTTGTCCTCCTCCTCCTCCTCCTCATCATCATCATCATCATCATCATCATGGCTGGATTTGATTGTGTAAAAAATTGGACTGTGTGAAAAATGGGACTTCGTACGGGCGCTGACGACCGCGCAGTTGAGCTCCCCACAAACCAAACATCATCATCATCCGAAGCTGAGTAGTCGGCGCGGCTGACTGCCATGCGGGGAACAAGGGCTCGATTCCCGGTAATGCCAGGGAAGTTTAGTTGGTGGGAGGACTGGAACGAGGTGCACTCAGTAACGTGATGCCAACTAAGGAGGCCGGCCGCTGTGGCCGAGCGGTTGTAGGCGCTTCAGTCCGGAACCGTGCGACTGCTACGGTCGCAGGTTCGAATGCTGTCTCCGGCATGGATGTGTGTGATGTCCTTAGGTTACTTAGGTTTAAGTAGTTCCGAGTTCTAGGGGACTGATGACCTCAGATGTTAAGTCTCACAGTGCTCAGAGCCATTTGAACCAACTAAGGAGCTACTTGACACAGTAGTAGCCATTTCAAGGTCAAGAAACCCGACATCAACTGGGAGAGCGCTGTGCGGACCACAAGTCCCACCATATAGCCCAATGGCGCCACTGTCAGAGGATGACAGTCGGGGTAGACTGGTTCGTCCAGGGCCAAAATGCGGGCACCACATCGTAACAACGAAAACACCATGATACCGTAAGACCATCTGCTCCGTACCTCATTGTCGGCACTACAAGCGATGGCAGGTATTGTTTCCCAAGTATTCGTCAAATCCAAACTCTTAAATCCAATTGCCACAGGATGCAGCGTGATGCTTCACTCATATCACGCGTTTCCAGTCGCCCACCGTGCAGTGGTGTCACCTGAAGCGTCGCTTGACATTGACTGAGAAATGTGTGGCACTGAGGAGCTGCTCGATCACTGTCCCCTTCTTATTAATTCGCTGCGTACAGTAATTGTGCTAACTAGACTGCAGGTGCCACCTTGGAACTCGCGAGTAGTTCCTTTCGATGATTTCATGACCACCCTCCGCAATGCTTGGCGCTCCCTGTCCGTCAGTACATTAAGTCTGCCTGGGATTCGTTTAGCTGTGGTCGTTCCTTCGCGATTCCACTTCACACTCACATCACAACAGTCGAAACTAGGCAGCTTTAGAAGGCTTGAAATGCCCTTGCTGGATTTGTTACTCTGGTGATATCACATGACTAGCCCGCGTTCTAAGTCACAGAGTTCTCCCGACGGATTGATTCCAGTGTCACTGCTTCCCTACTGACAACACAATACTTCCTTCTTCCTTTTGCATTGACGATCCGTCCTCATGACATCTAGTGCTCAATTCCGCATTATAGGTGTGTCAGGATACTTGTGATCAGGTTGTGTAAATCAAGCAAAGTGAGGCCTCAAAACGGGCTATATTTAATGAAGTCGTATGGTAATGTTTACGTTACACACGTTTCCAAGGACGTTATCGGCGCCTTCAGGCGCAATGATTGGTCGTTAATAATCTAGGGTACCTCCAATAGTGTTGGAAAGCTCTAAGGCTAACTTGTTTGTGAAATTAAATGCCGAGATCTGGAAGTTCTCGTTGTGTGACGACGTATATACAAGTTCAGGGTTGCTGCTAGTATAATACTTTTTTATTCGATGGACAAGGTGTGATGCTGTAAGTCAGGTGTACACAGTACAAACACGCTACTTTGGACCTGTTGAAGAGAAGACTTATCTGTTTATTACGCAATTACAAGTTGCCAATAAAACAGATTTTTGTGGAAATGAAATCAGACCCAACCAGTGGTTACCTTTCATTCTTTTACACTCATGGTTACATTATAAACTTCACTACAGCTTCTTTCTGACAGCTTCTGCACAGGTATTAATTCATTTTATGCAAGGGCAAGCCGTGCCTCAAATATTATTTAACCTGAACAACATGCCAAAATATAACTTAAATGAAAACAACGGCACCAAAATATTAATGCTGTACTTTCAGGTGTTCATCAGAATTATTAACTCCACTTTCATGCACAGTGTAATTACCCATAAAAATGAAAGCAACAACTCGGCTGAACAACCGGAAGCACAACATTAATGAATCACGCAGAGAAAATCTGAGAGATCAAATGGCACCAAAATAGTGCTCAAACATAATCGCTAACTGAACTCGAGAGCAGGTAGTCACCCACATGAGTGCTTAGAATGGTGAGAATAGTGGGGATTTGCGCTGTGTGTCCTTTGTGGTGCTCCCGTACCAGAAACTCAGTTGTGGGCGAGGGCGAGGGCACGCGCGAACGCTGAACACATCCCGCGTTATCGCCGTTTCCAGCCGTTAACCCCACAGCCATCTCCTCTGACAGCTCCAAATGGCTTTCATGGTATATGAACAGGCCATAAGCGCTGTTCGCCGCTCTTCCACTAGCACGGCCTCTTTTTTCTGTCCAATATCTTTCGTTCATGCTTTTCCCGGAAACAAAATGAAAGAGATTTGCGCACATCATCGAGTACGTTCAGCCAACTGGAATCTCTCCTACGTTTCGTTTACATTATTTAAAATGTCAAACAGGCCTGCACCAAATACTCCGTAATTTCTACGAAATGCTTACTTCCACAAAGGAACCGTAGGTTCGTTAAGTAAATCAAACCTCAGCAAGGGTTTAAGAACGTGCATAACTTCGACATGCGCTAAAACATAAAAGGAGGACGCACCACAATTGAATTATCAGAATGGCAGGCCTTGGTGGCCGAGCGGTTCTAGGCGCTACAGTCTGGAACCGCGCGACCGCTACGGTCGCAGGTTCGAATCCTGCCTCGGGCATGGATATGTGTGATGTCCTTACGTTAGTTAGGTTTCAGTATTTCTAAGTGCTAGGGAACTGATGACATCAGAGCTATTTGAACCATTTTTTAATTATCAGAATGGGAAGGAAATCGGTAGATGTGATCTACACATACGGGCAAACAAATGATTACAATTTCAGAAAAATTGGATGATGTATTCAAGAGAAACACCTTCACAAACTGAACTAAGTCAATAACGCGTTGGTCCACCTCTGGCCCTTATGCGACCAGTTATTCGGCTTGGGAATCATTGATAGAGTTCTTGAATGACCTCCTGAGGGATATCGTGCCAAATTCTGTCCAACTGGCGCTTTAGATCGTCAAAATCCCGAGCTAGCTGGAAGGTCCTGCTCAAATGCACTAAACGTTTTCATATGGGGAGAGATCCAGCGACCCTGTTGGTCAAGGTAAGGTTTGGCAAGAACGAAGAAAAGCAGTAGAAACTCTTGCCGCTTGCAGGCGGGCATTACCTTCCTGGAATGTAAACCCAAGATGGCTTGCCATGAAGGGCAACAAAAGAGGAGGAGAATATCGTCAACGCACCGGTTTGCTGTAAGGGTGCCGCTGATGACAACCAAAGGGGTCTTGCTATGAAAAGAAATGACAACCCAGACCATCAATCACTCTAGGCTGTCGGGCCGTATGGCGGGCGACAGTCAGCCTGCTCGTCATCAGGGCTCAATTTGAAGTGAGACTCATCACTGAAGACAACTCTACTCCAGCCCATGACATTCCAGGCCCTGAGTGACAAATCCGACAGGGACATATCAACCCTTCTAAAGGTGCCCAGGTCTCGATTGTTGGTGACGTGATTATTGAAGTGGAAATGCGAAGGAACAACCACAGCAGGAGCTCTTCGATTATCATCCGTTACAGTACAGCGGTAGGTCGACGATATTCCATTCCTCTTTTAGTTGCTCTTCATGACAAGCCATCCTGGGTTTCCATTTTAGCAAGGTAATACCCGCCCGCACGCGGCAAGAGGTTCTACTGCTTTTCTTCATGGTTGTCAAACCCTACCTTGGCCAACAAGGTCGCCGGATCTCTCCCTGACTGAAAATGTTTGGTGCATTATAAGCCTGGTCTTCCAGCTAGTTCGGGATTTGGACGATCTAAAGCACCAACTGGACAGAATTTGGCACGATATCTTTCAGGAGGACATCCAACAACTCTTGTCAATCAATGACAACACGAATAATTGCTTGCACAAGGGCCACAGGTTGACCAACGCGTTATTGATTTGCTCACTTTTTGAAGTTCTTTCTCTTGAATAAATCATCCAATTTTTCTGAAATTGTTATCATTTTTTGTCTTTACATGTACATCACATTTACCGATTTGCGCCCCATTCGGATAGTTCATTCGTGGTTCTTTTTTTTTTCTTTTTTTTTTTTCTTAGAGTGTTCTCTTGTGCATGGTATTGTGGTTATGTGGTTTGTAACAACGCCTACTGTACAAGTCACTAGTGACGAAAACGAGCTAAGGGAGCACCAGTGTGTGTGTGTGTGTGTGTGTGTGTGTGTGTGCGGGGGGGAGGGGGGGGGGGGGGAGTGAAGACTTGAAATAAGACGTAGATACTTCACTGAAATTGTTTTAACGGATATGGATATGGCAGTTGCAAGTTATCTTACGTTATCCTTTGGGACTTGCGGTTCATTTGATTATGATTTAAATTATTTGCCGGTGGTAGAAGCAAATTTTGTTTAAAATAACGAACTATAGCTACATAAGAACGCCATCAGAACATTAGTTATCCCCAGGAAACTTACCGCTAGTACGTAGTACTAGTAGCCTCTAGTCCCGATAATGGCCTCAATCCGAATGGGAAGAGAGTCCACAATTCTCTTCAGGTGCAGCATATCTAGTTGTAGTCACTCACTAATGATTATATACCCTAAAGTTAACAAACTGTGGCATCGTCGCACTGCTACGTTTCACCCTCCGCTCCTGGTAGTTTCTATGAGATAAACATCGGATGATTTAGAGGCCTAGTAGGGGTGCGATATGGTGCTCGAACGTACGTCAAAACCGGGGCAGTGTGCGTGTACCCCTGTGACCATGACTAACTTAAAAGACAGGAGTGTTCGTAAGACAATGATGAGGATATACACTCCTGGAAATGGAAAAAAGAACACATTGACACCGGTGTGTCAGACCCACCATACTTGCTCCGGACACTGCGAGAGGGCTGTACAAGCAATGATCACATGCACGGCACAGCGGACACACCACGAACCGCGGTGTTGGCCGTCGAATGGCGCTAGCTGCGCAGCATTTGTGCACCGCCGCCGTCAGTGTCAGCCAGTTTGCCGTGGCATACGGAGCTCCATCGCAGTCTTTAACACTGGTGGCATGCCGCGACAGCGTGGACGTGAACCGTATGTGCAGTTGACGGACTTTGAGCGAGGGCGTATAGTGGGCATGCGGGAGGCCGGGTGGACGTACCGCCGAATTGCTCAACACGTGGGGCGTGAGGTCTCCACAGTACATCGATGTTGTCGCCAGTGGTCGGTGGAAGGTGCACGTGCCCGTCGACCTGGGACCGGACCGCAGCGACGCACGGATGCACGCCAAGACCGTAGGATCCTACGCAGTGCCGTAGGGGACCGCACCGCCACTTCCCAGCAAATTAGGGACACTGTTGCTCCTGGGGTATCGGCGAGGACCATTCGCAACCGTCTCCACGAAGCTGGGCTACGGTCCCGCACACCGTTAGGCCGTCTTCCGCTCACGCCCCAACATCGTGCAGCCCGCCTCCAGTGGTGTCGCGACAGGCGTGAATGGAGGGACGAATGGAGACGTGTCGTCTTCAGCGATGAGAGTCGCTTCTGCCTTGGTGCCAATGATGGTCGTATGCGTGTTTGGCGCCGTGCAGGTGAGCGCCACAATCAGGACTGCATACGACCGAGGCACACAGGGCCAACACCCGGCATCATGGTGTGGGGAGCGATCTCCTACACTGGCCGTACACCACTGGTGATCGTCGAGGGGACACTGAATAGTGCACGGTACATCCAAACCGTCATCGAACCCATCGTTCTACCATTCCTAGACCGGCAAGGGAACTTGCTGTTCCAACAGGACAATGCACGTCCGCATGTATCCCGTGCCACCCAACGTGCTCTAGAAGGTGTAAGTCAACTACCCTGGCCAGCAAGATCTCCGGATCTGTCCCCCATTGAGCATGTTTGGTACTGGATGAAGCGTCGTCTCACGCGGTCTGCACGTCCAGCACGAACGCTGGTCCAACTGAGGCGCCAGGTGGAAATGGCATGGCAAGCCGTTCCACAGGACTACATCCAGCATCTCTACGATCGTCTCCATGGGAGAATAGCAGCCTGCATTGCTGCGAAAGGTGGATATACACTGTACTAGTGCCGACATTGTGCATGCTCTGTTGCCTGTGTCTATGTGCCTGTGGTTCTGTCAGTGTGATCATGTGATGTATCTGACCCCAGGAATGTGTCAATAAAGTTTCCTCTTCCTGGGACAATGAATTCACGGTGTTCTTATTTCAATTTCCAGGAGTGTAGAACAAAGGACACCACTTGGTAACCGAGAATGTTGAAATACACATCCTCCTTCACGTTCACGGAAGCCTGAATGAGTGGGCTCCACTCATAGTACGACAAACACTCCCAAAACATCACAGAACTACCTCTGGCCATAACTACAGCGTCCACATACTGTGGGTTAAGCCTCTTTGGGCCGCCGTTGCACTAGATCCATTGTTTCATTTGAAAAACGAAAAATCACGACTCGTCGGACCACACTACACAGGCCCAGTTGGCTACTGTACAGTTTCTATGTTGTTTGGCCAAGGTCAACTGAAGACGTTCCGCTGCATGTACCGCGGAGAGCATGTGAGGTACTAGACTCCGAATGTCCACTGCATCCAGGTCCCTCCGCAATGTTCAAACGGAAACTGGTTGAGATGGACTGACAGCAGCCAGTTCTTGTCAGGTTCGCTACCTAATTGTCATTGGCAAGGCGTGACACCCATCTCCAGTCCGTCGGACAGTCAGCGTTGACACATCAACAAATCGGCAATTTCATTCACGGCGTGATCATGGGCACGTCCGAACACGAAAGTTTCTTTGTGCCATTCCGATACGTGGAACCATTTCACCGTGCGTATTCCATACGCTCGACTTGCGTATGAACACCATCTCACTGTCATGACTTAGATCAGCGTTGGTGAGACAGATAATCTCCTAGTACCAGTGATACACGATACACGGTGCTCCAAAGAGAGCAGCGCGTTATTTTAAGGGGAAATATACGTACAATTGGTCAAAAATGTTGAAATTTTCTGTCACCAGATAGCTGTGTAACATGTTAGAAATATTGTCTCTAATTTTCAGAGTTTAATTCGTGTTACAAATGATCTAAAAGCCATCTCGTTTCAACCAATGCGCACTGTCACGCCCCCTTTTATACACGACTCTGTCCTTGTTTGCGATATTTTATTATTTGCTGCCATCAGAGGAAACATCTGTAGAATTTAGAAGGTTGAAGTCCACTTATGAGCGTTTAATTACGATTTATTAAAGAAATGGACACATCATGGAACAAAAAACACAAACGAAAGCTTTAATATTCTCATTTAGAAGAGACGCCAAAAGACAACATTTTGCTTATCCGCTGTTGTTAAAATTTCCTCAGGCGACTCTTGTCTGGAGTTCAGTGATGGGAACACTGGAAGAATCAGGACCCTTACATGACTAGGATTTGATACAAGTCGCTTCACTGAAAACCTACTGAAGAAGATTGATGATGTGCGTACTCGTACGTCTGAGATGTCAGTTAAGGATATTGCCAAAAATGAACGCCAGATTGCTACATAAGACCAAATGCATGGGTATGGGCAACATTCAGACACTTGTTTTTGGCATCAGTGCTAATAAAATGTTTTTCCTGCATTTCCCGCAGCTTTGATTTTTCAGTGTATAAGGAATATTTTCTGATTAACCATCACGGATAAAAAGGTGAAATTTGCTACAGACTTTATAAGTACTATAACACAACTTCCTGTGGTACAAAATTTTTTAAAGTGAATTAATGTCGGATTTATTTAAATTCTTGAGAAATGAAAACTGCTATGTATTATACAAATGAATTTAAATAATTGTTGAGAGTATTTTAAGACTGATATAAAAAAAAACTGGTGTACAGATTTGTTCACCTAGTTACCAAGAATAACCCACCATATTTTGAAAGTGATAAGCACACTAACCTTTAAGAAAATGTTTCTCATGGGGTGTGTTCCGAAAGCATTCGGCAACGTTCTGATCAAATAACTTGAAAAAAAATTTAAAAAATCCAGATGACAGCCAATAACATGATGACAACATGTGCAAAATTTAGTTCAATTAGCTCTCAAACAACAGAAGTTACATTAGCTTATATGTACCCGTGTATTTTCTGCTGTGTCCTCCCTTACGGTGGTAACTAATACAGAGTGTATCAAAAAGAATCAACCGATTTGGCACGACTATATTTCTGAAACTTATAGACATATACAATAAATTTTGTTTTTCGATGAACGGGAAACAAAAAAAGTTTTTTTGTACCTTTTCATAGGTGTTCAATATGCTCCCCTTTAGATGCACGGACCGCTACGGTCGCAGGTTCGAATCCTGCCTAGGGCATGGATGTGTGTGCTGTCCTTAGGTTAGTTAGGTTTAAGTAGTTCTAGGTTCTAGGGGACTGATGACCTCAGATATTAAGTCCCATAGTGTTCAGAGCCATTAGATGCACGGCATATATCAGTGCGGTATTCAAATTGTTCCACTGTACTGCAGCGAGCATGTCTTGAGTTACAGTTTCCACACGATGTCTCAGTTCATTCATTGTTGTTGGTAACGGAGGCACATAAACAGAGTCTTTTATAGACCCCCACAAGAAACAATCACATAGTTAGGTCCGGTGACCTTGGAGACCAGTAATGTAAGGCTAAATCATTTGGTCCAGTGCGACCGATTCATCGATCAGTAATCCTTCGATTTAAAAATTCCCACACTTCCAGATGCCAGTGTGGCGGTGTCCCATCATGTTGGTAAATGAAATCGTTCGAATCAGTCGCCAGCTGTGGGAAAAGAAAGTTCTCAAGCACATCGAGATATGTGCTTCCTGTAACAGTGTTCTCGGCAAAGAACAATGAACCATACACCTTTTCCCGTGAAACTACACAAAACAATTAAATTTTGGAGAGACCCTTCTCATGTTGTACAACTTCATGTGGTTGTTCCGTACCTCATATTCTCACATTATGACGGTTCGCCTTTACATTTCAATGAAATGTTGTCTCGTCACTAAACACTAAGTGTGGAAGAAAACTGTCTTCCTAAATCTTGCCAAGAATGTAATTACGAAACTCCATAAGTTGTAGTTTGTCACCTTCACGAAGGGCTTTTAGTACCTGAATTTCTTATGGATTCATGTGTAAACGTCAACGCAACGCACGCCAGACGGACACCGGGAGCATGTTGAGTTGTCGAGCTGCACGGAGAACGGATTTCTGCGGCCTCCTTGAGAAATTATGGCGGATGTGTTCGACGTCTGTGTCGGACACTCGGGGACACCCCGGCGATTTGCCTTTACACAAACAACCTGTTTCTCGGAACTGTTCATGCCATTCTCTCGTGCTCTGTGCTGTAGGAGGATCAGCACTGTGCCTAGTACGAAAGTCACGCTGAACAGTTATTACTGGGCAGCACTGCGTAAAACATAGAACACAAGACGTTTTCCGATGTCCCGACACCTTTTTTACTAGAACTGAAGTGGGCTCACAATGCTGCTACCCAGCGAGAACCATGTAAAACTCGAGAATTTGCTCTTTCCAACAGTACGTTGTTCACGCACATATCTCTAATAACGTAATAGTTATGATTTTTTTAATCGGATTATTCTTTTTGATACACCCCGTATTTTGTCCACTGCCCTTATTCACATAGTTAAACGTGACTTCGATTAAGTTGGACTTCTGCTAGCTGTCAAATTATACAGATTCCAGTATTTGTTTGACACTGGCTTGAAGTCTGCGGTAGCACTGAAATATTGGTCGCAACAAGCGAAAGGCTACTGAATGTTAATTGTGCGTGTGTCGTTAAAAATTCCAAAGCAGCGAGACAAAAAACCGATGAAAAAAATTCTAGTGTAAGCAGACTCTGTTGACGTTCGAGTTCCGCTAATAGCACTCAAGAAAGGCTTGTATCAGCGACAGAGACGCAGGTGGAAGGCAGACGAGTGGAGCCAGCTGAGGAGATCCACAAGTGGCCGCACCAACACCTGCGGACTGCTACCCGCATTCCGCTCAGCCGCTGCTCACGAGATAATCCACCAATGAATCACTGCCAGTTTCTGCACCTACTGATGAAGGGTAAATACTGACTAATTCAAAGAAAGTGGTTCCATTTCTGGTAGGAAAAACACCTCCCAAGGATTTCGTGTAGAACGGACAAAAAATGGTTCAAATGGCTTTAAGCACTAAGGGACTTAACATCTGAGGTCATCAGTCCCCTAGAACTTAGAACTACTTAAACCTAACTAACCTAAGGAGACCACACGCGTCCATGCCCGAAGCAGGATTCGAACCTGCGACCGTAACGGTCGCGCGGTTCCAAACTGAAGCGCCTAGAATCGTTCGGCCACCGCGGCCGGCTCGAACGGACTCACGGATCAATTCTTTTTCCTCAGATATACAAACAGGCAAAGAAAAAATCTGAAAGTCTTTCTTCGCCGAGCTTTTGAACTCATTTCGCACCTAATAAAAAACCTTCCTTCGCCAATTTCATGACGGGTGAGGAAATGCCTTGATTGTTTGAAGATGAGAGGCTGGAAGACGATGGTATGGATGTGTAAGCTTGAAACAAATGCAAATCAATTCTCCAAAAACTTCATGCTTAGCACGAATTAAGGCTGTCCCGAACTTAAATGCTGGTTTAAAGACCACAGTGGTATGCCGTTGTCTTCACCAGCATCTACGTATTAGAGTGTGAGGCAGAGAGTACTTTTGGCAATCCTATCTTTTCCCCCCTTTCCTCTTCCATTCGCGAATGGTGTGCCGATAAAGTGACTGTCGAGTGAAAGCCCGAAACGCGCCTTGGCATAAATACAGCTACACAAGAAGTGGGTGGTTGCAGTGTTTCTTCGAGGAATGAAAAATAACTTTAAAATCCGGGCACAATGTCACACTTAAGGGCCGACGGTTATGGTGGCACTTTTACAACAACTATTTTCTGTAACTGATCACATATTCACTTTATTATGGTTACCAGTCACGGTGTTAGTCATCTTCGAGACAACTGCAGCAACTATAAAAGAAAATCTGGATCACAACAAACTAAAATACATATTTGTATAGCCTCCGTGAGTAATTGAAGTACAATGTGCAAACATACCAATTTTCCCATTGTTCAATACAGAATGTATCTTGTTGCACGTTCTTCTTTACAGTATGTACACGTCACTATTTAAAAATGCTGCAGAGGAATGGTACTGGTAACTTAATATTGTCATACGTGGACGAGGAAGGTGGCGTGCTTCTTAATGTATGGTATACTGAAAAAAACAATTGTTTAAAATACACATATGAGTTCACATTAAAAATTGACCTGAATATTAATTTCTGTTTTACAACTACTAACATAATAAGAGTAAAACAGTGGCAAATATAAATCCTAACTTTTCCTTATCTGCAGCACTTTTAAACTGTGACATGTGCATTCTGTACAGAAAACTTACGACAAGATACATTTTGTATTGAGCACTAAGAAAATTGGTGTTATTATATATGTCAACGTGTTACGCAAAAAAAAAGTTACGCTAACACAATGTGTGCGATTGTGAGCAAAGAGTGAAGTTCTGCGTTTGAGCCGAAGTGAAACGTGGACAATGATCAAGCAAGCATATGAAGACAACGCACTTTCAAGAAGCCGTGTTTTCGAGTGGCACAAAAGATTTCTTGAAGGCACAGATTCAGTGCAAGGCGATCCCAGAGTTCGTCCCCCGTCTACAGCATATACTGATCCAAACGTGCATGGCAGTTATTGCAAGAAGACTGTCACGTAACTGTGCGTTCGATATCAGAACAACTTAACTTGAATCGTGATGTGTGTCGTAATATTTTACGCGAAGAAACTTAATCAAACACCCGTCCGTCATTCACTAACAGATGAACAGAAAGAGGAAAGACGAAGAATTTCTGCTGAACAGCTGATTAGAGTGAGACGTTACCCCGCATTCCTGTCAAAGATTATTGCTGGGGATGAAAGTTAGTGCTGTATGATACTCACACGAAGCGTCAAAGAGTTGTAAAGCCGGATCCTGAATCACTAGCCTCGAAAAAATGCCAAACGACAACCTTCAAGAACAAAGACAATGTTTACTGCAGTCTTTGATAGTAAAGGATTGGTTCACCACGAGTATGTTCTGCCACGAACTCTTTACATCGAAGTCTTCAAACGTTTGCGACAAGAAATTCGACGTTGCCGCCCTGATTTGTGGCATTCTCAGGACTGGTTCTTACTGCTTGACACCATACTGCCTTATCTGTTAACGAGTATCCGGCCAGACATTCTGTTCTCGCCATCCCAGATCGGCCATATATGCCCGACTTTCGCCTTACGATTTTTTATTTCTGCGAGCGAAAAGGCGACTGAAAGGAAAGCTTCATCAAGATATCGCAGACATCCAACGGACTGAGACAAATCAGTTTACAAGCACCGCAGTTTAAAATTTCCCAGCTTGCTTCAAAGACCTCTAGAAACGCTGGCAACTGTGTATAGACAGCCAAGTGTACTACTTCGATACGAGCTACGAACATTACTTATTTAAAAAAATAAATAAAAAAATAAAAAGGGCTGTGCTGCAACTTTTCTGACAAAGGTAGTAGTTAGGGTAGCTTAAACGCGTAATTCGCTGATCTTGCAGCACTGTACTTAAGGAACGAATGTATCCATTAAAAAAAAACGTTGAGTGACGTGCACTGTCTTAAAACGGGGACTACGTCGCAAAAGCAAATCACATACTTTCTGTACTCTATTGTTGTGAGAACAAAACACTGTCAGATTCCAGTGAGAGAGGGAATCAAGAGTCACAAACGAGGGCAGGAATTTCATATGACATCAGCGAGTGTAGTAACGGTAAGATAGATCAGACAAGTGGGAAACAAATGGAGAGACAAGCAACAACGGCAGAGGCGTGGCCGAAGCCCGCGGCGAGCCACCATTACGCACTTTCGCCACCGTGTCGGAGGATAGGTGAAAGTCCTAACAGGCAACGCCCTCGCAGCAGCTCACTTCTCCTCTCAGCGCCTGATAAACCACGTGTGTACTGTGCTGTTCAAGATGTGTTAACTAATTGCGTGACAAGATTAACACTCGGAGCACATTCGCAGACGCAACTAACGTCTATGTTCTCTCTTTCTACGGCTACTGGTCGATAAGCAAATCAGTTACTGCGTTACGCACAGACGCCTGTGTAAGAGTGCTTGGAAATTTGTTTGATTACGATGGTACTGTTCCCTTCATACACCCAGCTTTGCAGTGCGTCATATTTTTGTTGTGTCCTCCGAAAGGTACGAAACACAGCCACACATAGAAGAGCACCTGGCTGCCTAGTACTCAGGTACGACAGAGTTAACACGACAAAGGACTCAACAAGGCAAGGTCTATTTTCAGCTTTCACCATACGTTTCCCAAATACGAAGGTCGCTCAATAAGTAATGGTTCAAATAGCTCTGAGCTCTATGGGACTTAACATCTGAGGTCATCAGTCCCCTAGAAATTGGAACTACTTAAACCTAACTAACCTAAGGACGTCACACACATCCATGCCCGAGGCAGGATTCGAACCTGTGACCGTAGCAATCCGCGCGGGATTAGCCGAGCGGTCTAGGGCGCTGCACTCATGCACTGTGCGGCTGGTCCCGGTTCCAGACTGAAGCGCCTAGAACCGTTCGGCCACACCGGCCGGCAATAAGTAATGCTCCACATTTTTTTAAAGCCATTAATATACATAGACAAACGTCCTTGTTAGTGCTTCACATCTGATGTTTGTTCTGTGCGCCGGTTAAGTTTCGAACCGTTCTGGCAGATGGCAGAGGTGTAGTACAGCGTCAAAATGGCGTCTGCATACGATTCACGTAACAAGCAGCGTGCTGTTATTGAATTATTGTTTGCAAAAAGAGAAAACGGGGTTCAAAAATGGTTCAAATGGCTCTTATGGGACTTAACTTCAGAAATTGGAACTACTTAAACCTAACTAACCTAAGGACATCACACACATCCATGCCCGAGGCAGGATTCGAACCTGCAACCGAAGCGGTCGCGCAGTTCCAGACTGTAGCGCCTAGAACCGCTCGGCCACTCCGGCCGGCATTTCTTACAAGCGAAACTCCCAATCGCACTGCCCCCAGATTTAGTGATAAGATGTCCCAGTGGATAACCTGTAAATAACTGAACACAGATGAAGCATGTGGACGGAAAGAAGGTGTAGTGAACTGTGAAAAAATAAGCAAAATAGAAACAGTGAACGGTCTGAGTTCGGATATGTGACACCGAGTAAAACAGAATATCCACGGCGTCGTGGTTATGTGGTCATTGTGTTGGACTGCGAAGGGGGAGAGCTCTGCTCAAATCTCCCTCCTGCCTAATTTTTTTCACAAAATTATGAAATATCCTTCCGGTCATTGACGTGTCTGTTCGCTGTATTCACATTTATGTCTGTAACGTAGAGTAACGTCCGTTTGCAACAGAGGTGTAAGGAACAGACCTCCAGATGTACAAACCTCCTATTTCTTCTACACAAGCAACACATGTTGTGACCCTTGCGTTCAGTTTAGGAAGTTTTGACTCTTTAATTCCTTTGTTTTAACATAGTTTGCAACCGTTTATTTGTTGTTTTCATTTCTGTGAGAAGCTTATCCGGCATCTCGCCTAATCTCACTATTGATCACATTTACTTGTGACGGTAGTATGTATATTCTTACATGACTCATATTGCATAACTAATGTGTGATATGACAATTGCTAAGACTGCAGAAGGAGAACAGACACGTCAGTGACCAAACAGACAGCTCATAATTTTATAGAAAAAAAGGGGGGACGGGAGAGATTTCAACTCAAATCTCCCGCTTTGCAGTGACCGGACAACCACGACGTCGTGGGTGTTCAAATCCGCTCGACACTGCACATCTTGAGCTTGGACTGTTTGTTTCTATTTTGCTTCTTTTCTTCTCAGCTCAGTACACATTCTTCCTGTTTTCATGCTTGATCTGTGTTGAGTTGATGACGGGCTATCCACTGGGCCAATTTACCACTAAATCTGTGGGAGAGGGGGAATGCGATGTGAGTTTCCCTTGTTAGAACGCTTTTGCAAAAGGGAGAGAAGGCTTTTGCAAAAGGGAGCGGGGGGGGGGGGGGGGGGGAAGTCCAGATGTTACTTGAAGAGAAGGGGCAGTACTTCCAGCTCTAAGACGTCGCTAGTGTGACGCTTGCTGTTCACACTGCAATACATAGCATGTTGAATCCGATGGAACGCCTATCAGTCATGTTTGGCATAAGGAAGGTATGCCTCTCAACAATGCAAGCTTCGGACACCACCGAACCGTATAATAGGAATACAACTGTGGGGCAGATTCAATTGGGTCTCGCTACACACTTTACAACAAACATTAAACTACACTACTGTCGTGCAAGGACCCAAATAATACTATGAATGGACATAGAAATGTTCATTACCACAGCGTTAAATATACCAGCATATTTTAAAAAATGGAGGTACTATCAACGGCCAAGTGGAATTCCTTATTCGAAAATATCGGGATGCAGTTGCTGATGCTCACACAGCCCCAGGAACAAATCTAACTTGGATGCGATTCACAAGGGGGTAATCATATACTCCACTGGCTAGTAATGGACGTCTGGTTTTGAAGATATACCGTGAAGTTGCTTCCGGCAAATAATTTTGCCTGAGAGGAAAAGCGAATAGGGTTAGGAAAATTACAGATATTATAGGCGCGAAGTGCAACGGGTAACCCATGACCTCGCTGAGATACCTCGGACGTAAATGGAAACGAGCGCGTTTCACTTGTACAAACAAGCCTGTGTGACGTCACGACGCCAGCGCGGAACTCTACTCCCGTTGTCGGGCTGACACGAGAAGCTAGCACTCACGAGTAACATAAGTATACCGACGTATTGTACTACTATGCTAACTCTATATCACTGCTGTCCTTTTTGTGCATGCCGAGAGGGATGGAGAGGAAGAAGCATTGAACTTTCAGTGTAATAGGCTTTAATTCTCTGAACTCAAGGAGAAGATGCAAGGAATTATTTTATTTTACTAAATTATCCTTCATTTCCAGAATGAAATTTTCACTCTGCAGCGGAGTGTGCGCAGATTTGAAACTTCCTGGCAGATTAAAACTGTGTGCCGGACCGAGACTCGAACTCGGGACCTTTGCCTTTCGCGGGCAAGTGCTCTACCAACTGAGCTACCCAAGCACGACTCACGCCCCGTCCTCACAATTTTACGAGATACTGGCGGAAGTACAATTGTGAGGACAGGGTGTGAGTCGTGCTTAGGTACCTCAGTTGGTATAGCACTTGCCCGCGAAAGGCAAAGGTCCCGAGTTCGAGTCTCGGTCCGGCACACAGTTTTATCCTTCACTTGATCAACTCTACCTTTTGGGCACTAAAGTATCGCTAATCAGAAAGTTACAATTGTATTACAGCTATTTAGACTACATAACGCATGTCCGTCAACTATTGCCTTGTTGCGTCATTCTGAGCTACACCAATTACTATTACGTCTCAGTTGTTTACGATCTACGAAAGAGAGAGAGAGAGAGAGAGAGAGAGAGAGTGGGGGAGAGAGGAAGGGGTGGGGGATGGTTCAGATTTTGTGACCTTTCGTTAAATCACTCGAAGCGAAAGACGGTACAGTTCTTTCTACGGGATCATGAAAAATTCATTCCTGAACGCTTTTTACATCTTAGCGTCAAACGTCATCAATAAGACAGCCATAAAAGAAAGGAACCCGAGAGGGAGACTATGGCGTAGACCTGCAGCGCACCAGGTGTTGCATGAATGTGTCTGGGGAAACGGGCTTTGCCTGGAACCAATAACAAATGCAATAGGAACTTGAACAAGTGAAAATTATGACTGCATTTACACTTTTGTCTACAGTTGTATTTTTCGCATCTGCACTACGGAAACTGAAGTCTGAACAGGGATAACAGCCATTCGTTTGTATCTGAATAACACAGACTTGTTTGAAAGGGCTAAAACGTTGCACTGTGTTGTTTACTTAGCAGTTTTATCGTCTGTGATAACTGTTTCAATTTATAGACATGGTCGATTAGACTTGTACCTAAACATGTTACACGAAATCACCTACATCACTAACCGGACGTGCGACTGATTTTTCATCAAGATTATACGCTCGGCCGCTCAAAGCAGTTATCCGCTGATTCTGTGGCGCTTTAATCGCAGGGTTACCACTGCGAACGTTAATTGCCGTGACCGTCCCGTGCCTCCACATCAAAATGGCTACACCAAAGAGTGACTTATATTTATAATTAGCGCTATTGCCTAAGGCCGTCGACCGTGCAACATCTTCCAATGGAAGACATGACGCCAGTGGCACTCCCTGAATAAATATACAGGACTGGGTAGAGAACAGGTGGATTATATCGGAATCAATGAGGGTCACTATCTCCAATCAGTAGCCAGTCTCATTTGTTTGTGCCTAGCACCTTCGCAAGCAATGATATCAGATCATAGAAGCGGATTATGCGGCTGCTGTAACCTGAAGCGGCACCACAAAGGAAAGGCGAAGTCCAATTGCTTCGTCTGATTGCTACGACTGAAAGTAAGATTAGGAAACTTTGCTGCGATGCTACTGGCACACGGCTACGCTCATAGAAATCCGAATGGAGTACACAGACAATGGAGCACAGTGGATAGATGGATATTCGTTCGCCAATAAATTCCAAAAGCAAGCGAATGCCTCTGAAAAATTTCATAGAAAGTACAAATGATGTCCATATTAGCGCTGGGGCTGTGGAAACAACAGAATGGCAAATTTTGGAAACCGTGCGATACGAAAAAATCAACTAATCTTTCAAATATTCTATATTTACATCTAGTTTCTGATCTAAATGACACTTAGCCCCTGTTTACGTTAAAGGTCTTCCTACAAAGGACGCTCGGATCAATACAGCGAATGCTGCGGATTATAACTGTCCAGCTTCTACAACAATACCAGGGATTATAATATTCTAGAGGATGAAACATCGAGAAAGTGGTTCCACAATATTGACGAGTAGTGTACACCGAAGCGACAAAAGTCATGGGATAGCGATATGCACATATAGACCTACAGATGGCGGTAGTATCGCGTATACAAGGTATAAAAGAGCAGTGCATTGGCGGAGCTGTCATTTGTATTCATGCAATTCATTTGAAAAGGTTTCCGCCGTGTTTATGGCCGCACGACGGGAATTGATCGACATTGTACGCGAAACGATAGTTGGAGTTAGACGAATGGGACATCCCATTTCCGAAATCGTCAGGGAATTCAATGTTCAGAGATCCACAGCGTCAAGAGTGTGCTATTAGAGCCGACCAACAGGCCACAGCAGTTACCTTACACGTGCATCCGATATATGAGCTATCGGACACAAAAACGATAATAAACCTAACTGTTGCAGGCTGCTGACGCTGAACGAGAGCTCTACACCGGCACCCAGCGCCAGCCTCAGAGCAACACAACCGCACAACGTCAAAGGTATCGACATGCATGATACCCACTACTAACAAAGCCTACCCTTGCACGACCTATCGCAGGCAGCAAGACATCCGCTACTGCTCTTGCCACCCGACCTAACTATCGCAGAGGCTTTTTTTTCCCTTTGCTCTTGCCTTCGCACTTTTTTCCTCTGCCCTTCAAATCGCTACCCTTCGTTCGACTTCGAGCCAATCTATCTCCAGATGAGCGCGTATTAATGGTTAACCTTAACCAGACGTACGCAAACATCGCAGTACCCACATCCTGCGACACCTCACTTCAGTGAATACTAACCCTTATGCACAGATGGCAGTAGACCTACTGAGTTGGCCATCATGCCGGTGTGGGCGTGGAAGGGCTCCACCTCTTTTTTTTAAAAAAAAAAAAAAAAAAAAAAAAAAAAAAAAAACCTGGAGACCATTTGCAGCCATTCATGAACATCATATTACGTCTCCTTGTCGTCAAATATGGGGCGTCTAGGAATACTGTCTTCTCGGTTCGCTGGACAAACAATCAAATAGTCGTATTAATGGTTTTTTTTCAAAAAGAACAATGACAATAACAAATGGTTCTGAGCACTATGGGACTCAACTGCTGTGGTCATCAGTCCCCTAGAACTTAGAACTACTTAAACCTAACTTACCTTAGGACATCACACACACCCATGCCCGAGGCAGGATTCGAGCCTGCGACCGCAGCAGCAGCGCGGCTCCGGACTGGACCGCCTAGAACCGCACGGCCACGACAATAACACAGATGTGTCGCAAGCAAAGGGCGACATACAAAATAATGAATCTTCTTCAGTATAAATAACAGAGAGTGCAAGCGAAATGACTAGTCTTGAAGCTCTATTGGGGCGTCGCCAGTCGGTCGCGGCGCTTATGTCCTCTTCACATAGGGACCGCTACTGTCGCGTTGTCGTCCTGGACAGGGGTCGGTCAGCGTGCGATGGGCGGACGTCTTCTCTATCGTTCCCGACTGGCGTGACGGCGCTTGACTTCACGCCGTTAACACTTCATGTTCCCAAAAACCGATGGAATTTTTATGGATGACAACGCGCCATGCCATGTCGCCGGACCACAAATGTTGATTCAGATATGTCTCTTTCGTTGGTGAAGGATTATCTCCTGATAACCATAATTCTTTACTATAACATTCGACCATTTGTTAATTATCCTCTGGTATTTTACGTAGAGAGCTGTTTATAAATATCGGTCTGATTGCGTCAATATTGTTTTTAATAGATCCTCACTTCTCTCTTCGCGCTATTTACAAATACACACTGATGTCAGCTATCTTATAACATTTACATATTTATCAACTAAATCGTTCTCAACAATGGTGGAGGATTCAACTTTTTTCATCCCCCCCCCCCTTCGCCGCGGAATTGCTCATCATGAGCTGCAGAGATCAGTTGGAAGACGTAGCTATATTTCCTACGCGCTACTGAAATCCGCCTCGGGTTAACGGAATGCGATGTTCCTACCTCGTCATCTATGATACGGCACAAAAAAAACTTAATTGTAGGTACGAGTACAAAGGACTGGTTAGCCGACGTGGTAGAGTTTCCTTGCCTCGCTGACATGCCTCTCAAGCCTTAAGTAGTCGCCACTTCAGGCAGTCGTAATGGCAGTAGCAAGCATCATCGTCATATAAATTCCTAGCGGTTGTACCGAAGGGGCTGCAGCAAATGACGGCGATAACCTACGCCAAGAATGGAACTACTATTGCTGTTCACATCTTCAACTTTTTTAGTCCCGTCTT
Source organism: Schistocerca americana (assembly GCF_021461395.2). Taxonomy (NCBI): domain Eukaryota; kingdom Metazoa; phylum Arthropoda; class Insecta; order Orthoptera; family Acrididae; genus Schistocerca; species Schistocerca americana. The sequence continues at coordinate 292,694,279 of NC_060130.1, forward strand.
CCTCAGTTGCGTGTAATATTACGGTATATTGATAGTCTTTACCTTTTGGGCCGTCTGATTACAACTGAATGAAACACAATTTTCGTGCCATACGCGTTTCGCCTTTATTCTCTGCAAGGCATCTTCACTGGCCTGGAATATTTACATGTTTTTAGGTACATTGCCCCAAAATGTAAAGCCGACCGTTGTGGCCGAGCGGTTCTAGGCGCTTCAGTCTGGAACCGCGCTGCTCCTACGGTCGCAGGTTCGAATCCTGCCTCGGGCATGGATGTGTATGATGTCCTTAGGTTAGTTAGCTTTAAGTAGCTCTAAGTCTAGGGGACTAATGACCTCAGATGTTAAGTCCCATAGTGCTCAGGGCCATTTGAACCATTTGAACCAAAATGTAAACTAAATAGTAAAAATATATACATATTCCAGGCCACTGAAGATGCCTTGCAGAGAATAAAGGTGGAACTGGTATGGCACGAAAATTGTGTTTCATTCTGTTGTAATCAGACGATCCAAAAAGTCAAAATTATCAATATACCGTAATAATACGATTGCTGTGTTAATAGTGTCCTGCAAGTGAAGCAACAAAATACGAATTCGTCTAGTCACTATGCAAGCTACGAGAGGAAATCTGAATGGTATTCGGAACAGCATGCCGACTTACCGCATTCTTCCTATCCAGTTTTATTTTCCATGTCACACATGTTCACCTGCAGCAGCCAATTTATGTCAGCGCTCTAATGAAAAGTGAGCGAAAGTAACCTTTCTGCTTCCACCGAACCAAGAACAGCGTATACGGATAAAATACAATCAACTTGCGTAGAATGTGCACAATAATGCTTTTCATCTACGATAATTTTTATGTTGTTTCACATTATTCTTTATGATACGCTGAGAGAGAAACGAGTTCAACTGGCACAGAGTGCTGCTTATCGCTAGAAACATGTATGTACACTTCATATTGCTATGAAGTACGCATCCCACATGTTTGTCTCACTTCGAGTAGAGGCAAGTGCTATATTTGAGAAGTAATGAGTATTAAGAATCAAGGAAAGCAATTTAATACAAGACTAGCTACGATACAGCATCTGATCACAGCTCTTGATTTCCTGACCATAGGTACAAATACTCGGACGTATGTATAAAACAATTGCACAACAGCTACAGCAAGCCTATAGACACTACATGGTATGTTGACTGTTCCTTCGGAGGACAGAGATAGGTATTTGCAAGGACGGCGGTATGATATACTCGGAACTGCAGGCAGCAACAGTAGCTCTCAGTTACCTGGAAGTCTGAAGCGCAAAAATGCATTTACACTCCTTCTCAGAGTTGAGATGATATCCTGATAACGTTCATCAGCTACCACCTCTACTGTTACCGTTAAGACCTCCATCGAGAATGGATAGAGTAATTATGTCAACACTTTATCTTCAGTTTTTCCTTCGCCCATTGACAATACGCAGTTTGATAGTATCCTGTACAAACTTATATAAAATCCACATAGAAGGAAAATGTCACACAGTTTAACGTATGGCATTTGTCTGATTGTGAAGCAGTTATAGTTTAAATAACTGTCTTGATCTGATGCACAGAAAATGTGTAAGTTTGTCTGCTATTTAAAATGTTCACAGAGGAAAAAAACATGCCTTTTACTAACATTGTTGGTCTAAACTACAGTCTGCCTTGCTGATCCGCCCGTTGCCCCAAAAGTGATGGAAAGAATTTAGCTCGTAAATATTTTCTGTTGCAAATATATGCAACACCGTATATGAAGCCTGAAAACGTGTTGCAGCAAATACATACATTTTGTGTCCTCTACTTTATTACCCTCCCCCTTCCGCGAAAAAAATATTATTGTCAGCGTAATTGTTGAAAAGAAGTGAATGAATGGAATTGGTGCTCAAGAGCCCCTTGATGAAGACGTCACTAGAGAAGGAGAACAAGCCCTGGCTGAGTTATAATTCACAAGAAGACCCCTTTCAAACTCTGGGCAGGCGCTGATAAAGCTGTCTGACACAAGTAGGCGGCATTTCCGTGTCCTTAACAGCGATCATTCAACATCTGACGCTGTATACGCCCCTTATATACTCCATCAGGCATGTAACATCACTAAACAGGATCAACACCAATACCGCTGGCGGCCGTTCTGTCAGTCACAGAGAATTGCAAGTTTTATCGTTTAAATAACCGCCAACGGTTTGTACGAGTACGAAGTTACACTCTAACACAAAAAAAAGCGACGCAATACGAAGGAATTATTCAAATGAGACGGAAATCATTAAGTACGATGTACATGTAAAGGCAAACAAATAATTACAAATTCTGAAAAACAGGAGGACTTATTCAAGAGAAAGACCTTTACAAATTGAGTAAGTCCATAACTCGTTGGTCCACTTCTGACCCTTATGCAATCAGTTATTCGTCTTGGCATTACTGACAAAATTATTGGATGTCCTCCTGGAGGGAATCGTGTCAAGTTCTATCCAACTGGTGGATTGTATCGTCAAAATCCGAAACTTTCTCAACTGGAGGTAGATCGGGAGATCTTCCTGGCCAGGGTAGGGTTTGGCAAGCACGAAGGCAAGCAGTAAAAACTCTCGCCGTGTGCGAGCGGGCATTATCTTCCTAAAACGTACCCCCGGAAGGCTTACCGTGAATGGCAACAAAACGGGGCGTAGAATATCGACGACGTACTGCTGTGTTGTAAGGTTGAAATGAAATGGTACCCCATACCATCACTCCTGGTTTTCAGGCAGACAGTCGTGTTGGTATCCCACCGCGGTCCGGAGCGTCTCGAGACACGTCTTTGGCCTACAATCTCTATGTGTGGAGTAGAATTGTCCCATTGTCCCTCTGGAATTGCCGAAGTCCGTCGGAATGCACAATGAACATGAATGGATGCAGGTGAACAGACAGGATGCTTACGTACGTGTCACCTGTGACGCTCGTATCCAGACGTATCACTCCAACTGCACACGCGCCACACCATTACATAGCCTCTACCAGCATGAACAGTCCCCTGCTGACATCCAGGGGCAATGGATTCATGAGGTTGTCTCCATACCCATACACGTCTGTCCGCTTGATACAATTTGAAACGAGATTCGTCCGACCGGGCAACATTTTTCCAGTCATCAACCGTCCAATGTCGTGGTTGACAGGCCCAGGCGAGGCGTAAAACTTTGTGTCGTGCAGTCATCAAGGGTACACGAGTGAACCTTTGGCTCTGAAAGCCCATATCGATGATGTTTCGTTGAATGGTTCGCACGTTGATATTTGCTGATTGTCAAACACTGAAATCTGCAGCAATTTGCGGAAGCGTTGCGCTTCTGTGATGTTGAACGATTCTCTTCAGTCGTTGTTGGTCCCGTTCTTCCAGGATGTTTTTCCGGTCGCAGCAATGTCGGAGATTTGAAGTTTTACCGGAATCCTGAACTTACGGTACACAAGTGAAATTGTCATACGAGAGAATCCTCACTTCATCGCTATCTCGGAGATGCTGCGTCCCATCGCTCGTCGCCGACTATATCACCACGTTCAAACTCACTTAAATCTGGATAACCTGCCATTGTAGCAGCAATAAACGATCTAACATCTGCGCGAGACACTTGTTATCTTATATAGGTGTTGCCGCCCGCCGCGCCATATTCTGTCTGTTTACGTATATCTGTATTGGAATACGCATGCCTATACCGGTTTCTTTGGCGCTTCAGTGGATTTCTTGTGGACCACGGAAAAAGCGGTTAGGATGGTGGAGAGGGAAACAACCCATTCCTCGCTAAATATACGTGCAAGTCGGGGTCTGAACTATCTTCGCAATAGCCCTCATTTCTGCCTCAAATCGTAAACTGACTGCGAAAAACACCTTTCACTAATGCCAAACTAAAATGCAGACATCCTAATGCAAGTCTTCCGCTGTAATATGTTTTGGCGGTCTGCATACTAAAAACACCAATTCGTTTATGAGATCCTTGCATACTAAAAGCACCAATTCGTTTATGAGATCCCTATCTAGCTCGTGAGTGACAGGTGCGTAACAATTCAGTCTTCTGCGCACACTTACTTCGCGAACACTGGGTCTCCAAAGACATTTAGTGGTTCCAGGTATGGCTAATGAGAGCGTGGTGCCCGATACCTGTGGGTAACGGTTGTGGGGCAGCCGGGGATTTCCGGACAACGAAAGTGCTCCTTTGTCTGGTAGTTGTTTGGTAGCCATGTCCGGGAACATAAAGGGAGTGCTGCCGGGGATCTAGAGGAACCACGTGGTCGCATTATCGACCACGAACATATAGATTTTACAGTTGACCACATTAATCACGGCGTCCTAGTGGTCACCGTAAATGTCTTTAATATGTGCTATTAATGACAATTATTACTTATTAGTACGTTTCAAAATACTGATCCGTATTTAACGTATATTATTAAGGACAACATGCAGATAAATAATGCACGGATCGGTAAAATCTGGGGAAGTCAATAGGAGACGAAACAAGACCTCGGATTAAACAGAGTCACAAAACATAATCTAATTATTAATATAAAACCGAGAGTCTCTATTTTCACTGGTTAGCGACACCTGTAGCATAATGAAGGAAGTAAGGTAGCAGTTTCACGTCCTATAGAGGGTACTAGAAAAAGAACAATACTGTATATCTTGGGAAAATTCACTACGAAAATACCAAATACTGGCTATTTGACGTAAACTACAAATATTTCTTAGTCCCTTGGTGTCGATAACGAATAGAACGCGAAAACAAAATGACAATCAGGCAGTCACAGAGTGTCATTCTTTCCACGCTCCACCTTAGTAAACAGTACAATAAAGAACGCTCAGGCGCTCACCTTCAGAGTGATTCGAAACTAGGTCAGAGATGGGTCGAAAGCTCGTATAGTTTAGGGGTAGCATAAGAAATTGAAGGAAAGTCGTCGATTAAAACAGAAATGGTATCTGGCGTCCCCCATGGAAGTTTTACAGGGCCTCTGCTTTTCCTGATCCATATAAATGATTAAGCTGAAAATCTGAGCAGTCCTCTTAGACTGTTTGCAGGAGATGCCGTCATTTACCGTCTAGTCAAGTCATCAAAAGATCAAAACAAACTGTAAAATGATTTACACAAGATAACTACATGATTGGCTCAAAATAATGAAAAATGTGACGTTATCCACATGAATACTAATTGGAGTCCGTCAGATTTTAGTTACACGATAAATCACAGAAATCTAACGGCTGTCAATTCAACCAAACAACAAGCGATAACAATTACGAATAACTTAAAGTGGAACGATCACTAAGGTAGTATTGAAGTCTAGGCGAAAAAAAAGATTGCGTTTCATTTTGCTAAACACTTCGAAGATGCAACAAGTCCACTAACGAGGCTGCGTACACTACGCTTGTCCGTCCTCTGCTAGAGTACAACTGTGCGGTATGCAATCTTTACTAAACAGGAGTGAAGGAGGACAGCGAGAAAGTTCAAAGAAAGGCAGCTTGCTTTGTATTACCGCGAAGTAAAGGAGAGAGTATCACGGATATGATATACGAGTTGGTGTGGTAATCATTAACACAAAAGTATTTCTCGATGCAGCAAGATCTTTTCACGAAAATTCCATCACCAACTTTCTCTTCCGAATGTGAAAATATCTTGCTGCCATCCACCTACACAGGGAGAAATGATCATCGTAATAAAATAAGAGAAATCTGAGCTCGCTCGCACAGAGAGATTTAAGTGTTCGCTCTACCCGTACGCTGTTCGAAAGTGAAACGGTAGAGAAATAGTGTGAAAGTGGTTCGATGAACACTCATACAAGAAATAAAGTGTGAATTGCAGAATAGTCATGTACTTGTGGGAAAGACTTTGAATTTTTTAAAATAGCTATTCCAGCATTCGCCTCATAATTTTGGGAAACAACGGACAATGCAAATGAGGAGGCACGGACAAGGATCACGAGTCCAGAGTCTTAAACATAGCGACCCTTCCTTCCGGTGGCTTACTTAAAATCCTTCCTACGAAGGCCGCAACGGTTCCTTTATTTCATTTTCTACCCTAACATGGTCCATTCTGAACTTTTCCTTTATCACTAATGAATGATCTAGACGTCGTTGGGACGTTACGCTATAATTTTCCTTCTTACGGCTGGTCGCTATAGCATAAACGAATTCCATATGCCACGGACAATACATATCCGCTTTAATGACAACATACCCAAAAAACATACAATAAAATCTGCCTTGATGGTTAGAGTATTATGACAACTAAGACCGGAATCAGCCACAATAGTTTTGGCTGCAGTCTGTATGTGGATACCTACACGCTTCCTTCAAACAAATTTTCCTTTACACTTATTAAAAGGTAAAACTGGAGTAAATGGTCTGTAGTTTCAAGGTGGTAATGATGTATCTCTCTCCCGACCATTTCCACGCACCACATCGGTACTGCGCCACAGCACCCATGCGCAAAAGGAAATAAATATGAAAAATTACTGCTCTGCACAATAAAGTTCACCACTGGTTTTGGGCCTCCCGTTGAATCGTACTATGTAAAACATATCAATCAAAAAAACATTTCACAAATATGATAAAGTTCAAAACTCAAAGAGCACACAGCTGGCCGGCCGATGTGGCCGAGCGGTTCTAGGCGCTTCAGTCTGGACCCGCGCGACCGCTACGGTCGCAGGTTCGAATCCTGCCTCGGGCGTGGATGTGTATGATGTCCTTAGGTTAGTTAGGTTTAAGTAGTTCTACGTTCTAGGGGACTGATGACGTCAGATATTAAGTCCCATAGTGCTCAGAGCCATTTGAACCATTTTGAGCAAACAGCTTTTTCGAAGAACAAACGTGTTTCTCCTATTTGCGTTATATTCCTCAAATCAATAAATATGCTGTACTACACCCTTTCTCAAGACGTATGTGTTCTTCCTCAGTGTTCAAGCAATCTGCATACCAAATCTTATCGAAATCGATTCTGCGGTTTAGTCGTGAAAACGTAACAGGCAAGGTTAATTTCGCATTTACAATGTCTGTAGTTTCAGCAGATATTCTGTCGTATAATGGTATAATTTTGCAGGTACATTCAATGGTATATGTGCATATTGTCTCGACACTGCGTTGCGAATAGAGTTTGTAGTTAAAAAGCAATAAAATAAAACGTCATATCCACTGCTCAAGTTTAACTGCATGAAAATCGAAAATGAAGTAAGAGATAAACTCTTTCTTTCATCATTTGTGGGGCTGTCAGCTATAAAAAGTTGCGTAAAGGTTTGAAATCGTGTGTAAAGTTTGTTGGAAGTTGCTAAGTGCTCTCATTCTTAAATAAAGTCTGGGTATTTGCGCGTCATCAGTTACGCTGCGCCACCATATTACACGGTTCCTAACTGAAACACTGGTCTTATTGTGTTAAACTTTTAACATAAGATTATATTTCTGAATGAGATCATGACTGAATTTTAAATTTTGTCAATAATTATGCGAAACTTGAAAATTTCTGTTGCTCCTGGAAGCCGTTAGACAGGCAACCTGCAACTGGTCCTGGATTTCGAGACAGTCTCTTAGTATTATTCAGGGCTGTCTGACACTGTGTGAAAAGCTTATAAGGGAATGTTGTTACGACAGAAGGGAAGGTTGTAACGACAGAAAATCGACACGTTGCGCCGTTTCCGAGAAAATTTTCACTGAAGTTAGCAAATCAGGCATGTGCGCGCGCCAATTCGAACAGGCCGCCAAAGACAGTGTCGCCAAACATGTTCTTCGTTTGGTTTCCTAAAACCGAACAACAGAGCGATACAAATATTGGCAATGCGACGGTAGTAAGAAACCCGAGCCAAAGGCTGAACTGTCTTGTGCACTATCATCTACGCTATGATAAGAACTGACACGAATTGTTATCTCGCAGGCCGCTTGACACACGACGGTGACACTCAAATTATCACACGGTCTTCTGTTCATTACATTTATCCAATAGGGTGCGCGGAGGACTACATTTCTTTGTTCCAAAGATTCTCATTTAAGTTTCCTGGGCATCTCTGTGAGATTTTAGTATTGGCTACACTGACTCACTACGATTCCAGCAGCACGTCTCTAAATGGGTCCGCCGGTCGGTGTGGCCGTGCGGTTCTGGGCGCTTCAGTCTGGAACCACGTGACCGCTACGGTCGCAGGTTCGAATCCTGCCTCGAGCATGGATGTGTGTGATGTCCTTAGGTTAGTTCGGTTTAACTAGTTCTAAGTTCTAGGGGACTGATGACCACAGATGTTAAGTCCCATAGTGCTCAGAGCCATTTGAACCTAAATGGGTGCTATGTCTGTTACCCAGTAGGCTTTCCCGGCGTAATAGGTCCTCGGGTTTGCTGCCGGATACTAAAATCAGCTCGATTCAATATTTCGCGATCCAACTGTTCGCCATTTTCAGGAACACGTTGCTTCTGCTGCTGAGTCCCGTTGAGAAGTGAACCGAGCCATCAGTTCTCAGTGGGACTCAGCAGCAGAAGCAAAGTTCTCCTGAAGATGGCGAACAGTTGGGTCGCCGAAATATTGAATCGAGTTGATTTTAGTATCCGCCAGCAAACCCGAAGTCATTTTCATGGCTCCTATGTCTGCTGTCATTGTAACAGTAGCCTAGAATTGGTCTCTCAAGCGACTTTATAGATGCACTGAGCTTTCCCACAACTCTTCCAACAATTCTAAATTTTACATTCCCTTTCGGTACTACTAATTTTACGCGTTCGCCCCGTTTCATATTGCTTCTTAGCACAGTATTACCTCTTAGTATTTAAATCACGTGCGCCAGATGATTACGACTAATTTTGGAACCTGATACTGTCGGGTTCTTTCAATTTCTCGTGGGCATTACCTTGTATAACCTTGTCGACAAGTATATTAAACAATGCGCAAAGGCGCCAGGCAAGTCGTATGGAACAGATATCACATGGGAGAAACTTAAGATCGGCGCTCTGAGCCGGTCGGTGTGGCCGAGCGGTTCTAGGAGCTTCAGTCTGGAACCGCGCGACTGCTACGGTCGCAGGTTCGAATCCTGCCTCGGGCATGGATGTGTGTGGTGTCCTTACGTTAGCTAGGTTTAAGTAGTTCTAAGTTCTAGGGGACTGATGAAATGGCTCTGAGCACTATGGGACTTAACATCTGTGGTCAACAGTCCCCTAGATCTTAGAACTACTTAAACATTACTAACCTAAGGACATCACACACATCCATGCCCGAGGCAGGATTCGAACCTGCGACCGTAGCAGTTGCGCGGTTCCGGACTGAGCGCCTAGAACCGCTAAACCACCGCGGCCGGCAGGGGACTGATGACCTCAGATGTTAAGTCCCATAGTGCTCAGAGCCATTTGAACCATTTTTTCGGCGTTCTGAAAAGAATAGGAAAATTCAAGACGATGTTCATGAAACGGATAGTTGGAGTGGGAGAAACAGCGCCATCCCGACGTACATATGAACTCGTGAAAGAGAATAATTTTGTAGAGGACATCAAATTACAACATTGCCTACCTTCCACACTACCATAGCAGGAAGTCTTAACATCATTGGACCTGAAGATGGAGGAGATAAGACGCAGACCTCTACAACACGCCAGAGAATGGAGGAACCAGAGACATGTGAAACAGCAAGAACCCCCAGATAGGGTCTTCCTGGCCAATGCCATACGATCATTTCCTTTCACTCGCAATAGACATGTTTTACCATAAACTATGTACCAGCAACAAATTACACGAACGAAGTGTAAGTGTGCGTTATGCCGAAAAAGATGTAAAAAAATACCACATTATAGCGTGTACGAAGAGAATCAAAATTATGATAGATTGTAGCAAATACCAAGAACTTGTAATTTGTATAACCGCGTATATTAACGCTCAGTCTGGGCGCACTTTCCCACGCCCGGGTTCCCGGGTTCGATTCCCGGCGGGGTCAGGGATTTTCTCTGCCTCGTGACGACTGGGTGTTGTGTGGTGTCCTTAGGTTAGTTAGGTTTAAGTAGTTCTAAGTTCTAGGGGACTGATGACCATAGATGTTAAGTCCCATAGTGCTCAGAGCCATTTGAACCATTTTTTGGGCGCACTTTTCCCGTTAATAAATAATACAGTAAAAATATCTTGCATTTATATACGTTTAAAGAGAGCTGTGATTCATTACACAAAGTGTAACTTTGCCTAGGCAGTCGCAGGTCTGTTAAGATACTCCGTAGGATCGCAAACTAATTTTTGGCGACTATGTGGTAAAATCTACGAAGACGGAATCTACATGTTCAACTGCATCAACTGTTAGCATGATCTCATGTATCAATAAAGCGAGCTGTATTTCACGCCAATGAATTTTCTTGAATGCGTGCTGATATTGGAAGAGAATTTTCTTTTCCTCGTTAGGTTTTAAAATATCCTCTACGATACTGCGACGGATGGTTACGATCCTGGTCAATAATTACGTGCATCCGTTCTTGGAACCTTTTTGTAAACATGAGTGACTTGCATTTCCTTCCAGTCACGCAGGACTATTCGTTGCTAGAGACGGACTGTAAATTTGGATTGGTCGTGAAGGAAGGGATGAAGACGACCGTATCCCTTTCGAAAGAACCATCCCAGCATTCATCTTCAATTATTTAGGAAAACCTAAATCTAGATTTCCAGAGGTGATCTGAATCCCGCTCCTCTTGACTTATGAGTTCAGCGTCTTGCTCATTTCGTCACCACGCTTGGTGAATCGGTACAACTACCCCTGCGGGTGCGGTACTTTTATGCAGAGCATTCCATCAGTCCATCAAGCACTATATAAAATCTGTATTTACATAGTGTACTGTATTCAACTGGTATCGAGGACTACGGTTCAATCCCGTCTCCGGCCATCCTGATTTAGGTTTTCCGTGATTTCCCTAAATCGTTTCAGGCAAATGCCGGGATGGTTCCTTTGCAAGGGCACGGCCAATTTTCTTCCCAATCCTTCCCTAACCCAAGCTTGCGCTCCGTCTCTAATGAACTCGTTGTCGACGGGACGTTAAACACTAACCACCACCACCAACTGGTATCTGAAAATGATTAACAGTCATTGTGACACGTATGGAAAGACCTTGTTTACTGCTCTGGGGGCTCTGCGCATCGGCGGAAGTATTTTCTTTTTCTTTTTTTCCCCCTTCGATACGGCCTTCCCGATTTAGCTGTCACCTTGTTTTCTCGACAGTGTAACGAATACGCCTCGTCCTTTCATTCCGATGTGGCTTACATGTTCTGTATGCTAATGAGTATCATGTCGAAGTTACGCTAAAGGCGCGCAAGGGCAATGCCAGCTCCACTTCGTGGGAATAACATGGAGTTGCGGCGCTTTTCTTCATTGTTTCTGAAATGGGCTAATCGGATACAGTGCCGCGTTCAGTTTGTACGACACGGTTCTGTGTGAGCATGCGCGAATATATGCAGGGTGTCTGCCTTAAGAGTCGTCTGGTACATTTTCTCTGATATTTCGGCAGATACTTACAACTTGATTTTTGCTGGAGTCAGCCCTTACACATAGTGCTCATCACGGCCTTCATGCGATGTCCGATATCAACGGAAAGCGTCGGTTTGTTTCCCTCCATCAACAAAAAACTTTTGTAAAGCGGTATTTTACGTGCCTATTCGATAGAGCAGTCCCAAATGAGTCTAGTGCGATATTCGTTTTATCGATATGTATTAACAGGGACATAGGAAGAATAACCGGTACTCCAGAAGCGATTCTAGTGCCACCCCTCTCCACGCTGACTCCTTTCGCCATGCAGTAGCGCTAGTCAGTCGCTGCTGCAGTACTGGTTATTCTTCCTGTTTTATTGCCCCTGTTAATAAATACTGGTAGTCACAACAGACTAATCTGGAACCGCTCTATCGAAATGGGCATGTTAAATTCGGCTTAAAAATGATTTTCTTTGCAATGGGAAACAAAGCGACGTTTTCCTTTGGCAGTGGACATTTCGTGAAATACGCGATGACCTGTATTTGTTTGGGCTGCAAAAAATTGAAAATATCCCCCGAAATATCAGAGAAAACGCTCCTGTCGACTCTTGAGGAGAGACAACCAGTATATAGGTTGAACCAGAACTCCATCGACAAACTTTAAGGTGGTAATATGGACCAAAACAAGATGAAAATGTCTAGTAAACATGGGCTTCAAAATGCATACCTTAGAAGGTAGAAGCACGTGTTCAGTAGAAGAGATGTGTTTCACAGTAGCGGAGATGAACAAGTGCTCATAGCTCCCAAGGTATGCACTTTAGAGCCCATGTTTACGAGACATTTTTTGCTTATTCTGGTCCATACTACCACCTTCGAAAGTTTGTATACAATCCCATAATGCTCCAAATTAGGGAGAGATGAGGCGACCTTTAGGGCCAATGTAGGGTTTGGCAAGCACGAAGACAAGCAATAGATAACCTTGCCGTGTGTGGGCGGGCGTTATCTCAAAAATGGTTCAAATGACTCTGAGCACTATGGGACTTAACATCTCAGGTCATCAGTCCCCTAGAACTTAGAACGATTTAAACCTAACTAAACTAAGGACATCACACACATCCATGCCCGAGGCAGGATTCGAACCTGCGATCGTAGCGGCCGCGCGACTCCAGACTGAAGCGCCTAGAACCGCTCGGCCACACCGGCCGGCCGGGGGCGTTATCTTGCTGAAATGGCTTGCCATGAAGAGCAACAAACCGTGGCGTAGAATTTCGTCGACTGGCCGCTACGCTGTAATGGTGCCGCGGATGAAAACCAAATAGATCCTGCTATGAAATGAAATGGTACCCCAGATCATCACTCCTGGTTGTCGGACCGCATGGCTGGCGACAGTGAAACTTCCAACATCAGGCATGGCGTTTTAATTTACTACTTCTTTACTAATAAATCAACTGGTAACACATTTTTCAGACAGTATCTACATATATTACTAAATGTACATGCCAAATTATATCATCGTACGACACATAGTTCAGTAGTCGTAAACACTGAGATGCGTGAAAACTTGCTTTTCCTCCAAATGGAGCGCAAATTACGTACCCAGTTTACATTCACCCTGTGTTTCATAATGAGAGTACTTAGCGACTTCCAACAAACCTTAGGCGTCATTTCAAACCTTTTCTAAACTCTTTCTCGCTTACACGCTTAACGTCAAATATTTAACGCATTAATTCCCTTGTAACGTATCGAGACGTTTGGAGCTGTTTTATAAATCTGAGTTCTTTTCTTAAGAAATCGAGGGTCTATGGTGGCTTAGTTGTTAACGAGGGAACGTGTGTACTGTCTATGAAACTAAGAAAGTAAAATACGACCCTTTAACTATGAAACTTATTCATTCATTCCCAAGTGTTATGTAATGTTGATGAATGATTACTTGCAGTCAGTGAACCCACTTGTAAAGTTCTCGTAGAAATCCCAAATGCTCCGCAGACTTGTTTCTGGGCATTTCGGATTAATAACTCGGTGCTTTTCCTGTCTGGTTATCGATTACCTTCAGACTGGAATAAAAAGTCAATTTTTAATTAGTATCTCAAATCTTGACAGCTCAGCTGCCTGCAACAAGAAATAGCAATAACATTACCACGGCACATGGCTGAGGGAAGCAATCGACCGCGGCTTTGTTGAAGTAATCATTGCACGATTGGCGCAAAGTGTTGAGAATCTTAGCGATTATGGTTGGGCGGTGTTTTAATTCCAAACTTCCAACCACGAGTCGAACACCTAACCATTGCACCATCTAATATTGTTATAAGTAAAGAAAACTAAGAAGTTATAAATAAGTACAATCACAGACCTACGAAATTATGAATTCGAACACGTCTTGTGGCAGGCGAGAGGAGTGGAAACAGGTTTGTTGACTAGCGAGGGAGTCGCTCACTGAAGGCACTTGGCAAAAATATACGGGGGCCTCAGGGGTATAGCGGTCGCCTCTGTTCTCCGTCTGCTTCCCGCAAGCAAATTCTTCCCTAAACTTGCTGTACAATGCAATAATATTGTTCGTAGCCGGCGTCATTACATACTTCTCAAACGTCCCGTTCAGTGCAACATAACAATTTGGCGCTTTACGATACAAATCATGTAGCCTATTAAACGAAGAAAAACGTTCGAAAGTAGCTGATACAACTGCAAACTTAAAAATCGCGAGAAGACATCATTTCACCGGATTATATTTTTCAAATGTACTTTATGACACAAAAAATAAGCTGAAAAGTTCCAGTTTGCAGCAAAACATTACAGATCTCTCTGCAGCTCATCAGAGCTAATGCACTGGGTTCTTTGCAAAATTACTGCATGCCCTACTTAGAAATTCCATCGATACATGGCCAGCACGCACCAACTGGGTACATAGGCTGTGCCCTCAGTCCTGCACAACTGTTGCTTTAGTATTTTTTTGAATCAAAAGAAAACCGAGATTAGTTCACGGTGGGCTACAACCACAGCTGCTCTATTTAGGCTACTTCTTCCTACTGTAGATGTCTCGGAATACGTTTCAATGCTACTATACTGAAAGTGTCTTGTATGAACATAAAGGGTACGTATCATTCGTCTTTCTACAAGACTCCAACAATTTTTACTAAAATCAGGCCGTAGTCTAAATCATCAAATCCTTCCGAAGCAAGCCTAGAAGAAAAACAAGAATTTTGCTAATATCGCGGTATACTCGCAAATGTATTCAATTAACTCCAGTAGTACATCACTTTCGTCATTCCTGTCAAATGTACCGAACACTTCGACTGAATGTGTATTTCCGTACCTTTCGCTGCTAAAAGACGTGGAGATACGGTGGCCGCCAAGATACTACGAACACACTTATAGCAATATAGTCGTTGTGCCGCTGTTGGCAGTGGGAATAACCAACTGTTAGCGTGAACTTACGAGGATTTCAGAGGGCGTTGGTGGTTGGTATTGAACTGTTAAACAACCAGAACTTCCCACTTTATTGATACGTTTTTGTTGTTTTCTTCTGACCAATGACTGGTTTGCTGCAACTCTATCCTGAGCAAGTCTCTTCATAAGCACTAAAACCTACATCCACTTGAATCTGCTTGCTGTGTTCATCACTTGGTGTCCTCCTACAATTTTCATCACTCACATTGCTCTATGTTACCAAATCGACGATTGCTTGATGGCCGGCCGAAGTGGCCGAGCGGTTCTAGGCGCTTCAGTCCGGAACCGCGCGACCGCTACGGTCGCAGGTTCGAATCCTGCCTCGAGCATGGATGTGTGTGATGTCCTTAGGTTAGTTAGGTTTAATTAGTTCTACGTTCTAGGGGACTGATGACCTCAGCAGTTAAGTCCCATGGTGCTCAGAGCCATTTTGAACCATTTTTTTTGATTGCTTGATGCCTCAGGACGTCTCCCACCAACTGGTCCCTTCTTTTAGTCAACTTGTCTTATAAATTTATTTGTTCCTCACTTCGAGTATGTACCTCTTTATTAGTTATTTGATCTACCTACCTTCAGCATCCTTCGGTTGCATCACATTTCAAAAGCTTCTATTCTCTCATTTACGGAAGGCTACTCCGAGAGCATATTCATATTGCTAGTAGTTACCAACCTTTAGCAGATTCTTCGCAACAAATGTCATGAAAAAACAAACTTACAGCCACAGAGTTACATAATTAGGACTATTTCCACCACACAGACGGTCTCAACAGAGTATCACACGCTGAGCTCCAATGTAAAGAGGACAAATTCTAAAGGTTTGGTTCCCTGCGTCACAAAGAAACAGTGCAAGGAGGTGAAATGGGACACAGTTTTCCTCTTATGTCATGTTAAGATCGTGCTGGCGCAGTGTTAACGACACTGGACATGCATTTGGGAAAGTGAGCTACGAATTCCAAAATCACTTCAAGTGTTTACCAGTATGATACCTCTGACAGAGCCACGCCCATTTCCTCTCGTATTCTCTTCAAATTAATATATCATTTTCTGTCTCTACAGCCTCGACACCCGTGAGAGACTGGAGTCTTAACTTTTCTTCCTACCCGCGTCGCTGGAGGAACACAATGACGGTCACATACTAGACACTTATTTCGAAGCAGCACAGGTGTAAATCCCAAGTGGCCATTTTCATGTATCACTTAACTTTCCTATGGTTACACGTAACAACTTTAGGCTTGTCCCTCATTCTTCTACTGTTTACGTAGTTCTTTGTCTGAAAAGATTTCGATAGTGATGAGATGTTAAATTCTAACACCACCCCGCGATTTCGAGGCTTGACTGAATGAAATTCGAAGGAAATAGGAGGATAGTAATAGAATGATAATATTGTTCCATATCGTGTAAATGAGAACGTGATCTCTCCAATCGTTTCAGTCTCTTTATCTAAACTATATTCAATTCGAATAACATTGCTTCTTTGAGTTTTTTATACTAAACTCATTTCGGGACCACAGATCTTGGAAAATAAATACTTAGACTGGAAGCAACCTTGTTCTTGTAGCACCGCTTGCGGGCGACTGGTATCCACTGTTGCGTAGCCGGCTGGTTCGAGTGTCGCAATATCGCCATAGCTTGTCTCAACGGTAATGGAGAACGCCAGAAGAATGTTTCTGGCCGTTGTCGTTCAAGAACTAATCCTCCACTTTAGACAAAGGCTCCCAATGACATTAACCTAAAGCTTTGTTGATTAAAAAAAAACCACGATAAAGCATGCATCATAGATAAAGGAGAACGACGCGAAATTTTCCACAGCCACGATCACAGCGCGAAGTGATGCTACAAGAACGCATATCAGCCCCGGAGCACTTCCCGGAAAAAAATTAATACGATCGTTTTCTTACTGATAAATGGGCAGACGTAAAACTGCCAAGTCGGTTTTCCTCAAAGAGTAAACAACTGGAAGTGAGGAAGTACGAGCGAAAATCACTATGGCTACACCAACATAGTGCCCTAGCAAGCTAGCCCAACGGCAAACGAGGAAGAAAATTTAGAATTAAATAACTCATCGATATCGTTGTTGTTGTTGCGATCTTCAGTCCTGAGACTGGTTTGATGCAGCTCTCCATGCTACTCTATCTATCCTGTGCAAGCTTCTTCATCTCCCAGTACTTACTGCAACCTACATCCTTCTGAATCTGCTTAGTGTATTCATCTCTTGGTCTCCTCTACGATTTTTACCCTCCACGCTGCCCTCCAATGCTACATTTGTGATCCATTGATGCCTCAGAACATGTTCTACCAACCGGTCCCTTCTTCTTGTCAAGTTGTGCCACAAACTCCTCTTCTCCCCAATTCTATTCAGTATCTCCTCATTAGTTATGTGATCTACCCATCTAATCTTCAGCATTCTTCTGTAGCACCACATTTCGAAAGCTTCTATTCCCTTCTTGTCCAAACTATTTATCGACCATGTTTCACTTCCATACATGGCTACACTCCATACAAATACTTTCAGAAACGACTTCCTGACACTTCAATCTATACTCGACGCTACCAAATTTCTGTTCATCAGAGACGCTTTCCTTGCCATTGCCAGTCTACATTTTATATCTTCTCTACTTCGGCCATCATCAGTTATTTTGCTCCCCAAATAGCAAAACTCCTTTACTACTGTAGGTGTATCATTTCCTTATCTAATTCCCTCAGAATCACCCGACTTAATTCGACTACTTCCATTATCCTCGTTTTGTTTTTGTTGATGTTCATCTTATATCCTCCTTTCAAGACACTGTCCATTCCGTTCAACTGCTCTTCCACCAGTGATGAATCAGAAGCTCAGAATAGGTAAGGATTCTGAATCGAATCGGCCCTGGTCTAGGTGAAATAATTACCTCAGTATTCGCCTAAAATTTGGCACTACAGGTAAGATAATCAAGGTTTCAACCACTTATCCCTTATTCGCTCTATCTTGTCGATAGCGTTATTTTGTGTTCAGAACACTTCTCACAAATTTACTTCGATTTAACATTGTGACATTTTGTTGTGAGACAGAACGAATCAAAGCCTCCACTTAAAGTTAATACGTAGTTAAATAAGTATCCACAGAAATATTTTAATTTGCAACTGGATAGTGAAAGCAGGTTTTGATGTTATGATGTTATGCAGTCGATGTGGGAATAGAGCAACGAGCATGCTATTCTGTATCTGCAGCCATGTGGACAACATTGTATAGGCTAGTAACATTGCGTTTTAGTAAATGTGTTCAGTTAAAGTCGAACTTTTCTAAAATCTATCGCGGAAGAGACAGTCGATCCACATTAATGTGACCAACACCTATGTTCGACGTCAAGATGCAATAACCACTCACAGATGGCTGTTGGCAGCATTAGCAGTGGGGATGGGTGTGGGTGGGGGGGTGGGGGGGGGGGGGAGCGGGGTCTATAAAGCGTGTCGGGGAGACGCGAAATACAGTGCAGCCGGTGTCGTACTGCAGAAACGGAACGATTTATCCGAGGTCCAAAAGGGCATGATCATTGAGTTTCGGGCCAAGGGTAGCAGCATTTTCGAAACGGCTATGTTTGTAAACTGTTCGGGTGCCGCCCTGGTTAAAGTATACCGTGTATAGACTATATGGCGCTATTCAATCGCAACCTCGAGGTAACTATGGTGCACCACGAGACATAAATGATAGGGGCGAATGACGGCTGCGGACAATGTGTACTGTTCAGCAAATGACCGCTCAGATGAACTAACGGGCTATCTAGTGTCACCTCAGCAACCGTTCTGCAGACTTGCTATGTATGGCCTCCGCCAATAGGTGCCTGGTTCAAGCAACCATGCTGACTGGTGTTCATTGACGACAAAGGCTAGAATTTGCACCTCAATACGGCACGTGGACGTCCACTGTCTAGCGGCAAGTGGCCTTTTCAGATGAATCACGTTTGATCCTCCATCGCATAAATGGTCGTTGTCGTGTACGGGATGAAACGTCTAAATGCAAACAAGAAGGGAGCGTTATGGTCTGGGGAATGTTTTCGTCGGATTCCCGGGATGATCTCGTCATTGTGGAAAGCACAATGGATCGACAAATTATGCATCTATCCTTGGGGCCCACGTCCACACCCATATACAGCTTGTTTTTTCTCGGCACGATGGGATCTACCAGCAGGGCAATGCGACGTTTCACACAGCTCGCAGTGTACGTGAGTGGTTCGAAGAGCATCAGGATGAGTTAAGCGTACTCTCCTGGCCACCAAACACCCTCAATTTAAACCCGGGCTGTTCGCGCCATGGATCCTCAACCGAGTCGGCAGGGCTCCAGATCCCTGCCTGTGCCTTCCACAACCTCGCTGACTCTTCACTGCACTTCTCGCAGCTGTCCTCACACTAAAACGTGGTTATTCAGGGTTTTGGCAGGTGGACTGTACTACGGTAAAGCTGTCATTTATCCGAAGCTTGGTTTGAACACCAAGTTGCAGGCGGTGTGCTTTTGCCTTCCTTCGACATTTGAACTGATTTACCCAGCCAGTTATGAGGGTGGGGGAGGGGGGGGGGGGAGAGAGGAGGGGAAAGGACCTACAATTTAACCTGGATTCCGAACCACGGTGTAACTCGCCATTGTTAACATGAACGAACATTGTCAGAGGTGAAAGAAGTGGCGGAAGATAAGAATCCTAGCACTGACTGGGTATCGAACCCGAGAACATGGGAATTTCGTCTGGCACTTTACCACTGAGCCACGCAAAAACTGCACTAGAACATCACAATGGATTGTCACCACGTACCGCATAATTCCTGCATGTCGCTTACTGGCCCATCTATACTCCACAAGTGACGTACCTGTGTGTGGCGGTGTGTACGTCTCACTGATATCACTAGCATTTCCTCCATCTTTCCTGCTCCATTTGCGAATGTTGTGCGGGGAAAACATACGGGGTCATGAGTTCTTTGCTTTTCCTACCTTTCTCATTACGTGAAATACACTACTGGCCATTAAAATTGCTACACCAAGAAGAAATGCAGATGATGAACGGGTATTCATTGGACAAATATTTTATACTAGAACTGACATGTGATTACATTTTCACGCAATTTGGGTGCATAGATCCTGAGAAATCAGTACCCAGAACAACCACCTCTGGCCGTAATAACGGCCTTCATACGCTTGGGCATTGAGTCAAACAGAGCTTGGATGGCGTGTACGGGTACAGCTGCCCATGCAGCTTCAACACATTACCACAATTCATCAAGAGTACTGGCTGGCGTATTGTGGCGAGGCAGTTGCTCGGCCACCACTGACCAGACGTTTCCAATTGGTGAAAGATCTGGAGAATGTGCTGGCCAGGGCAGCAGTCGAACATTTTCTGTATCCAGAGAGGCCCATACAGGACCTGCAACATGTGGTCGTGCATTATCCTGCTGAAATGTAGGGTTTCAGCCGGGATCGAATGAAAGGTAGATCCACGGGTCGTAACACATCTGAAATGAAACTTCCACTGTTCAAAGTGCCGTCAATGCGAACAAGAGGTGGCCGAGACGTGTAACCAATGGCACCCCATACCATCACGCCGGGTGATTCGCCAGTATGGCGATGACGAATACACGCTTCAATTGTGCGTTCACCGCGATGTCGCCAAACACGTATGCGACCATCATGATGCTGTAAACAGAACCTGGATTCATCCGAAAAAATGACGTTCTGCCATTCGTGCACTCAGGTTCGTCGTTGAGTACACCATCGCAGGCGCTCCTGTCTGTGATGCAGCGTCAAGGGTAACCGCAGCCATGCTCTCCGAGCTGATAGTCCATGCTGCTGCAAACGTCGTCGAACTGTTCGTGCAGAGGGTTGTTGTCTTGTAAACGCCCCCATTGGTTGACTCAGAGATCGAGACGTGGCTGCACGATCCGCTACAACCTTGCGGGTAAGATGCCTGTCACCTCGGCTGCTAGTGATACGAGGCCGTTGGGATCCAGCACGGCGTTCCGTATTACGCTCCTGAACCCACCGATTCCATATTCTGCGAACAGTCATTGGATCTCGACCAACGCCAGCAGCAATGTCGCGATACGATAAACCGTAATCGCGATAGGCTACAATCCGACCTTTATCAAAGTGGGAAACGTGATGGTACGCATTTCTCCTCCTTACACGAGGCATCACAACAACGTTTCACCAGCCAACGCTGGTCAACTTCTGTTTGTGTATGAGAAATCGGCTGGAAACTTTCCTCATGTCAGCAAGTTGTAGGTGTCGCCACTGGTGCCAACCTTGTGTGAATGCTCTGAAAAGTTAATCATTTGCATATCACAGCATCTTCTTCCTGTCAGTTAAATTTCGCATCTGTATTATGTCATCTTCGTGGTGTAGCAATTTTAATGGCCAGTAGCGTATATGTGGGCGGAAGCAATGCATTGCCAGACATTTCTTGGATCGTCTGCATATCTCCTATATATGACTCCTCTTGTAGCATTTGCCACTGGAATTCGATGATCATCTCCGTAACGCTTTTGCTATTAGCGTGAAAACCTAAACGTCTAGCTCTCCGTTGGATTTTTTCTATCTGTACTACATGACAAAAGTCCTAGAATGACGAACAATTCCCAAGAATACGTAGGCTCAATATTTGGTAAGCCACTTCTCTCCTGAAAGAATTGCATTTCATAGGGTTCTTACAGTGCAATTCAGCCTGCCATCTGCTTTTCCTGTAACTAGCTTTATGTGGTCGTTCCACTTTAGGCTGCTTCGGACGGGAACTACTGTGTACAGAATCTTCTGCCTATTTATGCAAAGTACGTACATCTGATTTCAACCCGAAAGTTGGTTTGATCATCACAGTGCTTTACTAAGTGCGATCCTATGCTCTTTCTCCGACCTTTGAACTGACGTACTCAGCTAGTTATAGAGAGACTTATATTTCAATGCGAAAGTCGAACCATGGCATGATCCGGCATTTTTCCAATTGAGAAACACTGTCAGAGATGAAAAAAGTGGCAAGTGACAGAGAAAAATGGTAGGAATGACTGGGGCTAATACATTACCTATATTTACGCTGAATGTTAAAAGCAAATCCTTGCATCACGCGACGGTGCTCTCCAAGTCTTCCTGTTTTTCGCCAGTTTTCCAGCGTGGTTAGAGATGGACAAACTTTTAAAATATCGATATTGATTGCAGTGATATTTTTAAAGGTCTCTGACGTTATCGAGACGAAAGTATCGATATTTTGATGTAATGATGGTCTTTGCCCATCCCAAACGAGAGAAGTCTCGGTAGTCTCATATGTGTTCTGCGCATTAAGTATTCTATTTCAGGTTCGAATACTGCCTAGGGCATGGGTGTGTGTGATGTCCTTAGGTCAGTTAGGTTTAAATAGTTCTAAGTTCTAGGGGACTTATGACCTAAGATGTTGAGTCCCATAGTGCTCAGAGCCATTTGAACCATTTTGATGTTTTTGCCTATCCCTAGGCATAGGCAATTTTCCTATGTACAATAGCGCCATCCACCACAGGTACACACAGTGAAATGTAGCGCTCATATAATATTCCCTTGTGGTTCTCCCGAAAATAGGTTTCGTGATTGTAGGAATTTTGTTACTCGATTAAAACTCTAGGACTGCATTCACAGCGTAATACGTAGCGTATCTTGCTATTGTAAATATAACCTGTTTCCTAGTCTTCATCCCTGACTTTCTTTACATCGTTTTTAATCCTAGAAGCGTACACCCGTGTCACTCGAACCTTGGAGCTTTTTCTTTGTTACTGCGTATGCGCCACTGCACATACACAGCCCGCAACCACCAATGAAATTTCAGCACTGAGTCAGATCTAATAGAGGTCGGACGCTCGAAGTCGCGAGAAATTGTTATTTCATTAATTTGACAGAAATATTATTGAAGGGTCACTGTGATACTTGAGTACATATTTTGTAATTGGTCTGTCGTTGAGTGTGAAGCTCATTTACGTAAAAATAGCACGTAGGAATGACATTTTACAAAAGGAAAATACTATGCGGGAAGCATAGTTAGCACAATTCAATTGTGAAAGTGACGTCAGTGACTTTCGTGATGGGATTGATTCTGAAGCTGATACTCTTGCAGCAGTTATGGACAAAGGCGAATCTGACCAGTCCACCGAATCTTCGGACAAAGATGACGAAAATACAGTCGTTCATGGCAGTGTGGTTATTGTTGGAACATATCTGTCCTAATCGTTCAGGCCTGCAAGCTGCCGATAAAACTGTAGTCCACATTCCAAGAGTCTGGGAGTAATGAATGAACGGATTTATGGATAACTGAGAACACCTCAAAATATTTGTGTAATATGTGCAAATCAGTAAATGACTAGCACATTCATCTAATCAAACTGCAACTTTTTCACTGAAAAGTTTCCATGACAGTTTTAACTTACAGCCTCGAACTTTGGATTTATTGATATTAATATTGACTGATAAAGTGCATGAGATAGGCGAAAAAAATGAGTCTAGTGCATTAAGAGTCCAATTACATTATAAAATTTTCTATTTTCAGGCAATTTCCCCACCAAATAATTTAGAGTCACTGTACCCTGGCCGGCCGCGGTGGTCTAGCGGTTCTAGGCGCTCAGTCCGGAGCCGCGCGACTGCTACGGTCGCAGGTTCGAATCCTGCCTCGGTCATGAATGTGTGTGATGTCTTTAGGTTAGTTAGGTTTAAGTAGTTCTAAGTTCTAGGGGACTGATGACCATAGATGTTAAGTCCCATAGTGCTCAGAGCCACTGTACCCTGGCGACCAGTACTAGGATTAAGACACAGGTAGTGGCTGAAAACGCTTTGTTGGGGGCTACAGCTTTATATCGGGACTCTGAAACGGAGAAGCTGACTGTGTAGGAATGCTGTTGCGTCAACAGGAACTTTGCTGGTATCAAGTTGCACACCATTTTAATTCATGCACACAAGCACTACAAAATGCAAAAGTATAAGAGGGAAGCACTTCAAAATGGGAAAAATGCCCGAAAAGCGCCTTTCTTAACACAATTAAAACAGTAACTACGAATTTGGTGGCAACGAAAAGTTGGAAAAGTAGTATTGGGTAAGCATATTTTTGGAACGGCTTTTGTTTCGGCAAATAATCCTGCGTCATGGACAGATGTTCAGGTCAACTGGAATCAGATGTTGGCGGGGATTCACAGGCCCTTTAATCCTTGAGCAGTCGCGCGGGTAACATATGTCACCCAGCGATTTTCTTTTTGTAATGTTGTCGCCCGTACGGGTTTTCCACAGATGTGAATTTGTATATCTTCGAGTTCCACTTGAGAGTCAGTATTTCACCGCTGTTGTTTGAATGCGATTGTTGTTAGGGAGTATAAAAATGAGTTTATGATAATTGTCACCCACGTGATCAGTGGTGTTACCATTTCTGTTTTTATTCCGATAGGTAAGTTATTTACTTTTCAGAGTTCAATTCAATAAAAATGAAGATACAGCACTGACGAGTATTTTTCGAACCAGTATTGCATGGGAACGTATAAAGGCCCAAACAAAAAGGAGATGTCAAGCACCACAGGTACCTAATGAGATTAGGAGGCGTGCACTTCCACTGCGTGGAATGGTGGAGACTGTAACAGGCTGCGAAAGGAAAGAAGGGGAAAAAGAGGGAGGTGTTACGAGTGTGGCAGAGCACGGGACAAATCAACAACGAAGTGGTGCGCTAGGCGTAATAAGTGAATATGCCCTGATCATTTGAGGAAAGTTTGTGTGAATTAATAATAAATGAAAAGCATCAGTTTGATATGTTCTACAATATTACTTTTATTGCTAACCGGTTTTCGGCTTACAAGGCCATCTTCAGATATTTACTGAGTATTATCACCAAAGAAGTTAAACGTTAGCAGAAAACATTGGAAGAGGAGTAACACATCTAGAGTGAAGTAGAAACATACAGTAAGTAACATCTTTGCAATGAAATAGTAAAAACTGAACAGTACATAAATAACAATGGAGTTGACAGGAAAACCTTTAGCACAAAATTGGAATAGCATGCCTACATAACAGTTTCTATTAATAAACAATACTAATAAAATAAGATAAAATCAGTGCTAGACAATGCTGCATCAAGAGGTATGAAACATGGAGAGTGATACACAACCAATAAAAGAATAGAAGAGACAGTTGTCAAGTTCCTTATGTATTTTGTATTTACATGACAACTGTCTCTTCTTTTTTTTTTAATTGGTTGTGTATCACTCTCCATGTTTCATACCTCTTGATGCAGCATTGTCTAGTACTAATTTTATCTTATTTCATTAGTTTTGTTTATTAATAGAAACGGTTATGTAGGCATGCTATTCCTATTTTGTGCTAAATGTTTTCCTGTCAACTCCATTGTTATTTATGTACTGTTCAGTTTTTACTATTTCGTTGCAAATATGTTATTTACTGTATGTTTCTACTTCACTCTAGATGTGTTACTCCTCTTCCAATGTTGTCTGCTAACATTTAACTTCTTTGGTGATAATACTCAGTAAATGTCTGAAGATGGCCT
The DNA here is from genome assembly GCF_021461395.2 of Schistocerca americana. Taxonomy (NCBI): domain Eukaryota; kingdom Metazoa; phylum Arthropoda; class Insecta; order Orthoptera; family Acrididae; genus Schistocerca; species Schistocerca americana. The sequence continues at coordinate 292,719,648 of NC_060130.1, forward strand.
TGTAAGCCGAAAACCGGTTAGCAACAAAAGTAATATTGTAGAACAAAAGCAAACTGGCGCTTTTCATTTATTATTATAATGCTGTTCTACCACGAACCGAGGGAAGATTCTGTTAATTTGTGTGAATTGTTTGGAGAGTGCGGACTGAAATAACACAAGTGTCAAAAAGTAATTATGGAAACATTAGTTTAACTGTTGTATTACTTGGGCTTATATAAAAGTACTGCAGAGTATGGTTCACTAACTACACTTATTATTCATTTTTACTGCAATATAAGTTCACTTTTTTTTTACATTAAGTTGTACGTGGATATTATAATACATTCACCACGTTCATAGACTGAATTCGACATCATTATAAAATAATGATCGATGACAGTTGTCACCCACGCGACCTATGATGTGACAGAAATTCGCCGACTATTGCAGGGTTAAAAAGGAGCGATCGTCGGGTATGTGAACCGGAGCCACATATTGGTAGGGATTCATCTCCAGGGCGGCGGTCCTTTAAAAAGGAGGGAAGGTCGGGAGTGTGCGAGGAAAATGGCGAGATAAGGAAATGGCACGCGGGGAAACCGGTTTGGCAAAACGGAAAGACGCGTAGCGAGCGCGGAGATGGCACTAATTCGCACGGCGCTGGGCGACTAACCTGGAAAGCGGCGTGGCGCGGCAGTTGTGCTCAACAAGTTAGGCGAGCTGGCAACGCCGCGCGGCCCGCCAGCTGTCAGGCAGCCAGGTGCTGCCGCTGCGCCGGCCAATGAGCTCTCGCCCGTTACTCAACCACCAAACAATGCCTACACGCCTTCAAATACAGGTAAATACGGCGGTGCCGGCGCCGACTTGGCCGGATCGTTTTCCCGTCCGCAAAAATGCAAAGCCCGAAGACGGGCAGCTGGTCCTAAGTGAGCAGAAACAAATAGCACACGGCAGCGTACTCACACCCACGCTTTTCTACGAATCAGTGCTGCACGGCAATAGGACTACCTTCCTCTCCCAGTTCGTCCAGGAACGGACTAGAGAAAAAATATACTGTCCTATGCTCTTTAAATCAACATACCCCTGTTTTTGTTCGACTTGCATCCCAATATCCTTCGCTATCGGTTTCTATCCCCCCATTCTTCCTCATCTTATTCTATTTCTCTTTTTCTCACCTGTCATCTGTCGTTCGCACTGTATGTCCACACGAGGCGAGCCGCCGTTCTTCTATATGTGACGCTTTCTTGAGTCTGGCTCATTATCCTGATAGTTGTACGTAGCCTGGCCGAGACATTCTACACATTCTTCTCAGAAAAAAATGTTCAAATGTGTGTGAAATCTTATGGGACTTAACTGCAAAGGTCAGTCCCTAAGCTTACACACTACTTAACCTACATTATCCTAAGGACAAACACACAAACACCCATGCCCGTGGGAGGACTCGAACCTCCGCCGGGACCAACCGCACAGTCCATGACTGCAGCGCCCTAGACCGCTCGGCTAATCCCACGCGGCATTTTTCTCAGATAGTAGACTTCTACAACTCTCAATATGTTTTCATTTTTCCAGTAAGCTCCCAACGTTCGCATCCATCGGACGTTACGGGCTCTACAATATTTCTATGAACAATCTATTTACTTTCCAGCTTATCTTATAAGGGACGTCCCTCGAATAGAACAGAAATTTGTTCAAAATGGCTCTGAGCACTATGGGACTCAACTGCTGTGGTCATCAGTCCCCTAGAACTTAGAACTAATTAAACCTAACTAACGTAAGGACATCACACACATCCATGCCCGAGGCAGGATTCGAACCTGCAACCGTAGCAGCAGCGCGCCTCCGGAGTGGAGCGCCTAGAACCGCACGACCAAAGAAATTTGTATTTAAACATTTGTACACAAATGCGTCTCACGTATCTAACCACGCCTGCGACGGTATGTGATTGGTGCTCTTGGTTTGTACAAAATAGCGTTTGCAATCTTGGAGGAGGGGAGAAGGGGTTACCATGCCAGTTCGTAAGTAGTTGACATGTGTAGTACAAGTGTTTCGGTACTGTCATACATATGCAGCAAAAATGAACGAAATCATAAATGTTTGGAACGGTTTAAATGTGGCATCCAAGTTAAGACATATGCAAGAAGGATAACAGATTCTATAAGGACTCTTCATAACTTCGACACTAAACTAGGAAACAGAATTTTCGTAATAGAAATGCATTCCATTCTTTACAAACAGCTGTCTCTCGAGTGTACAGAGGCATATCGATGGTAGGCAATGAAAAACGTCGTTACTCCATCTGCCTGTGAAAACTGTTAATTCCATTAATTAGTAACTCCATTATCAAACAAAGATTTGAAAGTGCATGGAATTTCTGAACCTGACAAAAACTAGGTTTCTGCTACAGTGTTACACATGCAACAATGTTATCTCTCTTACGTTATATATATTTTTAAGAAACCGTTTTTGCTTCTCCCGTACAAAAATGGAGTTACGATGTTTTCACTGCCTAACATTATTCAATATTCCTAGTAAGCGGCTGGGTGCAATACTCCCACAAATGTTACTGAGTTCAAGAATGCAATTCATGTGGCATTTGATGATTCTGAGAACTTTCCATTTATTGCTTTCGCCAAATGTGAGTACTGTGGGTCTGCGTATTGTTTCAAGCATTTTGTTGAGGTACCGCATGTACATTTCTGAAGTTCAGTAAAGGGCAAACTAAGAGTAACACAATCGAATGCTTTCACACTCCTAACCACAGTTGCATGTAAAGCTTCTAACTACAACAGGAAAACCGAATTCCCGTCCGAGCCGGGAGACTTCCCTTGTTAGAAGACCAAAACAGCGGGTTTAACAGCTTATAGACTGCGGCTTTCCCGTGGACTACACGTCGCTGTATCTCCCAATTACTTGTTCCATCTTCTGATAGGATGCTACCGCCGGCCGTGGTGGTCTAGCCGTTCTAGGCGCTCAGTCCTGAACCGCGCGACTGCTACGGTCGCAGGTTCGAATCCTGCCTCGGGCATGGGTGTGTGTGATGTCCTTAGGTTAGTTAGGTTTAAGTAGTTCTAAGTTCTAGGGGACTGATGACCACAGATGTTAAGTCTCATAGTGCTCAGAGCCATTTTTTAGGATGCTACCCACATATTGAAATTTTTTACATGACTTGATATGCTGGCCCACTGCTACTGTTTTCTCCGCTGCACAGGTATTCTGTGTTTTGAAAATTTAATTTCGATCCCCATTTACTCTATTCTGCTAATAATTTTTGCAGCATAAAGCAGATATCATCCCCTTCACTGGCCATCGCTACATGCTCGTCTGCTAGGAACACGGTGCACAACTACTGATCATTTGTTATCTGAATGTTTACTCCTGCACATTTCCTACTCCACAATCTAAGGCTTTTTGGATGTGTATTGCTAGCAATGTAGAAGATAAGCAGCATCTCTGTTTTAATCGTTTGTAATTTTGATTATACACTCTGCAAACTTGTAGAGATTGCATATACTTCTAACATATCTCCCTTCAAGCTCACTCACGGTCAGGACTTGAAACAGTTCATCAGAAGCACTGTGTCATACACGTTCTCGGGATCTATGAACACTAAATGACTACTCAGATTCCTAAAGTCTCTCTGCCATTAGTTGTCTCAAAGTAAAAAATGACGCCTTAACACGATCTTCCCTTCCAGAATCCACTTTGGTCTTCAGCATTCATCAAGATCCCCTCCATCCTGTATTTTAGGACCCGACCATTTATACCATCTACTATCAGAGTTTGTAACCCTATTTTCCACATAGCCGGCCGGGGAGGCCGAGCAGTTCTAGGCGCTACAGGCTGGAACCGCGCGACCGCTAAGGTCGCAGGTTCGAATCCTGCCTCGGGCATGGATGTGTGTGATGTCCTTAGCTTAGTTAGGTTTAAGTAGTTCTAAGTTCTAGGGGACTGATGACCTCCGAAGTTGTGTCCCATAGTGCTCAGAGCCATTTGAACCATTTGAAGTATTTTCCAAATATCTTCTTACCACCTTTCTCATAAATTGGACGTAGGCATGCCAAATTCCAATTTCTTAAGACTTTTTTTCTGTTTAACATGCATGCAACTTACTCAAACATTTCCATAACACAATCGGTCCATTTTCATTAATACTATTGGTATGTTTCCTGGTCCAGGGTGGCTGGCTCTGAGTACTATGGGACTCAACTGCTGAGGTCATTAGTCCCCTAGAACTTAGAACTAGTTAAACCTAACTAACCTAAGGACATCACACACATCCATGCCCGAGGCAGGATTCGAACCTGCGACCGTAGCGGTCTCGCGGTTCCAGACTGCAGCGCCAGAACCGCGCGGCCACTTCGGCCGGCCCTGGTCCAGGGGATTTTCCATTTCTTTCACAGATCATCCAACTTCTGCTGCAGTTACTCGTATATATTTCCCACATGTAATTCTTTCTCGAAATCCAGTTCTATTCAAATTCTGGTGTAGTCACAGATAATTCTTTTCTTAAAACGATTTTCCGATTCTCTAATGCCAACTCTTATATCCATCCATTCCTTCACGTCCCATCTTAAACTGTTCATTGTTTTCCATGCTTCTTCTACCTTTGTACCCCCATAGAGCTATCTGCTCACATCTATTTTTCACATCTCCTTTTTTCTTTTAATAATTTCTTTTTTAAACTCCCTGTTAATTTTCACACACTTCTTCCTATCCTCCGCGCTTTTCGTCCGCAGCCAACTGTTTGACAACTACACATTAATCTTTAATGAAAGACATATTTATCTGCATCATCAGCTGCTGATTATGTATATAGACGTCTTTCATTAAACGTATTACGGCTGTAGAGCACCACGTTGCAAAAATATTTCACATTATTGCTGAATATGGCGAAATTCAGGCCGCAGTTGGGCGGACAGGAACTGCGCACTTCAGAGAAGGTCGAAGAAAGGTCTGCTAATCTCGCTGCCCGAATTCCGCACCTTGCACTTCCGGTAAACGAGCGCGTACACATATTGAGCAGGCGAGTCCCCTGCGCTTTGAAGAACGATCAACGCCGGACTTTTCACTCACATTTGAACTCTTTGTTCGATTCGACTCAACCAAACATTTCCTTTTTTTTTTTTTTCGCCGGACTTTTCACTCACATTTGAACTCTTTGTTCGGTTCGACTCACCCAAACATTTCCTTTTTTTTTTTTGTGAGTAGCTTGAGAAGATTACAGACAGACTATTACACTCGGCTAAATATGGTGGTTTCATACAAAAAACTAATGAAATCCATAGAAAGACAAGCATTCACCCAGAACAAAAGTGTGCAATCTCAAAATGGTAAAACTGACAGATTAATTTTCTTAAAATGTGTTTCGTGCAAAGCTTCAGCGTTATCGCTAGTTTCCGAATAAAAGCGGTTGCAACTAAAGCTCGTTTCGTGCTTTCTTTTCTTTAAAATTTTTTCTTTGTGTTAGCTACGCTATTTATAATTATAATTTACCTTTTTTTTAGTTTTGCAATAAAAACATGACAGCACTCTATAGCTTAAGATTGTTACACTCGTAGAATATGGCTTACTGGCCTGTGACGTAGAGTGGGCACGAGTACATCAAATATCAGTCGAAACAGTTTCGAGACTGGATTAATAAAAAAATAGAGAAATGTTAAGATGTTGATTTAATACTTCAGTTGTCCTACATCGTCCCCCCCCCCCCCCCCCCACTTAAGTGCAACGCACAGAACGTTCATACTACCATATGAAACTGTCATTTAAGTCCCTTTTCGGAATGTTGTTCAACTAGTGCGTCACTTTGGCTTCAATCTCCCGTCACAGTGTTGACCCTTCATGTGAATTTCTGCGCTGGGTCTTTTAGTGGCAGGTTCGTACTGACAACACTAAGGCTCGTCACCCGTACTGATTTTTTTTCTAGAAAAGAAATTTCCTGGCTGTGCATTTCAATCAAGTCACGCCAGGTGTCTACGCGTCGTCGTCTTTGCTCACGAGCCAGGGTATGCGGGACAAACTCTGCACACACTTCCTCTTTTTCAAAACATTCTGGAGAATGTGTTGTACATTTGATATTTAGAGGTGTCGCTCCACTGCGATTTGTGACATAACGTTTGTCGCCCCACTGCGATCGGTGAGACAACAGTGTTGATACAATACAGACCCGAGTCCACTAATAAGCACTGCCTGCTCACAACTGAGTGGTCCAATGTACACCTGTTGCTTACAGTCGTCAGCTAAAGTTGCCACCGTAGTTACAGCACTGAGGTCGCTTGTACGCCAGGAATAAACTGGCACTAACAGTAAGGGCAGTTTTGGAAAAGTTTTGGGAGGTAGTAAAAGTTGCGAATTTCGAGTGACCTGGCATGTCATGCAGAACAAAGATATGTCTGCAACTTTATAAAACGCTCTGAAAAATCAAAGAAGTCGGACCAAAAAAAATTGGAATATCCGAAGACTGGGTGATGAAGAGAAACGATGGGCCTGTTCAAGAAAAAGGAGAGTACAGACAATGAACAAATCAGGAAGTACTTGATATCATGAACAGACATAGGAACAAGACGACATGAGAAACTTGCGGATTCAGTTGTCAAGTGATATGGTGAGACTGTCTTAAATAAATAAATAAATAAACCTAGAGTTGCGACAGAGCGAAAACCACGATGAACGCGTCCCACTAGTGGACCAAAACTGCGTTGAGGGATAAGCTGGAACAGACCTAATCCAGCCGCGCATTTCAGGTCATTGGAAGAGATCTTGCAGTAATGCAATGACGGGTATAAAATATGTAAACAGAAAAAATAAAAGCACTCAATTATATTTGCTTTTTTCCTGTACCCCAAATGTGTATCAGAACAATGATATCGGCACCTGTGTGGTGTGTACTAGCTCATCTGAAATTTTGTTAGAGAATCCAATTTAACTTGAAAGCGTTATTATTTTAGATTTTGTTTTGTTACTTTAAAGACATGTTACCGTATCTGTTTTCGCCGTTAAAACACTGCTAGAAAACAATATTCAGATAAAAAAAAAAATGCGCATCTACTGATCATGTCTAAACTGCATTGTTACGTGTTTGGAGCACGTAAAGAGTATCTATCCTACACCTCTGATCATGACATCTTCCAGCAGATCACGCAGAACACGGTAGAATAAGAAAGCAACATTGCGGTATAGTTAATGTAACATATGGCGACACATAAATGAAAAGGAGGAAAAAATGTATAGATTACATACAATCCTGGAGCATGTGTCGTCCTTCTAACGAGTTGTGCAGTCGGTGACAGACTTCGCGAGACCTGTCACCTTAATGTTATGCTCAACTGCACAGCTCTGCTGTCTGTTATCACAGCATAACATGCAAAGAGACGAAAAGAGCGCGAAATCCGAACAGTGCCAGACTGTTTTATATAATATGGGAAAATATACTGCTGCTGATTAATTTATCTCTAATGTTTATCTGCTGTGTTCGATAAACTTCCGAAAAAAACCTCAATTTAGTATGCACTGTACTAATACAAATGAATTGCATCTAATCATGGTAACGTTACGAAAAAAATCTTTTTTACTAAAATTGTCGCGAATTAGCAGGATAAAACGCACTTGCGCTAGTGACGGCTAAGACAGATAATTCGCAACGCTAGGCGCTCGGTCCGGAACCGCAATACTGCTACGGTCGCAGGTTCGAATCCTGCCTCGGGCATGGATGTGTGTGATGTCCTTAGGTTAGTTAGGTTTAAGTGGTTCTAAGTTCTAGGGGACTGATGACCACAGATGTTAAGTCACATAGTGCTCAGAGCCATTTGAACCATTTTTTTTGAATTCGCAACTTAAATGACGAATTAAGCTGCAGTTTCTGTTGAAATGAACTTTGTGGACTCAAAAACAGATATTTGCTACCTCTATGCCATCCTTTAATTGAGAATAATTCGGAATATTTCATCTAAATTACAATAAAATGTCGGGTGTTTTTACCGTAATTATAATGATACCATCCAGGAAGTAACTTGCCGGTCACAAAGTTGGCAAATGTATTCTACAATGTTGCCAGGTCTCCGTTACACCAGCGACGGTCGAAATAAGTTTGCTGAGGCGATGTGTTTCTTCAGCTGGTTGGCACTGTGGGAAGACTGTCCTTCGTAGACACAGAGTCTCCCGGCTGTCCCTGCACTGACTGGGAGCAGAAACACTTAGTATAGCCCAATGAATTTTATTCATATTTCTGTAACTATGATTTGGGTCTAAAGCCTAGTTGCGCATAATATCCAGATGCACCGGCTACAACTCGAATGTCATAACTAAACAGCAAGGAAAATTATTTGGGAGGTTCTCTTCTTCAGCAGCTGTCTTAGTTATTTTTGTTTTTCAGCCTTAAGAAAATTGCAAACTAAAAGACTTATTCGCGGGAACCGATTCGCTTTTTTTTAGCATCACCAAACGCTTCTAACGTTATCAGCTTTGATTCCGTTGGGAAGCAGTTGTCCTAGCGACTGTATTTAATTTCAAATGGTACAGCGATCAGTTGCGAATAATATTTATTACACATCCAGATTTCGGGCACTGTGTGACCATCTTCGGTGCAATAAATGTATGTTAAAACCTTATAAACCACTTGTAGCTGCAGACGTCTTTCACATAAATAGTCTAGTTGGGAATACGTGCAGATATAAGAGGTTTTAATGTTTTAATTTACATTTAATGCAATGAAGATGGCCACATATTGACCGAGATCTGGATACGCAACAAACATTATTTGCGACTGATTGTTGTACCCTAAACTACTTGTTATTAACATGGAACGTACATAACATTCACATTTTAATATTACATACTTCAAAATAGCTTTCCTTATGCTTGCATTGGCACCACCCTAATACATAATAACTCAAATGAAAAGACAACATAATTCTGCTTGTGGTTGTTCGCGTTTGGTAATCAAATTTCATACGCTGCGGATTACAAAGTTCCAATTCACAAAAACAATCCGTTTAAGGGAATTTTTCATAATGACACAATTATAGAACTCAAATGATATGTAGATAATTAGGCAAGAGAATCATTGCAGTGCAAGTTCGATTGAATGTGAAATAAGGGACAAAATTGTCATTCATTCTATAAAAACCAAACAGGTGAAAAGCATCTTCTACTCATAACGATTACAATATAACTGTTGATGACGCTTTGCCTATAACAGCGAAAAGAGCCTGATGAATGAGCTTCTCAGTTTTCAGACCGCTTAAGACAGACAGGAACCAAGGAAACTAAAAGAGGAGGTTAACGTAAGTGAGCGTGGGACCGGATTTCTATGCAGTATTACGCAGTTGGCGCATTTTGCTCGTAGTTTGTTTCCGGGTTCTTTCACACTAACGACGGTCTAGACCAGGTGTAGTCAACCTCTTTTACCTACCGCCCACTTGTGTATCTCAGTTAGTATTAAAATTTTCTAACCACCCACTGGTTCCACACTAATAGTGGTTTATAAAGTAGGGAAGCAACTTTATCTTATGAAATTTATAAAGCATAGTTACGATAAGGTATAAGCAAATAATAATAATTACTCACCAAATACTTCATGTCAAAATTTTATAGAAACTTAATTTTTTTTCTTAATCCATACCACCTACCGCCTATACTACCACTGCTCTAGACTATCGTTTAATTGTTAAATCCGACTGCTACTTTAAATATTACGGCTCTTTTGACCGGATCTGACTCAGTGGACAACGATGACTATGATTTCATTTCATCATGTAGACTACTTGAACTGCTTAATAAGGCTTTTAAGGTAGATCCTGCACACATCAACTTGTTTCCTGATACAACTGCTCATCGCCTCTTGGTTAAGTAAAAAATTGAGTTTCACATAAATACGGTAAAACCAGGCCAACTCATTCTTTACATAACTATGAAATAACATGAAAAAGTTAAGCACTGGTAAGGCAACGACTTAATATAAAATGAGGATCATGAAATAAATTAAACATTTCGAGCTGAAACCTAAATCATTTCTTCCGTAAATATGACCATTTTCAAGTCGCTCTTGCACAGATAACAACCGTCAAATACGTGTAACTAAGGATCTTTTCGGGTAGTTTTAAACACTTTGGTATATAAAGGTCGCAGTGGGAAGACTCCCCCACCTGATACTATCGTCACCCTAGTCCAGGTGCGATGCAATTCCCAACAAGCAGCCTACAAATTCACCGAAAGGGTCAGCAATGATATAGTTTCAGGAAGAGTCAAAAAGAGATAATGAAGTACAAAAATCACAGGAAATCAAACATGTCAGTTTCCACTGACAGCAATTGATTATTTGAAAACGAATGAAATATTCGAAGGATTCAGTTTCAAACAGGCAATCCGGCTTTTAGGGCAAGGTGTCTCGCCAATGTAAACGTCGAGTCCGGTTTTTCTATTTTTCGACCTGGTAACCCTAGGTGCAGCAGCGTCATTAATGTCAAGAAGTTTTTGAATTCAAATCCTCAGCCGGGCGGAGTGGCCTCGCGGTTAGAGGCGCTATGCCACTAATTGCGCGGCCCCTCCCGCCAGAGGTTCGAGTCCTCCCTCGGGCATGGTGTGTGTGTTGTGCTTAGTGTAAGTTAGTTTTAGTAGTGTGTAAGTCTACGGACCGATGACCTCAGCAGTTTGGTCCCTCAGGAATTCACACACATACACATTTTCAAATCCATCATCACATGGTGATGTAACTGCACCCCCGCGAATGGAACATGGCGTTCATTCAGTATTTCCACAGAAGGAACATGGCTCCGCCAATGCCTAGGGATCCCAAATTTCGGTCTTGGGAAACTAATACGCTATCGAAATTAATCACCACGTCCTGCGTACCTCGGGACTGCTACGATGATACTAGACTTGTTAAAGTAAGATTAAAGCGTTTTGATGCCGAGGAAACTGACATGTTTCATTTAACGTGAATTGTGGATTTTTTATTATCTTTTTTTAACGCTCTTGCTGAAGCTATATCATTGCTGAGCTGCAGGATGCTAGTTGAGGATAGTGGCGCACTGGGACTAGAGTGGTGATAGTATCACTTGGGAAAACGCCCCACAACGACATCGAGTTCCCAAAGTGTTAAAAACGACTCGAAGAGCTCTTCAGTTATGTGTATTTGGCTCAAAAATGGCTCTGAGCACTATGGGACTTAACATCTGTGGTCATCAGTCCCCTAGAACTTAGAACTACTTAAACCTAACTAACCTAAGGACATCACACACATCCATGCCCGAGGCAGGATTCGAACCTGCGACCGTAGCAGTCCCGCGGTTCCGGACTGAGCGCCTGAACCGCTAGACCACCGCGGCCGGCTATGTATTTGGCGTTTGTTAGCTGTGTACGGGCGATTTGAAAATGGTAATACTTACAGAAGAAATGATTTAGGTTTCATCTCGAAATGTTTCAGTTACTTCACAAACTTCATTTCATATAAATCGGTTGCCTTCCCAATGCTTAACTTTTATCAAGTTATTCTTCAGTGATGTGAAGAGTGAGTTGTCTAGTCTTCATGACTATTTGTCATGGTTGTACCTAATTTATGTGCAGTTCAACTTTTTAGTTAAGTATAAACCGATGAGGAAATATATCAGGAGACAAGTTAATGGCGCATTTCACTTTTATTGACAATGCATCACCAGTAGTTATATTGTACTCTTTACGAGGAGACGACACTTTTCGTCTCTTTGGTTTTTATATAACGGCAGTTTTGCTTATGAATGACATATTCTACACATTACTGAAGGTAATTTTCTTTCCTTGTTTCACAGTCTCATCACAGCTGCTTATTCTTTCATAATATCAGAAGCAAGAATCAAACTTGCACAGCAATGATTCACTTAATAATTGTCTTCGCGGCTTTAGAGTTCTATTTTTCAGTCATAACGAAAAATTCCTTTTCACAGTTTGCTTTTGTGATTTGAAAGTATATGTTATTCGGGGCTAATGAAATTTGATTATAAACGGCAAACATCCACAAACAGTCTTGTGTTATATTTTCATTTTTGTTATTATGTATTGGAGGTTGTGCCAATGCAAGCATTCACACAAAAATGTGTTCTGAAGTATATAGTATTAAAATGAATGTTATTTACTCATACTGTTATATCGTCTGCTGATGCAAAAAAAAGGGGAATCGCTTCCAGTGGATAAGTTTTTTAGTTTGCCGTATGATTAAGGCATAATAGCAAAAATAACTACGACAGCTGTTGAAAAAGAGAACCGCCCAAATAATTTTCCCTTCGCCTTTATTTATGGTGTTCGAGCTCCAGTATATGTAAGGACGCTGTAGACCTAAATTATAATTACAGGAATGCGAATAAGATCCATTGGCCTGTACCAGTTATTTCTGCTCCCAGTCGATGCCGTGGCATCCGGAGATGGCGGTCTTATCCAGGGCCAGCCAGCTAAAGAAATACATCGACTGAGCAACCTTATTCGGCCTCTCTCTAGTCTAACTGAGAATTGGCAACATTGTAGAATACGCTTGGCGATTTACTTCCTGTATTGTATCAGACATTGGCTCAAATGGCTCTGAGCACTATGGGACTTAACATCTATGGTCATCAGTCCCCTAGAACTTAGAACTATTTAAACCTAACTAACCTAAGGACATCACACAACACCCAGTCATCACGAGGCAGAGAAAATCCCTGACCCCGCCGGGAATCGAACCCGGGAACCCGGGCGTGGGAAGCGAGAACGCTTCCGCACGACCACGAGCTGCGGACTATCAGACATTCACACGACATTTTCTTGTCATTTAGATTAAATATTCCTAATTACTCTCATTTAAGGGATCTTTTAGTCCAGAAAGCTCGTTTCAACAGAAACGGCAGCTTTCCATTTACGTTACGATTTCTCTGCCGTAACCATCATTGGGACAACAACGGAACGCTGTTTGGCGCAGTTGTATGATAGCTTAGCGGTAAAATGTTCACCCTTGAGGCGTTTAGTTCTAATCTCGCTGCAGACAAGATTTTTACCTCTTCTGCGAAAGAACCAATAGCACACAGATCGACAACCAGAAAAAGAAATCCTGAGACAACTTCACCCCCATAAAATTTGTCGCTACCTTGATTCCAGACTCTGTAGATCTAAAGGTGAATAACTTGCTGAATTGCACACTTTTTAGTGCCTGGTTTTACTGTGTCTGTCAAATGCATTCACTTAATTGTGGCACTGAATGATTTGTTAACTCGATCTACCCCTACTGCTACTTTTGCATACTTCCGTGGTAGTCCTGCAACGCTATTTCAGTATGACAGTGGACTGAACGCAGACACAGACCGTTTCGAAGCAGAAAGTGCGTATCATCCTGCTGATTCGGACTATTTGGGGTAGCTTGTTTTAGCTAAAAACACTTTTTTCGTAACGTCATCATGATAAGTGTAATTCACTTGTGTTAGTGCAGTGCATACTAAACAGCTTTCTTCAGGAGTTTATTGAACACAGCAAATAAACATAAGAGATAAAGTAAACAGCAGCAATATAGTCTCCCACAAAATCAAAAACAGTCTCACAATGTTCAGATAGTTTTTCGACTTCACGCCCGTAAACAGTCAGGTGTAGCACCTCCTCTCCTAGCATGATGGGCTGTGTTAGCGACAGTAAGGCTGTGCAGTTCAGCACACAGCATAACGATAACGCTAGCGGTCTCGCGATTTCTGTCGCCGACTGTACCTTCAAATCCTTGCGCTCGGCAGAATTTCTGCAACACTCAAATACTTATGAGGTAGGAACATGGTAGATAAATGACAGCAAGTGGTACTCAGTGGTATAAGAATCAGGTTTATTTTAGAACCTGAAGCCTTCCTGAAATCAGTTCCATATTATTTGTAGAATTTTAATGTGTGCATGGTCTCGCCCACCATTTCATCACGTTATTTGCCAAGTTCAAGAAAATACATCTGTCTTTCATAAGGCGGGAACAGAACAGTGTAAAAGACGAGATGGAACATAAAGCTGCTGGTAAGTGTGGTTCAAAAATGGTTCAAATGGATCTGAGCACTGTGTGACTTAACTTCTGAGGTCATCAGTCGCCTAGGACTTAGAACTAATTAAACGTAACTAACCTAAGGACATCACACACATCCATGCCCGAGGCAGGATTCGAACCTGCGACCGTAGCGGTCGCTCGGCTCCAGACTGTAGCGCCTAGAACCGCACGGCCACTCCGGCCGGCTTAGTTAGGTTTAAGTAGTTCTAAGTTCTAGGGGACTGATGACCTCAGAAGTTAAGTCCCATAGTGCTCAGAGCCATTTGAACCATTTTGTTAGAGGTTGCGAAAAATAATCATTTCTATTGATTCTGGAGTTGGTACACTGTTGTGAAGAAATGTGTTTCTCAATATTCCGTATTCGAAAGCCATAAAACTTTTTTGTGTTTCTAAGACTCGAAGATAATGAAAATGTGTCGGTCACCTCTACTTATGCTGTCTTCAAGTCGGATGAAAAGGAGGACAGTTTAACATACTGTTTACATACCGAAAACATCAGCGGCCCGGCTCTAGCTGAACTGCTCGAGGGTGCAAGAAAACTTGTCATCGGGGTCTGGGGAGAATTATACCCGACTCCTCTCGTATGCGAATCCGTGGTATTAAAATCCGCAACATCTTGCATACTAAAGTATTTGAGTTTTGTAGATTGAATTCATTTTAGGTTAGGCTTCACCGTGGTTGTTATTGATATCGAATGAAACAACAAGTTTTCTGTTACCAGTGACTGGTAACAGTAGTCTTGTTGTCGCATTCGAGCACAAATTCAGTTTGCACTCTACAGTTGGAATGTAATCCAAATAATGATTATGATAAAAATAACTGCACATGTTAACAAAGAGACACAAAGGAAAGTTCTACCCGTTGCTGTTATAGCCTTCATACTGCTAAATGCTAGCCGGCCGAAGTGGCCGTGCGGTTAAAGGCGCTGCAGTCTGGAACCGCAAGGCCGCTACGGTCGCAGGTTCGATTCCTGCCTCGGGCATGGGTGTGTGTGATGTCCTTAGGTTAGTTAGGTTTAAGTAGTTCTAAGTTCTAGGGGACTGATGACCACAGCAGTTGAGTCCCATAGTGCTCAGAGCCATTTGAACCATTTGCTAAATGCTCTCAATCGGGTTATCATATGAGTGATAAGGTAATCGTCGCTCACAATAGCTGCTTGCTATCTGCATTTAACACCCTTTCTCATCGTTAACAGTCAATCATATTCGTAGTAGAGCCTCTACAATCACACTGAACCACGATGTATGTTTACGGTGCTGATTACGATCTTCAACAACACGTCCCTCAATCTATATGGAGCAGTCAAATGAAAACGAGAGACAGACGGAAAAAAGTACGTAAACTGTTTATTATTTAAAAAGTAATCACCCTAATTGTTAATGCGTTTATTCTACTGTCAGACGAGACGGCCACAGTGCCTCCAGGGAAAAATGTTTGTCACTGCCTATAGAATCATGTCTTTCTTTAGGCCTCCAAAAACATGGAAATCGCAAGGGGAGCGAGAGGAATTCTATGGAGGGTGTGTGAACGCTTCCCAGCGAAACTTCTTCAGCGTACTAAAAATAACCTCGGCAACATGTGGAGCTAGGAAGAAAGTAATTCTTGGCGGTCGATTTGCTTCAGACGAAGAGGTGCATGTCTGTGTACACTCATGCTACCGTGGGCCACTGCATATTTTTTTTGTGGAGACATTGGCCATCTTGTCTGACAGTGGGATACATGTATTAACAGTTATGGCGATTACTTTTGAAATAATGAACAGTTTACTTACTTTTTCCATCTGTCTCGTGTCAACGTGACTGCCTCATGTAAATACGACATATACAGTTATAAGAGTCGAGGGGCAAGAAAGGGAAGCAGTGGTTGGGAATGGAGTGACACATGGTTGTAGCCTATCCCCGATGTTATTCAAGCTGTATATTGAGCACGCAGTAACGGAAACAAAAGAAAAATTCAGAGTAGGAATTAAAATCTATGGAGAAGAAATAAAAACTTCGAGGTTCGCCGATGACATTGTAATTCTGTCAGAGGCATCAAAGGACCTGGAAGAGCAGTTGAACGGAATCGACAGTGTCTTGAAAGGAGGGTATGAGATGAACATCAACAAAAGCAAAACGAGGATAATGGAATGTAGTCGAATTAAATCAGGTGATCCTGAGGGAATTAGATTAGGAAATGAGACACTTAAAGTTGTAAATGAGTTTTGCTATTTGGGGAGCAAACTAACTGATGATGGTCGAAGTAGGGAGGATACAATTGCAAGGAAAGCGTTTCTGAAAAAGAGAAATTTGTTAACATTGAGTGTAGATTTAAGTTCAAAATTCAAATGTCTCTGAGCACTATGGGACTTAACATCTATGGTCATCAGTCCCCTAGGACTTAGAACTACTTAAACCTAACTAACCTAAGGACATCACACAACACCCAGCCATCACGAGGCAGAGAAAATCCCTGACCCCGCCGGGAATCGTACCCGGGGTAGTTTTAAGTGTCAGGAAGTTGTTTCTGAAAGTATTTGCATGGAGTGTAGCCATGTATGGAAGTGAAACGTGGACGATAAATAGTTTAGACAAGAAGAGAACAGAAGCTTGCGAAATGTGGTGCTACAGAGGAATGCTTAAGATTAGATGGGCAGATCACATAATTAATGAGGAGGTACTGAACAGAACTGCGGAGAAGAGAAATTTGTGGCACTACTTGACTGGAAGAAGGGATTGGTTGGTAGGACGTGTTCTGAGGCATCAAGGGATCACCAATTTAGTATTGGAGGGCAGCGTGGAGGGTAAAAATCGTAGAGGGAGACCAAGAGATGAATACATTAAGCAGATTCAGAAGGATGGAGGTTGCAGTAGGTACTGGGAGATGAAGAAGCTTGCACAGGATAGAATAGCATGGAGACCTAAGACCACAACAACAAACAACAGGGCGTCGCAAGAGTAATGGTCAATATTCAGGAATATGACGGGGACGAACATTCGAAGTAAAATTTCTAATAAATAAGGGCTCTAAAATTCATATCTTAAGAGCCGTGAGCATTTGTTCAGTAGAAGGGAGGTGTTTCACAGCAGCGAAGGTGAACAAGTCATCATAGCTCTTAAGGTTTGCATTTTAGAGCTGATGTTTACTGTGGCTTTTTGCTTCGAATGATCGTTCCTGTCATATGCATGATTATGGAACACGCCTCCTGGGACACCCTGTACAGAATGAGAGTCCCATAAAGAGATATGAATGACAAACAATTAACCCCAGTGCTCATCATATCGTCAATCTACACGGTGCGGACACGATGGATTTATTATTAATAATAAAAATAATAATGGAGCATTTGTTTACGTACCACAGCCATCTTAATACACTGATGTACAAAACTTAAGGACAAAAGTAACTTTTGCAACATTTGTGAGTGCCAAGTTGCATAGGTCGCTGAAACGTACCATACGGTGCATATAAAGAATTGCTACAGTATAGAACAGAAGATAACTCAAAGGATTCGCAATGAGACAAATACAAATTACACTTTTATTCAAAGATAAGAATGATACTGAAGCCACCGCGATTCATGAAGGTCTCCTGGACTTGCAAAAGGCGGTACACGGTTCTTAATAGGGTACGTGATCACCAAAAGCTGCAAAGTGTTCCCACTCTAGACAAAACTTTGGTAAGGAGCTCTTGTGGAAGGACATTTCATTTCTTTAAAATGGTTCAAATGGCTCTACGCACTATGGGGCTTAACACCCGAGGTCATCAGTCCCCTAGACTTAGAACTACTTAAACCTAAGTAACCTAAGGCTCCGTGAAGAATGGGCTGCCATACCCCAAGAAACATTCCAGCACCTGATTGAACGTATGCCTTCGAGAGTGGAAGCTATCATCAAGACTAATGGTGGGCCAACACCATATTGAATTCCAGCATTACCGATAGAGGGCGGCACAAACTTGTAAGTCATTTTCAGCCAGGTGTCCGGATACTTTTGATCACATAGTGTATGTTACTTGGCAGTGACACGTCATGCGAAAGTTACTTTCATCTTTAAGTTGGGCACACCAGTCTAGTATGGGTGTCTCAGCCATCATATCTTTAAACACCATCAGTTAAAGTTATATTTAGTCGTCTCAGTGAACTTCCACATCTTTTCTCTCGTAATTCTCTCTCTCACTCTCTATCCCTATGAGGAATATTTACGGGATACCTACGATTTTCAAATGCCCTAAGGGCTGGAGCTGTGGTCTAATTGTTTTATTTCAAGACAAAAACGGCGAGATAAGACATGAAATAAAATGTCACGTGGCTAGTGTCTCCCGTCGGGTATACCGGTCGCCTGGTGCAAGTGTTTTGAGTTGTCGCCACTTCGGCGACTTGCTTGTCGATGGCGATGAAATGCTGATGAAGACAACACAACACCCAGTCCCTGAGCGGAGAAAATCTCCATCCCAGCCGGGAACCGAGCCCGGCCCCCTTTGCACGGCATTCCGCCGCGATAACCACTTTTTTTTTTTTTTTTGCATTCTGTTCGTTATTGTTCGTTGTGTTTGGTCGCAGCGGACGTCACATGAAAGCCGTTGAAGTTCGTTGTTGACCCCTTCACTTAGTTTTTTAGTTACAGAAACCAGCCAGCTCTCTGACCGAACACGCGGACCTACCGTGCCGGCAACCACTCAGCTACCGAGGCGGACAGGTAAGACATACAAACGATGGAACTATCAGTTTCCTCTCCGTAGTCCACAAGATGTTCACTAAAATTAACACCAACCGCATAGAAAAATAGATTATAATAAGAAAAAAGGACAAGTTGGATTTAGAAGAGGGTGAAGCACAATGGATCATTTGCAAGACGTGAATGAAATTACAGACTCGAGCAGTGAGCATAAACTACCACTTTGTCTTGGATATATACATTCTGAGGAAACCTTTGACTCAATGGCGACAAAATCTGATGTAAAGCTCTTGAATATCGGGCCTTAACCTACGTTAGTATACTGAAAAATACACACTGAGGAGCTAACATTTCGAACACTGCCCGCCCGAGATTGAATGCCGGGTGATGAGAACGCGGGCACGCGACGCTTAAGGGAAGTATACAAGTCGAGCACAGACGAACGGTAAGTCACTTGGGTGAACACAAGGGCCGAAACGGGGAAATACTCCGACATCCGCGACTGTGGCAATGGGCAGGTTGTCATGGTCCGGCGCTGTAGGCTAGAATGTGTTGGACGACGATGCCCCATCGCCGGTAAAGCAGATGCCAGACTGAGATTCATTGGAAGAAATCTAAGGAAATGCAATCCGAAAACAAAGGAAGTAGGTTACAGTACGCTTGTTCGCCCACTGCTTGAATACTGCTCAGCAGTGTGGGATCCGTACCAGATAGGGTTGATAGAAGAGATAGAGAAGATCCAACGGAGAGCAGCGCGCTACGTTACAGGATCATTTAGTAATCACGAAAGCGTTACGGAGATGATAGATAAACTCCAGTGAATGACTCTGCAGGAGAGACGCTCAGTAGCTCAGTACGGGCTTTTGTTAAAGTTTCGAGAACATGCCTTCACCGAAGAGTCAAGCAGTATATTGCTCCCTTCTACGTACGAGGCCTGTTCAGAAAGTAAGCTCCGATTGATTGCCAAATTGAAACCACAGTGAACATCAGAAATGTTTTACTTGTAACAATTAGCTACACCTTTCAGCTACTTCTCTACGTAGTCGCCGTTCTGACTTAGAGTTTTGTCATAGCGTTGTACCAACTTTTCAATAGCCTCATCATAGAAGGCAGCCGCCAGTGCTTTCCGCCAATTCTCCGCGCTGGCCTACACCTGGTTGTCTGTGTCAAAATGTTGTCTTCAAAGACAGCGGTTCATGTGACCAGAGATGAAACTCAGGGGGCGACAATTGCGGACTGTATTGTGGGTAATCTAACATTTCCATTTGAAAACGATGCAGGAGCATCTTCATTGCCCCTGCAGAATGCGGCTGAGAATTGTCGTGAAGACGAAACAGCACGACAGTTATGTAATGTTAGCTGCATAGCTTCAGGCGAAATTTCTCACCAGGCCCTCGTACTTGGCGGCAGACACTATTTTCTAGACATCTTTACGCACTCACTGCGAGCTCAGAAATGAGAAGAGCGACGTGATGCTAACTGGGGTTATACTAGAGACACTACCCAACACATCTGTGAAAAGCTTTATCGGATTTTCATAGTCGTTTCCATTTCGCGACCGATCGGAGCTTATTTTCTGAACGCCCCTCGTATATCTCGCGAAGAGACCATGAGGATAAAATCAGAGAGATTAGATCCCACACAGAAGCATACCGACAATCCTTCTTTCCACGAACAATACGAGACTGGAATAGAAGGGAGAACCGATAGAGGTACTCAAGGTACCCTCCGCCACACACCGTCAGGTGGCTTGCGGTGTATGGATGTAGATGTAAATGTAGACGTTGAGGTCGGAGGCTTGCCCTCTCTGTAAAGCGCAATAAGAGGCGATCTGTGGCAGATTAGACAGAGCAGCCACAAGTTTTAGCGGACTATGGGCGTCCACTTCAATGAAAATCTCGTTACCGCTAGGAAAGACTAATAGAGGTATCCCGGTAGGACGGATGCGTGGATTCTGCGGTAGCATACAAAAGTGGTTCAAATGGCTCTGAGCACTATGGGACTTAACTTCAGAGGTCATCAGTCCCCTAGAACTTAGAACTACTTAAACCGAACTAACCTAAGGACATCACACACATCCATGCCCGAGGCAGGATTCGAACCTGCGACCGTAGCGGTTGCGCGGTTCCAGACTGTAGCGCCTAGAACCGCTCGGCCACACCGGCCGGCGGCAGCATACACACAATGACAGTACACAAAAGAGTGAATAGTAAAATATATTACTCAATTTTGATAACGCTCGTTACGGCAAATGTAGAATGCAGATGTAGCCCATCTGTCCTGCAGTTCCATGAACACAAACTAAATAATGTTCTCTGAACTAAAGTCGTAAGAATACTAATCTTCTGTCTCAATTTACTAAAAAATGGCTCTAAGCACTATGGGACTTAACAAATGGTTCAAATGGCTCTCAGCACTATAGGACTCAACATCTATGGTCATAAGTCCCCTAGAACTTAGTGCTACTTAAACCTAACTAACCTAAGAACATCACACACATCCATGCCCGAGGCAGGATTCGAACCTGGGACTTAACATCTCAGGTCATCAGATCCCTAGACTTAGAACTACTTAAACCGAACTAACCTAAGTACATCACACACATCCATGCCCGCGGCAAGATTCAAACTTGCGAACGCAGCAGCAGCACGGTTCCGGACTGAAGCGCCTAGAACCGCTCGGCCACCGCAGCCGGCTCTCAATGTACTATTCGAAGAGCAGTTTCTGACAGTACTCAGTTTAAATCACTACACAAGCGGCCACTGTCCATACACGATAATTGTATTCACTGTTCTGTTTCACCGAGCGAGGTGGCGCAGTGGTTAGCATTCGGGATAACGACGGTTCAAATCCGAGTCCGGTCATCCAGATTTAGGTTTCTCGTGATTTCGTTAAATTGCTCCCAGCAAATGTCGGAATTGATCCTTTGAAACGGCAAGGCCGATTTTCTTCCGCATCCTTGACGCAATCCGAGCTTGTGCTGCGTCTCTAATGACCTCGATGTCGACAGGACGTTAAACCCCATATTCCTTCCTTCCACTGTTGTTTCTAGTGAAGACTACCCACTGTCTGTCAGCCACTGTTCCCACCTCACTCGGCGATTTGAAGGCTTATGGTCATGCCGAAAGTTCTACAGGAACTTCCTGGCAGATTAAAACTGGTTCGCAGGAGAGCTTCTGTAAAGTTTGGAAGGTAGGAGACGAGGTACTGGCAGAAGTAAAGCTGCGAGGACGGAGCGTGAGTCGTGCTTGGGTAGCTCAGTTGGTAGAGCACTTGCCTGCGAAAGGCAAAGGTCCCGAGATCGAGTCTCGGTCCGGCACACAGTTTTAATCTACCAGGAAGTTTCATACCAGCGCACACTCCGCTGTAGAGTGAAAATTTCATTCTACAGGAACTCCCTAGGAAGACTCGGACTGACTTACAACTTGCAACTGACACCTTCTGCTCGTGAACGGTTACTTATGCGCGCGTCTCCCTTCTTGGTGGCGCTGCCGCTCCAGGGGGCGTGATCTCGCGGGCAGCGAGGTCACGGGTTACGCATAGCAATATTCCTGCTGCAGACGGACTTCCGAGGTACTTCTGGTACCAACTAGGTCTACTGATATAATTTCGTTACATAGATATTCTTCCCAAAAAGGTCGATATATATCGGCTATACGTTCCCCCGATATATCGATATCAAAACAGCGATATCGAGTACCACAAACAACCGGCCCATAATTTACGAGAGCTGCGTGATCTGTGCGTAGACCTCTGGACCTCCAGAAGCCTGCCAAGGACTTGTCGAATTCATGCCACACAGAATCGCTGCTGTATTGCGTTCCAAGGGAGAACTAACACGCTAATAATCGTTCGTTATCATGTTTTGGCTCCCTAATGTAAACGTCGATTCGAAAGCTTCGATCAGACTTTAATCAAGATAGTGAAAATTCCTGTATTGAAAAATGAGCCTAGCAAAGAGTGGCAAAATCACTAAAAATAACAGGTATTAAAACTGGGAAAACGGAGGAGAAATACTTAAAGAGCTAATAAAAGAACTTAATAATGGACGTTTGAAAATGAATTATAAAATGATTAATAAGATGTAATTTTAAAAAAGTAACAATGAAGACATCGAAACCTACTCGAATTCGGGCGAACGACTAAATCATGCAACGGAAAACAGTTACTGGATGAAAAGTAGAACAAATAAGCAGAGACGCAATGGCAAGGAAAGCGTTTCTGAAGAAGGGCAATTTGTTAACATCAAGTATTGATTTAAGTGTCAGGAAGTCGTTTCTGAAAGTATTTGTATGGAATGTAGCCATGTATGGAAGTGAAACATGGACGATCAATAGTTTGAACAAGAAGAGAATAGAAGCTTTCGAAATGTGGTGCTACAGAAGAATGCTGAAGATTAGATGGGAGCCGGCCGCGGTGGCCGTGCGGTTCTAGGCACGTCAGTCCGGAACCGCGTGACTGCTACGGTCGCAGGTTCGAATCCTGCCTCCGGCATGGATGTGTGTGATGTCCTTAAATTAGTTAGGTTTAATTAGTTCTAAGTTCTAGGGGACTGATGACCTCAGATGTTGAGTCCCATACTGCTCAGAGCCATTTGAACCATTTTGATTAGATGGGTAGATCACATAACTAATGAGGAGGTATTGAATAGAATTGGAGAGAAGAAAAATTTGTGGCACAACTTGACTAGAAGAATGGATCGCTTGGTAGGGCATATTCTGAGGCATTAAGGGATCACCAATTTAGTATTTGGAGGGTAGCGTGGAGGGTAAAAAGCGTAGAGGGAGATGAAGAAATGAATACCGTACACTAAACAGATTCAGAAGGATGTAGGTTGCAGTAGGTACTGGGAGATGAAGAAGCTTGCACGGGATAGAGTAGCATGGAGAGCTGCATCAAACCAGTCTCTGGACTGAAGACCATGCCGGCCGCTGGTGGCCGAGCGGTTCTGGCGCTACAGTCTGGAACCGCGCGACCGCTCAGAGCCATTTGAACCATTTTTTTTGAAGACCACAACAACAACAGCAACAACAGTTTTGAAAAATAAGCTTCTGATGTGTCTTATTGAAAGTTTAAAGTTCGTCCGTACTGCCAGTTTCGTGGAACGGCGGTTAGACAGAAGCCATTCAAAAATTGTGAGTACCGCAGAGGGCAACCGAGAGATATGTGTTGGAAATTGCTAAGAGAGATACAAAACTCAACAAAAGGGTCTGGGAACAGACTTGAGTGGAAGACGTAATTGTGTCTGTAACGAAAATGTAATGGTGGTGCGTCGGGCGAGCTACCAGACGAATGGACGGTAGATGGACCGAGAAAATGATCTGCTCGTTTCTAAGAAAGAAAAATAGACCGAGAAGATGTAGTACTTGAAAGCAGGTAGTTCTACATCTACATCTACATACATACTCCGCAATCCACGATACGATACGTGGCGGAGGGTACCTCGTACAACTAGCATCTCTCCCTGTTCCACTCCCAAACAGAACGAGGGAAAAATGACTGCCTATATGCCTCTGTACGAGCCCTAATCTCTCTTTTCTTATCTTTGTTGTCTTTCCGCGAAATGTAAGTTGGCGGCAGTAAAATTGTACTGCAGTCAGCCTCAAATGCTGGTTCTCTAAATTTCCTCAGTAGCGATTCACGAAAAGAACGCCTCCTTTCCTCTAGAGACTCCCACCCGAGTTCCTGAAGCATTTCCGTAACACTCGCGTGATGATCAAACATACCAGTAACAAATCCAGCAGCCCGCCTCTGAATTGCTTCTATGTCCTCCCTCAATCCGACCTGATAGGGATCCCAAACGCTCGAGCAGTACTCAAGAATAGGTCGTATTAGTGTTTTATAAGCGGTCTCCTTTACAGATGAACCACATCTTCCTAAAATTCTACCAATGTACCGAAGACGACCATCCGCCTTCCCCACAACTGTCATTACATGCTTGTCCCATTTCATATCGCTCTGCAATGTTACGCCCAAATATTTAATCGACGTGACTGTGTCAAGCGCTACACTACTAATGGAGTATTCAGACATTACAGGACTCTTTTTCCTATTCATCTGCATTAATTTACATTTATCTATATTTAGAGTTAGCTGCCATTCTTTACACCAATCACAAATCCTGTCCAAGTCATCTTGTGTCCTCCTACAGTCACTCAATGACGACACCTTCCCGTACACCACAGCATTATCAGCAAACAGCCGCACACTGCTATCCACCCTATCCAAAACATCATTTATGTAGATAGAAAACAACAGCGGACCTACCACACTTCCTTGGGGCACTCCAGATGATACCCTCACCTCCGATGAACATTCACCATCGAGGACAACATACTGGATTCTATTACTTAAGAAGTCTTCGAGCCACTCACATACTTGGGAACCAATCCCATATGCTCGTACCTTAGTTAGGAGTCTGAGATGGCAGTATCTAACATGTAGGGGCAATATGGGTGCGTACGGGCAAAGATCGTAATGTGATTCACAACCCTGTGCAAAATAAGGAATTTTGTTTAACGTCACGACGACGCTGAGGTCATTAGCAACGCAGCACAGGCTCGCTTAGGGCATGAATCATACCGGAAATGGGTCGTGTCATTTCTAAAGGATCCATCCCGGCATTCGTCTTAACCGATTTTAAGAAGACTGTAGAAAACCAAACTACAAAACTAAATTTTTAGTACCGGTTGGGAATTTGAACACAGGTTCTACTGGGCGTGAGTGTCTTCAGCACTGTACCAACCTCATTCGGTAGCCACAACCGAGGCAAGACTTGAACTCATCTTAGCGAAGCTGTGAAGCTATCCCTAGGCCGGTAACGAATTACGTTTTGCAAACGCAGCCATGAGATGGTACAATATCTTACAGTTCTAACTTGAAATCAACACTGTGGATTCACTCGGAAATTATATATGGTCTCTGACATCTCACAACTACAGGAATGCATCTACTGTGGTGACACCAGGTTTCGTACTAGTAAGGATACTAGCGGTATCCCTTGTCGTCCTTAAAGAGTGGACACTGATGTTAAGACTGTTGCTAAAGCAAGGCCACGGTCCATTCCTTTCGAGATGTTTCACTAAACGTGAGCTGTTGCATCTGACGGCCTTGTTGTAGCCACGACATTAAACCTTTACGACAGAAACAAGGACAGCCGATGAAGGCACTTGCAAGCGAGTCTCAGAAACTTCACACGTATCTGGGCAAGTTAAGAGTGTTAGGGATTTGTGGGAGAGAGGCAACTGCCTGTCGCTCCTCTACTTGCATTCGTTCTTTACATGGAAAAAGAGGCAACCGAGGTGTGCTGTTTGTTAAACGAGGTATAGAAGAAAATTTCAAACAATTATACCGGAAACTAACTTCCCGATTTCTCTTTGTCTGTAAATGACAACAAAGGCAACGGGAGAGCGCTTGCTATGTGCACGGTTGCCGCCGAGATAAAGCAAAAACATGTTTCATTACCAATGTCAGACCAAGCATCACTTCAGTTTTCTAGAGTATGGCTGCGAAAACAACACACAATGGCAGTTATAAATCAGTTTGAATGTGGTATTTTTTCTGTTCTGCACGAACTCCATTGCACATTCTGTGAAGTAGTTAAGAAATTACGTGCTCAACTATGCGGTTTTTGCCGTTTTGAAGCATTCGTACAAATACTATAATTTTTTCACTGCAGCCGACATAATTGTGTTGAGAGATTCAGCAACTGTATAGACAGTTACGATAATTCTTATTTATTGCCCCGTCTCAGTTACATATTTTGAATTAGATTACATGTTTCGATCACTCTGTATCATTTTCAGATCTAAGTAGTTGCGTCAGCAACCCGTCTTGTCCACTGAGAACCACATATCACAGCATCACTCAGATAATTATGCGGTTCTGGGTCGACAAGACGGGTTGACGGCGCACCTACTTAGATCTGAAGGTGATTCAGAGTGATCGAAACATGTAATCTAGCTAACAATATGCAACTGAGATGGAACAATAAATGAGAATTATCTTTCTCCTGAGGAAACTGCATGAAATATAACTCTCGGCGAATACAAGGGGATAAAATCCTCATTTACCTGCACATTGTCACTTCGCGGCTGAGTGACATTCTGCAGCACGCGATGGTAACGTAATTTGGCTTAGCTCATTTCAAGGCAAATAAGGTGCATTGACAGCGCGCCATGGGGTGATTTTTCATAGCCGGACGGGGATTTAAATACCACTCATTCCAACTCAGAGTCCAGTGTCAGAAGCCAGAACAGCCTCCTTCAGTTATTACTATGGAAGAGCAAGCACTGATCCCACCGGATCTATGTGTTCTTTTTAGAGCAAATGATGGGCGAAATTAAACGAATTAGACATATTACACGAAACCCGAATATGTAGGGCCGAGCGCAGGTATGAGGCAAACTCCTTGCTCAAAAATGGTTCAAAGCACTATGGGACTTGACATCTGATGTCATCAGTCCTCTAGACTTAGAACTACTTAAACCTAACTAACCTAAGCACATCACACACAGCCATGCCCGAGGCAGGATTTGAACCTGCGACCGTAACAGCAGTGCGGTTACGGACTGAAGCGCCTGGAACCGCTCGGCCACATCGGCCGGCAAACTCCTTGCAAATTCCAGTATAGTTGTTGATGAATGAGAACGTAAAACCGCATACACCACGGAAATGGAATCGTTGCCCAGGAAGTCTTTCTCATTCATCATCGCTGACACCTTGAGATGCGTGAGGACTGGAATCGAATGACATGCAAGGCTTTCAGTTGAGGATGTAGGACTAAGAATGAATTGTCCGATTGTGCGAGGGCATGGCTATACTTGTTCGTCCTGGCACAACGACGAAAGCGATTTGATGAAATTTTGTTTTTGTTATTTTGTTACATGTTACTACAAAAAATGGTTCAAATGGCTCTGAGCACTATGGGACTTAACATCTGAGGTCATCAGTCCCCTAGAACTCAGAACTACTTAAACCTAACTAACCTAAGGACATCACACACATCCATGCCCGAGACAGGATTCGAACCTGCGACCGTAGCGGTCGCGCGGTTCCAGACTGAAGCGCCTAGAACCGCTCGGCTACCCCGACGTCATCCCTGAAAAGAATTAATTGACGGTGTGGCATTGTCGCCAATGTGAAGATAGTGGAGACGTTGTATACGAGATGGGTATAAGTTTTCTGAATGTAATATTCTCCTTGCACGTGTTGGTGGAACACTGATACGTGCTCAGAGTTGCGGTAAAAAGAAGGAAGATTGGGTTTAACGTCCCGTCGACATCGAAGTCGTTAGCGACGGAACACAAGCTCGAACTGTGTCAAGGATGGGGAAGGAAATCGGCCGTACCCTTTGAAAGGAATCACTCCGGCATTTGCCTGGAGCATTTAGGGGAATCACGAAAAATCTAAATCTGGATGGTCGCACGCGGGTTTGAACACTTGTCCTCCCGAATGCGAGTCCAGTGTGCTAGCCACTGGGCCACCTCGCTCGGTAAAAACGCGCCGTGTGCTGTTGCTAGGACTACGCTGCACCACTGCAACAATGCGTTGCTGTTCCTGCAAAGGAAAAAAAAATTGGTACTTGGAAGAATCCCTGTTTCTCGCAATGTGCTGGAAACTCTGGTAGACACTCTATGATTAAGAATTCGTCGTGTCTGGAAGCAACGGCGATTTTCTTCGTCCGCAGCAGTAACACTACAATCACAGAGTCCGCAAGCACACACTGTATCTTCTTCCTTATTGTAGATGTGTGTAATTTAGCCACCGGGTGCAAAAATACAGTTACCGATGCTTCTTTCTGACACACTCTCAGTCCCTCGCAATATTTCACTCGCAAGACACCACGGACAACTGCGCCTTCAAGGGCTAGTACAATGGCAGAAATACATCCCGAGCAAAGAGGTTCAAAGTAACGAGGTATGTTGGGCTGGAATAAAACGTCAAAGTCGATGGATGGGTAAGACCCATACGCGCGCCCCACTAGCCAAACACAAATGTACATTACATTTGTTTTATCTCCGAAACCATTCGGGATACACCGTACGTCGATATGACGTTCTTTGCTTCACATGACCGTGTCTGTCATATCCCTGAATATTGACCATTCCTCCTGGGACACCCTGTAGATTGGGTACATGCTCTGTTTTCAAGGAAAGTCAAACAGCCTATTTGCGATGGTTATCATTTTGTACATAACGTTTGTACCCTTAAATGATGTGAAAAATTACGACGTTCTTCCAGGAAATTACCCTAGATATATTGTCATTGCGCTTCTTCTAATCATTACATCGCTTAATTTTATCTTGGGATTTCTTGCAAGGTCCCCTCCCAGCAGGCAGTATGCGGCTTTGTGATAATCCTTCTGCACTCACCGCTTACAACGAACAACACATCATCTGGAAATGCTACCAGTCCACTTATGTCACTGCTGCTATACGCAGAAGCGCCGAAGAAACTGGTATACGCACGCGTATTCAAAAACAGAGATATGTAAACTGGCAGAAGACAGCGCCGCGACCGGCAACACCTACATAGGACAAGTGTCTGGAGCAGTTGTTAGATCGGTTACTGCTGCTACGATGGCATGTTATCAAGATTTAAGTGAATTTGAACGTGGTGTTATAGTCGGCGCATGAGCGATAGGACACAGCATCTCCGAGGTAGTGATGACGTGGGGATTTTCCCGTACAAACATTTCACGAGTGTCACGTCAATATCAGGACACCAGTAAAACATCAAATCTCCGACATCACTGCGGCCGGATAATGATCCTGCAGACCAACGACGACTGAAGAGGATCGTTCAACGTGACAGAAGTGCAGCCTTTTCGCAAATTGCAGCAGATTTCAATGCTGGGCCATCAACAAGTGTCAGCGTGCGAACCATTCAACGAAACATCGTCGATATGGGCTTTCGGAGCCGAAGGCCCACTCGTGTACCCTTGATGACTCCACGACACAAAGCTTTACGCCTCGCCGGGGCCCGTCAACACCGACATTGGACTGTCGATGACTGAAAATATGTTGCCTGGCCTGACGAGTCTCGTTTCAAATTGTATCAAGCGGGTGGACGTGTAAAGGTATGGAGACAACCTCTTGAATCCATGGAACCTGCATGTCAACAGCGGACTGTTCAAGCTGGTGGAGACTCAGTAATGGTGCGGAGCATTTGCAATTGGAGTGATGTGGGACCCCTGATACGTCTACATACGACTCTGACTGGTGATATGCATGTAAGCATCCTGTCTGATCACATGCATCCATTCACGTCCATTGTGCATTCCGACGGACTTCGCAAATTCCAAGAGGACAAAGCGACAAATCCAGAATTGCTACAGAGTGGCTCCAGGAACACTCTTCTGAGTTTAAACACTTCCTCTGGCCACCAAACTCCCGACACATGAACATTATTGAGCATATCTGAGATGCCTTGCAATGTGCTTTTCAGAAAAAATCTCCATCAGTCGTAATCTTACAGATTTATGGACAGTCCTGCAGGATTCATGGTGTCATTTCCTTCCAGTATTACTTCAGACATTAGTCGAGTCCATGCCGCGTCGTGTTGCTGCACTTCTGCGTGCTCTCGGGGGCCCTAAACGATACTAGGCAGGTGTACCAGTTTCTTTGGCTCTTCAGTGTATAAATTCTGCAGTATGGGTTCTCATGTGATATCCCAAAACTCTGGACCACATGCTGACCCTAGCGGGCAGCCTTTTGTTATTGCCTTTTTGATTTCCTTTGCCGGCCAGGGTGGCCGAGCGGTTCTAGGCGCTACAGTCTGGAACCGCGCATCCGCTACGGTCGCAGGTTCGAATCCTGCATCGGGCATGGATGTGTGTGATGTCCTTAGGTTTAAGTAGTTCTAAGTTCTAGGGGACTGATGACCTCAGAAGTTAAGTCCCATAGTGCTCAGAGCCATTATATGAAGACCTCAGACGGATGCATTATTTATTTTATACCTTTTCAGTAGTGTTGGAGAGTTTAAAAAGAATCCAACAGATATTGTATTCCGGTTAGTGACCGTGAATGAGACGTGAATCTAAGACTTCACGCCAAAAGGAAGGAGAATTAATTACAGTCCGTGAAGTCGGTTACATTTGCAGGTATGATTATAGCCAGCAGTTTCTACTACGAAAAAAGTATTCTTCTTAGCGATTAGCTTATTTAAGGTAGACCAGTAACTTTCGAACAGTATGGATATCCTCTGGAGCAACGACCGCAGAAATACATAATGCGAGGACTAGAATGAAATAAGGCACCGTAACGCATCTGTCCAGTAAGGAGAAAACTGAGGGGTTACAAGTAGGACTAGTTGGATCATCCACCCTGTTCACGTTCCGGCTTCCACCCATTCCCAAATCCAAACAAATATGTGGCTGGAAAATTTTTTGAGTGCAGTAAAGAGGGAAAGCAGACGTAGATTTATCTTTGACGACCTGCCAGAATAACACTTCAAATGTGAGATTAATTTGGTACAAATCTTTCGTCAACGTGCACAGTCTGAAAAGAGAACTATATCGAAAACAGGCACATTTTTAAAGTAAAAACACTGATAGGTCGGGATGTTTCAACACTGCCCTAGTAATGCTATTAATAATTGGGTAAAATAGCAGAAAAAATGCTGTGACGCAGAAGGAAAAGACAGAAAAAGCTATGTTCGCAACAGGATAAACTTTTGTTCACTTGCGCTCGTTACAAAACGGACACACGAAAGGATAAGATCTATAATGAATTTAAAATCTTATTCTATAGTTAAATATGCGACAATGAGTATACCGCTGACTCGTCAGAATGAGGCCCATATTGCCATCAAATGCTATATCACCTTTTAGGAAGAAAGGTTACTCTCAAGGGACGTAATAAAAACGCTCACTGCGTGCACTCACTTATTCGATTCAAATCACATAACGAAAAGTGACTGGTCACTACGAACAGCTTTTGTAAGCTTGCAATTTATTCTGGGGAGACATTTTTTTCTGAAATGATATGTCTGTTTGTTAAATACACGCCTTAGACATAACGCAAAGCCATCGGCTGCAACAGATACTGACACAGGAGAGTCGAAAATCCGTCTGACACTCAGACTTCATATTTTAAAACCTGAGGACGGAAATAATCTTACTTCTTAATGCGCTTCGGTATCTTTATCAGTAAAGTATTGCTACTGCATCGTCTCAAACACGTGACACCAAGAAGCTAACGGAAGGATCCGACAGATCGCAGCCAGTGTGGCGACGTGACATGTTTCCCCTACTGTCAGTCGCTCCGCCTGCAGCGATCGTTGGAGGGGTAAACTGCGACATAAAACATTTTTATGTTTTACCGATAACACCACAAAGCTAGAGATGGCATGTGATTCTCCAATACGCCAGCGGCATATCCAAAACGATGCACGTATACTAAAAATAAAGTGTATGTATCTTAAAAGATGCGCTTCACTGTACGCTGTTGTCAGTTTCGGTCTCGATACAAAACTAGAAAAATTTGCTTAGCCAAGGACAATATTAAGGATGGAACGTGTGCTGATACAAAGCAAGGATTTGAAGATTATTTTTTAAGAAAAATCTGATGAGTATCACTGACCTGAGCAAAGGAATTTAAACGCACTGTAGAATGTAAACGGATCTAATTCGTCATCGACAAACGGTGGTCTTCGTTTTTATCTGAACCACTACGAGAGACTGAAATGCAGGAAAAAATATTTTTTGTATGTCACGTCAGTGATCCTAATCCTCGGGTATGCTTCCAACTGCAATTAACTCCTCCAATTTTCTAAAAGTGCGTTGCTTTCTGTACATTACCTACAAGAGCAAGTTAGAAAGATATCACACTACCACAGAGATGGCGCTCCTATCAACGAAAGTTCGCGTCTGTTATGTTGCTATACAGGGTATTTCACAGTGACTATTAGAGGCTTCTACTGACTGTAGAGGGCACTTAGTAGATAAAGTTTGGATATGGGGAACATGTCTTTACTGCACTGTTTAGATGCAAAATACGTTTGAATATCGAATCATTTTGATGTCTCCCGTTTAGCCGGCACGCACACTGCAGAGATTTTGAGCGCTGACCTGTGTTCTCGACAGGCGACAATGCTATCCGTTATACAGTATCATCTGCCAAGTATGCTTTCATGCATGCGATCCACAAAGCATGGTGTGTGGTCAATAATTTCTTCTGCCGCCAGAACGCAAGCGAGGAGATCTTCTTCCGATTCTAAGGTAGTCTGGTATATGAACTCTTAAATCTAACGATCGTGGTGGCCAAGTAGTTGTTCCACCTCTACCAACTCACTTTTCATCGTATGTTTGGTTGAGATGTTCACGGAAGCCACGTGGAAAACGTGCGGGTACGTCATCATGTAACCAAATTTGCTGACAGAGTGACTACTGCAAATCCTCAAGTAACTCCACCAGTACCGCTTACGTGGCAAATCTTTCACCAGCACCTCTTGCATGAATATCAAGTATCTGGGCCCCGTTAGCCGGTCCGAAAAGACGTCCGGCTCAATACGACGACCATGAATGATACCAGCCCATACTCCGATACTGAACAGTTTCTGAAATCCACTTTAATGGCGGCATCAGGATTTTCATCTCAAATGTCGCTGTTTCGACAATTCAAACAGCCTCCCTGGTGAAATAAGTTCCATCCGCAACAAGAACAATGCTTGAAAATTCTGGTATGTCGACACAGTGATGTAGAAAAATCGTACAGAAACGGACATGTAACGGAAAATCTGCCGGGTTCAATGTACACACGTTCTGTGGTGGTGGTGGTGGTGCTGATCATGCAGAACACAACAGACGCTCGCATGGGGGACGCCCATGGCATGGGCAACGTTTCGAGTACTCGCCGTCGGGTTCTCATCTTACGAAGGACGTCCTCTTTAAAGTCAAGGCTGCGGTGCGCCTGTGGAGCACCACCGTCAACCTCTCTAGTTCCAAACGTATCGGTTTCTCGCAGCCGTTTTCGCACACAGACGAAAAGTGGTACGTGATGGACTCAAGCTACCCGGAAAATGTTTTCGGTACATGCGTTTTGCAGCTGTATCTGGCAGCGCGGGGTAGCCGCGCGTTCTCAGGCGCCAGGCGCGGCTCCTCCCGTCGGAGGTTCGAGTCCTCCCTCGGGCACGGGTGTGTGTAAATTAGTTTAAGTGAGATTAAGTAGTGTGTAAGCCTAGGGACCGATGACCTCAGCAGTTTGGTCCCATGGGAAATTACCACCATTACCATTACGAGCTGTATCATTACGTACAGCTTCATCATATATTATAAGTAGCTCTGCATGCTGTTCAAACGTGTATTCCGCCACCCTGCACTGTCTCGGGCATCCTTACTGGCCAACAACGGGCTCACATGCGAGCAAAACGCTTTAGCAGTGATTGTAAACAGAGTGTACTTTACGTCGGGGACTGACAACGGCACCCTTTTCTCAGTTCCTGTGAGTACCGAGCAGCGAGAGATTTGTAAGTGATCCGATCTTCAAACTTATGCTACATTCAAACGGTACAGAACTGGATACAGGAAGGTTCAAAGTTTTATGGTTGCACAGGCGCTATACCATATACTCAACATGAGTACTATGCGTTGCTAGCGAAACAGTGATCCATTTCATTCTACACACGAATCAACAGGTCCTCGTTTATTGAATCAAGAGCTTCAACAATTCGATTTCTCAGATCTTGAAGAGTAGCTGCCATAGGGAGGGACGAAGACTCTGTCTTTTATGCAACCTCAGAGATAAAAATCGCAAGGTGTGAGAGATCTGGTGGCCTGAGAGGCCAAACCAATGAACAAGATCCTGGTGTCCACCTCTTCCAATGTGTTGTTAAAATTACGCCGCATCTCGAGGTGAAAGTGAGATGGGGCGCCGTCATGTATAAAAATGAAATCCCTGTAGTTATCGTGGATTTGAGTAAACAACCAATTTTGCAGCATGTCCAGGTGTGACATCCCTATCGGTTTCCTCTGCGAAGTAGAAAGGTCCGTAAACTTTGTGTGTACAGAAATGTTTTGGTGAATCTCTTTCACGTTCGGCGACTACGCCAGGATTTTGGGGCCCCCAAAATCTTACATTATGGTGGCTTACTTTACCCGACATGTGAAACGCCGATTCGTCCGAAAAGATCATCGGGACGCAGTTGCTGCAGTAACTGCAACTTGTAAGGCTCCATACATAGGCGTCGTTTCAGAAGACGCCACACCGTTGTTTGAGGAAGTCGAAGTTCCTGGCCTGCTCGTCTTGTGGACCTCCGAGGACGCCGTGTGAGCCTATCTCGGATACTCTCGCTGTTTTCATCAG
The DNA here is from genome assembly GCF_021461395.2 of Schistocerca americana. NCBI lineage: Eukaryota > Metazoa > Arthropoda > Insecta > Orthoptera > Acrididae > Schistocerca > Schistocerca americana. The sequence continues at coordinate 292,754,591 of NC_060130.1, forward strand.
ACGTGCGTGGCGCGCCAGTGCTCTTCCATTTGCAGATGCAATCAGCTTCCAAGAATTTTATGCCAGTCATAATTCTGCTTGTGCAGAGGCGGCTGCTTGCTGAATCGACGGCGGAATGCACGCTGCACTTGAACAATGGATTGACTTCGCGCACATTCCAACAATTTCGCTTGTGGTGTAGTCGCCATGAAGCTACAAACAAACTACAGCTCAGCTGTGTTAAAATTTTGAACCTTCTTCTATCCAGCGACATGCGCAATGTGTTTCTATCTTTTACAGTTTATCTGTAATAAACAACTGATATCTGTTCTTTCTTTTTGAATCATCATTCCGTACGTTGCGCACTACCGTGTCAGCGTCAACTGAGTCTCCGGAAAACAAGTAATTCTGTTGACACAGCTTTTTAGGGTAATGTAGTGGAATGTGGTTCGTTTAAATGGATCTTAAAATACCGTGTAGTTATAAAATTCTTCGTTGTCGGCGGTTTACCTTCAATGGGTATTCATCCAAGTTGGAAAGGATTTATAAGAGATCTGCTGTTGTTCGAGGGCGATGTATAATATTGTCAGCGTGGCCTATGTTTTTAGGTAACGAAATGCTCTTAACTAAACTAAGATCAGGCAGACCTCATGTACTGACGGACAGAGACCGTAGAGCATTGAGGAGCGTGGTTCTGAAAAAATCGTATGAAATCAGCGGAAGGAATCACTCGTGAGCTGCTGCTTTGCTTTCAGCGGCTTACACCAGAAACGGAAGCAGTATGTGAAAGCCCTGTTCCGAAATCGGTGTAGTCGATTTCGCCTGCGGGAAAGGTTGTAAAAGTTTTCTGAGATGCAAAAGGGATTCAGCTTGCAAAGAATGAAGTGATAGATGGTGACCTATACACGTCCAATAAGACGTTTAGATAAGTGGGGAGCCACATCTATCACCTGACACACAAACCATCAGCGGCGTTTCAACGTTTCTGAAGCTGCCCAAGTCGACTGATGGTGATTTGGTTGTGGAGAGGAAATGCGAAGGAAGAATCGCGGCTCTTATTATCTGGCATACTTCCCTTTTAGAGTAACGCGCCTTGTCTGACGTTTGAAACATTAATGAATTTCAAGCACAAAGTGTGATTCTGTAAGGCTTGAAATACACCAGATTACGCCTGCCGTAACTTATTTATTTGGCTTTGGATTCTGGAATCGATAGAAGTCAAACGGTGACAAATCTGATAAACTGGATGAGTAATTCTAGAATGTTAGTCTAAATCTTCTCTTTCCCCATTGCCAACGCACTTTTATGGACAAGTGGCTTGATCTGATGAAATGTGCTTTTTTTTCGAATCCAGATATCTACGTATATCTACATTCATTTGGTTCAGAAGACTTTCGTAGTGGTAGCCGTGATTGTCCATCCGCTCGATATAATTTGAAACGAGACTCGTCTGACCAGGCAACATATTTGCAGTCATCAATAGTCCAATGTCAGTACTGACGAGTCCAGGCGAGGCGTAAAGCTTTGTGTCGTGCAGTCATCAAGGGTACACGAGTGGGCCTTCGGCTCCGAAAGGCCGTATCTACGATGTTTCGTTGAATGGGTCGGACGTTGACGCTTGTTGATGGCCCAGCATTGAAATCTGAAGCAATTTGCGGAAGGGCTCCACTTCTGTCATGTTCAACGATTCTCTTCAGTCGTCGTAGGTCGCGTCCTTGCAGAATCTTTTTCCGGCTGCATGCACGGTACATTCGCAAAATTGTTGTACGGGAAAATCCCCACTTCATCGCTACCCCGAAGATTCTGTGTGCCATCGCTCGTGCGTCGGCTATAACATGTTCAAACTCCCTTAAATCTTGATGACCTGCCATTGTAACAGCAGTAACCGATCTAAAAACTGCTCCAGACACTTGCTGTCTTGCCGCGCGGGATTAGCCGAGCGGTCTCAGGCGCTGCAGTCGTGGACTGTGCGGCTGATCCCGGGGGAGGTTCGAGTCCTCCCTCGGGCATGGGTGTGTGTGTTTGTCCTTAGGTTAATTTAGGTTAAGTAGCGTGTAAGCTTAGGGACTGATGACGTTAGCAGTTAAATCCCATAGGATTTCACACACATTTGAACTTTATTTTGAACTTGCTGTCTTCTATAGGCGTTACCGACCGCAGCGCCGAATTTGGACTGTTTACATATCTCTGTATTTGAATACGCATGCCTATGTCAGTTTCTTTGGCGCTCCAGTGTATATCAAATGGTTCAAATGGCTCTGAACAGTATGGGACTTAACTTCTGAGGTTATCAGTCCCCTAGAAATTAGAACTACCTAAACCTAACTAACCTAAGGACATCACACACATCCATGCCAGAGGCAGGATTCGAATCTGCGACCGTAGTGGCCGCGCGGTTCCAGACTGTAGCGCCTAGAACCGTTCGAGCGCCTAGAACTGCTCGGCCACTCTGGCCGACCCAGTGTACATCAACCGACAACTGGCTAACGTAGTCCCATTTCGACGAACCCTACAAACAGCTGCCCCGTGCGCTCCGAATGCAAATACTAACCGAACGAATTCGATCCATTAAACCGAACGAATTCACTCCATTATATTCCTTATGACTAATGTTCGTTTAAATCTTTGCAGAACATTCTTCGGATGTCAGCTTGTTACTTGCACTGAAAGAAGGTTCGATTGGTTTCCTAATTAACTTTCAAACGAACTCTCATAAGTAATTGTGCAGTATTTGTTAGACTATTGAAGTGATAGCGCATCAACAAATCGCTGCAATCATCTTATTTATAATACGTTTGAAGTTTGCGATCATCGGAAGGTAGACCAAGTTCACACATTTAAGACAATATTTGAAAATAAAAAAGACAGCGGTTCGCGGCAGCTCATTTAAACTACCATCGTGATACAATACCTTCACGGAGCTCTCCAAGATGAATCAGATTACTGGGCTACAGCAACAACTGCTTACACTAGGTTTATACGTTTCTTGTAACTTAAATAATCAGCCACACGAAATAAGACAAATCCGAATGAATTTAAATGAGGGTGAACTTGTGTAACCTGAAACAACTGTACGGTGCCGCCGAGGCAACTAATAAGCTGGCATCAGCATTTTCACAGGTGCAGGAAAGGAGCCAAAACAGCTGGATGTGACCTCTGAACTTATGACGGCCGCACAAAGCAGATTGTTACCTCATGTAAACAGCGTACTCTCATTCGTCACATGAGCTGCTTCACATTCAAGCAGACCAGCAAGAACATCATACTGAGCAAGTCAGTAGCTACGTTTACTTTTATACTGTAATCTTTCACATCTTCCACGCGAAAGGGCCCATCTGCAGTTGCGTCACGAGGATAGTGTTTTAGGAATGAAGAAACCATTAATGAAGGGCAGCTTACATATTCCATATTCCTAGATTGCCGGAAAGCGTTTGACACGATCAGAGCAGACGGAATACGTTCCTATATATGTGAGTGCTCGAAGACTTCGTATGTAACAAAACCCAATACGTTGTCCTCGACGGAGACTGCTCATCAGAGACAAGGTTATCGTCAGGAGTGCCCCACGACAGAGTAACATGACCGTTCTTGTTTTCCACATACATAAATTATCTGACGGATGGGGTGAGCACCAATCTACGACCGTTTGCTGATGACGCTGTACTATACGTCGTTGAGGAACTGCAGAATACAGAATTTCTATTTGATGTGATGAATAGCAGCTTGCTCTAAATGTAAGTCTGTGCAGATAAGTAGGAAAGACAATCCTGTAATGTTTGAATAGGCATTAGTGGTGTCCTAGTGTCAAAGACAATCCTGTAATGTTTTAATAGGTATCAGTGGTGTCCTACTTCACACTATCATGTAATTAAATATCTGTGCGTAACGTTGTAAAGCGACATGAAATGGAACAAGCACGCAAGAAAGGTAGTAGGTAATTCGACTTCAGATTACCGGAAGAGTTATAGGAAAGTGTAACTCATTTATAAAGGAGACCGCGTGTGCAACACTTGTGTGACCCATTCTCCGGTACTACTCGAGTGTTTAGGATATCCGCCACGTTCTTGACCTCAAATGGGAATACCTGGAGGGAAGAGGTTCTTTTCGTGAAAAGCTGCTGAGACAGTTTAGAGAACAGACATTTGCAGTTGACTCGAAAACGATTCTACAAACGCCGACGTACATTTCGAGAAAGTACAGTAAGAGAAGATACAGAGAAATTGGGGCTCGTACGGAAACATACAGGCAGTCGTTTTTCCCTCGCCCCATTTGCCAGTGGAGTATGAAAGGAAATGACTACCAGTGGTACATGGTTCCCTCCAACATACACCATACGGTGGCTCGCGGAGTATGTTCACTCTTGAGCCAAAACGTTACGACCACTGCCTACAGAGCGGTTGAAGGCCTGCTGGTGGTGTTGCGCACACGTGACGCAGTAAGGAAAGAATATAAGCGGAACAGAGGTTCATGGGCAGCCATTGCGGCGAAGATTAGGGTCGCAAATGCGGAAATTCACTGACATAAGCAGTTTTAACAAAGGGCACATTGTTGTGGCACTGCGGCTGGAAACGAGAATCTCTGAAACGGCGAAGCTGGTGGCCTGATGTCGTACCACTGTAGCGAGCACATATGGAAAGTGGTTGATGGATAGAATAATGAGTAGGCCGTATGGTACTGGACGATGACGCCTCATCACGAAACGTAAGAGGTCGGGGGATCCCCCAGTGCGTAATCCAGGATAGGCTGCGATCTGTGGCAGATTGACGACAGAGTACAATGCTGGTGTGGTCACAAGTGTTTCGGAGCACACCGTTCAAAGGCCACTGTTGAACATGGAGCTCCACATCACAAGTTCCCTACGTGTTCCAGAGCTGACCCAACGAGATCATCAGTTGTGATTGCAATCGGCACAACATCGCTTAGTTTTCACCGTGGGACAACAGAAACTTGCCTCTCGAATGAATCGCATTTGTTGCTACATCAGGTCGATGTTTGGGTCCTTATACGTCGTCATCCAGGAGAATGGCTGCACGAAACACGCACCTCGCCACAGATGCCGGCCGGTGAGTGCAAAATTATGCTGTGGGGTAAACTGAGTTGGGCTTCCATGGGATCTGTAGTGGTAATGAAGGTATCATGACAGCAGTGAACTACACGAACATTATAGCGGACCACATGCAACACTCCATGCTTGAAGTCTCCCCATACGGCGATGACATCTTCCAGTAGGATAACTTTCCGTGTTGCAAGGTCAGAATCGTGCTACACTGGTTTGGGGGGCATTATAGCGAACTCACATTGATATCTTAACCAGAAAACGTGCGTAAACACACTTCAGGCGCCAGCTGCGTGCCCATAAACCACCATACCGTAATTTGCGGGAACTGCTTGACCTGTGCGTTGACGTCTGACGCCACATACTCGTACATCTGTAATCCTGTCAAGGACTTGCAGAATCAATGCTAAGCAGAATTTCTGTTGTGCTATGTTTGAAAAGTGGAACAATACGGTATTATACAGGTGGTCATAATGTTTTGGCTCATCTGTGTATGTAGATGTAAATGTAGATATAGACGTCGACGTCGCAGTACGCTAGAATTGGTCGCATTCGTGTTTTGCATTCGATTTCCTTTAACGATGCATTACACTTCCCCAGTACCCTTACAACAACTATGAATAGTTTTCCATTCGCTTTCCTTACTACCGATTTTACGTGTTCGTTCTATGCCACGTCGCTTCTTAATACAAGCCGTAAATATTTAAACAATGTGAAGGGCTATGCATATAGCTGGAGCTGCTAGTTTTTTATAAGAAAATAGTAAACTTACGGAAAGTAACGTTAATAATTATACTACCATATCCATTAGCTAATTAATTTCGATCAAGCTTCTCCTCAACGTATAAAAGTAAACTTCGTTAACGTAACATCCAAGGAGCTGATGTCGGTATTCATAGCTGTCATATTTACCCGAACGAAATTTTTTATGCCGCCGATGTGAAAACTGTACTTGTGAAATAGGTGTTCAGTGTAATGTGCATGAATGTAGTCAAGGAAAAGCAGTTACATAGAAGTACTTTTTCCAACATACCCAACTCCTTCCTCGTTTCTTCATTTTTACTTCACTGTCGTGCATCACTTTCCTGGTCTATATGCGTACCATACCTTGATTTTTCGGATTTTCGCTATACTAAAATTCTGGACGCTACTCTGTGACGTGTCCCTGTTCCTTCTGCAAATTACTCGACATTTTCATCAATATTTCTGAAACTACCAGTCTCCCTTTTCTCTTGTGTTCCAGCAACAGACAACAGGACTGTAATGAAAGACAGGAAAAAGGAGGAGGGGGGAGGCAGCTGGTGGGTAGTATAAACCAAAGACAAGAAAGCTGGTAAGTACCACGTCTCCTGAAGTGGCAATAAATCCCGCTCCAGCCACGCCTTTTGTATACTCTAGCGCACTATATATCTTTCCGTAATTACTGTCCGCCGATGGGAAGAAGATTTCTGAGTGTCCCCCCTTGCAATAAATCAGAGAGACATTAATTAAGCACTAGAGATGTGATGGATACAAATACATCGGGTATAGTTCTTCATATCGGGGTATGTCGTGTAGATGTTTAAAAGCTATGCGCTACTAAATTTCACTATTAGAAAATAACGTATTTTTCACGTATTGATGCAGCAGTTTTGTCACCGTTGAAGGACACATTGCCAAAATTAGCGCTGCTTTTCTGAGTAGCGGTCATAGTCTTATACTTCTCTAATTTACTAACGTGTTTCAAATCCAACTACTAAACAGCACAAGATTCAACTATGCTATTAGAAGTTCAAACTTCCTTCCCTTTTCCAGGATGAAACTTATTTTAACGACTCCATTAACATTTTCGAAGTAATGCGGTCAAGTTGTTTCAAAGAGTTCAAAATTAAGTTTTTTGAGAGAATTTTCAATTTCGATTCGTCCTTGTATATATACTGACGTTCTCTTATGCATTTGTATGTTACATCGAGGAATAAATTTCCTTTCTTTTTTTTCGTTTTTTAGCCATTCCACTACTTGACGCAAATAATTTTATTTTCGTTGGTCCACAACAGCAGGTCTCTGTGGCAATGAATCTGAGCTGCATGCCAGTCTCTCCAGAACACAACACAGGACTCTACGAAGACAACGGGCATTCTCCTTAAAATCCACATCTGTATCTGTGTCCAAAAAATTGGGAATGGGAACCGCGCCGGACTGTCTCCAAATATCATTTAATATTTACGTTTAGTATGTTGGAAGCATAGTGGTCTCGTTGGAAGCATAGTGGTCTCGGTCAGCTTAGTTATGACATAAAGCAGCACATTAAAGCCCACTACGTGAAGAAATACGGTTTATACCACTTTGTGATAGGCTACTCACCATAATCATTCGTTCATCGTACTACTTACACGGGATGCCACAGTCAACACTCACCTGAAACAAAGGAAGAGGAGAGTTTTTATTTGCGAAGACTCCACTGCTAAAAGAAAAACAGTAAAGAACGATAACAGTAAATGGTTTTATCCGTAATTGTAACAGTAATTACTCTCTTACTGGTACATATGCCATAAATAAGTTCAGGATAGCGTAATCAACTGAAAAGAATATTTCACGGACTGGTAAGCTTGGTACATTGAGCGAGCTGTTACAAGGGGCGACTGGCTACTACTTATATAGTTTCATATCAAGCTTTCAGGTATTTTTCCACGTGCGTTTTAGCGAAATATGAGGTGGTCCTTTGATTTTGCTCCGTTAGTTACTCTTTCAACAATACTTTGCCGATTCCTGGCATCATGCTGTAGCGGCCGCGCGGGGTATCGCACGGCTCCCTCCGTCGGAGGTGTGAGTCCTCCCTCGGACATGGGTGTGTGTTTTGACCTTAGCATAAGTTAGTTTAAGTTAGACTAATTAGTGTGTAAGCTTAGGGTCCGGTGACCTCAGCAGTTTGGTCCCATAACGTCTTACCCAAAATTTCCATTTTTTCGTGTTATAGCTGTGACGTCTGAATGCCGACGGAACCTTAAACACAAATTAAAACAAAAGTATAGTAATGTTGAACTACTTTCACCAATCTGAACCAAAATACCACTATGAAAAATAATTCCACTAATTATAGAAAATTAAAACGTATTACCGTGCACTGCAAAAAAATTACAAATAACAGTAAAAATTTTTACCATTGTGTTTCGTCATCTGTGTAAATAACACAAATGAGCCGTAGCGTCAATTATGCAACTATGTCGGTCTTTACACGAGTGATTTATGAAGACTGAGATGTAAAAGCCACATTTAACTGCAAGATGCGGGCTTTTCAGATGTTTGTTCTTTCTGGCATCGTCTTTAACACGGACGTACTGCAGAGTAGCATGAGACACTGATCAATTCAATTTACTCAAGCGAACAACTGATGTGTTCCGAAAAATTGAGTATATAAATTCTCTGTTTTCAAAGACGAAAGAATATGATTTTAAGATTTTCAAATACTATAGTCGATCTCATTCTCATGCTGGCGTTATGACGAAGCTCCTTGTTAACTTACATTGATGGGCCAAAGAAACTGGTATATTAAAGGCGCTATAGTCTGAAACCGCGCGGCCGCTACGGTCGCAGGTTCGAATCCTGCCTCGGGCATGGATGTGTGTGATGTCCTTAGGTTAGTTCGGTTTAAGTAGTTCTAAGTTCTAGGGGACTGATGACCTTAGAAGTTAAGTCCCATAGTGCTCAGGGCCATTTGAACCATTTTGAAACTGGTATAGACATACGTATTCAAATACAGAGACGTAAACAGGCAGAATACGGCGGCGCGGTCGGCAACACCTTGTCTTATACACAACAAGTGTCTGGAGCAGTTGTTAGATCGGCTACTGCTGCTACAAAAGCAGGTTATCAAGATTTAAGTGAGTTTGAACGTGGTGTTATAGTCGCGAACGAACGATGGGACACAGCATCTCCGAGATCGCGATGAAGTGGGGATTTTCCCGTACGACCATTCCACGAATGTACCGTGAATATCAGGAATCAACACATCTAATCTTCGACATCGATGTCGCTGGAAAAAGATCCTGCAAGAACGGACCATCGACGACTGAAGAGAATAATTCAACGTGACGGGAGTGTAACCCTTCCGCAAATTGCTGCAGATTTCAATGCTGAGCCATCAACAAATGTCAGCGTGCGAGCCATTCAACGAAACATGATCGATATGGGCTTTCGGAGCCGAAGGCCCACTCGTGTATCCTTGACGACTGCACGGCACAAAGCTTTACTCCTCGCCCGGGCCGCACGGGGTAGGCTCCTTGCCACGGTTCGCGCGGCTCTCCCGTCGGAGGTTCGACTCCTCCCTCGGGCATGGATGTGTGTGTGTTGTCCTTAGCGTAAGTCAGTTTAAATTAGATTAAGTAGTGTATAATCCTAGCAGTTTGGTCCCATTGTGCTTACCACAAATTTCCAAATTTGCCTCGCCTAGGCCCGTCAACATCGACATTGGACGGTTGATGACTGGAAACATGTTGCCTGGTCGGACGGACGTGTATGGTTATGAAGACAACCTCGTGGATCGATGGACCCTGCATGTCAGCAGAGGATTGTTCAATTTGGTGGATGCCCTGTAATGGTGTGGGGCGTGTGCAGTTGGAGTGATATGGGACCCCTGGTACGTCTACATATGACTCCAACAGGTGGCATGTATGTAAGCACCTTGTCTGACCACCTGCATCCATTCATGTCCACTGTGCACTCCGTCGGACTTGGGCACTTCCAGCAGAACAATGCGACACCCCACACGTCAAGAATTGCTGTAGAGAGGCTCCACGAACGCTCTCCTGAATTTAAACTCTACCGCTGGCCACCAAAGTCCCGAGACATGAACATTATTGAGCATATCTGAGATGCCTTGCAACGTGCTGTTCTGAAGAAATTTGTCGTACTCTTACAGATTTATGGACAATCCTGCAGGATTCATGGTGTCAGTTCCCTTCAGCATTACTTCAGATATTAGGCGAGTCCATGCCACGTCGTGTTGCGGCACTTGTGTGTGCTCGCGGAGGCTCTTCACGATATTAGGTCGGTGTACCAGTTTCCTTGGCTCTTCAGTGTATTTATACTGATAATGACATCGACCCTCTCAGGCACGTTCTGCTTGAATTGGAAAATACTCTGAAGAGTTGACGGAATTTATTATTTAAAAGTAGAGTGATGCGAACCAGCACTGGCGGGAATTTACGTGCCTTCTTCTTCTGCTGATTTTCCTCTCCTTGTGTGGTATGGCTGTAATAGATGGGCATTCGTTCTTAACGGCATTTGTCATGTGAAGGGCATGTGATCAGCACACCGCTTTCCTGGCCGCTTTGCAGATTTCCCAGACCGTGAAGTCGTTACTAAATGCCGCAGATCTGGACTTTCATTTGGGAAGAAAAATACCTAAATCCCTTCCCAGCCATCCTTTTTTAGATTTCGCTTAGGGTAAATACCTAAATCCCTAAGTTTCTCCATTGAAAAGAGCACAGTCGACTTCCTTCCCAATATCCCAGCTTGTCGTTTGTCTCCAATTACTTCGTCGTTGACGGAAGATGAAACAACTCTGATATCTCCACATTTCTTTATACACCCACACTACTTATTCCAGGGCAAATATAATATATAGTAGTTGCCAGCCTCCTTAATCGACGGGGTACAAAGTTGCCTCGTAAAGCGAGGTTTATGGATTCGAATCCCTTCACTCTTACCACTTGTTGTGGTCTACAGTGCGAAGGCTAGTTTGATGCAACTCTCCCCCCAGTCTATCCTGTGCAAGCCTCTTCATCTTTATGTAACTACTGCAGTCTGCATCCATCTGAGCCAAATTTCTTTAATGTATTCAGCCGTTGGTCTCTCCCTACAAATCTTGGCCCCTACACTTCTGTTCATTACCAAATTGATGATTCTTTCATGCTTCAGGATTTGTCCTATCAACCGATCATGTCTTTTAGTTAGGCTGTGCAACAAATTTCTTTTTTCTCAGTTCAATTCTGTTGTGTCTAGACAAGACAGCCTAGACACAATGAGAGGAAGCCGAAAGGCACGCGCTTAAACTCACGCAGGCTGGCGTGAGGTCTGAAACAGGATACGTAATGAATGCTATAAAGAAAAGCACGTAGCTTCTGGAATACTTAACTTTAATCCACATTTGTAGAACATCGCTCTTGATGATACATTAATAGAATCTCAATATCAATTGAATTCGGCGCCTTGCTAGGTCGTAGCAAATGTAGCTGAAGGCTATGCTAACTATCGTCTCGGCAAATGAGAGCGTATTTGTCAGTGAACCGTGCCTTGCAAAGTCGGCTGTACAACTGGGGCGAGTGCTAGTAAGTCTCTCTAGACCTGCCGTGTGGTGGCGCTCGGTCTGCTATCACTGACAGTGGCGACACGCGGGTCCGACGTATACTAATGGACCGCGGCCGATTTAAAGGCTACCACCTAGCAAGTGTGGTGTCTGGCGGTGACACCACAAATTCAATGTCTCCTCATTAGTTACTCAATCTACCCGTTGTTGGGTTGTTTGGGGGAAGAGACCAAACAGCGAGGTCACCGGTCTCATCGGATTAGGGAAGGACGGGGAAGGAAGTCGGCCGTGGCCTTTCAAAGGAACCATCCCGGCATTTGCCTGGAGCGATTTAGGGAAATCACGGAAAACCTAAATCAGGATGGCCGGATGCGGGATTGCACCGTCGTCCTCCCGAATGCGAGTCCAGTGTGCTAACCACTGCGCCACCTCGCTCGGTCATCTACCCGTCTTATCATCAGCATTAAACAATGGAAGCTCCAGGTTGGGATATCAGCAATATTAGGAAAAGGATAGATTGCTGCTCACTGTAAACGTGAGACGGTGAGTTGCAGACATGCACAACGGAAAGACTATTACACTTTTAACTTTCGGCCAAAGCCTTCTTCAGAAAACAAAACACCCACACACACACATTCACACAAGAAATTACACCTCACGCACACATGACCGCCACCTCCGGCAGCTCGGGTCGGAATGTTGCCGGAGATGGGTGTGCGTGAGGTATGCTTGCTTGTGTGTTTTCTTCTCTGAAGAGGGCTTTGGCCGAAAGCTAAATGTTTAACAGTCTTTTCATTGTGCCTCCCTGCATGGCGCAGTGGCTAGCACACTGGACTCGCATGCGGGAGGACGAAGGTTCAATCCCGCGTCCGGTCATCCTGATTTAGGTTTTCCGTGATTTCCCTAAATCGCTCCAGGCAAATGCTGGGATGGTTCCTTTGAAAGGCCACGGCCGACTTCCTTCCCCGTCCTTCCCTAATCCGATGAGACCGATGACCTCGCTGTCTGGTCTCCTCCCCCAAACAATACAATCCTCCCTGCAGCTCAACTTATCATCAGCGTTTTTCTGTAGCACCACATTTCAAAATCTTCTATCTTCTTCTTATCTGATCTGCTTACCGTTCACGTTTCAAGCTCGAACTGAAGGTCGCCTCGGACAGCAGAGTATTTTACTAGGCTACACTCCAGACAAATAGTTCTGAGAAGACTTCCTAATACTCAAATATATATGTTCCTCTTTTTCAGAAACAGCTTTTCTTGCTGTTATCAATTCTCATTTTATATCCTCTATACTTCATTCATAATCATTATTTTGCAGTTCATATACCAAAAGTTATCAATTACTTTTAATGTCTCATTTCATACTTTAATTCTCTCTCTGATTTTCATTCGACTGCATTCCATAAGATGAGTTTACTTTGGTTGATGTTCATCTTGTATCTCTTTTCAGGACACTGTGATTCCATTCAACTGCTCTTCAATATCCTTTGCCTTCTCTGACAAAATTATGATGTCATCGGCAAACTTCTTCTCCATGAACTTTAATTCTCTTTCCAAATGTCTCCGCTGTTTGGTCCCCTCCCCCAAATCAACCAACCAACCAAATTTCTCCTTGGTCATCAGTCCCTAAGCTTAAACACTACTTAACCTAAATTATCCTAAGGACAAACACACACACCCATGCCCGAGGGAGGACTCGAACCTCCGCCGGGAGCAGCCGCACAGTGTATGACTGCAGCACCTGAGACCGCTCGGCTAATCCCGCGAGGCTCTTTGTTTTCCTCTAACGCTTATTCCATGTACAGCTTCTTACCACCCAAGAAAGACACAGTACTCATTTCAGTACTTTAACTGCCCTGACAGATGGGCACTAACACAGAAATACGTCAGTTGTCACCCTACAAATAGGATGAGACGTAGACGCATTTTAATGTCAAAACAGCAGAACTTCACAGACAGGAGAAAACTTCTGAGAAAGTACTGAACCTCGATAGCAATTTCATTTCAAAACTAAATTACAGAGAAAGCAAACATTAAAGACTGATTTAATGAGATTTTAATTTTCACGACACTAAGCACTAACAGATGGGTACTCGAATTCAGTCAACTAACGGAAATACCGTTGGAGAAGCATCTTTATAATCATTGAGAAAACGAGCAACCGTGCGCCCGATTTTTTATGTTTATTATCTTTTGTTTTGCTTTTCATTCCGCCAACTTCAACATCAGCGAAGAGGAAGCACTGGCACCGTTGCAGAAAAGGTTGATAGATTGAAATAGCAGTGGCTCAGTTAAGATATCGACCTATCTATTCACCTGAAATAGACTATGACGACCGGACGGAGATTGCAGACCTGCTTCTCGCGAATACGCGTCTAGCGTCTTTTTTACTTCAAAACAGTGCCAGAGGCGAAAGAAGCTTTAAGTGTTAGAGACAATCCTAGAACCGAGTAGAGATCGGACCCCTGAGCTGTGGATTTGTAGTCTTCCACTTTCAACACGCGATGTCCAGTATTTCGCTTTACTGGCCTAAAATGAGCAATAAAAAACAATTAACGCGATCAGAAATTGAACAATTTTGTTTTAACGCGACGAAACACGTTTGGAGGTGCGACAATAAGAGTGCTCGTTCTAAGTACCATTTAACTGGGTGAGCACAGACGCAAGTTTCACCTGCACAGTACACACGAAATTGCCAGTTCGCTTGACTGTCTGCGCTGCAGCTGCGCCTGAACCCACGGACTGCATATACTCAGATTAACATTAAATGTACGCTGCGCGTGAGAGAAACAGCACTGAATGGGAGGGAAGGGACGGTTTTGTATTTTAGTTCCACGGGTCATTGGTGATTTACATTGTCATAATCATTACAATGGCTAAATGGAATGGGGCCGGAATTACAAAAGGTAATACATGCTTGAAATGCCAAATTATTACTATTGTATAAACGGCCGCCGCTGCAGCCTGAGAGCGCGCTCGCGCACTGCGGCGCAAATGCGTTCCGAAACTCACTCACGGCCATTTAACGATGCAGGTGCCGCTGCAGCGGATCTCCCTAGTCATTCTGGTCCAGATTATCGCTTTCTATTACCTAATTATTACTTTTACAACTAAAAAAATCTAGAAAAAATTACTCCAGACACCCATGCTCTTATAAACAAAGACTGGATTTCAATTACCAATTATTTCAATTTAACGGTCTTCTCAAGTCTTCACTTTCACATATTTTCGCAGATGATCATTTTCCTCTCTTGAGCTCTCCCCAGCCAAATCAGAATGTCTCGAAAATACCCGGAGTGGTGAGTCGAATTCGGGAGGACCGGGTTCAAAACCCAGTCCAGACATATAGATTTAGGTTTCTCTTAATCGCTTACGGAAAATACTTCGATATACACTACTGGCCATTAAAATTGCTACACCACGAAGATGACGTGCTACAGACGCGAAATTTAACCGGTAGGAAGAAGATGCTGTGATATGCAAATGATTAGCTTTTCAGAGCATTCACACAAGGTTGGCGCCGGGGGTGACACCTACAACGTGCTGACATGAGGAAAGTTTCCAACCGATTTCTCATACACAAATAGCAGTTGACCGGCGTTGCCTGGTAAAACGTTGTTGTGCTGCCTCGTGTAAGGAGGAGAAATGCGTACCATCACGTTTCCGACTTTGATAAAGGTCGGATTGTAGCCTATCGCGACTGCGGTTTATCCTATCGCGACACTGCTACTCGCGTTGGTCGAGATCCAATGACTGTTAGCAGAATATGGAATCGGTGGGTTCAGGAGCGTAATATGGAACGCCGTGTTAGATCCCATTGGCCTCGTATCACTAGCAGTCGAGATGACAGGCATCTTATCCGCATGGCTGTAACGGATCGTACAGCCACGTCTCGATCGCTGAGTACTGGTACTGATTTCTCAGGATCTATGCACCCAAATTGCGTGAAAATGTAATCACATGTCAGTTGTAGTATAATATATTTGTCCAATGAGTAACCGTTTATCATCTGCATTTCTTCTTGGTGTAGGAATTTTAATGGCCAGTAGTGTAAATTCGATGAATACGAATAACTTGACTTCAGCTGTGTTAGGTATAGATGTACTACCTATTGGTGACATGAAATTCTGCGGAAAATCCAGGTTCGAGTCCCTGCCCGGCACAAATTTTCATATGTCACTAGTAGGTAGTACATCTGAACTTAACACAGCTGAATCCAAGTTATTCGCATTCAGCGAATTTATTTCGAAATAATTTCGGAAGGCTGTCTACCGTCAAGAACATCTGTTCACCCAGACATACAAGCAAGCTTACGGAAAATAACGGGATGGTTCCTTTGGAAAGTGCAGGACCTATTTCCTTCTCTATACTGCCCAAATTAGAGCTTGCACGTGGTCTCTTATGATCTAGTCGTCGGTGGGACATTAAATCCCTATCTTCCTTTTTCCGACAAACGCACCGCCACCGTTCCGCGCCTGCTTCTGACTGTGGATCTCGATTATGAACAGTTCATCGTATCATTTACCTACAGTAATAATTACGTTAAAGCTCTTTCCTCCACTGCTTCACCTCTTTTCTTCCTTTTGGATTTAAGGAGACCAAACATCTCACATCAACATGTCTCCTATTCAGAACGGAATCAGTGTACCTCTTCTGTCTGCGTCTAGTGTACATTCCATGTGCAAGTGTAAGAAAAGCCAACGGCCTTGCCGCAGTGGTAACACCGGTTCCCGTCAGATTCAAAAATGGTTAAAATGGCTCTGAGCACTATAAGACTTAACTGCTGTGGTCATCACTCCCCTAGAACTTAGAACTACTTAAACCTAACGAACCTAAGGACATCACACACATCCATGCCCGAGGCAGGATTCGAACCTGCGACCGTAGCGGTCGCGCGGTTCCAGAATGTAGCGCCTAGAACCGCTCAGCCACTCCGGCCGGCTCACCGAAGTTAAGCGCTGTCGGGCTGGGCTAGCACTTGGATGGGTGACCATACAGTCTGCCGAGCGCTATTGGCAAGCGGGGCACACTCAGCCCTTGTGAGGCAAACTGAGGAGCTACTTGACTGAGAAGTAGCGGCTCCGGTCTCGGAAACTGACATACGGCCGGGAGAGCGGTGTGCTGACCACATGCCCCTCCAATCCACATCCAGTGACGCCTATGGGCTGAGGATGACACGGCGGCCCGCCAGTACCATTGGGCCATTATGGCACGTTCGGGAGGAGTTTAGTTTTAGGTGTAAGAAAGTGTTCTAAATGCTTCTGTAGCGTCTATCTGAGATGGCACTTGGGTATCAGCCAACTATTCACCTAATGAGATATGGGAACCAGCTAAAAGCCACATCACGGCTGGCTGGCATACCACCCCTCGTCGTTAATCCACGGAGTATACTCGAATCTGAGCCGGCGGGCCTCCCCGTCCCGGCAACGGGCGTTTTAACGCGCACGGCCATACAGGCAGGCGCTTCGAAGTAAATAACGCTACCCCACACCGAAATAGTGGTTAGGCCGCCTTCTTCATTTCTCGAGCACAGGTATACAAGCGTCATATACGTAACGCATCGCGGTATGGTGTTCCATTAAATGTCACAAGCGTTCTGCGCATTTCTACGACTAAATTATCGGATATTATGCATTCCACGGCACTGATATTTTATTTAAAGTGAATCGTTTCACATAATTAAACTACTGTATTTATTTTGTCGTTCCTGCACAGTATTAGTACCGCAGCATTTTCTATGTTATTTAACATTAAGTTTAAGTCGGGCAAAACTTAGTATAGTTCAGAAACAGTAAATGAAATGACAAGTACCTCCTTTGTTCAAATCCAATTACTTTAGGTTGCCTCATAACCGTTAGTGTTACGTGTGCAGAAGAACGCAAGACTAACACCTCCTTAAAGAACAACACAAGTGCTATCACCCTCCTTTCTGCCCTTATTATATCAGTTTATGATTTCTTAGATTCACTGCACGAAAGAAAAAAAAAAATGGTTCAAATGGCTCTGAGCACTATGGGACTTAACATCTCAGGTCATCAGTCCCCTAGAACTTAGAACTACTTAAACCTAACTAACCTAAAGACATCACACACATCCATGCCCGAGGCAGATTTCGACCTGCGACCGTAGCAGTCGCGCGGCTCCAGACTGAAGCGCCTAGAACCACTCGGCCACATCGGCCAGCGCACGAAAGAAAATTATTTAAATAGCTGTTGAACAGATAGGAAATACACAGGAAGTATCACAATGACTGGCGTAAACGCATTCAGCTGAAAGTACACAATACTACAATCAAGAAAGTCCAGT
Organism: Schistocerca americana; assembly: GCF_021461395.2. Lineage (NCBI taxonomy): Eukaryota > Metazoa > Arthropoda > Insecta > Orthoptera > Acrididae > Schistocerca > Schistocerca americana. The sequence goes on from NC_060130.1 coordinate 292,772,218, forward strand.
AAACATGGGCCCTGAAATGCAGACCTTAAAAGCTATGAACACTTGTTCATCTTCGCTACAGCGAAAAACATTTCTACTGAAAAAGTGCTCATAGCTATTAAGGTATACATTTTAGAGCTATGTTAACTGGGCAGTTTTTTCTTGTTTTAGTCCGTACCACCTCCTCTCAAACATCTTTAGTAAGGGCATTTTTTCGCAAGCAGCGTGGCTCTGTGGTATAGCAAGTGGAGGGGTCGGGGGGGGGGGGGCTGTATTCCATTTCTGGTACATTCGAGCTGGCCGTGTGGCCGAGCGGTTCTAGGCGCTTTAGTCTGGAACCGCGCGACCGCTACGACCGCAGGTTCGAATCCTGCCTCGGGCATGGATGTGTGTGATGTTCTTAGGTTAGTTAGGTTTAAGTAGTTCTAAGTTCTAAGGCACTGATGACCTCAGATGTTAAGCCCCATAGTGCTCAGAGCGATTTTTTTTTTTTTGGTCGATTCGAACTTTTAAAATTGGTGCCAGTTCTACGAACATTTCCATGAAGCATAAAATACGTAAAAATAACGAGCTTTTCCGTGAAGCGTAAAATACGTAAACGTAGAAAAAATCTTGATTAACAATCATTTATATCAGATCAGCAATTAACGATTTATATTTGCAATTAAAACTGAATATCTGTGTGTAATATGTAATTATAAATAACATGATATGCATTTTTCATAAAAATAGCATTGAGGTATGCGTTAATCAGCTCATATTTGATAAATTTTATACTTAGAAGACCTAGATATTCAAGCTGAACGTAAAGAAAAATGAAAGAAATAATGAGGGAAACGAGACTCGATCTAGCGAGTAAAAGTCTCCAACGCTAACTACTTTTCGCCATATTTTTGTATTTTACGACTCACGGAAATGCTCGTAGAACATGAACTTTTGTTTCAAAAGCCGAATTCCCCATGAATCAAGCCTAGTCAGAAAACTTCTTAGTCGATTTTCTCGAGAATTTTTGAGCGTTCCATAGAACTGCTTTGGTGAATTGGTATTTGAGTTCCTAACTTCACGTACCATAAATACAAGAGATTACAAAAATCAGAATGGCATGTGGTCACCTTGTCAGCGGAGATCATTTTCAAAGGAGTCCAATTGTTCAGCTAACTTGCAGTTGCTTCTTTCCATTTTCTGTTTTTCTCCGTATAACATTTTCTCATGTCTAGTCTATCAAGGTTAGGGCTAGCGGAATTTTTTTTTTTTTTTTTTTGGGGCGGGGGGGATGATTAATCACCTGATGGTTTAGGCATGCAATAAAACGTTACTTGTTTAACACACAAGATTGTTGTACGGCATATTCAGGAAAACTGTGGAGCTATTCAAGTTAAAACGCTCGATAACTTCTCACATAATTTTAAATCATCAGTTTTTGAAGACGGTAATAAGTATGCAATCTGTTCCTAACATATAGAGCCACAAACAATAAAGTAAGAAGAAAGGAATTCCAAGCATTCGCCCGATGCACAAATGTGCAATGAAGGCCGTATAACCAGCACGGCATTGTTACGGACAAAAGCTATCTATAAACGTTTTTTCAGCTTTTAGTGCGAACAGAGGTAGTAATTCAAATCCCGGATAAACACATTATTCGCAAGTACACAGATTTACATCTGATTAATTTAGTGACTCTTTCAGAGACTAGCGAACAAATAAAGCATTACGCGGGTAACCGGTCGGCCGAGACAATAGAGACTGTATAAATAGTCGAGGCGGACGTAAAAATGAGCGCGCGTATCACTTCTTTGTTACGGCACGGAGCCGATGCGATGCCGCGGCTTTACAATCGTCACGCTACAAAACAAGCGGATTAATTGCAGAGTATGTGAGAGTAATCCTGGGGCAGTATATTCAGAGCTCAGCCACTCAGGGGAGATACCGTGCAGGCCAGTATCATCGGATACGGGCTTTACTCGCTCATCAATGACCCTACTAATATTAATGATTGCTTCGCACACAGCCACAGTAATTGCTCTGAAAATGGAATTCCTATTTAAGGCCAAACCCAAAACACATAATTTACCGTTTATTACTTCGTTAATACGTGTTACGGCCCGGTATTAACAGTTAAACCCAATACTTAAAACGTCGCTGTGCGCATTGGTAGAGCCGTACGGCCCCGTTTCTTATCTAAAGCGACTGACTTCCGTGGCAATGTCGTTATTTCCGGCCATTCCTGCCAGTTACAGAACTGCTGCACCAGAATGCACGTCGAAAGTTTTTTGATACTGAATGCGAGAAGCCTTATGATTGAGTAACACTGTGGGATCGGAAGAACACCCACACCGCACTGTATAACAGATTAGGACAGAAGCCCTAGCTTCACCGTGAGCGGAAGGGGACGGTAAAGACCATCGTTTACAATGGGCTGTAATCGGCTGAGAAAGGATTCGGACAAACTCTTTCCACGCATTGATTGTTAATAGGTTAAATGTGCTTCGAATTAAAACCAAAGTCCTGTGGGCCTGCCTACATACGGGAGTAATGAGAACATTTTAGGAGCTGGCAGTAAGACTGTTTCAGATGAAAAATTGTGATTAATGTTCGATGTATTTCCCTTGAAGGCCACAGCACTTCTTCCAACGTTTTTCCGGTTAGTTCACGTCATCTGCTGGATGGGATTCTGGAATGTCTGCAAAATATACACGTCATGTCCTCATCACTGGACTCGATACGTTTTCTGTAGATGTGGAAGTAGGTGAAAGTGAGCATTTTTCTGTCAGTGCGAGATAAATAATAATAATCCGTTTTGCATTCCAGAGAGAAATGGTCAAAACCTTCCCAGCATATGAAATCGATTTCGACTTTTTTTGTGTAGAGTTACCTGTTTATAAGCTCTAATTTTGATTACTGTTTCGTTTCTGACGTACCCACGCTCCTCGGCAGTAAAAAATTTGAGCACAAAATCAGTTTGACTGTTTCAAAATAGGTCTGACACTCCTCAGAAAATTATTGTCTAATTTGCTTTTGGTCAGAACAGAACAATAGTAACAACAACATTCTACAAAGCTTTATCATAGTTAATTCTTCATTTAAAATTTACTCTACTCATTTTTCTGTTAAGGCAATGGCGTCAACTGTTCCGTAATTGTTTAAATGACGTTCGTCGAAAACCCCATTACGCCCTTTCTCGGTGCTTTAATCCAGTGGTTCTCAAAGCGGAAAGGAACCCACTGAGCGGTCACAATATTTTGGGTTGTTTCAGGGCGGCTGAGCCGTGTGTGACGCAAGTCCTACGTAACAAATCCAAATATCCTCCTCGCTTTGCGTTTTTACCGCTGGTTGGCGCTAACAACTGCTGAGAACTTTCGAAACAACGAATGGCATTCACTGCCGATGTGATATACTGCTTTGCTCTTAAAACCAAAATATGTTGCCTATGCTGACTCAGTTGGATCTGTAGTACTGTACGTAATACACATTTCACATTACAGTCAGACTTCAGAAACATCATGATTTATTAATGTTCTCTCTAAGCTCATTCAACAGGTAGGTTCAAATTTGTGATGCAGGCCTAATAGGCTACTGGGTGTACAGTAATGTATTTTTTAAATTTATTAAGACGTGCAAATGTGAATGATTTTTGTCAGGGATTGCCAAATGTTAATTATCATAGGTTATAATCGTAAGAATATAGAGATATATTTTTATATGGAGTTTAGTTGTTAACGATCCTTATCCTAAGAAGAAATGCAGACAACATGACCTTGAATATCTGAAATACGGAAGTATACCAACGCCTGCAAATCAGCTGCTACCTATGTGTCAAATATGTGAAATAGTCTTTTCTAATGAGTGCATGAAGCTTTCCAGAGTAAGTGAACATATGGGAATGACACATCCTGACACGGTGAACATATACGTAAGTTACTTTAAGTCCACCCGAAATAAATCTGAGAAGCGACCCACTCTCTCAAACTTTTATCTCTATGGTTTACAACACAGTACTGATAAGTTTCCTTGCAGCATACAACATTTCATTGTTAACAGCTAAGTCCGGAAACCACATACAATACGTGAGGGTCTCATACTGCCAGCTGTGAACTGTTTTACATAATTTTATGAAATTTGTTCGCAATTACGGAATCTTAACTGCATTGGGTACGAAGATGTTACCTGTTGGAGACGCAAGAAAATTTATGCCGGACCGGGAACCGAACCAGGTACAAATTTTCTTGTATCGCCAATAGATAACATCTTCATACCTAATGCAGCTAATGTCAGAAAGATTCCGTAACTGCGAATAAATTTCATAAATTTAGTACAGCTGCAAGCTCATCACCAATTTCTGTTTCTTCAGATATCGTTAATAACATGTTTTACGTCATTCACCACACGACATAATTATGACTATTCCACTGAATAACAGTTCTGCGCAAAGGTGAATAGACAAAATGGCTGACGACAGATTTTTGCATTACAACTTGAAGAGTCAACTTCACCGGGGAATGAGTATTAGCTTTTAGCATATGTGCGCTTTATGAAGGATGAAAGCTTGGATCAGGAGTTATTATTTGCAAGGCTACTAGACATATTCGCTAAACGAGAATGAATATGTGGTGTTGACAAGTATCATGTGCTATTATAATTAGACTTTCCTGCCTGCCATATAAGGTTCGTTTTAATAAATGTTCGACACTTAATCTCAAAAGCACATAGGGGCAATTTACACCTGTCTAGTGATGACAGTATACTCGTCTTCATATTTACTGTGCAAGCCTCCTTACGGAGTGTGGCGGAGGGCATTTCTGGTGCCACTACCTCCTCCTCCCGCTATTTTCCTGTTCGGGAAGGATAATTGTCGGTAGAGTTCGCATGATCTCTAATTTCTCTTATTTTTCGCGTCGTGATTATTTTGCGAGACTTATGTGGGAGGAAGTAATCTGCTTCACGACTGGCGTAGTTCGAGGCTGTACTCAAGTACAATCAGGTCTGAAACTTCCTGGCATATGTGCCGGACCAGGACTCGAACTCGGGACCTTTGCCTTTCGAGGGCAAATCTCGGTCCGGCACAGAGTTTTAATCTGCCAGGAAGTTTCATATCAGCGCACACTCAGCTGCAGAGTGAATATTTCATTCTAGAAACTATCAGGTCTATTTGAGCAATGTCCAGGCGTTGCAGTTTCTCGCCTAATGAAACTTTTCGACAGGAGTGAGATATTCTAACTGTTTCCAAGGAGGAAGCGACGCTCTCTCTCAAATTAATGCAACGAAAAACCAAATCTAAATTATTAGAGAAAATGTACACATGGATTAATAAATGCCGGATACGAAATCTTATTCATGCTGTTTTGTTTGCAGTGTTTGTGGATAAAGGCTACAATAAAGGAATATAAGGACTTTAGATAAATTTACTCCAGGATCACCTTATTTGTGGTTCTATTTTATTACATAATTCATAGATTCGCGAAATGTTACGTTTCTTGTTTCAGGACGTAGTGCAAATAAGTGAGCCATTCAACGCAATATTTCGTCAAAACACAACAGCTGGCCAAATACCTACTAAACTGGTTTAAGCTCGCTCTAATCGACGACAAATACCATTACATTCAGTGAGTTGTATTAATTGTCAGCGGCCGGGCTGCATATTATTTTTATATTTGCCCGACCCTCCTCCGTATTTCTATATTTTATTTTATTTCTTACACGAAAGAGGAAGGCTGCGTGAAATACAGAAAGCAGGAGCATGCACGGTGGTATATCTTGAGGGTCGTGCCGATGAAGGCGGGGTGCTCTTCCGCAGATCAGTCATAATTCGTAGCGTCAGGAGCACTGGCTTGGCCATAACTAATTAGACGGCAGCCAAAACAAAAGTAGAGCCGGAGGGCATTTTTTGGAGATGTGTGGCCGAGGCAGCGGCGCCAGCGGTTGCTCTGCGCTCCTTGTCTTCACTATGCACCATCTGCTGGCCGCCACACGCTGCCCAACAAGTCATGCCGCCGCCGCACTATTGTCTCACACCCTCCAGTCCTTTGTTATTAGGCAAATTTTCTTGAGAAGCGAATCTGCCACATACAGAGCTACCTCAGTCTGTTGATGAGAACGACCCCGGCATTTACCTGGACCTGTTCCAGAAAAAAGCGATCAAAACGAAAATCGGGGACACTTCAACGGCATTCTATTCCAGATACACAAGTGCGTCACCACCACTATATTTCTTTCCGGAATCAACTGTCGGTTACGACGGTTTATCTTGAAGTCAGGAACGACAAAGGCGGCTTTAAACACAGTGCTACTAAAACTACGTCTGCAGTATAAGCAGGCGTTAAACACAATACAAACTAAATTTATGAGTCTAACTCGCCGAAATGTTTTCTTTTTGTGTAAATGACAACTGAAACTCGAAAGTAAGCCGTCGAAAAAAAAAAAAAAAAAAAAAAAAAACTACTTCGGGAGCATGGATGAAATGCGATCTCACCCGAATTTCTTCGTATCCTTGACTCAACTGCAGTTACTGTTAGCGAATGGCATAGTCTTAGGATACATTTGATGTAGCTTACTTTTCTTTAGCAAATTACAAGAGCTGAGTGTTTGTGCCAATACTAGAAAAGGACACTGCTGTATTCAAAAACACCGAAAGCCCTGTTCGTAAGCAATCAGAATTTAAAAACGACCAATAACAATTAGGGGCTACGATAAACACGCTGTTATTAAAACAGCTGATCATAGTCACTACATCAATAATTCATTTTTATCTCCAAGCTAGAGCCCTCACATACCTACGTTTCAGTAAATCGATATTCCCAACTATGTAGTTTTCACATGGGACATAACATTAACACGAAGCTTTAAACAAAATTTCCCCTTGCAAAAAGCACGCAGTCTCATGTCAGGCTTTGTTCAATTCTTTAGTCATTTGGACAGTAATTTTCGAAACTATTTGCAGCAGCTTTCGAAAACTGTTTCTCGTCAGACTATACATATTCGCCAACTCTGCTTGATCTCAAATCAAAAGTGTCTACACGAAAGAGTACATGCGCTGTAATGCACTAAGCATAAAGAAATGGAAGGACCCATCAGTGTTTGACTACATAATAAGATTTCAATCACTAGAACCAGTCATAACTGTAAAATATCTCGGAATATGCGGCCACATAAAAACTGCAGTAAGAAAATCAGAAAACCTGCAGAATCGGAAGTATCCTCAGGAAATGAAATTTATTCAAAACGCCAGTGGCTTACAAACATGTTGTTCGACTGATTATTGAGTACTTTTCGTATGTTTAGGACTCTTACTGGGTACTGGTTATAGGAGGCATTAAGAAGACTGAAAGAAGGGTTTGTTTAGTCAGCGCTGGGGCACGTCAGTAAGATGTCTAGCCAATTACGTTTAGCGGGCATTACAGCACATTGCAAAGCATCCCAGATGTGCTCAATAATGTTCATGTCTGGGGACTTTGGTGGCCAGCGGAAGTGTTTAAGCTCAAACAAGGGTTCCTGGGGCTACTCTGCATAAATTCTGGACATGTGGGGTGTCACATTGTCCTGTTGGAATTGTCCGTCGGAAAGCACAATTCACATGAATGGATGCAGGTGATCAGACAGGATGCTCACCTACGTGTCACCTGTGGAAGTCGTATTTAGACGTGTCAGGAGTCCCATATCACTCCAACTGCACACGCCTCACACCATTACAGAGCTTCCACCAGCCTGAACAGTCCCCTCATGACATGTAGGGTCCATGAATTCAAGAGATTGTCTCCATACCCGTATACACATCTATCCACTCGATACATTTGAAAAAGAGACTCGTCCGACCAGGCAACATGTTTGCAGTCATCAACAGTTCAATGTCGGTGTTGACGGGCCCAGGCGAGGCGTAAAGCTTTGTGTCCTGCAGTCATCAAAGGTACACGAGTGGGCCTTCGGCTCCGAAAGCTCATATCTGTGATGTTTCGTTGAATGTTTCGTCCGCTGATACTTGTTGACGGCACAGTATTGAAATCTGCAGCAATTAACGGAAGGGTTGCACTTCTGTCAGGTCGAATGATTCTCTTCAGTCGTCGTTGTTCCTGTTCTTGGATAATCTTTTTATAGGCCACAGCGACGTCGGAGATTTGATGTTTTACCGGATTCTTGATATTCACGGTGCACTCGTGAAATGGTCGCACGGGAAAATACCTATTTTATCGCTGCCTCGGAGATGGTGTGTCCCATAGCTCGCGCGCCGACTATAACACCATGTTCAAACCCACTTAAATCTTGATAACGTGCCATTCTAGCAACAGTAACCGAGCTAACAACTGCGCCAGACACTTGTTGGCTCATATAGGCTTTGCCGACCGCAGCGTCGTACTCTGCCTGTTTACACGTCTCTGTATTTGAATATACATGCCTATACCAGTATCTTTGGCGCTTCAGTGTATGTAAATGAAGATGGAGAATGAAATAAACGTGTATTTCTCAGTATGTTCAAGAAGGCTTATCGCATAAACGGTGGGAGTACAGGCGTAACGATTTCTAGCAGAGGACCAGGCGAGGTGAGTGGTTTGTTAGCTGCGCATCGTGGCGCTTCCAAGACATATTCGCGGCGCAGCCCCGGCGCATGGGGAGGCTAGCAGAGCGGAGTGGCTTGGGGAGCCGAACTGCTCCGTGCTCCGGTATTGATGTGAGCGCTGTAGCGCCGTGACCTCAGACGCCACACAGTCACACGCCCACAGCGCGTCTGCCAAGCCTCCAGCCTCACTTCCGACGTCTCTGTGCCCCAGTTGTCTCCGTCTACATACAGTGCCGGAGTGATCACCGTACCAATACTGTCGGCTTTCTTTTTCGTTCCATTCGTATCTCTCGCCCTATTTTCATGAACCCTATGCGAGATATACAGTGGTGGCAGCATAATCACACATCTTCCCCGAACAAAGGTTCTCTAAATTCATCGCACACGATATCGCGTGTACCCGTATTTCTTCTAAAGATTCCCCTGTAAGTTCCTCGGCACGTCTGTCACACTAATCTACCGGCACATATGGATGCTCAAATTTCCCTACTGTGCTCAGAGAGTATGGATTGTAATTAATAATTAGTTAGTTGATATACTGTGTCAAATTCCACAATGTGATTTTTGCAAAAATCCTTATCAAACAATAGTCCGAATTGGGATTTTCACTCTGCAGCGGAGTGTGCGCTGATATGAAACTTTCTGGCAGATTAAAACTGTGTGCCCGACCGAGACTCGAACTCGGGACCTTTGCCTTTCGCGGGCAAGTGCTCTACCAGCTGAACTACCGAAGCACGACTCACGCCCGGTACCCACAGCTTTACTTCTGCCAGTTTGGAAGGTAGGAGACGAGGTACTGGCAGAAGTAAAGCTGTGGGTACCGGGCGTGAGTCGTGCTTCGGTAGTTCAGCTGGTAGAGCACTTGCCCGCGAAAGGCAAAGGTCCCGAGTTCGAGTCTCGGTCCGGCACACAGTTTTAATCTGCCAGAAAGTTTAATAGTCCGAATTCATTAACAACTGAACCTCCCAGCTCGTTCGTCTCGAAGTTTCCCACAACGAGAGTCGAGGTTGATGTGAACACTCTGCAGAATGACCGAATTATCCTTCACACCAGTATGAGCAAATCCAGCACCTCCTCTAAACGTAAGGCGATACTCAGCCGGTGAAACGTATTGCACACGGGAAGTCGGCGTATATAAACTGCCGATAAACTACTCTCATTCATTTCGCTTTGTTCGAATTTAATCAAGTTTCTGTTGCTAAGGCTACTTCCCATGGTAGGTCAATCTCGACTAGCAATGTGTGACCTACTTCGCAATTTGCAGTGTGTGCATCTTCATGAAAGTGAGGCTGTCGGCTTGTCTTAGGTGTAATAACACTTGATCGCACCGAACGCGATGAAGCACTGCATAGACACTGGAATCGAATTCGGGATAATATTGGTTCAAATCTGTGTGCAGCTGCCCATATTTTCCATGATTAAGAAAGTCGCTAAGATATATGAGGGGGATTGGTTCGTCCGAGAGGGCACGGACGATTTCCTTCTCCAATCCGAGCTTGTGCTCCGTCTCAAACGACTCGTTGTCGACGGTAGTTAAACCGTAATCTTCCTTTTTCGTGTGGAAGCATAGCAGTAAGTGCAGCGCCACCTGTAATTCACGTATAAAGCACATATCCACGTACATTTTCCTGCTGCAGAATTATTACTTGTTGCCCATTTTAGGCAGATGTTGTGTTGTGGTCTTCAGTCCGAGGACTGGTTTGAAGAAGCTCTCCATGCTACTCTATCCTGTACAAGGCTTTTCATCTCACAGTAACTACTACAACCTCCATAATTTTCAACCTGGTTAGTGTGTTCCTTTCTTTGTCTTCCTCTATAGTTTTTGCCCTTCACACTTCCCTCCACTATTAAATCGGTGATCCCCTGATGTCTCACTATATGTCCTGTGAACCGGTCCCTCTTTTCAGTCAACTTATGCCACAAATTTCTTCTCTCTACAGTTCTATTCCATACATCCTTACTGGTTACATGACATACCCATATAATCTTCAGCGTTCTTCTGTAGCACCACATTTCAAAAGTTTCTATCCTCTGATTGTCTGAAGTGTTTATCGTCCGTGTTTCACTTGCATACAAGGCTGCCCTCCAGACAAACACCTTCAGAACAGACTTCCTAACACTTGAACCCATATCATCATCAGTTATTTTACTACCCGAATAGCAAAACCCATCCACTACTTTAAGTGTCACGTTTTCTAATCTAATTCCCTCAGCATCGCCTGATTTAATTCTACCACACTCCACTCCCATTGTTTTGCTTTTGTTCATGTTTATTTTGTATCTTCCTTTCAAGACACTGTCCATTCAATTGCTCTTCCAAGTCATTTGCTGTCTTTGACAGGAGTAGAATGTCATCGACGTTATTTCTGTTCCCTGAACTTTAATTCGTTCTCCAAATCTTTCTTTTGTTTCCTTTACCGCTTGCTCAAGGTACAAGTTGAACAACATCGGAGATAGGTTACAGCCCTGTCTCACTCCCTTTTCAAAAACTGCTTCCCTTTTATGCCCGCCAGTCCAGAACCACAGTGCTGCTACAGTCGCAGGTTCGAATCCTGCCTCGGGCATGGATGCGTGTGATGTCCTTAGGTTAATTAGGTTCAAGTAGTTCTAAGTCTAGGGGACTGATGACCTCAGATGTTAAGCCCGTAGTGGTTAGAGCCATTTGAACCATTTTTCTTTCACGCCCCTCGACTCTTTTAACTGCCGAATGGTTTCTCTACAAGTTTCGCTCCTGTACTTTACTCCTGCTAACTTCAGAAAAACAAAGAGTGTATTCCAGTCGACACTGTCAAAAGCTTTCCCCAAATCTACAAAAGCTATAAACCTAGGTTTGCCTTTCCTTACCCGATCCTGTGAGTTAAGTCGGAGGATCAGTACTGGCTCACGTGTTGCTACATTTCTACAGAATCCAAACTGATCTTCCCTGAGATCGGCTTCTACCAGATTTCCATTTTTCCGTAAATAGTAACACTAATTATTGATGTTAGTATTTTGCAACCGTGACATGTTAGACTAATAATTCAATAATTTTCACACGTGATAGCACCTGTTTTCTTTCGAATTTGAATTATTACATTCTTCCTGAAGTCTGAAGGTACTTCACTTGGTAGGTAAGAACGGTATTATTGCTGTATATAGTCACAGTCTCGATTAAGGGGTTTGGCGGTCAGTGTGCTTGAGTACACAACGAAGTCGGGATTGCTTCGGCCCTACTTAGAACTCCATCACGTGTGAGATAGTAGTAAATTGCTCACTGGGAGATTTTTCCTTATTCTCTATGAACTTCCCATAGAACTAGAAGTAAAATTACTGAAGTGCAAACTGGAAAGAAGAGATCTAGTGAGAGGGAGTTAGAGTGGGAAAGAGGAAGAAAATCACAACAATATGCCAAAAAATTGTATAATGAAGATTTCGGCTCTACCTGCCGACATATAGCGAACAACCGTGGAAAGAAAAAGGGCAGGTTATGAGAAATACCATTCGCTACAGGGAGTTGATTAACTGGAGACTTTTATTTCCAAATATAAAACATAATTTCGTGCTGTATTCATCATCAGTATTTTCTATGGAAGCTTTGTGTGACATTATTCGGCAACATGTCTATGTAGGTTGAACTGAAATTAAGGTGCGAGGGATTTAACTGGTATTTGATAGCTTCGCTAAGTTTGTAAATGTGATTTCCACTGGTCAACTGTTGGAACAACTAAATTTGCAGCCCTTTAAAGGCGAAATGATATGTTTCGGAACAAATTAAAATCATTCTTCTTAATGACCTATCTCACTCTGCTGTCACATTACGAGCGGGAAGCGAACAGCGTGTGTCGGTATCCTTGCTCGGTGTTTACGGAACCGTTAAAAAGCGAAGAGTTGGCGCGCCGCTCTCGAGTCAGCTGTAAATTTGAGCGCCATGTTATTACGTGTTGCACGGGACGGAGCTGGAGGTGTCCTCGTGGCGGCAGGGATTATGCAGGATTGCATGGGGTGGCGAGGTCCCCGGTCGGCCAACCGGCGGCCGCGTTGCCACGTCTCAGCATTTCACACCGCTCGCTGCTCTATGGCTGCAGCTGTTCTCCGCCTGCGTAGGACGTGCGGCACCAAAATTTCCTGCTCACCTCACGGCACCGTCCTGCCGCCCTTGTTCCTGAAGTCGCATTTCTCACGATACGCGGAGTCAGCGTACGCGATTCAAACAGAGAGAATAGGCAACCTTCCCGCCGAGGCACGACGTCCACTGGTGTTCTACATCTACATACATACTCTTAAAATCCTCAGCGAAATGAATGACAGAGGGTACTTACCATCAGTACCACATGGGAAGAATTCTTACTGGTCTAATCGCGTATGGCGATCGGAAGAATTACTGCTTAAAAGCAATTAACTGAGGAATATTGTAAACTGGACGCACACGTGGTTTATAAGCAGTCTGATTTGTAGACAGACTCAAGATTCCCTAAATCCTGCCGACGATATGCTACCCGTTTTACTTACGACTAAGCCTATGTTATCATTCCATTTGATATCCCTACAGATCGTTTACATCGACGTATTTGTAACAGCCCTTTCATTGCAGCTGTGAGTTGTTACAGACACAGGATACTATTTTTATGTGTTCTGCGAAGTACAATGGAAACTCGATTAACCGTCATCTTCGGGACCGTGGTCGTGACGGTTGAGCGAATAGCCGGATAACAGAAACATTGTATTCCTCCAAAACGTAACTCAACCAATTATTTTATGTAGAGACACATATCACTCTCACAGTACTATAATAATATTTCGGAGCGAAAACAAATTAAACACGACTGTAATAGCAAATAAAACTATTTATTACATGATAAAAACATCCGTACAGTAGCTACAAAAGTTGCAAAATACGTAATGTACAGTACTGTACTGTACTATAAACTTACAGGTGAAATAGTTTATCTAGCTTGCAAATAGTCAGTCAATTTCTTCTGCCTTTTTGATGTTCGAGCTTTCACCGCGGCAATATTTCGTATTTTTCGGAGCAGTAGTGCCTGCGGCACAGCCCGCTAGATACAATGCGACAATTACAGTCTTCTCGTCACAACTGGAAACCGATCCAGTGGTGATTGTTGACTCACAAGTGAGACAAAGACAAGAAAAGGGGGAGATGTGTTAGCATGTCAACTGAAGGTCATATTTTATGTACCATTCTACGGCGGGCGGGTACATTCACTTCCCACTAAAATAGAGTAAATAAACAAAGCGAACGCGTTCACTGCACCTTAGAGCATTCTGTTATTACAGTATTATTATGCTGTTACAGCAGTGACGGTTAACAGAAACTGACGGTTAATCGAGTTTTTACTATACACGAAGTTACATTTCTGAACATAGACAGAAGTTGCCAATCTGTATACCACTATGAAATCTTTCCAAGATCGGACTGGAAAATACTGCAGGTGGCTGAAGAGCTGTGACATTACTGAGCCATTAACACGATTATTACAGAAAGGTTTTGACCAGTAAGTGTCTTTCAACACAAGATATGGAAGGAAGACTCGAGTGTAACATCCCATCGACGACGAGGTCATTAGTGACTAAAAACAGAGCCGGATAGGGAAGGACTGATAAGTATATCTGTGTCGTACTCTAATGGAACCATCTTTGCATTTTCCTCAAACGATAAAAAAACAGAAACCTACTTTGGATGACCTCGCTCGAGACTGAAATTGTCTGTCAGGTCACTATTATTAATTTCTGAAATGTTATTGGTCAAATAAGGCGAATAGAGAAGGATGCATAATACACGTCAACGGAACTTCAGGTCTCGGAATCCCAATGTTCATCAGTAGATGGGCCCTCAGCTTCGCGTCACACTGCACTGAACGGCGTTAATGAGGTTGCAGGCGACCGTTAATTCAATAAAAAGAAGTTGTAATGCAATAAAATTCCGTATGGTACAACCGCGTCGGCAACTAGCGTGCTCCTAACCTACCACAATAATCCAGCCGGGGAAAGGGGAGTTAACGGTTTAACGTGGAATCCGAAACACGCGTCGTTCCTGGCGAATCGTCATCTCACTGAGCGGTGAATGTTACGGTAAAGGCAGACTGACTGAAAATTACGTGGTCCGAGCGGGATTCGATCCCGTGAACTTTCGACTTCCACACACGCGCTTTACCACCAGACCATCATGCCCGACATTACGTAAGCGTTAAGAAACTAACGATTGCAACAGGTGCTTAACGCAATATTCAAGAAAATTCATAATGACGTTCTTCACAAAACACAATATGAATGAGTAGTAAAAGTATTCTACAAATACTCTTATACATCGTCGTTGACGAACGCAATGCACAGAAACGTTTAGAGCAGGTCTGAATCCAGTAGTGGGTGTTACATGGTTGCTGCTGCTGCTTCTGATGATGATAATCGTAATGATATCAAAACACCAATATTTGCTCGAGAAAGTATAAACATAACAGAAAGCAGAACACAGCGATCTGTTGCTTTATCCTTCGGCCGCGGTGGTCTCGCGGTTCTAGGCGCTCAGTCCGGAACCGCGCGACTGCTACGGTCGCAGGTTCGAATCCTGCCTCGGGCATGGATGTGTGTGATGTCCTTAGGTTAGTTAGGTTTAAGTAGTTCTAAGTTCTAGGGGACTGATGGCCACAGATGTTAACTCCCATAGTGTTCAGAGTCATTTGAACCATTTTTTTGCTTTATCCTTTGTGTATTGTTCACTTCCTAATGCAGAAATAATATCAAAAACCTGTTCAGGACGTCTATTTATGTTCTTACTTACATACGGCGTTTTGTTTTTTTTTTCTTTTTTGCCAAGTATTACAGAATTTAAATAATATTTCACTTTCAGATATTGGGTGTCTTTCGTAGGGCAGTAAACCCAGAATTATAATAGGTAACAGGTTAATAATAGGTAACTATAATAGGTAACGGGTTAATATTGCATACTAGCAGTTGACAGGACTGCGCTACAACTGTCAGATGTCGCCATCGCGTGTCAAAGTCAAAACATTCTTCCGGAGAATCCGTGACGTGAGGGCGCTGATAACGTCGCTGTTGAGCGCTCGTAAGCTCCAAACACACACATAGTGATGTGACGAACTGAATGCTTTCACTTGACATCCAGTGCAAATCGATTTATAGCTTTCTTCCATTAAGAAATTTTCTTGGGCGACATGATCAACTAATCTTTTTAAACAAAACAAGCGTTATTAACATTCAACCTCTTTATTCATCTTCTCTACATATTTGCAGCCCTCTGCCACTAGCGGACTCCGAACTGTACGGTGTGTGTAACGTAACTATGTCGGCGCATGATAATCAGCGTGCTGTAATCGAGTTTCGAATTCGAAGGGTTCGTCCACACAGGGAGCACCGTCTCCTTCCCCATGACAATGCCGGACCACACCCGATCGCTGCGACATCTGCAAAAATCCGACGGCTCGTGTATACTGCCATCGATCATCCTCCACACAGTCTCGACGTGGCCCCACCCGACTTTCATCTGTTACCAAAACTTAATGAACACCTTCGAGAACTTCACTTTGATTGTGATGAAGCGATGCAACCAGAGGTGTGGTTGCGTCTCCGTCAACAAAGTCAAACATCGTACACAGACGGTATCAAAAACTGGTCTCTCGTTGGGAGAAATGCGTTGATCACCAGGGTGACTGTTGAGAAATAAATATGTAAACATGAAAATTAAAGATGCAGAATGTTAATAACGTAAGTTTTATTTAAGACGTTTTAAGGGTTGTCACGTGAAACATTTCGAGGTATTACTTTTCAGCACGCCCCCGTACATTTAACACTCCTAACGATGGGCCTCCGCAGCCAATGACGCATGCATGTGCCAACACCACGACATCGGCAGCTACGATTGAAATGGGCACTTTACTATCGGCACTGGACGTTGGCGCATTGGCAGAGCGCTGGATGATCCGATGAAACCCGATACCTTCTTCTTCATCATGCCGATGGGAGGGCGCGAATCCGTCGTCTTCCAGGGTAACAGCTCCTTGACATCTGCACTGCGGGACAGAGAGAAACTGGCGGCGGCTCCATTATGCTCTGTGACGCACAGGGAGTACCGTACACTGGTGGCAGACCACGTACAACCCTTCATGAGGATCATGTTTTCCGACGGCAGTGGCATTTTTCAACAAGATAATGCGCCATGTCACAAGGCCAGGAGTTTGATGGACCGGTTCGATAAAATATTGCGCTTCAAAGGAGTGCAATATACAACCCCATCAATGTGTGAGGAGAGGTTTAAATCTGGACTAAAAAAAAAAATGGTTCAAATGGCTCTGAGCACTATGGGACTTAACATCTGTGGTCATCAGTCCCCTAGAACTTAGAACTACTTAAACCTAACTAACCTAAGGACATCACACACATCCATGCCCGAGGCAGGATTCGAACCTGCGACCGTAGCAGTCGCGCGGTTCCGGACTGCGCGCCTAGAACCGCTAGACCACAAATCTGGACTCATTTGAAATATGTACAGACTGTTGTTCCTAATGGAGTCGGGTTCAGATCTGGCGAGTTGAGGGTGCCAGGACATTGTTGGAACTCGCCACTGTGTTCTCGAACCGGTCCATCAAACTCCTGGCCTTGTGACATGGCGCATTATCTTGTTGAAAAATGCCACTGCCGTCGGAAAACATGATCCTCATGAAGGGTTGTACGTGGTCTGCCACCAGTGTACGACAGCCGGCCGAAGTGGCCGTGCGGTTAAAGGCGCTGCAGTCTGGAACCGCAAGACCGCTACGGTCGCAGGTTCGAATCCTGCCTCGGGCATGGATGTTTGTGATGTCCTTAGGTTAGTTAGGTTTAACTAGTTCTAAGTTCTAGGGGACTAATGACCTCAGAAGTTGAGTCCCATAGTGCTCGGAGCCATTTGAACCACCAGTGTACGGTACTCCTTGTGCGTCACAGAGCATAATGGAGCCGCCGCCAGTTTCTCTCTGTCCCGCAGTGCAGACGTCAAGGAGCTGTTACCCTGGAAGACGACGGATTCGCGCCCTCCCATCGGCATGATGAAGAAGAAGGTATCGGGTTTCATCGGATCATCCAACGCTCTGCCAATGCGCCAACGTCCAGTGCCGATAGTAAGGTGCCCATTTCAATCGTAGCTGCCGATGTCGTGGTGTTGGCACATGCATGCGTCATTGGCTGCGGAGGCCCATCGTTAGGAGTGTTTGGTGCACTGTGTGTTCAGACACACTTGTACTCTGACCAGCGTTAAAGTTTGATGTTAGTTCCGCCACGGTTCGCCTCCTGTCCCATTTTAACAGTCTGCCAAGCCTACGAAGTCCGACATCTGTAATGAGGGGTGGCCGCCCAGTCACACGACGTCTAGACATGGTTTCACCTTAGTTTCGCCACGTGTTGAAGACACTCACCACAGCTCTCCTCGAATGCCTGACAAGTCGTGCAGTTTCAGAAATGCTCATATCGAGCCTCCGGACCATCACGATCTGCCCCCCGTCAAACTCACCGCGTGCGTTGCCCATTCTACACACGGACAGCACGCTCACTGATACTGCATGCACGTGTGTGTCTGACTAGCAGTCATTCCTCGCCAGGTGACGTTGCTATAGCCTGGGCGGGTTTGTATCTATAGTAGGCAGGTGGTCATAATGTTCTGGCTGATCAGTGTAGGCACCCTGTGTTTGCTATTCTCCATCTGAACTAAAAGTTTCCACCACAGATATAACTAGTAAAGGAAATGTCATGTTATCCACATCCGGAAGGTTGATTTGAGGATCACATTACTTTATTAAGAATGATCCTATTACAAGTTGTACATCCTTATGTCCCTCAGACCTTTCAACTGACTTTCCCAGCAAGTTCTAGGAGGGACTGATGGTATTTTGCTCTCATTGTCACTATTATCATTTGCTTTTTATCAGTACTTGTCATAATACTACAATGACGGGAAAAAATTCGCAACATCAAATTTTTTGTGGTAAGTTCCTGAAGGACCAAACTGCTAACGTCATCGGTCCGTAGGCTTACACACTACTTCATCTAACTCAAACTAACTTACGCTAAGGACAACACACACACCCATGCCCTAGGGAGGACTCGAACCTCCGACGGGGGTAGCCGCGCGAACCGTGGCAAGGCGCCTTAAACCGCACGGCTACCCCGCACGGCCCGCAACACCAACAAGGAGTTGTGCGACATTAACGAAACATGGTAGGCTTGTTTCTACATCTGAAAAACGATATCTATTCAAATTTGGCGCCAGTCGATTTCCTTTAAATACACGCTCTAACGGTCGTGAGCGTTAGTTCCCTTTGAGAATGGATGTGGTGAGTTGATATTAGTCGAGAATGCCTTTAAAGCGACGAAGATGCCACTACCAACATCTCACTGCCTTTAAACGAGGTCGTGTAACTGGGCCACGAGAAGCTGGATGCTTCTTCTGCTGAAAGTCTTGGCAGGAATGTAGCCACTGTACGTCACTGCTGGCAGCGGTGGTCTCGAGAATGTACGGTCGTAAGAAGACCGGGCTCCAGATGGCCACGTGGCACTGCACAGAGGAAGACCATCGTGTTCTATGTATGGCCCTGGCGCATCGTACTGCATCTGCAGCAGCAATCTGAGCACCTGTTCGCACCACAGTGACACAACGAACTGTTACAAATCGGTTACTTAAAGGACGGCTACGAGCCAGAGGCCTTGTACCACGCACTCCACTGACCCAAAGCCATCGCCGCCCGCAGCTTCAGATCAGTCAAGCGGAAGCTCATTGGAGCGCAGGGTGGAAGTCCGTTGTGTTTTCTGATGAAAGCTGGCTCTGCGTCGGTGCCATTGATGGCCGTGTGTTGGTTAGGAGTAGGCCAGTTGATGGCCTGCAACCAACCTGTCTGTGTGATAGGTACAATGGACCTACTACACCTGAACTTATGGTCAGGGGTGCGATTTCGTAAGACAGCAGGAGCACTCTCGTAGTTACCCCGCGCACCCTGACTGCAAACCTGTGCGTCAATCTTGTGACTCGACCTGTTATACTGTCATTCGTGAACAGCATTCCCGGGGCCGTTTTCCAACAGGATAACGCTGGCCCACATACCCAACATGCTCTACAGAGTGTCGACATGTTGTCTTGCGCAGCTCGATCATCAGATCTGTCTCCAATCGAGCACATATGGGGGGACATCATCGAACGATAACTCCAGCGTCATCCACAACCAGCATTAACCGTCCTTGTATTGACCGTCTAAGTGCAACAGCCATGGAACTCCATCCCTCAAACTGACATCCGTCACCCGTGCAACACAATGCACGCAGCTTACACTCAACACTCTGGCAGTTACACCTGTTAAGAAACGTATGAGCATTTCAAATTTGCAATGGTTTATTTCGCGCTTTCGTTATGTATTTCCGAAATGTCATTACTCTACATTAATTATTTCCGTCAGTGTATATTTTATGAGAATTCGAAATACAAGTAGACGAGAGAGCCTCATAGTCCTAATACACTCCAGAAAAATAAACGTATAGGTAAAATATAAATATAATAAAACGAATGTACTGTTTCACTTCTAACACCCTATCCGCAGCAATATTAGGCAAACAGTCTCCCTTCGGACCTTGCCCAGAATAAAAATGTGAGATTTTTTCGTTATTGCTAACACTCATTAATGTGCTCACACTTATCTTGTACCCCTATTCTATTTCTCATAATTCGACATATTTCGTACTGGAACAGTTTTATTTCGTAAGAGATGATGTGTCATTTCGAGTCAAGAGCATTCGGAGTCATCCGCGTGCACTCCTTATCTCAAAATGGTTCAAATGGCTCTGAGCACTATGGGACTTAACTTCTGAGGTCATCAGTCCCCTAGAACTTAGAACTACTTACACCTAACTAACATAAGGACATCACACACACCCATGCCCGAGGCAGGATTCGAAACTGCGACCGTAGCGGTCGCTCGGCTCCAGACTGTAGCGCCTAGAACCGCTCGGCCACCCCGGCCGGCTTTCTTATCTCAAAAAGATCACAACAGCAGAGAGGAGATGAACTGTGGAGACTACAGAGAAACGTGAACGATACAAAAGTGGTCATACAGAAGCAGAGGAAGAGGTGGGGAGGCGCAGCTGGCACTTGAAAGCGGCGGAACTACCGGAACTGGCGTATACCGGTTTTATGAAGTGGTTGCCCGACGCTGTCATTTCTCCTGCCCCTGCTGTATTGTTTATTCGCAGACTCCAGGGGACGAGCGTAGCCAAGCACAACGGCAGTTCCGCTAACTCAGTTCTGATGCCTTTCACTGTCGTAATATTTATGGTCTCCTTCTAGGTCCCTTATTCCTGCGGCTCAAAAGCTATCAATTAAATTTTTGACGTGTGGGCTCTCTGAAAGGAGTTTCAAGGAGTAGTATGTCACATTTCACTGCGACAAATCGCCAATAAAATGTCTACCTTTCGACACTAGAAGCATTAAAATGTAACAAACGACCAGTTACACATCATCTTATATTAATCGTAGTTACATTTTTTTAGTACCTCATGTACTAACTATGGTGATGATGATGAGTCCCATACTTCTTTACAGAGCGTAGGGGAGCGACGCGGGAGACCCGCGCCGCCTTACTAGGCAAGGTCCTAGTGGAGGTGGTTTGCCATTGCCTTCCTCCGACCGTAATGTGGATGAATGATGATGATAAAGACGACACAACAACACTCAGTCATCACGAGGCAGGAAAAATCCCTGACCCCGCCGGGAATCGAACCCGGGACCCCGTGCTCGGGAAGCGAGAACGCTACCGCGAGACCAAGAGCTGGGGGGGGGGGGGGGAAACTGTCTGTTGGGTAGAAAATTTATTACTCACGACCCCAACAAAAGTTACACGAAATGGGATTTGAACTACAGGAATATTATACGGACCAAATGGTATGAACCCTCAGCCAATTGTGTAACTATAATATACTCCAATAAAAATATACTTCAAGGTGGTAAGGCAGATCGGATTTCACATTGTAGACCAGGGTTAAGAAAACAAAACAGATGCAACCAGAGCTACTCACAACACGATCTGCCTCGAACTACCGTAACAGATAAAAATACAATCTGTTTTACAGCTTATAAGGCTTAATCTTCTTAACTACAGCGTCCACTCACATTGGTGTGACCACCAACTATCTTTGACGTCAGTAGCCACTCGCAGGCGGCTGGTGGCAGCACCAGCAATGGAGGGTGTATAAAGAGTGTCGCAGGACGCAGATAACACTGCAGTCGTTAGGTTTGTTTATTAATAAATACGCCGCTACCAGTCACGATTTTTCTTTATTTTACTTTCCGCACGACGCGTTTCGAGAAATAATTCCCATTTTCAAGTGCGTTTGTTGTGTGTGTTAAGCCATTTCTTTTGATGTTGTCAGTGTGTGTGAGTCTGCTTCATTTCGTTGACTTTTACTGCAATACATAAGAAACACGCGATTTTATGCCCAACTAAAAAAATCGCATGTTTCTTTTGTATTGCAGTAAAAGTCAACGAAATGAAGCAGACTCACACACACTGACAACATCAAAAGAAATGGTTTAATACACACAAAAAACGCACTTGAAAATGAGAATTATTTCTCGAAACGCGTCGTGTGAAAAGTAAAATAGAGAAAAATCGTGTCTGGTAGCAGAAGATTTATTTATTAATAAACAAACCTATTGTTTTTACAATCGCTGGGTTTCAAAAACCATTTATAATGGATCAATCAGACTGCAGTCGTTGTAGTTCGGGAGCGAAGCGATATATTTGACGTCCAAATCAGCATGATCATTAGCTTTAGGGCCAAGTTTGTAAACCGTTCGCGTGCCTCCATGGTTAAAGCATACCGTGAAAGGCCCATATGGCGCTATTCAAAACCGGTGCCGAAGCAACTGTAGGGTACATAAATGACACCGGCGAACGACGGCTGCGGTGATGTGTACGGCGAACAGACGCGCAACTGTTGAACAACTGACCGCCCAGATGAACAAAGGGGATACCAACAGTGTCTCCTCAACGACCGTTCAGCGAACGTTACTGCGTTAGTGGTTCATGTACCCATGCTCTGCTGTTCATCGGCGACGAAGGCTGACATTCACACGCCATTGCCGCTACTGCACGTCCACTGTGTGGCGACACGTGGCTCTTTCAGATAAATCACGTTTTATGCTCCATCGGACAGATGGCCGTTCGCATGTACGACGTGAAACGCCTAAAAGCAAACACTCTACAACTGAAAGGGAGCGTTATGCGCCTGGATAATGTTTTCGTGACATTCCGTGGGTGATCTCGTCTTGTGGAGGGCACAATGTATAACACAAGTATGCATCTACCCTTGGGGACCGTGTCCACCCTTGCATGCAGTTTGTATTTCCTCGGCACTATGGCATCTACCAGCAGAGCAATGCAACGTGTCACACAGCTCGCAGTGCACGTGCGTGATTCGAAGTGCACCAGGGTAAGTTTACCGTACTCCCCTGACTATGGCCGCTGTGACCGAGAGGTTCTAGGCGCTTCAGTCCGGAACCACGGTGCCGCTACGGTCAAAAAAATGTGTGTGAAATCTTATGGGACTTAACTGCTAAGGTCATCAGTCCCTAAGCTTACGCACAACTTAACCTAAATTATCCTAAGGACAAACACACACACCCATGCCCGAGGGAGGGAGGACTCGAACCTCCGCCGGGACCAGCCGCACAGTCCATGACTGCAGCGCCCTAGACCGCTCGGGTAATCCCGCGCGGATTGCTACGGTCGCAGGTTCGAATCCTGCCTCGGACATGGATGTGTGTGATGTCCTTAGGTTAGATAGGTTTGAGTAGTTCTAAGTTCTAGGGGACTGATAACCTCAGAAGTTAAGTCCCATAGTGCTCAGAGCCATTTGAACCATTTTTTTGCATCCGGCCACGGCACTGGAGTCAGCAAGGCTCCACATCCCCGTCGGTACCTTCAGAACCTCACTGACACTCCTGCACGTCTCGCAGCGGTCAGCGATGCAAATGGAGGCCATCAGATTTTTGACAGGTGGTCACAGTAATGTGACCAGATAATATATTAAAGTATCACGGCATATCTTGACCGTTAAACACTGAAGAGCCAAAGAAACTGGTACACCTGTCTAATATCGTGTAGGCCGCCGCCGCGAGCACGCAGAAGTGCCGCAAAACGACGTGGCATGGACTCGACTAATGTCTGAAATAGTGGGGGAGGGAATTGACACCACGAGTCCTGCATGGCTGTCCAGAAGTCCGTAACAGTACGAGGTGGTGGAGATCTCTTCATATCAGAACGTTGCAGGGCATCCCAGATATGCTCAATAATGTTCAAGTCTGAGGAGTTTGTTGGCCAACGGAAGTGTTTAAATTCAGAACAGTGTTCCTGGCGCCTCTCTGTAGCAATTCTGGACGTGAAGGTTGTCGCATTGTCCTGCTGGAATTGCCCAAGTCTGTTGGAATGCACAATGGACATGAATGGATGCAGATGATCAGACAGGATGCTTACGTACGTGTCACCTGTCAGAGTCGTATCTAGACGTATCAGGGTCTCATAATACTGCAACTGCACGCGCCTTACACCATTACAGAGCCTCCATCAGCTCGAACAGTCCTCTGCTGACTTGCAGTGTCCATGGATTCATGAGGTTGTCTCTATACCCTTACACTCCGCTCGATACAATATCAAACGAGACTCGTCCGACCAGGCAACACGTTTCTAGTCATCATCAGTCCAATGTCCGTGTTGAAGGGTTCAGGCGAGGCGTAAATCTTTGTTTTGTGCCATCCTCAAGGTTACACGAGTGGGCCTTCGGCTCCGAAAGCCCATATCGATGGCGTTTTGTTGAATGGTTCGCACGCTGACATATTTTGAGGGCCCAGCATTGAAATCTGAGCAATTTGCGGAGGGGTTGCACTTCTGTCACGTTGAACTATCCTCTTCAGTCGTTGTTGGTCCTGTTCTTGCAGGATCTTTTTCCGGCCGCAACGATGTCCGGGATTTGATGTTTTACCGGATTCCTGATATTCACGGTACACTCGAGAAATAATTGTAC
The DNA here is from genome assembly GCF_021461395.2 of Schistocerca americana. Classification (NCBI taxonomy): domain Eukaryota; kingdom Metazoa; phylum Arthropoda; class Insecta; order Orthoptera; family Acrididae; genus Schistocerca; species Schistocerca americana. The sequence goes on from NC_060130.1 coordinate 292,796,786, forward strand.
GGGAAAGTCCCCAATTTATCGCTGCCCCGGCGCTGCTGTGTCCCACAGCTCATGCGCCGCCGACGACTTTAATGTCGCGCTTACCATCTTTGACGTTACTTTGGTGAAGGAATGGAGGCAGGAAGAAAGGAAGATGATGATATACCGTTTCGTCGACGACGATGCCTTAATATATGTAGCACGCGCTGACAAGAACAAGGAACGAAAACAACCACGTCCTTTCCGAAGGAACCCTTCCACATTCCCTCAAGTGGTTTAGTGAAACCACGGAAAACCTTTATCATTATAACCGTACGAGGATTATCGTATCTCCTCCCTAATGCGAGTCTAGTGTTTTAACGATTTCGCTGCATCGCTAGGTCATGGTGATGGTGTATAAAACTAGGTTCATTAATCCCCGAGGGGGCGGACGAAAAGCCTAACAAGGTATAAGAAAAAATATCAGCGGTCCTGCCACCTCTGCTGCCAGAAATGTGCTGTCACAGACAAGGAGCTTGTATGAGGCTGTGACTAAACCGGCATTTATTGTGTATGGGTAATTTATATAAACTATGCCACGTGGAGTGTTCATCGATTTACGAAAGTGATTATAGTAGAACTTCATATATAAACGAGACATGCACTATTCCTGCAAATATATATATATATATATATATATATATATATATATATATATATATATATATATACACTGCTGGCCACCGTAAATGCAACACCCTGAAGGAAGCATCCGAATCAAGTGAAATTTACACCATGGGTTTGCAGTGATGAGATATGCAACTGATTAGAATTTCAGCGCAGACGCACATCACGCGCGCCTGTGGCACCACTTCATAGCGCCATTTAAGGCTTGGCGATTTCGACGAGTGTACGTTAGGCACGTATGTTTACCTTGTGGTTGTTTCACAAGACGATCAGTTATGCCTCGTAGACAACAGCGAACATCGTTTGATCAAGGATCCGAGTTCGACAGAGGAAGGGTAGTGGCTTACCGAGATTGTGGATTATCATACAGAGAAATCGCTAGTCGTGTTGGACGAAACCAAACAACTGTAATGCGGATATGTGACCGTTGGATGCAGGAGGGTATGACGGACCGACGTGGTCGATCGCATTCACCTCGGTGCACCACTGCACGTGCTGATAGGCAAATTGTGCGCATGGCAGTGACGGATCGCTCAGTGACATCCCGAATCATAGCACAGCACATTGCGTCTGTAACGCATCATCCAGTGTCTGCGCGTACCATTCGACGCCGTTTACAGCAGAGTGGTCTGTCCGCAAGACGTCCATTGCTTCGTCTACCACTGACGCAGAACCACAGACGTCTCCGTCGCCAATGGTGTGATGACAGACGGATGTGGACGGCAGAATGAAATGACGTTGTCTTTACTGACGAGGCACGCTTCTGTCTGCAGCACCACGATGGTCGGATTCGAGTGTGGAGACACCGTGGAGAGAGGATGCTGGACAGCTGCATTATGCACCGCCACACTGGTCTTGCACCGGGTATTATGGTGTGGGGCGGTATTGGATATTACTCTCGCAAGCCTCTAGTACGCATTACCGGTACTTTAAATAGCCGGCGCTACATATCCGAGGTGCTGGAGCCAGTTGTCCTTCCTTACCTTCAGGGCTCGGCCACAGCCATATTTCAACAGGATAATGCGCGACCACACGTGGCACGCATTGTCCAAAGGTTCTTCGTCAATAACCAGATTGAATTGCTTCCCTGGCCGGCTCGCTCTCAGGATCTTTCGCCGATAGAAAACATGTGGTCCATGGTTGCTCAACGAGTGACCCAGATTACATCCCCAGCTGCCACACCAGATGATCTTTGGCAACGTGTGGAAGCTGCTTGGGCTGCTGTACCCCAGGAACACATCCAACGTCTCTTTGACTCAATGCCGAGACGTGTGGCAGCGGTGATCTCCAACAATGGCGGCTACTCTGGCTACTGATTCTGGCAGGAACCACATGTCACAGACGTCTGTAAACGTAATCATTTGATACTTGGTCAACATGTTATCTACAAAATAAATTTTGCTGTGCTACCTCTTGTCTTTCTTGGTGTTGCATTTACGGTGGCCAGCAGTGTATATCTGTGGCCATGGCCATCAATCATTTTGCGCACTAGTTCTAATCTTTCTATATCCTGCAACGATGGCCATTGCATTTGAGTATCTTCTACTATGATGGGAAAAAATATTTCCAGCTGACATGCATATTTTTTAAAAAATATTGGTAAAATAGTGGGAAACTGTAGAGTTTAGTAAGCATGAGTATACTGAGGTACGAGAAACAGCAACTTTACGGTTAGTGAAAGTTGCACAAGTTCAATCACTATTCATCGGTGTACTTAAGTGATGTGCGGTTATTCAAAGTGTATATTATACAATGAACTTCTGTTTCCCTGTTACAGAACTACAAGTACATATCTGGTATGACTGGGCAAAAAAGGAATCTTGTATCCCACAGGAAACAAGTGTGCTGAGGTGATATTTCAGGGAGATATTACTTCCGGACGAAAAAGCTAAGAAACCTATTTCTGCAGAATTCGCCAGTTTAAAAAGATACAAGTGGTGAAGGAGATTGAGCGAACTACAAATCTGGCGCCTGTTTACTGAAATGATTTTCTTTAACTCTTTATGCGTTTTATATTTTTGTATTCTTCGTTCCCTTGCTTAGTCGAGTACTGTATTTGGTTCTAATATTTTCAAATCAAAACCATACATGCAGTGAAATTAACATTTTAACGAACGTTACCCAATCTAACCCCACTGACAACTTTGCTGCTTGAAGGAGCCTAATACGATAAAGGGGGCCAACAACAAGATAATTTTGACAGATACGGAATTGTGGTCGGGGGAGCTCACGATGAGAATGCCTTGCGACTGAGCAGCCGCATACTGGCGTCTTCTCATCTCAAGGGTGCAAGAACTGTGTTCGTTCGCTGATGACACGGCACACATTCTTTAATGCAACATCGTACAGAAGGGGATCTTACCCTATAAATTATTTAAACATACTTAAATCATGTTAATGTTACATCGTTAAGCACGGCAAGTAAATACATTTTATATCCTCGACGCATAAGGCTCCAGACACTAAATGCAACCCAGGTAGAGCAAAGACAAAAGACAAAAGCTATCCTTAAGCTGAAGGTAGTTTGAGTACCGCTGTGGCTCATTAGACGTGGTATTACTGCCTACATTCTGAAAAACGGCAGATACAGCCAATTATAGGCGGATCTTCGATTTAAGGTAGAACCAGCGCTGCCAGAGGCAACAGCCATGTTACGTGTGAGGAAAAAATCATAGCACCAACCGGGTATGGAATGCGAAACCTTTGGACGAGACCTGCGTTATCATCAAACCGTACTGGCACAAATGTAAGCTGCTTCAGCGAACAGCAAAAAGCACTTCTGCAACTATTGTCAACTTTCACTGTAGAAATGTCGCGGACGTTACTGCAGCTAGCTAAAGAGCAATGTGTGTATGTTGTTGCGCTTAAGACAAAAATGGATGAGATTACGAAGTTCTTGCTCGAATAAGTAACACAGTACAAAGTACAGATGAAACCAGTCCCATGCCCACAGAATTGCGGTAAGAACTAAAAGCTCATTAAACGCCTGACTTGATAATGAGCAAACACGAGAGCAAGCTGCAATGTTCTCTCAACGTACTGAAAGCGATATTCCTTATAGATCAACGCAAACAACAAAGGAGGCCGCTTTCCTCGTAACCACTGCAGTTCCAACCTTGAAAAGCACACCGTTCAGTATCCTGTAGTAGGTTGCACAAAACGTTACTCACGGCTGTCTTCTATTTTTAGTATTTCTAGACGCAGCCACCAATGTCCAAACTAGACACTGAGAACGAAGTCAGTTACTTTCTTGCTGAAATAAATCTTCGTCTCCCTCATACTAACACCCGTGCTTTACGCTGCAACTTCTAAGTTTAGTTTCATATTCCCGGCAAGGTTTTTATGGTTTTAAGTGTTACTCTGAACTATCGTAATACATTCTTTCTGCCTTGTTTATCCCGTGTAGCAAAATCACCGTGTTCTTAATTTCTCAACTACCCTCAACAAGTTCGTTTTACTGGAAAATGCCGTTCAGACATATTTGATTCTTATTATTTGTTTTCCCGGAGTTTGGAACAAGTGTACTTGGTACGTCTAGCGTGTAACAGTCCAGACTACAAATATAAAGACCTGTTTTTGATCTGACTTTTTTTGTAGGATTTTTATTTCCGGCATTATTAGTCACTTTAATCTATGACAGTGATTTTTGTACGAGAAAACATCAGAATACGTAATGTTTGAAATTCAACGTTAAATTGTTCATACCCAACACCTGTCCCCATAACTGGTTTGGCCATCAGGTTCACGAGTTGGAGCTAGGGGAAAAGAGGCAGATTTAAATTTCAAAGTCCCCTTCAACAGCGTGTTCACTAGGAACGTAGCATTAGCAGAGATGTCTAAGGACGTGCAGAAATATCGGAAACAGCGTTGCTGAAGGGAACATCCATCATTCGCCTAAAGTACTTAAGAAAAATACGGGAAACTTCAATATTCCTGGCTGGGAAGGACTTAGAACGCTGCTCCTTCTAAACGCAAATTTGTAGCATCATTCACCTACAGTATTGCTTCCAGTTCTGCAGCATGATATGGCAAAGTCAGGAAGACCATTCATTCCGTACCATTCAGTCCCGGTAAGTCGGCCATATACTGACCGTCGACATCGACGTGACGTGATGACAATTACGATGTACAAAGGTGCATTACCTCGAAAGAAAGAAACTATACTGCTTGCGTTACTAAGGAATCATTTGTCGTTGCGTGCTTGTTTGTGGCTGTTATTCCGCTTTTAACTGTGCTCTGAACTGTTCCCGGTTTCATCAAAATCGATCAACTATCTGTCATTGGATAAGCAGATTACACCAGACGCTTTTTGTGCTCCTGTGGAAAACATGCTCGGCTACCGAGACAAAAACAAGACTCATGGTGCAAAATTGAATATTCACCAAATATGTACGCTTAGGAGGAAGGAGTGGCCAGATTGGAATATGGTTCCTCGAAGGGGCACCAGCCTTTTCGGTAGTAGCAGGGGCAACAGTCTGTATGACTGACTAATGTGCCCTTGTAACTTCAGCCAACACAGCTGCGAACGGTTGAAAGTAGGGGAAACTGCAGCTATAGAACAAGTGTAATGGAACTAGTCGAACTAATTCAGATGATGTTGAGATAAGTGGATTAGGAAACGAGACACTAAAAGAAGTAAACGAGTTTTGCTGTTTGGGAAGCAAAATAACTGGCTATGGCCAAAGTAGAGAGGATACAAAACGCAAATTGACAGCAGCAAGACCGGCACTGATTTTTGTAACATAAAATTTAAGTGTTGGGAAGTTTGTTCTGAATTTATTTCCTGATATGTAGCCTTGGACAAGAGTGGAAGGTGAACGATAAATACTTCAGACAAGATGAGAACAGAAGCTTTTGAAATATGGTCATACAGAAGAATGGTGAAAATTACATGGGTTGGTTGGTTGTTTCGTTAACTACGTGTTCCATACATCATATTCAGATAAGCGTTACCATGCGGAACGTGTCAACTCACCAAAGAATACGTATTTTTGCCGGCCGGTGTGGCCGTGCGGCTCTAGGCGATTCAGTTTGGAACCGCGTGACAGCTGTGGTCGCAGGTTCGAATCCTGCCTCGGGAATTGATGTGTGTGTTGTCATTAGGTTAGTTAGGTTTAAGTAGTTATAAGTTCTAGGGGACTGATGACCACAGATGCTAAATCCCATAGTGCTCAGAGCCATTTGAACCAATACATATTTTTAAAATTAAAAATATATTTACGTGGCTACGCTCTACGATCTGGCCATTTACAGGCTTTGTTCTGTATAAATGACTAATTTTTTCTACTTAAGAATGCTTCTATGGTAGAAAAGGGGTTCTACAGAGGAAGGAGTTCTAAAGAGGAACACCTTTAATCTACGTTTGAAAACATATCTACCTTTTGTCAGACAGTATATTTTAACCCTCTCTGTTCCACGGTTAGATTCATCAAAGGGGAATGCAGCTCATTTTTCAAATATCAATATGCACAGGAAATAACTTAAACTTTCTACATTGTTTATTATTTCTTGCTGGTCTACTACGTTAATAGGGGGCAGGATTTTTTTTGGCAGTACAAAACCAGATAAGATGTGTTTTTCCATAGTTTAATGTTAGCCCATTTGCGCAGAAATCATTCAGTAACTTTCACGAAAATATTATTCTACTTTTTCTGCTGATGCTTCTTTGTTCATTTCATTTCAAAACAACGCTTGTATAATCAACAAACAGTACTAATTCTGCTATTTGGTTCATATAAAATGGTAGATCATCCACATAAAGCAACAACAGTAGTGGACAAATGATCGAACCCTGTGACTCTCCCACTGTAATTGCTTCGCATGCAAATGATGTGTCGTCCTCCTTTGAATTACTAGAACATCGTAGAATAAAACTGACACAATCAAATGCCTTCAATAACATACAGAAGATTCCATCTGGTAATATTTTATCATTTAAATATTTTAATATGAGTTCACTTAATGCGTAAATAGCTGTCTCAGTTGAGTGACCCTTTTGAAATCCAAACTGTTATTTCACACACATGTGTCACCACAAACAGGGTAAGTTGGCAGCCGAAAGAGATGTGACAGTATTGCGCTAACTGAAGAAGCATAAGACATAAGGTGACTAAACTGATTAGATCAGGTAATTAATGAAGTGGTCCAGTATCGAATGGGGGAGAAAACAAATTAGACACTAGTTGACCAGAATTAGGGATCGGTTGATAGAGGTGTCAAGGAATATTGGAGTTGGCAATGGATGGACGTGTAGGAGATGAAAACTGTAGAGGTTCACTGCAGTAAGCTGGTTTAAACCGTTGTTGGTAGCAATAGTTACGTAGAGACGAAGAGACTTTACGTACTATAGACTGGTGTGGAGAGCTGCATCAGACAAGTCTTACGAGTGAGCACCATCACCACCACCACCAACAACAACACCAACAATAACAACACCACCATAAACAACAACAAAAGACAATTATTCTTGAACGTAGCGCCCAGCTGAGTCCACACATCTGCATTCGCCTCAGCCACTGCCCAAAACGCATCTATGTTTCGCTTTCTGTGGGACTGCACAGGAGCTCCGTCGATAATGACTACAGGAGGAGGGCAACAGTTCTGTAGCGAACCGCTCGTCCACTGCCATTGTGCTGATCAGTTTTGATGAAATTTCTCACAGCCCAAAAACAAAGCTCAAAGTCGAAAAACATTCGCGCACTAAAATGTCACAACAAATAGTTCCTTTGTCTTGCGAGTAATCTAGTTTATAATGTACAGCTCCAATACAGTATTACATTAAAATACTGGTTTATTTATGTTTCGAGACAGTATTTAGTGGTATCCATTCCATACACAACATTTTGACAGTTGATTTAATCATTTTCGTCAGGTACTGCGAAGGGTAGTCTTGCGTGTTTTCGCTGTTTGGACTATAATCGGAATTGTCCCCCAAAAATACACCATCTGTCACGTAATGACGATACATGTTCAAGACTTACTCAAAAACACGAAAAAGACAGAAAAATCAAGGTTTCATTTCATGGCACAAACTGCAAGAGTAGGTTTCTGAAAACAGCCTGTCACAGGGTTCGGCTCTAGCATCCGTTCTTTTCAATCTGTATACTGTCGACATGCCAGACACAAAATAACGTCAATTTGCGTATACGGACGACCTGACCGTCACGTACCAAAGTAAAATTTTAACGATATCGACAAAATATTGAACGCACTCCTGGTAGTACTGAACTCCTACTTCTCCAAGGTACCTACATCCAAACTCTAACAAAACGATCAGCACTACAATGCACCTCAACAACAGAGATACAAATAGAAAACTACAACTCTTTATGAATAGCCAACGCATCAGGTATGAAGATAAGCCTAAATACTTGGGAGTGGAATTAGATCGCACTCCTAACGCACAACTCTTATGTAGAAGACACAAAACAGAAACTCAGATTCCGTAATGCTATCCAGTCGAAAATATCTGGAACGACATGAGGTTGTCAAGCGGGCACATTGAGGACGTCAGAATTAGCCCTTGTCTGTAGCATGGCAGAATACTGTTCACCAGTCTGGATGACAAGTGCACACGTAGCTAAAGTGCACGTCAAACTGGAGACAATGTGGATAATGTCTGCAACACTGAGGACCACCCCATGTACCTGGCTCCCCGTCCTAGCACACATAGAGGCCGCTCAACTTCGGTGATCACAGTTCCCCACAGGATCATACAGAAAAATCCTAGACAAACCAGAACTCCCTATACTCCAAGACCTAGCACCTAAAAACAAACTTAAATCCAGGTCACCTTTATGAAAAATCGACGAAGAACTGAAAGGCTACGACTCGTAGACAGCTTGGAAAGAATTATGGGCTGTAAGTGCACAGAAGAGCCGAAACTTGGTGGACGACCCCAAAAAGAAGATCGATGGACTCAATCTCCCGAGGAAACTGTGGACATTGAACCGTTTCAGTGTTGGTAGGTGTAAGCAACTAATGAGGCCTTTCGGAGATACCTGAAAGTGAATGCGGGGAAAGTCAATCAATGGACCATTTAGATATGTGTGAAGTGCATGGCTATGATGGTGATCTAAAGGACATACACAGACTCCCTGAGTTAGCCATAATGTGGTTCAAATGGCTCTGAGCACTATGGGGCTTAAGATATGAGGTCATCAGTTCCCTAGACTTAGAACTACTTAAACCGAACTAACCTAACGACATCACACACATCCATGCCCGAGGCAGGATTCGAACCTGCGACCGTAGCAGCAGCGTGGTTCCGGACTGAAGCGCCTAGAACCGCTCGGCCACAGCGGCCGGCCATAATGTGGATCAAGAATATTTGTAACATTGTGTACTATTATAAGAAGATATGTAAAGAATATTGTAACTCCGTATAGAACTATCCGAGTATTTTAGTGAATACATTATGTGATGAATGCCTTTGTAAAAGTAGAACGAGTAAATAAATATATGTTCAAGAGTCCTCCACAAATCTTCAGTCTTTCAGAGTGCGCAACTGGGTCTACGAAAGCGCTGTCGCTCTATTATTCAGATAATTTTCATGTCATACGTTCCTTCATTTGCACGATTATTTCATGGCAGCAAGAATAGTTACGGAATACTCGAGATCGACGACGTTGACCGCTGTTTACCCTCTAGCATGTACAACTCCATCCCAGATTAGATGAGCAGTCGCTGCAGAAAAAAAAGAACATGCAAAGAGAAGATCGAAGACATATACTATACAGCCACAATATTGTCACGCCACGCATGAGGCCAAGAAACAGTTTCCTAAAGAGACCCATTTAATATTTGCACCTGAGACCAGAAGCCTAAATATATAGCAGGAGACGCAAGCCAATCCCACTTACGAATTGAAGAGGAACTTCCTGAGGGCTAAGCGCTCATACGCCCCACCTGGAGAACACTCAGTCATCTAAGATAACGAGAACACATCATCATCATCTACTCCTAGGCATACTGATGGGCGAAGCAGTGAATTTGCAAGACTGTTTCACCAAAGAACAGCGCTGCAAAAGCTGCTGGAGAGGGAAGACTTAGTGCACAATGCACACGGAAAGTGATTTAAGTAAGTTAATGGCCTAGTACAGTCAACATCCGTCCCATGAAGCCATCGTCATACTTAATGACGTTAAGCTTGTTAGGCTTAGCCACACGTGTTAGTCGTCCGCTCTCCGTGGAAGTCAGAGGGGAAGGAGCCGCTGTTAGCGTGACCTCACGAACCGTTGTACCTGTGAGCATGTGTTTGATTTCCATACTCGTCCAAGCAGTAATCAGGGCTGTCCTCGATTTATCTCTTGTCCTCTGTTTACAAACCATCTCATTTGTGCTTTGCGGGTTCACGTATTTAACGAACATGATAAAACACTGTTTATCTCATTGGATAAGCTTTGCTCCTCTGAAGGTCCTCTTGCATAGAAGTTAGGTACGAGCGTAGGCGCTTCTTTTAACACTGAATATGTTGATGAACGTCCCTTTTTAGTCCAACAAAGAGCTCTGATAAAAAAAAGATGTTCCACTCTGCAGTGCAGTGGAAAGGAACTTTCGTGACAAATTAACAGAGTGTGCTGGACCGGGACTTTCACTCCAGCCTCTGGCTTTTGCGTCTAGGGCTTCTACATCTCAGCTACAATAGCTCGACTCACACAGCGGCAAAAAGCTTCATCAGCCGCAATTTCCCTCCTGCGTGGATTTTAAAGAAGAGAAAAGAGCCAGTAGAACACTGAATGTCTGCATCGGTCCGTGACGCGTGCTCGGACCGTTGAGGTGGCAGAGCGCAGACCACAGAAGGAAGGGATCCGGAGTGGGTTCCGGTCTGGCAAACAGTTTCAATCTTATACAGAGGCTTGTTCCACCACTTGCAGAGGTTGGCTGGTTAGTTGATTTCGGAGAGGGGACCAAACAGCGAGGTCATCGGTCCCATCGCATTAGGTAAGGACGGGGAAGTACGTTGGCCGTGCCCTTTCAAAAGAACCATCCCAGCATTTTCCTGAAGCGATTTAGCGAAACCACGGAAAACCTAAATCAGGACGTCCTCCCGAAAGCGAGTCCAGTGGGCCAACCACTGCGCCATCTTGCTCGGTCCACTTGCAGTGGGTTTCTTTCCCCCAAAGCAACGAACTAGTAACGTTGACGTGGATATTTTCACGTAGAGATATAAAATTCCATAGCTCATGCTTACCGCAAAATATGTCTGAGGTGAGATAAAAGTCCAAAATGTCTGGCGAAGGTCATCAGAAAGACCCTACACCTTCGTCTTTCGCGGAAAGCACACAGAAAACTGCAGAGTGAAATTAGAGATGGACACGTGGTATCCTTAACAAATATACGCTTCATGAATTTATGTACATTTACATCGATACTCTACAAATCACACTTAAGTACCTGGCAGAGGGTTCATCGAACCATCAAATGGTTCAAATGTCTCTGAGCACTATGGGACTAAACATCTGAGGTCATCAGTTCCCTAGAACTTAGAACTACTTAAACCTAACTAACCTAAGGACATCACACACATCCACGCCCGAGGCAGGATTCGATCCTGCGACCGTAGCGGTCGCGCGGTTCCAGACTGAAGCGCCTAGAACTGCTCGGTCACAACGGCCGGCTCATCGAACCATTATCATAATTCTCTATTATTCCAATCTCGAATAGCGCGCGGAAGAAACGAACACCTATATTTTTCCGTACGGGCTCTGATTTCCCTTGTTTTTATTGTGATGATCGTTTCTCCCTATGTAGGCAGGCACCAACAAAACATTTTCGCGTCCGTAGGAGAAAGCTGGCGATTGAAATTTCGCGAGAATATTCCTTTGCGACGAAAAACGCCTTTGTTTTAATGATGTTCACCCCCAAAACGTGCTGCTCTTCTTTGAACTTTCTCGATGTACTCCGTTAATCATATCAGGCAAAGATCCCAGACCGCGCGCAACAGTTCTCCAAAAGATGACGTCAAGCGTAGTGTAGGCCGTCTGTTTAGCAGATCTGTCACATTTTCAACATTTTCTGTGAGTTCTTTCTAATTTAAATGGTTCATAATTGTAGTTCCTGGGTATTTAGTTCAATTTGCGGCCTTTAGATTTGATTGATTTGTCGTGTAACCGAAGTTTAACGGATTCCTTTTAGCATTCATGTGGATGACCTCCTCACACTTTTCATGATTAGGGTCAATTGCCAATTTTCGCACCATAAATATATTTTTTCCAAATCGTTTTGCAACTTGATTTGCTATTCTGATGACTTTACTACACGCTAAACGACAGCGTCATCTGCTAACAACCTAAGACGGCTGCTCAGATTGTCTCCTAAATCGTGTGTATAGATAAGGGACAGCAGAAGGCCTTTAACACTACCATGGGGAACGCCAGAAATCACTTCTGTTTTACTCGATGACTTTCCGTCAGTTTCTACGAAGTGTGACCTCTCTGACAGGAAGTCACGAATCCAGTCACGTAACTGAGACGATATTCCATAAGCACACAATTTCACTACAAGCCGATTGTGTGGTACAGTGTCAAAAGCCTTCTGGAAACCTTTCACTATTATTGGGACGTACGTGTCCCACGATAGACAATCAGAGAGCCAATGAGAATTTGTTGCATGTGATTGCCATGTAGCAGTGTCCCATTGGTAATATGAAGCCTGCTAATGGTTTCCACAATTCTTACAATAACAGCTTGTACCCGTAGGTTGTACTGTCTTCACATTTCATTGTTAACACTCTGCTTCGTATTGTCCGCCGAATAAGTCTGCGCCTGCACATAGGGAACGCAATGAAAAGATGTGCAAACTTCTTTCTCGGTAACGTTGTTGTAAAAGCAGTTTGTCGTTGTCTTCCTGCGACCCGTGAATGAAGTGTATGACGTAAAACTACACGAAAGGATGATAATGGAGTGCAATACAGGCAAGGTCGTGGAATTTGGAGAGTACTAGTTGAGAACTGAAGGGAAATTAGTAAACAAAGTGTGTAATTTCTCTTTGTAACAATCATTTTTAATTACAGTCCACATAATATACCGCATGCTGAAGTGGCAGCGACTAATGCGAACACAGATGAGTGGAATCATGTATTGTTGTCAATAGAGTAACGAAACCTGGTACGTGTGGTTTCCATCTCACGTACGACAACAGAAGATTAACGGTCGTCGATATAGGTGGTCCAAGAAGTTCCATGAACACTGACATTGCTCATTTGAGCTACAAATCATCGAGATTAATGTATTATTACTACTGTTATTATATTGCTTAGCGTTCGATAATGAAGTCATACACTAGTCAGCTCGAAATTTTAAGTCATTTTTTTTTATAAACAATCTTGGAAGTTTCACGTTCAAGATCTTCTACGGAAAGAGAATGCCGCATCTTCACTAGAAGAATGATCTCCAATGTCTGTGACAATGAAATGCGAAGGCTTGTTTGCTTTGCTTTGTTTCAGTCATCTCGTACTTTGTTGTTGGGAAAACTCTGTGCACTTTTACCCCAGAGTAGGGCGTCCAGACTGATCTGCGGATTCTGTTTGCAAACTTGGAGTAGCTCGTTGTTCAGATGTCTCGGAGCTCTAATCCTGCCATCCTCGTACAAGTATTCCGTCATAGGATTTGGTCTTCACAATGTTGACTCATCCAGAAGAAACTGCGACATTCCTTGCACTAGACAGAACAATGGTACCCGCTTGGATAACACATTCTGAAGCACTATAAAAAAAAGGTGTGCATTAGTCAAAAGATTTCAAGAGGCTTCCAGCAGAGCTGAAAAAAATTGTGTGATGAACCCCCAGGACACAAATCGAAGTTGAAAGGATTCCTTGTGGCACACTACCCTAGCACTGTGCAGGAGTTCATCGCAGGAATTGAAATTTTCTCTCTGCCTGGTGTTATTTCTTCTTATACTATCTCAGTTTCTTTCGCGTGTTTATTAATTCTTTTATTATTTTGTTTAATAATGTTCTAATCAGTGTTCTGTAAACTATATACAGATTCGTTCCATGTCCACGCAGCTTGGCTCGCATGGCCCCACAGTACCCGATAGATAAACACATTAATCTGAAATTGTGCCAATGAATTTTCTTTGAGATTATGTTTCAAATCTCTACACTTGCGCCGGAAACTTGCAGGAGAAGATCTCACAAAAAGTGGCACCATATTTAAAGTCTATACCCATTCCCGAGTAAGACTGAAACCCGAGACCTCTGCTTCACGGCGCACACACAATATCCCCCTGACACCATATAATTCGAGATATTCGTAAGTTATGATTTACCAAACAGTGACAGGAAAATTAATTGAATACAACGTTTACTTGGAAGACAACGTTCACGTCATCAGCAAGCGAAATGAATTATTTAAGTTAGGGGAGCATACATATGTAGTACATACCACTCTGAACTTAACAGTATCACTAACGTATATAGAACATATTTCTGATATTCATTTCCTACTGTTAGCCTGAGTTTCAACTAAGAAATTAAAACGGCGAAAAAACAGATAATGTCAAAGTGATTTTTCACATATCTGGCGGTAGTACACAAAGCAATCTGTTGTCTTGTTCTGTACGGGCGAAGCTGTGTGGTTCTGCTGCACCGCCTGCGTGCAGGAGTGCACAGCTGACATAAAAAACTGTCTGCAGAGCAAACACATCCGCCTTTTTGTTCCTAGATGGCCGCAGGAAGCGTAAGACGAAACACATTGCATCATCGCGCGAGAATGCGTCTCGGGTTGCGGCGGAAACTAGAAGAGTGATCGTCGATCCCGTCTCAGATGCCATTCAACCGAGGAGCAAAGTTCGTCTTGTAGTCGCTGTCGTAAATAATTTCTTCAGACCTAAAACCCGTACTATGCGGAAAGCTACGAAAAATTAAACTGAATGGCATCCAAATCGGCAACCTGAAAGGAAAATTCGTGAATTTGCCGTCAGAAAGCTGGCTCATTATAAAAACATTTTTTCTTCCAACGGATGTTTCAGTTCAATACTATTATTCAGAGGAGAGATGAAGAGATGACAAGTTCGCCCTTTTATGAATTCAAGTGTGGGTATATATGCGTACTAATTAAATATGGCGATATGGGCGCGAGATTTAAATGAGGAAGATATAACTGAACTGCTGTAAAATCGATGTAATTCGTCAGCAGTACAGAATCAAAAAAATCGTACAGCGAATTAAAACGGAGAGGGTTTGCTACCGTAGGTTATTTGCACAGTATGCCTGAAATCACACACATGAAAGTCACTACTGGCTGGGAGACCCTGTGTAGTACGTTCAGCCTTCTAATAAAAGAGGTTCTCTTAGTCTGAGCACGCTGGATCCTCTTCTTAGCGAAATTTGAGTCAGCGGACTGCATGTACCTCTTTAGCGTAGGTGGCTACGATGAAAGCATATTGCGTGTAAAGTTGTGATATTGATGATCATGCACGTTATCAGAGAGAGAGAGAGAGAGAGAGAGAGAGAGAGAGAGAGAGAGAGGTCACAGTATGGAACCCACCTCGGGGACACAACCGATTTATTCTTCTCGAATAGCACTAAGGAGGCCTCAGAGCTTAAAGTACCTTCCCAGAGGTCGGATACGATCATCAGTGTCATATGTCCTTACCACAGCACTAACTGTGGAGACAATTGGAACATAATTAAGGACTATGATGCAATATATCTGATAAGAAATGTAAGCCACCACATCCCCTACCTGTCTTTACTAGCGATGAAAGTTTCTACCGGCACTCGGTAGATGAAGACCGAATGTCACCGCACAAGCCTGCGTTATCGACCTTGGCTACGGTGGCGGATATTACAGACGTAAATTAAAAACTTACTTGACCAAAGATATATCATCATGAAGATCTTTCCAGTTACAGATATACGAAGTTATTAAATAAAAAACTGTGCTTCATTATTTCCATGTTAGCCATTTCCGGTATAGACTTCTTTGTTTACCAATATTAAAAGCAGCACATTCATACACACTGATTTTATGCTGACTTAGCGTTTATTGCCACAGGGGCTTCAAGAGGATTAAATTTAATGTTTTCCCTACTTCGACAATATTTCCTTGGCTAAATTAACACATGTGGTATCCAACGTATTTCTCGATCTAGATATTAATAAGCTCAGAAGATATATTATTCATTACTGTGCATTAATACACAGTTATAACAGTTTCCGTGAATTAATTCCTTGTTTTCATAGTACATACACAATAACGGCTCTGATGTCAGAGATTATATTTGAACAAGGCTGTTGTTTTCTCGCTCTAAAAGAAAAACAGGGCTCTGTAAGGCAATCAATAATTACAGATTACGCCTGCGTTGTTATTGCAAATGTATTTATACGAGGCACTAATAACGCCTTTTGTTTCAACATTTGCAATTGTAGTTCCAATAACACTTGATCCAGAAATATAAGACTAATCTAATAATGATGAATACATTGAAGATCGGCTGCATAAGACTTTCGCGAAGGAACTTGTAACACGCCTCGTAAATTATTTCGGAATCAGAACAGTACGAACTATTAGAACGTTAAATAGCTTTAGGAACACTGATTAAACTTACAACTCCAGTTGTCATGTTAAGTGTCCGAAAATGTGTCTATGACAAAATCGTATCTCGCTACAGTTATTTTAATTTTTGTACATGTTACTATAGGTAAAAGATATGGCGATACACGTTGTCATATAGTTTAAGTAAGGCTGTACTCAAAGTAACTGTTGAGGCAAAGACAATGGCGCTTAGTTCTGTTGAAGCTGTATTTCCTGGTCTTTCTTCGTCAGCAAAATTGATTCTTCACGTCTGTTATTGGAAGTACCTCTAATTTAACGTGGGCCCGAACAATGGTGTTACATGACTTTGTTTTTTCGTGTACACAAACCATTTACAGTCACGAACGTCACGTAACTGCCAGAAAGAAAATCTTAGGACCAACGGGGGCCTACCTGCGGACACACGGATTTGTAGCTATCACGCCACAAACATTCTACACTTACACATGAAAACGTATAATCACGCCAGGTGGAACGTCATATTTCTTCCTGTCATACACATTTCGGCACCACGGTGTATCTGCTACAGGACAGTAACACGAATTACGCGAAAGACGAATGAAAACTACAGCTTATCATTGTACTGAACTGGTAACGAAGTTGGTAACCAGTGAACTGACAGAGGTACGTCATCGCATAGACAATAATGACATCAGCTATGAGGCATGTAGATATGTATGCTGGAACCTGCGCATCGGAATTAATTATTTTGCAAACGTTCTAGCAAAGAATCTGACCAAAAAGTTGATCTGTAACAGAAAACAGACGTCCTCATCAGACCATCCATAAGACACAAGAGGTACTGTCTTAAGGAATTTTAAATCATGTTGCCGTAGAACGAATGACGTGGTCTATTCACATTGTAAAATTCATAATGTTTACGTAGCTAACAGGCTGCGGCAATGGTGTATTTCTCTCCCCTGTGTTTTTGTTGTTGTTGTTGTTAATAATACAGCTCCAGTCGACTACTAATACTATATGCGCCACAATTCTTCAGTGACCCGTATCAACTAAATAGAACTTCACAGTGTTTTAGATGACAATTTTCGTAACATATGGAAAGTACTAAACTGCAGGAACATGGGTATAAGACGCTCACACTATCGCGTTTCAGTCTAGACGTGATAGGATAACAACAAAATATTTCTGAAAACGGAGTACGTCTCCTTTAAAAGCGAGAAAATTGGCAACGATGCAAGCTAACTGCTGAGCTCGGAGCCAAGAAGTGCGAGGTAGAGCAGGTACGTACAAATACTATCAAACTTCGACCAGTATCACAGAAGTGACGACACGAGAATTATTGTTTCTACAATATTTATTGTTGGTGGTTGACAACACAGCCTGCTCAACAGGTACTTATGGCTCGTTACATGTTGCATTAAAAATCTTCCTTAGCTGACAATTTAAGCATTACTTTTCTAGAAGGTCACGACATTGTGTCTACATTTACGTAAAACAAAGTAGCAGCAAGTGCACAAAATAAATTGAAAGTAACATTATGACACTAACACAAACTCCACTGCGTCAGAATTTTTATTCAGAGCTATCTATGAAGAGTCGTCTAAAATGTGTTAATAGTGACATACTTGATCATCGTAGTATTCGATACAACTACAGGTTAGATAATGAAAAATGGTAACACACAATTTCACTTATTTACTTCTAAATGTCGTTGGAAAGAATGGAGAGAAATAATCTACTGCAGTCTTATTGAGGAAACCCAGTCACAAGTGTTTTAGGAAAACGCAAATCGGGTCTCAATAGAGAGACTCTATCCTCCCAAATAGAATACACCATCACTTGGTGGGGAAAAAAATGTTAACAACAGACACAGAATTAGTCAGCACGAGAGAATCAAGCGTCCACATACTACTCAGTTGCTAACTGCTGTCTGTTACATTGTTATAGCGTTGTTAATTAAGATGGATATTTTTAGTTAGTTTCAGCTGGAAAAGACGAATTGCTGTTTGACAGCAGAAGGTACATTCCAGCGGCAGGTATGTAAATCTGAAAGCACATGGGCCTAGGAGGCCGCAGGAGTACACAGACGTAATCACAAAAAAGCAATATTGTCGGAGAATCAGGAAAAATTATCTTACACAGGTTCACGATAATGGTAACGAAACCAGGTATTTTAATATTCGCGAAATGTTTTAAGTGCTGGTGTCCTCCTATGTTTTTCTCAAGCACTTGTCGCAGGCACAGTGCACTTCATAATATCCGCGGGAGTGAAGCAATGCTGCACCTGGATTCAAACTTCAAAAATTACTATCTTCCAAGCAGTCAAACTCTGATTTCCTCGGAATTAAAGCGCTGATGGGAACGGAGCGACAAACGTCAGTAGTTTTTCCGTGTGTACTCGAGTGTGGACGATTCTAACTAAATCCGTAAACAGGTCTAACTCTGACGGAACTACTGAAGTGAGTTCAAACTAGATTACAGATACCATGAACTGACAGTTTCTTTCGGCCCGCGGAAGCGCTTTCCTGAAGAGAGCACCGGAAAGCTCGCTTAGCTCCAATGTGTTGCAAAGTAGCGCAGCATCACCCTACAAAACAGCAACAAGATACACCCACAGCCCCTGCACAACCGCACTACATTCTCGACCGAGATGACAGACGGCTCAAATCCGCGTCCGACCATTATGATTTGGTTTTCCGTGATTTCCCTAAATCGCTCCTGGAAAGTACTGGTATGGTTACTTTGAAGGGCTCTGAGCACTATGGGACTTAACAGCTGGCCGGCCGAAGTGGCCGTGCGGTTAAAGGCGCTGCAGTCTGGAACCGCAAGACCGCTACGGTCGCAGGTTCGAATCCTGCCTCGGGCATGGATGTTTGTGATGTCCTTAGGTTAGTTAGGTTTAACTAGTTCTAAGTTCTAGGGGACTAATGACCTCAGCAGTTGAGTCCCATAGTGCTCAGAGCCATTTTTGAACTTAACAGCTATGGTCATCAGTCCCCTAGAACTTAGAACTACTTAAACCTAACTAACCTAAGGACATCACACAACACCCAGTCATCACGAGGCAGAGAAAATCCCTGACCCCGCCCGGAATCGAACCCGGGAACCCGGGCGTGGGAAGCGAGAACGCTACCGCACGACCACGAGCTGCGGACTGTTACTTTGAAGGGGCATGGCCGATTTCCTTCCCCACCCCTAAGGACAATAGAACGTTTTGTCCTCCATCGCCAATGATCTCGTAGTCCACGTGACGTTAGCCCTAATCATGTTTCGTTTTCTTTTTACAACCGCACTACATAGCCTCAGAAGCACGTGATAACACGAGGTCATACGATGGCTTCCCGACAGTCAGTCTTCCCATCATTTGCTAATGGAACAGGAAAAGAGGATAGGATGATGGTATGGAAAGTACGCTCCGTCACACACCTTAAGATGTAAATGTATATTTAGCTGTTTAAATGAAGGTTTTAGTGATGTTTTCCACATTATTCGTCACCCTGTTCAATAGTTATTCAGTGATAAATTTCCAACTGTTAAATTAAAACAGCCGCGCGGGATGAGCCGAGCGGTCTTAGGCGCTGCAGTCACGGACTGTGAGGCTGGTCCCGGCGGAGATTCGAGTCCTCCCTCGTGCATGGGTGTGTGTGTTTGTCATTAGGATAATTTAGGTTACGTAGTGTGTAAGCTTAGGGACTGATGACCTTAGCAGTTAAGTCCGATAAGATTTCACACACACACAAATTAAAACTTGTTTCCGTGTATGCATCACTACATATATAAATTAACTAGTTAGGAAATCACAAAGTTCGAGTGAAATCACCACTGGGTTTCATCATTTGCTAAATTAGCCGCCAAGTACTGGCTGGTTTCTTACATTCAGTCAAGGGGAAATTACGTACGAATGAGCTCTCCCCTAATTTACTATTGTTTGTTGTTCAGGCCAACTGATAAATTCACTTCTTGGGAAGTGAAATTTTGTTTGGTTTTATTGTACTTCAGGCCTCTTTAGAACAGTTCATTCAGTACTTAGCGGCCTGTCTGCTCAGAAATCATTTGCAAGGTTATTTATATTAGATTCCTGTTAGAAGACTGATATATCAAACGCGTAACTGATTGTGCAGTTGCAATGCTTCATATGCTACAAATGGCAAATGAATCTCCGAGAAGGCGCAGAATTGGATTAATGTCGAATGTACCAAATTATTATCCATAAAACACGAGTTGCTTCCTAGTTTCAGCAGACAGAATTTATGTATAGCTCCTTTAGTACAGCTAGCCTGCAGTTTATTCATCGAACGTCACAACAGATGCACGAAACTAAGTGATCGCATTCACGTTCACCATTCCGCCTAACGCAACATCCGCAAAACTTTGGCTGCGGCAATAACACAATCCAATGATTTCAAGCGCTGTAAAAGGGAAAAAATGTATACTTCTCCCTTTACGCAGTTATTCGATAAATTAGGGAAAGAAGGAGCTATGGGTCAATCTGCTTCAAAAAACAAACATTGCGCAATGTCCGCTGTTTTCAGGTGACCCCTACACCAGTCGCAAAGGGGATAACAGTGACTCACATCATTTATCACACACACTTTATACAGGCATGACTCACTCCTAACGCTACACAATCTACGGCGTTCTGTATGGGGTCAAGTGAAAACTCAAAGGTGCAATATTATATAAAGCTAAAACGTAATTATCGTGTGAAATCACTATCTACGTTGAACTACCATGCTAGTTCTTTGCGGTCAAACATAAGCGTCCTCGACTCATCTCAGCTGTTGACCCGGTGCTTAATTATAAACGTGTGAGTTCACATATTTTTAGGGTTAGCCGCTTAGACAGCTGGTATCGTGTGCATACGCTCAATGCAAGTCACAGTGCCTCTGCACAATTGCACTGCATATTCCCAACTCGTTCCGTACGAAACACCTCAACAGCATTAGTAGATACATTTTCGGCTATAAAGTAGGACTGACGACTCCATTCTTCTGCATTATTTTTTGACGACTGATCTAATCCTTCGTCATCGTGTGTTGAAGTGATGAACATCGACGTCGTCTCTGCCTGAATTCCAGTATGCCAGCGGAAGCCAGTTGATCGGCTTCGAGTCCCGATCCGGAACGCAGGATTCAATGTTGAACGTTCAACACAACTCATACTTGGATTTGTGAACAGCTAACGAGCTCTATAAATCTAAGACTAGGCAGGCAGAACAAAAAGCTTATAACAAGATGATTGACTAGTGGTAGTGAGTTGTGGTATGCCGTTACCCTTAACCAACCTCTGAACTCATCCAGGGCACTGTCAAAACCCTGAAGGAACTAGACTTTTTTCACATACATGGAAAGCATTGACAGACACTTAGCGGAAATAAAGTTCTAGGACAGAACGGGGAACGACAAACAAACTTTTGGTTCTGCGGCCTGACATTCAGCCACCAATGTAACCAGAAATATCCGTTTACTTTACGGGTAAGCTTTGACTGTACAGTATTCTGAGGCTACAGTAAATCAAATTACTTTTGCAACATTTCATTATGTTTTTCACACGATAAACAGCAATGCGGTATATTTGTTTCTGGCAATTGAAACTAGGATCTTCGAAACTCTAATAATGCTGCTTCCATTTATCGCTCCACATCGAACTGAACTCTAACTTTAAGCTACACCAGTCTCCAACGGTATCGCTTTGTCTACTTTTGTATGTGCACCGTCATTCGCTATGCATGCCACGTTCTGTATTTCCCACCACGAGTCAAATAAACTACCGATTCTAATACTACAAGCACGTAAACATATGCCACTGCCGGGAAATGTTATATTTAGCTGGCTACCTAATTACCAATGCACATAATGAATGATGCTGGCGTTCCACGCCGATACAATACGCCTACTCTCGCGGCAAGAGATATTTGAACCACTCGTCTCCCTGCGTAGTTATCAGCGAAATATGTTTCCCCCCTGAGAACATTCCCTGGCACCGTAGGTTTTTTAAAACTGGTGAACTGTTTTGCAATAATTCTGTATACAATAACGTCCAAATGTTAATAATAACCAAGAAACGAGGATGTCAAAATGCTCTCAGAAAAACGCAAAGATTAATCAGAAGTCATCCACATACAACAGTATCCAAAACACGTAATTATAAAAATTCTGAAAAATAAGAAACACATACAAAAAAGAGAGAAACTCTAAAAAAACTGTACTACTACAATAACAGTTCCTAAAGAATATGAGGATTTGGTTATTCTTACTAGGGAAATTCCCCATTGCAGACCCCCCCCCCTCCCTAGATTTAGTGGTTAGATGGCCCAGTGGATAATATTTATTTGTAAGATGACCCAGTGAACAACTGAACACAGATTAAGCACCAGAAAAGGAAGAAAGTGCACTGAACTGTGAAGAAAGACGCAAAGTAGAAACAGTGAACGGCCCAAGACCAGATGTGTAACATCGCCGTCGTTATGTGGTCACGGTGTTGGACTGCGAAGGGAAGAGCCGTATTCAAGTCTCCCCTCGTGCCCCATTTTTTTCACAAAATTATGAACTGCCCGTCCGGTTGCTGACATGTCTGTTCGAAGCATTCAAATTTGTGTCTATGTCGTGGTATAACGTCCGTTTGCCACAGCGAGGTGTATGGAAAGGACCTCCAGATGTATGTACCTCCTATTTTTTCCAAGAAAGTACCAGATGTTATGTATGACTCTTGCGATCCGTTCTGACTCTTGAATTCCTTTGCTCTAACTTTTACTTATTTTACTGCTTACTTATTGTTTTTATTTATGTGAGAGGTCTATGCGGCATCTCGCCTGCTCTCTCTATGCATCACATTTACTTGTGACGATAACATAATCTTATCACATGACTCACATTCTATAATTAATGTATAATATGACAATTACCAAGACTACAGAAGGAGAACAGAAGAACACACTCGTCAATGACTGGACGGAAAGTTCATAATTTTGTGAAAAAAATGGGGCATGAGGGAGATTTGAACACGAATCTCCCACTTCAAAGTCCAACAACGTGACCACAGAACCACGGCGCTCTGGTTCTGCTCAATGTTGCACATCCTGAGTTTGAACCGTTCACTGTTTCTATTTTGCTTCTTCTTCCACAGTTCAGCACACTTTCTTCCTGTTTTCATGCTTGATATATAACTAGCTATCAACTGGGCCATTTTACCACTAAGTCTGAGAGAGGGGGGGGGGGGGGGGGGTGATGGGGAATTTCCCTTGCTAGCAGCGTCACATGCTTTACTGCATTGGGGCATACAATATCAGGTGGTACACGGAACGTAAGAAGAAAGGAAAGAAGATCTGGGTTTATGATCTCTGAGGAAGACGAAGTCAAATAAGAGGGAACCAATCCCTGATAGGGTAATGTACAGGAAAGTAAATCAGCTACGTCTTTTACAAAGGAACCATCCCGTAATTCGCATAAATCATTTGTAGAAAACGAAGGAAAAACTAAATCACAATGGTCACATGAGTATTTGAATCTCGCTCTAGCCCACTGCAGCTCCAATGTGCTATCTACCTAGCCATCCCGCTTCTTCCATGTGGTTCAAGAGCTCTACTGAGAGTCTCAGAGAAATAGCTGTGTAGAGGTCTGGAAGAGTCATTGATTGCGGCCGAAGGATGCTTTGCCTCCTCCAAAGCTTTCCAGAAAAGACGTGCTCTATAGGAGACCTCGGCGAATATTCATGCTGTGGTTATATTAACCTGAGAGAGATTGATCTAGCAGAGCAGCTAGTCAGCTGCGAACCGGCTTTATCGTCCGCGAAGAGGATGTCTGGACCAACTGTACCTTCTACAAATCAAACAGATTGATGTACCTCAAATCCGTGCAGTAGAGCTCTGACCAGCAACGAGAATGTGAAGGTATGTAGGACTATCAAGAATTTATTTTCCAAGTCTCACCATCACAGATATGGTCTCTTTCCACGAAATGTTCTTCTACTGCGCAATCGTTCTTAAAACAAAATGAGTAGTCTCGTTATTCTGATAAATGCAGTATACATACTGGAAGAAATTCTTCAAAAATTAAAAATATAACTTAAGTTTCACCCCAAAAACGCATGTACATAAAGTCCAGGAACACTTTCAATTGTTTATTGCACAAGAACCAAACATTGTACAGATGTCATACATATGTCAGTTTGAAGAGAAACTCTGAAAGTTTTTTTTTTCCACGTATACCGCCACAACGTTGTTTGGTAATTTGCCGATAGTTGGCGCTAGTCGCAAACATGTCGAGTTTAAGTGCGGTGCGAGCTTTCTGTGTGTTGGAGTTCGACAAAAACAAGTGTGCTACAGCCATTCAATGGATTTTTAGAACCAAATAAGGGAAGAAGCCACCAATAAGGAACGCCATTTAGCACTGGCACAACAAATTCGTTACGACGGGTTACTTGTGGCCGGCAAAGAGAAGCGGACGTCCCAGTGTGAGTGAAGTGAATGTGGAGTGCGTAGGTGAGACATTCATAAGGAGTCCAAAGAAATCGGTGCGTCGTGCATCCCGTGAACTCGAAATGGCTCGAATGACAGAGTGGAAAGTCCTGCGACAGAAGCTGTGAATGAAACTATTAAAATTGGAGCTGCCACAGTCAACGATGCCATGCTGTGACGGATATGGCAAGAATTTGATTATCGTATTGACGTCTGCCGGGTCACTCATGGTTCGCATATAGAATGTTTGAAAAAAAAATCAGAATTTCTCTTCAAAATGCAATATGTATGACATCTTTACAATGTTTTGTTCTTGTGCAATAAATAATTAAAAGTGTTCCCGGACTTTATGTACGCCCTGTATAAATGGAGCCTCTGATACAATTATAGTTATAAACGCACTCTGAAATTACGCTATTAAATGGCCTATACAGCGGCACATGGAAGCAACTAACACTATACCAAATCGACAGAACTCCGATGTGAATTATGGTAGGTTGTCATAAAACTAAAGATAGGTATCAGCACACTCGTAGTGAAGAATACTGAAAGGATTAAATCGACAGTTATTGTAAATACCTCATATCTAAACATAAGGGTCGCTGGTTGATTGTTGGTTGTTGAAGGTCTCGGCATTTTTGTATATTCACCAATTATGCACTCGATATATTCACAACATCTGAAGCGTAACAGCACAACCAAGCACACAGTCAAAACGGAAGGAAAGGTAACAATTATTTGGTGTGTCTAGGCAAATACTTCCATTGTGGTTTACGTGGTCTTGGGCATATCATAACTATCGACGGTATAAACGTACCATAAAAACAAAAAAAAAGATATGATACAATGAAACCTTTCTCCCAACAAATGAAGATAAAAAAATAAATAGAATGACAAATAATATTGAAATTTTGAGTGTTGTCCTTACAGTTACAAATGAAGCTTAAGGCGTGGACTATTGCTGGTAAATCCACATGCCTCAACAGCAAACAGGCGTGGGCTACAATGATTAACATCCACGAGCCTGTAAGTACGGCTGAAAGCCATTGTAAATGTACAGACAATTCTAATAACATACGCTAATGCATTTCTGGCAATCATTTTCACATACAGAAGTTTTGAATGGAAGTTGAGGACTTTTATAACACAACAATAAATAGAGGAAGAACTCTTCAGTTCTGTGAATCGTTATGAATCGACGTCGAGGAACCGAATTACAAATGTGAAAAAGTATGTAGACACTTGTCTGGTACAGTAAAGCGTTACAATACGCAAGAAGGCATCACTCTTCACACATGGGAAAACGGTTTTAGTAAATGAAACATATAGCAAAGAACACAGTGCCTTCTTTTAACGTTGCTTCCCAATTACTGAAAAACATCTTCGGAGACATTAGGAACCTGCAACACCCTCTTTACAGTAAATTGGGACGAATTGTTTGCTGTTACATACCGACTACTTAAACAATCATCTGATAGACCAGCGGATGCACCTTGAAATCGAAGCCTTTTGCTTAAGAACAATCTATAGTTTTTCACTGCCAGTTAATTTTAACCCCCCCCCCCCCCCAAAAAAAAAAAAATAACATACCAAAAGTTGCCTTTATAGTAATGCTGTCCTGTATTCTAACCTCCAGTAAAATATACTAAGAAAATACGAAGTCAACATTTCTCTGATGCAAAGATATTATGTGCCTACAACAGTTTCCATAAATGTTTGTATTCAGTTTTTAATCGTCCTACATATCACCCTGTCAGTAACCTATAATGAAAAGAAGACCAAGAACCATCCACGTTGATTATATTACGTATTCAGAACAGAACCGTTACAGTTGTCGAACTAACAGCTTCACGTTCTATGTATACATCTACATCCGTACTCTGCAGACCACTGCGAAGTGCATGTGACTGGGTACGACCCATGGTGCCAGTTATCGGTCTCTTTCCCGTTCCATTCACGTACGGAGCGCGGGAAGAATTACTGTTTAAATGCCTCTGTGCGAGCTATAATTAATGTAATCTTTTCCTCACAATCACTATGAACGCAATGTGTAGGGGGTTGTTGTAAATTAGTAGGACCATCATTTAAAATCTGCTCTTGAGACTTCGTAAGCAGGCTTTCTCGAGATAGTTTACATATATCTTCAAGAGTCTGACAGTTCGGTTCTCTCACCCTCTCTGTGAGACTCTTCCTCGGGTTAAACAAACGTTCACGACCATTCGCTCGCGCATCTCTGTATACGTTCAGTATCCCTTGTTAGCCGTATTTGATACGGATTCTAGATATCTGAGCAATATTCAAGGGTGGGTCGCACGAGCGATTTGTAAGCAATCTCATCTCCTTTATAGACTGATAGCATTTACCTAGTACTCTACCAGTAACCCGAAGTCTGCTACCTGCTTTATCCACGACGACCCTATGAGACTGTTCCGTTTCATGTCCCTACAAAGTGTTACACCCACGTATTTTTATGATATATACATTTAATTGTATATATATATATATATATATATATATATATATATATATATATATATAATTTTACGTCTTACTTTTATTTTGATGATGAGCTGGCTGCTCTCAGTTCTGATTAAAATTTTTTGAAATATTGCCACTCTACAGAAAGATCAGAAGTTAGAGGAATTTTTTAATGGGCGTAAAGACGATTGATTCCAACAATATCGCACTTTTAAAGTGAAAAAGGTGATCATTTGTGTGCTACTTGCGCTAATCATCGTGTTTCCACCCACAACGTCTGATGTACAATGTCGGAATGGTTAACGGTGTGCGGAATGTAAAAGAGACTACGCATATTTTCGATCGTCGAGTGGATGTATTTGTTTTCGTTTACGATTCCGTGCAACATAAAACGTTACAAAGTCAAGCATCAGTAATTTAGAGACCATACAATATTTGCACGCAACTAACACAAGATGGAAATGATTTGTCTTCCTACAAAGCGCGATATATTACGGTTCTTCGATAGGCCCATTTCAAAAACTGAATCCTCTATCTATTATCTGTACTCAGTGTAGCGCACCACCATTCCAACAAACCATTTCAGCACAGGAAACTACCGATATCTCATCACCATAATCAGAAATATGTAAAATACATCCAATGAAACGTGAACAGCCGCGAGAAGCTTGAAAGCGGTAGCGTAATATTGTAATGGTACTTGAATTACGTAACCATTACGGTACCTCACCTGAACCTCTCGATACCAGCTATATTCTACTGTGTTGCTGTGATGTAGTTAACATATTTCTGAGACAACACTCAGATTTGATTTCATTAATGTAGAGGTACTTTGATACATCGATATGTTTATGTTGCAACGATATTATTCTTATGTGTATTCTTTCTTTCGTCACTACGATCTTTGACGTACTTGTAACTCTGATTTTTGGGCGCGTAAGCGGTTATTAGTTAGTTTGTTAGAGAGTTAGAGACTGAAAAGTCAAGTCTTGGACGTCATGTTGAAAAGACGCGTATTGTAGTCAGCTTATAAAATGTGAACTTAAACAGTGAGGAAGATGTTTTCAAGTATGTTTTGCATTGTGAAGTGATGTTTTGTGTGTTACGTGATATTGCAGCAAAAGTAATTAAAAAGAAGTGTAACTTAAATTCGGAGTTGGCTTGGCTCTGAGCACTATGGGACTTAACATCTATGGTCATTAGTCCGCTAGAACTTAGAACTACTTAAACCTAACTAACCTAAGGACATAACACAATACTAAATTCGGAGTGCTGATTACTTTTTTACATCACAATTGTCCTGCAAAAGTGTAATCTTCAGGAATGGTTTGTGAAGTACATCTATAAAACTTTTGAATATAGCAGAATAAAACCTAGGCCTTTTTGCATCCGAGCTTGGAATCATCACCACCTGGATTTTCGACGATTGAGCCACGATTTTACGAGACCAGCGTGGGAAACACGAAAAGATGAGTGCCCAGTTTATTCATTAATACATGAAATGACTTTATTAACTGTGCTCTAATGACAACTGCCACATAATAACTTTGTTGTTGCCCGCAAATGCAGTATTTAGCAGCGTGAGCAATACCACAATCATTATTAAATTTTTACCTTTGTTGTGGTAGGGTTGTTAGAATATCCAGTGGCTGGTTTCTGTTCTTACTTTCATTAAGTAATTGTCTTGTAATACAATCATGGCTTCATTACAGCTATTTTTGACAAAATAAGGGGAATAGAAATACTTGAGGTATACTTCAAACATTAACTGTCGCCTTGTCAAGTAACGTTTCCAGCGTACGGTTTGCATCTGTATGGAACGTAGAAATGAAAAGCCCGAACGGCAGTGAATACCTGCGGGGGCGGCGGGGGAGTGATTTGGGAGGCGCAGGATGATTTGAACGGCGGGAGCACGTGCGCCCGCCGCCGGCCCCTTTGCCCACTTCCGGAATTGAGGGGAAGAGCCACGGTGTTGCCAGTTGTCGCACACGTGTCCCGTAATTCTATATCATTACATCTCAAGGACGCTATCGGCCTGTTGGCGTCGACCCCAAAGGTACAACCAGTTCCACGCGGCTTTGTTTTTGGTCCGAAAAACTCTTCCTCCAGCGTAGCACATCTTCGCTGTCGTTTGTGGTAAGCTATCAGCCCGCGCCGCGACCGCGAATCTGCGTGGCCCTGCTTTCCGGACAAAGGCGCTGCCTCGGTGGTTGTAGGTTCATATTCTACAAGAAAATAGTACAAAAAAAGACACATCCACGCGGGCTCTTAGACAGATCAAACAGCTTCATAACATTGGAAAACCACAATTCCAAATGGCTGCTGGTCTGTTTTTCTGGTGCAAAAGGAGGTCTGACTACGAATCGAGATAGGATAGCCCAACTAAGATGACTCCACCGTAGTGTGAGTTGCTATACGTAATGGGAGATCTTGGTGATGTTTACAGCAGAATCAAAATCACGTAGCAGTACCTGCAAATAATTTTTAACGACTCACATATAATATAAAAAAAACAAAGAGTCAAGCGGTCCTTGGCTTTAATCCTCGATGCGCGAAAGACCCTTAGTTTAGGTCTGACGCTTAAAGACAGGGATGTTTTACCCGTTTTCATTCAAAAGTTCTCCTTTCTTCCACGAGTGCTAGTCTTGCAAGCTTCGCAGGAGAACTTCTGTCAAGCTTGGAATGTAGGAAACGAAGTATTGGCGAAAGTGAAGCTGTGAGTATGGGTTGTGAGTCGTGCTTGGGTAGTTCAGCCGGTAGAGCACTTGTTCAAAAAAAAAAAAATGTTCTAATGTGTGTGAAATCTTATGGGACTTAACTGCTACGGTCATCAGTCCCTACGCTTACACACTACTTAACCTAAATTATCCCGAGGACAAACACACACGCCGCCCGCTGGTGGCCGAGCGGTTCTAGGCGCTTCAGTCTGGAATCGCGCGACCGCTAAGGTCGCAGGTTCGAATCCTGCCTCGGGCATGGATGTGTGTGATGTCCTTAGGTTAGTTAGCTTTAAGTAGTTCTAAGTTCTAGGGGACTGATGACCTGAGATGTTAAGTCCCATAGTGCTCAGAGCCATTTGAACCAAACACACACATCCATGCCCGAGGGAGGACTCGAACCTCCGCCGGGACCAGCCGCACAGTCCATGACTGCAGCGCCTAGACCGCTCGGCTAAGAGAGCACTTGTTCGCAAAAGGCAAAGGTCCCGAGTTCGAGTTTCGGTCCAGCACACAGATTTAATCTTTCACGAAGCTTCAAATGCACGTTAGTGGAGTTCACGAAATGTAAACACATTATACATGAATACTACTGGATAAATGAACCACAAATGGAGTGAAGCGATGTCATACAAATAAATGGACTAACAATGTGTAGAGATATGACATGAAAGCACAAGAAAGACTCAGCTATAGATAAGGCAAAGACATAATTTACTGGCACTGGGAACTGCAGTTTTTCTCGAAAAGATATTATGGGCAAAACACGGCTCACACCTGAATATTGCTCTAGTGTACGGGACCCATACTGGGTTGGAGAAATGGGGAGCACATAGCGTACATACAATGATTGACGATGTAAATGGTCATACCCTAGAGAGTTTAATAGAAGTGCTTAAAAATCTTAACTGGCAGACACTCGAAGAAAGACGACGTAATCTCGCGAGGAACTACTTCGAAAACGTCAGGGTCACTCTATCGGGCCAAAAACTACGAATATCATTCACCTAGCCCCTACGTATCAATCTCTTAAATATTGTGTAAATACAATTTGAGGCAAATAAGATCTCGTGAAGAGGTGTAAAAGCAATAATCCGTTAACAGAATGGAAAGAAACATCAATACGTGGTACATCAAAACGTATCCTCTGTCATATACCTCGCACTGATTCGTAAGGTGTAAATGAACATATGTTATTAAACTGGGAAAGCCTTTTAGAGATCATAGAGATCATCTCTGGCCATTATGCTAACAAACGTTTATATAACGGTAACACTGTCGGCTAATTATTGATTGGCGACTCCATAGTGTCCTGTGCACTACGACCAGATAATGGGTATACTTGGAAGGAGAGACAGGCTTGGTCGTATATTTTTGTTTATTATCGCAAAATCGATTTTCGGTCACTTAGTGACCATCTTCAGTGCTGTAATATATAACTCAGTCTATGTGATCGCCGTAAGCTTATTGACACCAGTGATTACTAATTTAAGTTATATATTACAGCACTGAAGATGGTCACTAAGTGACCGAAAATCGATTTTGCGATAATAAACAAAAATATACGACCAAGGCTGTCTCTCCTTCCAAGTATACTGTCGGCTAAGTTAATAAAAGTATTGATACTATAAGTTATCTGCATTTCCATCTCCTGGTTGTTGTTTTGGTCCAGCTGCTACATTCCTAATCATTTCTCACAATAAACTTTTTTAGCCCAGTAAAATTTTTCTGTTTTGGAAGGAAGCTTGGGTTTAACGTCACGTCGACGTCGAAGTCATTAGCGACAGAGCACGAGCTCGGATGGTGTCTAGGATGGGGAAAGAAATCGGGCGTGCCCTTTCAAACGAACCATCCCTGCATTTGTCTGGAACGATTTGGGGAAATCACGGAAAACCTCAACCTGGATAGCTGGGCGCGGGTTTGAACCGTCGTCCTCCCAAATGTGAGTCCAGTGTGGTAACCGCTGCGCCACCTCGCTCGGTCACCTCTGCTTTCAAGAGAACAAACAGTATTAGTAGAAAAACGAAATCAAGTGTGAACGAAAGCTCGACGACATCAATCTGGAGAGTGAACACACAGATAGCATGGGCATCAAATCCAGCCCACACTTCATTGTTCTAAAAGTTTTGTGTTACTATAAATGTTTCGCTGCTTCGTGTACTACCTGAAGGCCAACATCCGACGTAGGGAAAACATCCCAAAGAAGTGTCACTTCCACACAACGACATCTTCCAAAACGTGTAACATTCAACGACAACAAAAACGAAAATTTTAATATTATAATGCTTTTGCGGCTGTAAAACTAAAAAAGTATGAAAAATGACTGACAACTAAATAGAGTTCATTTCACTGACATAAGTATTTGGAAACCAGTTGCATTTTTATGGATCTTAGATATGTTGAATAATACTGTAATAGTCCCTCCTCTGCCGGCCGAAGTGGCCGTGCGGTTAAAGGCGCTGCAGTCTGGAACCGCAAGACCGCTACGGTCGCAGGTTCGAATCCTGCCTCGGGCATGGATGTTTGTGATGTCCTTAGGTTAGTTAGGTTTAACTAGTTCCAAGTTCTAGGGGACTAATGACCTCAGAAGTTGAGTCCCATAGTGCTCAGAGCCAACCAGTCCCTCCTCTTATCGTATGCCACTAGGAAAACTCGGGGCAAGACTAATGTCGAAATGCTTTCAAATCGTAAGCATTGTAGCTGAAATTGTCGCTCAAAGTTTCATCCTAGGCTCATAGCGCTCAGGTAAATATTGGGTGATAAATTCTCAAAACAAAGCTAATTCCTCCCAGGTAAATGTTACGCGATAATTTTCAACATAATCACCTCCACAATATGTGATACATACATGACAATATGCCATAAACAGATGTGAATGAATTTTTTGAAAACGCTTTTTTACTTGTCCATGACATGTGAACTGGTGGCAAAAGGGATGTAATTTGCACTACAGGACACAAAAAGAAATACAAAAACCTAAACATTTCGTTTCACACTCTGAACATGCTTAGCAGTAGAGGCGACAACAGTTGAAGACTAATGAGGCAAAATAATCATTGCCCCACTGCATTTCGACCACATCCACATCATTGCAATTTTTTAAAGCGTCTGGATAGAAATCATGTGTATGAAAATGGTATGATCGAAACACATGCCCAAAACGTAAAAATTGCAGCTTCTCTTAGTCAACACAGCTGTTTTGTTTACGGCTTGTAGTGGCTGTGTGGGGTGGAGATTCGGGCACAGCGGTTGATACTCTGAGAACGGACAATGCCGCTTCGCGAGGGCAGAACTGAAGACAATGGCTGCCCCAAGATAATATTCCCGCATCGGCAGGACACCGTCCAAGTTACAATCGCCCCCATTATCCGCAGCAGACCGAGTTACTAGCTTGTGTTTCAAGAAACCGTACACGGAGTCAGCCATTGTAATGAACAAAGCCTGGCCTTACAATAGCCCCTACTATCAGATACGCTGGCTTATTCGTGCGTCAGAGTCCGATGAACCCCAATTTCGCTACAGTGCTAATCACTTTAAGGTTATCAGGAACTTCATAATATTCTGATAGCAATAAAAAAATGTCACTACTATAATGCTAAATATCCTACAAAAAAAGGAAAGAAACGACGAAATCCCTTTTCATTCATCAGTATCTTCATTCGTATTTTGGAGAGTAACTCTCATGTGATATCAAATCCGTAATATGCGGCACATAATAATGGTTCCCTGATATAGCGTTGGAGAGTAACTCTCATGTGATAACAAATCCGTAATATGCGGCACATAATAATGGTTCCCTGATATAGCGGTGCGAAATGGTCCAGTCTCCGCCAATGTGGTAGCACTTTGTCAGAGTTGTATTTAAAAATACAATTAAAACGTTTTCCTTGGGATGCCACGGTAGTACCCAGTGGGAGGGCGAAGGCGAGTTGA
This sequence comes from Schistocerca americana, assembly GCF_021461395.2. Lineage (NCBI taxonomy): Eukaryota > Metazoa > Arthropoda > Insecta > Orthoptera > Acrididae > Schistocerca > Schistocerca americana. Next base: position 292,830,514 of record NC_060130.1, read on the forward strand.
CTAAGGGAGCGAACAGCATTATAAATGTCTACCCATTGTCAAATAAATAACCACGTTTCTCTATTAGCCTGCGGACGTGCACACACTGTTGATTACAGTTTCACGCAGGTTCAAATCACAATACGTAAAGAACTGTATTTCACAAAGCATTAATGAATCCGAAACGGACCCAGAATGTGCTATGACGACATTACTTAGTATTATTAACGCATTATTATAATTTAAGTCAACATCTCATATCTTGCTTTCTCGTATGCCTTCCTGGTATATTAGGAGCTGCTACATTACAGCTGATGAGGTGTTCACATGTGTAAGGCTCAATTACTCTGTCACTTAGGTATCAGATTAACAATCCAAAAATCTGTAGTTCGAAACGAAGTCCGTGAGAAGCGAGTGTCACCTGCAAAAAAGTCTATGTGTGTAAAAGAAAAGTAAATCAAGCATCGTTGAGGTTCACATTCCAAGCTCTTTGTATAACAAAAATTCCAAATAGATTCCTGATTTGAATTCCACGTTAAACTGTAGTCGCCTCGAGCTGGCGAAATGCCAAAGACGAGGAAAACCCGTACCGCCATCAATGGGACCCTGACTACTTACGCAAAAGTCCACATTCGGTTTGATGATTGTAGTGATTATTATTCCTATTCTCGTGATGTATAAATAGTTTAAATTGAAAAACGTTTTGGGGAATAACTGATTTACCAAACAGCACAGTTACATAAGTACCACGTGTATATTACCTTCTTAACTCAATCCCCAATTAATGCAGAACGTATGCCACACCCGTTAATCAGTAATTACACAATTCGTATAAAGTGCTTGGTTCAAATCGAATAATCGGCAGTGTTCTTTAGCAGTTTACGCAACATTACTTTTGCAACTCCTCTGTGAGACATTAAAGGCAGACATTAAAAACCATCGTAGTGGTTTCCGATGCTGGGTAGAATTTACACGCATTCGAGAGTTCCAATTTCTTCACAATCAGCTATTAGGTTAGCTATTTCCCTTCTTGTGCAAACAATTGACGTTACACCAAAATATTTAAATGTTATTTGAAGAAATATAACTACAATGGATGCCACTTGGTAACAAATAGGTCGTCGCAACTCCGTAATCTCTGTCTATGACTAGGTTTCCACTATACTGTTATACATGTAGCAACTTCCTGTATTACTTTATATTATTTTTTGAGAAACTGTTTTACGAGGTTTTCATTGCGTGCCATCGATGTATGGTACAGTAAAAAGCACCGTTTTCCATACTTCCGAGCATCTTAACAAAGCAAGAGAGTTTCTACTTTTTGTCAGTTGTGAAGCCTGCAAATATGTCAACATATATTGAAAAAGAAACATAGTAACTTAATCGATTTCGTTTTTCGTAATTGGTGTCGTGTTTTGTTCTTTTGAGAGTAAGAGATCTATCTACGTCCATAACTTTAAACTGTCACGTGTTGAAGTATCAGAGACACGGAGAGCAAAAGCCGACACGTAGTGCATATATGGTGGGAGATCTCGGAAATGTCTGTACGGATAGTCAGGAACAATTTAGTAGACATGTCAGTCACGCCTAACGTATTTCATTACGCAGAATAGGAGAAACAAAGAGAACCGCCTGGGCCGTCGGCCAGTTGGCGTACCTGGTTCGTGTCGGCATGTTGGTAGGAGTAGTGCGTAAAACTGGCGTCGTCGGCGGCGGAGAAAATGGAGGCGGTGGCGTCGACGAGTCCGGGGGCTTTGATGTCGGCGGCGATGAGGTCTGCGTGGCTGGGAACGCGCTTCAGCTGCGACAAGCCGTCGTCGCCTTCGACGAGGCCGTCGGGCGCCCGCGGGCCGAGACGCGCGAACGCAGCCTCGCTGTCCACGCCCGAAGGCCTATCCACCAGCACCGGCTGCTGGCGGTGCGTCAGCGATAAGTGGCGGTGCATCACGACGAGCGCAAAAACCGACCACCGAGTTTCTACCGATACGGGTCGAGGACGGGCACGCCGCGGCCAAACCTACATTTTGGAGCGCCAGCAACAGGTCGGCGCGAGCCGGCTATACTCGCTCCACCACGCCTGCCACAGCTACTGCCTGGAAAGAACGGTTAGCTTCGGACACAGCTCCCCTCCACAACAGAGCGTAAACTCTTTTTTTTCCTTGCCCTTTTTCCAAAGCAGTGAAAGAGGAGAGGGACCAGCTCACCGTTGAGGGCCCCAGATAAACACCGGTGGTGGGGGAAGGGGCGTGCACGATGGAGGGGGCCCACAGCCGCCAAACGTTCTCTCCCGCAGCATTCACCCGATATTCTGCCGCACGCACCCTAGCGGCCACCCCGCGAGGCTGCTGTCTAGTACTACACTCGCTACTAGAAATCAGACGACGACTGCGCGAAGACGACAACAACGCGCTCCGCCGTCTTCTACTGACCTCGATATTACGTTGTATTCGGTTCGATAGTGAATACCCAGTTTCTTAAATTTCTACTTGTCCACGAAACCTAGTCGAAATGGATATTTCGAGAACGTTGTACACCCAAAACTAAAGTCGTCGGGAAAACACTCCTTCCTTGCGAAAAGAGTAATGCCATTTATCTGGCGTAAGATGTATTGTTGGTGAAGAAAAAGTAATTTATATTTGTAAAGCAAATATCTAGAATATCGCATCTCGCTAGCATAAAATTTATTAGTTCTAAGATTTAACCAATGAATCTAGTTTGTTATCTCAATATAAAGTAACTTGCTGACGATAGGTCTTCCCGGAAATACTGCACATTTTCATGGCTGCAGAGAAAAGTTCCGAAGTATTTTTTCGACTTCAAGTTATCAAAAATCCTCCCAATGTATCTTTGCACAAATAAGCTGTTTGGCCTCGGAAATCGAAGGATAGAGAGAGCAAGACGAAGAAGAAAAGCTCTAACAACTCGTTGTTCTCGTAGATGTGAAACATACAAATAATAGAAGCGCACCACTACGCCATACCCTTAACATTATTCGTACTTAATTTCATTTCAAGTACATAGTTAATGATGGATATGCAGGTAAAATTTTCGTTTTGCAATTAATTTCATTTAAACGTTCAGTTCAATATAATCCGCTTATTATTACTGTGCTCGTTAACCGACACTTCTACTATTCCACTTCACCTTAAACACTAGAGATAATGCTACTGAGATGAACCGGAACGAAAAAACAGCTTAAAATATAAAGTGTTACTACAGAAAAACCGGCCACGTCCTTTAATCTACTGTAATCGCGAATGTACCTCGCAAATGCTACATGTGTAACTCCAGGAAGATACTCAGTAACCCACTATCAACCACATTATGATTTCCGTTTTATGCCATCCCTGGTGTCAGAAGGGTTCTCCAACATTTGGACGGATGGACATTACTCTTAATGAAGCACTAAGAGTGTAGCTGTCTGCTGAGGCCAGCCACACTGAATGGGTAACGGAGCAACGCACAGAGAGAAGTGCCTTGCGCTGAATTATTTTCGGAGTTTCCTGTAGGTAAACGAATGCTTGAGCACACAGAGCATTGTGCGCGCAGGCTTCAGTAACGTGCGAATCCACCCTACGATGCGTGTAATTTGACTGTTATTAAGAATTTTCGCTCCTCTGCTAAGCTTTTGGGCATATGTACGTTCTTCTGGAATCTCAGTACTACTGCTAAGTCACATGCTAGTTTGTGCATTACTTTTCGATTTTTGGGTTGTTTACCTACCCATTACGATATTCTGCACATTGGTGAAATACGAAGAGATACAGGCTAAAATCATTACAGCTGTTCGAGATCAACTGATGCAGATACTACTTATATCTTTTTCACATATTTATCCTCTTTACACTTTGACTATCATTGGGACATGTGTGTCGTACAGTAGGTTATCAGGGTTTCATAAGAGGACTACGCTAAAACTACAAATCAAACAAAAATATGACACGTATCTGTGGATAAAGGATCTCTCCCTGTTTCGACTCGTAATACGCACCGTGGCACAGTTGCACTACAGGGCTGGCATGTTACGATACAGTGCTAGAATTATTTAGTGCATCACATACTACAATCCAATACTTTTAATATTATCGTTCAATAAATTGGCTTGATTTCCCACTGTTTCTATAGGATGGAAACATACACAATAATTTGTATCAATTTTACTTTATTCTCTCGATTTAATTCTGTAAAATAAGTTGTTATTTATATTTTAACAAAATGTTCAAATGTGTGCGAAATCTAACTGCTAAGGTCATCAGTCCCTAAGCTTACACACTACTTAACCTAAATTACCCTAAGGACAAACACACGCACACCCATGCCCGAGGGAGGACTCGAACCTCCTCCGGGACCAGCCGCACAGTCCATGACTGCAGCCCCTTAGATCGCTCGGCATATTTTATAACACTTTCTCAAGGGACCGGGCGGAAGCGATTAGGTCATCTGAGCTATTTTTTCGTTATAAACTATGAGTGTTAATCTTGGAAGAAACACCGGGTATTAATTTCACGACGTAACGTTGATAGTTTTTAGCGTTTGTGCATACACTGTTAACTCATCTGCATCTTCTGTTGCCATTAAATGCTCTTAATCACAGCTTATCTTCGTGTAGACATTGAGAGAATTAACTCACTTCATGAAACGACATACGCGGAAGGTTCTCCAACAGTTCCTGTCTATTCCGTGGCTTCTTTTTGCGACAGCATTTCCCATAAAATTCCAAGTGTCCGCAATTGGACTGAGATCCGAGTTATTTCCAGGCCATTCTAACGTTTGAACTCCATTTTGGCCAAGGAATGTTTTCACCTGACATGTAGAAATGTATAACAACTATGTTGGAACCTAATCTATTTCATACTTGATACAAACATCGATCACAGGAATTACCTCCAAAACTTTGTAACAAAGAGCAGAATCGTGATGGAAAATGCAACTGGAAACATCTCCGAAGTGGTCTCTTAGTTTGGGCATAAGCCTCCTTTCAAGGATGCTGGAGTATACATGCGCATTGACTGCACCATATATGAAGTCCAGAAGACCTACTCCGTGCATTCCTAGACCATCTGCCCTGCTGGGTATTTGACTGTTTGTATTATACATTATGGCAAATATTATTCTGCGGCGCACGAACACTTCGCCATCGGACCCGTGCAGATTAAATTTAGACTCATCTGAAAAGATTACTTAGTTACTCATGTCTGGCGTCCGCGTCATTTGTGATTTTGCCCATTTTAGCCGCTGATGTCGAATTGTTTTTGCCGGCCAAAGTGGCCGAGCGGTTCTAGGCGCTTCAGTCCGGAACCGAGCGGCTGCTACGGTCGCAGGTTCGAATCCTGCCTCGGGCATGGATGTGTATGATGTCCTTAGGTTAGTTAGGTTTAAGTAGTTCTAAGTCTAGGGAACCGATGACCTCAGATGTTAAGTCCCATAGTGCTTAGAGCCATTTGAACCATTTCGAATTGTTTTTGTTTTAACGGCTTCTTGCTAGTTCGACGGGCAGCCAGTCCAGCTTCCAGCAAGCTGTTTCTAACAGTTCTACTGGTTACCGAGGCGTCGCAAATTTCTTCCCAGTCTCGCTTTAGTTCAGTGGATGTCGGGTTACGATCCATGAGAGAAAGCTTTTCACTATCCAGCCTTGTTTGACAGTAGACACCCTTTTTCTACCTCTTCGTTTCTACCAGTATTTTTCCACTGACTTGCCCATCTTCCCACTTCAATATGTCAACAGACGATGACTGTATGAGCACTGCTTAGTTTCAGACGAAAACAATGGCAACAAGGAGTTGGATATATTGGACAAAATGTGACAGGAAGTGAAACAACAACGGGAAGAATACGTAACCGACAATTTAACGACAATGGACCGACATAACCTGAAGCAAACACCCAACCAAAGGCAAAATTGTGACGTAATAACGGGTGATACAATAAATAATTCCACCGATGCATGTAGACCAGTGGTTCGCAGCGTGAGGGTAATGAAATTTTCTAAGGGGTAAAAACTAAACGATTCCATTCTGTTTCACTCACGAAACTACATTATTTTCAAAAGATCATGACTATTATCACGACTTTATAAGATCTAATACTGATTATAGAAGTTATCAATAATTACTTTTTCTGAATTAACAGTATTAATGCGGTGGAGGTTCGTCAAAACCCACTACACACATCTGTTGTGCTTTGCCCCGTACATCACGGATGATAAAAGTCAGATATAAACGTAACAAATGCTAAGTATTTCACGAAAATGTCTTCTCCAAGTTGTAGATGGTAACTGCAGTAATCGAAAATTGCTTCGTTACTCGCTTCGAGACAGTTAAATGAATTAATTGTCAGAAAGACACAGGGCTACTATAGTGCTGTGCACAGTATTATTATTATTATTATTACTAGTATTTGTGGCTGTGGGCAGACGCAAGGTATTAACAGTCTGAAGTCTTCCAGTTTCTGCCAGTTCACAAGTAAGGAGTGCAGCAACCAAGAGATTTACGAACAGTAAGTATCGTGATTTTAAGTGGGGTTGCAGTGTGCAGGTCAAGCAAGTGCCGCAAAGGAGAGGAGTAATGCGGGGGAAGCATGTTTTGTAGGAAGTGTGTACCCTCACTGTGGATAGATAGTACTCATATCTGAAAGCACACACACACAAACCCACTCACACACACTAAATATCATTCGTCTTTCATCATTTAAAAAATAAAAGTGTTCCAAGAAAAGTCTATCACTCTTCAGTTTACTTAGGCGATGAGGTTGGCGATAATGTGGTGGAGGGGGCGGGGCGAAGGGCTGATTGCATTCAGGAGTAATGGTCGAACAAAGGTTGGGAACCATTGATGTACACAAACCATCCGCTCCGTATTGTAGCATCGAATTAGTTCGCAAATGCAGACACAGTCCCAATGAACAGATTTGCGAAACGGACTGCTGTCGCAACTTCCTAGCCAATACGAATCAGTGAACTTCACGAACGTAATGACGATTGCCGTACCACAAACGGTGCCCATATTTAGCACCTGTAATGTGAGTTAAAAACTTGTAGATATGCTCTACACACTTATGTTTATGTGTTTTCTACATGTCTTGTAGTTTCTGCGCAGTGGTCTTCTCAAAACCTGAAAGTACTTTATCTATATTTGTCCCATCCCTCCTCGCACAGGAAAACGAAACGGCGGTAAATATTTTTTTTTTACATTGTTACTTATGACTAAGACATCAGTTACAATAAAAATACATTAATGTCTTTAACTCCGAAAAAAATTAGTAGTGAAAGGGTACACGATACACGATCAAGTGAAAGACATTTCACGGCAGCGCTTTTGTAGGTCCGCTCCACTGCAATCGCGGGACAAAAGCAAATAGTCAATAGTGTTTGTACAACGAACAACGAGACTAAAGCTAAAGCACAAGCCTCTCGATGTTTGCGGTCAAGTGGGGCCTCAGTAATTTCCTATTACACTCAGGCGCGTGCATGCTCTTTCTGTCGCGCTGTAACGTAAGCTTGTGAGTAAGTTGGTGGTAATCTCTGTGTTACCTTCTTTCGTGTTTTAAGTAACTGTATCTGACGCCGTTTGCGGAAACTTCTCCAGCATTTAGCGAAAACCACTCCCACACTAGTACGTGCAGACAGAACATTAACCGAATCTAGTACCTGTACCAAGACGCTTCTCAATAAAGTGAGCTTTATGAATCGGTACATGATTTGCTCTGTTTTCTTCGAAAATAGTTTACTGCCTCTTCGAGGTTGTAGTCTTCATATGTCGTTAATCCCAAGTTGTAGATTCCTATCCATAAGTTCGTACACAGACTTGAATAGCAGCACTGCATAAGCCTCCCAAAAGTTCCGTGAATTAACTACGGTCAGTTTACTGTTTGTGGCATCTGTAGCTACCGATCAGAATACATCGTCATTAAATCCATGAAGAGTGGATTAATACTTAGAATGCGAGGAAATAAAAATATCGTATACCAGGTCATGGAACTTCAGGATTTTCCTGAGTTTTCTACCTACTGGCGTTGATAACCAAACTTCCAGTGTAAGAAATTACGTTATACATACTAAAATTATATTTAGTAATGCTCGCAAAGTGCTGAAAATATGTTTTCGCCGATATGTCTAATATGCACAAGTTATACACTGATGAATAAGCACTCACTTATTACTCCAATGCGAAACAACTGCTTTCTAAAACAAAAATTTGTTTTACACAAACGTCATGTTTTTGCTTAAGATGTAAAGGGAGAGGGGCAACAATTACGAGATGAAGGATTCCATAAGCTTTATTTGACAAAAATGATATGTATTTCCAGCGACAATGTAATATTATTGTTTTGCCCGTGTAAGATTTAAATTAAGGCCGCTTTCGTTTTCCACATTTTATTCATACGTCTACTGCTGTTTTCTTTTTTAATTAGTTTTATTTTTATCGTTTAATATGGGAGAGAGAGAGAGAGAGATGCGCATTGTCACAGAATACTCCATAACATGGAGAGAACAGATTTAAAGAAAACAAAACATTAATAAAATACAGACTTTTGGAATGAGAGAATAAGAAATGTAAAGTCTATAATAATATTAAAATACTATAATAATAAACATACACTGTCAGAATTTATTTCTTTTTAAAGTCTTAATAATGAGGGAGAAATGCGAAATGTATCGACCAGGACCTATTAATCAAATAACCTTAGCATTCGCATGAATTCTAGAAAAACTACGGAGAACCCAAATCAGGATGGTGAGTGAGATGATCATGCCTCTTTCAATGTTCTATAAAATTTCAGGAAACTGCCAAGTGTTTACCATTTGCTACCACGATAACTTTACATGGGTTGTTGAGTTTAAGCCGGCTGGGGTGACCGAGCGGTTCTAGGCGCTACAGTCTGGTACCGCGCGACCGCTACGGTCGCAGGTTCGAATCCTGCCTCGGGCATGGATGTGTAAGATGTCCTTAGGTTAGTTAGATTTAAGTACTTGTAAGTTCTAGGAGACTGATGACCTTAGAAGTTAAGTCCCATAGCGCTCAGAGCCTATTGAACCTATTGTTAAGTTTACACGTGATGATCGTCAGAACTATAATATCGTAAAACAAGTTATAGACATGCAGCAATGTTCTCGAAATTTTATGGACTGGCGAAAATGGCGGCAGAGTTTTAAAGGTCTGTTACCCCTTTCGCACTTCCTAATGCATTTTTAGCTCTTAAAACTGTTACGATTCGTGCAGACGAAACTGAAGATTCCAATGAATTACATCACCACGACTTATCACGTGAACCCTTAGTATTTCTGCAGGAAGCAGAAGAAGTCTGATGGGAGGAATGGTTTAAAGGTAAGTATGAAACTGTGCAGCTTGTCACTTACCGCCTTTAACTCCAGTAGGAGTCTACGGAAATGCTTGCTGGAGAGTGATGCACATTGTTTTGAACTGCTGTTAAGGGTGTGGTCACAACATAAAACATTGTTCCTCTGTTTGTGTACACTGAATGTATGCTGTTGTACTTTCAAAACACTCCATATTAACAACCACAGACGTGTTAACCATTTCACAGCATGCTAGAGGTTGTCAGAGAACGAGTGGGAATTTGCTGCATGATACTCCTATGTGTCAGTGTAAGTAAAGCCCGCTAATGGATCGCAGAATTCTTATAATTACAGCTTGCACCAGTAGGTTGTGCTATTTTCAAGTTGCATAATTGACCCTTTAATCCGCTAAGCTTCGTATTGTCCCATCGAATTAGTCTGCACCTGCAGATATGCAACCCAGTGAATGTGTGTGAAACGTGGGCTATTGTCGAGCCTTCCTTTACAGCTCGTATTAATGAACTGGATGCACGTATTGACGTTCGTCGCGCCGAAAGCGATGCCCATATTGAGCATCTAAAACGTGAGTTGCCGGCCATTGCGGCCGTGCGGTTCTAGGCGCTTCAGTCTAAAACCGCACGACCGCAACGGTCGCAGGTTCGAGTCCTGCCTCGGCATGGATGTGTGTGATGTTCAAAATGGTTCAAATGGCTCTGAGAACAATGCGACTTAACTTCTGAGGTCATCAGTCGCCTAGAACCTAGAACTAATTAAACCTAACTAACCTAAGGACATCACACACATCCATGCCCGAGGCAGGATTCGAACCTGCGACCGCAGTGGTCGCTCGGTTCCAGACTGGAGCCCCTAGAACCGCACGGCCACTCCGGCCGGCGTGTGTGATGACCGTAGGTTAGTTAGGTTTAAGTAGTTCTAAGTTTTAGGGGACTGATGACCTCAGATGTTAAGTCCCATAGTGCTCAGACCCATTTGAACCATTTAAAACGTGAGTTATAAACTTCGAGATATGCTCTATCCACTGATCAATGATGTAACGAAACGACGGGTAATATGTTTTTTTCATACTGTTATTATTAATTAAAATAACCCCACATTAATGACTTTCAATCCAAAAAATGGAGGTAGTGAAAGGGTTAAGCGGGTAGGCACAATGAGACATCAATTTAAGAATTCTCAACTCATTAAACACCCTGTCAGTCGAAATAGTTTCGGGACAGGATTAGTAAGAAATAGAGAAACGTCAAGACGGTGGTTTTTAGTGCTTTGGTGTTCTACATAATCTCCTCTCACTTGAGTACAATGCACTGAAGGTTTATACAACAATGTGAAATCGTCATAAAAGTCCTCCTTTGGGGTGTCGTCCAACATGCGCGTCACATTGAACGTCGGTTACGTCGTCAAAACTTAGATCCTCCATGTGAATTTCTGCACTTCATCGTTTTTGAGGTAGGCTCGACTTGATAACGACAAGTCCTGTCAGCCGTGATGATTTTTACCAGAAAAGTATGGTGTACGTTTTGCATTTCAATGAAGTCGCGACCGGCGTCCGCGCGTCTTTGTTTTAGTGCGGGAGTAAAGGTGTTCGCGTTTCTCTTCTTCAAAAATTCTGAAGAATGTCTGGAACATTTGATCTGATCAAATTCAGATCTGTTGGTTCAAATGGTTCTGAGCACTATGCGACTTAATTTCTGAGGTCATCAGTGGCCTAGAACTTAGAACTAATTAAACCTAACTAACCTAAGGACATCACACACATCCATGCCCGAGGCAGGATTCGAACCTGCGACCGTAGCGGGCGCTCAGTTCCAGACTGTAGCGCCTAGAACCACGCGGTCAGATCTGTTGTTTGCAGTTGTTAGTTCAAGCTACCTCCGAAGTTACTGCGCTGACAGAATCAGTGTCGCAACTTTCTGGACGCACTGAGTAGAGGCGTACACTACCTTCGTGTAAGAACAACAGCTATGTAATGGACAGCTTGTTTTTGGACTAAACACATAATTTTCTACTTGTATTACGTTGCCCCAATCCATTATCCGAGACGACATCAAGGAATGGAAGAATTAGAGCAAAGTTCTCGCTCGGTCCCAGAAATCTTTCGGTTCACTATCGTGTCAGCATTATAAGAAAGCTGAATGTTATAGTGAGCAGGATTGTGTCTAAAAATCTTAATGAAACATCATTTATTGCAGTTAAAAGTACGCCTATTAGTTGAGAACCACAAGTTTCCCCATCCCACAACATAATTTGCAATATTGTTTAGTTGCAAAGAATTTGTCGGAATTATCGTATAGTTTAGTAACCACCAACATATATCGGAATTTGCTCGAGTGCTATCACGATCAGTAAGTGGTTTCAGATGAGAGCGCGGGGGAATGGTGGCGGCGTCGTGGTGGAGCGGAGCAGTACCTGGCAGCCGTGAATGGGTCCAGGCGGGCAGGCTTTGTGGCAGGGGCTGCGGCAGCTGCAGCTTTTTTTATTGCATCCAGGAAGGGAGCAGGTACACTCGCCGGCGCCTGGATCAAGTCCGCTGCTCGCAGCTGGCACGCGCACCAGATAGCCGCCCCACGATAAACACCGCAACAAAATTCTACACTCTGCATTTCACGTCCCCGCTGGCTCCAAATTTTAATCGTTTCTCGTCACATCCGAGACACATTAGCGCCTCACTGTTTTTCTTACCAAACACTATTCGCTTGTACTTTTCTTTTACTCGAGGTACACTACGAGAGAAGCGAGGTTTAAATGGCTCGCCACACTGTTCATTTATATTTTCCGTAATTTTATCTGAATTATCTCAGTCTCAGACTTTCCTCTAACTGGTCGTATGTAAAGTACACAAGCGGCAAGACACAGTCAAAACCTTCGCTGCGCAGTGCCGATGGTACTATTACCGACGACTGTGCCGCTAAAGCGGAGTTATTAAACGCAGTTTTCCGAAATTCCTTCACCAGGGAAGACGAATGGAATATTCCAGAATTTGAAACACGAACAGCTGCTAGCATGAGTTTCTTAGAAATAGATACCTTAGGGGTTGCGAAGCAACTCAAATCGCTTGATACGGGCAAGTCTTCAGGTCCAGATTGTATACCGATTAGGTTCCTTTCAGATTACGCTGATATAATAGCTCCCTACTTAGCAATCATATACAACCGCTCGCTCACCGATAGATCTGTACCTACAGATTGGAAAATTGCGCAGGTCGCACCAGTGTTTAAGAAGGGTAGTAGGAGTAATCCATCAAACTACAGACCTATATCATTGACCTCGGTTTGTAGTAGCGTTTTGGAGCATATACTATATTCAAACATTATGAATCACCTCGAAGGGGACGATCTATTGATACGTAATCAGCATGGTTTCAGAAAACATCGTTCTTGTGCAACGCAGCTAGCTCTTTATTCACACGAAGTAATGGCCGCTATCGACAGGGGATCTCAAGTTGATTCCGTATTTCTAGATTTCCGGAAAGCTTTTTACACCGTTCCTCACAAGCGACTTCTAATCAAGCTGCGGGCCTATGGGGTATCGTCTCAGTTGTGCGACTTGATTCGTGATTTCCTGTCAGGAAGGTCGCAGTTCGTAGTAATAGACGGCAAATCATCGAGTAAAACTGAAGTGATATCAGGTGTTCCTCAGGGAAGCGTCCTGGGACCTCTGCTGTTCCTGATCTATATAAATGACCTGGGTGACAATCTGAGCAGTTCTCTTAGGTTGTTCGCAGATGATGCTGTAATTTACCGTCTAGTAAGGTCATCCGAAGACCAGTATCAGTTGCAAAGCGATTCAGAAAAGATTGCTGTATGGTGTGGCAGTTGACGCTAAATAACGAAAAGTGTGAGGTCATCCACATGAGTTCCAAAAGAAATCCGTTGGAATTCGATTACTGAATAAATAGTACAATTCTCAAGGCTGTCAATTCAACTAAGTACCTGGGTGCTAAAGTTACGAACAACTTCAGTTGGAAAGACCACATAGATAATATTGTGGGGAAGGCGAGCCAAAGGTTGCGTTTCAATGGCAGGACACTTAGAAGATGCAACAAGTCCACTAAAGAGACAGCTTACACTACACTCGTTCGTCCTCTGTTAGAATACTGCTGCGCGGTGTGGGATCCTTACCAGGTGGGATTGACGGAGGACATCGAAAGGGTGCAAAAAAGGGCAGCTCGTTTTGTATTATCACGTAATAGGGGAGAGAGTGTGGCAGATATGATACGCGAGATGGGATGGAAGTCATTAAAGCAAAGACGTTTTTCGTCGCGGCGAGATCTATTTACGAAATTTCAGTCACCAACTCTCTCTTCCCAATGCGAAAATATTTTGTTGAGCCCAACCTACATAGGTAGGAATGATCATCAAAATAAAATAAGAGAAATCAGAGTTCGAACAGAAAGGTTTAGGTGTTTGTTTTTCCCGCGTGCTGTTCGGGAGTGGAATGATAGAGAGATAGTATGATTGTGGTTCGATGAACCCTCTGCCAAGCACTTAAATGTGAGTTGCAGAGTAATCATGTAGATGTAGATGTAGCTATTGCCAGGTGTCTAATGGTGTGATGGAATTGTCGACAGGACGTTAAACCTTGGCCAAAATACACACTGACGCAAATGAAAAGTTTTACACAATAAACACCTTGACCCAACGCAATAAAATGACACTCCTGTACTTACGAGGGCGTGCTAGAAAGTAATGCCTCCGAATTTTTTTATTCTGTTCTCAGTATCGGTTTTACACGTCATGCATATTTTTCGGTTGACTTTCCTGCTTCGCTGACGCAAGTTGCAACCGTCTGCCGCTAGAGGGTTCCGAATTGTAGCATGTAACATGGCGGTGTGTAACGGAATTATGTCTGTGTGTGAGAAACAGCTTGCTGTAATCGAGCTTCTAACCGCTGAAAACTTCGTCCATGAGAATGCCACACCACAGAAGGACGCTGCGACATCTGCAACAATCTGAAGCCTTGGGTTCACTGCCATCGATCATTCTCCATTAAGTCCCCACTTGGGCCCCTTCGATTTTCATCTGTTTCCAAACCTTAAAGAACACCTTCGAGGACTTCGCTTTGATAGTGATCAAGCGGTGCAAACAGAGGCGAGATTGTGACTCAGTCAAGGAACTGAAATATTCTCTCTCTCTCTCTCTCTCTCTCTCTCTTTCGGTTTCTTAAGACACAGTTACGCTTTGCAGTGTGTCGAACACACATACAGCAGGGAACGCAGAGAAATCCTCTGTCTCAAGCACACTGAATGAAAGCCACTTTCAGGCGAGCACATGTTTTCGCCCATTACACCTTGGAAAGCAAACTTGGTTAAGTTTATGAAGACACTATTGGCCATTATTTCCACTATTATCTTGTGTGCCATAATATCAGGTGAAATACTGGGATTGTCAGCTATTGATGTACAAGACGACGGATTCTTATAGCATCCGCTGAACGATGTACGATGGCGCACTTAATAGTAATGCCTCCGAATTTTTTATCCAGTTCTTAATATCGATGATGATTATACCGACATCAGTGATGTGCCTCGTTGGGTTGTTCGTACTCTTAATGAAGGAAACGGTGGTGCTAACGTCGACGGGTGTGACGGTGTTATGAGTGGAGTTCCGTGTACGGTAACCAACGAGACTCATCGGAATCGGACTGATCAACTCATAAGAGAAAATAATCAGATAACACAGCCACAGCTCTCAGGTAAGTGTAGCATACCACAAGAGCGTTTAGAGGTCATCACTGCAGAGCTGCGGTACAGAAAACTGTGCGTACGGTGGATGCCTCGAATGCAACTGACATGGAACAGCAGATCAGGCATCAGTCAACAATTTCTTTTGCGTTTTTAGCGTAAGGATAATGTGTTCCTTAACAACACCGTGACAGGGTATAAAAGCTGTGTTCACCATCCTGACCCCGAAAACATGAGACCATCAGTGACGTACTGCTATAAAGGATCACCGACCCCCAAAAAGTTCAAGACCGTGCCATCAGCAGGCAAAATCATGCTGTGATGTTCAAGGTGTGGTATATTCTGAATTCCTACCTAAAGATAGTAACACAAAATCGGTATGGTACTGCGAGACCCTCAGAAACTGAAAGCACTCTCTCCTTCAGCATGACAAAGCTAGAGCAGACACAAGCGCTGCGACGATTATAACAATCCGACGCCATGCGTTCACTGTCATCAATCATCCTATACATTCCCGACTTTACTCCACCCGATCTTCATCTGTTTCCAAAAGTTAAAGAACACCTTCTAGGACTTCACCTCGATGCAAGCAGAGATGAGGTTGTGGCTCCGTTAATAAACTCCAACGTTCTACAGTGATGGTATCAACAAACTGGTCTCTGGTTAGGAGAAATCTGCTCGTCGCCATTTTGAAAACGTTGAGTAATAAATAAGTAGACATGAAAAATACAGATGTAGAATGTTAATGGTGCTTGTTTTATTTAAAAAGCTCTACTAGTTTTCTGGTAAATAATTCGAAGGCATTATTTTTCAGCACGCCCTCGTACGTTCCTCGAACGTAGGTGGAAATCATAGCATAACAGGCGTACAGGACGTGATTATCGTCATGTTTCAGACTTGGGAGCATCATACGGAGACATCGCACAAGCAGTTGACTATTTCCGCTGTTATACGTTCATTATTAAATTTTTATGGCACTGGAGGCATTATTTTTTGGCATACCCTAGTAAAGCCACATATTGCCAAATTATCATTGATGTCAACCCAAATTCGGTTGGAATTCCTAGATTATGTTAATAATTTTAAACACTTTCTTCATTCCTCGATTTATGACTTTAATTGTTAAGGTGACGAGGATCGTTCTTCCGTCTGTATTTATTCGTGTCAGTTACGTCTTGTGCAGCTACGAAAAGCGTATAATTGTTAATTTCAAACAAGAATTAATATTAAAATTGAACAAATGATAAATTATACAGCATAGACTATAATATATCAAATTTTCAGCACAAACTATTATGTATAATCGCAGCTTCCTTTCTACACTGCGCATTTACATATTCTTATTAACTCCATATTACATTCGACGGTGGAAGATACAGAATCCCCTTCTGCTCCCTCTGTTCGCGAGCCGGTTGTGAACTGTGTACACGGCTGACGCATTATGAAGAGGTTATTTTCTGGCTAACAAATCCACCCGACCTGTACACGCGGTCGCGCAAAGTTGCGACACATTATTCAAACAAGATTCCTTTCCTGACATAGATTGCGCTGTAAATGCCTACCAAGTATTCAGCGCATAAGCAGCAAAGCAATTCCATATTCCTAATCCGCGAGAAAAATTTTAATCTGCTACGATGTAAGATACACCTTAGGATGACCAAATAAACTCAGTGTTCTTAAATTCTGCTGATGTTAAATAATGCTATGAAATATCTACTCGATCCATTACACATTTATAATCTATCACAATAAGAACAATTAAGCCATGAAATGACGGAGGGAAAGTTACAGCTTAACGCTTGTCGAAGTCGTGAGAGACGCCTCACAATCTCAGAACGATAAGAATGGAGAAGGGAGTAGCGGTCGACTCTTAAAGACAGCCACGGCATTCGTCCGCAGGGATTTAGCGAAACTACGGGAAATCTAAATCAGGGTGGTCGGGTGTAGATTGCAATCACTCTCTCTGGAATACAAGCCCAGTATCTTAACCAGTGTGACACTCCCAACAATCACGTAAACAAACTGAACCACTATATCTACATCATACTCCTCAAGTCACTTAACAGTGTGTGGAGGAGGATACTTCTGGTATTCTGGTACCAGTAACTGATTCCTCCCCCCCCCCCCCCCCCCTCTCCCTGTTCCACTGGCGAATGGCACGTCGGAAGAATAATTGTCAGTAAGCCCCGTATTAGCTTTAATTTCTATTATTTTCTCGTCGTAGCCATTTCGCGAGATATATATGGGAGGAAGTATTATATTGTCCGACTCTTCCCGGAAACTACACTCTCTAAATTTGAAAAATTAGCCTTCCAGTGATGCACTACACCTCTCTTGCAACGCCCGCCACTGAAGTTCGTTCATCTCGTCTCAGTAAGGCTCTCACAACCGTTCGCTCGACGAAAGATCCGTACCCAAAGACTAGAAAGTTGCAAAGGTCACACCAATATATAAGAAAGGTAGTAGGAGTAATCCACTAAATTACAGGCCCATATCATTAACGTCGCTATGCAGCAAGATTTTGGAACATATATTGTGTTAGAATATTATGAATTACCTCGAAGGAAACGGTCTACTGACACACAGTCAACATAGGTTTAGAAAACATCGATCCTGTGAAACACAACTAGCTCTTTATTCACATGAAGTGTCGAGTGCTATTGACAAGGGATTTCAGATCGATTCCGTATTTCTGGATTTCCAGAAGGCTTTTGACACTGTACCACACAAGCAGCTCGTAGTGAAATTGCGTGCTTATGGAATATCGTCTCAGCTATGTGACTGGATTTGTGATTTCCTGTCAGAGAGGTCACAGCTCGTAGTAACTGACGGAAAGTCATCGAGTAAAACAGAAGTGATTTCTGGCGTTCCCCAAGGCAGTGTTATAGGCCCTTTGCTAATCCTTATCTATATAAACGATTTGGGAGACAATCTGAGCAGCCATCTTCGGTTGTTTGCAGATGACGCTGTCGTTTATCGACTAATGAAGTCATAGGAAGATCAAAACAAAATGCAAAACGATTTAGAAAAGATATTTAAATGGTGCGAAAAGTGGCAGTTGACCATAAATAACGAAAAGTGTGAGGTAATCCACATGAGTGCTAAAAGGAACTCGTTAAACTTCGGTTACACGATAAATGAGTCTAATCTAAAAGCCGTAAATTCAACTAAATACCTAGGTATTACAATTACAAGAAACTTAAATTGGAAGTAACACGAAGAAAATGTTCTGGGGAAGGCTAACCAAAGACTGCGTTTTATTGGCAGGACACTTAGACAATGTAACAGATCTACTAAGGAGACTGCCTACACTACGCTTGCCCGTCCTCTTTTAGAATACTGCTGCGCGGTGTGGGATCCTTACCAGATAGGACTGACAGAGTACATCGAAAAAGTTCAAAGGAGGACAGCAAGTTTTGTATTATCACGAAATATGGGAGAGAGTGTCACGGAAATGATACAGGATTTGGGCTGGGCATCATTAAAAGAAAGGCGTTTTTCGTTGCGACGGAATCTTCTTACGAAATTTCAATCACCAACTTTCTCCTCCGAATGCGAAAACATTTTGTTAACAACGACCTACATGGGGAGGAACGATCAGCACGATAAAATAAGCAAAATCAGAGCTCGATACTCACGAACCGGTCGAACAAGCGTCTTGTATGCCACTTTCTTCTTGGATGAGTTAAATTTCCTTAAGATTCTTCCTATGAATCTCAGTCTGTCATCTTGTTTTCCTACTATTTGTTTTATTTGGTCATTCCACTTTAGGTCACGCTGAATAGTTACTTCCAGATAGTATACGGTAGATACTGCTTCCAGCATTTCTCATCAATACTGCAGTTGTACAGTAGTGGATTTCGTTTCCGACATATACGCAATCTGTTACATTTATTTACGGTCAGAGTCAACTGGAGAGCCTGCACCATTCATCAGTCCTCTGCAGATCATTCTGCAAATCGATATTGTTTGCAAATCCGGTACGACACTCGGTATGTTCCCTTTTTTTTTTTTTTTTTATAACGACATTACAGGACGGTGTCAAATGACTTCCTGAAGTCAACGAACAAGGCAGCAACCTGAGCACCGTTGTCTACAGCGATACGGATCTCATGGAGAAGAGAGCGAGCTGAGTTTTGCAAGATCTCTATTTGCGGAATCCATGTTGATTTTTATTGAGGAGATTTTCGTCCTCCAAGAACTCCGTAATACGTGAGCACAAAACACATTCCATAATTCTACAGACGTTAACAATACAGGCCTTTTTTTCGGTCGCTAGGTACCCTTCGTTGCTCCAGCGATCTACGATAAACTGCTGCTATTAGGGGAGCAAGTTCTTTCGCACAATCTTTGTAGAATCTTATTGGTATTTCATCTGGTCCTGAAGCTTTTCCACTAGTAACCGAATGTAGTTGCTATTCCGCGATCGCTGATCTCAGTGTCTGCCATTTAGATGTTCGTACGATGATTGAAAGACAGACCGTGTTACGATCTTCCCCGCTGAAATAATTTCGGAAGACCGAATTCAGCACTTAGTTCTTCTCTCTGTTACCTTCTCCTTATGCTCATTTTCGTTTCTTTCAGCTTTCGTTTCTCAGCTAGGTTTTGACTTCTCTTCAATCTGTGATGAAGCTCTCTTCGTTTACGTAGTAGTTTTCTAACACGGCTATGAATCCACGGTGGGTCTTTCCGATCCTTCCTCTGGACATAATTGTCTAATATATATTATTTTTGCTCCACATCTTCGTCCTCAGCACCTACCGGAAAAAACTGCTAAAGCTGCCCCCTCAAACCCAGAGATTAGTTGAACACCGAAGTGAATTATTAGGAACCTTCAACATCGCAGCGCGTCAGCAATCGTTGGTTAATATATTAAGAAACTAAAAACCCGCCTCGATTGCGAAAAAAGCACCTACTGTTAACCCACGTTTCGGCGTAGATAACTACACCTTCAGAACAACAATAAAACCCACAAGTGCCTAAGAAGACCTTTGTCAATGATTAAAAGAACACCATAGCTATACATTTATAAACGAAAAAGAAAAGGAAACACAAACAGTACACATGTACAAAGTCAAAACCACTACTTAACTTACTAGTGTACGCTCCACCTCACACCGGCCTGATGGACCATGACCCGCGAAATCTGGTTGGTTCTGGCTCTAAGCACTATGGGACTTAACATCTGAGGTCATCAGCCCCTAGAACTTAGAAGTACTTAAACCTAACTAACCTAAGGACATCACAAACATCAATGCCCGAGGCAGGATTCGAACCTGCGACAGTAGTAGCGCGAAATCTGAATAGACATCATCTTTCAGATATAGAAACACGTCAATCAGCTTTCGTTTACGTCGCACAGTTCCTTCTTGTTGTTTCGACTTTTCTTTCCGTCTGTGTACATGTGAAACGTATGGGACATGTGCATAGGCAGGCAAGGCCACGGATAAGAAGTTCCTGATAAACCACTGGATCCATTTTAAGCAAACTGGTGTACATATTACTTACTATGGGGAAATAAATATTTTGAGGGTAAGAACAAGCAACTTCCTATTGGGGTGGGTTTGATAGCATGGAGATATAAGCAGTGAGGAGGCGATGCTCACGCATATGGGGAGGAGGGGAGGATTTAGATCAGTTTAAAAGGAGCCTGGAAGACTTACTAATGGTCAACTCCTTCTACTCCACTGACGAATTTTTTAATAGAAACAAATGATGTATTGTATATAATCATACTATTAGTATTGTTATTTCTGCTTTAAAAAATGACATCTTCCACATCCACGAGGATTTCCTCAGCACGGATCTATGGAACGATAAACTAATCAATCTATCTATCTAGGGGGGAGGAGCAGATGGATAAAGAGAGAGGCTGTAGGAGCAGACTGACAGAGAGGGAAGGAAGAGATGGACTAACAGAAAATCGGAAAAATACATGCCGAGGCAACGCTGGGTCTCAGCTACATATAAAGAATGTCATTTCGTGGTTTATGGTCACCACAACATGTGTTTCCATCTAACCGATTCATTTAATTGTACATTATTTGTCACTATAATATTTTTCAGTAAACGAAAATAATCCTGATATCGGCTTCCATACAATGCCGGAATCTGTTTGGTGAGATCCATTACGTGATAAACAGTGAACTGGTTCGCTTCGATGGCTGTGCGGTCAGAGCTGCGGATTGCTAAGGAATGGGGCCCGAGTTCCAGTCCCGGCAGGGTCGGAGATTTTCTCCGCTCGGGCACTCGGTGTTGTGTTGTGCTTCTATTCGTATTGTCATAATTGACGTTAGAGTATTGGAGTGGCTGGATGGGCTCGGCCCGAAAGCCAGTATCAAAAAAATTGACTGAGTTGATTTACTTATTCACAGTGATATAGGACATTTCATGATGATACAATGATAATAAAAGCTCAAAATATAAATACACACATTACATAGACACTGCAAGTATGCTATTGTGAGATGGTTTGAGCAAACTTTCAGCCGACGTAAAGTAATCTAACAGCATTATTCGCAATAAAAAAAATCTCAACTGACCACCAATCAACAAACAGTGAAGTCATATAATGGAAAAAGCAAGTGGCTCTGTACATCGCAAGAGCGCGCAGGCTCTGTAACAACCGTGAATACTCTAACAATCTCTCCATATAAAAGCGCCGAATTCTACAATTTTCAGCCTCGGCGACAAGTAATCAGCCTCCGATAAGCCGAGACATTTGCAGGGAAAAATTTTGCAAGCAGGTTGATGACACGTGGGCCGGAACCGGCGTGTGTGCAGCTGCGAACGCCCACGCTCACTAATTGCAGGCAGTTGTTCCGCGAAACAATAACCTGAATTAGGACTTCCTCCGGTAAACAATGTACACTGTCCCAAGTGTAGTGCCTTTCATTATTTTCAGCGGCGCATGAAACCGTTACATCTGAGATGGTGCCACGACCGCTGAAAACGAGGAGTGTTATAACAGTCTTTCTCTTCTACACTGATCTTTTGTGACAACTAATGTCTCTAAGTTTAAAATGAAGCTATGAGAGACTTCAGCGTACCGCGAGATTTTGATCTAGAACGAAAGATGGCATTACTAGCAGCGACAGCATCTTTTACATAGTACATGAGCAAAGCTAATGTTTCACTTGGACATAGTCTTTCTATCTATTGAGTATAATGTACACCATACAAATATCCACTTGTACGGAACACAAAGTCAAGTGTCGAAGACTGAGGAGCAGAAGCATTTTGATACTGCACTACATTCATGACTGTCGGGCTGAGTGACAGTGTCATTTTAAGAAAAGCTCGCTCGAATGGGACACCATAAATCTGCACTGCCTTTTTAATGTAACGACAACAATCGTGAGATGTGACTAGTAGAACAAGATTTGTTCGCATTTTCAAAGACGCTACTGATAAGTTTTCGAACGGGGTTTCACGACAGGTATGAACGTCAAACATAGTGGAAAGGAAGATTAAGGTTTAATGTCGAGGTCATTGTGATCGGAACATTCTCAGAGAGAAAATGAATACGTGAACAGCAAATGGCGCGTTCTTTGGCACTAATAGCGATGACTTGAAATGTACATACAATTAATACGTGTCTTATTAACTGACATAAATCAACATGGCGATGGATATGTAAGCCCTCCAAGACACTGGGTGAAAATAATAATAAATGCGAGTCGTTACCGCAGTTTGTAGTTTCTATTAATATGCATTACGGTCATAATCAACCCACAATCTAAAGTGTCCGCCTTTGTCGTCTTCATTTCGTTCAGGAACTATGATGTATATGTTGCCTTCTTGCTGGTTGGGACGTTGATACTTTACGGTCGAACTGCTTGGCGACTACTAATGCGGCAAATTTCGGCCATGTGACTTCAACGACATTATATTTCTTCTATTATTAGGAACACGTGCACCCTGTAATCTGCACTTCATTTTTAAAGCTGCAACCTAATACTGTAGTCAGCATAAATGATCTCAAACTTATAAACCGTCCTTCTGCAAGACATTGGTACCACTGAAAATTAAAATGTTCTCTTGAAACACTTAACATGGTAAGACCATATACCGTAAATACTGACAATTGTCTCGTAAGACGTTTTGAAACTATTGTCTGTGGCCTATAGATGCCTAATATAATGTTTTCGATCCTGGAAGGGATGCAAACTCTAAAGCACACTGAATGCCGCGAAACAGCTTCAGGACACACATTAAAGACATAATTCGGTTAAAATACTAGAACATTCAGGTCACATTCGGATATTCAATGCGAACATACAGAAAGCATATGAGAAGACTCTAACCAGGTTAAATATTTGTATTCCACATATTAGAAAAATGGTTCAAATGGCTTTAAGCACTATGGGTCTTAAGATCTGAGGTCGTCAGTCCCCTAGACTTAGAACTACTTAAACCTAATTAACCTAAGAACAACAAACATATCCATGCCAGAGGCAGGATTCGAACCTGCGATTGTAGCAGCTGCGCCGTTCCGGACTGAAGCGCCTAGAACCGCACGGCCACAGCAGCCGGCCCAGATATTAGACGACACACTTTCTCACGATAGTCATACAACCAAAAACTAAGTTTTACTATTTATTTAGAATAAAATTTCTGTTATTACGATTTACGACACATGATTTTTGAGGCTTTCGTGTCTCGCAATTAAGATCATTTATCTCACACTGTTTAGCAGCGTTTCAAAGGGGTGTCCTTCTCGACCACAATATACTAGGTAAAATTTTCGGCTATACTCTCACAACTACAATTTAATCTTTGATTTCGTCGCAGTTTACATGAGGCATCACCCAGGTATTCGCCCACCAATTTTCCAAAGTTGGACCATTTCCTGTAGTTACGTACAGGGTGACAATTATTGAACTATATGAAATGAAATCGTCATAACTTCTAAACGGTTTGCGTTAGCACATTCAAACTGCACGGTTGGCCGCAGAGCGTGATGGGAATTAGCATGCGCATAAGCACGCACCTTGTTTTTGTCGGCTATTTCATTTGGAAGGGTTCATCAATAAGCAAAACTGGCGCATTGGAGGAACTCAGATCCGCATTTAGCGATCGAGAAGTCTCTTCACCCTCAGCAGATGACTGTGTGGTGTGCAATTTCCAGTCACGGAATAATCGGCGCGATATTCCTTGATGGCACGGTGATTACCGAACGGTACGTGAAGTTTTTGAAACATGATTTCATCCCCATTATCCAAAGTGACCCTAATTTCGACAAGATGTTTTTCATGCAAGACGGAGCTCGAATCCGTCGAAGCAGAAGAGTGTTTGATGTCCTGGAGGAGCACTTTGAGGACCGCATTCTGGCTCTGGGGTACCCAGAGGCCACTGGCAAGGGTCTCGATTGGCCGCCATATTTTCCGGATTTGAACACATGCGACTCATTTTTGTGGGACTATATTTAAGACAAAGTGTTTAGCAATAATTCCAGAACCATTGCTGAGCTGAAAACAGACATTCAGGAGATCATTGACAACATCGATGTTGCGACACTTCAACGGGTCATGCAGAATTTCGCTGTTCGTCTACGCCACATCGTCGCCAATGATGGCAGGTATATCTAATATGTCATAACCTAAATCCGAATATCTGTAGTGACGTTTACATGTTGAATAAAGTGTTTGCACGTCGTAGTTTGTAACTAACTTACGTTTTTTCGTTTAGTTCAATAATTGTCACCCAGTATATGCTCATCGATAGTGGTTTAGTAAGGCACCAGGCTCGCATTCAGGAGAAGCAGAGTTTGAATTCCTGTCCGGCCGTCCAGACTGAGGTTTCTCGTGGATTCCTAAACCGATATGGGCGAATACCGGAATGGTCTCGTAGAAGAGGGCACGACCGTTTGCTTACCCATTCTTGTACTATCGGAGTTTGTGCTCCATCTCTAATGATCTTGTTGTTGATTGGACGTTAAGGCCTACTCGTCCTTCTTAGGTACCTGATAAGTGAAATTAGCTTGTATGGGTACCTGTTCACGGAAAAGACAAAACAACAGTCACCCTCCTGCTCCCTCGAGACACTGCCGCTAGCATTGATAAATGCCTCAATTCGGTCAGGAAAATTGTCCACGTGTATTTTCAGGTATGGCATATCAAGCTGAAGCCATTCACTAATAAATAGATCCTGCCGAGCTACCTGGCTGAATGTATTTTGATTGCTACGTTTCACCCGCTGCTGAAAATACACTGAGGTGACGAAAGCCATTGGATAGCGACACGCACATGATGGCGGTAGTATCGCGTACACAAGGTACGAAAGGGCAGAGCATTGGTGGCGGAGCTATCATCTGTACTCAGGTGATTCATGTGGAAAGGTTTCCTACGTGATTATGGCCGCACGACGGGAATTAACAGATTTTGAACGCGGAATAGTATTTGGAACTAGACGCATGGGGCAGTCCATTTCGAAAATCGTTAGGGAATTCAATATTCCGAGGTCCACAGTGTCAAGAGTGTGCCGAGAATACCAAGTTTCAGGCATTACCTCTCACCACAGACAACGCAGTGGTCGACAGCCTTCACTTAACGACCGAGAGCAGCGCCGTTTGCGTAGAGCAACACTGCATGAAATAACGGCAGAAATCAATGTGGGACGTACGACGAACGTATCCGTTAGGACAATGTGCCGAAATCCGGCGTTAGTAGGCTATGGCAGCAGACGACCGACGCGAGTGCCTTTGCTAACGGCACGACATCGCCTGCAGCGCCTCTCTGGCGTTCGCGACAATATCGATTGGACCCTAGACGATTGACAAACCGTGTCCTAGTCAGATGATTCCAGATTTCAGTTGATAGAGCTGATGGTAGGTTTCGAATGTGGTGCAGATCCCACGAAGCCATGGACCCAAGTTGTATGCAAGGCACTGTGCAAGCTGCTGGGGGCTCCATAATGATGTGGGCTCTGTTTACATGGAATGGACTGGATCCTAGTTATGTTCGGCTACTTGGAGAACACTTGCAGCCATTCATGGACTTCATGTTGCCAAACAACAACGGAATTTTTATGGATGGCAATGCGCCATATCAACGGGTCACAACTATTCGCCATGACGATTTAGCCACCCAGATCGCCCGACATTAATCCCATCTTACATTTATGGGGCATAATGGAGAGATCAGTCAGTGCACAAAATCATGCAGCGACAACACGTTTCCAATTATGGCTCAATATAAATTGGAAGGAGCACATAGAAAATATTATGGGAAGGCAAACTAAAGACTGCATTTTATTGTCATAACACTTAGAAGATGCAACAGATGTATTAATGAGACTGCCTACACTACACTTGTCCGTCCTCTTTTAGAGTGCTGCTGCACGGTTTGGGATCCTTACCAGATGAACCAAATGGCTCTAAGCACTATGGGACTTAAACATCTGAAGTCATCAGCCCTCTAGAACTTAGAACTACTTAAACCTAAGTAACCTAAGAACATCACACACATCTATGCCCGAGGCAGGATTCAAACCTGCGACCGTAGCAGTCGCGTGGCTCCGGACTGAAGCACCTAGAACCGCTCGTCCACAGCGGCCGGCACCAGATGAACCCCTTTCCAGTAATTTTAAGAGTGATTTGGAGAGTAGCCATGTAGATGTATATGTATTTCTGCAGGGGGCGTCCAACGATTTGTTGAGTTCATACCACGTCGAGTTGCTGCGCTATGCCGGGCAAAAGGAGGTTCGAAACGATGTTAGGAAGCACCCCATGACTTTTGTCACCTCAGTGTACTACTTCTCGGGGTTAAGATCGCGTGATGTACCAGGCTAGTCGATGTGCGATAGGGTGCCTAAGTTTTCAAACTATGAACGTGTGTGTGCAGCCCTATAAACACGGCTGTTGACATCTTGGAACATGGGAGTGTCCACACCATACTCAACATGAAAATGCAGAAGAGTGACGAACACTTGGTGCCCGAAATTGTTGAAATAAACATCGTAGTTCATGTTCACGGTAACCTAAATAATCGATCCCAAATAATGGTACGAAAAACACCCGGAGAACATCACAAAAGCTCCTCCTGAAGAACTATCTCCCCACACTGCGGGTTTAACGCCTCACTGCCCGTCTGTGCTCTCTACAATTTGCATCATTTGGGAAGAGGCGAAATCGTGACTAGACGGACCACTTTACACACATCCAGTCAGCTCTATGTTGTTTGCCCCAATGAAGCCGTGTAGGTTTATGGCCCGCTGTGAGCAATTTTGGGTGATAACAGTCCCCGAATGTCCACTGGATGCGAATCCCTTCGCAATGTTTCTGTAGGATAAAAAACCGAATGTCATTGAAATTGTATGATAGTCGCCTCAGGTCCCTGTCGGTTAGGATCTTTTTCCTGATCACTATTCTTACGTTGCGTTACATGTCTGCAAGTGACACATCATTTCTTGTAGACATGATGGACAATCCGCGCTGATACACCAACCAATCCGACAACGTCATTCACGATTTCGTTTTCGGCAAGTCCTTCCTTCCATTCTGCCACGTCAACCGATCTTATTGTGCTGATGCCATGATTGTCAGTATGCGATTACTTTGTGTGGTGACAGTCAGGTTAGTATTGTGTTTCCTTTCCTCTGCTGTGCTTCTTTGTACCCTGGAACTCTTTTCTCCGAGCCACTTTTATTTGCCCCATCCTGTACTTTCATTAGATGACGCAAATAATTGAAATGGTGCAATGATGTCTATTAATTTGAAATTATGATTCTATCTAGTGTCTTCTGAGTCCTGCAAGCTCCACGCCAGCGTCCTGCTGCCGCCAGGGTATGTGCCCTTAGCGCTAGGATTTCACCCGGAACAAGTCCCGCCCATTCACCCCCCTCCACGCCTATCCATAGTGTAAAGCCCTCCCCTAAACAGCCGCCAGTTCCACAAACTGGAAGCTACATCAATGTTGTTATCGGCACAGTCCAACACATGTTACACTGTGATGAGATTCAGTAATGATAAGAAATTTAAGTTTTTCTGGATAGTAATATAATATGAATGTGCATTATTAAAGAAATAAAAGTATTTATAGAGAACTGAAAGCATCGCCAGTAACAGAAAACAAAAAATAACGTGATGTTATTTAAGGGTAATAAGGGCAAATTTTCATTAACTAATTCACTTATTATAATACGTTTATTTGAGGGAAACAGCAGAGCAAACATACAGTGCGAAAACAATGGTCTTGAATCTCTCATGTCGGTAGTAAAGCCACGGATGCAGTCGACTAACTCTATTGTCTAAAATTAACGTTATATAGAAATAAGTGAAAGTCGTTTTGTTTATGTAGGCCCTCATAGTAGTTCACGAAAATTAAAGAATATAAGAAAGCCATAAAGTAGAAATGAAAGCAGTAAGATATTTGCTCATATGCCACATTTCGTTAGTATTTGCATGGGTAATGGGTGAATTTTAACTTGTAAATTCTTCCAATGCCATACCTGCGCATTAAAAACGAGGTTATAAAGAATTGTGGCTGTTTCTGTGTGATTAGTGTCCTATATGTTGTTGCAAACGTCTCAGGAAAATAACCTGTCGTTATTCTTTGTCCTGCCTGTTTTTAACCAAAAGATTTATTAATTTCGTAAATGTCATTCAAACCATCTTTTAAAAATAATAATGATGATGTGTATGTTTGTCACAGAGCAGTTATGGAGGAAATAAATGCTGCAATGTTTCACGGCTGTAAAACGTCCTTCTTGCTGTGCTAGTTCTTCTTCCTACTCTAAAACTTTTCAGCAAAACTATTCAGTGAATAACACGCAAAAACTGCTTGGATCGATCTCGCAAGAACAAAGTAATTTTGATGTCATCTGGAAGTGGAGTGAACACTGGTGTTTGTTTCACATATACTGTCTGAGTTCTGAAACTTAAGTGTCAAGTATACTGTGGTTCCTCTTTCTCCAAGCAAATTATTCTTAGAGGGTAGGTTTTTACTGTTGTAACTTTGGGTGCTTTTTCTCACATAGAAGTATGTTTCTCCATAGGCTATTCATCTTAACACTAAGTTCTCGTATTTAAAGAGTTCAGTGCTAAATTGTTTTCTCTTATGTTTGCTGTGGAAGTACCTGGCACAGCTGAGGCCAATTGTGCACGTTTTTTGTAACGTGTCTTTTAACTATCTGGCAAAATTTAAGGTCTAGCAAGGTATTAATTTAACATCCACTCCAAGTGCAGCCGAACGCGGTAAACCACGTGGGTCAACTCAAACGATGCCCAGACGCCGAACAAAGACCAGGAAAACTGGGGGGTGAGTGGGCGGGACTTGTTCCGGGTGAAATCCTGGCGCTAACGATTCCTCGCCAAGGCCAGCGCTAGGGTAGCAGACGCGAGAGGAGGTAGCCCATCCGTCACCTCTCAATACTGCGCCCACACCGGCCACCGCGCCACCTCCTCATAACGGCTGGATTCCTGGCAACAGCAGGAGGCGGCACCACGGAGAAGGGTGAAAAAAGTAAAGTTTGGAAGTAAAATCACTCATATCCAGAGACTGAGTGAAAACATTCATATAACTCACATAACTGACAGATACATGTGTCAGTTGTCTCACATTGAGTGAAGTGGTCGCAGGTTGTTTCATTCGGCTGAAAAAAAAAAAACTGCTGAAAGAAAAAAACAGCCAATCGGCTGTTGAAAACAGTCGGTTGTCCCATCACTACTACACTGCCGTGAGTTACATCAGCGGTATTTTTCACACGGCTGCCTGGACCCACTTCTCTACCACGTGCAGCGCTCTTAGGCGATCAGTGTGCTTTTTTAAGGCAGCAACTAATATTTTACCCGGTGAGCTTACTATTAACGCGCCCTCTGTTGTAGCACCTACGCACACTGCGTCCGCCCTACTGCCATTAACCCTTTATTTGGCAATGTTGCTCTCAAACAACATCAAAATTGCACACTATTTTCAGCAACATGTTTTTAGTGTCCTCCTTGGATGGGTAATGATGTTTACACGCAACGTTTAAGCTCTCATATACAGTGCTATTCTCTCTCGTGAAAAGTTTCTTAGTAGTGTGCGTCTTTAGCGGAGCTCATGCAAGGTTGTGTGTGCATCAGTTACGGTGTGGCAATTTCTTTCTATTTTGTGGCGCTGTTTTTTATTGTGCAACGAAAACTGCTTGTAAACGGAAAGATGAAACAGTGAACGTTGCGTTATTATAGAAATGTATTAGCAAATTCTTACCTGGGATATTGCAAATGGACTTTTTCTGTGAAGAGGAAGCCTAGCTTTGAGTATTGGATGGATAACAATACCAGACGAAGAAGAAGTGAATGATATACAACATGACAGTTTAGGACATTGGCCAGAGTATGGGCCAAAAGGGAAGACGAAGACTTTACCCTCACGGATAGGCGACTGTCAAAAGCGGAAATTGTGGAGTTGTTCTGTGCTGTGTAGGAAAATAGAATTATTTAAAAACAATTCAGATGCAATAGTGCAAAATGCAATCGTTTTTAGCCACAGGAACAACAATGTAGAGTTTTTATTCTAGCACCCATGCGTCTTTTGTGGGCAGTGATACCTGCAGGAAACATACTGTATTCTGAAATAATGTATGTAAAATTGTTCACAGTATCATACACATCTAATTTAAGGATCTTAATATATTTTCTACACAATATTACTGTGTGTGCTAAATAAAGGGTTCAAATAACTTCGACAGTATGTGATTGTTCCTCCCCTCTCCTCTCCTCTTCTCTCTCTCTCTCTCTCTCGTTCTGTGCGTATCGCATCGCGGTCAGTGATGGGATGCAATTACGCGTATTTTGACTGTTCCAATTCTTATGGACATGAAAGAAGTTAACATTTTCTTCAAACGAAGGAAGGAAGTTAAGTTTTAAGTTTCATCGTTGAGGAAGTCGTTGGACGCGAAGTTCAAATGGCTCTAAGCACTATGGGACTTAAGATCTGAGGTCAATCAGTCCCCTAGACTTAGAACTGCTTAACCCTAACTAACCTAAGGACATCACACACATCCATGCCTGAGGCAGGATTCCAACCTGCGACCGTAGCAGCGGCGCGGTTCCGGACTAAAGCGCCTGTGAACCGCTTGACCACAGCGGCCGGCGGACGCGAAGTACATGCTGGAATTGGGCAATGGCGTGAAAAGAAATCGGCTGTGGCCTTTTGCGTGGAACAGTCCCAGAATTTGCTCTTAGTGATTTGGGATAGACAAGTAAAAACCTCACAGCTGAAGGCTGCGAAGGTCTTTCCTAATGCGGGTCCAGTGCACGAAACACACACACACACACACACACACAACGATACGTTGTTTTCAGACAGAAGACTGATCTGACGCGGTTCTTCATGCTAGTCTATCCTGTGCCAGTGCTTTCATCTCTGCATAACTATTGCAAATCTACATCTCCTTATGGCACAACTTGACTAAAAGACAGGTTAGATTGAGCACATCCTGCAGCAACAAGTATTTCTTCATTTGGTGATGGAGGGAATTAGAGGTGTTAAAAAGTGTAGAGGGAGAACTTTGCTTGAATAAAGTAGACAAGTTGAAATGTATGCAGGGGGCAACAGCTTTTCAAATACGAAAACACCTGCACCAAGTAGACGAGAATGGAGAGCCGCATCAAACATGTCGTGGGACTTATACAACACCAAGAACATAAACAGAGCTGAGAGCTATTCCTACGCCTCGGCTCACTGTAATTCATAGACCCCACGCTCTTGCCGACACCACCTTGCCTTTACGTGAATTATTTTCCGCTATTATCCGTCACGCACGGCACCACTCTATTGTGTTCTTCTTTTTGTTCGTGCTGTTTTAATTGTGCTGCTCTAACGTAAAAGTGCAACAGTTACTCCTTGATAATGAGGGCAATAAGTATCTAGCCTCTGTTGGTTGCTCTTGAAGAGATACAGCTGATATTGATGCTGTCAGTCTCTGATGTGACGAAATGATGTAATGGCAAACATAATAATGTATTTATGTCAAGGTTATATATACACTCCTGGAAATGGGAAAAAGAACACATTGACACCAGTGTGTCAGACCCACCATACTTGCTCCGGACACTGCGAGAGGGCTGTACAAGCAATGATCACACGCACGGCACAGCGGACACACCAGGAACCGCGGTGTTGGCCGTCGAATGGCGCTAGCTGCGCAGCATTTGTGCACCGCCGCCGTCAGTGTCAGCCAGTTTGCCGTGGCATACGGAGCTCCAGCGCAGTCTTTAACACTGGTAGCATGCCGCGACAGCGTGGACGTGAACCGTATGTGCAGTTGACGGACTTTGAGCGAGGGCGTATAGTGGGCATGCGGGAGGCCGGGTGGACGTACCGCCGAATTGCTCAACACGTGGGGCGTGAGGTCTCCACAGTACATCGATGTTGTCGCCAGTGGTCGGCGGAAGGTGCACGTGCCCGTCGACCTGGGACCGGACCGCAGCGACGCACGGATGCACGCCAAGACCGTAGGATCCTACGCAGTGCCGTAGGGGACCGCACCGCCACTTCCCAGCAAATTAGGGACACTGTTGCTCCTGGGGTATCGGCGAGGACCATTCGCAACCGTCTCCATGAAGCTGGGCTACGGTCCCGCACACCGTTAGGCCGTCTTCCGCTCACGCCCCAACATCGTGCAGCCCGCCTCCAGTGGTGTCGCGACAGGCGTGAATGGAGGGACGAATGGAGACGTGTCGTCTTCAGCGATGAGAGTCGCTTCTGCCTTGGTGATAATGAGCGTCGTATGCGTGTTTGGCGCCGTGCAGGTGAGTGCCACAATCAGGACTGCATACGACCGAGGCACACAGGGCCAACACCCGGCATCATGTTGTGGGGAGCGATCTCCTACACTGGCCGTACACCACTGGTGATCGTCGAGGGGACACTGAATAGTGCACGGTACATCCAAACCGTCATCGAACCCATCGTTCTACCATTCCTAGACCGGCAAGGGAACTTGCTGTTCCAACAGGACAATGCACGTCCGCATGTATCCCGTGCCACCCAACGTGCTCTAGAAGGTGTAAGTCAACTACCCTGGCCAGCAAGATCTCCGGATCTGTCCCCCATTGAGCATGTTTGGGACTGGATGAAGCGTCGTCTCACGCGGTCTGCACGTCCAGCACGAACGCTGGTCCAACTGAGGCGCCAGGTGGAAATGGCATGGCAAGCCGTTCCACAGGACTACATCCAGCATCGCTACGATCGTCTCCATGGGAGAATAGCAGCCTGCATTGCTGCGAAAGGTGGATATACACTGTACTAGTGCCGACATTGTGCGTGCTCTGTTGCCTGTGTCTATGTGCCTGTGGTTCTGTCAGTGTGATCATGTGATGTATCTGACCCCAGGAGTGTGTCAATAAAGTTTCCCCTTCCTGGGACAATGAATTCACGGTGTTCTTATTTCAATTTCCAGGAGTGTAGATGGTTAACGAGCAATACAACATACAAAATGCGTTGTCATTGTACCTCAAGTTGATCTCATATTCTTTTGTTTTATTTTCCATGGAGTATAACGGACATCCACAACAGCTTCGTTCCCTGGGGAGAATACGCGGTGATCATCAAACCGTAGGTGTGAGTCCGTCCTGAGCGTGAGCACCGGTGCAGATTCTGTCTGAAAGTCTGGAGACCACGAAAATAACAGTGCGTGGTGCTACAAGCGTAGCAATAAGTGCCACTGCTTGCGAGAGAATTTAATAGCTTTAATAACATACTGAGGAACCCCAAGAGAAGAAGGCAGCACTCTGAAAAGAGCAACACAATTGTATTGCTCAACAGTTACGGTATCAGATATGGAGCCCTATCCCAGCTGCAGTTTCTGTGAGGATAAGAAAGGCCACTCCGCTATTCGCGCTGGAGGGAGGGAGGGAGAGGGCCGGCCGGTGTGGCCGTGCGGTTCTAAGCGCTTCAGTTTGGAACCGCGTGACCGCTACGGTCGCAGGTTCGAATCCTGCCTCGGGCATGGATGTGTGTGATGTCCTTAGGTTAGTTAGGTTTACGTAGTTCTAAGTTCTAGGGGACGTATGACCTCAGAAGTTGAGTCCCATAGTGCTCAGAGCCATTTGAACCATTTTTTGAGGGAGAGGGCGACGGAGAGGGAGAAGGAGAGGGAGAGAGAAACCACAATAAGTCTAATTCGAGAGTGTAAATCGCCAGTTGAATCCAAGTACAATTCTTGTGTTTTACCACTACGTCACTTCACCTGGTAGTGACATTCTTGCTCATCGTACGCTGGCTAATGTTAGGTCTGTAAATTCTGTAAATCAGACGTCCATTGCCCACACGCTTTTAAAAGAAGGGGAGTGCGTCGTCCACAGTAGCAGTTACCAAAAACTAGCAAGATACTAACTGTGGTAGTAATGGCTGCAACACAAAAGTTAACGAATTCACACAGGAAACTGAATCAGTGGTATTACCATTTCCCAAACTGTATGTAGGATGGGTCTGTGATGATACAAGCCGTAAGGTGTGACGCAGAGGGACAAATGTATGAATCAAGACTTGAAACCACCTGGTCGACATCTGCGCTGTCAGCTCAAAAGTACCCGGACACTTATTTGTGAACATTGCGTTGTATCCAGTCTTCGCCTTGATGAAAGCTTGAGCTCTGCCGAGGACACATTCAATGAGGTGTCTGAATCTCTGTGGAGGATGACTGATCATTCCTCCTCACGAGGCGACATCAGGGAAGGTAGTGACGTTTGCCGCTGAGATCTGCAGCGAAGTCGACGGTCCGTCTCATCTCAAAGGGTTTCCATTGGGCTCAGGTCGGAACTCTGAAGAGGTAAATCCATTTCGGGAATGTTATTGTCCACAGACCATTGCCTCACAGATCATGCCCTACGACACGGTGCACTGTCATTGCTGATACAATCAATCTTCGTCTGCGAACTGTTCCTCTACTGCACACAGTACACAATGCTGTAAAACATGTTCGTTTTCATATCCTTCGGCATTTAGAGTTTTCTTAAGTGCAGTTAGGGGACCATACGCTAACCATAAAACACCCTAATACCGTGACACCACTTTCTCCGTATTTCACTGTTGGCACTACACGTGACGGTAGGTAAGGTTCTCCAGGCATCCCCGTACCCAGACTCTTCTGTCGGACTGACACAGGGTGTAGCACGATTCATCACTCCGTATGACTCATATTTAGTCACACCGTCCATTGGCGTTGCTCTTTAAACCAACTCGAACGTCTCTTAACGCTGACTACACAAATGTGTGGCTACGAGAAGCCGCTCGACCACTGTACCACATTCTTTTTAACACCCTACGCCCAGTGACTGCGCTAATTGAACTGTTGGTAGCACTTTGGAACTCACGAGCCATTCCTTCCACTCATTTCAGGTGCTTTTTTACAACAATCCTCCGTAATGCTTGACGGTCGCTGCCCGTCAGTACATGATGTCTGCATGGTCTTGGTTTAGCTGTAGTTGTTCCTTCACGTTTCCTCTTCTCGACTTGGGCAGCTTTACAAGGGTTGAATTGTCCCTGATGGACATGTTATCCAGTGGACATCCAATGTCTATTCCACGTTAGAAGTCAGTTGGTGGATCCATATCGTTTTCACACTTCTGTGAAAACGATATGAATACATCTGCTTTATGCAAGTAATATAATATTTTGCAACACATGTCGCTTAGCCACTTCCAATTTTTAATTTGTGTTTATTTAGTCATTATCACATCATTTCCTTTCGACAAGCCCGAAACCAGTCGTGTGTTAAATGAAATCACCTTCTACTGTGACTGGTAGCGGTTATTATTCTATACCCTATTTTACTTCTTTATTGTTCGTGCCTACATATCTACAGCCGTCTGCCGCTTGGGGGTTCCGAATTGTTGCGTGTAACATGACGGTGTGTAACGTAATAGGTCGGTGCCTCAGAAACACCGTGCTGTAATCGAGTTTCCAATTCGAGGCGTTCGTCTATACATGGGGCACCCTCCCCTTCAGCATGACAATGCCAGACTAGACACGAGCGCTGCAACATTTGCAACAATCCTACGAACTGAGTTCACTGTCATCGATCATCCACCATACAGTCCCGACATGGCTCCATCTGATTTTCCTCTGTTTCCAGAACTTAAAGAACACCTTCAAGGACTCCACTTTGATAGTGATGAAGCGGTGCATGCAGAGGTGAGGTTGTGGCTCCGTTAACAAAGTCAAACATACTACAGTGACTGTATCAACAAACACGTCTCTCGTTTGGAGAAATGTGTTTACCGCCAGGAAGTCTACGTTAGAAAATAAATATGTAGACATGAAGAATAAAAATTTATAGTGTTGATAACGTTTGTTTTATCTACAAAGGGCCAGCCGCTCTGTCTGAGCAGTTCTATGCCCTTCAGTCCGGAACCACGCGGCTGCTACGGTCGCAGGTTCGAATCCTGCCTCGGGAATGGATGTGTGTGATGCCCTTAGGTTAGTTAGGTTTACGTAGTTCAAAGTCTAGGGGACTGATGACCTCAGATGTTAAGTCGCATAGTGCTTAGAGCCATTTACAAAGCTTTAAGAGTTTTCACACAAAAATTCGGAGGCATTACTTTTCAGTCCGCCCTCGTGAAAGGGGCAGTCAAGTGAGAATGAAACACGTGGAAAAAAGTAAGTAAACTATTCATTTTTTCAAAAGTGATAGCCGTAACTGTTGGTACATTTAGTCCACTGTGAGGCAAGATGGTCAATGTCTTCAAGGAAAAACGTTTGCGGTCGCCTAAGGAACCATGACTGTACCCAGGAGTCCATCTCTTCGCCCAAAGCAAATCGACGGCCACGAATATCTTTCTGCAGGGCTCCAGTATGGATATCGCATGAGGAGAGATTGGAACTGTATGAAGGATGTGTAAGGGATTCCCACGGGAACTTCTGCAGCGTAGTCGAAACAACCTTAGTAACACATGGGCCGACCCAGAAGTTTCGCCTGGAAGACCTTATACATCCTCCACACAGTCCCCTCTCCCCATGCGATTTCCACATTTTTGGAATCCTGATGAAAGACTTTCGTGGCTGTCGATTTGCTCTGGACGAAGGGGTGCATGCCTGGATACAATCATGGTTCGGTATGCGACAGCAAACATTTATTCATGTAGGCATTGAAAATCTTGTCTGACAGAGGGATAAATGTGTTAACAGCTACAGCGATTACTCTTGAAATAATAAACAGTTTACTTACTTTGTTGTCTGTCTGTCTATCTGTCTGTCTGTCCGACTGTTAAGACCCTTTTTTTCGGGAACGAGTACACTTATCGAGTTGAACTTTATCTCACATCTATGGTCTATGGTCCATTGGAGACGCAAAAGTTTAAGATTCTACGTCAATGCAATCAAAAGATACGGCCATTTATGTCCCATATTTTGACACTTACAAACTCACTCGTCAAAAGCTATAGGAAAGTAGCAAGTTTTCAGAGAACAAAAAAGGTAAAAAAATCCGAAAGTTGTAAATTTGTAATTATACCACACAAAAAATATCTTTTTGGTCGTGTTATCCGACTGTCTGTCTGTCCGTTTGTTAGACCCCTTTTTCTCAGGAAACGGTACGCGTATTACGCTGAAATTTATGCCATACACTGAAGTTTACGGTCCCTTAGCCATATAAAAAATTTAAGTTTCTACGTCAATGCAATACAAAGATACGACTATTTATATCACATATGTTGACATATTGCCAGTATCGATAACAGGCAAAAATGTCGATTCCCGGGATGGATGAACTATTTGTATAATTATGTTCCTGGGTTGGGTTGTTTGGGGAAGGAGACCAGACAGCGAGGTCACTGGTCTCATCGGATTAGGGAAGGACGGGGAAGGAAGCCAACCGTGCCCTTTCAAAGGAACCACCTTGGAATTTGCCTGGAGGCCGAGCGGTTCTAGGAGCTTCAGTCCGGAATCGCGTGACTGCTACGGTCGCAGGTTCGAATCCTGCCTCGGGCATGGATGTGTGTGATGTGCTTAGGTTAGTTAGGTTTAAGTAGTTCTAAGTTCTAGGGGACTGATGACATCAGATGTGAAGTCCCATAGTGCACAGAGCCATTTGTGCCATTTAGGGAAATCACGGGAAACCTAACCAGGATGGCCGGACGCGGGACAGAACCGTCGTCCTCCCGAATGCGAAATCATGTTTCTACGGAAACCTCGATGCGCTAGTGCTACCCGTACTTATCCCCATTTTTTCCATCTGCTTCGTTTTCATTTAATTGCCTCATACACTTTTCTTCCGTGTCCGCAACGCCACCAAAGTCAGTCCCGCGGTGGACACTGGTTATAATGAGTTGGCTTATGAGTATAGTTATTTTAGTATTGACACAGTTGCCTGACGATAAGGCTTTTTGCGTCGAAATACGGTGATCTGACACACTGTAAGCAAGATATGACTGGTGTAAAAAGTTCCGCTCATGTGGCACCTCGTATGCGGTTAGAATGAACTTGAATTTCGGCGCAGTACTTACGGAAGATTTCACAGGCTCAGAGGCAATCTGTGGCCATTAGGTGTGAGTGAAAGGAAATGAAGGGGAGTAAGGCGGTGTGAACGAGGAGAGTGGAGCATCGCTGCGAGGCACTGAAAGCCACAGCCACAGATAGGGGAGCAGAGGGACCGCCACTCCCCCTTCCAACCCGCCTGACCTGCTGACGGCGTTCCCATCTCCTTTATTAATTATTCGCAAAGCGATCTTGTTTAGCTGAGCGTGGCTAATGGATGCTATTCATCTGGTAATCTGATGCACCTGTATAGAGGCTTTCCCACTGTTCCTCTCGGTTCCGCAACCTCCTTTGCAAATTCTGCCACGGTTTACTAACGCAATCAGTAGTCAATGACTTCTGCTTAATGATACGCGCCATTTCTCGCGTTGAAATCGTCCTACTGGTTGTGCATTCTGCAATACTTCCACGGAATAATAAAGAATTTTACTTCACACAATGGCCTAGGTATTTAAATAACTTGACTGTGTCAAGCAGGACACTGGTAATACTGTATCAAAACATTAAAGGTTTGTGCTTCCTATTCAGCGACATTAATTTACATTCTGGGAATGTGCCAATGGCGAAAATTAAGATGTATACAAGCTATTAGCACTTTTACAACAGTACAGGCATAAAAACGTCCCCGAGCAAGGTGCTCCCACACTTAAGGCACAACAGCTGCATTCGGGAGTCTACACTGTCTACACCCATTTGAACCACCATGTTATATCCATGTTTTCGCCTCCCTCTATGTTTTCTTCCCCCCCCCCCCCCAAAATCTCCTACACTTCCCTCTATTACCAAATTAACGAGACCTTGGTGCCACAGAATGTCCTATCAGCCGAACACTTCTTATAGTCAAGCTGTGCCATAAATTCCGTTTTTCCCTGGCTAAACGTGTAGCTAACAAAAACACTAGTCGTGCTATACTGTGTCATGTTTCACATCAAGAAATTTGTGGAGTTGCACTAATAAAATACACAGACAAAAAAAATCGCAAGAAGGAACTGTGCGACATAAACAATTGGTAGGCGTGTTTCTACATCTGGCAAATGACGTCATTTCAAATTTCGTGCCAGTCGCATAAAAGTGGCGCTAGTAGCGCCACTACAAAGATTGCTTTAAATACGCGTTGTTACCTTTGAGATTGGACATAGTGAGTTGGTGTTAGACAAGAGTACCTTTGGGGCGACAAAGACGCCATTATCTTTGAACGAGGTCGTGCAATAGAGTTTCTGCGATATTACAGAAAGACTTGGCAGGAATGCAGCCACCGTACATGAATGATGGCAGCGGTGGTCGCGAGAATGTACTGTCTCAAGTAGACGGACGGCCACATGGCACTACCGAGAGGAAAGGCCATTGTGTTGGACGTATGGATCTGGAGCATCGTGTTGCGTCTGCAGCAGCAAGCTGAGCAGCAGTTGGCACTCCAGTGACACAACGAACTGTTACAGATCGTTACTTCAAGGACAGCTCCGAGCCAGATCCCCTGTAGCGTGCATTCCACTGACTCCAAACCACCGCCGTTTGTGACTTCAGTGGTGTCAAGCGGGAACTCGTGTTTTTTGGTGAAAGCTGGTTCTGCATCGGTACCAGTGATAGCTATACGTTGGTTAGAATGAGGCCGACTGAGGATCTCCAACTAAACTGTGTGCGTGCTAGACACACTGAACCTACACCTGGAGTTACGGTCTGGGACACGATTTCGTATGACAGCAGGAGCACTCTCGCGCTTATCCTACGCACCCTGAATGCAAACTTCTACGTCAATCAGGTGATTCGACCTGTTGTGCTGCCATTCATGAACAGCATTCCACGGGGTGTTTTCCAACGGATAACGCTCGCCCAGGTGACGCTGTTGTAACCCAAAATGCTCTACAGAGTCTCGAAATGTTGCCTTGGCGTGTTCGACCACCAGATCTGTCACCAATCGAGCACATATGGGACACAGTCGGGCGGTAACTCCAGTGTCATCCACAAACGGCATTAACAGTCCCTGTATTGGCCAACCAAGTGCATGGAACTCCAGTCCACAAACTGACATCCGGCACCTGTACAACACAATGCATACTCGTTTAAATGCTTGCATTCAACATTCTGGAGATTACACCGGTTGTTAATGTAACAGCATTTCACACTTGCAATGGCTTGTCACGCGCTTACATTAACGTGAGATCTTACAATGTTAATCACTTAAATATGTTACCTACACGAATGTATACCGAAATTTCATTACTCTACATTAATTATTTTATGATGTTGTGATTTTTTCCGTCTGTGTACTTCACATCAAGAAAAGTTTGGTGCTGCACGAATGAAATACACACATCAAAATAGTTTAGCATCACCTCCGTTCCGAGAGTTCCGGAACCTGTACAGAAAATTGGAATACAGATCAACATAAACATCATTTAGCCCTTTCTATTGATCATGAAAACCACACATTGCATGTTGTACCACCATACAGCGAGACCTTCAGAGGTGGTGGTCCTGATTGCTGTACACACCGGTTCCTCTAATATCCAGTTGCACGTCCTCTTGCATTGATGCATGCCTGTATTCGTCGTGGCATACTATCCACAAGTTCAAGGCACTGTTGGACCAGATTGTCCCACTCCTCAACGACGATTCGGAGTAGATCCCTCAGAGTGGTTGGTGGATCACGTCGTCCATAAACAGCCCTTTTCAATCCATCCCAGGCATGTTCGACAGGTTTCATGTCTGGAGAACATGCTGGCCACTCTATTCGAACGATGTCGTTATCCTGAAAGAAGTCATCCACAAGGTGTGCACGATGGGGGCGCGAATTGTCGTCCATGAAGACCAATGCCTCGCCAATATGCCGCCCATATGGTTGCACTATCGGTCGAAGGATGGCATTAACGTATCGCATAGCCGTTACGGCACCTTCCATGACTACCAGCGGGGTACGTCGGCCCCACATAATGTCACCCCAAAACAGCAAGGAGCCTCCACCTTGCTGCACTCGCTGGACAGCGTGTCTAAGGCGTTCGGCCTGACCTGGTTGCCTCCAAACACGTCTCCGACGATTTTATAGTTGAAGGCATATGAGACACTCATCGCTGAAGAGAACGTTATGCCAATCCTGAACGGTCCATTCGGCATGATGCTGGGCTCATCTGTACCGAGCTGAATGGTGTCGTGGTTGCAAACATGGACCTCGCCATGGACGTCGGGAGTGAAGTTGCACATCATGCGGCCTATTGTGCAGAGTCGGCCGGAGTGGCCGAGCGGTTCTAGGCGCTACAGTCTGGAACCGCGCGACCGCTACGGTCGCAGGTTTGAATCCTGCCTCGGGCATGGTTGTGTGTGATGTCCTTAGGTTAGTTAGGTTTAAATAGTTCTAAGTTATCGGGGACTGATGACCTCAGAAGTTAAGTCCCATAGTGCTCAGAGCCATTTGAACCATTTTTATTGCGCACAGTTTGCATCGTAACACGACGTCCTGTGGCTGTACGAAAAGCATTATTCAACATGGTGGCGTTGCTGTCAGGGATGCTAATCCGTAGGTAGCGGTCACCCTTGGGCGGCCTGAGCGAGACATGTCATCGACAGTTCCAGTCTCTCTGTATCTCCTCCATGTCCGAACAACATCGCTTTGGTTCACTCCGAGACGCCTAGACACTTCGTTTGTTCAGAGTCCTTCCTGGACGCCATCGAACCGCGGTATTGACCGTCTAGGCATTGTTGAACTACAGACAACACGAGCCGTGTACCTCCTTCCTGGTGTAATGACTGGGACGGATGGGCTGTCAGACCCCCTCCGTCTAACAGGCGCTGCTCATGCATGGTTGTTTACATCTTTGGCCGGGTTTAGTGACATCTCTGAAGAGTCAAGGGACTGCGTCTGTGATACAGCAACCCCAGTCAACGTCTATCTTCAGGAGTTCTGGGAACCGGGGTGATGCAAAACTTTTTTTGATGCGTGTTTAATAAAAAGTACGGGTCGGCATAAAACGTAATTGCACAACGAAGTAATACCTCAAAAATGTAATGATAGACGACATTTCCTTATGTAAGCGAAAATCGGAGACAAAATGCACCGCCGAAAATGTTTCCTCTCAATAAAGCGACACGTAGATGGGAATATAAATACGGTTCATCTAGCAGTTGCACGATTGGAATTGAAATACCCGTAATAAACCAGAAATTATAGTTAAAAGTGAATGACTAGGCCTCGTATTTAGGTTGAAAAGCAACCGTGGATCCTCGGCAGTACACAGCTGTGAGTACGAGGCCAGCGGATGGCGTCGGCGACGACTTTTGCTAGTGGGAACAAGGCGGCCTAATTTTGCACGGCGGTGACAGGTGCGCTTAGCTGGGAGGGGCTGTTCTCACGTGATGCAACAGGAAGGCCGCAGAAAGCGGCGCCCGCGACGGCGCCAACCTCTCTCGCTGCATCCGCTCGACGCGCCTGCCCGCCGCCGCCGCCACCGCCGCCGGAAATTACATTCCACACTAGTAACTAATCGCCACACACTCTTCTTTTTTCACTTCTGACTCGAATAAAAAATTTAAAAAAAGAAAAGGTAACATGTATGTTCATAAACAGTTCTGCTTTTCATCTTTATTTGACTGATTTAAAGGACAGTTAAATGCGCCAAATTGTGTCTCAGCAACTCAAAGACCGCGCACTGTTGGTTTCAGGTTTCCAGCTAAATAGCTAGGGACTGCAATTACAAACAACTTAAATCGGAACTACCATGCAGAAAATGCTGTGGCGAATCAGAGACTGCATTTTATTGGGAGAATACTGAGAAGATCTTGTTGACTTCCATCTACACAGAGAGAAATGACCATCGAAAAAAGACACATCAGAGCTCGCAGAGAAAGAGCTAGCCATTCACTTTTCCCATACGCTTTCGAGAGTGAAGAATGCATTCCAAGTTGAACGGAGAACTGCTTTTTGTGATGTTGTCATTGCTCACTTTGCTAATTCTCGGTGTACTTTAGGCTGCAACTTAGATCTGGGGTTGAATTTAATGTTGCCAATAAGCGAACTACGTGTATTTTAACAAAAATTATGGAGAGAATTTAAGAGCGGAAATATTTAGCCGGCCGCTGGTGGCCGAGCGGTTCTAGGCGCTTCAGTCTGGAACCGTGCGACCGCTACGGTCGCAGGTTCGAATTCTGCCTCAGACATGGATGTGTGTGATGTCCTTAGGTTAGTTAGGTTTAAGTAGTTCTAAGTTCTAGGGGACTGATGACCTCAGATGTTAAGTCCCATAGTGTTCAGAGCCATTTTTGAAATATTTAATTTGTAATTCATTGTGCATTTGAAGTTGTAATTTAGATCTGCAGTCGTGCTCAAGTGTGTGTTTTTCGCCATAACGTTTTATGTATTTAGACAAATGTAATGTTACGTACAAAGATCAAACTACAGACATCTATTAACCTA
This sequence comes from Schistocerca americana, assembly GCF_021461395.2. Taxonomy (NCBI): domain Eukaryota; kingdom Metazoa; phylum Arthropoda; class Insecta; order Orthoptera; family Acrididae; genus Schistocerca; species Schistocerca americana. The sequence continues at coordinate 292,874,355 of NC_060130.1, forward strand.
TAAATTATTTAAGTAGTGCTAATAAGCGAGTTTTGTGTATTTCAACAAATAATCAAGACCGTTTAGATGTAGAAATATTTGATTTGAGGGTCCACAGAACTTGAAAAGTGTGTAAAATCTTTCATATTTCGAGAAATAATACAATTCTATTTTCCCATAATTTTCTTAGAGATCTGAATTACACTTTCATCTTGCGGTAAGCAGCCTGTGTGTGTGTGTGTGTGTGTGTTCGATAAATGATAAACTAATTTCATCAAAGAGTTTACTTTCGAGACATCGACTCTGTATGTTTCAACTCTGTCATAACATTTAGTTGTGATATATGTATAAACATTAGAGTAGTTTTCACTGTGAATTACGAAAAAAATACGCTGTTTCAGTTGTACTTCGCAATAAAATCGTCAAAACGCCTTCTTCCTTCTTTCCTTCATTTCTAATATGGGTATGCTCAGTTTGTTTGTCTTTTGGCTGTGTTGTGTGTATAAGTGTTTTCACATCGCATATTTTTAGTAATTTTAGTGTTATTAAACAGTTTATTACAGGAAATCAGTCTATAAACGTTTAGAGAGCCGTGGCATCATAGTTCTGATTAGTAAATATTGCAACCTTTGTCAATGGTAATTGTACATAACCTCTAGTAGGTTTGAGTCAGTTTTGATAAAAGCAGCCCGCCGCGGTGGACGAGCGGTTCTAGGCGCTCAGTCCAGAACCGTGCGACTGCTACGGTCGCAGTTTCTAATCCTGCCTCGGGCATGGATGTGTGTGATGTCCTTAGGTTAGTTAGGTTTAAGTAGTTCTAAGTCTAGGGGACTGATGACCTCAGATGTTAAGTCACATAGTGCCTCGAGCCATTTGAACCATTTTTAATAAAAGCAGTAATGGTAAATAAATACCATCGATTATAATTCTATAGTGCATAACATGATGTATTATCCTTGTCCCTCCTAAAATTGAGCTTGAAAACAATTTAGAAGGGGATATATTTAAACGAAGATTAAATTGTTGACGAGTTGTGAAAGGATGCGGAGGAAGAGCTCCAGTTAGCATTCGTAATGATGACCGGTGAATGTAAGTGCTGCCACTGAAGAAATAAATACAAAGTTCAGAGAAAACAATATGCGAACAGATTGAGACACATAAAAGCTACCCAAAAAAACCGAGATTCAATCCGAAAGGAAGAGGAAACAGGCTGCTTAAGGACTTCAACTTTGTCAAGTGACTACAACATTTGCTTACAATCACGAATACCCTTCGTCAGGTAGAGTAAATATCTACTCCAAAGTATCTGTTCAGATAAAAGAAACAACCTGGCCAGATTAAACTGGAGAAAACAAGTAAATGTGTAATTTTCGCAGTTTCATATACTTGTTTTCTGACTTCGAGAAGGAATAGTTTCGCTGGATATCGAAGCTCTGAGCTAGCTGCACCGTGCATGCACGAAATAATCTCTAGCATAACAATAAAGTTATCTTTTAGTCTTCCTAATGTTGTGCGTTCCTTTACGAATCTGAAAACAGCTTTCTCGCCAAAGTGGCTTAAGTGAAAGGATTTTTTAAAATATGATAGTCATCAGAAAGTGTTAAAGGCATTGATCGTGAGTTAGATAAGTAGCTGTAAATATTGGTGATGTATTTCGAACGAGTTGCAGCAAAAGTAAAGCACAGAACTCTATTTGGCAGATGTAGCCTTCCAATGTCGTCATTATTCTGCATATCTTCATGTCGCTTTCTTCATTTGTTACAAGCAAATGCCAGGGTTCTTTTAAAATCAAAACTGAGCTATGCTCACATTCAGATTGACATTACAGACAGTTGTGATTGTTTAGCTACTGCATCTTCAGGTTATTTTAGGATATTAGTAATTTATTTGACGTCCGTCCAACATCTGCATTATCAACACCTCCACTGTCATGATTATCATAGGTAGTATCAAGGTGATCAAAGCCTTGCTGCCCATGGACTAATTGCTTTGCTAATTACCCGGACCACAAGACCGATAATTTAGCAAATGGGGCTTGACGATGGTGGAAGCAACAGCACTATCAGCAATAACAGGCTTCGGGACTTGCTCGACATGCCATGAACACAGTAAAATTGAACGCTTGTCAAATCTTACAATTCTCTGACATATCCGCAAATGTACTGCCCATCAGAAAATGTAAGTGAATGTTGTACACTTCTGTGGTATACAGAAAAATGTATTCTTCGAAAATTTGTGCGAAGACTCATCGACATACACGGCCTTATGGCGAGGTTTCGACTGTGTGACCGTCGTATTCACTTGTGCACAAAACACATCGACGAACTGATTTGTTATTTTACACATCCTCACTTCAGTACAGGGAGGGACATTACTGTTCTACATGTCTTTTAAAAAAAAAGCTCTAACGAAGATCATGCATGACTAAACTTCAGATTCCAGAAACATCTTCTTCACTTCAGAGATAAAGCTTAAAACTTGCTCAACTTTTACTCAACTTTCCGACAGCAAAATCACCTAAAATCTCGGTTTTTATGTTTGATCATGATCCCTCCATCCTTCCAAATCTCCCCTAACCCCAGAAGAGGGGAACTGTAGCAGTTTTTAGGTTGGTTTTTCAAATATCAATTATGCCTCACGGTGCCATCTGTTAATATAGCTCAGTGAGAAGTCCTACAGCTTTTTGAGACAGGATGATAGCCTATATCCGTATTGAGTCCACATGGTGGGCAAATGACCGTTGTTACAGAAAATCGAAACGTTGGCATACAGAACTTCGGAGACTTTCCATAAAAGTTTTGCCACATGTCTGGTTTTTCACACATTTACGATCCAAAATATGCCAAGAACTAATATAAGAGAATTTACTAAGCGAAGAACGGTGATTCATAGACATACGATGTGTACAAAATTCTTTGTTACTTTAAGTTAAGGTGACGCTGTGACGATGAGACATTGCTACAGCAATTAGTTGGCGCAGTTTATTATCTGCAACTACAATGTGCTTTTTGAAAGCCTTTAAAGACAGTTTAGATGTTTAAGCGTCACTAAATATACTGAGACAACCCGTCACCGGATAACGATATGCACATATACAGATGGCACTACTATCGCGTACACAAGGTATAAGAGGACAGTGCATTGGCAGAGCTGTCATTTGTACTCAGGTGCTTCATGTGAAAAGGTTTCCCACGTGATTATGCAGAACGACGTGAATTAACAAACTTTGAACGGGGAATGATAGTTGGAGCCAGATGCATGGTACATTCCATTTCGGAAATCGTTCGGGAAGCCAGAATCCGAGATCCACAGTGTCAATATTGTGACGAGAATCCCACATTCCAGGCATTACCTCTCATCACGGACAACGCAGTTTCCGACGTCCTTCACTTAACGACCGAAAGCAGCAGCGTTTGCATAGAGTTGTCAGTGTTAACAGACAAGCAACACTGCGTGAAATAACCGCAGATATCAACGTGAGACGTACGACGAACGTTTCCGTTAAGACAGTGCGGCGAATTTTGACGTTATTGGGCTATGGTTGTAGACGATCGGTGCGAGTGACTTTCCTAAATCGCCTGCAGCGCCTCTCCTAGTCTCGTGACCATATCGGTTGGACGCTTGACGACTGGAAAACGTGGTTTGGTGAGATGAGTCCTCATTTCGGTTGGTAAGAGCTCGTGGCGGGGTTCGAATGTGGCGCAGACTCCACGAAGCCATAGACCCTAATTGCCAGCAAGGCCCTGTGCAAGCTGGTGGTGACTCCATAATGGTGTGGGCTGTGTTTACATGCCTTTGGTCCAACTGAACCGATTATTGACGAAATGGTTATGTTCAGCTACTCGGAGACCATTTGCAGCCACTCATAGACTTCATGCTCCCAAACAACGACAGATTTTTTATGGATGACGTCGTAGGTTATTTGACTGTTTTCTGGAAACTGTCTTAAATGATTACTTATGTCATTTTGTGCTTCCAACGCGCTTTTTTTTATTTCAGTGTTCTTTAATAAAAACAGAAATGAAATTCAAATTCTCTGAAAGCCCGCTAAAACGCTCCATTCGAGTCACGTAATGCCTGTGACGTCACTGGCTAGTTTGCTGTCCTACTGTCGTAACGCTAATTTCAGTGATGTCTTGTTTTGGAATTGACGTTTCGAAAAATGGGTTACAAATCGTGTGTAGTACCATACTGTATAAATAAATCTATAAAAAAACCTGAAAAGTTGTTATTAAGTGCTTGCACTGTACCGGTAAATTGCCACACGTCGACGCAAAAGTTCAGTAACTTACTTACAAATGTGTTGCAGTGTGAATTTGACAACTAACTTACTTCCGAGACATGCTCTCCCACTGTCACATCGAAGGATAGCGTCATTCAACGAAATTAAACTCCTAGTGAAAATTGTCGGTTTACCCAACTACATCTCAACTGATTGGTAGCTCAGTTGTTACAGCGGCAAACCGTCGAATTTTACAAGATGGATGTCCGTATATCGCTGGTACGAATCTCCACATCACGTTCAAAAAAATAGTTTCTAGTTTATGTGATCGCACACTTTTTACTTTATTAGAAACTGTTTTTTATCTTCGTGACGTCCAGCTAGGATCCTCATTCTTTACACTTTTGCAGTTTCACCATCTTACATAAAGAGGAAGTAAGTCTGCTTGATACAATGACTTTAGTTTACACTCGCAAATACAGCAGCTCTTACGTTTGTGTCACCTGGGTGTTGTACACGGTTTGTATCTCTCCGTATAACCTCGCCGACCTACACCTCGTTGTACTGTGGGCGTAAGGTGGTCTCTTCGCCACTATCAATGTTCTCCAAAAAGTGAATTGTTTGTTCGCAAAGTAAATTCATTTAACCTTACTTGTCCATTTCTCAGGCTAAGATTAATGTGGAGCTATATATAATACACCCCACAATCGAACTAACTGTTACAATCAGTTCTTCCTGCGCTATTTTTGACTTTGTGTAAAACTACTGGCCATTAAAATTGCTACACGAAGAAGAAATGCAGATGATAAACGGGTATTCATTGGACAAATATATTATACTAGAACTGACATGTGATTACATTCTCACGTGGCCGTGCGGTTAAAGGCGCTGCAGTCTGGAACCGCAAGACCGCTATGGTCGCAGGTTCGAATCCTGCCTCGGGCATGGATGTTTGTGATGTCCTTAGGTTAGTTAGGTTTAACTAGTTCTAAGTTCTAGGGGACTAATGACCTCAGCAGTTGAGTCCCATAGTGCTCAGAGCCATTTGAACCATTTTTACATTCTCACGGAATTTGGGTGCACAGATCCTGAGAAATCAGTACCCATAACAACCACCTCTGGCCGTAATAACGGCCTTGATACGCCTGGGCATTGAGTCAAACAGAGCTTAGATGGCGTGTACAGGTACAGCTGCCCACGCAGCTTCAACACGGTACCACAGCTCATCAAGAGTAGTAACTGGCGTATTGTGACGAGCCAGTTGCTCGGCTACCATTGACCAGACGTTTTCAATTGGTGAGAGATCTGGAGAATGTGCTGGCCAGGGCAGCAGTCGAACATTTTCTGTATCCAGAAAGGCCCGTACAGGACCTGCAACATGCGGTCGTGCATTATCCGGCTGATATGTAGGATTTCGCAGGGATCGATTGAAAGGTAGAGCCACGGGTCGTAACACATCTGAAATGTAACGTCCACTGTTCAAAGTGCCGTCAATGCGAACAAGAGGTGACCGTGACATGTAACCAATGGCACCCCATACCATCACGCCGGGTGATACGCCAGTATGGTGATGACAAATACACGCTTCCAATGTGCGTTCACCGCGATGTCGCCAAACACGAATGCGACCATCATGATGCTGTAAACAGAACCTGGATTCATCCGAAAAAACGACGTTTTGCCATTCGTGCACCCAAGTTCGTCGTTGAGTACACCATCGCAAGCGCTCCTGTCTGTGATGCAGCATCAAGGGTAACCGCAGCCATGATCTCCGAGCTGATAGTCCATGCTGCTGCAAACGTTGCCGAATTGTTCGTGCAGATGGTTGTTGTCTTGCAAACGTCCCAATCTGTTGGCTCATGGATCGAGACGTGGCTGCACGATCCGTTACAGCCATGCGGATAAGATGCCTGTCATCTCGACTGCTAGGGATACGAGGCCGTTGGGATGCAGCACGGCGTTCCGTATTACCCTCCTGAACCCACCGACTTCATATTCTGGTAACAGTCATTGGATCTCGACCAACGCGAGCAGCAATGTCGCGATACGAAAAACCGTAATCGCGATAGGCTACAATCCGACCTTTATCAAAGTCGGAAACGTGATGGTACGCATTTCCCCTCCTTACACGAGGCGTTACAACAACGTTTCACCAGGCAACGCCGGTGAACTGCTTTCCTCATGTCAGCACGCTCTAGGTGTCGCCACCCGCGCCAACCTTGTGTGAATGCTCTGAAAAACTAATCATTTGCATATCACAGCATCATCTTCCTTGTCGGTTAAATTTCACGTCTGTAGCACGTCATCTTCGTGGTGTAGCAATTTAAAGGCCAGTAGTGTATTACGCTTCCAGGAGTCGAACACGTGACTTCATTATCTGCAGGCGGATGCGTTACCCGTTGCGCCACCTAACGTCTGCTGTATCTCTGTTGAGTGTCTTCTATAGAGGAAATCAGCACTAAATTCTGCCAAGAATAGTTTTATTGTGCTTTGGGTCGTAGCTCATGACTGTTAGTCGACAATCTAGTTATAATATACGGATCCATTTGCGAAAGTCCTACAGTTCCTTAGTTTTGAGCGATTTTAATGATGTTGCAGGGAGCAGGGAACAAAATATCCGTCGTTGCACAAATCGCCTCTCTAAATGGGTGGGGCATAAAGACATCAACTTTCGCAAGGCTTCCTCAATCAGCGTTCGGAAATTTTCTTTCTATTGTTACTTAAAAGTTGTAATTGCGTTTCTCCATTATTAAATAGCTAAACTGTTTGCAGAAAATGTACGTAAAAACCTCGAAAACTCGGCTAACGCTCCTATAACACACGTATAGCTTCGTCTTACTCATAGCGTGTGACGTCGCCAAAGCACAGCCAATAACAAAGTGTTATCGATCATATAACCAAATCTTGATATTTAATGATTTTTAAGCTTTAATTACACAAAAATAACAGATATTTTGTGAAAATATTGACCACAAATTCTACTTAAATGTTATAATCAATGAGAATAAGAACAATCCGAACCATAGTTTTATCATAGGAAAATACCCTGTTGTTCGCGATTGGTTTGAAGAACACTGTAGACACGAGCGAATGGTTTGGCCACCCACATCAGCAGGCACGAATTCCATCGACGTTTGTGGGACGTAAGTCAGTTCGTGCACAAAATCCTGCACCGTAACACTTTCGCATGGACGACTATAGGGGCAGCTCGGATCGATATTTCTGCAGAGGACTTCCAAAGACTTGTTGAGTCCATACCACGTCGGGTTGCTGCACTACGCCGTTAGTGTATGTAGCCAATTTGAGGGTATACAGGCTGGAAATTTTAACATACAGATGTGACACCTCTGGCAGTCGAGCTGAGCCTGGATGGCAGATACGAGTAGGTCATGTTCCATAAAAACACAGGAGAACTGCCGTAAGTCAGTAACATCTTGCCACGATATTTCGGCACAAAGTCTTTTGGCCATCTTCAGGTGAGTACAGCTGTAGAAGGGACGCCGGGAAAATTTCAAACATCACAACGAGTAGGTCAATTTATCAATCATATTGGCTGGCGAGTGATAGAGTGCCAGTCTGTCGGCAGACCATGGGTGGGAGATCTGAAGAATCTGTTGGCTACGGAAAAACTTTCTGCATCAAAGTAGGATAGGACAGCACGGGCAACCCAAAGCTTTGCGTTATCCTATTGAAAGAGACTTCGAAGATAGGGCACCGTCAACAGCCTTAATACGTCAAAAGAGTAACGGCTGCTGTCCAAATTACTGGTTTTGTGAACCAGAGGCGATCGTATTGCGTACCCAGTGGCACCGTATACCATCGCGACAGGTGCTGGGCCCATATAGTGGTGATAAATGCAGTCTGGCATCGTTTGTCCTTCAAGAAACCTCTAAACACGGATAAATCCATTGTGGGGCTCTACGCAGAACCGGGAGCCGTCCGAACCAGGCGTTGGGCCTGTATGGCGGTGATGAATGCATTCTGGCATCGTTCGTTCTTCACTAAACCTCCAAACACAGATAAGACCATCGTGACTCTCTACACACAATCGAGCCAGGAGCGCGGCCAGTATGGTGGTACTGAATATATTCTGGCATTGTTCATTCTTCACGAAACTCCCAAACACAGATAAGACTATTGTGCCCTCTACAGAGATCCAGGACTTGACTGAGGTGCAGGGCCCACATAGTGGTGATGAATACCTTCGGCCATCGTTCATTCTTCACAAAACCTCGAAACACGGATAAGTCTACTGTGAGGCTCTACAAATAACCGGAACCCGTCCAAGCCATGTTCTGGGCCTGTATGGTGGTGATGAATGCATTCTGGCATCGTTCGTTCTTCTCGAAACCTCCAAACATGGATAAGTCCACTGTGAACCGATATCCGTCTGAGCCATGTGCTACGCCTGCATGGTGGTGATGAATGCATTCTGGCATCGTTCATTCTTCACAAAACCTCCAAACACGGACAAGTCCATTGTGAGGCTCTACGCAAAACCAGGACCTGTCCGAGCCAGGTGGTGGGGCCGCATGGTGGTGATGAATGCATTCTGTCATCGTCCATTCTTCACGAAACCCCCCAAACACGGATAAGACCATTGTGACGCTCTACACAGATCCAGGACTTGACCGAGTCAGGTGCTGGGCCCGCATAATGGTGATGAATGCCTTCGTCCATCGTTCATTCTTCACAAAACCTCGAAACATGTATAAGTCCATTGTGAGGCTCTACGCAGAACCGGGACCCTCCCGAAAAGACGTGGTGCCACTCCTATGTGCAGTGTCGTCGACGGGTGCCCCACTGACAGCGTGCCTCTCTCACAGCTGCCGCTTAAAGGAAAGCCGCAGTGGTAGCCATGCTAACAGTGCTCCAAACGTCGTCGCAGTATTTGTGTGGATGCTCGTCTTGCTGCAAACTAGTCCATTTCCTGACTCAAGATATGTGGCGGGGTTGTAAGATGCTGCTCGGGCAAAACAAACAATCGTTCATCCTCTCAGGCACTAGCAGCGTGGTGCTGCGAAAAGTCGTTTCCACACTCCGTGGCTTCCAGTTCAGAATAGGAGCACTGTCATACTGAACATGAAAAATACCTGATCGAAGTTGTTACTGTGGTTTGAATAGCATCATAATACGCAATATTTCGGGATATAAAATTAATGAACAAGACCAGACTATTCACTGTCTCCTCCACTAGATTGCATAGTCTGAACAATGCATTAAGGCAGGTAAAGCGAACCTGAGCTTTCATCGACATCTACATACATACTCTGCAAGTCACCGTACGGTGCATGGCGGAGGGTATCATGTACCACTATATCACGTACCACTACTGGTCATTTCCTTTCCTGTTCAATCGCAAGTAGAGCGAGGGAAAAATAACTGTCTATAAGCATCCGTACGAGCCCTAATTTCTCTCATCTTATCTTCGTGGTCCTTGTACGTCGGTGGTATAAGAATCGATCTGCTGTCGGCCTGAAACGCCGGTTCTCTAAATTTCCGCAAGAGTGCTTCGCGAAAATAGCCTCGTTTTCCCTCCAGGGATTCCCATTTGAGTTCATGAAGTATTTCCGTAATCCCTGCGTACTGATCGAACCTAAAGGTAACAAATCTAGCAGCACGCCTCTGAGTTGCTCGACATCTTTCACAAAAAACACACTTCAACCGGACTGCAACATACAGGTACGCTATTGTGAAAGTCACATCACGTTCTTCCCATGTTCTACATTTTCCACCCATCTAAATGTCTGCGGGCATGATCATCAGTTTAAGCACTGTAGCTAGATCGTGGAATCAAAGTCCAGCCACCTCTCAACATACAGTGCGCATGTACTTGCAAGACGACGATATGCAACCAAAACTATGTGCACTGGTTTCTTACTAAACTTGTCACTTTTACTGCATTAAAGGTAAAAGGCAGAGACACTACTTGTAGCTTAACAGTTTGGTACAATTGGGATTTTATAATTCTTGACGTCTGTATTTCATCCGCACGTCACTGAATGTTCAGAATGAGAACTGAAATTATGCCTGAATCTTATGGATGTAATGGCAGAATAATGAGACATCGATAAGCTTGACTCGCTTATCACAATCAATTATCGTCGTACGCTGCTTCTGTTGTCAAGAAACGACGTTACACGGGATCTCGATGTCTCCTCGGCGAATTGAACTAATATAAAGCTCTCGAGTTTCCAGCGAATGAGTTGGTCGAATCGGCGTGACGTGTAACACTCAATCTAAACGTGGTGCCATTTTCGAGGAAATTACTTGACTAGAAATACGAGCAATTTATATTGGACGTTACGTAAGTTTACGCAGATGGCAATGATACCTATAATATCTGCACTGGCCTCTGTGGGGAGTTCTGTGGTTGACAGCAAGCTAGCATATGTAACAGAGTCGGCGATACAGCATATTCCACCACAAATATTGATGATAACACGCCAGTACCGATGCACAAATTATGTTGTTTACGTGTTGATTTTAGAAACAGCTGGACGGATGACGACTAGAACTCTTGACATTATGCCTAAAGAGCGTCTAACCGCTGCATGTACGGTCTGACTTTTCATTTCGGATTTGCTCCCTCCCCGGCACAAATGCAAGGGCCCTTACCTCACATCTCAATTTGGTTTTCTTGTCGCCCATAAAGAACAATTACTAAATCAATACTAAGCTAAGTTTGTACTCGGCGATGAACGCCAATTCTATTTCACATATCGCCAGGGTTATTTCAGGGATTATGAACGATACTCTATAGATGACCGACCCGTTGGCTGCAGTGACACTTCGTTAAGGCTGAATCTGCCCCTTCGGCAACTGTAAAAAATAGCTTTTTAAAATTTTTAAGTGACAAAATCCGCCTATCAAGTTTCATTACTTCCCTTCTGAAATATCAATTACTTGGCCTTTTTAAACTGTTACTGAAAGCAGTAATACCGTGTCAGTAAAAGACTAGTGGTTCCTTTATCACCAAATTCTTGAAATGGGTCACCTATCATCTATCTATCCAAGCGGCAATCTGATAAGGCACGCACATAACTTGCTTCAGCGGCGTGATACATATGACGCAGTATCTCCGTGAATCACCAGTTCTCATCAACATTTGATTAAGGTACTGTATACGTGCACGCCACTATCACGAGATCTTATATATATATATATATATATATATATATATATATATATATATATATATATACTACAGTAATCAATCATGACATACTCTATCACAGGCATGCTCAATGGACAACACATGGTACCAGACCAAATGCAAGATATTTCTGAAATAGGCGATAAGTACGACATAGTATCTCAACGCATTTCAGTGACGTCTTCGGTTTGTTTTAACGAAGTAGGAAGATCCAGTCACAGAATCAGCTAAGTTTCAACAACTTTGTGCATCACAGGACAACACTGGCAGATTAGCAAATACACTACATAAGCATATGTAACAAATCATGGAAGTGTATGATGACTCACGCCTTATAAGACGGTTCAGTGGCAGTTTCCACCAAAGATGAGAGAAGCAAGCAGTTGTTATTTTCTGCAGACGGCTATCAATAGTAACTGCTTGCTTGCAGTAATCGTTTCCGTTCGACAGGAGTTTAAATGGTCACATTTTATGTTTCTTATCGATGTTAACATTTAACGTGTAGGTATCTCCTGTAGATTATAGATGTGCTGCATCTCTGCGTTGTTCACATATGCTTCGTGTCAATTTTGCTCAACAAATACTCTAACTTTTAGTTCGTTTCGAATGAGTGAGAGAGGTGTTTCCATAGTCCACGAAATTGACTGTAACAAGCTACTGTAGTAATGAGGCTTTCACGAGTCATACTGAACAAATCTACGGTGGCAACGGTACAGATCCCAGTCTAACTCATCTCCGTCCCGATTGCTGTGCTCGGAACGTTGCATGTTAATGTGCCCGTACTCTCTCGACCACTTACACAGACTCAGGAACATCTGCATACTTATAGCTGCTTAGGCTTCCGCGGGCCAGAGTCTACTGATGAGTAGACCCAGAAGAAGACGACTTGTAACCGTGGCCGAAACGTTGGTTTCACCGGTATAAATTTTTACTTTATGACGCAGTACAAAACTCAGAAAATTTTATACATCAATCTACATACTTGTTACGGAGCCCAGCACACAGTGCATGGTGGAGGGTACCTTTTATCACTACTAGTCATTAGCTTTCCTGTTCCACTCGCAAACGGAGGGAGGGAAAAAGGACTGTTTATATGCCTGCATATGAGCACTAATTTCTTTTACCTTGGCTCGCGGTCCTTACACGAAATGTACGTTGCCGGCAGTAGAACCGTTCTGTAGTCGGCCGCTAATTTCGACGTTCTCAATAGTATTTCACGAAAAATGGTTCAAATGGCTCTGAGCACTATGGGACTTAACTTCTAAGGTCATCAGTCCCCTAGAACTTAGAACTACTTAAACCTAACTAACCTAAGGACATCACACACATCCATGCTCGAGGCAGGATTCGAACCTGCGACCGTAGCGGCCGCGCGGTTCCAGACTGTAGCGCCTTTAACCGCCTGGCCACCACGGCCGGCATTTCACGAAAATAACGTCTTTTAACCTCCACGGATATCCATATGATTTCACGGAATATTTCCGCAATATTCGCGTATTTATCGAATCTACCGGTAACAAATCTAGCAGCATACCTCTGAATTGCTTCGATGTCTTCCTTTAATCTGACCTGGTTGAGATCCCACACACTCGCACAGTACTCAAGAATGAGATGACCTAGAGTTCTATACATGATCCCACTTACAGATGAGTGGCACTTTCCTAAAAATCTCCGAATGAACCTAAGACGACCGTCCGCCTTTCCCACTACCGACCTCACGTGTTAGTTCCGTTGCATGTCACTTCGCAACATTACGCCTAGATATTTCACCGACTTCACTGTGTCAAGCAGTACATATTACTAATACTGTTTCGAACATTATGGGAATCTTTCTTCTACTTATCTGCATTTTTACACATTTAAAGAAAGCAAATAGAAATTCTGTCAAAGTCATCCTGTGTCTTCCTCTGGTCCATAACCGATGACACTTTCCCGTACACTACAATGTTATCAACAAATCTGCTCATTCTATCTTTTAGATCGTTTACATATACAGAAAACAACAGCTATCCTATCACACTTCTCTGGGCACATGCTTTTTCAGTTAAAATTAAACTTCATCTTCGACTTTTAAACACTTTTGTTTATATTGGCAAGGGAATTAGTTCTTTTTCAGCTCCATGTGATGCTTGCAGTCTCAAACCGCGAACGATTTGGAACTAAACCTCCGTCGCGGGAAATTAGTCGGCCAACGACGTGGTATACTGAATCTCCGGTTCATAATTACGAACATGCTACCCCCTTGGAAACTTAACACATCTGATGTTATTGGAGAACTTGTTAGCCTCCCAGAGATAATAAGACGAATGCCAACGATTTTTAGTTAGATCATGCGTATCCACGGCGAAATTAGTAATGTGAATCGAATTGAACTACTTACCTCTTTCCGCCGTTTCACCGTGGGACCTGTAACAAAAATGGAATATTAGGAACTTATTGGCAAATATAATTTCAAAAACATCTCTATTTTACGCTCCGTTGGGCCAGCACCATAGTATACTTCAATATAAGACATAATGAAAATGAATTCTCCAAAACTAGGTAATATATTTCTCTAAGTATTTTACAAAAATGGCCTGTTTCGGCTTATTGCCACTATGAAATTACCTGCCAAAATAACATTGGCAAGATTATCTCTAAGTAAATCGTGGCTGTTTTATGTTTACAGCTGCATTGCTACTAACGTCTAGTTGGAAGTGACAACCATATTGCATCTATAGTAAATTTTATCTGTCGTGTCTTGGTAATCATATAACTTTTCGTAGTTAAGAAATGTAAAAATACGATTTTAACAATTCACTTTTGACAGTTCTTCACTGCGATGCTATACACTCAAGCGCCAAAGAAACTGGTATACGCTTGTGTATTCAAATACAGAGATATAAAAACAGACAGAAAACGGCGCTGCGGTCCGCAATGCCTATATAAGACAACAAGTGTCTGGCGCAGTTGTAACATCGGTTACTGCTGCTACAATAACAGGTTATCAAAATTTAAGTGAGTTTGAACGTCGTGTTACAGTCGACGCACGAGCGATGGGACACAGCATCTCCAAGGTAGCAATGAACTGGGGATTTTCCCGTACGACCATTTCACGAGTGTACCGTGAATATCAGGAATCCGGTAAAACATCAAATCTCTGACATCGCTGCGGTCGGAAAAAGATCCTGAAGAACGGGACCACCGACGACTGAAAAGAATCGTTGAACGTGACAGAAGGCAACCATTCCGCAAAGTGCTGCAGATTTCAACGCTGGGCCATCAACAAGTGTCAACGTGCGAATCGCCGGCCGGAGTGACCGAGCGGTTCTAGGCGCTACAGTCTGGAACCGCGCGACCGCTACGATCGCAGGTTCGAATCCTGCCTCGGGCATGGATGTGTGTGATGTCCTTAGGTTAGTTAGGTTGAAGTAGTTCTAAGTTCTAGGGGACTGATGACCTAAGAAGTTAAGTCCCATAGCGCTCAGAGCCATTTGAATTTTTGAACGTGCGAATCATTCAACGAAACATCATGGATACGGGCTTTCGGAGCCGAAGGCCCACTCGTGTACCTTTGATGACTGCACGACACAAAGCGTTACGCTTCGCATGGATCCGTCAACACCGACACTGGACTGTTGATGACTGCAAACATGTTGCCTGGTCGGAAGAGTCTCGTTTCAAATTATATCGAGCGGATGGACGTGTAAAGGTATGGAGACAACCTCATGAACCCATGGAGCCTACACGTCAGCAGAGGACTCTTCAAGCTGGTGGAGGCGCTGTAATGGTGTGGGATGTGTGCAGATGGAGTGATATGGGACCCCTGATACGCCTAGATACGAATCTGACAGGTGACACGTACGTAAGCATCCAGTCCCATAACCTTCATCCATTCCTGTGCATCGTGCATTCCGAGGGACTTGGGCAATTCCTGCAGGACAATGTGACACCCCACACGTCCAGAATTGCTACAGAATGGCTCCAGGAACACTCTTCTGAGTTTAAACACTTCCGCTGGCCACCAAACTACCCAGACGTGAACACTATTGAGTATATCTGGGATGCCTTGCAACGTGGTGTTCAGAAGAGATCTTCACCCCCTAGTACCCTTACGGATTTGCAGTCAGCCCTGTAGGATTCATGTGTCAATTCCCTCCAGCACTACTTCAGACATCAGTCGAATCCATGCCACATTATGCCGCGGCACTTCTGCGTGCTCGCGGGGGCCCTACACGATATTAGGCAGATGGTCATCCGAGGTAGTGGAGAACGGCAGTTCATCGTTGAACACTATGTGACACCATCGATTAGCAGTCCATGCATCACGGTCACGGCCTCACTCCAAACATCTGTTTGTAATGTGGTGTTACCGGCAGCCTACGCATGGAACAGTAATTCGCTAGTCCGGCTGCAGCTCGTCTCCAACCAGTTGTGCGGAATAACACACTACGTTTCAGGGAGTCCATTATATGTTCACAGATAACAGGTGCAAATTTGAAGGGTTACGATGTGCTGGTGCACAATACCGCGATCGTCCGGGTGGTCGACCGTAATCTTAACACGCACGTCTGTTCGCAAGTTGCCATGCAGTCCAACATCGGGCCACTGTCACATTACGACGCCTCAGAAATCTGGATATTGCACGATTCGACCAGTCGGGCAAATGCAGACCCACAACGAGGCCTCTTTCAGACTGCCAGCTGGTGATAACGTTGTCTCCTACGAGTACACGGCGTCTCCGTATCCTTCACAGTGGTCACGCAACATCCGATGCTATTCACGTCCATTATACAGGATGATTTTTTCCACCAAGTTCAAACTCTATGGATTGATCGATGAGAGGATATGGAACAAAAAAGGTCTAATGAGCTTATGTCCGGAAATGCGTGGTTTCCATGCTAGAGACCATTTATTCAATCGTACTTTGTTACAGATACTGCGGTCTAATGCGCACTGTACCATGCAGACACAGTTACAGTATGTGTTGAAAATGGTTTCCACGTGCTTCAACGCATGCGTGTACGCGCCGTAGCATGTTCTGTCTCACACATTCACATCGGCCAGGCTGCATCCGAACAGTGTCAAAGGCAGCACGAATATGCTGCTCCAGTGTCTCCACATCTGGAATGGGCTCTGCATACACTATATGTTTGAGAAGGCCCCGTAACCAGAAATCACACGGGTTGAGATCCAGTGAATGAGCAGGCCATGCAACTGGACCCCATCGTCTGATCAATCGACCAGGGAAGACACGATTTAGATGCGTCCGGACGTTAACGGTGAGGAGGGCTGGAACATCATCATATAGGAGCCACATAACCCTTTGAACCACCAATGGCAATTCTTCCAGCAGGGGAGGCAAAGTCACCCGTAAGAAACGCCGGTAGTTCAGGTCTGTTAAGCGACGTGGAAGGAAGATTGATCCCAAAATACGGGCCGGCCGGAGTGGTCGTGCGGTTCTAGGCGCTACAGTCTGGAGCCGAGCGACCGCTACGGTCGCAGGTTCGAATCCTGCATCGGGCATGGATGTGTGTGATGTCCTTAGGTTAGTTAGGTATAATTAAAAGTTCTAGGCCACTGATGACCTCAGAAGTTAAGTCGCATAGCGCTCAGAGCCATTTTGAGCCAAAATACGGTCGCAAATTATCCCGGCCCACACATTCTGGCTGTGCTGATGTTTCGCTGTCACCATGCCGTGGGGTTTCTGCATACTATCCCACTGATTGTCATAAAAGTTGAAGATACAACTCTGCAAGTAGGTGGCCTCATATGTGAATAGGATAAATGACACAAATCCCAGAATCGTGGTTGCCTGCTGAAGAAACCAGTGACAAAACTGCTCCCGATGTGGAAAGTCTGTCGCTAGAGAGACCTGAACACGCTGTAAGTCATAAGGGTAGTAATAATTGTCATGGAGAATGTTCCACACGATCGTCTGGCTCACCCTGCAGTGGCGATCCAATTGCCTGGTACTGACACGGCGGTCGCATTACACGGTGTTAATCACATTTTCCTCCAAGTCTGGTGTCCGGACATTTCGGGTAAGTCCTTCATGATTTCCTGCTTCCTGAAACGACCCTTTCTCAGACAAACAGCGAAACACTGTTGCAGACATTGAATCCTGTGGTTTTTGTCGGTGGGGATAGGTCTCCAGATACAACCTTGCTGCCCGCTGCCATCTGCCTATCCGTAAGTACACACCATGTAGGAAAGCTCTCGATTTGAATACAGAACCACTGTTTACAACGCTGTATCACATCCACTACAAGGTGAGTAAGCAAGAGAAGTGAACCGGACACAACATTACCAATTACTGTGGCAGGAAAGGGCGCTAGGGCATGACCTATGAGGAACCATGCATACTCTAACTGTAGCTGCATTGAACAGCGCGTATTAGACCGCAGTCTCTGTAACAAATGAATAAATGGTCTCTAGCAAGGAGACCATGAATTTCCGAATGTAAGTTCATTAGACCTTTTTTGTTCCGAATCCTGTCATCGATCAATCCCTAGTTTGTACACAGTGGAAAAAAAATCACCCTGTTTACCCTACCAGGTCTGGTAACAACACTCAACACAGACAGCTCTAATGCACTCTGATGGTCATTCTGTCTGTTGAAAAGAATTGCAGCTCTAATAATTTGCATACCTATCGGTGGTGTGTAGGTGGACATTGACATCTGACCATGCCCTCCAGGTGCTTCACTTCATTTGCCAGGCATTTGCAGAATAATTTTGAGATTTTTAGTTCAGTGATCAAATGTTTATTTTTCTATGTGAATATGTATGACAATGTGCAGTTTTTTAATAGTTGTGTGAAGCTGGGACCATTATTATTTCCTTGTTTTGTTATTTTGTACTCTTTGATGGTTTAGAGCTCCGGGTGCAATCTTATTATTATTTTTCTACATCTACATGATTACTCTGCAATTCACATTTAAGTGCTTGGCAGAGGGTTCATCGAACCACAATCATAATATCTCTCTATCATTCCACTCCCGAACAGCGCGCGGGAAAAACGAACACCTAAACCTTCCTGTTCGAGCTCTGATTTCTCTTATTTTATTTTGATGATCATTCCTACCTATGTAGGATGGGCTCAACAAAATATTTTCGCATTGGGAAGAGAGAGTTGGTGACTGAAATTTCGTAAATAGATCTCGCCGCGACGAAAAACGTCTTTGCTTTAATGCCTTCCATCCCAACTCGCGTATCACATCTGCCACACTCTCTCCCCTATTACGTGATAATACAAAACGAGCTGCCCTTTTTTGCACCCTTTCGATGTCCTCCGTCAATCCCACCTGGTAAAGATCCCACACCGCGCAGCAATATTCTAACAGAGGACGAACGATTGTAGTGTAAGCTGTCTCTTTAGTGGACTTGTTGCATCTTCTAAGTGTCCTGCCAATGAAACGCAACCTTTGGCTCGCCTTCCCCACAATATTATCAATGTGGTCTTTCCAACTGAAGTTGTTCGTAACTTTAGCACCCAGGTACTTAGTTGAATTGACAGCCTTGAGAATTGTACTATTTATTCAGTAATCGAATTCCAACGGATTTCTTTTGGAACTCATGTGGATCACCTCACACTTTTCGTTATTTAGCGTGAACTGCCACCTGCCACACCATACAGCAATCTTTTCTAAATCGCTTTGCAACTGATACTGGTCTTCGGATGACCGTACTAGACGGTAAATTACAGCATCATCTGCGAACAACCTAAGAGAACTGCTCAGATTGTCACCCAGGTCATTTATATAGATCAGGAACAGCAGAGGTCCCAGGACGCTTCCCTGGGGAACACCTGATATCACTTCAATTTTACTCGATGATTTGCCGTCTATTACTACGGACTGCGACCTTCCGGACAGGAAACCACCACACTGTCAACTTTTTCTGGCGGGACTGAACTTGAATTACAAAAAAGTGATTTCTAATTGTAGGAGATTCAGTATTGGGAACTGCAACTGCACGTACGAGCTGCACGAGAGACTCGGGGCTGCTGCTCACCTCGCCCTGCTTCTGTTGCGGCGCTTGGCGATTCTGGTGAACTATACGATGCCGGCTTCCCAGACGGAGGCCCTGTGATCGAGCACAGATACTTCGCGGCGGACAAGGACGGCACAATGGTTACGTGTTCGGAGCTGACTGTGAGCTTATTGGCTTGCTAGCGTTGACGCGGGGACAAGAGAGTTTTAGTGTTGTCACGAGGACTTACGACCGTCTGGTGAGCCTCTAAACGACCAGGAAGGGGAGTTATACTGCCTCTCCCACCCATTAGGGCGACTCGCTGAGAGGCTCGTCGCAGACGGCGGCGCTGCGACCGGTGGACTACGTTCTCAATCACACACGAGATCACCCGACAACTCGGCGGCGTCAAAACCGAGGGGCGCAGCCTCCGCCTCTGCAGCTTGCAGGTTTCCGTTGGCGGCGTTCCTGACCCCGTCCTCAGCTGATGCACGCGGCGGCTGCACCACGACGGCGTAGCAAAATACCAGGTGATCAAAAAGGTCAGTATAAATTTGAAAACTAAATAAATCACGGAATAATGTATATACAGAGGTACAAATTGACACACATTCTTGGAATGACATGGGGTTTTATTAGAACAAAAAATAAATAAATAAATAAATACAGAAGTTCAAAAAATGTCCGGCAGATGGCGCTTCATCTGATCAGAATAGTAATAATTACCATAACAAAGTAAGACAAAGCAAAGGTGATGTTCTTTACAGGAAATGCTCAAAATGTCCACCATCATTCCTCAACAACAGCTGTTGTCGAGGAATAATGTTGTGAACAGCACTGTCAAGCATGTCCGGAGGCATTGGTGTCGGATGTTATCTTTCAGCATTCCTAGAGATGTCGGTCGATCACGATACACTTGCGACTTCAGGTAACCCCAAAGCCAATAATCGGACGGACTGAGGTCTGGGGACCTGGGAGGCCAAGCATGACGAAAGTGGCGGCTGAGCACCAGATCATCACCAAACGACGCGCGCAAGAGATCTTTCACGCGCCATCTGTCGGACATTTTGTGAACTTTGTTTTTTTTTTTTGTTCTAATAAAACCCCATGTCATTCCAAGCATGTGTATCACTTTTTACCTCTCTATCTACATTATTCCGTGGTTTATTAAGTTTTCAAATTTATACTGACTTTTTGATCACCCTGCATATTATGATAAGTTGAGATTTATTTATCTGATTAGTAGCAATACATCAATATAATGTAGGAAGCTGCCAAAAAATGTTCAAAAAATTAATTGCTCAAACAGAATCTTGGAATATTCAACTAAGAAATGTCCGTGTAGAAACTACGGAAGAAATATTAGGTTGGTGCATAAGTTCATAGCGTTTATGTTTTGCATGTTGGTATTCTGGTTGCTATGGGTTTCTCTATAGATCGCCATTTTTTATTTGCGTAGTTCACTGTCGCTATTTGAGTTTACAAATTGTCATTTGGAGATTATGATCGGAGCTATGGACGCTAGAAAATGGAGTGCCAAGTGGAGAAAATGAAACATTTACGACATATTCTTCAGTTTGAGCATAATAGACGCGAGACAGCACCAGATGCTGCCACAAATATATGCGACGTGTGTGCGGATAATGATAATGGACAGAGCACGGGAAGAAAATGAGTCGCGCGGGATTAGCCGAGCGGTACCGGCACGGTAGCTCAGCGTGTTCGATCAGAGGGCTAGCTGCCCTCTGTAATAAAAAAACTGAGTTAATGGATCAACAATGAACTGAAACGGGTGTCTTTCGACGTCCTCTCAGAGCAGATACAATGACCGAAAACGAACAAAAATGAGATTAAAAAAAAAAAAAAAAAGCTGTCTAAGGCGCTGCAGTCATGGACTGTGCGGCTGACCCCGGCGGAGGTTCCGAGTCCTCCCTCGGGCATGGGTGGGTGTGTTTGTCCTTAGGATTTCACACACATTTGAACATTTTTGAAGATTTTCTCGTTTTAAGGAGGGAAGAAAATGATTTTCTCGTTTTAAGGAGGATTGTTTTAACATTAATGACTCTCCACGTTCAGGAGATTTGATGAAGATCGATTAAAAGCATTACTCCAGAATAAGCCACGTCAGTGTGCTCGAGAACTGGCAGATGTGATGAACTGTGATCATACCACCATCATGCGACATTCGCATGCAGTGAGGAAGGTTCAAAAAAAGGGAGTATGGATACTGCATGCTCTAAGCCAAAATCACAAAAATAAGCGGTTAACCGTATGCGCATCTCTGCTTGCTTATCATCAATTGTCTCGTGAACAACACCGGCGTTTTCTAAACTCTATCGTTACTGGAGTCTTTATGCTAACATAAGGAAAAGAAAGGAATGTTTGAGTCCAAACAAACCATCAACTCCCCGTACAAAGACCTGTGCGCTTCCACAAAAGATAATGTTCTCCATCTGGTGGAACAGTGAAGGCGTATGTGCTTTGAATTGCCTCCCCGGGGTGTCAGCATCACTGCTGACATTTATTGTCAACAACTGAGACCTCTTGCAGACGTATTACGAGAACAAAGTCCAGGGAGACTGTGTGAAGTGACGTTACTCCACGGTCGCGGAATCGAAAAGTTACCCCAGCGTTGGCAGACTGGTTTCAGTAGTGAAGGAGAATATATTATTCATACAGACGTATCTGTCAAGTGCGTCTGCCCTCTTTTTTAAACTTATGGAAAAACACTACGAGCTTATGCATCAACCCAGTACTAACTAGTTGTCATGAAAACTCAAAAGAAGAAATACCTGTTGATTTAGTAGTAGTGCACAAACAAATAAATGATTCAAGTATTAAAATTCAAATCTCTGTGACCTAAATAAAACAGAAACAGACTAGAACTGTTTGCTTGGTTAGGGAAGAAATTCTTGAGTAAAAAAACACTTGTGAGACAGCATACAAAAATCAGAGTATAGCAAGTGAAAATATGTCTGGCAGTTTGAGTCAAGTAACATGTGAGGGAACTGAACAAGTAGAAACAGTAAAAAACTTGTGGGATAGAGCGAATGAAGAAAAATCACGCTTAGAAACTTACATATATAAGTCTAAGGAAGTGCAGTTTGCACTATATGAGAGAGTGAACCTAGTCGACAGTAATGAAGCTACTTCAATGTTATGTCACAAACCAAGCATTGGGTAACTAAAAAGCTAAGTATAGGAACAAGGGCTGAATGGAACTACTGAGGTTAAAGGCCTTATGACGTAAGTAGACGAATTAAAATAACAAATTACATAATTTGCTCCATACGATCCACATGGTGACTTACATCCAGTTCTGTTTTCAAATTCGTTTCGAGGTGTACTTCCTAAAAGATGGTCAGACGAAAAGAATATCAGATTTATTATGGGCTATCTAACAAGGGAATGGTCCAATCCAACATGTTGAAATATGCAATAAAATTTTTTTTTGAGGAGGAATGCACGGAAATAAGGACATAGTCAAAATTTTAATTGCTAAAAGTTCGTAACTCGCCAAGCGGCTGGAAAAATGTATATCCGTACCGGTGGTGTAGTGGAATTCAAATGGCGCATCAGTAAACAGATAACACGACTCAGCGCGGTTGTAATTTGTAAAGCGAATTTCAGTTTTCTTTCATATTTTCTCTAAAATAATTGTCAGTAGTTACTGTTCACTCAAATCTGTAACTCATTTAACATCCATCATAATTACCAGTTGCTTCTGCGAAACGTAAGTTTAACAGTGGAGATAAAATTGAATTCATGTTCGTTGTGTTTAACGCTTCATATTAAGCAGTGTGCAAACCCTGTTTTACTTTGTAAGCTCTCATTGTGAACTGTATAAATAGAAGAAAGACTTACATGAAATAATACGTATATACTCGCCCAAATGAAACTCGAAAACTGTGAAGAAAAACTATCAGAAAGGTTTACTGTACAGGGTGGCCACGAAGTCCCGTTACCCCTCATTACCAGCCAATATAAACCCATAAAATCGAATGAATAACATGAACACTTCTTTAGAGGAGTTTTCTCGAGATATGAACCATGCAGAGTTACTTATAAGACGCAGGCCCTCTGAATTGCAATTGAGATTAACAGTGCTGATTGCACGTCTTCTTCGACCTGGCTGAACAGGTTCAAGAAATTATACATTATGGGAAATCGCAAAACAATGAAGTTTACATCACGTAAAAGTGTGGAGGAGATGTCATTAATCTGTAGCTAACATTCCCACATCTGATGGGTCTCATGCCAAATAGTCAGGTTTCGTGAAAGAACTGCGAGCAAACCGCACTTCATCATTTCGAGACGAAAAAAGACAGAGTGTTTTGTACAATCGCTTAATGCTATGAATCTTTCATACACAACAATGACAGTGGTGTATGAGCGGATTACTGTTTCTGCAGCTTCATATCTGTCTTCAGGGTCGTCAAGGCATATTAGGACACAAATAAAAAAGGACTGTTTACTGGTAAGAATCTTATAATCAACCTATCAAAATCTAGAACGAATAATTTTTAACGTTTCATTCGAAACGGTTTCTAACCAATTGCAGAAATTAATTCATTGCTTTCCTCGGACTGTTGACCTGGACATAACAAAAGACTATTGATATAAATCAGATTTCACCCGGAACAACCAATGAGACTCTCTATAAATAATTTTTACCACTGTGAAAAGTATTTTTAAGGAAATTGTTGGAAGAAGTAATTTCTGATGGCTTCGTGTCATTTGAGCTAGCACAATAAGCTGAGCAACGCCCAGGGTCGTCTCTTACACCACCGCAATGCTTTCTAAATAAAACCAATAATTACTTTAACAAGCCTGAAAGCATCAATTTTTCTTTCGACAGGTTTGCCTGCTGCGAATCGTGACATTTTTTATACTGTTTAGGTGCTTCAAACTCGCTTGTGTCACTCCCGGTATTAGCACTCCGCGGCGCTACGCTCTCTTTTCACAGTCGATCGCGCGCTAGACAGGAAGGCTGTATAAACCGCTGTCATAAGCAGTTCTTCATGCGACAAAACGAGTAACTTCAACAATTTTTAAAAATATTTTCAGTGGTCCTAGCAGCTAAAATACTGAGTGCATTTCTTTCGTTATATTCTGCCTGTGTAAAAGAATTCAGGGTGAGTTTCGACTGTCCGACAATCTTCCCATTTACCATAACGTATTTCACATGTGAGTTTCTATAGCAATAGTACAACCCGTAAAATACGTATGCAATTTCACGATACGTCAAACCACATTCATCAAAGCTAGCCATTTGCACCTCTACAAATTCCGTAAGTGGGTCGTAATGTTCCCTTGCTGTCCATGGGGCACATTGATTTCTGATGCAATGTTTAGTGTTTGAACAAAACTATGCACTATATTTATCGCTCCTCTGCAGACCGTTCGAGCCGAACTGTGCATAATATTTAGTGTTCTTCTCCAGACCATTATACAGGGTGCTCTAAAATTCTCCTTACAAACTTCTACGACTAATAGAGGGGGCTGAGTAGACAATATTTTGAATTGGAATCCATGCCCAATCGCATTGCCTCTACGGTCACCGGATTTGACTCCACTGGACTTTTTCCTCTGGCGTCGAATGAAGAGTTTGTTTTATGAGACACCTGTAGAGACAATATCTGGTGGCACGAGTTGTTGTCGATGCAGGAGAAATTCCAGAGACACCAGACGTGATAGAGCGTGTGTAGCACAACATCATTCGTAGGTAAAACCAGTGCACCAAATTTGGTGGTCGCCACACCGAAGTGTACTTATAGTGGATCAGAATGCTAACCCTCTTTTGAAAAGGACAAAGATTGTTGAAGTTTACCTGTAAACGACAGCGTTTGTGAAAACTGATTTAGTTTCCTTTTCGTTTCTTTGGTTATTAATGAGTGAAATTGCACAAAAAGTGATGTACTAGGTCACACCTAATAAATTACTTGTACAAGCGGTGATGTTACTAACATGTTTTCAAAAGGGTGTAGCATCCGGACATGGCTTCCAGTTCAAATTATCCAAGTTACTTATGCTGCTGCGATCTTTAAAAAATCACATAAAATACGTTTTTTATGGGCCATAAATGCGAAAGCTCTGCTTAAATGCAGTTTACCGGTTAAAAGTGCAGATAGGGGTTAATTTACTGAACTGGTAGGTGTTCATGTGGAAAGGCAGACTGCTATCTCCCGTAGTCTGTCCGCTGGACGTGTAGTATATGGAAGCGAAATGAGATAAGCCATTTCTCGTGACTTTGAAAAACTACGATTAATCGAGGCAGTGATTAGATAGGTGAAGTTAAGTGGTACCCGAAGTTATTTCCATAGCAATATGATCAACTTACGGAAGCACAGACGGGCAAGGTTCATAGATAACACCACGAGTAGACATGCAGATATGACGCAAACAGAAATATAAATGAAAGCATTCCCTCTCCCTACGCGTAAACGCACATACCGCGTATGTACAATGTATATGTTTGCGCGTAGTGTCAATAGTGAGGGCCGACATAGCTCAACTACCTATGCAACACTGCTTTTCTAGTGTATGAAGAAGTTAGATAAAAACACGTAATCATTCACAATCACAGCGTTCCAGTTTGAAATATGACATGAAATAAATTACGCATCTGAATTAAAACACAGGTAGACTACTGGGGTTAGAGGAAAAGGGCCAACATATAAGTTATACAATCAGCAAGTACACGAAAAGTCTGAATTAGAAGCAGTTTTACAAATAGTGCCTAGTACTACTAACAGGTCCAAAGAAAGTTCAGTTCTATGACGAGGTCAGTTTCATTTCGATTACTGTTTAGAAAATATAAAAACTGGCAAACTTCCATTCCAAATTAGCGAACTTACGTCCTTAATTGCTTTAGAGAAGTATGTAATGCTGTTCACCATGCAAAGTATCAACTCTAAAATACTCCTGTCAAAGGAATTAATTTCCGTAGGCATCCTTTCGACGATAAACAGAACGTTTTTACAGCTTCCACGTTACTACGAGGTACTATCCGAAAGTTCCCGTAATGTGTGTGTAGCAAGGCCAACCACATATAGGAGTCTGACGCGTGCGTTACAGCACGTGACACTACACGTCTTACGTGGTATAGCGACCATCCCCGGCAGGAAATAAGTTTCTATTTTAGACCAGTTTAACACTTTGTAGCTGCGCGTTTAAATACACTCAGGCTCTCGATAGCACATGACAACGTTAAGTACTTTAGTGGGTATCTTTCCACTGGGATAGTAATTTCCCGCCTGCCCCGAACATAGCCGAGTGGTTGCGGTGTATATAGGGCAAGGCAACTATTAGGACGTCACAAGTTCCTTGCGGGGTATTTCTCTTAGGCCCCGATGTGTAGCTGGTAAAGTCTACTTACTACAATGAAACATCTTCAGGTGGTACCGGACACATCCTTTGAGAGTTAGCGACACAAGCAGCTTTGTGCTAGGTGGTCGCATTTAGTTTTTATTCGCATTACTCCATTTTGAGTGTTGCGCGTCTTGCTAAACTAACGATGGCGGGTTTCTGGGAACAATGTGTGTGCATTTTGTTTCAGGGTCGAAAAAACTGCTGCGTAAAGACATGACATGGTGAGACAAGCATTTGGGGAAGATGCTTTAGGTCACAGTCCAACGTTAATACCACGTCAGCCGAGTTAGTGTCATCTGCTAGCACCAAAAGGTAGCGCGTCAGGCAGATTGAGATGCTGCCTCAAAGCAACCCAATTACGGCAGTCTGTGAGTAAGTGGGTCGTCTCCAGGCAGGTACTGCATTGGCAGTGAAGGGGATCCTCACATCTGAGAAATGTGGCCATGGGTCAGCCAAGTGTGGCCAATGTGGCGTCTGCAGAGGACGGAGAATTCCCTGCATGAAGCACGCAGGAATTACTGGCATGTGGTCGTTGTCTCCTTAATTATCCTCAGTTTGTTTGGGGAGATCATGCCAAACAAATCTCAGTTCCAGACTTCCAGCATCGATGGCGTATAAGTGACAATAGGTCCGGTTCTGGCATCCCCTTTTCCAGAATTGGCACATTGGTGCCAGCTTGGCCGACTGGTCAGCTCATTCATTTCCTGAAATCTCAACATGATCGGGGTTCCAAACGAAAACGACTAGCCTGCGTAGCTAGATGGAGATCAGAGACAAGATCCTGGATAGCCATAACCAGTGGGTGAGGAGAGTAGCACTGGTCTATAGCCTGAAGTCTATTATGTAGTCACTGCAGGTTAGGATACTCTTGCCAGTGCAAGAACGAACATGGCTAAGGGCTAGTTTAATGGCCATAAATTCTGCAGCGACGACACTGCAGCCATGTGGCAGAGAATGGAGTTCACTGCACCGTGCATGTGTGTATGCAGAGCCTGTTCGTCCATTGACTGTTGAACCATCAGCGAATACCTCTTCCGAACCTGGACACATCTCAAGTACAGCCAAGAATAGGTGGCGAAAAATCGTTGGGTCAACGGAATCTTTTGGACCAAAGGAGACATCAAGGCAAATCTGAGGTCGGGGCACAAGCCATGGGGGCAGATGCGATGTCTCCCTGACTGGAGGCGACAGTGGAGGAAGTTGCAGCTGCGAACAGAGGCACCGGAGGCGTGCAGGAGTTGTAAACCCAGTTCTGGGTCGCTGCTGTGGGAGGTGGAGCTCTCTTCCAGTGAAAAGGACACGATAGCTGGGATGCTCAGGGAAGCTATGAACATGTATAGCATAATTCAGCAGCTGTTGTTGGCGCCTGACAGGTAATGGAGGGACTCCAGCCTCGACTACTAGGCTCTACACAGGCAAGTTCGGAAGGCCCCTGTCGCAAGTCAGACCCCCACAATTATGAATGTGGTCCAGTATCTGCAATGCTGAGGGAGATGCTGAACCACATGCAAGACTCCCATAATCAAGACGGGAGAGAATCAGGGCTGTGTAGAACCGCAAAAGGGTAGAGCGATCTGCACCGCAGCTAGTGTTAATGAGGCAGCGAAGTATACTGAGATGTCACCAGCACTTTCAGCTAAACTGGCGAAGGTGGGGAGGCCACATACGCCGGAAGTTGACGACTAGTCCCAGAAAGCGGTGCGTCTCAACTACAAGAAGTAACTGATCGTCTAGGTAAAGCTCTAGGTGTGAGTGGGCAGTACGACAGCGATAGAATTGCATGACACGATTCTTGGTGGCTGAAAACTGAAAGCCATGGGTGAGAGCCCATGACTGTGCGACACTCAGCAACAACCATACTAAAGGAGCAATAATAAGAGCAAAAATCTTCGGCATACGAGGAAGGTGATACCAAAGACCCCACCACTGATGGCCACCAGAAAGTGAAGGACACACAGTACAGAGCCCTGCGGGACCATGTTCTCTTGGATACAGAGGGTACTGGGTGAAGCGCCCACTTGAACCCAGAATGTACAGTTCGACAGGAAGTTCTTGCCAAAACTCAGGAGAGGACACCAGAGACCCCACACATGTAATGTAATAAGGATGTGGTGACACCGTGTGATGTCATAAGCCTTCTGTAGGTCAAAAAACACAGCCATCAGGTGCTGATGATGTCCAAAGGCCATCTGGATGGAACCAAACTACTCGATGTGAACCAAACTATCAGCTGTGGAGCAGCCTTTGCAAAAACCACCCTGAGGTGCAGCCAAAAGACCCCGAGAGTCATGGAGCCAACACAGCCACTTGCTCATCATGCATTCACACAACCTACGGAGAACATTGGTAAGGCTAACTGGGCGAGCTGTCCATCTCAAGGGGGTTCTTACCCGGTTTGAGTACCAGAACTATAGCGCTTTCTCACTACTATGATGGAAACTCACTTTCGTTCCAGATCCGATTAAAGACAAGGATGTGCTGCTGAAAATTCACTGAGAGATATTTCAGCATTTGGTTGTGCTTGCGGCCTGACCCCGAGGCCATACTAGAGTAATGGGCTAGGGCACTGGAGATTTCCCATTCAATGAATGGAGCATTATATGGCTCCAGCTGGTAGGTAGTAAAAGATAAGCGCATTCGCTCCATATGCTGTTTAATGAGTCGAACGGCAATTAGGTAATTCTCGGATGCAGACGTGCGAGCATAATGGCCAGCAAAATGTTCAGCGACAGTGTCTGGATTAGCATAAATGGCACCATCTGAGGAAATATTTGGTACACCTGCAAGGGACTAGAACTCGTAGTCTTTGCCCACACCTGCAGTGGAGAGGTACGTGATCCAGTGGTGGAAATGTGTCGTTCCCAGGATTCTTGCTTTTGTCGTTTTATGAGGTTCTAAATGCGAGCACGGAGCCATTTGAAGGCAATGATATGCACCAGTGATGGGTGTTGCTTATTGCATTGGAAAGCCCACCTCCGACTCCAATGGTAGCAACGATCTCTGGGGTCCACTAGGGTACCATCTTCTGGTGGGGGGGATCCCAAGGAAGAGGGGATGGTTTGGTTGGCTGCCAAAAGAATGACTCCATTGTATGCTGAATAGCCGCATCGATACTGCATTGCGATGGGGAGCTAAGGATGACAGCAGAGGTGAACCCATTCTAGTTAGCATTACAGAGAACTCATCTAGATGGGCGTCCAGGTGAGCAACACTGAGGAAGGTACAGGAAGACTGAGAAGTGGGCACTACCACAGAGGTCAGTCTGAACCTTCCAGTGGATAGATGGCACAAGACCAGGACTGCAAAAGGAGAGAGCAATGGTCGAATAAGTCAACCAAGACTAAGAAAGGTGGGGGCAGCTGAAAGAGTAATGCAGACAGTACGTCCTGGGACATGACATCATTGGGAGGGAGATAAACATTATAGATGCTAAAATCCTGATGTGCCTGCCATACCCTAACAGCCACAGCCTCCAATGGTGTCTCAAGAGGAATATAGTCACAGTATACAGAGTCCAGCACATATGTACAAACTCCACCCAATACCCTCTCATAGTCAACACGATTCTTAAAATAACCTTGGTAGCCACGAAAGGCAGACATCCAAGTTACTGGAAACCATGATTCCTGGATGGCAATACAGAATGCAGGATATGTGCTTAAAAGCTGCTGTGGCTCAGCCAGATGATGGAAAAATCCGATAAAATTCCACTGGAGGATCAGACTGTCAAACTGTCTGAATACTGTGGGGTATGAAGCGACCATGGGGGGGGGGGGGGAGGGGAGGTAGTGACTCATGGTCAAGGACGGCCAGCGGTTGAGACATCAGGGGATCCAATGACATAGGGTTTGTCGCACATTGCCTGGGGAGATCTGATGCCTCAGGGGCCACCGGGATCTCCACCATGGGCACAGAAGGAGTACATGCAGAGTCCAGTGGCGTGGGAACCAGTGGAGTTTCCTTTGTCTTAGAGGACTTCTTTTTGTCTTTCTAGCCCTTCTTCTCCTTAAAAGATGACGACTGAGAAGGTTTCCTCGAATTGGTTTCAGCGACTGGAATAACGAGAAGTCTGATGGCCAGCAGCCTGTGGTTCCTTCAGCCACTGGCTGGTGTCTGGCTGTGGACAAGCGGGAACCATGGAAGGAAGAGTCCCAAGGGACCTCTTCCAAGCGAAAGAACTGGTGGGGTATGATGTGCCTCTGGTTGGAGGGTGCGGACTAGTGTCCATGGAAGGTGGGGAGCTAATGCTCCCGAAGTGGGTGCGATGGAAGCACCAGAAGTGGCCCCAAGCGCCTGGGAGTGGGTATCAGCGGGCGGCTCTGAGGGTCCACTGTAAGAGGCGCAACAGAGGAAGGCGCTGTCGACAGACAAGGCGACGATGTTGCGGGTGTAGCGTAATATCGTGTCATTTATCTGGGATTAACACGTTCATACTTTTTCCTGGCCTCTTTGATATGTGAGCTTGTCCATGGTCTTATACTCCTGAATTTTCTTCTCAAGCTTAAAAACGGAGCAATCTTGTGAGCAGGGAGAGTGGAGCTCGCCGCAGTTTACACAGATGGGGCGAGGGGCACAACGAACGTGTGCATGCAGCAGACTTCCACAATCCCGTCAGACAGGGGTAGCAGTGAAACGGGAAGACTTATGTCTGAACTTTATACACCTGAAGCATCTCATAGGAGGAGGAACATAGGGTTTCGCATCATACCGGCATACTATCACCTCCGAAAGCCAAGATGCAGGCCCCAGTAGCAACTCTGTTTTCCCTTGGTTCCCTATAAACATGGCAGATGAAGTGCACATCCTGTCACTCTAAGTTGGCCTACAGCTCATGTCAGATTGCAGAAGACGATCACAGTGAATGATGATGTCGTGGACCATATTGAGCCTCTTGTGGGGAGCGACAGTCACAGGAATGTCACCCAACTTTTCACAAGAGAGCACTGCCTGTGACCGTGCAGAAGATGACATTTAAATAGGGAGGGAATCGCTCTTCATCTTAGACATGGCTACAACTTCCCCGTATTTGTCTTCAATATTTTCCACAAAAAAATAAAGGCTTTGTGGCCAAAAAGATGTTCCGGTTGGTCCTGGTACACACAAGGTATTGGGGGGGGGGGGGGGGGAGGGGGAGGATTTAGCTCCTTGTCGTCTCATCCTGTGTTCCTCCCACTGTGTAGCAAGTGATGGGAATGTGTTAGTTGCATCGAACTAGGTCTTTAGATTTCAAGAGACTGTTGGAGTCCCGCGCCCGGGTTCCCGGGTTCGAATCCCGGCGGGGTCAGGGATTTTCTCTGCCTCGTGATGCCTGGGTGTTGTGTGATGTCCTTAGGTTAGTTAGGTTTAAGTAGTTCTAAGTTCTAGGGGACTGATGACCATAGCTGTTAAGTCCCATAGTGCTCAGAGCCATTTTTGACTGCTGGAGCTGTGTGACCACCAGCAGGAGTAAGTTTGTCACTTGACGTGCGAACTATCTGCCATGGTGCCACCCACTCTGAACGGGCGCTCTCCCCACAGGCGCCAGCCAGATGCTAACACAGGCTTGGTCTTTTCAAATGACACATCCTGAAATTTGGCTAAGGCGATTTAGCGAAATCATGGATAGCCTATATCTGGATGGCTGCATGGTGATTCGAATCTCCGCCCTCCCGAATATGATTCTACTGCATTACCACTGCAACACCTCACTAAGTAGGAGTGGATTATATGGTGTACATTACCTTCTGTTGCTCACACAATGTGTATATGTCTTTTTGTGATTCCCAGTCTAATAGTTCATTATACCCGTCATTAGTTTGTGTTCTATCAATGTTATATATTTTCATTGATGCCACGGAATATATTAAAATACCGATATACGGTCTACGTTCTTTCCCCAGTGTAAAGTAACAATGGAATATTTGTGTATTGAGAATGTCTGTGACGATCTGTTCAGCGTACTGTTGTGGTGAACTAACCGTTATTACAAAAATGTTCAAATGTGTGTGAAATCTTATGGGACTTAACTGCTAAGGTCATCAGTCCCTAAGCTTACACAGTACTTACCCTAAATTATCCTAAGGACAAACACACACACCCATGCCCGAGGGAGGACTCGAACCTCCGCCGGGATCAGCCGCGCAGTCCATGACTGCAGCGCCTGAGACCGCTCGGCTAATCCCGCGCGGCAACTATTATTACCTTGCTAAAGAAATGAACACCGAGACTTCAGGTTACCCTACAAGTTTCATATTCGGGAGAAGCTGATCTGTGTTGCGCTATCCTAATTCAGGATGTTCATGGTCTCCTTGCCATACCTGGCGAAAAAATACGAGATCGCTTCACCACAACAACGACCGTTTGCCTTACCTCACATCTTTTCCGATGGGTAACACTGCCACTTGGACAACTGTGTTGGCCGAGTGCGGTTAAGACACGGAAGACGCGAATCCCATCTTCCGCACCAAGTGGGATGGCGCAGTGCGTAAGAAAATGGATTAGTAATAAGGAGGAACAGGGTTCCTAACTTTGTCCGAATATCCAAATTCAGGTTTTAAGAAATAATATAAAAAGAATGCTAGGGCAAGAATACAGCCGCTTATCGTTCCAATCCTAGTCCAGTCTCTGTCTTGCTCTACCCTGACGTCGACGAGATGTTAAACCGTAATTTTTCTTGGTGTCTCCCAAAGTGAAATATCCAACAAGCGTCAAATGGATGAAAGCATGGTATAATTGGTACATCCACCACTGAATATCGTGCTGACACCATATGCTTTGAATTGCGAATATTGCAATACACTGGGTTGGTGCATAGGTTCGTATCACTTTCCGTAAGTTTTATTAAACACAATAGATAAACATAACAGGGACTTTAGTGATCACTAATACTCTACATCTACATCTACATCTACATTGATACTCTACTGGCCATTAAAATTGCTACACCAAGAAGAAATGCAGATGATAAACGGGTATTCATTCTACAAATATATTATACTAGAACTGACATGTGATTACATTTTCACGCAATTTGGGTGCATATATACTGAGAAATCAGTACCCAGAACAACCACCTCTGACCGTAATAACGGCCTTGATACGCCTGGGCATTGAGTCAAACAGAGCTTGGATGGCGTGTACAGGTACAGCTGCCCATGCAGGTTCAACATGATACCACAGTTCATCAAGAGTAGTGACTGGCGTATTGTGACGAGCCGGTTGCTTGGCCACCATTGACCAGACGTTTGCAATTGGAGAGAGATCGGGAGAATGTGCTGGCCAGGGCAGCAGTCAAACATTTTGTGTATCCAGAAAGGGCTGTACAGGACCTGAAACACGCGGTCGTGCATTATCCTGCTGAAATGTAGGGTTTCGCAGGGATCGAATGATGGGTAGAGCCACGGGTCGTAACACATCTGAAATGTAACGTCCACTGTTCAAAGTGCCGTCAGTGCGAACAAGAGGTGACCGAGACGTGTAACCAATGGCACCCCATACCGTCACGCTAGGTGATACGCCAGTATGGCGATGACGAATACACGCTTCCAATGTGCGTTCACCGCGATGTCACCAAACACGAATGCGACCATCATGAAGCTGTAAACAGAACCTGGATTCATCCGAAAGAAAAAGACGTTTTGCCATTCGTGCACCCAGGTTCGTCGTTGAGTACACCATCGCAGGCGTTCCTGTCTGTGATGCAGCGTCAAGGGTAACCGCAGCCATGCTCTCCGAGCTGATAGTCCATGCTGCTGCAAACGTCGTCGAATTGTTCGTGCAGATGGAAATGGAAATGAGCGTTTGGCGTCATTGGCCGGGAGGCCCCTCGCGGGGCAGGGCCGGCCGCCATATCGCAGGTCTTATTACATTCGGCGCCACATTGGGCGACCTGCACGCCGGATGGGGATGAAATGATGATGAACACAACACAACACCCAGTCCCTGAGCGGAGAAAATCTCCGACCCAGCCGGGAATCGAACCCGGGCCCAGAGGACGGCAATCCGTCACGCTGACCACTCAGCTACTGGGGCGGACCTTCGTGCAGATGATTGCTGTCTTGCAAACGTCCCCATCTGTCGACTCAGGGATCGAGACGTGGCTGCACGATCCGTTACAGCCATGCGGATAAGATGCCTGTCATCTCGACTATTAGTGATACGAGGCCGTTGGGATCCAGCACGGCGTTCCGAATTACCCTCCTGAACCCACCGATTCCATATTCTGCTAACAGTCATTGGATCTCGACCAACGCGAGCAGCAATGTCGCGATACGATAAACCGCAATCGCGATAGGCTACAATGCGACCTTTATCAAAGTCGGAAACGTGATGGTACGCATTTCCCCTCCTTACACGAGGCGTTACAACAACTTTTCACCAGGCAACGCCTGTGAACTGCTGTTTGTGTATGAGAAATCGGTTGGAAACTTTCCTCGTGTCAGCACGTTGTAGGTGTCGCCACTGGCGCCAACCTTGTGTGAATGCTCTGAAAAGCTAATGATTTGCATATCACAGCATCTTCTTCCTGTCGGTTAAATTTCGCGTTTGTAGCACGACGTCATCTTCGTGGTGTAGCAATTTTAATGGCCAGTAGTGTATATTCTCTTTGACTCTTTACACCAGTCTGCCAACGCTGGTGTAAATTTCTGGATGCCGCGACTGTACAAATCAGGTGGTTCGAGGCGAAGAACTCGTCGAGCCATGTTCGGAGCGCATTTTCATCCAGAAAGGAAGTTCGTTGAAGGTTGTTCGATTGAGGGCGGAAGGGGTGAAAATCTGAGGGCGCAAGATCAGGGAATACGACGGGTGCGGAATGACTTCCCAACCGACCTCCTGAACAGGTTTTTTGACGGTCTAGCAAAATGCGGGCGGGCGTCCCGCAGTCTTCGAGACGTTGTTCTTGGATTCCGTATGCAGGACGTCTCAGTTGCTGACAATAAATGTCAGCAGCGATGGTTACACATAGAGGAGCAATTCGTAGCACACCACATCACCGCTGTTACACCAGAAGCATAACATAATCTTTCGTGGATGGGCGCAGGTCTCTTTACGGGGAGTTGCTGCTTTGTTTGGGCTCAGCGATTCCTTTATTTCCCTTATGTTAGCATAAAGACACTATTCCTTGTCAACAGTAACGACACAGGATACGAATGGTTGGTGTTATTCACGAGCCAATTGATGGCGAGCAAGCGGAGATGTTCATATGGCTGAGTTTGGTTTAGAGCATGCGTTATCCATACACTATATTTTTGGACCTTCCCCACTGCATGCAAATGTCGCACGATGATGGAAAGGTCACAGTTCATAACATTTGCCAGTTTTCGAATACACTGACGTGGCTCATTGTGGATTAATGCGTTTAAACGATCTTCATCAAACCCCGAAGGTCTTCCTGAATGTGGAGAGTCGCTAATGTCAAAATGATCCTCCTTAAAACGAGAACACAATTTTCTTCCTGTGCTCTGTCCAATGGCACTGTCCCCATACACGGCGCAAATGTTTCCGGCAGCCTCCGCTGCTGTCACTCCTCTAGTAAACACAAACAGAAGAATATGTCGGAAATGCTCCGATTTCTCCACTTGCCCTCCACTTTCTAGCGCCCACTGCTCCACTCACTCTCTCCAAATGATAAAATGACAATATGCAAACTCAAATAGCAACAGTGACCTACAAATAAAAAATGACAATAGATAAATAAACTCATAGCAACCGGAATACTAACACGCAAAACAAAAACACTACGAACTTACGCACCAATCTAATAACATTTAGTTCAAAGCGTACTTCTACTTGGATGAATGGTCTTCCACGCTCAAACAATTGCTTTACACGGTTGGTACCGTTTCTCTTTTGACATGTGGATTCTTCTGACACGTAGGCCACAGAAATATATGGGATTCCGTCAGTCGTCGATCCGTTTGTAATCTGTAGAGGTGAACTATGAATTCTATATTTCATTCCTTTCTAACGATTTATGCGTGGTATTACAACTTTATTTATGATTTTGATGAATAAACGAATGCGGTTCAAATGGTTCAAATGGCTCTGAGCACTATGGGACTTAACTGCTGAGGTCATCAGTTCCCTAGAACTTAGAACTACTTAAACCAACTAACCTAAGGACATCACACACACCCATGCCCGAGGCAGGATTCGAACCTGCGACCGTAGTGGTCGCGCGGTTCCAGACTGTAGCGCCTAGAACCGCTCGGCCACACCGGCCGGCTACGAATGCGGAAATGTAATTAATTAGCATGCTGTTGGTTCAGAGTGAAAGATTCTTGCATAGTATACAGATGGACCTACGAGCTGGTGGAACAACTCTGTAACAAATAAATCTCAATTCATTTGTAAAAAATGGATTTTTTGTTTCATTTACCTTTTGCCGTCCATGGTTTATGAAACATTGAAAGCAAAACTGATATAATGATATTTAAGAGATTGTTCTCAGATAGACGAAGAACTATACTGATCCACGGCATGACAAAAACTGTTTGTATTCTTTCATAAGAAACACACTGAGGAACCAAAATGTTATAACCAGTGCCCACCGCGAGAATTAATACGGCCTGCTGACGTAGTCACGTGACGCGGTAAGCAAAGTTCACATGGTGTATAATAATTAATGGCGTAAACGCAAAGAGCTGAAAGTACACAATATTACAAGAAAAAAGTCTAGTAAACAAGGGCTGTAAAATGCATACCTGAAGAGCTACGTGCACTTCATCATCTTCGATAACTGTGAAACAAATCTCGTACACTATGTGATCACAAGTATCCGGAACCCCCCCCCCCCCCCTAAAACATACGGTTATGATACTAGGTGAATTGAGCTGCCACCTATTGCCAGGTACTCCATATCAGCCACCTCACAAGGGAACCTCCCCATCGCACCCCCCTCAGATTTAGTTATAAGTTGGTACAGTGGATAGGCCTTGAAAAACTGAACACAGATCAATCGAGAAAAGAGGAAGAAGTTGTGTGGAACTGTAAAAAAAATTAGTTAAATATACAAACTGAGTAGTCCACGCGAAGATAGGCAACATGAAGGACAATGGGACTCTGGGGGCGCCGTGGTTAGCGGGAGCAGCTACGGAACGAGAGGTCCCAGGTTCAAGTCTTCCCTCGAGTGAAAAGTTTAATTTTTTATTTTCGGTATATGTGACAAACTCTTATGTTTTCATCATTTTTTTGGGAGTGATTATCACATCCACAAGAAAACCTAAATCGGGCAAGGTAGAAGAATCTTTTTACCCATTCGCTAAGTTTACAAGTTAGGTGGGTCGAGAACATTTTCCCGTCATGTGACGCACATGCCGTCACCAGTGTCGTATAGAATATATCAGACATGTTTTCCTGTGGAGGAATCGGTTGACCTATGACCTTGCGATCAAATGTTTTCGGTTCCCATTGGAGAGGCACGTCCTTCCGTCTACTAATGGCTCGGTTTTGCGGTGCGGTCGGAAAACACAGACATTAAACTTATTACAGTGAACAGAGACGTCAATGAACGAACGGACAGATCATAACTTTGCGAAAATAAAGAAAGTAAAATTTTTAGTCGAGGGAAGACATGAACCAAGGACCTCTCACTCCGCAGCTGCTCACGCTAACCACGGGACCACGGTGCTCTTGAGTTCGTAATCTCCTTGATGTTGCATATCTTGCACATGGACTACTCAGTTTGTATGTTTTACTAATTTTTTTCATTTTTTTCATAGTTCCACACAACTTTTTCCTGTTTCCTCCATTGATCTGTGTTCAATTTTTCAAGGCCTATCCACTGTGCCAACTTATAACTAAATCTGAGGGGGGTGCGATGGGGAAGTTCCCTTGTCAGTAATCATCAGACATCGTGAGAGAGCAGAATTGGGCGCTCACGAACGTGGTCAGGTGATTGGGTGTCACTTGTGTCCATACTCCCAAACATCCCTAGGTCCAGTGTTTCCGATGTGATAGTGAACTGGAAACCCGACGGGACACCACAGAAGCATACAGGCCGACCTCGTCTGTTGACTGACCGAGACCGCCGATCGTTGAAGAGGGTCGTAATGTGTAATAGGCAGACATCTATCAGACCATCACACAGGAATTCCAAACGGCATCAGGATCCACTGCAAGAACTATGACAGTTACGCGGGATGTGGGAAAACTTGGATTTCAAGGTCGAGCGGCTGCTCATAAGCCACACATCACGCCGGTAAATGCCAAACGACAATTCGCTTGGTGTAAGGAGCGTAAAAATTCGACGATTGAACAGTGGAAAAACGTTGTGAGGAGTGACGAATCACGGTACACAATGTGGCGATCCGATGGCAGGGTGTCGGTATGACGAATGCCCGGTGAACGTCATCTGCCAGTGTGTGTAGTGCCAACAGTAAAATTCGGAGGCGGTGCTGTTATGGTGCGGTCGTGCTTTTTATGCAGGGGGCTTGCACTCGTTGTTGTTTTGCGTGGCACTATAACATCACAGGCCGACACTGATGTTTTAAGCACCTTTTTGCTTCCCACTGTTGAAGAGCTATTCGGGGATGGCGACTGCA
Source organism: Schistocerca americana (assembly GCF_021461395.2). Classification (NCBI taxonomy): domain Eukaryota; kingdom Metazoa; phylum Arthropoda; class Insecta; order Orthoptera; family Acrididae; genus Schistocerca; species Schistocerca americana. The sequence continues at coordinate 292,913,556 of NC_060130.1, forward strand.
TCTTTCAACACGATCGAGCACCTTTTCATAATGCACCGCCTGTAGCGGAGTGGTTACACGACAATAACTTCCCTGTAATGGGCTGAACTGCACAGAGCCCTGGCCTGAATCCAATAGAACACCTTTCGGATCTTTTGGAACGCCGACTTCGTGCCAGGCCTCACCGACCGGCTTAAATACCTCTCTTCAGTGCAGCACCCAAGAAACCTTCCAGCACCTGATTGGACGTATGCCTGCGAGAGTGGAAGCTGTCATCAAGGCAAAGGGTAGGCCAACACAATATTGAATTCCAGCATTACCGATGGAGGGCGCCACGAACTTGTAAGTCATTTTCAGCAAGGTGTCCGGATACTTTTGATCACATATTGTATAGTGGAACGTCTTAGCTTTCAATATTTTGAGAGGTGGTTGTATGGACGAGAAGAAAAAAACAGTCTAGTATAAAGCAGTGTGAAGTGCATACCTTAATAGATATGAGCACTTGCTCATCTTCGTTACTGTGAAACACATCTCTTATAGATACAAAAGCAATAATTAGCATAACAATTGATTTTTAGCCAAAACTATGTTCTTTATAACAAACGCCGTCAGCCGTCACTCATCAACAATACTTGTAGTCAAGGGACAATGCTGTCAACAGCACTGTACAGCTTATCAGGAGATAGGGTGAGAAACTGCCATCGGATGCTCTCTTTCAGCATCCCTAATGAGCTGGGCGATCGCATTAGGCTTGCGACTTCAAGTAACCCCACAATCAACAATCACACGCACTGAGGCCTGCGGACCTGGGACAAGCATGACGGAAGTGGCGGCTCAGCACGCGATTCTCACCAAACGAGAGAGATCTTTCACAGGTGTAGCAGAATGGGGTGGAGCGCCATTCTGCCTTTTCTGGTAAAGTCAACATGCCGCGACTGCTGGCGCAATTGACTCCCTCTCACACTACAGCTCATTTTACACACGATTTTCTTGAGGCGTCACTGACTTTTTGCTGTCCAGCGCCATCTGCTGGTCGGTTTCGCATTCGTTTTTGGTTTCACCAAAAAGCATGTGTCATGTTTTACCTCTATACCGACATTCTTACATGAATTAGTGCATTTTCAAATGTTAACGGACTTCTGAGCCACCCTGTAACTGCCTCGCAAAAAATCATAGAAAATATTTTGAATAATACGCCGAACACCGAACATGAAACAGGACTGGAGTTTCAGAAAATAGTGTTACAGCATTAACTGGTAGCCGAAATTAGAAAAATTAAAGAAGGGCACTTTTTGTCCTTGGTTCCTTTTAGGCAGTGCATCCACTATCAAGAAGATGAGTTATATATATATAAACCGTTAGCAGCGAAACCAGTTGAGGTAGGTACTGGTCTCCAATAAATGAACACAGAAACAAATCAACATAGCGTGGTGAAAGAATAGCTAGCGGCAATACCTTTTAGAAGGCTAAGACATAAAACTAATGGCAGACGTTCTCCGGCAGTCTGTCTGACTGCTGAACACCTGCAGAACCTGCCAGCTGCTTTGGCTCAACACGTTAAGCGCGCGGTTCTACTTTTCTGGGCTCGAAAGTTTTGCGCTGGAGTGACTCAAGTTATAGCGGAAGTGTGTCTTTCAGGCAGTTACCTATCGTCATCTGGGTTTTTAATAGCATCGGCGAGCACATTTCTGATAGTTCTGCTCACTGCAATGTCCCACAAATTATGGATAAAAATGTAAAGTTTCCTTGAGCTAAAAATACGCGTATAAAACAAATTAGTACATGTCCTAATGTGAAAAAAACATAATGCACTCGATTCGATAACGTCACAGCCGCGACAGTGTTGTCAGCGAATCGTGCATCGCGGCTCCCCCTCTCATAGTTAAAGAAATCTTGTGTTAAGAAGCCATCTAGCAATTGCTACTAGACGCAATACCTCATGACGAGTTGAAGTCAGGACTACAAAAAATGTTCAAATGTGTGTGAAATCTTATGGGACTTAACTGCTAAGGTCATCAGTCGCCAAAGCTTACACACTATTTAACCTAAATTATCCTAAGGACAAACACACACACACCCATACCCAAGGGAAGACTCGAACCTCCGCCGGGACCTGCCGCACGGTCCATGACTGCAGCGCCCTAGACTGCTCGGCTAATCCCGCGCGGCAGGACTACAAATAATACTGGTAAGTGGCGAGTGATGATATCGCGGAAGAGCTCCAAGAAAGACAGGCCTCTCATCCAAGCTTACGCTTGCAAATTCGGTGGCTGTCAATCTATCTACAAGAGCAGCTCACACGTGTTGCAACGTCAGCGTACCAAAAGCACCAACATCGCGTCACAAGAAATATAAGCGTTTAGTACGACTACATGCGAATCGAGCAGTTCTCTCCAAAGGTAAGTTACCCTTATCTGTACACAGTAATTGCCGACAATCATTTATTTCGAGGGAAATACGGACACCTAACTGCCCATCCAGACTCATTGAAACAACGGTCATGGTGGGGTCGGTTTCGTTCGCAGTAGCGAGTTTTGGCAGCATTTGCTTAGGAACATGGATGTTCAGAATTAAGCAGATACTGCCCTATACCGTTATTATTCACAACAGATCGACGTGATGAAACCACTTCCCTAGATATTGCGATTACAATGAGTACAGACGAACAATACCAAAGAGCACGATATGTGAAAAAACACTTGCCAACAAACGCTGCGTATCGATTAAATCACTTCGTGAGGAATGCTCTCCATAGGCACCTGACTGACACAGTTCCAACCGTCCAACCGGAAACAAAATAGAAAGTTGCAAATGGACGTTCACTAAATTCCAGAACCACTGCAAAATGCGAGGGTTGCTCAAAAAGTAAGGTGACTTCTCAAATTGCGCGGGCAACGTACATTCGATTATCGATTTTTTTGTTATTTTGATACACATGTCCCGTACATATATTCACAGTTTCAAGTGTACAGCACACTTCGGTTATTTTTGACAGATATAAAAGTTAGACGTGTTTAAGGGTGGTCGGCGATTTTCGATTATTGTAAAAAAATGGAGCAAAAAATTTGCATCAAATTTTGTGTGAAAAATGGAATCAATGGCTCTAATAGACTTGAAATGTAGACCGTGGCATACAGTGTGTCCGCTGTAAGTAAAAAAAAAAATGTTTACAAGTGGTACAAGCTCTTCCAAGATGGCCGAGAAGATGCCAATGACGAATCTCGCTCTGGACGCCCCAGCAAATCAACAACAGATGGATAACGTCGAAGCTGTGAAGAAAATTGTTTTGGAAAATTGTCGTATTACCGTAAGAGAAGTTGCTGAGGAAGTTGGCATATCGGTCGGCTCGTGTCACGCAATTTTGTCGGATGTTTTGAGCATGAGGTGTGTGTCAGCGAAGTTTGTTCCAAAGCTTCTCAATTTTGATCAGAAAAACCGTCGCATAAGCATCGATCAGGAGCTCTTGAATGACTTCAGTGATGATCCTGATTTGCTCAAAAGGGTCATAACGACGAGACATGGGTTTACGGTTATGAAGACGAAACCAAAGCCCAATCGTCCCAATTGAAACATACTGGAGAGCCAAGACCGAAAAGAGCACGCCAAGTTCGATCAAACGTCAAAGTTCTGCTTACTTTTTTTTTTTAATTACCGTGGTGTAGTGCATCAAGAATTTTTGCCTCAAGGTCGTACGGTCAATGAGGAGTATTACCTTGACGTTATGCGCCGTTGGCGAGATGCAATACGCAAAAAACATCCGGAATGCCGGCCGAAGTGGCCGTGCGGTTAAAGGCGCTGCAGTCTGGAACCGCAAGACCGCCACGGTCGCAGGTTCGAATCCTGCCTCGGGCATGGATGTTTGTGATGTCCTTAGGTTAGTTAGGTTTAACTAGTTCTAAGTTCTAGGGGACTAATGACCTCAGCAGTTGAGTCCCATAGTGTTCAGAGCCATTTGAACCAAACATCCGGAATTGTGGAAAAACAGTTCATGGCTTTTGCATCACAATAATGCACCTGATCATTCATCGTTGCTTATGAGAGATTTTTTGGCCAAAAACAACACGACAATCATACCTCAGCCACCATATTCACCGGATTTGGCCCCCTGCGACTTTTTCCTGTTTCCAGAACTGAAGAGACCTATGAAAGACGAAGGTTTTCAACAACTGAGGATATAGAAACTGCATCGCTGTAAGTACACTAGGCTATACCAAAAAGTACTTATGAGAAGTGCTTCGAGGATTGAAAGAAGCGTTGACACAGGCAGATAGTATCTGAGGGAAACTACTTTGAAGCGGAAAACATGAACATTGACGAATAAATAAAAATTGAGGAATAAATACATATTTTTTCCATAAAAATATAAAGTCACCCTCCTTTTTGAACAAACCTCGTACAGAGCTTTATAGCACTTTTGGCTCAGAGAACCCGAAGAACTGTTGATACGGTTAACTGGAAAGGCTTTCCTCAATTCCTTAAAATGGCTTTTTTCTGTCGCAATGTGTAAGCGTTGTGCGTTAAGTGAATCTGTTTATTGCAGATGCCTGTGTGTCCACCCTTCGTTCAAACGGTTCAAATGGCTCTGAGCACTGTGGGAATTAACATCTGAGGTCATCAGTCCCCTGGACTTAGGACTACTTAAACCTAACTAACCTAAGGACATCACACATCCATGACCGAGGCAGGATTCGAACCTGCGACCGTAGCGGTCGTGCGGTTCCTGACTGAAGCGCCTAAACCGCTCAGCCACAGAGGCCGGCCACCCTTCATCATGATGACTCTGCTGAGGACGCTTTCAGTGAGTAATCTGAATGTCTGTGGAGGGACTGCAGTCCATCTTTTCTCATGACCCGAAACCAGAAAAGATAGCCAGCCGTGTTGAACGCTCAGGTCTTGAGCGAAATCGACATTCTAACTTATCCTAAATGTGCTCTACTGAGTTCACGTCGGGACTCTTGGCAGGCGACTCCGTTTCAGGAGCGTTATTATCCACAAACCGTTACCTCACATACGCTGCTTCATAACAGGCTGCACAGTCATGCTGACACATAGTCTCCGAACTGTACTTCTACTATACGCAGTACCCAATGCTGTTAAATGCCTTCATATCCTTCAACACTCAGCGCTTTCTTAAGCGCAATAAGGGGACTACGCTCAAACCTCGACAGAACATCCCTATATCGCTACAGTACCCCTTTCGTACTTCACTAGTGACATATGGCGGCAAGTAGTGTTCTCCAGCCATTCATCAGACCCAAATCTTTCCTCAGGATTTCCACTGAATATAACGTGATTCACCAACCAAATCACTCATTTCCACTCATCCACTGTCCAGTGCTGACGCTCTATGCACCACCTCAAGCGTTGCTTAGCACTGACTTAAAAAATGTGTGGTATGAGGATCTGCTCGACCACTGTGCCCCACTTATTTTTAACAGTCACTGGACTGTTGGCAGCATTTTGGAGTTCACGAGTGAGTGGTTCTGCTGTTTTCATGTGATTTTTTACAAGCACTCTCCGAAACGCTCGAGGGTTGCTGTCCGTCAAAACATTAGGTATGCCAGATCGTGGTGTAGCTGTGGCTGTTCCTTCACGTTTCCGCTTCAAAATCACATCACCAACAGTCGACTTCGGCAGCTTCAGAAAGGTTGAAGTTCCAAATGGATGTTATCCAAGTGACAGATAAGGACCAATCCATGATCTGGTGTTACAGCTTCTTCACTGACAGCACGATACTTCCCGCCTGCTTTCATAATAGCGGGTCCGCCACTTGTGAGACGTGGTGGTCAATTCCGCATCACGTAGGGCTGTCAAGATACTTCAGATAGTGTATGCCACAATCACTTTTCTCTCAGCCACCTAAATCCTGTTGATGAAAATTTCTACCGTCTCCTGGCGTTTTTAAATTAACATCTGATTATTCTGATATGCAACAAGCTCACCTACATCTTGTAATGTTGATACTCATATGTCATCACATATTAACGTAACGTATATTTTTTATTACACGACTGGCCATTAAATTGCTACACCACCAAAATGATGTGCTACAGACGCGAAATTTAACCGACAGGAAGAAGATGCTGTGATACGCAAATCATTAGCTTTTCAGAGCATTCACACAAGGTTGGCGCCGGTGGCGACACCTACAACGTGCTGCCACGAGGAAAGTTTCCAACAGATTTCTCATACACAAACAGCAGTTGACCGGCATTGCCTGGTGAAACGTTGTTGTGATGCCTCGTGTAAGGAGGAGAAATTAGTACCATCTCGTTTCCGACTTTGATAAAGGTCGGATTGTAGCCTACCGCGATTGCGGTTTATCGTATCGCGACATTGCTGCTCGCGTTGGTCGAGATCCAATGACTGTTACCAGAATATGGTATCGGTGGGTTTAAGAGGGTAATACGGAACGCCGTATTACTAGTGGGGAGTTTTGGCAGCTAGTAGTTGAGATGACAGGCATCTTATCCGCATGGCTGTAACGGATCGTGAGCCACGTCTCGATCCCTGAGTCAACAGATCGGGACGTTTGCAAGACAACAACCATCCGCACGAACAGTTCGACGACGTTTGCAGCAGCATGGACTATCAGCTCGGAGACCATGGCTGTGGTTACCCTTGACGTTGCATCACAAACAGGACCTCCCGCGATGGTGTACTCAACGACGAACCTGGATGCACGAATGGCAAAACGCCATTTTTTCGGATGAATCCAGGTTCTGTTTACAGCATCACGATCGTCGCATCCGTGTTTGGCGACATCGAGGTGAACGCACATTGGAAGCGTGTATTCTTGATCGCCATACTGGCGTATCACCCGGCGTGATGGTATGGGGTGCCATTGGTTACACGTCTCGGTCACCTCTTGTTCGCACTGACGGCACTTTGAACAGTGGACGTTACATTTCAGATGTGTTACGACCCGTGGCTCTACCCTTCATTCGATCCCTGCTGAAACCCTACATTTCAGCAGGATAATGCACGACCGCATGTTGCAGGTCCTGTACGGGCCTTTCTGGATACAGAAAATGTTCGACTGCTGCCCTGGCCAGCACATACTCCAGATCTCTCACCAATTGAAAACGTCTGGTCTATGGTGGCCGAGCAACCGGCTCGTCACAATACGCCAGTCACTACTCTTGATGAACTGTGGTATCGTGTTGAAGCTGCATGGGCAGATGTACCCATACATGCCATCCAAGCTCTGTTTGACTCAATGCCCAGGCGCATCAGGGTCGTTACGGCCAGAGGTGGTTGTTCTGGGTACTTATTTCTCAGGATCTATGCACCCAAATTGCGTGAAAATGTAATCACATGTCAGTTTTAGTATAGTATATTTGTCCAATAAATACCCGTTTATCATCTGCATTTCTTCTTGGTGTAGCAATTTTAATGGCCAATAGTGTAGTACACGCTTTTAGAGGTTTCCAATTCGCTCAAGATTTGTTGCTGCAAAAGTGCGTATGGAGTACATGAATTGATTACATTTACAGATCAATGGCACAAGCGGTTCTGAGGTACCAGGTACTGACCCACGGGCGGCAATGCAATCGCTGACTCTGACATCCAGTCGATCGTACAGATGGCAATTACTGTCCCAGTGTTCGTTATACCACGCCTGCACGACCTGCTCACGTAGTTCTGTAAGAGTTGTTGGTTGATGAGTCGCACGAGTCACTTCGTCCCATCATATCCCACATGTGCTCGAATGGGGACTAGTCCGGAGATCGTGCTGGCCAGGGAAGTTCCTGCACGCCTTACAGAGCACGTTGAGTTTCACGGGTAGTGTGAGGCCGAGCATAATCCTATTGGAACAACACATAACCTTCCTGTTGCAAAATCGGGAAAAGAACAAGTCTAACAACATTCTGCACGTACCCAGCTCTGGTTAGTTGGTTAGCGTCCGCTCCAGAAACACCAAAGGTGAACGAGAGTTGTAGCTTATCGGACCCCAGATATTAGACCTGGGGTGGAGCCAGTATGTCTTGCAAGAATGCACTCTACGAGACGGCGCTCACCAGGTCTACGTCTTACGCGCAAACGATCAACGATCACTTAAAGCACATACCAATGACCGAGGCAGGACTCAAACCCGCGACATCTGCTTTACGATGTTTGAACGCCGCCACCCGAGACCAGAGGGCTGACAGTATTTGAAGCTCCGAATTGAGCGTAAGCGATCTCGGCTGCGGGAACTGGTTAGCATTATCATCACTGTAAAATACTGATTTCTTCCAAATCCTTACATGGTTCGTTAATTTCATCGGTATTGTTTGTACATGCGAAGTACGTGGTTTCAAAATAATGTGCAGTATTGAAGTCTGTTGTAACACACGTGTCGAATGCGCAGATGGCCGGTCATTTAGCGCACGGGCCGGTCGGAGTGGCCGTGTGATTCTAGGAGCTGCAGTCTGGAACCGAGCGACCGCTACGGTCGAAGGTTCGAATCCTGCCCCGGGCATGGATGTGTGTGATGTCCTTAGGTTAGTTAGGTTTAATTAGTTCTAAGTTCTAGGCGCCTGATGACCTCAGAAGTTAAGTCGCATAGTGCTCAGAGCCATTTGAACCTTTTAGCGCACGTTGCGCTGCACTGGGCCCCTTTCTACGTGTGGTGAAATTCCAAATCAGATGCGAGTACCACTCAATATAATAGTCTGCATCTTGAACACCTCCATTTTAGACGTCATTATACTGTAACTTAAAAAATCTGCGCATATATTTCGTGCAGTTTAGTGATTAGAGAGCAGGACAGATGATCAGAGCGTCCCATGTCTGAATCGCAGAAACAACTTGTTTACTTTCAAGTGACAGTAAAATACAGAATTCAACAGAAATTTTGGAATGCATAACTTTTGTCAGTGAAATGGAAATGCCGTGTGGCTAGGGCCTCCCGTCGGGTAGACCGTTCGCCTGGTGCAAGTCTTTCGAGTTGACGCTACTTCGGCGACTTGCGTGTCGATAGGGTTGAAATGATGATGAAAAGGACAACACAACACCCAGTCCCTGAGCAGAGAAAATTTCGGACCCAGCAGGGAATCGAACCCGGGCCGTTAAGTACGACATTCCGTCGCGCTGACCGCTCAGCTACCAGGATGGACAGTGAAATGATATCACTGGAACGGAGATGACGATAAATTTCGATAGCAGCGAAAGCAACAACAACCAGAAACTTCAAAACATTAAATATATAAAATGAATGTGGGTATGTTAATTTATGGCTATGCATATATAAAGCTAAAATAAATCTTTCCTAATCGTGTTTACATTTGCAGAACTATAATGTTATCAGTGCGCCATTGCGGGCAGCGGACGGTTAAAAGTAATTTGTGCGCGACGTACTTTTATTTTCACACATGCCAAATTTGTTTCGATTAATTTCTCGGTAAAATTACGCAGGTTGTAGTTGCTCCGCTATCTTTCTTCCGACAAAAATGTTTCTCCCTTAAACAACTACTGCATTACTGTTCACACAATTTTTAAACAGTCTGCTGTGTTTTCTATTTCACCTTTGCTTAATGTCAGGCACTGTTTTAACTGCTTAAATGTCAAAAATACTTCGGCATTTGTCGATCGGATGCGACCACATTAGTTTTCCGTTCAATTTTCATTTTTGAAAGTAAGCCTTTCTGTGTATGCTAAGATTAACCTCTGCAACGCGACGATTGTTGAAGGTACGCTAAATTCTTGACGTTAAATACTGGTTTAGGCTACTGAGACTTCAAGATGTTCCTTTCTAGCTGTAAGCTGGAGTTATGAGGCAAAACACGAGATCTAACGGTCTTCTTTCCCGTACTTTTCTGCCAAAAGCATACGTCAAGAAGGCATGATACCGCATAAAACGTACTAAAAGGCAACCTCCATGAAAGAATTATTAAAAATTAATGAAATAAAATGACCGGGTTCAAGCATGAGTAGAGAGCGAAGGAGAAACCGAAAAAGGCGTATTACCTCATGGAGGCGATGAAAGGCATAGCATCAAGCAAGAATCAGGTTTTCTGTAAATGTATGTTTCCCATTTTTAAATAACTGATTATTTTTATTACCAGGACAGATGGACAGATCAGCTACGGTGCACGTTGGCATAATCCGACACGAGGATACGAGAACGTCGAAAACGGCAAGAGGTTTGTTATTGGGGGATGTTTACACAGGATGAAATGGGGCCCCTCACACGTCTGCCATCGTCTCTCATCGGCAAGCAATTCAGATACTACTGTCCGGTAATGCGCATTCATTTGTTCCCGTACAGACCTCTGCAAGCGATCCATATCATCAGCGAAACAGGCTCTGCACAATCATTTCCGTATTTTGTCAGAATGGTCTGAGGAACATTCAACTGACAAGTGTGTACTTTTATGGTCATCTGGCCTAATCATATTTAGAACGTGAGGGGCGCCATCGAGCAAGATCCGCGTGCCTAGGGCCAAACCCCGACCCTTCAATGTGACATGTGATAGACAGTTGAGGAGTCACGGGTCAGGGTGGCTGCGCACCACTTTGTGTAGCGGATTCCACTACACGACGCAATATCGCCGATAGGAAGTGCTGTATGCTACTAAGTTGGTCTCTCTGATTCAACACCTCCTGAGTGTACTAAAATGTAACACTGTTTTGCTCATACTCGTCTGAAACTGTAATCATTTCCCTACATTCACCAGTATATGGTGGAGGGCACAACATATACCAATAATATTTTACATCCTTCTCATGCTATTCGTCGATGGTGAATGCAGGGTGAATAACTCTTGAGACGAATACGTCTAATTTTACCTTCACGGTAAAATAAGTATGTTTTTTGACTCGTCTTGGAACGTACGCGCTATGAACTTCAGGAGCATGTCTTTACGTATGGCAATACGTATTCATGCACAGTTTCTCAGAGAGAATATTGAGCATTTCTGTAACGTTTTCATGCTCACCAAAAAAATCCTTCGCGGATCGTTTAAGCTCTATATTTTCCTTTTCTTCCGTCAATTCAGTTTGGTTAAGGAGCTGAAATCGACCAACAATACTCAATAATTTTCTGGGTAAAAGATTTATTAGTGATATTCATGAACGAATTACAATACCTTAGGATTATTTCAGTGAATCTCATCTTAAAAAATAGAGGCTTTGGCCGAGGTTTGTTGAACGAAATCCTGAAAGAAACGTCGACCTTTGAACGCGAGGTAGAGGCCAACACGATCTCATCTTATCTGCCGACCACATAATTACATTTCTGTGGCATTGTCATCATATAAACTTCAGTTGCATCACATGGATATTCCTAAATATTTGGCAGCTTTTAATGATTCCAGTGATTGATAGGCACTAATATATCAAATAACATCGGGTTCTTTCGTCTAATCACCCACATTATCTGACTATGCCATTTGTGCGATTAGTGTGATTCTCTCCCGATAACGTAGATAGCTCCCAATTCGATTTAAACACATAGTCTGCTTTTTTTGTTATCTCGTACTTCCTTCACTTTACACTAGGGGTCATCAACAGAACACGTGATCAGATATACGTCGCCATTGATATACTGCTCATCTAAAGAGAGCAAAATCGCTGTAACTAAAATGAAGAGCCAGTAAAATGCTGGAAGTACTTTATATTGGTTACTTAGAGCTTTTTAGGTGTGTTTTACCGGAACTGCGTGTACTGAAACTGCAGTGAATGCACATTTTAAACAGTAAAGCTTTATACCCCTGTATTAGTAGGCGGCAGTCCGTCAAAGTCCAGATATTGAGGTAAATCCCCCAAAAAGTCTAATTATTCGTCTGCTATCCCGGAATCGAAGTTCGAACATCAAAATGATGAAAAGTATCTACTCAAATCTCGGAAAACAGGTGACGATAAATTTAGTCAATATGGAAGACACACTTACCTGTTGATGGCTGGCGACGAGGTGGATTGCTGAAGGGAAAATACGGCGAGTCGGGTCCGAACGGTTCGCTGCCCGTACCGCCGTAACTGTTCCCGTAGGACTGCAACAAATACAAAGAAAACATAAGAAAACCACTGTCGAAAAACGTGCAATCGAATCAGGGCACTATTTGTATACCAGTAAAGGGTCGTCAGGTTCATTCCTGTGGCGTGATTAATAAGGCTGCTATAAAAGTAAATGTCGTATAGCGTTGGCTGGGATAGCACTCAAGGTGAGTTAAGCCACCTGTAGGAAAGTGTGTTATCCTTTCGCGCACACTGGCCACTTTACTTGTGGATATGTGAGAGTTGAGGACGACGGTTCAATCCCGCGTCCGGCCATCCTGATTTAGGTTTTCCGTGATTTCCCTAAATCTCTCCAGGCAAATGCCGGGATGGTTCCTTTCAAAGGGCACGGCCGACTTCCTTCCCCATCCTTCCCTAATCTGATGAGACCGATGACCTCGCAGTCTGGTCTCCTTCCCCCAACAAACCAACCAACCTATGTGAGAGTTGTGTCGTATATGTATCTGCATAATGTAAAAGAGTGTAATGGATGCGTGTGTAGTGTAGTGTAGTGTTATGTTACGTTATGTTTGTGTTGTATGGTGAAAGTGTTTCAAATTTTAACTTTAAAACTCTACTCTGTTCAGAAGTAAGAGTAGTTTAAGTCAGTTTCTGGAATTTTGATTAACCTAAGAACACAGAACGCTCACTACGTACTCTAAGACGTCTTTGTCACTAACCGTTCTGATACATTCAAAACCTGTACCAGAAGCAGATCTCATCTCAAAATTATCCAAGACATCGGTCTCTCGATGAGAAGAAGCTGAGTTCAAGTCTCTGTCCAGCCATCCAATTAATGCTTCAAATTGTTTTCCTAAACCGGTCAAAGAGAATGCCGGATTGGTTGTTTTGAAAAGGAACGGCCGATTTCCTTCCGCACCCTTTTCCAGTGTTGACTTGTTCTCCGTCTCTAATGACCTCATCGGCGGACATAAGTTCAATCCTAATCTTTTATTCACAATTACCCACTTTGTCAACTCGAATCAGTCTTTAAGAAAGTCATATAACTTTTATACAATGGTAAACCTAAGATGACCTATGACATTACACGCAACTTACGATGCCAAAGAATATACTTCAGAAACACAGCTAAAGAAAGTTTTAAAACATTTAACGGAAACGGATACAGCCAGCTAAGATTTGACAGGTAAATCGTAAATTCTGTCTCGAAATTTGACAGATATTCCATAGCCATTCTGGTAGTATGTAAAGTACACCGTCGGCAAGGCCCAATCAATACCTAAACTCCCTCTTGGTTATGATACCAATGACAGAGCCATAAAAGCGGAGCTACAAACCACAGTTTTCCGAAATTCCTTCATCAAAGAAGACGAAGTAAGTACGCCAGGATTTGAATCAAGAAGTAGATATGCTCAGCGTTACAAAGTAACTCAAATCACTCAGAAAAGGCAAGTCTACCGGTCCAGACTGTATACCGGTTAGATTCCATTCACAGAGTATGCTGATATCATGGCTCCATACTTATCAATCGTGTGGCTCGGTGGCTCATTACCAGATTATAAAGCTAAAGGAAGTGGGTTCCACTGCTTGTCAGTTCTAAGATTTTTCTGTCACTTACCACTTCTTTCAGCTCTGGCAATGTTTGTCGATGTGAAAAATGCATAGTTGCACCCGTAATTCGAAATCCACGTTAAACTGTAGGTCACCTTATAAATCGATGAGTAAGTCGTTTCAAATGCCGGGGGACGACAAGGACATACCATCATCAACAGGACAATACCTACTAAAGCACTGTGATGTTCAAAACAATCTTCGGATTGATGACTGCTTTACTTACTTCATTACTTAGCAACCATACACAACCGCTAGCTCGACGAAATATCTGCACCTCAAGACTGGTATGTTGCACATGTCCCACCTACACACAAGAAAGGAAATAGGAGTAATCCACTGCATTAAAGACCCGTATGACTGACATTGATTTGCAGTAGGATTTTGGGACACACGCTGTATGCGAACGTTATAAATTACCTCTATTGACAAATAGTCAGCACAGATACAGAAAATATCGTTCTTGTGCAACACAACTTGCTCTTTATTTCATCTATCGACAGAGGTCTTAAACTTATTTCATATTTCTGGATTTCCAGAAGCCTTTTGATACCGTTTCTCACAAGCATCTACAGATCAAATTGCATGCCTACAGAGTATCGTTTTAGCTGTGCGACTGGATTCACGGATTCCTGTCAGAAAGGTCACAGTGCGCAATAATCGACGGAAAATCGAGTAAAGCGGAAGTGATTCCGGCGTTCCCCAAGGACGTGTCAAAGGCCCCCTGCTGTTCCTAATATACCTAAACGATTTAGGAGACAATATGAGCAGCCCTGTTAGACTGTTTGCAGAAGATGCTGTCATTTACCTTCATATAAAGTCATAACAAGATCAAAAAGGAATTGCAAAATGGTCTAGACAAGACATATTTAGGATGCAAAAAGTGGTAACTGAATCCAAATAATGAAAAGTGTAAAGTCATTCACAAGAGTACTAAAAGGAATCTGCTAAATCTCGGTCACACGATAAATCACACAATTCTAATGGCTGTAAACTCAACTAAATACTTGTGGATAACAATGATGAACTACTAAATTTGGAACGATCACGCGGATAGTGTTGTGGCGTGGCCACCAAGAGACAGTGCGTTAGTGGCAGAACACTTAGAGAGTGCAACAAATCTACTAAATCAGGGGCGCCCAACCTTTTAGCTTTCCTGTGCCTCACTGGAAGAATCCGAGTATTTCTGGGACGCACATACTATACTTGACACTAAAAATAGCCACTGAGCAAAAGAATTAGGATTTATTAATTTATGATTCTTTATTCTAAAAAAGCAAGACTGAATTAATTTGACATTTAATATATGAGATATCGTCAATAATTTATATATAGTATTTACAAATCATAGAATTAATGTGGAATTTAACTCTAAATTTGGGAAACCAATGTATCAGTACAAGATGTCGCATAAATACAAGAATTTTGATTATTTTATCGAAAATGCTGAAATCGATTTTCAAATTCTCGCATCAAATCGAAAAGTAGGGCTCCGTATTTCATCCCCTCTTTAGGATTATGTTTGGCCAACGCACTGAAATGAAAGAAACCGTGTGTACTTGTGCTTGCCATAATTTGTTTCATTTGGAACGCGTTTATTCTTCCAAACTTCGTTCTGATATGTAAGTTTCTACCTTGAATGCGTCTGTTTAGCAGTCAAATCTACCAAAAACGCTAAATCTGCCACCCAGTTGGCATCGTCAAGTTCCGGCACAGATTTTGCTTTTGATGTCTTGAACGATTAAATTTAATTATGCTATAAAATCTTTTTAACACCTGGCGTGGACTGTCCCATCTTACTTCTGTAAAATATACGATATCACCACACTCAGCGTCCAAAATTCCAAGAAATTCCTGGAACTGGCAATGATTCAGTCCCCTGGCTCTTATAAAATTCACAGTCCTCACGACGATTTGCATAATGTGATCCATTTTAAAGCTTTTGTGCATAAATTTTCTTGGTGTCTGACGGATTGGCCGGTTACTAGAATGAGGCTCTGGGAGTTCAAGTATAGCAAGGACGGCAGTGTTGAGAACGGGACGAACCAATAACAGAAAACCTTCGTGTGGCGGTAGTTTCAAATTGAAAATATTCAGTTTATTATAACTTCACGTAAACAGTTTTATGGATTTTTTTCTTTTTTTTTTTTACCGATGAAGTGATACCCACTTCCTGGGCTGCCATATGGCCGGCGGGCCGCCGGTTGAACGCCCATTCACTAAAAAAACTGTCTACACTCCGTTTGTCCGTCCTCTTTTGGAGTGTTGCTGCACGGTATGGCAGCCTTACCAGATAGGATTGACATAGGACACTGGAAAAGTTAAAAGAAGGATAACTCGTTTTGTACGATCGCGAAATAGGGGAGAGAACGTCACGAATACGATACGTACGCGAATTGGAGTGGCAATAGTTAAAAGAAAAGCGTTTTTCGTTGCGGCGAGATCTTTTCAAGAAATTTCAGCCACCACAATTTTCTCCTCCGAATGTGAAAATATGTTGTTGACGCCCATCTACGTAGGGAAAAATGATCAACGTAATAAAATAAGAGAAATCAGAGCTCACACGGAAAGACTGAAGTGTTCGTTTTTCCCGTGCGCTATAAGTGTGAAGCGGTAGAGAAGTAGTATGAAAGTGGTTTGATGAAACCTCTGCCAGACACTTAAGTGTGGAAAGCGGAGTAATCATGTACATGCAGATACGGATATATAACAGCACAAATTTCATCAAAAATACGTATATAACTCAGTAGAAATTGGTATCAGTTAATTAAAAGATGTGAATTAAATTTTCTTTTTATTCATTATTTTGAATTTCTTGGATTTCATGTTTTAAATCATTACATTGAAAATGTTCATTCATTAATTGTTGATTATTTGAAGTCAACTCCTGGAATAAATTGTATCTTACGTTAAACAAGTGTGTGTGTGTGTGTGTGTGTGTGTGTGAGAGAGAGAGAGAGAGAGAGAGAGAGAGAGAGAGAGAGATTATTTCTTCCGCAAGTCAGGGTTTGCACCATTATCACTCACTGCTAAGGTATCGTCGTGTTTGTCTACATCAAAACGGAAGTGTAACTCCGTGAATTCAGATCCTTTTATGAAACTCACTTTCTTTTATTATTGAGGGAGCTTTTTACTATTTACGTTCTAATTTTGCACGAAATATTTATGTGAAGGAAATATTAATGTGCAAACCTGGTACAAAAAGACATCGTTATCATTTCAATCGCACCAATTATTTCTTCTTGGTTTGTATGGGCTTTCTAGTCATAAAAGTTGATGTGATTTCGTTTCTTGGGTAGTTTGCATATTGAGCTGTTTGTGTGTTTGCATAACGATATTTTTATTTCGCTAACATATTCGATCAGATAGGCAGTACTGGAAGATTAAAATATCCGAAATTTCTAACACAGAAGAAAAAGGAACATATTTATTGCTCTGCGCCACAGTAAAAACCTGTTGTGCAACAAATACTCTTCTTGGTTGTTTTGATGAGTTTTAAAAGGAAAAACCAGCATATTTATTAACCCAATATGAGTACTATTTCAACGCACAAAAATTGGTGATAAATCAAGACTATTACAAATTAGAAATATGAGTCCACAAACTACATAGAGTAAGGAATTGTGATATGATGTATGTAAAAACTGCCATAAATTAGAAGTAGTAGGAGGAGATGAAGCTGTCAGAAAAATTGTGGATTTTCGGCCACTGTTCTAGGTCTCCATACTACGTGCGCAGCACAATCCAAACTGATTTAGACATGTTCAAGGCCCTAACTAAGATACAAAAGGTAGTGTAGTTTTATTACACGCAAACATCCAAACAAATTTTAGCTCTCCCGATAATATAATAATCTGTTAATCCAAAAGCATTCTCTACTGTAGTACATTTATTTCGCAGTGGCTTCAATTTCCCTGCAAGCAATGGCAATAGCTCAGAGTCACAAATGATGCATGAATTAGCACTTTATGCTTACTACATAAAGTATAATTTTATCGCTTTTGCACTTAGCCAGCAGTAAAAGATGTCAATCATTACTTAGCATGTTGGTGAGGAGATGGCTAGTGCTAAAATGTGCCTTTCTTCGTTTCCTAAGTGATCTCACAGCGTGAGTGTGGAAGACTGTTTAATGAATGCCAACGTAATTCAGACACAATTTGGACTCTATAATACACCCATTAGAACGAATTTAATACCTGAACCGTTTGTCACAATAGAACTGGTGCAATACTGACTGCTTGTGCCCACAGTAGTTACCTCATTCGGCCATCGACAAAGATCTCGACGCTACGTAGTCTGCGTCACGTATTAGAAATGTATACACCACCTTGGGAAACATTATGTACAAATCCTCTTGAAACCTGCAATGAGCAGTACAATAACGCGCAGTTTTATCAATCGTCACTATCAGCATTTAATTCAGAACTTTTACAACAATATTGGTTACGAAATAGGACTGTCATTCTAAAGATGGCTGACAGAATAACGACACAACATTCTTTAACACAGCTTCCTTGAATGAGGGTTTCATATCAACAGCCGTGTTGGTGCAACTGGCATAGCAAATGTAGTGAAATACACTGACACAAAAAAAAAAAAAAAAAAAAAAAAAAAAAAAAAATAAATAAATTCGCAACACCAAAAAAATAATTAATGTAGGGTAAAGAAATTGAGGGAATACATTTGACTAGGTAACGTATTTAAGTGACTAACGAAACATACTCACAGGTTAAAGTACGAGCGAGATAATCCACTGCAAATGTGAAATGCTGACACATTAATAACCAGTGTAACCTCCAGAATGTTGAATGCAAGCATTTAACCGTCCATGCATTGTGTTTTACAGATGCCGGATGTCAGTTTGTGGGATGGAGTTCCATGCCTGTTGCATTTGGTTGGTCAATACAGGGACGGTTAATGCTGCTTGTGGATGACACTGAAGTTACCGTCCGACTGTGTCCCATATGTGCTCGATTGGCGACAGATCTGGTGGTCGAACACGCCAAGGCAACACGTCGAGACTCTGTAGAGCATGTTGGGTTACAACAGCGATATGTGAGTGAGGGTTATCCTGTTGGAAAACACACCCTGGAATGCTGTTCATGAATGGCAGCACAACAGGACGAATCACCAGATTGACGTCAAATTTGCAGTCACGGTGCGTGAGATAACCTCGAGAGAGCTCCCGCTGCCATACTGAGTCGCACCCCAGAACGTAACTCCAGGTGTAGGTCCAGTTTGTCTAGCACGCTGACACGGTGATTGCAGGCCCTCAACTGGCCTCCTCCTAACCAACGCACAGGCATCACTCGCACCGAGGTAGAGCCAGCTGTCATCATACAACACAACAGACCTCCACCCTGCCCTCCAGCGAGCTTTCGCTTGACACCACTAAAGTCCCAAATGGCGGTGGTTTGAGGTCAGTGGAATGCACGCTACAGAGCGTCTAGCTCGAAGGTGTCCTTGAAGTAACCGATTTGTAACAGCTCGTTGTGTCACTTTGGTGCCAATTGTTGCTCAAACTGCTGCTACAGATGCATTACGTAGCGCTAGAGCCATACGCCAAACTCCATAGTCTCCCCTTTTGGTAGTGCAACGTGGCTGTCTGGGAGCCCTGTCTTCTTGCGACCGCACATTCTTGTGAGCACCGCTGCCAGCAATCATGTACAGTGGTTACATTCCTGCCATGTCTTTCAGAAGGAACATCCAGCTTCCCATAGACCTATTACACGACCCCATTCAAAGTGAATGAGGGGCTGATGATGGCATCTTTGCCGCCTTATAGGCATTATTGACTAACATCAACTCACCTCGTCCAATTTCAAAGGTAATTAACGCTCACGAACGTTACTGCGTGTGTTTAAAGCAAACCTGATTCCCATCCTCACAGCGGTGGAACTAGAGCCACTCTTAAGAGACTGGCGTGAACTCTGAATAGCCGTCATCTTTCAGACGTAGAAATTCACCTACAAACTTTCGTTTATGTCCCAGAACTCCTTCTTGGTATTGCGATATTTTTTCTCATAACTATATGTAAAACCCTTACTGCGATAAAAGAGTAGATCAACGTTTCTCATTGAGACAAAGAGCATGAAAACGTCTTTCCACTGTTTCTGATGTTCAACAGAAAAAATTCTATACAGATTCATTTATTTTAAAATATTTTTTTGTTTGCTCTACACAACTAACATTTAATATTATTTATTATTTCGTCGGTGCTGCCGACAGCGCTGCCTCACCATGAATATTAAATTGGTCTGAAGATGGCTGTATGAACGAAACAGGTCGCCAAATAATGTAAATCGCAGTTTCGACTGTTTTAAGATAATTTTTGGTGGTTTTAGTCGACAATAAGTAAAATAAAAACAGAAAAACCATGCACAGAACCAGTTTATCTCATAAACAATAGGTGCACGTATTTTATAAGAGAAGAGTGCAGACGATGGCCTATGTACATGGTTGTATTCAGACGCAGCAGTATTTACGAATTTCGTTGGATTCTGTGAGCGGAAACCTCGTCTCGTAATCTGCCCTAGAAATTTTCTTTGCGTTTGTCAGAATTTTATTAAGAGGATGGGCGTAAGCCTCTAGGTAGCAGACGGTGCTGATACTATTACGGTACATTCACCCAAGTTCTACCTTCAAATGGATCAGTTCATTAGTAAATGGTGGACAGCTCGTCGTTATCTTTAATTCCTAAAATTATCATCACTGTTTCTGCCTTCCTATCAACCTCGTGAAGCCTCTGCCTTTCCCATAGAGTGAACAGTGTATATGTTAGATTATTTGTGTCCACCTAAGCTCCTTCAGTTTTTTTTATAATTTGATGCTGTTTTTGCAGCATTTAAACCTAACTAACCTAAGGACATCACACACATCCTTGCCCGAGGCATGATTCGAACCTGCGACCGTACCGGTCGCGCGGTTCCAGACTGAAGCGCCTAGAACCGCTCGGCCACACCGGCCGGCAATGGACATACACCTGAACCCCATGATGTCTGTAACATTAAGTGCTTGAAAGTTTCTCGTTCGGGTAGACGGTTTTGCATTTTTTAATGACTCGGAATTTTATATTTTTATGAAAAGGCTTTTGGAAGTTACGACGCAGTGATTAATACATCATAAATGAAACAATTTTAGTACAAATATAACCAGTAGGATAATGCACTGTACGAAAAAACGTTCAGAGACATAAGACAACTTCTCACGTTCATAAACACGATGACTTGTGGCCAAACTAGCAGAACTGATGACACATCACAACCAGAGGCGTCTTCCGTTTTGCGTCACGCTTATCTTACATAAGAGGCCGGAGAAATGTAGCAGTATACGACGACGTATTTGTGGATGTGCTCTAATGTAGTATCAACGTCAGAAACAAAGCCTTACTGTCTGCTAGTGACGTCCATGGAGTTAACTGTCATCTCTCTTTGACGTCACATCTGTATTTCTAATCCACTTCCGGATTTAAGCCGGGGACCGCTCGTTCCAAAACTAATCTGTGTAATCTCATCAGTCTGTTTCATTTAAACACTTTAACTGAATGAAAAAAGACTTCTTCAGTTCCCGTAACCTGGCAATATAGCGTCCTCTACGGGCGATAAGACCGGATAATTTCCTGCATAACGCTTACTTCGGGATGCAAACTTAATGCAGCGTCCAAAGAGGATTTACTGCGCTCTATATATTTGTCTGTCCGCCTGGGTGGTAACGTGCTCGCCTCCTATGCAAGCGGGCCTGGGTTCGATTCCCGGCCGGGTTGGAGATTTTCTCCGCTCGTGGACTGGGTGTTGTATTATCATCATCATTTCATCCTCATCACCGGCGCAAGTCGCCCAATGTAGCGTCGACTGAAATAAGACTTGCTCCTGGCGGCCGAACTTCTCCGGCTTCTGCCGGCCATCGATGCCATACGCTCATTTCCATACATTTGTCTTACACGAGCACTGCTCAGTTTACGCATGCACTGACGTTCTATAATTCTAATCGCTTACACTTTATACCTCCTGTCTGAAAGTCATTCACGACCCATCACATGCATTCTTATATTACAGTGCTGGGAGTTTCACAAATGTACTAGTAGAAGGGAATGGTACAGATTTGGGATACCGTTTGTGAAAGTATATTCTTTGTATGGTAGAATTTCCTGAAACTCTTGTTATGCCACCTGACTTCAAAAGTAACCCGATCAACGTTGACTACGTTCAGCAGCGCAGTTGTAATTTAATGTTTAAATATTACGGATAAGATTCAGTTCATTTACAACGCACACATACGCGTTTACGAAGAGTTGGAGAAACAAAGGAGCAGATTAAAACTATGTGACGGACTGACACTCGAACCTGGACCTTCGCCTTCCGCGGGCAGATGCTCTACCGACTGTGCTGTCAAAGCAAGGCTCATGGCCCGCCCTCACAGCTTTTACTACCGCCTGTACATCATTTCCTGACTTCCAAGGCTCCCAGGTTCGAGTCCCGGTCCGCCACAAATCTGCCAGAAAGTTTCAAATCACTACGCTGTAGAGTGAAAATTAATTCTGGAAACAACTGAGCAGTTCACATTACAGAAGAGAGATTGTGACAGCCACAATACTTAGCAAACATTAAGTTACGCACGCACATACTGTGCCGCTGAGACAGAGAGCAGGTCAGCGGATGCGGCTAATTGACGAGTAAATTGGATTTGCGAGTAATGTGCTTCGTACGGTTTTATCCGATGTTAACGGAGGTGGCCCCGAGCAAAGTGGATAGTGGCCCGAGGAAATGAAGGAGTAAGCCAACATCTGGAGGTGAATAGAGGCATTTTTCCACTTTACACTCCCGTACGCTGTGATTCAGAGAAGCGTGTATGCACAGTTTTAAGAGGTTCTGTCTTCTTTCATATACAGAGTGATTCCGTGATGATGTTACAAACTTTTAAGGATTATGCAGAAGGGTAAATGTATCAATATGGTCCGCAAACGACCGAATCGAATGTTATAAGCGAAAATCGTTCTGATACCTCTGTTAGTGGACTACATGTACTGGCACTGTCGTTGGTACGATTGTACGGCAACTTTCAGAGGTTGATCGAAACAAGAAAAATGAATAAATATGGTCTCTAACATGCCTACCTCAAAAGCTATCAGCACTTGCTCAACTTCGATATTGAAAAAAACATCTACTGCAAGCGCTTTGGTTTCCACATCTTGGAGAAGATAGTATGGACCACAAAAAGTCCAGTAAATATGGGCTCCAACCCGCCTACATTACGAGCTATTGGTATTTATTCAATAGAAGACATGTGTTTCACGGCAGCGAAGATGAACAAGTGCTCACAGATCTGCAAATATCAATTTTAGAGCCCATATTTACTAGACATTTTTCTTGCATTGGTTCATCCTAGCACCTCTGAAAATCGCCTACTATACCATCTTAAAAGCACAAAATGATTCAAATGACTCTGAGCACTACGGGACTTAACTTCTAAGGTCATCAGTCCCCTTAATAGCAACAGTACCGGTACATGTGTTCCACTGTCAGAGGAATCACAACGATTTTCGTTTATAACTTTCGGCTCGGTCGTGTCTGGTCCATTTACCCTTCTCCATCAGTACTGAAATTTCGTAACATCACCACTGAATCACCCTGTACAAAACTGACATTTTCACTCAGAGAAGTACGTATATGTAGGCTTATGCAGAAAGGGTCTTTCTTCGCGCAACACGTAACGATACTTCAATTTCCTACAGGCCTACTATTATAATTCTCATGAAAAAATAAATTACTTCCATAGCTCACAAAAGGCAGTGGCCCGATTGCAACTCGTATGGAGATGACGAAAGTCGTGGGACACGATACAAATGACGGTAGTACTGCGTACACAAGGTACAAAAGGCAGTGCACTGACGGAACTGTCATTTTCACTCAAAGTGATTCATGTGAAAGGGTCTCGGGCGTTTATTATGGCCGCACGACGGGAACTAACAGACTTTTTACGCGGAAAGATAGATGGAGAGAGAAGCATAGGACATTCAATTTCAGCAAATGCCAGGGAATTCAGTACTCTGAGATACACAGTGTCAAGAATGTGCCGAGAATACCGATTTCAGTTATTACCTCTTACCACCGAAAATGCAGAGGCCAACGGCCTTTGCTAAACGACCAAGACTAGAAGCGTTTGCGTAGAGTTGTCTGTGCTAACAGACGAGCAACACTGTGTGAAATAAACGGTAGAAATCAATGTGGGAAGTACGACGAACGTGTCCGTCAGGACAATGGCGTGAAATTTAGCGTTAATGTGTTATGGCAGCAGACGACTGACACGGGTGCCTTTGCTAACAGCACGACATCGCCTACAGCGCCTCTCCTGGGCTCGTGACCATATCGGTTGGACCCTAGAAAACAGGAAAACCGTGGCCCGGTCAGACGAGTTCCGATTTCAGTTGGTAAGAGATGATGTAGGGTTCGAGCATGGCAGAGACCCTACGAAGCCATGGACCCAAATTGTCAACAAGGCACTGTGCAAGCTAGTGGTGGCTCCACAATGGTGTGGGCTGTGTTTATATGGAATGAACTGGGTCCTCTGATCCAACTGAACCGATCACTGACTGGAAATGGCTGTGTGGATATACTCGCAGACCGTTTTCAGCCATTCATGGACATCATGTTCCCAAACAACGATGTCATGTCACCAAGCCAAAATTGTTCGCAAATGGTTTGACATGGTTTTGCGTGAGAGATTTATAACGGCCAATTTTTTTGAGTGGTCCATTTTCTTTTTTCTAATAGCTTTAATTGCTATTTGCATAGCAGACCAATTCCACTGCTTTCGGACTCTTGAAGTAATTTCTGAAGCAGTTCCTATAAGTAAAACAAGTTGTGAAAATACGGTACAAATATGGGAGACGAGTATTCCATATTAGTGACACAGAAATTTTGAAATTCAGAAACGCAAATAAAATCGAAAATTCAATATAAATAGGCAACAAACACGCCGTTTTACGGTTTAATGTATTAGGTAAACGTCTGTTTACAAAATATATTAATAATTTACGTTTTATGACAAGAATGAAACTGAAAACCAGCAACCTGCAACAATTATGCTTCCTAATGAATTAGGTAAAACGGCTTCACTCACTCACTGTGGTTGCCAACTGTAATATGAATGCATCCCAGAGCAGTCTGCAGTTGCTGAACATAGTTTTTAAGTAACTAGCCGAAGTACAGCACTTACATCTACATCTACATCTACATTGATACTCCGCAAGCCACCCAACGGTGTGTGGCGGAGGGCACTTTACGTGCCACTGTCATTACCTCCCTTTCCTGTTCCAGTCGCGTATGGTTCGCGGGAAGAACGACTGTCTGAAAGCCTCCGTGCGCGCTCTAATCTCTCTAATTTTACATTCGTGATCTCCTCGGGAATTATAAGTAGGGGGAAGCAATATATTCGATACCTCATCCAGAAACGCACTCTCTCGAAACCTGGCGAGCAAGCTACACCGCGATGCAGAGCGCCTCTCTTGCAGAGTCTGCCACTTGAGTTTATTAAACATCTCCGTAACGCTATCACGGTTACCAAATAACCCAGTGACGAAACGCGCCGCTCTTCTTTGGATCTTCTCTATCTCCTCCGTCAACCCGACCTGGTACGGATCCCACACTGATGAGCAATACTCAAGTATAGGTCGAACGAGTGTTTTGTAAGCCACCTCCTTTGTTGATGGACTACATTTTCTAAGCACTCTCCCAATGAATCTCAACCTGGTACCCGCCTTACCAACAATTAGTTTTATATGATCATTCCACTTCAAATCGTTCCGTACGCATACTCCCAGATATTTTACAGAAGTAACTGCTACCAGTGTTTGTTCCGCTATCATATAATCATACAATAAAGGATCCTTCTTTCTATGTATTCGCAATACATTACATTTGTCTATGTTAAGGGGTCAGTTGCCACTCCCTGCACCAAGTGCCTATCCGCTGCAGATCTTCCTGTATTTCGCTACAATTTTCTAATGCAGCAACTTCTCTGTATACTACAGCATCATCCGCGAAAAGCCGCATGGAACTTCCGACACTATCTACAAGACGAGAAATCATAGTATTCCATACTACTATCCCTATTCCACATTTACCTCTTCCTCTAATAAAATCTGTCTACTGTCTTTACAATAGCGTTTTTACTATACCAATGTGCAGTTCGGAGTAACAGTTTTTTAAGTATTAATTGTAGAACAGTGTAAACAAGATGGTGGAGAAACCTCACTGTCTTATACACAAAAGAGACCAACAAAATTGGAAGATACGCGTTTCTGACGTGATGACATACGCTGTCTGATCGAAAGTATCCGGATACGTATTAGTGGACATTAAATATGGGGAGTGTCCACCCTTCACCTTTATTAGGCTTGAACTCTGCTAGGGACACACACACACTGAAGAGCCAAAGAAATTGGTACACCTGACTAATATCGTGTAGGGCCCCTGCGAGCACGAAGAAGTGCCGCCACACTACTTGGCATGGACTCGACTAATGTCTGAAGTAGTGCTGGAGGGAACTGACTCCATGAATCCTGCACGGCTGTCCATAAATCCGTAAGAGTTCGAGGGGGTGGAGATCTCTTCTGAACAGCAAGTTGCAAGGCATCCCATATATGCTTAATAATGTTCATCTCTGGGGAGTTTGGTGGCCAGCGAAAGTGTTTGAACTCAAAAGACTGTTCCTTGAGCCCCTCCGAAGGAATTCTGGACATGTGGGGTTTCGCACTGTCCTGCTGGAATTTCCGAAGTTCGTCAGAATGCACAACGGACATGAATAGATGCAGGTGATCAGACAGGATGCCTACGTACGTGTCACCTGTCACAGTCGTATCTAGACGTATCCGGGATCCCGATCACCCCAACTGCACACGCCCACACCATTATAGAGCGGACACCAGCTTGAAGAGTCCCATGCTGACATGCAGTGTCCATGGACTTATGAGGTTGACTCCATACCCGTACACGTCCATCCTCTGGATACAATTTGAAACGAGACTCGTCCGACCAGACAACATGTTTGCAGTCATCAACAGTCCAATGTCGGTGTTATGGGGCCCAGGCGAGACGTAAAGCTTTGTGTCGTGCAGTCACCAAGGGTACACGAGTGGGCCTTCGGCTCGGAAAGCCCATATCCATGATGTTTCGTTGCATGGTTTGCACGTTGACATTTGTTGTTGGCCCAGCACTGAAATCTGTAGCAATCTGCGGAAGGGTTGCACTTCTGTCACGTTGACCGATTCTCTTCACTCGTCGTTGGCCCCGTTCTTGCAGGATCTTTTTCCGGCCGCAGCGATGTCGGAGATTTGATGTTTTACCGAATATTCACGGTACACTCGTGGAATGGTGGTACGAGAAAATCACCACTTCATCGCCACCTCGGAGATGCTATATGTGGTGTCACCGCCAGACACCACACTTGCTAGGTGGTAGCCTTTAAATCGGCCGCGGTCCATTAGTATACGTCGGACCCGCGTGTCGCCACTATCAGTGATTGGAGACCGAGCGCCGCCACACGGCAGGTCTAGAGAGACTTACTAGCACTCGTCCCAGTTGTACAGCCGACGTTGCTAGGAAAGGTTCACTGAGAATTACGCTCTCATTTGCCGAGACGATAGTTAGCATAGCCTTCAGCTAAGTCAATTGCTACGACCTAGCAAGGCGCCAATTATCCTTTGCTATGTATCTAATGAAGCATGTACAGTAACAAGACCAATGTTCACCAATTGTGGATTAAAGTTAAGTATTCCAGCAGCTACGTACTTTTCTTTATAGCATTCATTACGTATCCTGTTTCAGACCTCACGCCAGCCTGCGTGCGTTTAAGCGCGTGTCTTTCGGTTACCCGTCACTGTGGATTGGCTGTCTTGTCAGTCCACAACACTATATCCCATTGCTCGTGTGCCGACTATAGCTACACGTTCAAACTCACTTAAATCTTGATAACGCGCCATATTAGCAGCATTAACCGATCTAACAACTGCGCCAAGTACTTGCTGTCTTATATAGGCACTGCCACCCGCAGCGCCGTATTCTGCCTGTTTACATATCTCTGTATTTGAATACGCATGCCTATACCAGTTTCTTTGTCGCTTCCATGTATAATGAGGTGCCTCAATGTTTGAGAGGAATGACAGCTCATTCTTCCTCAAGAAACGAAACCAGAGAACGTTGTGATCGGCTTAACTCATCCTAAAGGTTTTCCATGGGCTCGGGTCAGGACTCTGGGCAGCTCAGACCATTTAAGGTATATTATCGTCCACAAACGGTTGCCTCACGTATGCTGCTTTGACAGCGTGCATTGTCATGTTTATACAATCATCGCCTCCGATCCGTTCCTCTACTCTACGTACTAAATAATGCAGTAAAAATGAGATCGTACACTTCTGCGTTTACGGTTTGCTTAGCCGCAATAAGGAGAACACACGATAACACAATAACTACCCCTATACCGTAACACCAGCACCTCCGTACTTCACTGTTGGCACCACACATGATGGCAGGTAACGTTTTCCAGGCATTCGCCCTTCCAACGGACTGTCAGAGTATAGCGTGATTCACCATTCAAATGACTCATTTCAAGTCATCCACTGTCCAGTGGCGTCGCTCGATAGCCCCTCAAGCGCCTCTTGGTTTGGCTACAGAAATTTGTAGCTTGTGAGGAGCTGCTCCAACACTGCAATCCACTCTTTCTAACTCCCTACACACAGTCAGTGTGTTAGTTTGTCTTGGTTTATCTGTGGCTCTTCCTTCGCGTTTCCACTTCATAATCACATCACCAAAAGTCGGCCTGAGCAGCTCCAGAAAGTCGAAGTCACTGAGCTCTACCGGCCGATCCATTCCGCTTTCACTGCTTCTCTGCTAGCAACACAATTCTCTCCGTCTCCTTTTATATTGGCAACTCCGTCTTTTGTGACATGCAATAGTCAATTAAGCACTATGAAGTTGTGTCCAGATACTTTTAATGACATAGTGTACGAGCTAAAGCTCTGGTAACGAAGCTGTGACTTCGAAATAAAAACTGGAATAGTAAAAACACTACTAAAAAGACAGTAGACGGATTTATTATGAAGGTTTCTAATAAAGTTATTGTCACTGATAGGTCAGTTACGAAGAAAGTATTTTGTACATCTCATTAATAAAGCTGATTTTCTGCAAGGGCGTTTATCATTATTTCCTTGTTTTCATACTGACATTAATGCACGTCTTTTCTTTTACGAGCAAAGGTATCTACTACCCTGAAGAGAAGAAAGGACCTCTGTACTTCCATAAAGTTCGAAGTCAATTTTTTATACATAGTACTTCATTGGAAATTTCGAGAAAATACCCTCACGAGTCCAAATGATACAGCACTAGACCAAGTATTTGTTACCCTCCGTCTCATAAACTTGAAATTTTCCGGAAATATTCATATGGTAGTACAGTAAAATGTTTTTTGAAGCAACTACCTGGCATTAAGATGCACTCTAAAAACGTTGAGATTGCACAGGTCATATTTAACATGTGAAAATAGGAGGTGTTGACTGAAACTGTGCGCATTCGCTGATTTATAAAAGTCCACTCCGCGACGAGCAGTGGCAGGAAACCCACTACGTAGCCCTAATACCCAAACGTTTTGTCTGTCTCAAAATTATATCTTACACGCTTGTATAGTACCTAATCTGGACGGTTCAGT
Source organism: Schistocerca americana (assembly GCF_021461395.2). Taxonomy (NCBI): domain Eukaryota; kingdom Metazoa; phylum Arthropoda; class Insecta; order Orthoptera; family Acrididae; genus Schistocerca; species Schistocerca americana. Next base: position 292,942,785 of record NC_060130.1, read on the forward strand.
AGATCGTTTCTAATCCCTTATTGAAAAGGTTATGGAAAGTAGACTTTTTTATAATTGTTCTTCATTAACTCAAACTAACGAGTTTGTTCGGGTGAAAGGTACTCCCCATGCCGATTCCTGTGCCGTCAGGCTAAAGGCATATTCTTCAGTCAGGTACTCTAGCGAGCAAGAGAAACGATAAATATTCATTCGTGCCCTGGACATTTTTGTGTTACAGTCCATATCAACTCAAAGATAAAACTGCAGCTGTCTCACACCGCACAATATAGCGAGGCGGTTTAAAACTTCCTTATGTGCAGGAGAAAGGGAGAGGGAATGAGAAGTATGACGCTGCAGCAAAATGTAGATAACTAACACACTTTTCTCCTGTAATCGCTATCTAATATTTCAAACAATATATGTCACAAGAAAGCTACAGCTTCTGCTTTCAACCGGCGAACGTAATTTCGCAATCGCCGCGCGAATTATCTGCACACATACCATCACATTATCTCAGTTCTACAGTTCCGAAGTTCATGGCACACGTGCGAACGCTAAACTGAAACGAATGTTATCAAGAAAATTTGATTTAATTGGGCTCAGTTCACTAGAGTAAGAAGAGATACCGTTTCCGTGAAATGGTGATATATACTGTTCGTAGAAATATTTGTCTTTCCAAATTGATGCGTCAGTTGCTCTGCCAAGTTTAGTGTCACATCTCGCTCGCCGATCACTGTGTCAGCATTAATTGCAGACATCAAGGCGCCAAGGGTAGGTAGTGTTTACCACACATTTCTTCGCCAATTAACGCGATTGTCAACTTTCATCTACGACCGACACCTGCAGAGGATTAATCACATTTAACTTGGGTCACATCGGCGTTCTTGGAGCTTCAAGCACAGCTCAATAGAACACACATTACTCCATTGATATTTCCTCATCAAATATCCATACACACCATTCCTATGACATATCTGCTAAAGCTCCTATAGCCGTTGTCATCGTACTTCTGATCAACGCAGGCACTGCAATATCGTATTTATCCGCCGACACCGCGAAAACGAAGTTCAATTAAAATGTCTACGCTGTACAGGAATATACACATGGATGTACGAGTGCAGGTTGTGGACGCAAAGCTGACGACATACGGAAGTTTGGGTCTGGCCGTGAGTCGTGCTCGGATAGCCTAAGTGTAAGACGACCGATCGCGATAAGCCGGAAATCCCGGTTCGAGTGCCGGTCGGGCACAAATTTTCATTGTCATTCCATCATAAAGCTGATGGTTGACCATATTCACAACTGCGATACATTTTATATATTTTACAATGGCTGTGGTAGCTGCAATGCCTGCTCCTTCGGACATGAATGCATGTCCGAAGGAACATTGCTTCATATTTCTGAACAACACAGGCACTGCAATATCGTACTTTTTAAGAAGGTATGGCGTTTCCATACAAAACCTATATCAAAAACTGCTGCGTCCTATTGTTTTTAATCACAAGAGTTTTACTACTGCAATGCAGAATCAGCAACAGTTTGTCCAACAACTATGTACTACACCAGAGGTAGTCGACCTTCTTTACGTACCGCCCAGCGGTTCCATAGTGATGGTGATTTACACTGATAAGCCAGAACATTGAGCACTACCCACCCCGACGTTGGATGCTGCCTAACGGCGTTGCGGGTACGTGGAGCGGTAACAAAGGTATGTAAGACACGGACGAGGGATCACCATAGTGAAGATAAAGGGCTGCAGATTGGGAACTCCATTGACGTAAGTGACTTTGACAAAGGGCAGATTATTATTACGCAAAGCCTGTGAACGATTATCTCGTAAACGGCGTAACTGGTCCAACGTTCACGTACCACTGTCGTGAGTATCTATGGAAAGAGATAGGACAGTGAAACTACCACTAGACGCTAATGGTTGGACGTCCACGACTCTTCACAGATCGTGGAATTTGGAGGATGGTCTGTTCTGTGAAATAGGATAGATGGTGATCTGTGGCATCTCAGCCGAAAGAGCACAACGCTGGTGCACGCATAAGTGCTTCGGAGCACACCGTTGATCGTTCATTGTTGAACATGGAGCTCCACAACAGACCCCGCCCTACGTGTTCACATGTTGCCCCACAATATCGTCAATTACGATTGCAGTGGACACGGGACCATCGGGATTCGACCGTCGATTACTGGAAACGTGTCGGCTCTTCGGGTCAATCACATTTTTACTACACTAGGCCGATGGTCGACTCCACAAACACCGTGATCGAGGAGCACGGCGGCTCGAAACGTGCAACGTGCCACGCGCTCAAGCTGGTGGGAGCAGTATTATGCTATGGGAGACGTTCTCGTGCTCTTGCAAGAGGTGTGTGGCAGTTAATCAAAGACACGCTCACTGCTCGAACCACGTGGATCCCTTCATGCTTGACGTCTTCCTCGATGGCGATGTCATCTTTCAGCAGTGTAAAGTCAGAACCGTGCTACAATGGTTTCAGGAGCATTATAGTGGACTCACGTTGATGCCTCAGCCACCAAATTTGCCTGATGTAAATCCTACGGAACCCATCGGGGTCGGTATCGGGGCGCCATCACCGCGTACGCAAACTAGCGGCCCGTTATTTACGCGAATTACATGACCTGTAATGCCAAATACCTCCACAAACTTACTAACAAACTTCGGATCCGTGAAACGTAGAATCAGTGATGCATTTAGTTCCAAAGATGGACAAACAAGCTACTAAGCACGTGGTCATAATGTTTTGGCTCATCAGTGTATAAAGCAGGGAAGTAAATTTATAACGCAGATTTAAAGCTAGTTAAAGCATTTAATAATAATTCCTTACCAAATACTTTACGTCAAACTTTTATGAAAACGTAATGAAAATGTTTTTGAACTCTTCTACCGCCTACTGCCTCCCATGAAAGCTGGATCGCCCACTAGTTGGCGGTAGGGACCAGGTTGAATGTCACTCTACAATACCGTTGGTCCTAAAGTTCCGGGACTGGTCTTATTTCAGGCGTACAAGAGACGTCCGAGCAGTAACTACAGCGGTAGCTTGAACCGACTAGTGTAAACAACAGATGTGCATCCGACCACTCAGTTGTGCGCAGGCAGTGCTAATTAGTGGACTCTCGTCTGCAGTGTGACAACGTTTTTGTGTCACAAATAGCAATGCAGCGACATCTCTCAATAAAGCGTTCACGACATGCTCCAGAACGTTTTCAAATAAAGAAAAATGTGTGGAAAGTTCGTTCCGCACACCTTGACCGTGAACAAAAACGACTCGTGGATGCCTGTCACGGCTTGATTAAAATGCAAAACGCAGACTATTCTTTTCTGAAAAAAAATCATCCCGGGTGATGAGGTTTGGTGTTATCAATACGGAGCTACCACAGAAAGACAAAATGCAGCAATTCACAAGACAGGTCAACGCTTTGACGACATAACCGATATTTTACGCCAATGTGACGCGCAAGTTGAACAGCATCCCAAAGAAACAGTTTTCTAACAGCTCCACATGATTGTATGAACGTTCTGTGCATTGTACACAAGTAGGGGAGATTACATAGAACACGTGAACCATTAAAGCCCCCATCTTAACTTTCCTCTATATTTTTTTATAAACCGAGTCTCGAAACTTTTTGAACTGTTGGTGAGTATCCACCCATTTCTTAGTGTCATCTATGAAGTTTTTTCAACAAAACTGACTTTCGGCTACACATTAGTTCAAGTCGCTGAACTTACGTTTTTAAGACGCATCAAGCATACATGTATATTTTCTGTCTTTGTTTCAGCCACTAGTAAAGATGATCTGCAGTAACGGCACATTTAATAGCTGCAGCCATACTCTATACGGGACTCGAACCCGTGACCTCTACCTTACAACGCAGCGATGCCAACTCGAGAACCCGGAGGTCACCATCTCTCAAGTTTTTCATTGTAACAACAATATACGCAGCCATAGTAATTCCGTCGCTGCAATAAAAGGATAGAGAGTGAACGCAGTGGAAACGGCTGATCTCTTATTTGGCAGAGCTCAAAATGTTCGATTTATAGCCATCTTATCTACATTTTTCTCTCTCATCATTTTCGGCAAACTTAAAACGGATGGAGGAGGAGGAGATTAGTGTTTAACGTCCCGTCGACAACGAGGTCATTAGAGACGGAGCACAAGCTCGGGTGAGGGAAGGATGGGGAAGGAAATCGGCCGTGCCCTTTCAAAGGAACCATGCCGGCATTTGCCTGAAGCGATTTAGGGAAATCACGGAAAACCTAAATCAGGATGGCCGGAGACGGGATTGAACCGTCGTCCTCCCGAATGCGAGTCCAGTGTGCTAACCACTGCGCCACCTCGCTCGGTCAAACGGATGGAGATGAGGACCGTAACTTATTCCCTTCTAAAGTTTGGCGATTTCATTTCCAAGATTCCATGTGTTTTCTTATTTCGTTTATAACACAAACCGACGTAGATCATTCGTAAACTATTTTACTCCGCTCGTAGACAGCAATTAAGCGGCGATGTAAGCAACAGTCTGCAGGAAAGAAGTGAATCTGCCGCGCATAACAATTACATATCTAAGTGCTAGTAGCACGTTATCTATGAAAAGCAGACAACACTCTGAAAACATGCACTAAAATTAAAGAAGATAAAACAACATCCCTATGAGGTTTTGTCCCTTTTAAAGCTAACTTAGGATCTGTCTCGGAAACTATAGTAATATCGTGGCACACAGCGACTAACGCTCGCACCCCTTTTCTTCTTTAATTTTTTGAATTGACACTATTAATATTGAACTGGGCATACCTACGAATACTGATCCTGTTACCAATTCAAAAACCTTCAAGACAAATAACGAGCATCTGACAATTTGAAACGATCCAATATATACAGATTTCAGGGTGGCAAAGTGCATGATTAAACAACAGCTATCACTGAAGCTTGAACCTTTTTAAAAGCAACTTGCATCGTAATAATGAACTGACACGTCAGAAAGGAGAAGACTCGCATATATTATTTGCGACAGTAAAAACGACTAAAAAGTGAAAAAGCTGCCAAAGTATTCTTTGAATGTGTCCAATGATGTAATTCACATACGATGATCAAGTGCCAGGACGCTTCACAGTGCTACTGCGTCAATAACTGCAGTCCGTCTTACTCCTTTTGTTAACAACCAAAACTGCCCTTCGTTGCGCAACTCTCGTGAAAGTTATCAAACTTGTCTAGTTTACGAAAACAGTCACAATCACATACAAAATGTTCAGGTTGCAACGTCTTCCACTTTACAGCAGATGTAAGTAAGAAAATCGATGTTTTAAGTAACGTGTTTCATACAAGAGGGTTGGAACTTTAATAGTGGCAACTATTTTTTTGCAGCTCGTACAAAACAGATACGTGTTTCCAAGTTTTACTGACCTTCAAAGTAGTGACCAGCACTGTGTATAACACACTGCAAGCGATGTGGAAGTTGTAGGATACTCTTAGCAGTTCCAATGGTTCAAATGGCTCTAAGCAATACGGGACTTAACATCCGAGTTCATCAGTCCCCTAGACTAAGAACTACTTAAACCTAATTAATCTAAGGACGGCACACACATCCATGCCCGAGGCGGGATTCGAACCTGCGACCGTAGCAGCAGCGCGGTTCCAGACCGAAGCGCCTAGAACCGCTCGGCCACAGCGGCCGGCACTCTTGGCAGTGCCAGTTGTGTTGACAGTTCGAACGGCGCGATCTATTGCCCGACGAATTTGTAGAAGTTCTGAAGCGAATGCCGTGAAGCGTTTCCTTCAGTTTAGAAATCGAGTTCAACTACGAGGGCTTAAGTCAGGGGGGTGCAGTAGGAGGTATAGCACTTAGCAGCCGCATCAGTCAAACAAATCAGAAACAGCTTGCACTGTACGTGCTTGAGCATTGTCCTGCAAAATGATGGTCACGTCCTACAGAAAGTGTCATCACTTTTGTCTCTAAGCTGGTCGTAGGTTGTGTTCCAAAAATGAACAGCACAGAGACAGAATTGATGACACTTTCTGCGGGACCTGATCATCCTTTTGCAGGACAATGCTCAAGCACGTACAATGCAAGCTGTTACTGATTTGTTGGACTGATGGGGCTGCTAAGTGCTATACCTCCTGCTGCACTCCCCTGACTTAAGACCTCGTAGGTTCAACTCGATTTCTAAACTGAAGGAAACACTAAACGGCATTCGCTTCAGAACTGCTACAAATTCGTCGGGCAACAGACCACGCCGCTCGAACTCTCAACACAACTGGCATTGCTAAGAGTATCCTACGACTTCCGCATCGCTGGGAACGGGTTATACACAATGATGGTGACTTCTTTGAAGGTCAGTAAAACATTGAAACATGTATCTATTTTGTACGAGCTGTAAATATATAGTTGCCACTATTAAAGTTCCAACCCTCGTATCATCCTACGCTATACAATGCTATTGTTACTGTCTTCAGTCAATATAATATTCTCACATATATTAACTTTTCTGGTTTTCGTATTGACGTTACATTATTTCAGTGTAAATCTGTAATAATCTAGTAGGTTATATGAAGACAGTGAATAGCGAATACGTGGCTTTAATATTGTAGAGCAAAATAAAACGGCCATTTCGAAGCAGTTGCAGTTCGCAGAAAGAATTGTACACTGGCAGTATATGAAATAAGGTTGATTCGAATTTGAGTGGCCGTTAAATATCTTCGATTCTTCGATGAATGTATCAGCTTTCTTTTTAGGATTGGATTGGACTGTTTGGGGGAAGATACCAAACAGCGAGGTCATCGGTCTCATCGGATTAGGGAAGGACGGGGAAGGAATTCGGCCGCGCCCTTTCAAAGGAACCATCCCGGCATCTGCCTGGAGCGATTTAGGGAAATCAAGGAAAACCTAAATCAGGATGGCCGGATGTGGGATTGAACCGTCGTCCTTCCGAATGCAAGTCCAGTGTGGTAACCAGTGCGTCACCTCGCTCGGTTTTCTTTTTAGTTACAGATTGTGCTTCCCCTCTCTGTTGTACGTAACTCTGTATTCTCAACTACCAAAAAATAAAATTTGTGTGTTGCTGTTGACTTGGAGGTTAGTTCAGTCGATTAAATCGGAAAATGAATGTACACGGATGAGCCAAAACATTATGACCACCCGCTTAATAGCTTCTTTGTCCGTCTTTGGAAAGAAATACATCACTAATTCTTCGTATTACAGATCAGACAATTTGTTGGTAGGTTTTTGGAGGTATGTAGCATTAGAGGTCTACGCCGGGTCATGTAATTTGCGTAAATAACGGGCTACTGATTTGCGAACGCGCTGACGGCGCCCAGTAACGACCTAGGATTTGCATCAGGCAAATTTGGTGGCCGAGGCATGAACGTTAGTTAACTGTAATGCTCCTGAAACCACTGTAGAACAGTTCTGGCTCCAAGACAAGGACAATTATACTGCTGAAAGATGACATCGCCGTCGGGGAAAGCATCAAGCATGAAGGGATGGAGGTGGTTCGTAGCTATCAGTATGTCTTCGATTCCTACCACACGCCCCATGGAAGCGCAGGAGATTGTCTCCCACAGCATAATATTGCCCCCACCAGCCTGCGCCCGTGGCGCGCTGCACGTTTCGAGCCGCCGTTCACCTCGATGACGGCGTTTATGGAAACGACCAGCTATAAAGTGTAGCAAAACTGTGATTGAACCGAAGGGCCGATACGTTTCCATTGACCGACGGTGGAATTCCTGTGGTCCCATGCCCACTGCAATTGTAACTGACGATGATGTTGTGTCAACATGAGAAAATGTAAGGCGGAGTCTGGTGCGGAGCTCCATGTTCAACAATGTATGGCGAACGATGTGCTCCGAAACACTTTGTGCGTGCAGAATGGAAAGAGCTTTCAGCAGAGATGGCAGAGATGCCACAGATGACCACCTATCCAACTTTACAGACCAGAGAAGCCTCCGAACCCCACACTCCGTGAAGGGTTGTAGACGTCCAACCATTTAGCGTTTAGTGCCAGTTTCACTGTCCTACCACTTTCCAAAAATGCTCACGACAGTAGCACGTGATCATTCGACCAGCTTTGCCGTTTTCGAGATACTCGTTCAGAGGGTCTGCCCTTCGTCAAGGTCTCTAATCTCAATGGATTTCCCTATTCACAGCCCATATCTTCGCCACGGCGACCCCCGTCCGTGTCTGCTCCACTTCCATTCTTTTGTCACCGCGTCATGTGCACCCAACGCCACCAGGCGGCATCCAACGTCGTGGTGGGCAGTGGTCATAATGTTTTGGCTGGCCAGTGTATGTATAAATTCCGCCTTCAGTCGCAAAAGAACTTTACTTAAATCAAGCACTATGTGATCTTCATATTCTTCTTTTCCGAAAATGTCTACTGTCTTTTTATGTAGCTTCTCGAATCAGTGTAGAATCATGAACTACACTACTGGCCATTAAAATTGCTACACCACGAAGGTGACGTGCTACAGATGCGAAATTTAACCGACAGGAAGAAGATGCTGTGATATGCAAATCATTAGCTTTTCAGAGCATTCACACAAGGTTGGCGCCGGTGGCGACAACTACAACGTGCTGACATGAAGAAAGTTTCCAACCGATTTCTCAAACACAAACAGCAGTTGACCGGCGTTGCCTGGTGAAACGTTGTTGTGATGCCTCGTGTACGGAGGAGAAATGCGTACCATCACGTTTCCGACTTTGATAAAGGTCGGACTGTAGCCTATCGCGATTGCGGTTTATCGTATCGCGACATTGCTGCACGTGTTGGACGAGATCCAATAACTGTTAGCAGAATATGGAATCTGTGGGTTCAGGAGGGTAATACGGAACGCCGTGCTGGATCCCAACGGCCTCGTATCGCTAGTAGTTGAGATGACAGGCATCTTATCCGCATGGCTGTAACGGATCGTGCAGCCACGTCTCGATCCCGGAGTCAACAGATGGGGACGTTTCCAAGACAACAACCATTTGCACGAACAGTTCGACGAAGTTTGCAGCAGCACGGACTATCAGCTCGGAGAACACGACTGCGGTTACCCTTGACGCTGTATCACAGACATGAGCACCTGCGATGGTGTAGTCGATGACGAACCTGGATGCACGAATGGCAAAACGTCATTTTTTCGGATGAATCCAGGTTCTGTTTACAGCATCATGATGATCGCATCCGTGTTTGGCGACAACGCGGTGAACGCACATTGGAAGCGTGTATTCGTCATCGCCATACTGGCGTATCACCCGGCGTGATGGTATGGGGTGCCATTGGTTACACGTCTCGGTCAACTCTTGTTCGCATTGACGGCACTTTGAACAGTGGACGTTACATATCAGATGTGTTACGAACCGTGGCTCTACCCTTCATTCGATCCCTGTTGAAACCCTACATTTCAGCAGGATAATGCACGACCGCGTGTTGCAGGTCCTGTACGGGCCTTTCTGGATACAGAAAATGTTCGACTGCTGCCAAGGCCAGCACATTCTCCAGATCTCTCACCAATTGAAAACGTCTGGTTGGTTCAAATGGTTCTGAGCAGTATGCGACTTAACTGCTGAGGTCATCAGTTGTCTATAACTTAGAACTAATTAAACATAACTAACCTAAGGACATCACACACATCCATGCCCGAGGCAGGATTCGAACCTGCGACCGTAGCCGGCAAACGTCTGGTCAATGGTGGCCGAGCAACTGGCGCGTCACAATACGCCAGTCACTACTCTTAATGAACTGTGGTATCGTGTTGAAGCTGCATGGGCAGCTGTACCTGTATACGCCATCCAAGCTCTGTTTCACTCAATGCCCAGGTGTATCACGGCCGTTATTACGGCCAGAGGTGGTTGTTCTGGGTACCGATTTCTAAGGATCTATGCACCCAAATTGCGTGAAAATGTAATCACATGTCAGTTCTAGTATAATATATTTGTCCAATGAATACCCGTTTATCATCTGCATGTCTTCTTGGCGTAGCAATTTTAATGGCCAGTAGTGTAAATCCAGATACAAATAAAATGGTACAATGTAACATAGTGACATCAGAACATTTTACGACGTAACAGCGCACACTATATTGACATTGTTAAGCGCCGGTAAGTGTTGCGATGTGACTAAGTTACATTTTATGACTTTCTGTGTACCTGGAGTTAGTTTTCGTTGCTATACTGACTCTAGGAGCCGTGTTAAAACACATGTGGACGCTGCCAGAAAAGAAGCAACTGAAAATGGATCCACGGTATCCGAAATTGCATAGTGACTGATTTAAATACAGTTTCTTTCGAATCGAATGCGTAATTCATATGTACATTCATCTGAATAACCAAAGTCACGGTCACTGCGATCCTAAGATAAGGCGGTGACAGAATACGTGAGACCCCTCGCCGCATCCTTATGCACAACTAAATAGTATTATTGCCTGTTCATACAGCGTAACACGCAGAGAGATGAAATACTACCAACATATTGTCTACAGGAGTGGAGTCGAAAAACTATACGAGCATTGTCAGACTACTTTAGATAATGTGGGAGACTATACTGCTGCTAATTTATTTATCTTTTTTTGCTGTGTTCAATAAGCTAACGAAAACACGCTATTTAGTATGCAGTGTATTAATACCAATGAATTAGAACTTACCATGATAAAGTTATAAAAAAAGTATTTTTAAATAAAACAAAGTATTTCAAATTGCCTCAAATTAGCAGCTTCTACGTTAAGTCCACAGTCGTGCAGCATTACAGGACTAACACGGAAGTATGAAAACGTAGCAGTAGCTGCAAATACATGACAAAATCCATTTAACAAATCACTAAGTGCCACAATTAAGTCAATGCAATTGACATAAGCAGAAAAAACAGGCACCAATAAGGTGCAGATCAGCAAGTTTTTCATCTTTAGATCTACAAGGGACAGAATCAAGACAGCGACAAAATTTATGGGGGAGAAGTTGTCCTAGGGTTTCTTTGCTGATTATCGATCTGCCTGCTAGTGGCTCTTACACAGAAGACGCAAAAATCTGGTCTCCAGCGAGATTAGAAACGAAAACTAACGCAGTTTTCCTCTTGAATGGCGAACACTATACCGCTAAGATAACATACAACTGCAGCAAACAGCGCTCCCTTGTTTCAATGATGGCTAAGACAGAGAATTTGCAACGTAAATGGCGAAGCAAGCTCGAGTTTCTGCTGGAACGAGCTTCCTGAACTCAAAACCATAAATTTGTTACCGCTGTACTTTTTCTGAAAATTAATGACTCGTTGGATGGGCGAAGCTGATCCCTCCTTGTCCGATGGACTGGTTGCCGATGACATCGGAATATCGACGTGTTGATTAATAGTAATTTCGCCTAAGTGTATGCCGTTCTGTCAAACCTTTGACATAAGCTTTTCATTTCAGGTGAAGAATTACATTCGCCAATTACAAAGGGCCTACTCTCATCGCACAGCAATCAAAAATCGCAAGTAGAAAATTATAAAATATGCACCTGGATATGTAGTCATTTGCAGGCTCCAGTTTTCCAGAAAATGCTTTGATACGATTTGTTTGACGCGAAATTATCGCCAGATAGGGAGGTATTTAGAACGTTAACGAAGTTGCTCTTTCTGATGTTATTCCCATTAAAGGATATAACTGTGACATATATGCTTTCGCTCGTTGCTGGTGGTGCTTCAGTTTTTCATTGTTCGAACGTTTCTATAATAGATATCACCCTGCGGAATACACTGGTTCTCTAGAAGTATGGAAGTAAAAATCAAAGCAAAAATGGATGTACTAGAATTTATATGTTCTTCATATTCAATTACTGTTCGTTACATAAGGTTATATAACGTTTGCAATGATAAAATCTGATTTTAATAATACTGAAAAGAACTGTCTTCCTACGATTAGTTTCATGTGATTATTCCGCTACAAGTCGCTCATTACGCACACTTCCAAATATTGAATGGGTATTACTGCTTCCAGGGATTTCCTGCAATCGTCTGATCAGTTACACGTAATACGTTCCATTTTTTATGTTGAGTGTCAACCGCCAATCTTGCACCAACCGTCGATCCTCTGCAGGTCGTCCTTCCTGCATTTCGCAACAGTTTTCTTGGGTGCAACCTCTGTTCAAAAAGTCTCTCCGCAGTGCCGTATGATAGTTAGCCGCGCGTGCCGTATGCTGCAGTGAATATACCGAAATGAAACTCAGTGAAATACAAGTTATTAATTTATTGAATATTCATTTTTACTTACAAATTTTCACATTAAATGTTGAAAGTGTCCCCCTCCCCCCCCCCCCCCCCCCCCTGTTATTGAATGCACAATTCAATTCGTCTAATCATGTTTCCAAACACAAGCTGCAACATTTCTTCTGTAACAGAAGCAGTAAAAGTGGATATTGCAGTTTTCGATTCATCGATGTATTTTGGACGGTTTTTACAGACTGTTGCTTTCACTGCACCCCAGAAGAAAAAGTCAGGTGGTGTTAGGTCAGGCGATCGTGGAGGCCAGAGTCACTGTGAAATTATGCGATCACCAAGAACATCTGCAAGCAGTGACATTGAAACGCGAGCTGTATGCGCGGTTGCACCATCTTGTTGAAAATAACCGTATTTCACTTAACACAAGTTCTCCTATGAATGGGTACAGAATTTCACTGCAGTATCGTCGTGCGTTTATTGCTTCGCTGAAAAATATGGGACCCACAATCCGACGTCTAGAAATTGCAATCCAAGCTCCTATTTTCACAGAATAAAGTGGTTCCTCATGAATACACAATGGATTTGCAGTACTCCACATACGAGAATTTTGCGAGTTCTTTCACCCGGATAAATGAAACCACGCCTCATCAGTGAAAAACGTTTCATTAAGAATATCCCTTCCATTTTATTGAACGAAATTTTTAAACCAATGACAATAATGCAGTCTCTTGCCATGATCAGTATTTTTTCAGTTCTTGCACGACTGTCACTGTGTATGGGAAAAGTTCTAATTTTTTCCATACAGCTGTGTGCGCCGTTCAGACACTAACATCGATTTCCTGGGCGAGTTTTCTTACTGACTTTTTCGGACTCATGGACATTTTAAAGGAAATATCGAGTACTTTATCCTCAGACAAAACGCTAGGACGGCCACTTCTCGGTGCACAGTATCGCAATGTGGAAGTCTTGTCTCTGGGAAAACTGAATTAAATGTTTGACGAACCGAAACTGTGTATTTACCGCCAACTTTGAACACTTGTTCGACAAAAAACACACGTTCTTCAATGGTTAGCTTTTTAACAGTGACAAAAACGAAACAAACGAACAAAGGAAGTAAACTTAAATGTTTACGTCAAAACGTAACGACACACACCAACGATACTACAGACGCTGGCTGAGATAAACGAAACAGTGGAATGTTGGGAGAGTCCACTTGACGGGAAGTAACCCAGGCAGGCGAACAATCATACGGCACGCGCGGCTAACAATCATACAGCACTGCGGAGAGACTTTTTGAACACCCCATATACATTGGTGAGCAGAACTTAAGGATGAAAGTAACTTTCACATTGTGTGTCACTGCCAAGTAATATGGCCCGATAGAACTTGGACCATATATAGAACAAATTGCTACAGTATAGTACTGAAGGTAACTGGAAGGAAGACCATATGAGACGAACATAAACGACGCTTTGGTTCACAGACAATAATTCATGGTGGTCTCCTCTGCATTTCAAAACGGGGTGTGTGAGCAACGCGGACAGCATTGCAGGCTGTACGACGAGCTCCCATGCTAGCCAGAAGTCTGATAAGGAGTTCTTGAGGTACGGAGTCCCATTCTTCTACCAGAGTGGTTGGCAACTGCTGGACGGACGCTGGTGCACGAGGACGTGCGGCAATCGTCTTCCCAACGCATCCCACATGAGCGCGTCTGATTTAAATCGGGGAAGTCGGGGAAACGGGCAGCTTGGGAGCACGTTGCAGAGCATACATAGCCGTCCGTGGTAATGATGCACCTTATTAAGAACTATGTAATGCAGGGGACAATCACGAATCTCTGTGACTTCACTCTAATTATTGTCTTTGGATCAAACTGTCATTGCTGTTAGTCTCACTGCGAATTTCTTTCAGCTACCTCCTGTACTACACTGTATCAGTCATTCTATGTATGGTCTACGTTTCATCGAGCTATGTTACTTGGCAGTCACACATCGTGCAAAAATTACTTTCGTCCTTAAGTATTGTATGTCAACCGAGGGCTTAGAAACGACGGAGACGCTCCGCCCTTGCCGCAGCTGCAGTGGTCCACAAGCCCACGACGACTACCGCAGTCCACCCCTCCTCCGCCCCACACCGAACCAATCTTTCAGGGTTATAGAGCGGTTCGGTCCCCGGTGCCCCCCGCCCCCCCCCCCCCCCCTGGGAACGTCTCACACCAGACGGGGAAGGGGAACCAGCCCGCATTCGCCGAGGCAGATGGAAAACCGCCTAAAAACCATCCACAGGCTGGCTGGCTGGCCGGACCTCGACACAAGTCCGCCGGGCGGACCAGGCGCTCCTTCCCAGTAAGGAAAACCGTGCGTTAGACCGCACGGCTAACCAGGCGGATTACGTCGTCCTCGAGTACTGCAAACCAGAGCGCAACAGCGTAATCAGCGAACAGCCTCGTGGAGTTTCTGACGTTCCCAACCAGATATATAGTGAACCGTAATGGATTACGTTAAGTCGGAAAGGCTTTCACTATTTACACCAGTTGGGCCCATTTTTTTTGTGAATTTTGAACGTCGTGTGTGAAGGATTGATGAGTGCGTAAGGAGTGTACTTTTGATAAGAGTGGTTAAACCCGACGCTGGCACAAAGTCCGCTGTTCTCGAATAGCCCAAAAGAGGTCGCTGAATTCAACATGTTCATCTTGCGTCACTTACGCAGAGGTAGCAGGTTGGTGACCCACCTCGGACATGGATGAAATTTTACAGGTGTTGTAACTATGAGTCTCTCCTCACTAAGTAGGGATAAACAAGACAATAATATAGAGATGCGTACTTAAAAAAAGACAAGTTGAGCTTGCACAGTCTCAGAGAGAGTAGCATTTAAGCTAGAACATTGGTCTATGGAGTGGTGTTCGAAAAGTTGATGCTACCATAGCTCTTTCGCTTTCTGGCCAAATACTTCCATTACAACGGTAGGAACTGGCTATGTTTTGCGTTTGCGTACGTTAGCGAAAAAAAAACGTATAATTAAGTAGCTCTAATTGGACAAGAACAGAGAAAAAAGGGACTGCATCTCTTTCAAACACGACGTCCCGATGTCTGTATGTAGTGATTTAGAGACAGCGCAAAAAAAAAACAACCCTCAGAAGGTGGTCAAGAGTTTTTAGCTCTCTTCTCTCCAATGTGAGTCCAGTATCTTAACCTCCTGCGATTTGCATGAAACTGAAAATGTTTGTACTTATCTCGCAACTGAGAGTGTTGACGTGATACACTGTACGTAATAAACAACTTTATGTGTTTGACATAACTCTGCCTTTGGAAATGACGAAATGTCTAAACGCGAAAATCGTTCACAGGAGGCGCTGAAAATGTTCCACGTCTCAACATGTTTCCGAAAACTTTTGCCAATTCATTTGGTGTGATTTCCGCAATCGCACTGCGAATAATGTTTTCAGGTCTTAAATTGTATGCGAGTTGTTAGTATAGACTCCCCCATCTAATTAACCCAGAAATAAAAATAACAGGTAGACAGATCGGGCAATATGGGAGGCCGTAAACATGCGGAAACTGTACGTTCTTCTCCGAAAGCTTCATGGACGTATGACACTGAAAACCGTGAAGTATGCGCCGTAGCGCTATCTTGCTGGGAAAACGCATACTCTCGTTCGTCCTCAGTTAGCTGCACTATGACTGCTTGCAACAATTCCGTTAGGTACACTTGAGAATTCACGGTGTTGTTAAAGAAAATGAGGCCTAAAATACATTGGCCTGAAACCGCACACAAACGCCTACATTCAGATCAAGCAGAGGCACCTCAAATCATTCCTTGGAGTTGTTTCTTGACCAATAGCGTGTGTTTTGGCAGTTGATGTACCGCTAAGGTGAAACCATGCTTTGTCTCAGTTGAAGTAAAGATTTGGACCCAGAGAACCATCAGCGACATGTGTGGCTAACCATTCGCAACAGTGCCGTCGTTACGCGCAATCCGAAGGTTTTAATGCTTGATTCACTATTACTTCTATGCTCGGATATGTAACAGCTTCAACACGTTCTGGCATGACTTTCGTTTGATGTTTAGCGGGGAGGATGGATGTCTAGTTCGTCTCCGTGCAGTTCTTACTGTAGTCTCGTGAACACGTCCAATATTTTCCGGCGAAAAAACTTTCCTTACCCGGTTACGTTTGGCGTTAGCGACTGAACATGTTTCTCTAAACTTAGTGATCAATTTCTACAGAACATTTTTTGCACGGGCAGCTGTCCTATTTTATTTTGAACCCTTCATTTAATATTTTAAACGATTTACATAAAAAATTCAACAATAAACATTATTTATTCGATTGAAAAAGGCATTCTGCAGAACTGTATTCACAACAATCTTCAAACTGAATACTGACAACGCAGCACTGCTCAAGAAATCGCCGCACGACATCATGCGACTCAGCTCGAGCGCCGTCCTAGCGTTAAGAAATAACAGCACTAAGACAGCTTTAAATATGACATTCATTATAACAAGGGACCTCTTTTCTCTTGACCACCCTGTAGGTCTCTGAACCAATTTACGCGCAGTACGTTACATTTACATATGTTCAGTGTCAAGTGGCAGTCCCTCACCTCCGCAGGTCTTTCTGAATTTCGCAGCAGTCATCAAGCCCTATAACACTCTGTATCAGTACTCTCGAAGTAATTTAAGCAGTGATAGATTGGAGTGAAAGTTGTATGCGGTTTTCATAACAAAGGAGCAGAATGGGTAAAAAAAACTGCAAACAGCACTGCTGCATGTTAGAATTCCACAATTTGTTTGAAGGTCTGTCATCATTCTGACTGTTAGTGCAATGCACAGAAGGTGAGTATGAGCGAGTTGTGTGGTAGGCTTTCTTAGTGCAACGGAGTATGAATGACGTGAAACTGGATGAGCGAGAAGAAGCTGGTCAGTCGGGGCGAGTTTGTTTGCCGCCCCCTCTGACTGCCCCACCCGGCACTCCGCCCTCGCAATCGCTGCCGTCTTTCTTGCCGCTTCCTACCCCTCGTTCTTTTAGTAGCGCAAGTTTCCCTCCGCCCTTGCTTTAAGAGCGATTCCCTCGATCCTGTAACGGGAACTTAGAAAAAGAAAAAAAAGGAAGCAAAAGAGAGACAAGAGGAAGGTAGACAGACGGCTGAGACTTCCTCAGGGAGCCGATTTCCGCTACTACTTTCAACAAGCTGATTTACCAACAGCAGTGAAACTCGGATATCACCGGGAAACGGCCAGATAACGTAGGTAAGCTATTATTGACCTCCGGTGTAATATAATCCTGTACAACAAAGATAGTGTTACTATAAAACTGTAAAGATTCTACAGCACATACAAAAATTATATAGAAATAGTAATCGAACTCCATAGCCGCCATAGTCTCGGAACAATGCGGCAACCTTGAAATCAAGAGATAACATGGTAGAGTCACGTCTCGGCGCATAGTTGTCGTTTAAAGTATGCCATTAGTAAATGCAGACTTATGTGTGATAAAAAATGATTAAGTGTGTAAGCGGCTGGGGTGGATGAAATTAAGTCGGAACTCATCAAATACGGTGGAATGTCACGTCTTAAATGGCTACACAGGATAATTGAAATGGCGTGGGAGTCGGGACAGGTTCCGTCAGACTGGACGAAAGCAGTAATCATACCAATCTTTAAACATGGAAACAGAAAAGGTTGTGACAACTACAGAGGTATCTCTTTAATCAGCGTTGTGGGTAAAGTCTTCTCAGGTATTGTTGAAAGGAAAATGCGAGTATTAGTTGAGGACAAACTGGATGAAAATCAGTGTGGGTTTACGCCTCTCAGAGGTTGTCAGGACCAGATCTTTAGCTTACGGCAAATAATGGAGAAGTGTTACGAGTGGAACAGGGAATTGTATCTATGCTTTATAGATCTAGAAAAGGCATTTGACCGGGTTCCTAGGAGGAAGTTATTGTCTGTTCTACGAGATTATGAAATAGGAGGCAAACTTTTGCAAGCAATTAAAGGTCTTTACATAGATAGTCAGGTAGCAGTCAGAGTTGACGGTAAATTGAGTTCATGGTTCAGAGTAGTTTCAGGGGTAAGACAAGGCTGCAACCTGTCTCCACTGTTGTTCATATTATTTATGGATCATATGTTGAAAACAATAGACTGGCTGGGAGAGATTAAGATATGTGAACACAAAATAAGCAGTCTCGCATATGCGGATGACTTAGTTGTGATTGCAGATTCGATTGAAAGTTTGCAAAGTAATATTTCAGAGCTAGATCAGAAATGTAAGGACTATGGTGTCAAGATTAGCATCTCCAAAACGAAAGTAATGTCAGTGGAGAAGAGATATAAACGGATTGAGTACCAAATAGGAGGAACAAAGTTAGAACAGGTGGACGGTTTCAAGTACTTAGGATGCATATTCTCACAGGATAGCAACATAGTGAAAGAACTGAAAGCGAGGTGTAGCAAAGCTAATGCAGTGAGCGCTCAGCTACGATCTACTCTCTTCTGCAAGAAGGAAGTCAGTACCAAGACTAAGTTATCTGTGTACCGTTCAATCTTTCAACCAACTTTGTTGTATGGGAGCGAAAGCTGGGTGGATTCAGGTTACCTTATCAACAAGGTTGAGGTTACGGATATGAAAGTAGCTAGGATGATTGCAGGTACTAGTAGATGGGAACAATGGCAGGAGGGTGTCCACAATGAGGAAATCAAAGAAAAACTGGGAATGAACTCTAAAGACGTAGCAGTCAGGGCGAACAGGCTTAGATGGTGGGGTCATGTTACACACATGGGAGAAGCAAGGTTACCCAAGAGACTCATGGGTTCAGCAGTAGAGGGTAGGAGGAGTCGGGGTAGACCAAGCAGAAGGTACCTGGATTCGGTTAAGAATGATTTTGATGTAATAGGTTTAACATCAGAATAGGCACCAATGTTAGCACTGAATAGGGTATCATGGAGGAATTTTATAACGGGGACTATGCTCCAGACTGAACGCTGAAAGGCATAATCAGTCTTAAATGATGATGATGATGATGAAGTGTGTAAGAAAATATGATAGAAGTAAACACATCAACAACATCAGCTAATTTTACGGCCACACAATCATGTGATAATTTTTAAATTACAGGAATTCGTTGTGTAATAATTTCCTAGTGTGACTACCACGATATTCTTACGACCGCAGTACATAGCATTATTCAAAATTATGTTACCACTAAAAAGAGATGAATACGATATCTATTAACCATGCACCAAACATCTACGAAATACAGGTTCGCCATCGGCCTTGCCATTTCAAAGCAATCATATCGGTATTCGCCATAACAGATTTAGGTAAAACACAGAAACCGTAAATCTGGAAGAAATGATGGGGATATGAACTGCCGTCTTCCCGAATACGGGCCCGGTGTCTAGTTCATACTATGAAAAGTGCACAGCCAATAAGACCAATTGATTACTTTTAACCATTTATACAAGAGCTGTTCGGAAAGTAAGGTCCGATTGGTCGCGAAATGAAAACCACAGAGAAAATCAATTTTTTTTATTTGCAACAGTTAGCCACACCTTCCAGCTACCCCTCTAAATAGTCGCCGCTCCGACTTAAACATTTTTCGTGGCGTTGTACAAACTTTCCAGTACCCCCATCACAGAAAGCAGCCGCCTTTGCTTTCCACCA
This sequence comes from Schistocerca americana, assembly GCF_021461395.2. Lineage (NCBI taxonomy): Eukaryota > Metazoa > Arthropoda > Insecta > Orthoptera > Acrididae > Schistocerca > Schistocerca americana. Next base: position 292,962,608 of record NC_060130.1, read on the forward strand.
ATTCTCTACGCTGGTCTGTCTTTAGTTGTTTGTGCCAAAATGTTGCCTTTGTAGCAGCGGTTCACGTAAACATCTAAAAAAAAAAATGGTTCAAATGGCTCTGAGCACTATGGGACCTAACAGCTGAGGCCATCAGTCCCTTAGAACTTAGAACTACTTAAACCTAACTAACCTAAGGATATCACACACATCCATGCCCGAGGCAGGATTCGAACCTGCGACTGCAGTGGTCGCGCGGTTCCAAACTGAAGCGCCTAGAACCGCTTGGCCACACCGGCCGGCTAAGCGTCTACATCTACATCTACATGGATACTCTGCAAATCACATTTAAGTGCCTGGCAGAGGGTTTACTGAGGCAACTTCAGAATTCTCTATTATTCCAATCTCGTATAGTGCGCAGAAAGAACACCTATATCTTACCGTACGAGCTCTGATTTCCCTTATTTTATCATGGTGATCGTTTCTCCCCATGTAGGTCGGTGTCAACAAATATTTTCGCATTAGGAGATGAAAGTTGGTAATTGGAATTTCGTGAGAAGAATCCGCCGTAACGAAAACGCCTAGTTTCAATTATGTCCAACCCATATACGTATCATTTCAGTGACACTCTCTCCCCTATTTCGAGATAATACAAAACGTGCTGCCCTTCTTTGAACTTTTTCCATGTACTCCGTCAATCCTATCTGGTAAGGGTCCCACACCGCGCAGCTCTATTCTAAAAGAGGACGGACAAGCGTAGTGTAGGCAGTCTCCTTAGTAGTCCTGTTACATTTTCTAAGTGTCCTGCCAATAAAACATAGTCTTTGGTTAGCCTCCCCCACAACATTTTCTGTGTATTCTTTCCAATTTAAGTTGTTCGTAATTGCAATTCCTAGATATTTAGTTGAATTTACGGCCTTTAGATTTGACTGATTTATCGTGTAACCGAAGTTTAACGGATTTCTTTTAGGACTCATGTGGATGACCTCACACTTTTCGTTATTTAGGGTCAATTGCCAATTTTCGCATCATACGGATATCTTTTCTAAATCGTTTTGCAATTTGTTTTGATCTTCTGGTGACTTTATTAGTCGATAACGACAGCATCATCTGCAAACAATGTGGGCAATCAAACACTTCCCATCGAAAACGCTGCAGGAGCGTCTTCATTGCCCCTGCAGAATGCGGCTGAAAATTGTCTTGAAGAAAGAAACGCTTTACATTTACGTTATATGGGCTCCATAGCTTCAGGCGAAATCTCTCACCAGATCCACATACTTGGCGGGAGACACTGTTGTTTTACGTGATCACTTTGCGTTCTGAACTGAAAAGGCACACTAAAGACACTGCACAACACATCTGTGCAAAGTTCCATCGGATTTTCACAGTGGTTTCCATTTCGTGTCTAATCGGACCTTATTTTCCGAATACGCGTCGTACGTTTACGTGTGGATAGTGCCGATGAAGTGATAGAATGGAATATTAATCAGGTTTCAGAAAAAGTCACTTGGTCTGTGGTTAACTGAAGATAAAGACGTGGAAGCACAGTTTTCTAATTTGTAACGTAACGCAGTTGGGTTTACTATATGACGAAGCAAGTCACTCTTCTACTGATGAAAGGTCTTCATGTATGACTACGCAAGCAATTGTTTTAGCAGGAAACATTAAAATTTCCGCAGCCGACTGCGTTGTCTTGGGTTAGCATCGGTCTCGGGTAAAGAAGATGTCGCGGGGTGAAGTCCCATGCCGAGAACTTATGTTCTGCGAGGTTTAAAATTCAGTAGGAATTAGTGAAATGCATAAACTCAATCGAGAAACAAATCATGTGATTAGCGTTTGAGAACCAATGCAATGAACATTGACAGTAAAGCAACGACGACAGCGTCCTCTTTAGAGACAGGAACTTCGCTTCGTCTCTTTCCCTCACCTCTTCCTCCCTCGCATTATCACATTTCAATCAATGCGTTCCTTTGTGCAGACTACAGTCATAAATCATAATGGTCCTGTGGCTATTTACACGTCATTATGTAACCAGATTTACTGGTTGGTACAAAAGAAAAATAATGCTGATTGTTAAACAAGTTGACAGACGACTCGCATTAATCACTCACTGCAAGGGTAAATGCACACATATGTGGACTGCACTACGCTATTACACAAACAGCAGACGAAACTGTAGCGCAATCCGTTGGTGAAAAACGTATCTATAGAAACAGACTAATTCCACGACCGTGTCCAGCAGTCGGTGCGATGCCATCGACCGGTCTTTGCTTTGTCAACAAAGGCATCAGTGGATGGCGGTATGTGAATAGCCTACGGTCCACGAGATAGCTCTCTTGGTCGGTAACGTCGGCTTTCGAAACCGGGGCCGTTTCTTCTTCTTCGTGTTAGTCCTCAGTTGTCCTCACGAGGTAGATGGATATCGTTGTAGTCCTCCAATACAAAAAGTAGATAGTGTATGGGTTAGAAGCCTATTCCGCAGTTTGGCAGTCAGATTATTTAGTTAACTCCTTGTTCTACAAATTATTTTTACGAATTGCATCGAAATTACACGGAGAGAGCCTGTGCGCAGTCCACAGTATGTACTGCTACATGCTGGCCGTTTACAGTAGCTTAAATTTAATAAAAAAGAACATATTGATCTTTAACACTAATACTGTTACTAGTGTGCCTAACTGAAATTTAAGATTAGATATTTTACATTCGTCTTATACCATTTTTAATGATAAACACGTCTCTAGGGCACAAGAAGTTCCTGAGAGGAAACGATATGAGATTAGATTTAAAAACTTCGCTACCTGACAGCCATTTTACGTTCTCGGGCAAATGATGGAAAAATTTTTGTAGCAGCATACTGAACATCTACCTGAGCCATAGGCAGCTTTAGTAATCAGAAATGGTTGTGTTTTTTCCTTCTACTGTTGTAGTTGTCGGTATCATTATTCCTCTAAAATTGCGTTGGATTACTTTTGACAAATTTCATTGGCGAATATCTGTAAGATAACAGTAGGCGAACGCCACATAATATTTTAACTGAGAAAAACGCCAGAACCAATACTTTCTTTAAATTAATGATTTACCCTAGAAATAAGAGGTGTGTGAGCAAAGCAATGAGACTGATTCTTTATTTACCAAAGTTTTTATTTTCTGAAACAACAATATTGTCCCCTTTAAAGTAGTTTCCTTCGGTAGCTATACATAGGCGAAGTCGTCGTTCCCAGCGTTGGTAGTAGCGCTGAGAGGATTCAACTGGTTGGGTCTTTAACTTATCGGTCACATTCTTTTGAATGTTGTTCAGTCCCAAAATGACGTCCTTTTACGATATTTTTCAATTTCGGGAAAAGAAAAATGTCACAACGACTCAGATCAAGTGATTAGGGAGTTGCGGAACAACAGGAATGCCTTTTGAGTTCAAATATACCATGATAGAAGTGGCCGTGCGAGATGGAGCGTTGTCACGAAGCAGCATCCACTTGCCTGCAATGTGTGGTCAAACTCGATTCAGTCTTTTCCTGGGCCTTTCAATGACATCTTTGTAAAACACTTGGTTGACAGTTTGTTCAGCAGGAAAAAAATTCTTTATGCACGATACTTCTACTGTCAAAAAAGCAAATCAGCATTGTTTTGATCTCCCCGAGCAAGTTCATCTTCATCTTGTTCTCGGCCTTCGAAAAAAAGGGTTTGTGGCAGTGAACAGTTTTTGCTCTTAATCAGGCATGTTCTCCATAGGCCTGTTTCAACTTTTCTAAGCTCACAATCCCGGATTCCCAAGTTTAACACAAAACGTGATGGCATAACGTTGCTCCATATTCCGCTGTTCCATTTTCTCAACACATAACAAAAACACAGCTTCACTGACGATGCTCTCAAAAATCGATTGATGGCTGTACGGATCTGAAACTCGGACTGAGCATCTGGAAGGGATGAACACACCGGTCTACACAAGTAGACTAACACAGCGTTGACAGATCGCTCGTAGTGTTATCAGTCTCATTACCTTCCTCACACACCTCGTATGTCATAATACGTGAATAAATGGAAGTACGAGCATTATGTACAGATGCCGATTCGTTTGTTTCAAAAAATAGCAACTGTGTGATGGGCAAAATTTTGTGAACATCCCTGATGTGTCATGAAACAACACGTTCTTAAATACTGATTTTTCAGACTTAGTTATACATCGATCAGCCGGCATAAAAGCCTTTAAGGAGCGTATACACTTCTTCGGGAGCGGCCCATGATCCACTGGGGAAAACAAGCTGACGCGAAGAGCCTCGCGTGATATGTGAGCCACAGTGGTCCTGAGCGCGTGGGCACTTCTTAAGACGCAACAGAACTGATTCCACAGCCTGAGCACCTCCCCCCCCCCCCCTCCCGGGTGCGCCCAATCAAGACCGACAATAGCTAGCTCGTGCCGACAAGCACACTCACTAGCAACGTTACACACCGCGAGCAACGTGTACGCGAGAGGCTCGTAAAGTGCACGTATCGCAAGTATATGCGGAGCTTTACAATCATAGGCATAAGGTTAGAACACTGTATGAAGGATTCCTTTGTCAGTCATTGTCATCGACAGGATACTCCTGTAAGCGTAAAGTTTAGAAATTCTGAATGAGCACATCCAAAACGATGTAACCAAAAACTTACAATAGGTTTCGCCAGTTCATCCGTCGTTCGCGTTGATCATGTTTCACGTTGCCACGTACATATACGAACCCGAAGATGAGTCAGAATCATATACCCTGCCGGAAAAAAAAGACACAACCAAGGAGGAGTTGTGCGACATGACTGATCGTTGGTAGGCCTATTTCTACATTGGAAAGATGACGTCTATCCAAATTTCAAGCCAGGCGCATAAGAGTGGCGCTAGTAGCGCCAGTATGAGGATGCAACTCAGGTTTGGCTCTGAGCACTATGGGACTTAACTCCTAAGGTCATCAGTCCCCTAGAACTTAGAACTACTTAAACCGAACTAACCTAAGGACATCACACACATCCATGCCCGAGGCAGGATTCGAACCAGCGACCGTGGCGGTCGCGCGATTCCATACTGTAGCCCTTAGAACCGCTCGGTCACCCCGGCCGGCCAACTCAGGTTTGCTTTAAATTCACGCTGTAACGGCCGTGAGCGTTAATTACCTTTGAGATTGGACGTAGTGAGTTGATGTTAGTCAAGAATGACTCTAAGCCGAGAAAGACGCCATTAACAACACTTGACTCAGTTTCAACGAGGTCGTACGTAGGACTACGAGAAGCCGTATGTTCCTTCTGCGATACTGCATGAAGACTTGTCAGAAATGTTGTCACTATACATGACTGCTGGCAGCGGTGGTCACGAGAATGTAACTTACGGTCCCAAAAAGACCGGGCTCCGGACGGTCATGTGGCATTACCGACAGGGAAAACCATCGTGTTCGGCATATGACTCTCCCGTATCGCACTGCAGCTGCAGCAGCAATTCATCCAGCAGTTGGCACCACAGTGTAACAACGAACTGTTACAAATCGGTTATTTAAAGAACGCCTCCGAGCCAGACGCCCAGTACCGCGCATTCCACTAACCCCAAACCACTGCCATTTGCGACGTAAGTGGTGTCAACCGAGAGCTCATTGGAGGGCAGTTGGAGGTCTGTTGTGTTTTCTAATGAAAGCTGGTTCCGTCTTTGTGCCAGTGATGGCCGTGTGTTGGCTAGGAGGAGACCAGTTCAGGGCCTGAAACCCACCTGTCTGCGTGGTAGACACACTGGACCTGCACCTGGAGTTATGCTCTGCGGTGCAATTTCGTATGACAGCAGGACCACTCTCGTGGTTACCCCACGCACCCTGAATGCAAATCCCCACATCAGTCTGGCGACCGGACATGTTGTGCTGCCATTCATGAACTGCATTCCAGGGGGTGTTTTCCAACGGGGCCGGCCGGTGTGACCGAGCGGTTCTAGGCGCTGTAGTCTAGAACCGCGGGACCGCTACGGTCGCAGGTTCGAATCGTGCCTCGGGCATGGATGTGCGTGATGTCCTTAGGTTAGTTAGGTTTAAGTAGTTCTAAGTTCTAGGAGACTGATGACCTCAGATGTTAAGTCCCATAGTGCTAAGAGCTATTTGAAACTTTTTTTTTTCCAACGGGGTAACGCTCGCCCATATATCGCTATTGTAATTCAACATGCTGTACAGCGTGTCGACATGTTGCCTTGGCGCGCTCTATCACCATATCTGTTACCAATTGAGCACAGGGGGACTTGTCGGACAACTCCAGCGCCATCCACAAACAGCATCAACCGTCCCTGTATGGACCGACCAAGTGCAACAGGCATGGAGCTCCATCATACAAACTGATATCCGGCATCTGTACAATACAATGCATGCTCGTTTGCATGTTTACATTCAACATTCTGGCAGTTGCACCGGCTATAAATGGAAATGCCGTGTGGCTAGGGCCTCCCGTTGGGTAGACCGTTCGCCTAGTGCAAGTCTTACAAGTTGACGCCACTTCGGCGACTTGCGTGTCGATTGGGATGAAATGATGAGGTTTAAGGACAACACAACACCCAGTCACTGAGCGGAGAAAATCTCCGACCCAGCCGGGAATCGAACACGGGCCGTTAGGTATGACATCCCATCGCGCTGACCACTCAGTTACCAGGGGCGGACACCTACATCTACATACATACTCCGCAATCCACCATACGGTGCGTGGCGAAGGGTACCTCGTACCACAACTAGCATCTTCTCTCCCTGTTCCACTCCCAAACAGAACGAGGGAAAAATGACTGCCTATATGCCTCTGTACGAGCCCTAATCTCTCTTACCTTATCTTTGTGGTCTTTCAACGAAATATAAGTTGGCGGCAGTAAAATTGTACTGCAGTCAGCATCAAATGCTGGTTCTCTAAATTTCCTCACTAGCGATTCACGAAAAGAACGCCTCCTTTCCTCCATAGACTCCCACCCGAGTTCCTGGAGCATTTCCGTAACGTTCGCGTGATGATCAAAACTACCAGTAACAAATCTAGCAGCCCGCCTCTGAATTGCTTCTATGTCCTCCCTCAATCCGACCTGATAGGGATCCCAAACGCTCGAGCAGTACTCAAGAATAGGTCGTATTAGTGTTTTATAAGCGGTCTCCTTTACAGATGAACCACATCTTCCCAAAATTCTACCAATGAACCGAAGACGACTACCCGCCTTCCCCACAACTGCCATTACATGCTTGTCCCACTTCATATCGCTTTGCAATGTTACGCCCAAATATTTAATCGACGTGATTGTGTCAAGGAGTATTCAAGGAGTATTCAAAAATTACAGGATTCTTTTTCCTATTCATCTGCATTAATTTACATTTATCTATACTTAGAGTTAGCTGCCATTCTTTACACCAATCACAAATCCTGTCCAAGTCATCTTGTATCCTCCTACAGTCACTCAACGATGACACCTTCCCGTACACCACAGCATCATCAGCAAACAGCCGCACATTGCTATCCACCCTATCCAAAAAATCATTTATGTAGATAGAAAACAACAGCGGACCTGCCACACTTCCCTGGGGCACTAATTTATGTACCAGCATTTCACATTTGCAATGGCTTCTCTCGTGCTTCCATTAACGTGAGATCTTGCAATGTTAATCACCTAAATATGTTACCTAGACAAACGTAATCCTGAAATTTCATTGCCTACATTATTTTTTGATGTTGCGATTTTTTTCCGTCAGTGTATATGCTGAACTTCACGATCACAGGAACCAGATCAGTGCTAATCGGAAAGTATGATATGAGTGGCCAGATTTGGCTACAAAGATTTTAAAATCTTATCCATCTTTAATGTTAACACTGCCACGAGACTGCGTGCAGGTATGCTGGCTAATGTACCTCAGTGAGTGCACGTGTTAGCATACAACTGTAAAGACTTGTGGCGTGGCGCCCCAGCAGGTTGCGCTAACGCTGCTGCTTGACCGCTGGAGCTCTCGTATGGTGTCCAAAATACCCATAAAACTGAACTCCGATCTCTTGATGAGCGCATCGCACTAGAGCAGCATTCGTTACAACTAAGTGTGTCGTACAATCGAGCAAAAGATGAGAAAAATCTGTGTACCCTTCTGTGTATGCTTCCCTTCTTAGTACGATCGATTTCGGTACTGATCGACGTCGTTCAATACACGTTCTTGGTACACCTTTCTCCCAGTCCCGTTATGAAGCACAAAATGCTGTAATATTTTATTCGCCGGTGAAATTTTTCACTTTCCAGTTTTATGCTAATTTGTGCTCCCACTTACGTAAATTAACGAACATATCGGCAGTCAGTCTCACTGTCAGTGTTAAAACCAAGCATGGATTAGACTGCAGACTCTTTGTAACCAAATCCGGTCCCATGTATTGTGCTTCCTCAGCAGGTCTAATCTGATCCCTAAGGTTCTGAAGTGCAGCCTAAAATTTTCTCTCCCCCATCACTGTGGTCTTATGTTACCTGCAAAGCAAGGTAAAAGATCAACAGTACCACGTCTGGATGAACAGGACAACCTACTTCCTGCAATACCATACTGATGAGATTAACTGGCGAAGGAATCGGAACCAAGTTTTTATTCAGCCGACTACAGCAAAAGTTCAAACGCTAAGTAACTCTGGGCAAGTGGTTGGAATGAGTTCCGAAAGCTTGAATGTGACTATCGATCAGAATGGTTCCTGGTCCAGCTGGGCGTGTAGGTCAGAGGGGAAGGATCAGAGGTCGCGCAGTGAGTCAGCCCAACCGGCAGCGGGCGCCAGAGAAAGCTGCCAGCAGACACTGCCGCACTTTCAGCCGCGCTGCCTCTGAAACCACGTCGCTACTTGTTAGTTAGTGTGTCATCGTTCGCGTATAAAAGTTCCCGAAATCAGTCAACCAATTTTTCGCTTATAAAGTTTTTTCCTGAAACTGAAAGGTACAGCTGCCATTAACCTCAAGGTTGGGTTGAACACCATAGTTCTTTACAAGATATAGTCCTATTGCACGAGGTACGTCGTTGCCTTCCTCCGATCTTAGAGCCGACTTGCCCTGCCAGTTATGGGAGGATCTACAGAGTAACGTGAATTGCGAACCACGATGCACCTCGGCATTTTTCACGTTAACTAATATAGCCACAGTCGAAAGAAGTGATACGTGACACACAAAAATCGTAGGACTGATCGGGCATTGAACACGAGAGCTCCGTGTCTGTGGCCTGCCACTTTACTTGATTAATATAATACTCTTCACCCTTATGCCGAACCCACATGGGGTCAGCGTTGTTATCATCCGATTTGGCATGTTGTTAATGTCAGAGGGTGGCTGGATGTCCTTCCTACCGCCACCCCTTTACCCCACGGGATGGAATTTGTGTACTCCAACTGTCTGGGTGTTGTTTTATTCATGTGAATGTAGCCTATAACAACGTTTCCTAAATGTTTGCGAATCGTGTCATTGATGCGAAACGTGGATACCAGCCCTGAAGTCACCTAGTGGGATGCGGAAAACCGCCTAAAAGCCACTTCCAGGCTGGCCAATCGTCGGTAATTCGCCGGGCCGGCGTGCTTGCCTGCATCCCGGAAGCGGTGTGCCAACACGCGCGGCTATACAGGCGGGTACACTTGATTAATGTAATCTTTTTACTATACGTTTTTACAAGCAACTATTATTGAAAAAGTTTCTTTGGTCGTTACTGATTGGTTAAGAACCTATAATGTTAAGTTTAGTAACAATAACCCATCAGCAAACTTTTCGTTTTTGCTGGTATAACAGATCTGTCTCACTAAGAGTACGTGTAGAAACGTCTCCGTAAATACTGAAACTGCTGAGCGGGCGAGGTGGCGCCGTGGTACGGCAAAGGACTCGTATTCGGGAGGATTACTCTCTAGATTTAAGACGAATGCGGGGGCCGTCGTTTCCCTTATCAGAGTTTGTGTTCAGTCTCTAACAATCAAGTCGTCGACGGGACGTTAAATTCTAATCTTCCTTATTTCTTTTGAAACTTCCAGTGTGATTCGTCTCCTTTGACTCATGACGTAATAAAAATGGCGGACATAATCACTAATATGCAGAATTATTATGACTTCACATTCGTTGGCCAACTCATAACCAAACTGTCATCCCTCAGTCCTAACCTAAATCTTGTACTATGCTACATGTCAATATGTCACTACAAGTAAAACTTCGTGGTAAAATTCCTTCGTTTCGCCAGCTCACAACGAAATCGTCACCTTAGAACCTAACCTAGGCCTCGGCTTACGCCAAAGATCCATCTGTCGCTACAACCTGTAATTCATCTACATCTACAAGATTACTTGCAATTCGCAATAAAGTGCCTGGTTCAAATGGGACTTAACTTCTGAGGTCATCAGTCCCCTAGAACAGAACTATTTAAACCTAACTAACCTAAGGACATTACACACATCCATGCCCGAGGCAGGATTCGAACCTGCGACCGTAGCGGTCGCGCGGTTCCAGACTGTAGCGCCTATAACCGCTCGGCCACACCGGCCGGCAAAGTGCCTGGAAGAAGGTTCATCGAACCACCATAAAGCTATTTCATTACCGTTCCATTCTCTAACAGCGCACTGGAAAAACTAACACTGAAATCTTCTCGTGCGAGCTCTGATTTCTCTTATTTTATTACGATGATCATTCCTCCCTATATACGTGAGTGCCAACAAAATATTTTCACACTTTGTGGAGAAAATTGGTGATTGAAATCTCATGAGAAGGTCCTACCGCAACAACAAAAAACGATTTTGTTCTAATGATTTCCATCCTAACATGGGTATCATATCCCTGGCACTCTCTCCCCTGTTTCGCAGAAATACAACGTAAATTGCCTTTTTTGAACTTTTTCGATGTTCTCCGTCACTTCTACCTGATGCGGATCCCACAGCGCACAGCAAGAAGTGGGCGGACAAACGTAATGTACGCAGTCTCTTTAGTAGACCTGTTCCATTTTCTAAGTGACATATCAATAAGTTGCAGTCTTTGATTGTCTTTCCACACAATATTATCTATATCATCGTTCCAATTTAAGTTGTATTGTATGGAACTGGGGACTTAGAAACGACGGAGAGGTTTCGTGTCCCCCCCCCCCCCCCCCCCCCGTAGCCCTCAGTGGTACACAAACCCACAACAGGCTACAGCAGTCCACTCACCCCACCGCCGCCCCACACCGAACCCAGGGTTACTGTGCAGTTCGGCCACCCAGTTCTGGACGTCCACGAAGCACAGACGCCCGCAAGGATTGTCGTATTGTATGGGCAGCAGTGGCAGATCGTACAGCTACCACGGCACAGACAAGAGGAGTTAAGAGAGCAGACGTGTTGTCAACAAGAACTGTTGCGAATCGGTTATTAGCAGTGCAACTACGGGCATTGCACATCTCTAGCCCATATTTCACTCAGGTCACAGTATCGACGTGCACGGCTGGGCTGGGGTCGTCGAGGATCAGTTGGAAGATGGAATGGAGCGCCGTGGTCTTCAGCGATGAAAGGAGATTTTGCCTGCACGCAGGTGATGGTCGTTTGGGTGTATGACATAGACCTGGTAAACGCTGCCTTGTAGAGTGCTTTCTTGCAAGACATGCTAGTTCCAACCCAGGTCTAATGGTCTTGGATCCGATAAGCTACAACTCTCGTTCACCTTTGGTGTTTCTGGAGGGCTAACTAGCGCTCGGTACGTGCAGAATGTTGTCAGACCCGTTCTTGCAACAGGAAGCTGATGTGTTTTCCAACAGGATAGCGCTCGCCCACACACTACCCGTGAAACTCAAAGTGCTCTGCAAGACGTGCAGCAACTTCTGTGGACAGCACGATCTCCGGACTTGTCTCCAGTCGAGCAAGTGTGGGGATGAGAAGTGATTCGTGCGACTCGTCAACCTACAACTGTTACGACCTATGAGAACAGGTCGAGCAGGCGTGGTATAATGTATCCCAGAACAGTATTCGCCATCTGTACCATCGACTCCTTACCACAATCAGCGACTGTGTTGCCGCCCGTGGAGGTTACACCACACACTAATATGGGTGTTTCTGCATCGATGAGTATCTGGTATCACAGAACCGCATGTGCTACTAATCTGTAAAGGTAATCATTTCATATACTCCATATGAACCGTTGCAACGATAAATCTTGAATGAACTGGAAACCTCTAAAACCTCTAATTTTTTTCCGGCAGTGTATTAAAAGCAACTCGTGTTGAATTTCGCTCTGCGTATGAAGTCAACATTATTTCATGGGCCTGGTGGTAACTTAAACAACGGCACATATTTTCGAGAGTTTCCGCCGCTTTAACGTGTGCTGACAGCATTGAAACTAAGCTCAGTAGCGCTATTGTCATACAGACTATTTGGTCGTTGACTTATGTCCATTTCATCCTCTGCTGAAGGCGTTATCGGACAGCACTACTGGAGTAGCACACCGGGAACACTGGCTTTCTACTGAAGCCGCCAAGTCTCCTAGAGGTGAATCGCCAAATGTTCTCACGAGACCAAGTGGTCTCCGCTACAGTCCTACTATCACGGAGAAATCCGAGGCTGGAAACCAGGTTCCCTGAATGGCACTCTGACACACTGACCTCTCACTTGCTGAGGTAGATCAGCAAAAACTCTGTCCACCCCAATTTCAAAATTTAGTTCAAAAGTCGGTTTAACATTTAATACGTGGTGTTGACAAGTAACACACGTTCACATTTTGTAAACAGTTCATTGGAAAGAAAGCACATGCAAGTTTGGCTTTGACGAATTCTGAGAGTGGTGTACAATTATTTTTTGAGGAAAAGATAGGATTCTGTACGTTTTGGACTCGGAGCAAATGCTCGTTTTTCTTATTTACCTTTTTGCGATTGATGGCATTTTCTGGCTTTCAGTCGATTTGTCTGATTTTACGTTACTTTCCATATGTAAATAACAACTGATCGACTTTAATTGAAAATAGTAGGAGCAACTTTCCATAACAGTTAAAAATTACTTTGAGAAGATATTACCAGGCAACAAATTAGTTGACGATAGAACTTTTGCAGGGTTGGAAAAACGAGTAAGGTAGGCAACGAACAGTGCTAATTACAACAGAATATCTACACACCACAGGTGGAATTCTATTACCTGCCCTGAAATGCAACAGACCTTTCTCGATACACGCACATAATCGAGCCTTTCTTTTCTTGCCTAACTTGTTTTGTGCACACAAAGAACGACAGCAGCTTGCTGTAGCTCATATGCCACGTCAGGTTGCACGCCTCTGAACTGCACGACTGAGGAGAACTGGTACGACAGCTGCGAAGGACCTCAGCCACTGCGCCCCAGAAATTATCCAGCCTGGCCGCTTAAAGGGTAAAGTCATTCACGTGCTTTACTTCTGTTACATCTACTTCCCGCAGTATTTTTTTTATTTGGTCCAGAGTTATCCCAAGACATTATCTTCATCAACTGCACCAGTCGGTGGGGCTGGATGTTCTTGCCGTCGTACATATACGAGACTTCTTGGGTACATTTTGTTATTGTTTCATTAGCGAACTGAAGACAGCCACCAGATGTGTCTTAACAGCGTAGCCTAGTAACAACCGTTAGACGAAACTGACTTACAACGGTAAGGTCATATTTTGCAGCTGCGTGATGTATCTGTGTGATGTTCACGAACAGCGAAATTGTGTAAAGAACTACATTACACAGAGATTATCTTCCATAGTTCTATTAAATGGTAAAGAACTGTAGCCGGAATAATAAGAAGTCATACCCTGCGACCTACAGATTTCTACGAGGATCGGCATACTATCAGGAAGGCACTCGCAAGTAGCTCCTGTGAAAGGGTAAGCTTCCGAATCTGGAAAAATGAAGATCAAAGGTCATGATGCAGAACCCATCTCGAACTAAGTGGAAAAACCACTTCAAACTAAATGGAATCGTTACAACTTCAGGAAAATTTATGTATATATATTTATCAGGCCCGAAATGTAATAGCTTATGAGAAGTCGAAGAACTGGTAATTTCGGTCCGTTGTAGATGTACTCGAGTACGAAAGTCGTTGAGTGGGGCGTGGCTAAGCGGTACAAGGCCGTCGGTCTAGTTCGAGTTAACTTCAGGTGCATGGATTCATTTCACAGTTCTTGAAATATTTTTTACAAACAGATCCGAAAGTTTGCAGTAATCAGTTCTTGGACCCAGTACTTAACATGATGTTGTCGTACACATGGTACGCGTCGTAATTAACCGCCAAGGGAAGCGCCGTTATCAGTGTAAACCAAGTTTGCTTCTCAACGGACATTCGATCGGAAATAACTGCGTGCAGTAAAATTGTATCCACTCTTTGTGCTTAATGCACAGGATTTTTCTGCTTTCCTTGCTTCTGTGATAAGTACCACCCAACACAGTGTGAAGGCTGAGCACAACAGGAAAAAAAATACGTGAATCTCGAACATACAGCAAAAGATATATACTCTAGCAACAATTGCTTACAATTCTGCACGCCTTTACACATTCACTTCCTCTAAAATTAAAACATATTTAGTGGGGAGAAAAACACAAAAAACATACTATCTTCACCGAGGATCAAACATGACTGTTAAAAGTTCGTAAGCACGTACGCTGATCACGTTTTTCCTTTTTCAAAGTAGCGTTTAAAGTGTTTCAAAATGTGCGATACGAATTCACGTACTTGGAATTCGATCGTCATCTTAACTGTGGCCCTGCATCAATAACTCGCTATCACAGTTATCATGGGATTAGCTACTAAAACATACCTGCAACGGATCTAAATCACTGATTATCAGATTCCTTGGAAACTATATGTTGGAGGCCCGAAATACATAAAAAAAATTCCGCATTTTCTGAGGATATAATGGTTCCACCTCGTAGGTTACGGTGATTCTGCGTAGTGACCCAAACTCTTTCACATGAATTAGTTTCGAGTGCTTCCCTCCCCACCTCTACCCCTTCTGCTCAACTAGTACGCCGAAATTTTTCGAAATCTGTCGGTCGCAGGGAATGGTCTCTCCTCGCAAGACAAAAACGCAAATAGACGTTTCAGTATCGCCCATGTTCACTTAATGACTGACGATGACAACTACTATCGATAAATCCAATTGTATAATATTCACAGAAAGAAATAATTTGTTCCAGCTATCGATTCGGGACTACAGGAGCATTCGAAGCGTTCCAGCACGATAACCTTCAAGAAATCTCAGATAAAGTTCATACTGCAACAAAATTTAAGCTACCACATCTGGACAGCAAAAGCTAATACACCAAAGAAAAAATGTTAACTGGATAAAATATGTTTCGAATACATGGAAATATACAATATAAATAAACACGATAACATAGTAAACACTGACTTATGTTCGAACTTAACACAAGCACAACATCTTGGAACTGCCAGTTTATTACAGCACAAACGTCAGTACGACCTCTGAGTAATGCGAGCAGCAAAACATCACAGTCAATGATGCTGTCAATTAGTGTCTTTGAGCTCATAGTAAGTAAAGAGTTTTTCCTCCAAACCGGTTTCCAATGCGACAAGCTTCCAGGCAGGAGAACTGTGAGTAGCAACAAGCACTCCAATAACATCCCAAACACCTTTATTGGAGATAACTGGATGTTCCACATGATGAACTGAAAGACATTCTCACAATGTAAATGTTTTGTTGACGAACCCACTCCAAGCGGTTGCTCCTACGACTAGCTGTGAGTGACGTGTAGGTGCCTTGTCACTTTACGTTCACTCTTTCTCCATGGATCCTCCTGCGTGCTATACTCAATATCACCATTCTGGTGCCTGCAAAAAGAACAGATCGTAAATACTACGGGTCAAATTCCTAACCCATGGGATGCATAACGGAAAATATCGGCATTTCACGTGCGCCGTAGTTGTTGACTGTCATCTCTTAATATTCCCGTTGTCAAACTCAGGGTTACAAATAGGTGGCGAGTGGTCTGGTCTCGTCTGTCTTGGAGACGACCTGTCTCCAATCTTCGGATCTGTCTTCAGTCGCTGTTCGTTATGTAAACGTTCCTCGGCGGCATTCTACCAAATTGGTTAGTCCAAATGTCTCTTGCTGCCCTCACAGCATCATATACAGTCCTACTCCCAAACACGCAGTTGCTCCTACGTAAAATAAAACTGTAATCAACCAGAAGGTTAGTTACAACACAGCTGTGCTTCACTTGGCATTGTCCCTTGGAGGTAGTATGACCTTGCTTCCTCGAACCTCTGGAAAGACTTACCCAGCCAATTATAGGGGGATCGACTTTTTGTCGTGGACTATGAAACAAAGTGCAGCTCGACCTTTACACATACATAAATCATCGCCAGACGTAAAAAGAGTACACAAGTGACGGAAGAAATCCTTGGAATGACCGTGGATTGACCACTGGATTTTAGAATTTGTAGTCTGTGACTTCCCCACGGAGCCACCTTGTCTGCCAGGTACAGATGATGTAAGCAGAGCGCAATATTGCTGGTTTTCAAATTTTTATTTTCTCCAGTATTGTTGTGTTAACAATATACCCATCTTGCTGTCAACTGCGTTATGTTTCCCATAGTAATTATGGAAGCTTTTCCACCTTTGCTAATTAGATTCAAGAAGCATCATTGCTGACAAAAGATAAATGAGCGTAACACTTCCTGCTCATTCAATGAAGAAAAGAACGACACTCCGTAAGCCTCCAAATGATCTCTAATTTCTCTGACTTTTTCCTTGTGGACAATTCACGAGACGTACGTGGAAGGAAGTTATGTTGCTCGACTCTTCTTCGAACGTGCGCTGCCAGAATTTCGACAGAAAACATTTCCTAGCGTCTGCCACTGGAGTTTGTTGAGCATCTCTATAACGCTCTCGCTCAGACTTAACGATCACGTGACGAAACGTGCCGCACTTCGTTGGCTCTTCTCTGCTTCTTCTACTAACTCAACGTGATAAAGGTCTTAAACTGATTACCAATACTCAAGAAGCGGTCTTACAAGTTTCTTAAACTCAGTTCTTACGTAAACGAACCAAATTTCCTTAAGATTCTTCCACACGTCTCAAACTGGCAGCCGCTTTTCCTATAACTATGACATAATTCCACTTTAATTCACATCAAACGATTAAAAAAATTGCTCTGAGCACTATGGGACTTAACATCTGAGGTCATCAGTCCAAAAAAAAATGGTTCAAATGGCTCTGAGCACTATGGGACTTAACATCTGTGGTCATCAGTCCCCTAGAACTTAGAACTACTTAAACCTAACTAACCTAAGGACATCACACACATCCATGCCCGAGGCAGGATTCGAACCTGCGACCGTAGCAGTCCCGCGGTTCCGGACTGAGCGCCTTAACCGCGAGACCACCGCGGCCGGCGGTCATCAGTCCCCTAGAACTTAGAACGACTTAAACCTAACTAACCTAAGGACATCACACACATCCATGCCCGAGGCAGGATTCGAACCTGCGACCGTAGCAGCATCAAACGATTATTCTTAGGGATTTCACGTTAGATTCGGAAGCGATAGTTTGGTTTTGAGTTGGCCAAATCAATGAATGTGAAAGTTAAGTAAATGTTTTTGTTGCATATTGGTCTGTAACGCACACTCCGGTCTACACTTGCCCCATATTTACTGTACTTTTCGTTACGAACAGCTATAATTGCAAGCTAAATTCAGAAAAGGCTTATTAAGGAATATACAACTCTCCAACGAGTATTTTAGTGCGTATTACGTACAAAAAAATATTCATATGTGTGTGAATTCTTAAGGGACCAAACTGCTGAGGTCATCGGTCCCTAGACTTACACACTACTTAAACTAACTTATGCTAAGAACAACACACACACTCACACCCGAGGGAGGACTTGAATACATATACCGTACTTGAACAATGACAACTATAAAGAGGTAAGGGGTACTACATAACTCTTACTTTTCACATACAAGTTTGGTTCTTTTTCCAGTACACAAAAACGGACTAAGTTTCAAGTAAGGAAGATAAGTACAGTCAGGCATTAAATTTACGTTGTCATTTATCAGCAAGTATGTAAGAATCATTTTACAGTATTCCCCACAAGCGGGTATGAGAACAAAAGGTACATTAAGACGCGCGCCTGTAGAGCGAACTCCACAATTACTCCGAACAGTTGTGAAGTGGCGTATGGCCACAGTTGTCGCACAGCAGGGATTTTACAGCACCTGGTATAGCTGTAGTTCTGTACTGTGCTGTGTGGAGCCTTGCGAGTTTTGTTTGTAGTAGCCCACATCAGTAGTTACAGGCATTGCCGCAAATGCGAAGACCTAGGGAAAGATCACTTCCGCAGCATCAGGGCCCTCCGGAATGTGATTTTGCGGCAGGTGTCCACATTCACATAGAACTCCCGCTCGCATTGGCGATTGAGAATAAAATACAGTCTCTCATTTATTTCACTACAGCGTGCATTTTTCTTTAACAGAGTGATGTTTCTCCTTACAAGCGGCTAAAAAAGTAACGCTTCCGCTAAGTCAATAACAACACGAACGGGGGCGTATAAAAATAAATTGCACAGACAGAAACTTCTGAACTGCGTCGTATCTCTCATGCACCCAGCGTTGCAGTGAAAAGTGGCAGAAGTGCAGTTAAATGCTGCTACGTACAACTATACTACGCAAGCCACTTCGCCGTGTGTGACGGAGAGTACTTCTGGTACGACTATTAATCTCTCCTTTCTTGTTCCATTGGCGAATGCCGCGTGCGAAGAACAACTACTGGCAAACCTCCGTATGAACTCTAATTTTTCTGATTTTCTCGTCGTGGCCATGTCGGGAAACTTATATGGAAGGAAGTAACATGTTGCCCAACCCTTTCTGGAACGAACTATTTACTTGTATTCCTCAACCTGAATTAATTTGCATTGATGTTGTCTCGCCCGCGTAATCAGGACACCTTGCAATGGATACTACTGTCACCTGCGGAACTGCAACCAATGCACCGTGGTTACTGTGCGTACTGTCGGAATAGTACTGCCCCCGAGAGAGCAGTTGTAGGAGACTGTACGTTGGTTTGCACAGATGTCGTAACCTCCGTACTTCGTTGGAAGCAATAGCGCTGCGAGTGCAAATTATCCTAGCGATCACCATTTGTAACCATCTCTTGAGAAGGCACCTCCATCCAACAGCCACCTCCGCTCTCCTACCTGGAGATTTCAATGCGCACCAACAAGCTTCTTATTGTATGGGCCTTCTGACTGACTAACTTCCTTCCGATCTCGAGCTGTGACTCCTCAATGACGGTACTCCTACCCACTTCAGTGCCGCTCATGGCACTTTTTCGGCTATAGAGCTTACAATCTCTTCCCCCAGTTTTGTAGCTTCGCTGAATTGGTCGCTCCACGATCATCTTCACGACAGTGAAGTGGCTCTTCGAAGATTCAAATAGCAGTTATATACCTATGCTGTCACCTTCCCTCTCTCTGTCACACTGCACTGCCGACGTCGTGGGAGACGTCTGGGACACAATCGGCTGTGCCACTGGAAATATTATTCCTCTTTCTACACGCACGCTCCGCCACCTCTTGTCCCAAGGAGGGCCAAAGACATTGCAGTAACTATTCAGGATCGTCTTAGGGTCCTTCACCGCCTACCCTCCTCACTTTTACCCGACTCTATGCTAAGGCTCGTTATCTGTAAGAGGCAGTCAAATTAAAATGAGAGAAATGGAATAAAGTAAGTAAACTGTTTATTATTTTAGAAGTAATCGCCATAGCTGTTAATACATTTATCCCACTGAGAGACAACACTGTAAATGACTTCATGGAAAAATATTTCTATTTGCCTATGGTACCGTGATTGTAATCTGGCGTGCACGCCTTCGTCCAAATCAAATCGACAGCCACGAATGTCTTTCTTCAGAGCTCCAAACATAAGGAAATCGCAATGCGGGAGATTGAGACTATATGGAGGGTAGCCCGCCCGGTTAGCCGTGCGGTCTAACGCACGGCTTTCCGGACTGGGAAGGGGCGCCTGGTCCCCGGCACGAATCCGCCCGGCGGACTTGTGTCGAGGTCCGGTGAGCCGGCCAGTCTGTGAATGGTTTTTAGGCAGTTTTCCATCTGCCTCGGCGAATGCGGGCTGGTTTCCCTTATTCCGCCTCAGCTACACTATATCAGCGATTGCTGCGCAAACAAGTTCTCCACGTACGCGTACACCACCATTACTCTACCACGCAAACATGGGGGTTACACTCGTCTGGTGTGAGACGTTCCCTGGGGAGAGGGGGGGAGGGCGGTGGGGGGGGGGGGGGTCCACCGGGGGGCGAACCGCACAATAATTCGGTGTGGGGCGGCGGAGGGATGAAGTGCATTGCGGTAGTCGTCGTGGGGTAGTGGACCACTGCGGCGGCTGCGGAGGGGACGGAGCCTCTCCGTCGTTTCTAGGCCCCCGGTTAACATACAATACAATACAATATGGAGGATGTGTAAGGACTTCCCGTCGAAATTTCTGCAGCGTATTTGGAACAACAGACACAACGGGAAAATCAGAATGACCTCTTTATCTGATTGCAAGGGCCCACTGCTCACAGACTTTCTGGAACACGGCACCACAATTAACGCATAGCGGTACGTGGACACGTAAAAATTGAAGCGCGCCATTGCGTCCAAACGCCCCCGAAATGCTGACGGACGGCATTATTCTGTTGCAGGATAATGGGGTTGGGGGGGGTTGTTTGGGGAAGGAGACCAGACAGCGAGGTCATCGGTCTCAGAGGATTAGGGAAGGACGGGGAAGGAAGTCGGCCGTGCCCTTTGAAAGGAACCATCCCGGCCTTTGCCTGGAGCGATGTAGGGAAACCACGGAAAACCTAAATCAGGATGGCCGGACGCGGGATTGAACCGTCGTCCTCCCGAATGCGAGTCCAGTGTCCAACCACTGCGCCACCTCGCTCGGTGCGGGATAATGCCAAGGTTGTTTCGACTACGCGGTAGAAGTTTCGCTGGGAAGCCCTTACACATCCTCAATACAGTTCCGATCTCTCCCCATGCGATTTCCATATTTTTGGACCCCTAATGAAAGACACAAGCGCCGTCGATTTACTTCAAACAAAGAGGCGCACACCTGGGTACAGTCACAGTTCCGTAAGCAACCGCAAACATTTTTTCGTATCTCACAGTGGGATAAATGCGTTAACAATTACGGTGATTACTTTTGCAATAATTAACAATTCAATTACTTTTAATACATCTCTCTCGTTTTCATACGACTGCTCCTTATAATCAAGTGCCTTAAGATGGAATGCTGGGAGTGCTACGACTCCTGCTCGGGAACTTATGCACCCTCCTCCTCCTAGGTGTTGGCAAAGCTCCTATGTCTTCTGGGCTGCCAAAAAAATCAACAACTGTTACGGTTCTAGTCATTCAGCGTGGTCTTTGTACCCATGCTTCCGTTCTTGCTGAACACCTTGCCACACATTCTGTGACAGCTTTGGCGTCCTCTTCTTACCCAGCTGTCTTTCTAATGCAGAATCGACCAGCTGAAGACATTTCCCTATTTTAAGTTCCGTTGGACCCGCAACATAGTATACGTCATTATACGACATAACGAAAATGAAAGCTCCGTAACTAGCTGCAATAAAGTGATACATTTTTAATATTTTACGCGACAGACCTCTTTTGGCTTATTGCCATTATCAAGTGACCTGCGAAAATAACATTGCTAAGATTATCTACACGTAAATTGTAGCTGTTTTATGTTTACATTTGCATTGGTACTTACGTCTACTTGGAAGTGACGACCATACTGCATCTACAGTAATTTTTTTTCTTTCAAGTCGTGGCAAGCATATTTTTTTGGTTACAAAACGTGAAACATAAGTTTTTGACAGCTCATTACTACGACGCTCTATGTTTACAAATTTATACATCTTACCAGAAATGTAACACCTGATGACTTCGTTGTTTACTCCCTTAGCCCTTATCCAATCAACCATCTGTATCCCTAGCACTTTTTCATAGTTTTATTTTTACGTTTCCAAATGATAAGTAAATAACCACTTTTTGACAAAACCCAATGACGTCAGATTTACAAAGCCTCTTTCTTGTAAGAGACTAAAGCACCATGAAGTTTTCCATATTATCCAAAACTGTTTTCAAATTACTAGTAGTTAAAATTGTGAAGCAAACTGAATCATTATTCTTCTAATATGCAACACTATCTAGAATACTCGCATTTTCTGCTTGTGAATTGTCTTACTGCTACTGAATGGTAATTTCTACAGGGTGTTTCAAAAATGACCGGTATATTTGAAACGGCAATAAAAACTAAACGAGCAGCGATAGAAATACACCGTTTGTTGCAATATGCTTGGGACAACAGTACATTTTCAGGCGGACTAACTTTCGAAATTACAGTAGTTACAATTTTCAACAACAGATGGCGCTGCAAGTGATGTGAAAGATATAGAAGACAACGCAGTCTGTGGGTGCGCCATTCTGTACGTCGTCTTTCTGCTGTAAGCGTGTGCTGTTCACAACGTGCAAGTGTGCTGTAGACAACATGGTTTATTCCTTAGAACAGAGGATTTTTCTGGTGTTGGAATTCCACCGCCTAGAACACAGTGTTGTTGCAACAAGACGAAGTTTTCAACGGAGGTTTAATGTAACCAAAGGACCGAAAAGCGATTCAATAAAGGATCTGTTTGAAAAATTTCAACGGACTGGGAACGTGACGGATGAACGTGCTGGAAAGGTAGGGCGACCGCGTACGGCAACCACAGATGGCAACGCGCAGCTAGTGCAGCAGGTGATCCAACAGCGGCCTCGGGTTTCCGTTCGCCGTGTTGCAGCTGCGGTCCAAATGACGCCAACGTCCACGTATCGTCTCGTGCGCCAGAGTTTACACCTCTATCCATACAAAATTCAAACGCGGCAACCCCTCAGCGCCGCTACCATTGCTGCACGAGAGACATTCGCTAACGATATAGTGCACAGGATTGATGACGGCGATATGCATGTGGGCAGCATTTGGTTTACTGACGAAGCTTATTTTTACCTGGACGGCTTCGTCAATAAACAGAACTGGCGCATATGGGGAACCGAAAAGCCCCATGTTGCAGTCCCATCGTCCCTGCATCCTCAAAAAGTACTGGTCTGGGCCGCCATTTCTTCCAAAGGAATCATTGGCCCATTTTTCAGATCCGAAACGATTACTGCATCACGCTATCTGGACATTCTTCGTGAATTTGTGGCGGTACAAACTGCCTTAGACGACACTGTGAACACCTCGTGGTTTATGCAAGATGGTGCCCGGCCACATCGCACGGCCGACGTCTTTAATTTCCTGAATGAATATTTCGATGATCGTGTGATTGCTTTGGGCTATCCGAAAGATACAGGAGGCGGCGTGGATTGGCCTCCCTATTCGCCAGACATTAACCCCTGTGACTTCTTTCTGTGGGGACACTTGAAAGACCAGGTGTACCGCCAGAATCCAGAAACAATTGAACAGCTGAAGCAGTACATCACATCTGCATGTGAAGTCATTCCACCAGACACGTTGTCAAAGGTTTCGGGTAATTTCATTCAGAGACTACGCCATATTATTGCTACGCGTGGTAGATATGTGGAAAATATCGTACTATAGAGTTCCCCAGACCGCAGCGCCATCTGTTGTTGAAAATTGTAACTACTGTAATTTCGAAAGTTTGTCTGCCTGAAAATGTACTGTTGTCCCAAGCATATTGCAACAAACGGTGTATTTCTATCGCTGCTCGTTTAGTTATTATTGCCGTTTCAAATATACCGGTCATTTTTGAAACACCCTGTATGAAATTCACTTTTAGCGTTAGAATCATTAACATAAACAGACTTGCTTAACTCACAAGACTCAACAGATCCACCCAAAACCCAACAGTTTGTACCCCACGTCGGCCTGATATTACTTACATCTCTTTATATTATTAAGAGAGTGTCTATCTGAATATATTTAATTCCTTATCGATGTATTACTTCGGCATTTACTTAGATATAACATGTAACAGATGTCTAAAAAACAACAGATCTCGCATAACCAAAGCTTTGCTCTACTTCTGTCACTCTTTTCATCCTTTATCTCTGAATCCCAACCTAAACTGTTACTTATGTACATCCTGTCACTGTTGGCAACATAATTATTACACTTAATTAGTTCAAAAAGTCACCTGCTTCCATAAAAGAATATAAAGTTTAACCTACATAAATTTAACAGAAAAGAATTCGTGTACCACTTGAAATATTTAATCTAACGTATCTTTTCATGTACTCAACCAAAGATCTCCACAATACTTTAAAACTGACTCGGAAACAATGGTTTTGGTTTTGCTATGGGTTCTTTGTACTTATCAGTTTCTAGACACCATTTCTGCTTACAAAGTGTGACACTTTATAGATGATGTATTACGACAGAGAAAGAAGCCTGTGACGACTGGAGGTATCTTATTTCAGTTGTATTATCTGCACATTTACATTTACGCTTTTGGTCAAAGACTTCCACAGAGACATGTTCTGAAATAGTGTTTTGTTTCTCTACCAGTCAGTGGCGCAAGTTATCCCAAAGTCGTAACACAACAAACACGTCATATTAACACAAATAAATCCACCAGATGATGAACTGCATAGGTGTAGCCAGGATTTGATTTTGGAGGGGAGGTTTCAACAAATTGTCATCATGTTACACTGGACTTGTAATAGAACACAAAACAGCTCCCTCCCTTCCTCTCTCTTCCCCACACACACACACACACACACAATATATATATATATATATATATATATATATATATATATATATATATATATATATATATATATATATATATAGGGTGGTCAAAAAGTCAGTATAAATTTGAAAACTGAATAAATCACGGAATAATGTAGATAGAGAGGTACAAATTGACACACATGCTTGGAATAACATGGGGTTTTATTAGAGTCAAACAAATACAAACGTTCAAAAAATGTCCGACAGATGGTGCTTCATCTGATCAGAGTAGCAATAATTAGCATAACAAAGTAAGACAAAGCAAAGATGATGTTCTCTACAGGAAATGCTCAATATGTCCACCATCATCCCTCAACAATAGCTGTAGTTGAGGAATAATGTTGTGAACAGCACTGTAAAGCATGTCCGGAGTTATGGTGAGGCATTGGCGTCGGATGTTGTCTTTCAGCATCCCAGGAGATGTCGGTCAATCACGATACACTTGCGACTTCAGGAACCCCAAAGCCAATGATCGCACGGACTGAGGTCTGGAAACCTGGGAGGCCAAGCATGATGAAAGTGGCGGCTGAGCACACGATCATCACCAAACTACGCGCGCAAGAGATCTTTCACGCGTCCAGCTATATGGGGTGTTTTTTTTTTGTTCTAATAAAACCCCATATCATTCCAAGTATGTGTGTCAATTTTTACCTCTCTATCTACATTATTCCGTGGTTTATTAAGTTTTCAAATTTATACTGACTTTTTTATCACCCGGTATATATGGTGTTAGGGGTTTCTTGAAGTTGACTGGACTATAGGAGGTCTCAGCAGTAAAGCATAAATGTATTAAAACTTCATGCATGATGGGGCACTTTTTCACGCATCTCTGTTTATGACGTTATATCTCCAGAACTATGTATCATAGGACGATGTATTTGAGTAGGTACATTCAGCGGCATATGTGGATACTCTCTCCGAAATATATTGCGAACCGACCTAGTACGAAAGAAGTAATAAATTTAATCATCATGCACAATGCGGCAGGTTTTCATACATCTCAGTGTTTATGACGTTAATCTGTCGACCAGTGTGTGATACCCCACACACACACACACACACACACACACACCACACAGAGAGAGAGAGAGAGAGAGATTTCAACCAAACTTGGTGGGGATAGGGGTAAAAGAAGCAGGGTAGCCCACAACGCGAGAATACCCATATTTTAGTATCAAGTATTTGCGAATGAGAGCACTTAAAGATATGCACACGTCATTTCAAAACTTAATTAAACATTTTCTCGCTCCCGACTCCTGCAAAACCATGAGAAAAAAAAATTCTATTACTGAATTTAAGCTGCTCACGCAGAAAAAAGCCACATGAAGCATGCAGTTTTAATTTATTAATGTTTTACTATTAACTGTATTCGTGACACATTTTGCAGGCAGTATTCACATACACCACTGAGTGAGCCAGAAAAATTGCAACGCTTAATTCACGAGATACGACGTCATAAATGCTCAATGCGTGAAAAATTACCGCATCATGCTAGACGTTTAAATTTATTACTTCGTTACTACAAACTTTATTCGCAACACTTTTCACAGACAGCATCCATATTTACCGCTGAATGTGCCTACAAAAATTATCATTTTACGACACATAGTTCAGGATATGTGACGTCATAAACATTAAGCTGTCTGAAAATGAAACAGCGGAGCGAAATTCCCTAGACATACAGGAGAAATTTGTGTACAAATACAAGTGAATTGTGTTAAATATGTGGGGAATATATCCGACAAACTAAATTAAGCATGTCGTAACAAGATTAGTTCGCTAAGGTTGGTAACAGCCGGGTACTGCACGAAATTTACCTGACTTTTCCGACACACAGGCTTTCTGATTTCAAATATAGCTAGTAAAAGTTTTCTTCGCAATTTCGCCCTTGTCAAATGGGGTACTTGTCGCTAGAAGTCGGAAGCCGTCGTGCCGTTGGTGTTCTGTCTGAGATCGCTGACAACCTTAGCAATCAACTGAATAATCGTGTTATAACAGGTTTAATTTAATTTCATCCTCATTACTACAAATAAACACCACGTTTGTATATGAACAAACACTATTACTTCCACGCCTCTCACGTTACATCAGAAAACGTTAGTTTACTTTTCGATAAACATGTGTTTCGTCAATTTAAAAAGTGCAATATCAGAGAATAGGCTAATTTGAAGAAAAAAAAATATGGGAGAGATAAGGTAGAGCACTAAAATGTGTTTTTAAAAAGTCAAAGAGGGTGTCGAAAAATCTAGATGGCTGGTAAGTATCGCCATTTATCAGTTTTATAGAAATCTCATGGTTAATGATGGTAAATTTTTTACTTTCCAATCAATGGTTTTCCCAATATTCACTCTTGTTGTTTCATTGATTTATCAATACAATCATTCTCTGGATTTTGTTGCTTCGCTGTCGGAAACGTGTTCTCTGTGCCGGGTCTTTTATTGATCACTGCTAAATCTGGCAGTGGTGGACGCGTTAGTCGTCACCTGACCGTCGTTTAATTCCGTTCATCAGTAGAAATCAATGCGACACCTGAATGTTTTATATGTGGTGGAAGTGTTATGGACGGGGGAGATCTGACACAGTGAAGGGAAAGGACATACAACTGTTTATTGGGAGGATTAAGATGAGAAAGGATGTTAAACCTGCTGTTTTGCTGAAATGTACGGCTGCTGCTCTTCATGAAAAGTGCACGAAACTTATTAGAAGAATCATTATGCTAGAACGGGTACTGCTGAAAACGAGCCCCACATTTATTGACCGTTTCTTCAAAAATTTTACCTATAAAGAAACTGTTCATTTTGTGGAGAAGACGCAACGCAGGATTACACGAAAAACGAGGTTATGAAACCGATTTTTCTTAAATGTTGTTCGTGACCTTATAAGAACATTTTCAAAATCGATATGTGGCAGAAATAGGATAATGACTGGGGAACTCAAGTAAAATTTCGAGAAGGGCACACTGAAGATGCTCTTTGTGCGAAAAAGTTTTTTTAAATCTGCTGCTGGAATTCACAGCACCTTTGGACGACCAAAAGATGAGATATCAGCATCGGTGAATTTCATTTGTGAGCATTTGGAAACAAATGAAGACGAATGACAGTTCGCACTCTTAAGACATTCTGATGAATTATAATGGATACTTCCTAAAGATTGAGACGATACAAAAACGGCTGTTCTGAAAGTTTTATTAAGATTTGTTATTAGTTGGAAAATAAATCTGTAAAAGCAACAAATTTTATGCTTTCGAAACACAAACTATTCGATCTTATCTGCAATATGAGGCCAGAAACAAAGATCAACAAGAGGAACGCATCAAAATCGATCAAATTGCTGCTGTAATCCTGGAGGATATTAAATCACAAGTTTATGAAGTGGAGACGTATTTCCCTTCCGGCACGTTTTCAATAAAGTTGAAAGGGACATCCAAAGTGACTGAACGTATTTCTTAGAACGATAATTCGTCCAAAAGAGAAAGGGGCTCGTTCAAAGCTACAGATGGCAATCAACTCTCTTTCACATTCTGTTGATTCATCTGCAAGACCGAGATTCTTCGTTTCCAATACAACATTAGGTCTTGAGAAAAAGGTAGACAAAAAATATGGATAACGAGATATTGTTGATGTACTGTAGTTTTCGAATTAACACAGTAATGATATCAGACATTTTGTAATGTCAGTATCCTCTCAGGATAGTTCTTTTATCAAGTTTTTGTTCACTATTGTGGATATCCACATTGAGAAAATAAATAATAAACATAACTAGTGCCCAAGTAAACAGAAGTATTAACTTGATGTATGTGATTTCTATTAAACTGATAATTGGCTAGCCGACCGCGGTGGCCACGCGGTTCTAGGCGCTGCAGTCCGGAACCGCGCTGCTGCTACGGTCGCAGGTTCGAATCCTGCCTCGGACATGGATGTGTGTGATGTCCTTAGGTTAGTTAGGGTTAAGTAGTTCTAAGTTCTAGGGGACTGATGACCTCAGATGTTAAGTCCCATAGTGGTCAGAGCCATTTGAACCATTTGATAATTGGCTATATTTAATTACCAGCTAGGTTTTCCGTCACTTTCTTACAAGCATACCTACACAGGTGTATACACTTCGATTTTGATCGGTTTGCATATGTTCTAGAGTAAAGCAGAATAAGAGAGAATTTTGTTACACGTGCCCAAAAAAAGTTGAGTTTAGTATTTCTGAAACGGTAACAAGTATGAAAAAAAACTTCAAACAAGACTTCTGTTGTTTTTAATGTGCGTTACAATGATGCATCCAGATTTGTTGGAAAGTCGTTTTTTTTTTCGAAATCTCCTCTCCCCATTTTTTTGTTTTTCATTTCGACATTTTGACTAATAGCAAACGTACAGCATCATTAATACCAAATTCGATCATACATGATGAAGTGCTATTCTAAAGACGCGTATGACAGAAACAAGTCAGAAATTCTCTATATCAAAGTGCGGTCAGCATTTTCTTGACCCGAACAGTTCTGAGGCGCTCACATTACTGTACATATTTACAATAATATTACAACAAATACTCTCTATTACTTTGTTCTACAATTTCAAATACACTACAGTGTACTGCAACTTGAAAATAATAAGCATACACCACACGAAAAAAGAAAACACAAATACAACACAAGATATTTCATATTTCATAAAATTAAAAGAAAATAAAACAATATGTGTAGAATATGCATTTAGAGTATATTTATCTGGGGAAGACTTATTAAAGAACCCAATACGATAATTAACTCTGAAGCGGACGCGGCACACGGCGATATTTCTAATTTGTTTCTGACAAATGCGTCTTTGGAATACTGCTTCATCATATACGACTGAATTTGGTATTAACGACGCTATACCCTTTACTATTAGTCACATGTAGAAATGAAAATCAAAATAGTGGAGGAGGAGTTATAGAAAAAATGACTTTTCCGACAAATCTGGGTTCACCATTGTTCTCATTCAGGAATATTAAACTCAGATTTTCTTCAAGGGGGTGTTTCACCCCCTCAACGGCCGTATGAGAACGTATAAAAAATCTGTGTCTCTTATTTTGCTCTATATAACAACATATTCAAAGCTGTTCAAAACCGAGGTGTATCCTTAATGTAGGATATGCTTGTTAGTATTTTTGAAAACCCACTTTGGTACTCTACGACACTTCTCTTGCACATTTTTGCGTCAAACTGTTCAGTTCTCAAATACTGCATGCATCACGTAAATATAGGCATGTAAATATTAAAAAAATGGAGAGAGTATCGTATAGCACACACTAACCGTCCCTCTCTCCTACGTAACATTACTTAAACTAAACAATTTAAAAACACTCACCATGATGATTACAACAATTTCCGCAGTCTCCACGAAGCGTTACGACGACCGTAGTTATTAGCTGCTGCCGTGTGCATGAATGTCTCCTCACTGCACCCAGCCTCAACAACTCTGACAATTTAGGTAGCCCTCACAATGGGACACCGCTACCTGGACTTTCCAGAACTCCACACAAACTGCATTCCTTTCAGGTTTAGTCCACACAATGGTGCCAATACCGTCGCCTGTCGCTAATAATTCCCCTCTCACACTATGCCGTGCTCGCAATAGCGGCGGTTTGCAAATGCGGCTATTTTGAAATAAAGATTACATTTCAATCGATTTTAAGATTTCAACATTTCAGGGGTGGGGGTTGATCCCCCAAAATCCCCCCTCTGGCTAGCCCACGTGATAGAAGTTTAAATGTTTCAAACACGGTGTGGAAATAAACGGGGACTGGTAACAGTAATCCACTTCTTTCCTTTGCCCTAAACAGAAAGGTTATGACTTGAAGCCAAGAAACTGAAAACTGTTTACAAGGGAGTTGCAGACTAAAAATTTCGAACTTTATGAATTAATCGTTGCGTTTACAGCTCTCCTAGGAATTGGGGCTGTTCGGAAATTATCGTAGTCCATGATAGCCCATAGCGCCCGGCAGCAACACGGTTACAGTCCGTGATGTGTAGGGCAGGTCATCAACAGGAAACCTATTCGTCGTGACTGGTCACTTGAATAGGCCCATTACTAGTGAAAACAGTGAAATGATGGATGGTTCCCGTTAAAATGAGACTGGTCTGACGTGGATGGTCCGGAAGGACACCTGTTTCCGCTTGGATTTTATATTTAATTAGCTATTATACATGCTGAGATGCATAAATACTTGTGGCTGAAAACAGGCAATATGGAATATGTCAGACAACAGATACGATCGAGATGTGCAGAGAAAGCTGACGTCAAAAGTCGTTGCAAGGAAAATCGAATAAATGGTTCAAATGGCTCTGAGCACTATGGGACTTAACATCGATGGTCATCAGTCCCCTAGAACTTAGAACTACTTAAACCTAACTAACCTAAGGACAGCACACAACACCCAGCCATCACGAGGCAGAGAAAATCCCTGACCCCGCCGGGAATCGAACCCGGGAACCCGGGCGTGGGAAGCGAGAACGCTACCGCACGACCACGAGATGCGGGCTCGAATAAATAAATTGGAAGTTTAGAGTTCTGCTGTCTAAGAATTTAAGATATGGAACGATCCCTCGGGCATTTGAGAATAAATTCGATCAATTTAGTTCTGAATAACTACACTGAAGTGTCCTATAAGTGAAAAATTTCGTATCTTCCTGTTCCGTTCTCCATGCAGGTAATATAAATCTCCTACTAGAGATCGGATTCCATTAGGAAATTTGTGCACCACGACCACACAGGAAGTATTACAAACAAGGGAAACTCCAGTATTGGTCGCATAAATTTGAAATCTTTTTTTAATACTGTATTTGATTTCAATCACAGAGTGATCATCAACAGCGCAAGACTAAGCCTAATGGGCTCATATCATCATCCACAAAATATAACTTCAATCACAGGTGTTCACAGTGAAGAACATGCCAACTAGTAGGTAAGATTCAAACAAACAAAAAAAAGTTTCAAATTCATACGACCAATGCTGGAGATTCCCCTGTTTGCAAGTCTCCTACTAGTCTGCTTCGTGTAGGACTGACCCGGTACTCACTTCGTCTTGGCAAGATTCTTTCTCTTATGAGCTACGGATGTTGAAGAATGTGCAATTTACAGTCAGTTATCCAACAACTTTCTCGACAGCTGACCGATCGTTTGACATTTGTGAGATGCTATTCGACTATAGTGGAGGTTTAACGATGGGCCGTATTCAAAAAATGGT
Organism: Schistocerca americana; assembly: GCF_021461395.2. Lineage (NCBI taxonomy): Eukaryota > Metazoa > Arthropoda > Insecta > Orthoptera > Acrididae > Schistocerca > Schistocerca americana. The sequence goes on from NC_060130.1 coordinate 292,994,523, forward strand.
TCAAATGGCTCTGAGAACTATGCGACTTAACTTCTGAGGTCATCAGTCACCTAGAACGTAGAACTAATTAAACCTAACGAACCTAAGGACGTCACACAGATCCATGCCCGAGGCAGGATTCGAACCTGCGACCGTAGCGGTCGCTCGGCTCCAAACTGTAGCGCCTAGAACCGCACGGCCACAGTATGTTCCAACACGACCCTGAGCTGTCTACAACTGGTTCAAATGGCTCTGACCACTATGGGACTTAACATCTATGGTCATCAGTCCCCTAGAACTTAGAACTACTTAAACCTAACTAACCTAAGGACAGCACACAACACCCAGCCATCACGAGGCAGAGAAAATCCCTGACCCCGCCGGGAATCGAACTCGGGAACCTGGGCGTGGGAAGCGAGAACGCTACCGCACGACCACGAGATGCGGGCATGTCTACAACTATGATGGGTGTCTGAGCACAGCCACTGGCGTAGTGGTTTCGTTATCGGTCTTGCTGTGGGAAATTTCCAATTTATTTTGGTTTAACATGACACTCATATATACATTACATAACCGCTATGATGCTGCACACGCCTCAGGTCACCGTACTGGAATAATGGTAACAGTGACGGTGCAGTGTGTACGGGGCATCATTGTTAATACTGGTTGGGCCGAGCGGTTCTAGGAGCTACAGTCTGGAACCGCGCGACCGCTAAGGTCGCAAGTTCGAATCCTGCCTCGGGCAAGGATGTGTGTGATGTTCTTAGGTTAGTTAGGTTTAAGTTGTTCTAAGTTCTAGGGGACTGATGACCTCAGAAGTTAAGTCCCATAGTGCTCAGAGCCATTTGAACGATTTGAACTGGTTATAATCAAACAACAGAAGTTTCCAACAGCAGAAACTCGTCTTCGAAATTGCACAGTACCAAGTCATGTCCTTTCTTCAACGCACTGCGGACAGCACAGTCCAATAAGACGAAGTCCTTTCACAAATTGCCTGAAACGATGAAACGTTCTTCGCAGCACAGGATAAATCGTTTCTGCACTGGCTTTACTCCAAGCGGTAAATGCTCCTTCAGATATGGGTTTACAACCACGCTCCACTCTGCACCTATGAAGAGCACACTGATCAAAAGAGACTTGTACGTGGTAGCTTAGTAGTACAGCTAACGCCACTCCCATGTGAGGTGTTAGCGTAAAACTGCCTCGCTGCAGTTAGTACTTGGGTGAAAAAATAAAAGTTTTTGGTCACTGTTATTTCGTTACACTAATCAGTAAGTGTACTCGTGTGTTATCATCACCATCCGTTATGTTCTACAGATTTCGTGTGTTTCTCCTGATTCCTTACGGCTGTTAATACTTTTTGTGCAATAATGCATTTCCTCATTAATTTTTAACTGTACACTAGAACATGATTGTATCTGTCCTCATATAATGTAGGCTTGCATATCTAGTGTGTTTGAAATATTTTTTTCTCGAAGATGACAGTCAGAAAATTTAAACATCTATCTCTACAGTACATGAAAATATCTTTCGCAGTACGAGACGAAAGAAAATAAGACTACGACCACGGGCCAACTCGCGAAACAACTAGGAACTGTAGACATGAGAAATATAATCTCCAGGATTCACATAAGTATGCTACATTTTTAGGGTTTCGTATCACAATGGGTAGAAACGGATCCCAAATAGGATCACTCTGTAGTCCGTATGTTTGTCTGTCCTTGTTAAAAACAATTTTTCTCAGGGACAGGCAGACGTACCACGTTGAAATTTTATGTCGCATACTAAGGCCTACAGTTCCTTGGCGCTTCAACGCTGTAAAAAAATTGAAGCTTCTAAGCCAATGCAGTCAAAAGATACGGCGATTCATATCATATATTTCGATACTCGCAAACTCACTGATTAAACCCTGCTTGTCAAGTTCCACAAACGTAGAATCATGAAATGTGGCAAGAAACAGTTTCACAGTAAAGGAATAAAAAAAAAGAAAATTGTTAATTTATAATCACATCACACGAAGAAATATTGATTTTGTCATTTGTTATCCGATTTCAAACTAGAACTCAAAACATTCTCGGAAGTCTTGGAATCCCTGGGACCGATATACTGCCAGTATCAATGTCGATAACAGCCAAAAAACGTCGAGATTCTCGATTCCCGGAATGGATGAACTGTGTAACCTGTAACAAAAGTATGCAAAGCGAGTAAACACGGACAGGGGATCACCCTGGCGAAGATAGGGGCTGCAAATGGGGAAATCCATTGAGATAAGGGACTTTGACAAAGGGCAGATGATCATTACGTAGAGTCTGTGAACGAGTATCTCGAAATTTTCACTTGTTATTGTCGTGAGCATTTAGAGAAACAGGTAGGAGGACAGTGAAACTACCATGAGGCGCTATATGGTTGGACGTCCACGACCCTACAGAGATCGTCGGGTTGTGAGGCTTGTCTGCCCTGTACAGTAGGGCAGATGGTGATACGTGGCATCTCTGCAGAAAGAGCACAATGCCAGTGCACGCACAAGTGTTTCGGAGCACACCGCTCATCGTTCATTGTTGAACTTGGAGCTCCGCAACAGACCCCGCCCTACGTGTTCACATGTCGACCCAACGACATCGTCAATTACGATTGCATTGGGCACCGGATCGTAGGAGTTCGACCATCGATCAATGGAAAGGTGTAGGCTCTTCGGGTCAATCACATTTTTGCTACACTGTGTAGCTGGTCGTCTCCATAAACGCCGTCATCGAGGTGAACGGCGGCTCGAAACGAACAGCGCACCACGGACACAGGCTGGTGGGAGCAGTATTATGTTATGGGAAATATTCTCCTGCGCTTCTATGGGGCGTGTGGTAGTAATCGAATACATCCTGACAGCTGCGAACCACCTGCATCCCTTCATGCTTGACGTCTTCCCCGACGACTCATGACATGCATTCTTACATTACAGTGCTCGGAGTTTCACAAACACTAGTGTAAGGGAATGGTACAGTATTGCTGAAACTGAAATATTTTCAGAATTTATGTATTTATTTACTTAAATACGAGTTTTTCGTAATTCTGCCGTTAAATATAATTTTTGTGCGTTTTAAAATTTAATAACTGGAACTACTCTGTACACTGCTTAAATAAATGATGAGTTCCTTTTTTATTTCAAGCCCTGCCTCACTGTTCCCCTGGGATACCGTTTCTGAAAGTATATGCCATCTGACTTCAAAATTAACCCGATCAACTGGTGACTGAAATTTCACAACAAGATCCCGTCGCAACGACGACTCGGTATTTAAGATGATGTTGAAAATCTCTTGCTTCCTTATAGAACATTGAGTGATAAACTAAAATTCATAAAATAAGACAAGAAGTTTAACCATTTGCTGCAGTAATGTCGTGGAAAGAAAAACGCCTTTGTTTTAATGATTGCTACATCAATTCACGTATCATGTCTGTGGCACTATCTCCCCTATTTTGCCACCAAATTTGGTGGATGTAAAGCCTATGGAACCCATCTGGGTCGGTATCGGATACCACCACCGCATAAAAAGTAATCCACAAGATAAATTCAATGCGCTATACAGCGATGTATATTCTGAAGCAATATTAATTACAGAAATTTCAAGGAAATTAACTAATGATGACACACATTTTTCGTGAAAAATACTTCCGGCAAGTGGTGGTATATGCTTAAAAATTAACTGATTAAGTCACCAAAGAATTAAAAAACAGTATACATTATGATGGGCAGTCTAATGAAAACCGAACATCCGCCACAACGGGACCATGGAATAGTTCCAGTTGGAAGCAATCGCCACACATGTTAATACATTTATCCCACACGGAGACGAGACGGTCGATTCCTGTTTCGTAGAACGCGGTCGGTCACTGAAGGATCCACAATCGCACCCACTCTTGCACTTCCTCCTCCTACTGAAGCCGATGTCCACGCGCGCCTTTCTTCAGGTCGCCCAAGATACTAAAATCATACGGTAAAAGACCCAGGCTGCAGTGTTTCCCTCCGTCTGATTATCGGTGTGGGGGCGGGCGTTATCGTGTAACAGGACGATTCCGCCCGACAGCATTTCACATCTCCGCTGCCGAAGAAATCCAAAGCTGTTCACACAAGTTCCGGTAAGGTAATGATGACCACCTTCTTCGACTTCAAAGGGCCTATGCTCGTAGAGTTCCTCGAGCGTGGAACCACAACCAACACACAGCGCCACGAATACACTTTGCAGAAACTGCGACGTGCCACAAAGCCTAAACGCCCATGAATGCCATTGGAAGGGATCCTCCTGTTGCACGATAACGTGCCGCCCTCCCCCGTCCCTCATGCCAATCGGACGATTCAGCGATTTGGTTGGGAGACACTGCAACATCCTCCGTACTGCCCGGATCCTCCACCATGCGATTTTTACATCTTTGGCGACCCGAAACAAAAACATGTGTGGATGTCGGTTTCAGTAGGACGAGTAAGTGAAAGAGTGGGTGCGACTGTGGACCATTCAGTGGCCGACTGCGTTTTACGAAACAGGGATTGATTGTCTCGTCACCCAAGGTGATAAAAGTATTAACACGTGTGGTGATTACTTTTGAATGGATCCAGTCCATGGTCCTGTTGGGGTGGGTGTTCGATTTTCATTGGACTGCGCATTATACACTCCTGGAAATTGAAATAAGAACACCGTGAATTCATTGTCCCAGGAAGGAGAAACTTTATTGACACATTCCTGGGGTCAGATACATCACATGATCACACTGACAGAACCACAGGCACATAGACACAGGCAACAGAGCATGCACAATGTCGGCACTAGTACAGTGTATATCCACCTTTCGCAGCAATGCAGGCTGCTATTCTCCCACGGAGACGATCGTAGAGATGCTGGATGTAGTCCTGTGGAACGGCTTGCCATGCCATTTCCACCTGGCGCCTCAGTTGGACCAGCGTTCGTGCTGGACGTGCAGACCGCGTGAGACGACGCTTCATCCAGTCCCAAACATGCTCAATGGGGGACAGATCCGGAGATCTTGCTGGCCAGGGTAGTTGACTTACACCTTCTAGAGCACGTTGGGTGGCACGGGATACATGCGGACGTGCATTGTCCTGTTGGAACAGCAAGTTCCCTTGCCAGTCTAGGAATGGTAGAACGATGGGTTCGATGACGGTTTGGATGTACCGTGCACTATTCAGTGTCCCCTCGACGATCACCAGTGGTGTACGGCCAGTGTAGGAGATCGCTCCGCACACCATGATGCCGGGTGTTGGCCCTGTGTGCCTCGGTCGTATGCAGTTCTGATTGTGGCGCTCACCTGCACGGCGCCAAACACGCATACGACCATCATTGGCACCAAGGCAGAAGCGACTCTCATCGCTGAAGACGACACGTCTCCATTCGTCCCTCCATTCACGCCTGTCGCGACACCACTGGAGGCGGGCTGCACGATGTTGGGGCGTGAGCGGAAGACGGCCTAACGGTGTGCGGGACCGTAGCCCAGCTTCATGGAGACGGTTGCGAATGGTCCTCGCCGATACCCCAGGAGCAACAGTGTCCCTAATTTGCTGGGAAGTGGCGGTGCGGTCCCCTACGGCACTGCGTAGGATCCTACGGTCTTGGCGTGCATCCGTGCGTCGCTGCGGTCCGGTCCCAGGTCGACGGGCACGTGCACCTTCCGCCGACCACTGGCGACAACATCGATGTACTGTGGAGACCTCACGCCCCACGTGTTGAGCAATTCGGCGGTACGTCCACCCGGCCTCCCGCATGCCCACTATACGCCCTCGCTCAAAGTCCGTCAACTGCACATACGGTTCACGTCCACGCTGTCGCGGCATGCTACCAGTGTTAAAGACTGCGATGGAGCTCCGTATGCCACGGCAAACTGGCTGACACTGACGGCGGCGGTGCACAAATGCTGCGCAGCTAGCGCCATTCGACGGCCAACACCGCGGTTCCTGGTGTGTCCGCTGTGCCGTGCGTGTGATCATTGCTTGTACAGCCCTCTCGCAGTGTCCGGAGCAAGTATGGTGGGTCTGACACACCGGTGTCAATGTGTTCTTTTTTCCATTTCCAGGAGTGTATATGCCTTCTGTTCGTGTCACTCCAGCATTTACCTACTGAGAATAGTCAGTGATGAGCGCAAACCAAGGGGAACAGTGAGGCAGGGCTTGAAATAAAAAAGGAACTCATCATTTATTTAAGCAGTGTACAGAGTAGTTCCAGTTATTAAATTTTAAAACGCACAAAAATTATATTTAACGGCAGAATTACGAAAAACTCGTATTTAAGTAAATAAATACATAAATTCTGAAAATATTTCAGTTTCAGCAATACTGGTTTCCTGCCTCTCCTTGATATAAGATACGTTATTTGTGTCCAAAAAAGTTGGTAACACTATTCATGGTTTGTATACAGCCGAAGAGGCTGAACAAGCAGGTAAGTAACACCATTCAAACCAGCAGGCTGAGTGAAAACATTTATATAACTGACGTAATCGTCAGGGACGTGTCAGTCAGTTGAATCACGTTGAAAGAAACCACTCAAACCCGGAGTGTGAGAAAAAGACATTCATATCACTGACGTGGTTGCACAGAACAGTATCATTCGACTGAACGAAAAAACTGTCTAAAATAACTTGTCTTTTGAAGCAACTGTGCGGGCAGATTCCAGTTTGAATGAAATCATTTTTCTCAATTTCCTAACACAAGACCGATGAATCTCCATTAAGATGTTCCTTAAAGGCCGAGGCGTCTGCAGCATGTGCTTAAAAATGGAGTCATGTGGACCTGAAATTGACAGCGTTCTGATTTAAACCGAACAATAAACGGAGAAAGATCGGGGTACAACCTCCAGTCGACGACGTGGTCATTAGTGACGGAATATAATTTTATGTTCATGGAAGAATTGGGAATGGAATCGGCCATGTCTCTTCAAAGGAGTTATCCTGGCATTTACCTTGAGTGATTCAGAGAAACAACACAAAATCTAAATCTGAATGACCGGACGGGGATTTGAGACGCTCTCGTCCAGTGTCTTACCTTACTTATCCACTGCGCCACCTCACTCGGTAGAACAACAGAGAAAGTAATTGCAAGGTAAATTGTCCGTATAGTGAAATCGGTATCAGTACCGAGTACTCCGCCAATAATATAGCGTACAAAGATAAAACATTAGTTTTTTATGCTGATATTGCCCCACAGCTCGTAAATATTTGAAGGAAGTCATTTTTAGGTAGCAGCTGACATTGCTGATACAACAAACTTTTGTTACCTGTTTCGATCGAAACGCTCATCATCATGTAATCGATATAGCAGCAGAAAGAATAAATGTGATTAATTTGCCTATCAGTGCTATACCGGTTGGCTAATGATTGTTTCCATCTAAACTGGTAAGAACGAAAAGTTTGTTTTATTAGGAGCTCCTACTGGTACGTAAATATGGTTTTCTTTAACACATTATTATTTCATTTGACTTCACTGTTGGCACTCGAGAAACATTGTAATAATTACAGTAAAGCATACTTTTCTACAGCGTAGTATAGATACAGTAATCAAAGCATGCATTAAAACAGCACGCTTAGACACAGCGATAAAGCAATCTGTTTAGATATTAAAGAGCTACTCATAATCCTCTTATTTTTTTCAGGGAGAATTTTGCGGCACTGTAGCAGGTAATATTCCAGGTATATCCTTCCAGGACTAATCTGGACCTATTTATTCAGTCCCAAATATTTTGAAGGTCGCAGACCTACTATCAGCCGGCCGCGGTGGCCGAGCGGTTCTAGGCGCTTCAGTCCGGGACCGCGCGACTGCTACGGTCGCAGGTTCGAATCCTGCCTCGGGCATGGATGTGTGTGATGTTCTTAGGTTGGTTAGGTTTAAGTAGTTCTAAGTTCTAGGGGACTGATGACCTCCGATGTTAAGTCCTATAGTGCTCAGAGCCATTTGAACCTACTATCAAGTGCTTATTCATGTTGATAGTCAAACTTTGGCCTCGGAATTCTTTGTGACTAAATAAATACTGCTCAGGCTTAATCAGATTCATTAGTTAGTCTTAACCTCTGCTTTAATTGCTGTATTTCTGCTTCTACACCTACCTGCATTATTATCTTTGGTTATAATATCTGAGCTGTGATCGGCTGAGATAGATCCCGTTGTATCAAAGTAATCGATCTCGTCGTACCAAAGATCTTTGGGTATCGTGCCTCGTGAGCATTGTTTCTACCTGACTCTTTCGATTCACTAAAATAATATATTTGCATTTTAATTCAGTCAATATGAATTTGGTTCAATTAGGATTCAAATTACAAGAAGATGAGGCCTTTTTCCCTTACGGTTTATTGTGCTATCACATCAGATTTGCCGGGCGGTTCTAGGCGCTTCAGTCTGGAACCACGCGACCGCTACGGGGCAGGTTCGAATCCTGCCTCGGGCATGGATGTGTGTGATGTCCTTAGGTTAGTTAGGTTTAAGTAGTTCTAAGTTCTAGGGGACTGATGACCTCAGATATTAAATCCCATAGTTCTCAGAGCCATTTGAACCAGATCAGATTTGGTGTAAGTAAAAGTAGACTTATATCTTTTTTTAATTTTGCAAAAGGCGTATAATTTTTACTATTTGGTCGATGTAAAATGTCAAATTTCCTTGCAACATGTCTCTGTGTTAAAATAAATATCTTATGAGAGTTTAAAATTTTTCAGGGTTACCAGACCTTACCACTCCCGAGCTCTTGCTTACCTTGTCCAACAATTAACTGGCTTATTATGGTACAAGCAGATTTGATGATAATCCGAAACCCAGAACGCACGATAATAGAAATTTTATGGAACACAAGCCACCAAAAAATGTCTTGGTATAACAAAACATTTGAACGACAAACAATGCTTCGCATTTAGTTTTTTGTGTACATCATAGTCCGCTTCGGCCCTTCTTTCAAACGCGGCGGAGCGTCGCTGCTGCGCCGTGTTCTAGCGCCACGGGGAGGTGACTGTAGGGATTTGCAAGGGACAATACAATTAAGCCCGGCAGGGGCAGAATATATCGGCCGTAATCAAGCAGAGTAAATTGCTCGATTACACGACTGATGGATTACCGTAGTACCGGCCGGCAGAGGGCGGCCTCCCGCGCCCACACGCCGCGCCTACGGCCGAGACGTCAGCGAACACGTCCAAACATCCAATTAGCCTCCTCCAAGGAATTCTATACACTGAGAGGCACGTGCAAAATGCAGTCTCTGAAAGTATTCCTGACTCACATATAAACGGCAAGTACTCAAACAACCTTTACAGGAACTTCCGATCATTCAGGACTTCAAAGAATGTAACAGTTGCCACGAACGTCTGAAACAGAACAAAAGGGCAAAACCGATCCGCCAAAAATACCTCTACAACCAAACTTTGCAATCCTAATAGGAGAAAATTCAGCGAAAGTGTTCCTATTGGCACGTGGGTATCACCACACGACAGTTGTTGCCGTTCCGAAAGCCGCAATGGTTCAAAATTGTTCAAATGGCTCTGAGCACTTTGGGACTTAACTTCTAAGGTCATCAGTCCCCTAGAACTTAGAACTAATTAAACCTAACTAACCTAAGGACATCACACACATCCACGCCCGAGGCAGGATTCGAACCTGCGACCGTAGCGGTCGCGCGGTTCCAGACTGTAGCGCCTAGAACCGCTCGGCCAAAAGCCGCAATGTTTTATAACTTCGTTATCACATAGCTGAAATGAAATTTTACACCTGCCTGCTTCTGTTGTGCTGAATAAGTGCTGCGCACTAGCCAACCTCCAGTCAAGCAAGTTGGGGCACATTGTGTAACTGGTTCTGTCTCTGTCCAAATTTCACGCTCGCGGCACGAGAGGTATGCATGGTGAAATTGATACGGTTATTCAACGAGCTCTCTCCCAGTATTGTTTTGCAGACCCGTAGTACAGAAATTATTTTTAAAAATTATTAAATACCAAAGCCTAAAACGTAATGCACATTAAAACAATGCGTCTGACCGGGACTCGAACTCTGGTAAGGAACAAAATGCTCACTCCAGTGTAAACTTCTTTAAAGAGTACACAGGGAAGGGGGTAGATTTTTTTCGGCCTCCGTTCGGAAGTTGAAAGCGCAATGTCTACAACTACATGACTATTCTGCAATTCACACTTAAGTGAGTGGAAGAGTGTTCAAAGAACCATCTTCACACACTCTACCGTTCCACTCCCTAACAGCGCACCAAAAACGAACACTTGTTTCTCTTAGTGCGAAAAATGGTTCAAGTGGCTCTGAGCACTATGGGACTCAACATCTACGGTCATCAGTCCCCTAGAACTTAGAACTACTTAAACCTAACTAACCTAAGGACAGCACACAACACCCAGCCATCACGAGGCAGAGAAAATCCCTGACCCCGCCGGGAATCGAACCCGGGAACCCGGGCGTGGGAAGCGAGAACGCTACCGCACGACCACGAGATGTGGGCTCTCTTAGTGCGAGTTCAGATTTCTCTTCCATTACGATGATCATTTCTCGCTATATAGGTGGGCGTCAACAGAATATTTTCGCATTTGAAGGATAACCTTGGTGATTGGAATTTCGTCATGAGATCTCGCCGCAAAGGAAAACGCCTTTATTTTAATGATTCCCACCCGAACTTGCGTATCATATCCATGACACACTTCCTTATTCGCGATAATACGAAACTAGCTGCTTTTCTTTGAACTTTTTCGATGTCCTCTGTCAATCATATCTGGTAAGGATCTCATACCGCACAACAGTACTCCAGTAGAGCACGGTCAAGTTTCTTTAGTAAATTCGTTGCTTCTTGTATGTGTTTTGCCAATAAAACGCAGTCTTTGATTCGCTTTTCCCCTACCATTTTTTATATGAACGTTCCAGTTTAGGTTGTTCGTAATTATAATCCCTAGGTATTTAGCTGAAGTGACAGACCTTATATTTGTGTGATCTATAGTGTGACCTGAATTAAACGGACCACTTTTAGTACTCATGCGTATAACCTCACACTTCTATTATTTACAGTCAAATTCAAATGGCTCTGAGCACTATGGGACTTAACATCTGAGGTCATCAGTCACTTAGAACTACTTAAACCTAACTAACCTAAGGACATCACACACATCCATGCCCGAGGCAGTCGAACCTGCGACCGTAGCGGTCACGCGGTTCCAGACTGAAGTGCCTAGAACCGCACGGCCACACCGGCCGGCCATTTACAGTCAATTATCACTTTTCGCACTATACGTATAGCTTGTCTAAATCATTTTGAAATCGGTTTTGATCGTTTAATGACCTTACTAGACGGTCAACGACAATATCATCTGCAAACAGTCTCAGAAGGCTGCTCAGTTTCTCTTAAACCGTTTACATATACTTGGCACAGAAGTCCTATAACACTTTCTTGAGGAACGCCAGATATCACTCTTGTTTTACTCGATGACTTTCCTTGAATTATACGATAATGCACTGTCCGTGTTCCGAATTACGATGCTATGTCTAAAGGAACATCTCATCGTAATTCGGAATAATACAGGCAGTGCAATTTCGTATTTATCAGACGACATCAGGCAAGCGACTTTCAAGTAAAATGTCTCGCCTGCACGGGAAGATACATAATGGATGTACGAGTAAAAGTAGTAGACACATGGTTGACGACATATAGAAGTTAGGATCTGGCCGTGGGTCGCGCTTGGATAGCCTAATGGTAAGGCGACCGCTCGGGATAAGCGGGAAATCTCGGTTAGTTCCGATCCGGCAAATTGTCGTCATTCCAGGAAAGACTTTCTCGGACTGCAGGTGTGCTCAGTTCTTGGTAAGTCTATGAAGTAAACACTACAAAAACAAATTCACGGAATCCAGATATTGATGGCTCCAGTATGCAAGTATCGATATATCTGTCCCTACATGGAGTGCATAGGGGCCTGAAAACTGCACTGAGACTACGAAACAAAATGTCTAAATGAAAGAACTTCTCAAAACATACTGCCGTTTGGCTACTTTCTTTGGTAAATATTTGACCGGCCGCTGTCCCTATTCCACAATGGACCAACAGAGAAATAACTCCTTTGTGTCACTTAGTAACATCAGTGTAGCACACCACGTTATACACGGCGAACATTCAGAAATCTTTGAGGACACCGCTTTGAATAAACTCGGAGTGTTTTTGATCTTTAATTTCTCAGTCATGTTTCGGTGCAGTTGTTTTTGGACTTAGTTTCACAATAGGATGTTTATGTGAATGCCTGTCTTATGTGGAACAGGAGCATTTCTGCATAACATACAATTTGTTACTTTTGGTCTATGGGACACTGAATGTTGTCTACTTGCCACCCAGACAAGTATTTACGCCCACAGAAGGCAAATGATTACTTAAACAATCTGACGGTGAAAAACACGACGAAAAAGAAACCTTAAAGACTGTCGAACACTATCGAAGCACATTCAGGCTGAATCACCAACTGAGGTGGTTCAGTGGTTAGCACTTTGGACTCGCATTCGGGAGGACGACGGTTCAAACCCCCTCATGCGATCCGGATTTAGGTGCTCAAGATTTCACCAAATCGATTATGACAAATACCGGGAAGATTGCTTTGAAAGGACTCTGGCGATTTCCTTTCCCGTCGTTCCCTAATCCGAGCTTGTTCCCCGTCTCCAATGACTTTGTTACCGACGAGACGTTAAACATTAAACTTCCTTCCTTTCAAGCCGAATAAAAACTGTTTTACTCTCGGTGGTTTCTTAAAATTACTTTGAGAAGTAAACACGGATACAAGCGAGCCTCCAATAACCCAGAACGATCGACTCTGAACATCAGTCTACATTCTTTCAGCTATTAACACCAGCCCCGCCTAGTTACACGTCATAAAATGAATCCTGAAGTTACTATTAGATTCAACACGACAAATGAAATTTTTGTACTCTAACGGCAACAGTAGAGAAATTGGCGAAGAATCACTAATCCAACTGCGCTGTAATGGAATGAAGCGTCAAACTGTCATCAGCCATTTTACGCCCACTGCTGGAAAATGGGTTCCTCCTGATTTCTCCATACACTAGGGTTCAGCCGTACACATCCATCTTCCTCCTGTGAACTACCAACTTTCCATTCCGGTCTTCTCTTATCTCTTCGTATCTACCAAAAAATTGCTTGGTAGATGTACCAACCATTCGCATGGCTAGCTCAGTTTCATTTTCATTCAAATCATTATTACATAGTCCACTCCAATCTATTTCCTGATGCAAATTTTTGTTTCCTTGTACTTGGTAGCAATTCACTACACGCAACTCTCTGATTTTTACTAAAGACAGTGACGAGCGGAACACTCTGAGTGCACGCATTGACATTTGGTAAACGGTCTACAGTCATGACATCATCTGTTTTGAGGTATGAGGCATTCCTATATTAACTCACAACAAACTTGTTGCAATAGGTTCGTTCATCTTCAATTTGAACGCATTCCACTCAGATATGTACGCATTTCTTAAAATTGGACTGTATTAGAGACTTCAACTTAGTGGCTCGAAGCATCCCCCATCCCCTTGACGCGTCTTGGCATGGATTCCACGAGACAGTGAAAGGTTCAAATGGCTCTGAGCACTATGGGACTCAACTGCTGAGGTCATTAGTCCCCTAGAACTTAGAACTAGTTAAACCTAACTAACCTAAGGACATCACAAACATCCATGCCCGAGGCAGGATTCGAACCTGCGACCGTAGCGGTCTTGCGGTTCCAGACAGTGAAAGGGTTAGGAACCCATCGTGATCCACCAACTCTCATCCGCAGATCACAACAAATGGAGATTCGACGGAGCTCACTCCAGTGCGCTAATATCTCGCTGTTTCTTTGAAGGGACAAATTGTCTGCTGCGTTCTGCATGTGGACTCATATCAATGTGTACTACGACTCATGAGCCCAGGCTACCTTCTTCGAAGTTTCATACGTCCAATGGTCATGTCCTGAGCCCATGATAATCCCTATACATTCTGATGTGCTGTGAGCAAGGATATACACGCAGGGACCGGCGTCTTACGTATCTCTTAGCGTTGAGATAGTACTGGATGGTATTACCTGTTGCTGTTGAGCAACACTGAATTGGTTAGTCATTAGGACTCTGTGTCCTGTCTATCTGCCACTGTAAAGACTGATGGTTGACGGAGAACCCAGTCAACTCATCACAGCAATTGACTCTGGTGATGTGGTTTTCCACGCAGTACACCTCTGACACGGTGCCATGTGGAAAAACCCGACGCAACACACCACTGCTGTTTCCCATGGAGCACCTACGCTCTGATGACAAAGTATATTCGTTGCTACCATGTCTTGCCCACTCTGCACGCTAGTGGCCGCTAGGATTGGTGACTTTTCAGTCACATGATAAGCTGAACTTTTCCATTTCTCGTGACGGCACAAATGGTCGCGCTCTCTCTCCGATATGACCATTATTTCTATTTCACTTTCTCATGACAGACTTCTGAAGTGAATTCTAAAAATACAGAGAGTAATTATACTGTTTGGTCATTTTATGTGATAGTGCCATAAAAACCAATATTTTCACAACCTGTCCCTCATAAAATTAAACAAAAGTACATTTAATATCACATACACTCGAGGTATTTATAAACGGAGAGCTGCTCAAGTTTGAGAAACATTTGGGGAAGGAATCAGTGGTGACCTGTTCAGGAAACCATTCCAACAATCGCTGAAAGTGAAAATTTTAATTAGGATTATCGAGCGTAGGTCTGATCCTCAGTCCTCCCTGAACGCGACTCCGAGTTCTTAAAAATGGTTCAAATGGCTCTGAGCACTATGGGACTCAACTGCTGAGGTCATTAGCCCCCTAGAACTTAGAACTAGTTAAACCTAACTAACCTAAGGACATCACAAACATCCATGCCCGAGGCAGGATTCGAACCTGCGACCGCAGCGGTCGTGCGGTTCCAGACTGCAGCGCCTTTAACCGCACGGCCACTTCGGCCGGCGCCGAGTTCTTAACCACTGCGCTTCGTCACTCACTGCCTCCACTTAATTTCTTCACTTAACAACGTATTTGATAGAGTTAAGAAATGAGTTGAACTAAAATGGTAGTTTCTTCCTCATATGCGTTAAAGACACATCCACGTATAAAGTAAGGGCTATTTACGGGTTCAGATGATCGCTCGTTGTTCCTGTTAGCCGTTTTAGTTATTGTCAGTAAATGGAACGTTCCGAAATTAAATTTCGTCATGGTATTTGAAAGAGAAGATGGTACACCAGATGACACAAGCAAACCCCATATGAATCCACACCCGTTGTTGGTTCAACGACGGAAGGGGCGTCAGTGGAGGAGGAATGACGCATGCCTAGAGCACGGAAGAACAGACAGAAGGAGCAGATCAGCTTGCCCAAGGTTATTAGAGTACAAATCACGATGGCAGACGGACGTGTACGGACAACGTGGTCGCCAATGGAAGTACGTGCTGTCATCCAGTATGAATGGGTAAGTGGGACTGGTGTGTCCCGCATCCACGAACACCCAAGAGACAGAATATGGTGAAGAGGTTGTGTCTCGTCAAATGGTTGGTCGCTGGTGTTGATTGTTCATAGTTCAGAGGAGGAACGCAGAGTATGGAGGATGAAGGTCGAAGTGGGCGTCCATCCACCTCAAAACCAATGCTGATGTGGAGCAGACAGTGCGACAATTCCTTGCATCGCAGGGCACAGAGTTATACCGGAGTTGTTTCTCCAAATTGATTGCACGCTACGACAAATATGTCGAAAAATAATGCAACGTGTACAGTTCACGATGCCATCGTGACGATATAGTTTCCACGTGAAGGACAATGACGAAGCTTACTTCCAAAATGTCCCTCGTACATATTGAAAAATGTAAATATAAAGTAACAATAGCTATAAGGCTTGCTTAAATAATTTAATGCGATCTATATGACGTACTAAGTGTAACTCGATTGAAAATAATATTTCAGAAGCAAATAGCTGGTGCTATGTATAGATGGTAAATAAATTACCAAACAGAATTGGGCCCTTTTATTTAATTATAAAATTAATATTACTCTTACTGCGTTTCTTTTAACGATGATCAAAGCATCAACATTATGGAAAAATCTATGGACGAGAAACAGGTTCGTAATTTAAGGAATAGCTTGTTCCTGAATGTTTTATCAAAAGAATATACCACAGGAAGAGTCAGGAATAAAACTACCACAAAGGAATTTGTGGAAAGTATAATGAATCTATTTCATGATGCCCAGACTGCAAACATTTCTTCCTAACATTGTTACTAGAAAAAATTAACAATCATCTCTACTCCCAGCATTTAATACCGATGAAGTCGATCTTTGTCTTCCTTGACAGGGAATCTTTAAGGCGAACACTTTTTTAAAATGTATACATTATCACAAGAGCCTAGAAAACACTTGCAGGCCGTGCGGGGTAGCCTAGCGGTCTGAGGTGCCTTGCCACTGTTCGTTCGACTCGCCCCGTCGGAGGTTCGAGTCCTCCCTCGGGCATGGCTGGGTGTGTTGTCGTTAGTTTAAGTTAGAATAAGTAATGTGAGTAATGTGTAAGCTTAGTCACCGATGACCTCAGCAGTTTGGTCCCATAAGACCTAGCCACAAATTTCCAAAAAACCCTTGCTGTGCGCAATTACAGCGTTAGCAATAACCTTATTTGCAACCTGGTACGCAGTGGTAGCGCCCAGTATTGGTCGGCGCCAGAGTATGGAGGATGAAGGTCGAAGTGGGCGTATTATAGTATTTGAGAGTTGTAGCATCGCGTTTTAGTACCTGAATAGCGTAAATTCGCGTAGTCGTTTGTCTTCTGTTTTTGTTTTGAACGGCCAGTGTCGGTTGGCCACAGTCAGTGTGCTCCCTGCCGCCGTTGGATAAGCAGCTGCAGCAGCAAGTCGTATACTCCTAGCTCACTCATTTGGTACATAGTTTAATTCTTAATTTCTTTGCGTGTTTTTGGTACTTGCATTGTTTAATTCATAGATTTCGGGCGTATTATAGTATTTGAGAGTTGTAGCATCGCGTTTTAGTACCTGAATAGTGTAAAATCGCGTAGTCTCCTTCCGCCGCCGAGCAGTGTGTCAGCAGTGCGCAAGTAACAGCATTACTGCATTTACTAGGCAATCTTGTATTTTAATAACCGTTTAAATTTTGTGTCGATTTTTGCGCTCTCTGCAGATTAGTTCAGACGTTCTTTGCACAACAGTTTTTAGCATGGATAGGGACTGCAACTGCTGTGTTCGGATGCAGGCTGAGTTGGCATCCCTTCGCTCCCAGCTTCAGGCAGTGTTGGCTTCGGTCACACAGCTTGAGGCTGTTGCCAATGGGCATCACTGTGGGGGTCCGGATGGGGTTTTGTCGGAGACGGCTAGCTCATCCCACGCATCCCCCGATCGGACTACGACTGTGGTTGCCCGGGATACTGCCCGCATTGAGGCTGATCCCTCACCTGTGGTAGAGTGGGAGGTCGTCTCAAGGTCTGGCAGGGGGTGAAAGACATTCCGGAGGGCTGAACGGAAGGCCTCTCCAGTTTGTCTGACGAACCTGTTTCAGGCTCTGTCTCAGGCTGATACTGATCTTCGGCCTGACATGGCTGCTTGTCCTGTTCCAGAGGTTGCCCCTCAGTCTGCAAGATCCGGGCGGTCGCAGAGGGTGGGCTTACTGGTAGTTGGGAGCTCCAACGTCAGGCGCGTAATGGGGCCCCTTAGGGATATGGCAGCAAGACAGGGGAAGAAAACCAATGTGCACTCCGTGTGCATACCGGGGGGAGTCATTCCAGATGTGGAAAGGGTCCTTCCGGATGCCATGAAGGGTACAGGGTGCACCCATCTGCAGGTGGTCGCTCATGTCGGCACCAATGATGTGTGTCGCTATGGATCGGAGGAAATCCTCTCTGGCTTCCGGCGGCTATCTGATTTGGTGAAGACTGGCAGTCTCGCTAGCGGGATGAAAGCGGAGCTCACCATCTGCAGCATCGTCGACAGGACTGACTGCGGACCTTTGGTACAGAGCCGAGTGGAGGGTCTGAATCAGAAACTGAGACGGTTCTGCGACCGTGTGGGCTGCAGATTCCTCGACTTGCGCCATAGGGTGGTGGGGTTTCGGGTTCCGCTGGATAGGTCAGGAGTCCACTACACGCAACAAGCGGCTACACGGATAGCAGGGGTTGTGTGGCGTGGGCTGGGCGGTTTTTTTTAGGTTAGATGGCCTTGGGCAAGTACAGAAAGGGCAACAGCCTCAACGGGTGCGGGGCAAAGTCAGGACATGCGGGGACCAAGCAGCAATCGGTATTGTAATTGTAAACTGTATAAGCTGCGTTGGTAAAGTACCGGAACTTCAAGCGCTGATAGAAAGCACCGAAGCTGAAATCGTTATAGGTACAGAAAGCTGGCTGAAGCCAGAGATAAATTCCGCCGAAATTTTTACAAAGGTACAGACGGTGTTTAGAAAGGATAGATTGCATGCAACTGGTGGTGGAGTGTTCGTCGCTGTTAGTAGTAGTTTATCCTGTAGTGAAGTAGAAGTGGATAGTTCCTGTGAATTATTATGGGTGGAGGTTACACTCAACAACCGAGCCAGGTTAATAATTGGCTCCTTTTACCGACCTCCCGACTCAGCAGCATTAGTGACAGAACAACTGAGAGAAAATTTGGAATACATTTCACATAAATTTTCTCAGCATGTTATAGTCTTAGGTGGAGATTTCAATTTACCAGATATAGACTGGGACACTCAGATGTTTAGGACGGGTGGTAGGGACAGAGCATCGAGTGACATTATACTGAGTGCACTATCCGAAAATTACCTCAAGCAATTAAACAGGGAACCGACTCGTGGAGATAACATCTTGGACCTACTGATAACAAACAGACCTGAACTTTTCGACTCTGTAAGTGCAGAACAGGGAATCAGTGATCATAAGGCCATTGCAGCATCCCTGAATATGGAAGTTAATAGGAATATAAAAAAAGGGAGGAAGGTTTATCTGTTTAGCAAGAGTAATAGAAGGCAGATTTCAGACTACCTAACAGATCAAAACAAAAATTTCTGTTCCGACACTGACAATGTTGAGTGTTTATGGAAAAAGTTCAAGGCAATCGTGAAATGTGTTTGAGACAGGTACGTGCCGAGTAAAACTGAGAGGGACGGGAAAAACCCACAGTGGTACAACAACAAAGTTAGGAAACTACTGCGAAACCAAAGAGAGCTTCACTCCAAGTTTAAACGCAGCCAAAACCTCTCAGACAAACAGAAGCTACACGATGTCAAAGTTAGCGTAAGGAGGGCTATGCGTGAAGCGTTCAGTGAATTCGAAAGTAAAATTCTATGTACCGACTTGACAGAAAATCCTAGGAAGTTCTGGTCTTACGTTAAATCAGTAAGTGGCTCGAAACAGCATATCCAGACATTCCGGGATGATGATGGTATTAAAACAGAGGATGACACGCGTAAAGCTGAAATACTAAACACCTTTTTCCAAAGCTGTATCACAGAGGAAGACCGCACTGCAGTTCCTTCTCTAAATCCTCGCACAAACGAAAAAATGGCTGACATCGAAATAAGTGTCCAAGGAATAGAAAAGCAACTGGAATCACGCAACAGAGGAAAGTCCACTGGACCTGACGGGATACCAATTCGATTCTACACAGAGTACGCGAAAGAACTTGCCCCCCTTCTAACAGCCGTGTACCGCAAGTCTCTAGAGGAACGGAAGGTTCCAAATGATTGGAAAAGAGCACAGGTAATCCCAGTCTTCCAGAAGGGTCGTCGAGCAGATGCGCAAAACTATAGACTTATATCTCTGACGTCGATCTGTTGTAGAATTATAGAACATGTTTTTTGCTCGAGTGTCATGTCGTTTTTGGAAACCGAGAATCTACTATGTAGGAGTCAACATGGATTCCGGAAACAGCGATCGTGTGAGACCCGACTCGCTTTATTTGTTCATGAGACCCAGAAAATATTAGATACAGGCTCCCAGGTAGATGCCATTTTCCTTGACTTCCGGAAGGCGTTCGATACAGTTCCGCACTGTCGCCTGATAAACAAAGTAAGAGCCTACGAAATATCAGACCAGCTGTGTAGCTGGATTGAAGAGTTTTTAGCAAACAGAACACAGCATGTTGTTATCAATGGAGAGACGTCTACAGACGTTAAAGTAACCTCTGGCGTGCCACAGGGGAGTGTTGTTAGACCATTGCTTTTCACAATATATATAAATGACCTAGTAGATAGTGTCGTACGTTCCATGCGGCTTTTCGCGGAAAATGCTGTAGTATACAGAGAAGTTGCAGCATTAGAAAATTGTAGCGAAATGCGGGAAGATCTGCAGCGGATAGGAACTTGGTGCAGGGAGTGGCAACTGACTCTTAACATAGACAAATGTAATGTATTGCGAATACATAGAAAGAAGGATCCTTTATTGTATGATTATATGATAGCGGAACAAACACTGGTAGCAGTTACTTCTGTAAAATATCTGGGAGTATGCGTGCAGAACGATTTGAAGTGGAATGATCATATAAAATTAATTGTTGGTAAGGCGGGTACCAGGTTGAGATTCATTGGGAGAGTCCTTAGAAAATGTAGTCCATCAACAAAGGAGGTGGCTTACAAAACACTCGTTCGACCTATACCTGAGTATTGCTTATCAGTGTGGGATCCGCACCAGATCGGGTTGACGGAGGAGATAGAGAAGATCCAAAGAAGAGCGGCGCGTTTCGTCACAGGGTTATTTGGTAACCGTGATAGCGTTACGGAGATGTTTAACAAACTCAAGTGGCAGACTCTGCAAGAGAGGCGCTCTGCATCGCGGTGTAGCTTGCTCGCCAGGTTTCGAGAGGGTGCGTTTCTGGATGAGGTATCGAATATATTGCTTCCCCCTACTTATACCTCCCGAGGAGATCACGAATGTAAAATTAGAGAGATTAGAGCGCGCACGGAGGCTTTCAGACAGTCGTTCTTCCCGCGAACCATACGCGACTGGAACAGGAAAGGGAGGTAATGACAGTGGCACGTAAAGTGCCCTCCGCCACACACCGTTGGGTGGCTTGCGGAGTATAAATTTAGATGTAGATATGAAAGGTGACAAACATTATTTCATTGGGTACACTGCAAGTTGAAGGGTGAAAAGGCAGTCAACACGAAAAAAACTATGAAATGGTCACTATTTTCTACTGAATCGGTAAACTGTTTCTTATATAACCTGCCCCCCATTTTTTTACTACATCGTTATTAGCTTCCCATACAAAAGCTTCACTGAAAAAGGTAATATACAGTCAATCATACACTATTGGCCATTAAAATTGCTACACCAAGAAGAAATGCAGATGATAAACGGGTATTCGTTGGACAAATATATTATACTAGAACTGACATCTGATTACATTTTCACGCAATTTGGGTGCATAGATCCTGAGAAACCAGTACCCAGAACAACCACCGCTAGCCGTAATAACGGCCTTGATACGCCTGGGCATTGAGTCAGAGCTTGGATGGCGTATACAGATACAGCTGCCCACGCAGCTTCAACACGATACCACAGTTCATCAAGAGTAGTGACTGGAGTATTGTGACGAGCCAGTTGCTCGGCCACCATGGACCAGACGTTTTCAATTGGTGACAGATCTGGAGAATGTGTTGGCCAGGACAGCAGTCGAACATTTTCTGTATCCAGAAAGGCCCGTACAGGACCTGCAACAGGCGGTCGTGCATTATCCTGCTGAAATGTAGGGATTCGCAGGGATCGAATGAAGGGTGAGCCACGGGTCGTAATACATCTGAAATGTAACGTCCACTGTTCAAAGTGCCGTCAATGCGAACAAGAGGTGACCGAGACGTGTAACCAATGGCACCCCATACCATCACGCCGGGTGATACGCCAGTATGGCGATGACGAATACACGCTTCCAATGTGCGTTCACCGCAATGTCGCCAAACACGGATGCGACCATCATGATGCTGTAAACAGAACCTGGATTCATCCGAAAAAATGACGTTTTGCCGGTCGTGAGCCCAGATTCGTCGTTGAGTACACCATCGCAGGGACTCCTGTCTGTGATGCAGCGTCAAGAGTAACCGCAGCCATGGTCTCCGAGCCGATAGTCCATGCTGCTGCAAACGTCGTCGAACTGTTCGTGCAGATGGTTGTTGTCTTGCAAACGTCCCCATCTGCTGACTCAGGGATCGAGACGTGGCTGCACGATCCGTTACAGCCATGCGGATAAGATGCCTGTCATGTCGACTGCTAGTGATACGAGGCCGATGGGATCCAGCACGGCGTTCCGTATTACTCTCCTGAACCCACCGATTCCATATTCAGGTAACAGTCATTGGATTTCGACCAATGCGAGCAGCAGTGTCGCGATAGGATAAACCGCAATTGCAATAGGCTACAATTGGACCTTTATCAAAGGCGGAAACGTGATGGTACACATTTCTCCTCCTTACACAAGGCATCGCAACAACGTTTCACCAGGCAACGCCGGTCAACTGCTGTTTGTGGATGAAAAATCGGTTGGAAACTTTCTTCATGTCATCACGTTGTAGGTGTCGCCACCGGCGCCAACATTGTGTGAATGCTCTGAAAAGCTAATCATTTGCATATCACAGCATCTTCTTCCTGTCAGTTAAATTTCGCATCTGTAGCACGTCATCTTCGTGGTGTAGCAATTTTAATGGCCAGTAGTGTAGTTTGTAGCTTACGTCGCCAAGACACACCATTGCACTGGTGCTACACCTGAAGGTAGGGGATTGGGATCCTGGTGCAGGAATAAATTTTTATCACAAACGTTTTGTGATTCCTGAGTCAAGATTGCCGAGTTAGCTCAGCGGCTCCCTTGATACTGAGAAATTTCAATTCCATAAACATCCGTAACATCAGGCTGGACAATAAGTCAGCATTTAACGCAGCAGTCACAAACACGACACAGATACATATGTGACAATACATACGTGACACTGTGCTGACGGAAAGAAAAATGGGGGTGGGGGAGGCGGGGGGCAGGAAACCACCTCTGCATACTCCATGGGTTGTATAAAAAAATAGAGTGTAATGTCTCGACCATACGGAAGTCATTAAAGAGAAGATACTAAATGAGGGTAGGAATTCAGACAATCAAATTTAGGATGGTCGCAGTTCCTAAAACACACCGCTTATTGTTGTGTTTCATGGACCGGAATCAGTTATCTACTTGCGGAGATTACTTGATAGTGGCCGACGAGGTGGTGTGTGTATCATTTACAGTCCTTCGTGTAGTGCATTAACCTTCGGAAACGTGAAGGATTTAAACAGATGAATGAGCCCATAAGCAAAGAAAGAAATGTTCGAACCCGATCCCTTGTGCGTTCTGTATAGTTTCAAACAGTAGCCTAGACAAAATTTCAGCCAATATGGTTACAGCAAGTATTTACAGAATGCAGCAATTTTCTTTACTACATATCTTCCTCACAGAAATATTAAGGATCTATCGCAGCTTCTGGAAATATTAAGGATCCATCGTAGCTCCTCAAGACGACGTTCTAAGCTTTTCTTGCACCAAGATGTGGAGTCGATATCAAGTTGAATTGCAGCACTTTGTCAAATTTAGGGGTGTTATTGACGGATTTTTGCACCTTTCTCTAACCTCCGTTGTCAGTCTGTATCGATACCAAAGGTAATTAGATTAGATTAGTACTTGTTCCATAGAACACGAATACGACACTTCGTAATGATGTGGAACGTGTCAGGTTAATAAAAGGTGTCTATACAAGATATTACATTACACAAAATATTACGTGACACTTAATTTTTTTGTGGGGGTTGGGGAAATTACCCACTTACTATATCCAAAAAGTCGTGTCATGAGTAGAAGGAGTTGCCATTAAGAAATTCTTTTAATTTCCTTTTAAATGCTATATGGCTGGCTGTCAGACTTTTGATGCTATTAGGTAAGTGACCAAAGACTTCTGTGGCGCCGGCCGAAGTGGCCGTGCGGTTAAAGGCGCTGCAGTCTGGAACCGCAGGACCGCTAAGGTCGCAGGTTAGAATCCTGCCTCGGGCATGGATGTTTGTGATGTCCTTAGGTTTAACTAGTTCTAAGTTCTAGGGGACTAATGACCTCAGAAGTTGAGTCCCATAGTGCTCAGAGCCATTTTTTTGAACTTCTGTGGCAGCATAATTTACCCCCTTCTGAACCAAAGTTAGATTTAACCTTGAGTAGTGAAGATCATCCTTTCTCCTTGTGTTGTATCCATGTACACTGCTATTACTTTTGAATTCGTTCGGATTGTTAATAACAAATTTCATAAGTGAATATATATATTGTGTGGCTACAGTGAAGATTTCTAGCTCTCTAAATAAGTGTCTGCAGAATGATCTTGGATGAGCTCCAGCAATTATTCTGATAACACGCTTTCGTGCAATGAACACTCTTATACTCAATTACGAGTTACCCCAGAATAAGATGCCATACGAAAGCAGAGAATGAAAATAGCAGTGCTAATCTAATTTACTGAGATGTATATCGCCAAAATATGCAATGAAACTACAAGTTTCAGCCAAGTGGCAGTAATGTCGTAACATCGCATTACCCCATACAAAATGGCTTACAAATAAACGAAATTTAGACAGAAAGGCAGTACTGAATAGGAGAGATATGCTACGGTTTAGATGGTTCGCTCGTACTCAGATCAATGCAGTCAATGGCAGTTGTGGGGAAGGCGGATAGTCGTCTTCGGTTCATTGGTAGAATTTTGGGAAGATGTGGTTCATCTGTAAAGGAGACCGCTTATAAAACACTAATACGACCTATTCTTGAGTACTGCTCGAGCGTTTGGGATACCTATCAGGTCGGATTGAGGGCGGACATAGAAGCAATTCAGAGGCGGGCTGCTAGATTTGTTACTGGTAGGTTTGATCATCATGCGAGTGTTACGGAAATGCTTCAGGAACTCGGGTGAGAGTCTCTAGAGGAAAGGAGGCGTTCTTTTCGTGAATCGCTACTGAGGAAATTTAGAGAACCAGCATTTGAGGCTGACTGCAGTACAATTTTACTGCCGCCAACTTACATTTCGCGGAAAGACCACAAACATAAGATAAGAGAGATTAGGCTCGTACAGAGGCATATAGGCAGTCATTTTTCCCTCGTTCTGTTTGGGAGTGGAACAGGGAGAGAAGATGCTAGTTTTGGTACGAAGTACCCTCCGCCACGCACCGTATGGTGGATTGCGGAGTATGTATGTAGATGTAGATGTAGAATGCGAATCCCAATTCTACAACTATACTGATTTGCAAAGCAATACTTGTTGGGAAAGTCTTACAAAGGACTTTGTTAAGAACTATTGTTACCAAGATTTGGTATCATAAGCGCATAGAACTGCAAATGAACGAATTTAGACAAAGAATCGCAAATATTAGTTACGTACTTGAGAGACAGAATGGCTAATGATAAAGACAAAAATGTTCCTATATCGATTAATTTTTCACTCCATCTGGAATGTAAACTCTCAATGGCTACAGAAAATCCCTTCCTCGATAACGAAAACAGTTCATGCGTCAGCTGAACAGACACAGGACAACTGATGGCTAATTGAAGCCTTATATTTGCCAGCATGGAAATCAGGAGAAAGGGAATGACGCGCTCTGTTTGGCTAGCAAGGGGAACAGATCAGTTACTGAGTTCGACAGTGAATCACACACGAATTCATTTCCAGTGATTTATGAGACTACGGGAAACCGAAACCAGCACGGCGCGGATGGCAGTCCAATTAAAATCGTCCAATGCAAAGAGTGGCTGCCTCCACAGAATAGAAGCACTGTACAACAGTGTGGGCGCTAAAGACGTCAATGCAGTGTGTCCAAATAATTCTGTCAGCATCATACCATAGTGACTTTTACACTATACGCGAAACCAGTCATATGAATCAAAAATGATAAAAAAATATTTCGATTCAATTTACCACTTATCTAGCACCTCAGAAATGGTTATGGCAGTCAAGACGTTAAAAAAAAAAATATTTCATGAAATGCTTTCACATTTAAAACAACTGAGGGAGTAATTCAGTAAATCAAAACACAAGACTTGAATTCGGGAGGAGCAACAATATAGGTGCCACAGTGGCTAAGGGTCTGGACTCCCATTCGGAACGTGTAGGGGTCACGTCCCCGACGAACCAACTAAATTTGTGATTTGCATGGCTTGTCCCAGTCATTTATGGTGAATTCCGGAATGGTTTTCTTGAAACTGTCGCGTCCGATCTGCTGTCCCATTCTTGTCCAATTGAATTAGTGTTATGTTTCAAACGACCTCGCCAAGGGAATGTCAACTCAAATATTGCTAACTACAAAACACTGTCTGTCACCCATGGTATCTAAAACCGAAAATTTTTTTTCCAGCATATCGATGAAAACCATCTTGAAACTAAAAACAAGTTGTACTTGTCTCATGCGTAAATTATACAGGATGGCGCAGATAAAAGTAGCCCACGTCAGTATAAAGAAAATGCAGTGAAATTACATAAACAAAGAGTCAAATGGGTTTACCATTTATTTACAATGAAAAATACAGTCAGGAATACATTTATGGAAGATGCTGAAAGTGACCCTCTGCAACATCAATAGACAGTGCACGTCTAAGTATATTCAGATACCCGGTGTAATGTTCGGATATCGATGGCAGCAACTTGACAGCTGATGTCCTTGAGTTCCTGTATTGTAGGTGCATTTGTTTTATAGACCTTGCTCTTCAAGTGTCCCCACAAGAAAAAATCGCATGTCAGACCCGAGGAACGTGGTGGCCATAATTGTTTGTTGACAGTTCGTTCCTCAGTGAAGACAAGATGGACTCGTTCCAGGGATACCTCAGACATGTGGCACGTTGCCACAGCTTGATGGAAGAAACAGTATTGTCTTTCATATTCAATGAGTTACTCACAAAATTTATCAAATTTCCATGTATGCAACCGTGTTGAGGGTAGTGTAAAAATATATATATATATATATATATATAGGTCCAATGATGCGCGTCAAACACCGCATCAAATGCCGATTTTTTCACCATGGAGTGATTGCTGACACATAATGTTAGGTTCTTCGTTGCCCGGTACCACGTGTTCTGTGAATTCACATGACTGGAAAGATAAAACAATGATTCATCACCCATGACGTAATGGAAAGGGTCTAACAAACATCGTTGATGTTATTCAACGGCCACCTGCAACAATCTACACGTTTGTGCCATTCTCTCGTAACTGCTACACAGTCGTCACACAATATGCCTTTTTAGTCAAGACTTCTCAACATCCGCTCGCAACTCCTCCTACTTACATGCACCTGTTGGGCCAATTTACGTGTAGAGTTCCTTCGGGCTCTGAATAATTCTTCGGCGAATGTCTGCAATAACTTCTGGCGTCTGAACTGAAGGAATTCTTTGTCCTTTTACGTTTCGCACAGATCCTTAGATTTTCATAGACTCTGTATTGCTCTCTTTACTGGTAGTCCTCTATTCGGAGTCTTGACTCGGAAAATTTAGGGAGTTTCCTTAATTGTACGTGTTTTCACATACGCTTCCGCAATTTCAATTCTTTCTTCTATCGAGAAAGTCATTTTGCTGACCGCAAAGAGAAACGATAACTTCAGTGATGAAATAAGCTGAAATGCTGACAGAAGAATGTTAACAATCGATTATTGCATAAAACTGTCCATTGTTGTAGCTTCTTATTTCAGAAGTCGAAATACTGCATTCGCATTCAAACTGGAGGCGGGCTACTTTTAACCACGCCATCCTTTATTTCACATTACAACCATACTCAGATCTAACAAGTATAGGAAGGTCCTACGCCAAATCCCTATATTCCCCTCTCTCGCAATAGCGTCGCTTCATAAAAAAAAGCTTATGTTTCGCTACGGTGGTTTAGGTTGCCACGTACTACAGTAAATCATTCACAATTCCTGTGTTGATAGTCGAAACAAGCCGGTATCGATTTAAAATGAGCGTGCAAACAAAATGCAGGTTGTCGTAAGTTTGTATGTTTTCTGTTATTCAGGCGTGTTGCGATTACTACTCAGAGTTATATAACTCGAAGCATATTCGTTCTTCCTTCTTTTTCGGAATGTTGTTTTACATTGCGCGATACTTACCCTTTCTCATATATATGAAATGTTTCAGAAATGTTTACGAGTTCTCATGGGATACCTCTGAAACGCCGTAAGGGCCAAAATGCTTGCTGTTACTTTCATTTAATATTGGTTATTCGGCAAAGTCGACTGTAACTCACACAAATCGGAGAAAGGACCGTGTTACAGCTCCAAAACGCAATTATGGATTTATGTTCATTGGAAAAATTATTCCACTCGCTGACTATGCTGGAACACTCGCTACTTTTCAAACCGTTTTTTTATCAGCGTCATAAATATATTTTCATGGAGGCAGTCTCTCAAATGACCCACGTCCACAAACATTTAAAAGAATACACTGTAATAAGGTTCGCCGGCCGCGGTGGCCGTGCGGTTCTGGCGCTGCAGTCCGGAACCGCGGGACTGCTACGGTCGCAGGTTCGAATCCTGCCTCGAGCATGGGTGTGTGTGATGTCCTTAGGTTAGTTAGGTTTAAGTAGTTCTAAGTTCTAGGGGACTTATGACCTAAGATGTTGAGTCCCATAGTGCTCAGAGCCATTTTTTTTTGTAATAAGGTTCATACATTTATAATCGCTAAGGGAGTGACCATTATTCATCAAAAATTAGTTAGCCGTTCTACTAATGAAACATCAGGGATATAACAACGATGCTTCACGAAAAAAACTCTCTAACATCTTATCTCTTATTTGTACAAAAACGCCATGTCAGTAAGATACGAACAACACAGTTTCTTCGTCAGTGGCTGATAGAAGGCATCCTATCATGTATACGCATTGGGTCCGCAGCCATATCGGGAACACACACTTATAGAATGGAGTTATACTCGGAGATCGCTAGTTGTCATCTGGCGATGGAAGAATGTTTCATCACCTGTATTTAGCGCATATGCAGAGACGAGGTGTCGGCGTAAAGTTTAACATCATCAGGCTTTGTGGCAATGTACTGTGAAGAATTCTAAAATATCTCAACAGTGTCTTTCGAGATTAAGGCACGTGAGACTTATGCTGAAACTTACGCCATACACACACATCAAAAAAAGTTTTGCATCACCCCAGTTCCCAGAACTCCTGAAGATAGACGTTGACTGTGGATACTTTATGACAGACACAGCCCCTTTGACTGTTCAGAGATGTCACTAAACCCACCCAAAGAGGTAAACAGCCATGCATGAGCAGCGTCTGTTAGAGGGATGGGGTCCGACAGCCGATCAGTTCCAGTCATTCCACCAGGAAGGAAGTACACGGCTCGTGTTGTCTGTAGTTCAACCATGCCTAGGCGGTAAATACCGCGGTTCGATCGCGTCCGCATTGTTACTTTGTGCCAGGAAGGGCTCTCAACAAGAGAGGTGTCCAGGTGTCTCCGAGTGAAACAAAGCGATGTTGTTCGGACAGGGAGGAGATACAGAGAAACAGGAACTGTCGATGACATGGCTCGCTCAGGCCGCCCAATGGCTACTGCTGCCGTGCATGACCGCTACCTACTGTTCGGAGGAACCCTGACAGCAACGCCACCATATTGAATAATGCTTTTTCTTGTGCAGCCACAGGACGACGTGTTATGACTCAAAAGGTGTGCAATGGGCTGCATGATGCGCAACTTCACTCCCGGCGTCCGTGGCGAGGTCCATCAATGCAAACACGACACCATGCACCGCGGTACCAATGGGCCCAAAAACATGCCGAATGGACCGCTCAGAATTGGCATCACGTTCTCTTCACCGATGAGTGTCGCATACGCCAACCAGACAATCGCCGGACACGTATTTGGAGGCAACCCGATCAGTCTGAACGTCTTAGACACACTGTCCAGCGAGTGCAGCAAGGTGGAGGTTCTCTGTTGTTTTGGAGTGGCATTATGTGGGGCCGACATACGCCGCTGCTGGTCACGGAAGTCGCCGTAACGGCTGTACGATACGTGAATGCCATCCTCCGACCGATAGTGCAACCATATCGGCAGCATATTGGCGAGGCATTCGTCTTCATGGACGACAATTCGCGTCCCCATCGTGCACATCTTGTGAATGACTTCCTTCAGGATAACAACTTCGCTCGGGAGGCCAGTATGTTCTCCAGACATGAACCCTATCGAACATGCCTGGGATAGATTGAAAAGGGCTGTTTATGGACAATGTGACCCACCAACCACTCTGAGGGATCTACGCCAAATCGCCGTTGAGGAGTGGGACAATCTGGACCAACAGTGCCTTGATGAACTTGTGGATAGTATGCCACGATGAATACAGGCATGCATCAATGCAAGAGGACGTGCTACTGGGTATTAGAGGTACCGGTGTGTACGGCAATCTGGACCACCACCTCTGAAGGTCTCGCTGTATGGTGGTACAACATGCAATGTGTGGTTTTCATGAGCAATAAAAAGGGCGGAAATGTTTATGTTGATCTCTATTCCACTTTTCTGTACAGGTTCTGGAACTCTCGGAAACGAGGTGATGCAAAACTTTTTTTGATGTGTGTGGAAACATTAGGTCTGGGGGCTCCTTACCTGTTAATGAAGAGGAATAGCTTTCAAACTACCCGCTATTTTTTAGCATCTCTAAAATGTCCGCAGCTCCTGGTTATTGTCGCTGGCTCTCGATCGTGTGGTCCCAGGGTCGATTACACCCAGGTTGTAGATTTTCTGCTGAGTTTTTCTGTTGTCCTAATCATTTCGTATCATCTTTATTGACGTGCAAGTTGCCGAAGTGGTGTCAGGTAGAAAGACTTGCACCAAGCGGCCGAAAACCACAGAGGGAGGAACCCAGACATTAATTTCATATCATCATTTCATTTCACTCCTAAAAATATAAACATGACGCTATACTCTGTACTTAATTATCACAGTTATGTAGTCACACTTCACATGCTACAAAAAGTGTCAAACAAAAAGGTTTGCACCAAACTGCGAGTAGTAGTGCACCCTGTGCACTACGACACTTTGTTAGTGGGGGTGCCTACATCAGGGGCAAACCTATTGGTCTCTTTTGATTGACAGGTCTGTAGCCTCTTGTTCTGCCCTGGGGATAATCCATACTTTCGAGAAACCCCCACCTCTTACCCTCCTCCCCTCGCCAATGCAAGCACACTTCCGGCCTGAATTATTTGAATATCCCCCTCTCTATCAATTTGATTGACTAAGTTATTAAATTGAACCATTAATTAAAACCTCCCCCTCTGGCACAGAGCACTAGCCCTCCCCTCCTACTCCCCACCTGGAAATTCGAGTGTCTGTGCTAGGGAGGAATGATCTCATGACAGCCATGCGGGGTAGCCGCGTGGTTTGAGGCGTCTTGTCACAGTTCGCACGGCTCCCCCCGTCGGAGGTTCGAGTCCTCCCTCGGGCATGGGTGCGTCTGTTGTCCTTAGCGTAAGTTAGTTTAAGTTAGATTAAGTAGTGTGTAAGCTTCGGGACCGATGACCTCAGCAGTTTGATCCCATAAGACCTTACCATAAATTTCCAAAAATTGATCTCATGACATAAAATTCAACTACACAGCAAAGGGTATATTTAATTTGCAGGTGTTGGATCTCCCATGCTCATCATTATCTGATGTACTGGAAGATGCAAGTTTTATAAAATACATCGAAAAGAATTAATTAAATCGATCGCTTTTTTTTTATTCTGATCGAACATGGAATACCATCATGAAACACTCATCACACGTAATTACACAGTTAAAAATCTTTCATCACAAAGCACGCGCCTTCCGCTGACCGGCAGACGGCAACAAGCGGCGGTGTCCAAGAAATCGCACTTCACCTGCTTGATGCCTCGCGACGGCTGTCACGTCGGTTGCTGCACAGCCAGCTTGCCTGGTGCGACGTGCAGACCGGAAGTCGCACTAATCCCCCGAACAAAAGCTTCAGGTGGTGGCAACCCTTTGATACTTGATATCTGAGAAATTCCTGTCAAAACAAATGCTCTCTCTCTCTCTCTCTCTCTCTCTCTCTCTCTCTCAAATGGTCACGCCCTCTAGTATGCAAGTGTTTCAGCGATCTCAAGACATATAGCCATGACAGCTACTGCTGCAGACTGGATTGTGGTTTAAGTGTGTTGTGTTTAGTGTTTCTCAATACATCGCAGTGCGCTGTCTCGTAGTGGCATTTGTTGTGGATGGCGTGTGCTTCGTGATCAAAAGATTTTTGACAGTGCAATTACGTGATTCCTTGTGCAATCGGATTAAAAAAATCGATGGATTGCATTAATTCTTTTCAGTGTATTTTACAAGACCGGCATCTTCCAATACAGCAGAGAATGATGAGCAAGAGAGATCCAACGCCTGCTAATTAAATTTTATAAGTAAACAATATAGCCTTTGCAGCGTAATTGTATTTCCTGCCGTGAGGTCCTTCCCCTCCAACAGAGACCCACCAATTTCCTTGTCGGGGGTGGGATGGGAGGACTGGTTCATTTACCAGAGGAGGAGAGGTTAATTAATTGATCAATTTAACTACTTAGTCAATCAAATTGATAGAGAGGGGCTACTCAAATAACTCAGGTCTGGAAGTGTGCTTGTAACTGTGAGGGGGAGTTCCTGGAGGGGCTGGGGGGGGGGGGGAGGAGGAGGAGGAGGAGGAGTAGGGGGGTTTCTCAGAAGGATGGATTATCCCCAGGGGTCATAATCTACTTAGCAGAACAATAGGTTAAGGACCTGTGAATGAAAAGGGAACAATATGTTTACCCCTGACTGTATGTATGACCCTGATGTAGCAACCCGTTCCAACAAAGTGGTGTTGAATACAGGTTGCCGTACTACTACTGCGAATCCCAGAAAGGGATGTAAGTACAGGATTCCGCAAGTAACAGCGGCCCACAGAAGAGAGCTCCAGGGAACAAAGAAATACAGCAGAGGAAAGGAAATACAGCACTAGACTGACTACAGCAGACGTTGAAAGTGACCACAATTCATAGCTCGGCACTTTTGGGCCCTTGTCAGCATGTTGCTGAAGGCGGATCGAACCTGGACTGCTGGAATTGTTGCAATCTCATCCTATATGTTCCACTGCAGTTCTTAAAGACTATGAAGGTTGTTGTGATACACCTTACACTTGAGGGTTCTCTACACAAAGTAATCGTACACTGACAGATCAAGTGACCTGGGCTGCCAGATAGTGCCGCAACCAGACTGACCTTTGATAACAACTGTTCAGCATGAAGATTATGCAAATGTGCTGCAAGATTCAAGCAGCTCTATGGACAGTTGCTCCATCCTGTTGGAAGTAACTGTAGCTCTTTTTCTCCTCTGTTAATACTGCCATAAATGCTTTAAAAATGTTGGCAATGTAACACGGCAAAGTCAGCATCTGAAGAATGATGTTGGGACCAACCTTCTGATCATGCAACAGTGTTTTGTCGAAGTTATGCAGATTCGCCGCTGCCCAGAAGATCTGTGATTCTGTGAGTTGACATAACCATTCCGGTGAAACCAGGCTTCAACGGACACGAACACGACCAAGCCATTCATTGTTATCTCAGTGAACAGTCACTCAAAAAACTGGAGGCGCTGAGAAGCAGTTGCTGCCTACAATGCATGAACAACACACACTCACTAAGTGTGCATCTGCAGGTCCAGGTGGAGCATTCGTCCACATGATCGATGTGATGTGCTGGTCTCTTGCAACAGGTGTCAAGTTGATCTGGTAAGACTCTGAAGCATTTTATGGTGAACTGCAGCCACATTTTCTGATGTGCAGGCACATTTCAGAATGTTTTTTGATGTGTTCAAAACATATCCTGTCTGATGCCATTTTCGGACCAAGTCCTGCATAGCACTTTTTGCTGGCACTCTGACACCATTAAAAACTTCTCAGTAAACAACTGACCACGCCGTTTCCACGACTTTGCTGTCACGTAACTTTCCACAACCAACACCTGCTCCTCCACTGTGGGCACCGTCGTCCCCTTTGCACTGCTCTGCTTACACTGACACAACCCACACGACGCTCTGAACCTGTGTGGTTCAAATGGTTTAAATGGCTCTGAACATTATGGGACTTAACTTCTGAGGTCTTCAGTCCCCTATAACTTAGAACTACTTAAACCTAACTAACCTAAGGAAATCACACACATCCATGCCAGAGGCAGGATTCGAACCTGCGACCGTAGCGGTCGCGCGGTTCCAGACTGTAGCGCCTAGAACCGCTCGGTCAATCCGGCCGGCTGAACCTATGTGGATCACGTGGCGGACGTACACGTGGTGTGCGAGTCACAGGGTGTGATTATATGCATACATTCACGTCCAGTTGTATCCAACCGTGCGGGCCACTTTTATTTGCTCCACCCACTATATGCAATTCACTTTTCCTTCTTTTTCAACAGATATGGATATCTCAGCTCACTTAATACAGTCCTTTGCTCAAAAGTACGCTCATTACATCCATGGCCTCCTATAGTCAATGTACTTAAGTAAACAACAAATATTCCAGGCTGCGTTGCACTCATAGCTTTTAACCATACTATTATTTCATTTACAATTGTCAAAAACAACACAAGCTACAAAATGATCATAAACAGTGTTTCTGTGTAGAGAATAAGACTTGCTTAATAGACAAAGCATCATATTTAACTTACAACTGACACATAGACATAACAAGGACTGTCCAATGATCTTCGTCTATAATCAGGCAACTACCACTGGACAGTATCATACACTCACCAGACTGAAAGACTAGTTTTTAACGAAATTCCTGATTAAAAAAATACGAGGGTCGTCTTACATTCGCAGATGACGCTTTGTTAATTCAGGTCAACGATTTTACGTAGTTGGAAGGCTCACGCCGGACGTTCAGATTACAAGTTTTTTATTCTGAACTTAGTTAGTTTGCATCATTGTTACTTTACTATTTGAATTGTGCGACAATAATGTTATTAAGAGCAACTGCATCATTATGTTTGCTTTCATCGGCGAAGCTCTAAGACGGTACATAACAGCGATTGATAATGACTGCCAATCATAGCCATGACAGTTGAGTATTCTAGTACAAGTGTTCGCGGTAGAACTGATTCGTGGAGTGAAGTAACGCCGGTATATCTGTCGATCGCACACGACGCGCCGACCACATCTCAGCAGAAGACAAGATTCACAGACGAATTGTCGTCAAACGTTGTTGCCGCAGGGCCAATACTAACATTCTGAGGTGGCACGTCGGGCCGCATATCGACCGACCTCATTATTAATTGGTAACCTACACAAATCACTATATTATGTGCCCCCAACAGACTACAGTCATTTTCATTCTAATCATTGTATTGTATTAAAATCGCCTTGATTTATTTTCATATTTTTACACATAAGTGCCACACTTGAAGATGACCGTCTCTGTAATGTGCATTCACGAATCCATGTTCCTTCCGTGACAAAATTTATACCATAGCAGCTTATCGGTACGAATAGCACCTGCCCTTGAATTGTCAGTAATCGAAGATAAATAACAAAACATTCCACCTCTCGCACACACTAACTCCGCCGTGATCGCAATGATATGAAATGAAATGATGTTATAGCTTTGATGACCGGGAGTCCCCACCTGGAGAAGTTCAGCCACCGAACTGCAAGTCTTTTCAGTTGACGCCACATTGAGTGATTACGTGTCGATGATGATGCGAACATAATACCCAATTCTCGCGGAGAAAATCTCCAGCACGGTTGGGAATCTAACCCGGGCCCTCTGCATGGTAATCAGACGCGCTGACCAATTAGTCTAGGGGGCGGACAATTGCCGCACTACTTACCCCTCTGACCCTGAGGTAAGTGGCCAGTTTTGATCAGATCACGGCCTAATTCACCAACGTCAATTAAAATTAAGCACATCTTAAAATATTACTCTCTCTGTAAGTATATTTTTGTTTGTTACTCCACTGGGAAACTACACTCTTAAGAAGCTCTTAATGTGAGTTGACTTTTTGGATTCAGCTGCTGCTTTCTACGTGCATATTATTATAAAACACTGTTGAGAACCGGGGGCCGCAGTTTGACGACCACTGTACAGAGCACAGGCGCACCGCCAGCTGGCGCCACCGCGAGTCACACTGGCTATAGGACGCCGCCGCCTTCGGTTAGACTCGCTGCGTCACATTGTGCCAGCCTGGGCGGCAAGCGCTGCTCACAGAGTTCCGTCAAATCTCGGAAGACTCGCACTGATGTACTACGAGCAGTGCACGACGCTACTAATCTTCACTCTTTAGTCAAACCTATTATTCAGCGCTCTACGACTGATACATATTACTGGAACAGACTAAGATGTTGAAAGTTATTTGTATTTAACTTTCTGCACATGTTGTAAATAAAAGAGCTGATGTTTTCCTCATGTGCAAAATATTTGGAGTGTTCATAGCTATCCAGGGCACCCCGGACCATTTAGTGACACAACACGGGGACTGTACCACGCAAAAGTTAACGTTTATTGATGAAGCGAAGCCAAAACCAACAGAGGCAGGAAGAAAACTTGGTGTGACAGAAGTGAATGTTCATAGGTAGCGGCAGATAATAATACCCTGAAGATCGCAAGGACTAGACGAAAAACTTTCAGGTGTCCCGAACACGTAAAGTTTCATGAACTGGAACAAGTAGGGTGTACAGGAAGTGCGAGAGAAAGGCAATGAAAGCTTCAAAATTAATCGAAAAATTTCCTGAATGAAGGCGTTGGGGACAAAGGCGAATTTTCCAACTGCATGCGGCATAGAAATGAAAGTGATACGTGAGGACGTTGAAGAGCGCAGCGCTTGGGTTACGGATTTCTGCTGCCTGCAGTGAGATCTCATGCCAACTGAGCAAAGGGCTGGAAGCGTAACAACACGGTTGGCTCGGAAAATGACACGATACTGGCGAAGTACCACGGAGAAACAAACGACAATAGACATCCAAATGAAGATGATGAGAGCGAAAATGCTGAAGAACATAATGGTATCAGAACCTATTAGCATAAATTGTAAGCAGAGGAAAGACAATCAAAAGTAAAAATACACGTAAACTGTTTGTTACTCCATCATCACAGGTGTCAGTATAGAAATGATAACGTCTTTGGGCGGTTCTTAATATTTCTTTTCCTAATTTGCCACTTCGAATAATTTATAACTCAGAATCTGTTGAAAATTGAAGACAAATACTCATGAAATAACTTCAAAAAGGGGCGGGTCTTATGGACGGGGCAACAAGGACACCACTAGAGATACTGCACCGTCTGCTCCTCTTCAGACACTTTTCTATGATTCTTTACAGTATCCCCAATTACAAATTAGAAATATTCTTGGCTTAATGTATTTGCATAAGGACCAGTCGGAATTACCCCAACTAGTAAAGCTTCCTTGGTTTCAGCCAATTTTGTAGATGCTCAGCTCTCGCTGTCCAGAGATTTTCCCTGGCTTTCTGCTCTTGCGTACTTCACGCCGATGGTGAGACGATGAAGCTGTACCTGAGTTTCCATTTTTATTTTCCTAGTTTGCAGCTAGTTTCTTGAACCTTTCTTTTAGCGAATATTAGGTGAAACAATATCTGTCAGGCAATAGCTCTTTCTATAGTAATTGGCTATAGAAAAGTTCTATAGCAATTATCTAGTTTTTCGGTTTCGTGAAGACTAATATCCTTTGCTTTGCAAGAATAAACGTACAGGACTACGGAAAGTCGTATTCCTTAGCGGAGAAAAAGTAATTCCTAGAAGTTTGCAAGTCTGTATTTTTTCTTTTCAGTGTCTGTATAGTACTTATCCAAAGTCCTTCAGACATGCATGCATGTCTGAAGGAACAGACACTGCTGATGATCTACAGCCATATGAAATACGCTTAAACATCGGCTGTTTACTAGTGGTACATTAAAATTTATACCAGACCGGTACTCGAACCAGGAGTTTTAGGTCAACGCGAGTGGTCGCATTAACCGCTTCGGCTAACCGCGCATGTCTCCCGGACCGATCCAAACGTTCACATGTCACAGCGTCAACGTGCCTTAGAGTTCGCACCCACGTTTATTCCCACACAGGAAGAGACGATGTTATTATCGTCGTTAGTATTATTCTCTCCCCCTATGCGGGAATACACATAATCATTGCGAGCTCTAAGGGACGTTGACGCTGTGACATGTGGTGTTTGGATAAGTCAGTGAGGCGTGCACGGATGGCCAACGTGGTTAAGGCGACCGCTCACGTTAAGCGAGAAATCTGGGTTCGAGTACCTGTCTGGCACAAATTTTTCATGTGTACTAATAAATTTTACAGCTGATGTCTCATCGTATTCGTAGCTTGCAAATACCTTTCTTCTAAAGTAATTCCTGTCTACTGGTTCTTGGACTCTTCAACAGCCAATTCAGTACGCCATCTACACTCCTGGAAATGGAAAAAAGAACACATTGACACCGGTGTGTCAGACCCACCATACTTGCTCCGGACACTGCGAGAGGGCTGTACAAGCAATGATCACACGCACGGCACAGCGGACACACCAGGAACCGCGGTGTTGGCCGTCGAATGGCGCTAGCTGCGCAGCATTTGTGCACCGCCGCCGTCAGTGTCAGCCAGTTTGCCGTGGCATACGGAGCTCCATCGCAGTCTTTAACACTGGTAGCATGCCGCGACAGCGTGGACGTGAACCGTATGTGCAGTTGACGGACTTTGAGCGAGGGCGTATAGTGGGCATGCGGGAGGCCGGGTGGACGTACCGCCGAATTACTCAACACGTGGGGCGTGAGGTCTCCACAGTACATCGATGTTGTCGCCAGTGGTCGGCGGAAGGTGCACGTGCCCGTCGACCTGGGACCGGACCGCAGCGACGCACGGATGCACGCCAAGACCGTAGGATCCTACGCAGTGCCGTAGGGGACCGCACCGCCACTTCCCAGCAAATTAGGGACACTGTTGCTCCTGGGGTATCGGCGAGGACCATTCGCAACCGTCTCCATGAAGCTGGGCTACGGTCCCGCACACCGTTAGGCCGTCTTCCGCTCACGCCCCAACATCGTGCAGCTTGCTGTTCCAACAGGACAATGCACGTCCGCATGTATCCCGTGCCACCCAACGTGCTCTAGAAGGTGTAAGTCAACTACCCTGGCCAGCAAGATCTCCGGATCTGTCCCCCATTGAGCATGTTTGGGACTGGATGAAGCGTCGTCTCACGCGGTCTGCACGTCCAGCACGAACGCTGGTCCAACTGAGGTGCCAGGTGGAAATGGCATGGCAAGCCGTTCCACAGGACTACATCCAGCATCTCTACGATCGTCTCCATGGGAGAAAGGCAGCCTGCATTGCTGCGAAAGGTGGATATACACTGTACTAGTGCCGACATTGTGCATGCTCTGTTGCCTGTGTCTATGTGCCTGTGGTTCTGTCAGTGTGATCATGTGATGTATCTGACCCCAGGAATGTGTCAATAAAGTTTCCCCTTCCTGGGACAATGAATTCACGGTGTTCTTATTTCAATTTCCAGGAGTGTAGCTTCTTCTGTTAACACTTATCCACTCATTTCTTAGCATGCTTGTTCTCTCTCTCTTTTCGTTTCTCGGTGTTTATCCACATTACGTACGTGCTCCACTCACCTGGTGACTGGTTTTCTCATTTTCTGTGTAACAGTAGATTACTATGTATGACATCCGGCAAGACTAAAAGTTTGTCTTCACGTACTTCATAAGGACCAGTCGACTTTACCTTTGTCTTGCGGGTAGTGTAGTCTTTATTCGTCATTTACCCTATATTCCATGTGTTTGTATACTTCAGATAGATACGATAAACTCTCGCAGTTGGTAAGGTGGTGGTGGTGGTGGTGGTGGTGGTGGTGGTGGAGGAGGAGGAGGAGGAGGAGGAGGAAGAAGAAGAAGAAGAAGAAGAAGAAGAAGAGGCAGCTAAACGCTGTACTCATGTTCAGAAAAAAATGAACACCTTGAAAGAATGGAGATAGTACATTCATATTCACACGACATGTAAATTACTATGTTCTGCAGAAATGATTAGCATTTGAACCATGTCGGCCCGCGGATTCAAGGTCACCATCGATACTGCGGCGCACCACCTACCGGTAAAATGTGCCTTCGGGTCTCGTTGTTGCTGTAATGGATCAATGTGACTTGAGAAGACGTGCAAGATGCCTCGCAGACGTATGCACAAACTGTACCGTCAAATCAGTGAGTTTGAAAGAGGGCGCTTTACTGTCATGCGAGAATATGATGGATGTAT
Organism: Schistocerca americana; assembly: GCF_021461395.2. Taxonomy (NCBI): domain Eukaryota; kingdom Metazoa; phylum Arthropoda; class Insecta; order Orthoptera; family Acrididae; genus Schistocerca; species Schistocerca americana. Next base: position 293,034,776 of record NC_060130.1, read on the forward strand.
CTGTTCGAGTGGGACGAAGTGTTTCGGCAGTGCAACGGGTGCGTGCAGAATGGTTCACGTAAGGCCGTAGAACACGAGACTGATAACGTTGCATCACTCAGACACGCCGCCCCCCCCCCCCCCCCCTGAGAAGGTCGAGACCTCGTCCGAATGGCATTGCAGGACAGATCTGCGTCCTCCTATAGAGCAACAAAATGGCTCTGAGCACTATGGGACTTAACATCTGAGGTTATCAATCCCCTAAAACTTAGAACTACTTAAGCCTAACTAACCTAAGCACTTCACACACATCCATGCCCGAGGCAGGATTCGAACCTGCGACCGTAGCAGTCACGCGGTTCCGGACTGAAGCGCCTAGAACCGCACGGCCACCGCGGCCGGCCATAGAGCAACAGGGGAATACATCGTACACAATTAGGGGCGACAGTCCGTCGCCGTTTATTACGGCATGGGTTACGTGCACGTCGTCCACTTCTCTGCCTACCTTTTATGAGTGTACAGAAACACGTTAGACGGCAATGGCGTATCGAATGTCGTCACTGGGTACAGGAATGGCATCAGACAGCGTTTTCGGACGAATCCAGGTTTTGTTTGTTTGAGAAGCTGGCCGAATTTTTGTTCGCCGCAGACAGAGTGAGCAGCCTCACAGTGACTGCATTCGCACACGACATACAGCACCAACTGAAGGCCTTATGGTGTGGGGTGCTATTGGGTACAACCAAAAATCCCAGGTGGTGCGTGTCCAGGGCACTGTGACCAATGTGACCTACGCGAATGACATCCTGCGACCCGTCGGCGTACCCTTTCTGCACAACACACCAGACGTCATTTTTCAGCAAGACAATGCACGACCACATGATGCTGCACGAACACGTGCCTTCTTGGTGCCACATGATGTCAGCATCTTGTCCCGGTCAGCCACAACACCGGACTTGTCGCCAATCGAATATGTGTGGGATATGGTGAAACGACAGGTGCAGTGCTGTGACCCAATGCCAACCAGCACAGATGAACTTTGAGTCGAGGTGAATGTAGCAGGACGGCTCAATAACAGGAATCCATTCGCGCCTTTTACACGTCGATGCCGTCACGCATCGAACACGTTTCAGGGCCCATGGCATACCCTATGCCTACTAGGCAACAGGACACGCACTGAAGTGAGGCGACTGAAATGCTGATTATTTCTGCAGAACGGACTAATGTGCATGTCCTGCGAATATGAACGTCGTATCTCTAGTCGTTAAAGGTATTCTGTTTTTCTGAACATGAGTGTATTTAGCTATGTTTACAGATTTCTTCCCATACTTGTTCAAAGAATGTTCGACTTCATATGTTGTCTACGTTTAAACGTATTCCATTTCATATTGTAGGCCTACCTGTTCATCAGCACTGGCAACCCTTTTCGCCTCTTCCACTTTTCACTTCTATGAACGAGACTTCAAAAAGTGTATTACATATTACTAACGGCAGGCCCAGTAACTTTTACTGAATGCTGCATAAAAATTTCCAAGTGACAGACACTTGACATTATTCTTCAACATAGTCACCTAGTCTCTGTCAATAACGGTCCGAACGTTCTACATCTACATCTACATCCGTACTCCGCAAGCCACGTGACGGTGTGTGGCGGAGGGTACCTTGAGTACCTCTATCGGTTCTCCCTTCTATGCCAGTCTCGTATTGCTCGTGGAAAGAAGGATTGTCGATTGTCGGTATGCCTCTGTGTGGGCTCTAATCACTCTGATTTTATCCTCATGGTCTCTTCGCAAGATATACTGCTCGACTCCTCGGTGAAGGTATGTTCTCGGAACTTCAACAAAAGCCCTTACCGAGCTACTGAGTGTCTCTCCTGCAGAGCCTTCCACTGGAGTTTATCTATCATCTCCGTAACGCTTTCGCGATTACTAAATGATCCTGTAACGAAACGCGTTGCTCTCCGTTGGATCTTCTCTATCTCTTCTATCAATCCTATCTGGTAGGGATCCCACACTGCTGAGCAGTATTCAAGCAGTGGGCGAACAAGCATACTGTAACATACTTCCTTTGTTTTCGGATTGCATTTCCTTAGGATTCTTCCAATGAATCTCAGTCTGGCATCTGCTTTACCGACGATCAACTTTATACGATCATTCCATTTTAAATCACTCCTAATGCGTACTCCCAGATAATTTACGGAATTAACTGCTTCCAGTTGCTGACCTGCTATATTGTAGCTAAATGATAAGGGATCTTTCTTTCTATGTATTCGCAGCACATTACACGTTCTGCCAACCTTTCGATTCTTCGACAATAGAAATCCCTCTCCTTGGTCACGGAGCCATTCGAGAACCGCTGTACGAATGTTATCAACGCTGGAAAGCAAACTCTTTCCCCCAGATGTTTTTTCAGCTTGCCGAAAAGATGGAAATCGCATGGTGCAAGACCTGGACTTCACAATCAGCGTCACCCGTGTCTATGTGGTCTTTGTCACATTGCTGGTACAATTGCACAACGGCTGAAAATGACGCTGCATTTGGTACATACACCGCTGGCATTTCTATGTGACTCTGACTCTACAGTGTGTCCAGCGAAGGAGTCCCTGATTTAAAAATTAAATATCTCGAAAACAATCAATAGACGACTGCAGCAAACAGTATTTTTATTGTGAAAGTAGTCCGCCCCCCCGTAGCTGAGTGATCAGCGCGACAGAATATCAATCCTAGGGGCCCGGGTTCGATTCCCGGCTGGGTCGGAGATTTTCTGGGTGTTGTGTTGTCCTAATCATCATCATTCCATTCCCATCGACGCGCAAGTCGCCGAGGTGGCGTCAAATCGAAAGACTTGCACCCGGTGAACGGTGTACCCGACGGGAGGCCCTAGTCACACGACATTTATTTTATTTATTGTGTAAGTAGTGAGAATTTTATACAAAGGTTATGCATAAGTTTCGAAATAGTTCTAAAAGCTGCTAACAGAAGGTGCTGTAATCACAATACGTAGTAGTGCCCATAAATAGTGCGGCACAGCTCAGAGCGATCAGTTCCACCGCTGAAATGTGAAAGGAGGTTAGCGTGCCAAAGGACGTGGATGAAATCATTTAATCCATTGAACATATTTTTCTGATACAGCAACAAGGCGTGATTTTCAAATACCATCAATGTTTAGAAAGGAACCGATGAGAAAACCATTCACAAGCTTTTCGCCGAATTCCAACAATTCCAACGGACAGGCAGCGTGGCTGATCTGATGCGGAATGTTGGCCCAAGGCAAAACTGTAGTCACTCCTTAAAATGTCGCCGCGGTTTCTGGACATTTTCAGCAAAATCCAAGATAATCTGTCCAAAGAATTGCAGTAGACACTGGTGAAGCGTTCCAACGTGCAGAAAATATTGAGACAGAGCCTACAAGTGTCTCAAATCAAAATCCGAAGCCACCAGACAATACCGGTACGTGCTGTGCGACAGAGGGCTGATGTTGCGAACCAGATTCTCAGAGTGATTGATAATGAAGGATTTCATGTTGATTGCATCTGGTTCACAGATGAGACACCTTCCACCTGAATGGAGTCTCAGCAAACAGAACTGGCGATCATCGGGTTAGGAAAATCCCCATTTGTGTGAAGCGAAACCAAAGTATTCTCTCAAAGTTACTGGTTGGGCTATAGTGTGCAGCAGAGGCATTATTTGCCCTCTTTTCGTGCGAGAAACGATCACTAGCGAACGTTACGTAACAATTTCGGAACAATCTATCGCCACACAGCTAGCGTTGGAGGATCGAACAGGCAGTGAGTGGTTCATGAAAGACGGGGCCAGACGCCGTAGAATAGAACAGGCTTTCGCTTTGTTGTTGAACACTTCGAGAACAGTCATTGCATTGGATTATTGCGAATTTACTGGTGCAGGAACGGGGTGGCCTCCATATTCGCCCCATATGTCTCGCTGAGACTACTTTTTGTGAGGCACACTGAAAGACGCTGTTTACTGTAACTATGCCACCACGCAGCTTGAATCTGTGTGGCATCTGAATCCATTTCCGTTGAGACACTACAGGATGTGATACCAAATTTCACTGGTCGTTTGCGCCATCTTCGTACTGCTAGTGGTAGAAATTTCAAAGCGACTGTGATGTGATTGCAGAGTGCTTGCAGAGGACGAATTCATTCTGCATAACTTCATCAACGTCGCTGTGTGGTTCCAGTACCTGTAGTGATTCACTTCTTTTATTGTTAATTCCAGCGAGCATTCGTTCATCACACATTAAACTGTATTTTTCTTTCCTTTAAAATACCGAAAATTGAAGACCGTATGCCAACACCGGCGCCATCACTGGCATGTAAGGACAGGTGTTGGAATTCGACACTTTATGAGAATGTGAAAGACTGTTCTGTTAACAAGTGATACGAGTGTTTCCATTAACTGTATGATTTAGGTTATGCTGCATAAAAATACTTTCTACATAATTTAAAAACTTGACCTTTCTTTAAAGTGATGCTGTCTGTAACCAGTAAGTGTATAATCTGTTTACTAATTTCTTAGAATTGCTTTACTTTTGTGGTAACTTTGTAATACGTTTATATCTGATGCCTTCACTTACATATGTTCATTAGCGCTGCGCTATCTACGTAAACAAGCTTATTGATTAATATGTCTTTGAATCCAATTTCTTGGGACTTTTCATAGTATCAGCCAATGGCCTTGCTTCAGTGGTCACACCAGTTCCCATCAGATCAAGTTAAGTGCTGTAAGGCTTGGCTAATACGTGTATGGGTGACCGTTTGTGTCAGCCGAGTGCTGGTGACAAGCGAGCGCACTCAGCCCTTGTTAGGCCAATGGAGGAAATACTTTACTGAGGAGTAAGCGGCTCCAGTCCCGAAAACTTACAATTGCCGGGAGAGTGGTGTGCAGACCACGTGCTTCTCCATACCTATGACTATGGATGACATGGCAGTCGTCGCTACCGCTGGACCTTCAAGACCTGTTCGGACAGAGATTGAGCTGTGTTGGTGTTTTCTGTTTTTAATGTGGTATCAAGTAATGGATTTATTCTGTAATTTGTGCAGACGAGAACATAGGTTCCTTTTAGCGTCGAGCATAAAATGGAGGTTCTCACATTTCTATGTACAGCTTTTTACCAATCACTTCTCCCAGTACAGTAATTTTAGTTACATTTCTAAATTTAAACATCCACTTTTTTTAATAATCCTACGGTTCCTCATCATCTCTGAATGCTTTCTTGTTCTTCAGTTTGTCAACCATATCTTTAATTCTGGTAGTACTGGCTGATCTACTTTGGCCACAGAAATTCAAGAGCAGATTTTGGATCGCTGCAGTTAGGTACATCTGTTAACAGTCCACCCATTTCCTTTACTAATATTGTCCTTTGACGAAATCCAAGACAACATACTGACAACCATTTAATTTCTTTTATTAAATGAGTTAATAACTCTGCTAAAGTTATGTTATAATCTGCTTTTTACAATATTTAAATTTGTCTACTGCCTCGCTATTTTGTCAACCGTATCACGTCGCCCCAAAAAACGCACTTTTGTTGCACCCAAAAACCGTCAAAACACTTTTGTGAAGTGGAAACCTCATTACGCTTTTCGTCATCTGTATGCAGTCACGACATTCTTGTCCTACCCACAGTCTCGTGTCTAAATCTTGATGTAAAATACGTAATTACTTCATATATTTACAAATTTTGCTATCTTGCTGATCTGCACTCGGCAATAGCCTAACGTAATATATCGGACTTCGCTATCTACTTCATCATTGCGACCACTATAAGATACGTGACTCCCACTGATAATAACGATGCAAAACAAGTGAATTTTCTCTACAATACTCGAAGGGCATCGTTTAACTGATGAATAACGTCATACGTTGTGGCAATCCGATGGACGTACAAGGATGTGGCGATGGTGGTTTAGTGTTGAGTATCTGGGTGCATCATTCCCACTGTCAAATTTGGCGACGGAGATTTAATATCATCACCCAGTAATCTTTGGTTTGGTTTTGCTTCATGAATATCGAATCGTACAAGGAAAATGAACATAATTATCTCATTCCCATGCTATTGGAAACATTTATTACTCGTCGTTTAATTTTGGACATGACAAAGTTGTGTTTCTACAGGGACAGCCATAATCAAGTATTTGGATGAAAAGGGAGTGAATGAAGTTTACGGGATACGCAAAAACTCTGATCTCAGCCCTATCTGGGGTGACATCATTAACAGAGAACCAGATTACACTGTTCCGTCACGGCTACAGTGCTGATAACAATGTTGCAAAATTAATGGAAGGGAACACTTCGTGACAACCACTTCAACTTAGAACAACATATTCCCAGTAGGATAAAAGCTGTGAAAACACGCGTTGGGAGGCATCGTAATGCCGTAATAATTCAAGCAATTTCTTATACCTTTATTGTAATTAATGCCAGTATACGGTCTCGAGTAATCACTTTTCTTGCCCATCCAATTCTATTCCATTATAAACCGGTTATGGATCATGGGCCACTCAATGACGAAGTTTTCTATTTATTCCGAATTTCTTAAAATAACTGAACACCTTTCCGGCAGATGGTATCTGTATTTCTTAGATTTGTTCCCTAAGGCATGACATTGATACTTTATTCAAATGGTTGTAAGAAAAATACTGTAATTTCGTTATCAGCATATACTGCAGTTATCGACTCGAGCTGCTCGAACCAGTGTTATTGTAACTGATAAGCAACTACTATTAAGGGATGTATCCAAGGAAAGAAGAAGCTACAAAGCAATTCACTGGTAGTCTGTTCCTTTGTAACATTCTGATCAGTGTATCAAGAGCTGTAACGATAAGATTTCCTTAGCAGATACACCCCTTCATTAGTGAGTGAAGAAAATGGAACTAGAGACCGAAAAATAACGGATGGCTACCGACTTCTATGATACTACTAGCTAAGGAAATCTTTGAACCTGTCTTTACCAGCAATTCACATTTAAGCATTGTGAAAGTAGTGGAAAACTACCAACTGCCCTTTTCTACGTTGTAAAATGAGATGTATATTTTTACGTTGACAATCGTAGTGTACACGAACTGTCAATATTCTGTAAGTCTTCAGACTCCTATAGTCTTGGCTGTGGCGCATGTTATTTTGCTTGGTTTCGCCAAGTCGTGATGGAGCTGCAGGTACTATTTTTTGTGTGGATGAATTAGAACTGTGGGCGCACGAGAATGAACGTGTCTTATGGATAAAACATTATGTCGAGAGAGTAGCATAATGGCGCTGCTATGCTTAACTTTCCTAGTGTCCTTTGCGGAAATATTTGATTAGAGCTATGTAGTAATATTCCTCTGAATATCGCAAACATGGGACACCTCAATAAATGCCCTTCCACTGTATGTTTCTGATTTTCAAACGTTTTGCGCACCACCTTGTGTGCATATTTCTTTAGGATCTCGCAGTTGCTCTCTCGTCTACCCAACCCCACCGTCTTAGAAAGTGATGAGTTTGGTATTGAGTTTTCTTCAACATGAGCCGCATGAGCGCGTTTGATATTTGTGTTACAATCTCCGATCAAGTGAATCTCCCAAACACAAAGCTCTTCTCCATAACAGTTATGGATTCCACAGGGCGGGTGCAATAAAACTGGCGTGAAAAATATTTCATATACCTGAAGACAGGCGAAGCAACTTACATCGTCTGCATCCAGTGTGGATGGTTTAGGTTGAGTTACTTATCTTAAGCAGTATAAAATACGAGAGCGCGCTGAGAAGTAATGCCTCTTGAATTTTTTAGGTGAAAACACTTTAAAGCTTTTTAAATAAAACAAACGTTATTAACGTTTTACATCTTTATTCTTCATGTCTACATATATGCAACCCTCTGCGGCTGATTGTCACTTTCTGGTTCGTCGAGGTGACGATACACAGCACACTGGTGTACCCTCTTTCATGCAACGGTACGGATATCTATTACAGGTAAGATTACATTTTACATAAACATTTAAGATGACTGAATTGTTAGAAATACGCCTATCTCATACGTAGTAAATGCGGTTTTTCATTCGAAATGTACGTGTCAATAAAGAGAGGCCACTAGATAAGCAGCCCCTATTAAGGAATAAACTGTGGATCAGCATGGAGTAATTTATGGAAACTACAAGGAAGAAAATCAGGAGCGGAGACAGGGATACGAATCACCTATGTAAAGGTATAGTACGTTTTGTTTTGTTCTACTGCGCCGCATCATCCTGTCCACACTTTGCCTCCAACCGAGCCATTCAGACTAATGCTAATTCTCCATTTACGACGCCATTCTTCAGTTTACAAATTTTCATAAATCTTTTTACTTTTGTACGCGTCCAATTTAATAATAGAATAACACGACAAAGAGATGTCAGTAATGTGAATAGGGAGGTAAAAAAATGCTGAGTAGTAAAAATATTTTACATTCAATTCACTGCTGTCAACATCATGTGCCAAGGGTGGAAGGATTTTGTTTTTGGTAACAAGCACGAGGCTGGTTTTTTGGATCGCTGGACAGAGATGGCGTTTGCTCCCTCTGGCAGAAACGGGGTTATCTGGCGCCGCCACGAGTGGACTGAACGGAGTGCTGGCGTAACTGGAGTGTGGAAGCGAAGCGAGGCGAGGGCGGAAGCAGCAGCGGAGGCAACCCCTGTCATATCGAGCGGAGTATACACTCGGCCTTTAGGAACGTGTGCCTGGCTGGTGTTGAGAGTGCAGAAGCGGCTGTGAACTGTGACATTTGGAGACCCATAAATAATGATGGTTTGCTTGTGTCTAGAAGATGGATTATCTACCAGATGCTGTAAACGAGTTTTTGCTGTTTCTGCCCTTGCTTAATCGCAGTGAATCAACGGTTTTCTACGCTGGAACCCTGCATCTTGTTTTCTGAGATGTAGTGCCCATCAGTAATCAGGTTACATGCCGCAATGAATGTAGACTTCGTTGCACGTGAATAGGCGGAACCTGCAGAATTAGTTTTTTTTGTTTTTGTCTTTCGTGACAGTGTTCCCAATGGCCAGCAAGTACTGATTTGATTTATTTCATGTTGATGTGGCTTGTCTCTGATACTGAACTGTTTCAGGTAACCCATTGGATAATGGCTAATTTTGATGTAATTTATATGTACACATGGTGACAACGTTTAGATACGGATGATATAAACACTCTGCGCTGCATAGTTCCGAATGAATGTGTCACAGTCGCCTTATTGTGAGCAACGTTACCCAGGATCCAGACACAGAACCAACCAAGTTAATTGCATACGGGAAGCTTTTCAGAGTTTTTAAGATTAGGAAGTTCTGTGAAGTTTTGTCTTGTTTTTATTGAGCTGTATTTTAAAGACTCTGGTAAGCACGCTATTTAGACGGCCGTTAATCTCCTTAAATTCTTAAAAGGTGGAATCAATTTGCATGCGAGCCTTTTTTCAATTGTTCTTCCTCCATCTACTTGAGCTCAAGTGAAAGGTATTGTTGTGATGGTCTACGGAGAGATCTAAAGCGATTTCTTAAGTAAATTGTTGTAAGCTGTGATTCATTAAATGTGCAAATTTGTTATTGGTAACTCAACACAATCAATCGATCGAGTCTATCCTTTAATCCTACTGCCTAATACTGCCACAATATCATATTTCTCTTGTCAACATGTTTTTTATTCACGGTGTGCGTAAATACATATCCATATTCACTGAAGAGCAGATCACCATTTGTATTACAACATAAATGGCTCTGAAACTTCCTGGCAGATTAAAACTGTGTGCCCGACCGAGACTCGAACTCGGGACCTTTGCCTTTCGCGGGCAAGTGAGAGCACTTGCCCGCGAAAGGCAAAAGTCCAGAGTTCGAGTCTCGTTCGGGCACACAGTTTTAATCTGCCAGGAAGTTTCATATCAGCGCACACTCCGCTGCAGAGTGAAAATCTCATTCTGAATAAATGGCTCTGTTAACTGCATTACCAGAAAACTGTTGTAACAGTGGTTCAGTGAAGCTTGTTACTTTCTGGGAATATCTATGTCAATGGTTGAGTGTTTAAACAAAGTTTGTGCATCATGAAGCTAAAAATCCGGCTGCAGAGTACCAATGATTAAAGATGCGTATGTAACGAAAACTAAATCCAGCGAAATAAGTACTACTCATTGTTTGGTGGGTGAATGTGACAAAGCTTGTATATTTGTAAAATAACGATCACTGTGTACACGCTTAAATTGCATTAATATGCTCAGTCTAATTTCCAGGATCGAAAGCGCATTTGGTGAAACCTGAATACGAATACGTGCTGAATCTTTCTGATGGAAGGTATAGCAGCTGGTGTATGTGGAAACTTAATGAGTCGATTCCTTGAAGCACACATATGGAATAGTATGTGCGCTCTATCGTCGCCGTTCTCAACGGCTTTCTTCTGTAATCTGATGATTCTTTACTTTGTTTTTACGGATGAAACAAACATCTGAATGCTACATTTGTGGATATGCTTGAGAGCTGCACCTCATTCTGCAGAGCCTAGTACTAAATCAGAAATGTGTAAAGAAACAAAACACAGATTAATACCAACATTCTCGGCAATGACATTTAGCAGGATATTGTGTAATGCATTCTGAATTAGTAACGTTCAGCCCGTGGTGTTAATTTCCATGGTCTAGCCTGCGCCATAGACATAAAATAATAAGTATTTTAAACGTGAATTTGTAAGTACTACACAACAAATTCTGGAGTCTTTCTTGTGCATGGGTCTAATGTTTTGGGTTTCGAATCCAAGATATCTGGCGCTTAACGCAAGTTTTTCATTTGGCAATGCTGTGTGTGTGTGTATGAAAATTGCAAAGATGCATTGGTTAGAATGGAGTGGTTAGGATGTAGTGCAGTGTACGTCCACTGAAATCGGCTGGGTCGCCAGACTCAGGTCTCAAAACGCAAGATGTTACCAGCTGGTCGATTATTGTGGTGTCAAGTCAGCTTTCGAATTTAGGATAGCCTCATCTTTGTTGTCACAGACAATAAGTTTTCGTCAATAACCAAGCACCTTGATTCCCCGTGTGTTTAATTATTTATCAATTAGTTGCTTTATTTAATGGAATACTTGTGATACTATTCCTTCACATACAAGGATGGTTTGGTAAGTCTGGTTGAAAAGCAAGAAAAATGGTTTGTTTCGTAAACAACTCACCTTCTCGACAGTCTCCGTTGAGGAATATACACATGGTCCAGCGACCCTCAAGCTTTTTCATCCCCTCGGAAAATACTCGTTGACTGCTACTATCACTTACTCGTATGATGGTAATTTCTTCCCAGCAAGATAGTTTCACCTTACGGAACAGAAAGAAGTCACTTGGAGGCTAAGTCTGGTGAATAGGGTGGATGAGGAACCAATTCAAAGCCCAATTCATGTACTTTCGCCATTGTTATCGCTGTTGTGTGGGATGCTGCATGAGCACTTTTTTCGTGTCAACCTTGGTCTTTTTGCTGTAAACGAAAGTTTCAACCTACCGAACAAGGAAACGTAATAGGGTTCAGTTATGGTATTCTTTTTTTAGGTAATCTATGAGGACTGTTCCTTGGGAGTCCCAAAAACAGTGGTCATCTCCTTACCGGCTGACAAAATGGTCTTTGCCTTCTTTGGTGCACTTTCACGAGCCTTTGTCCATTCTGTTTCGGAGGATACCAAGTAGCCTGTGCAACATATTAACCAATTCCTCAGTTCTCTCGTAACTCTCTAAACATTTCTTGAGCGTCTTCTGTCGTTAAGCATGCTATTTTTATCACCTACCTGCCTTTGGTAGAGGCTATAATTAGTAGCTGAAGATAAGTGAACTGATGCGATTACAAACAAAGCGATCACTCAAAATATAAAAAAATTATATAAAAACATTGTAGACAAATCGCCGTTGCCCTCTGATTCATTTATCTTCGGTTGCAAACGAAATTCTAAAATTTTATGATTATTGGAAATAGTTTTGAATATGTTGTGATACATTAAATCGGTAACTGTGTAGAAAATCCTCAGACTGCATTCCTCTTTTAATATGTGCGTTTTCATTGACTACACTCCGCTAAACAGATATCGTCTCTGACTCAGCCGACACACTATTCTTTTGTCAACAAGCATTAGCAGAGTTAATACTTCTTTTAAGGATTTACTTTACATTACCTGTAGTCTGAACATAACTGTCTTCAGAGCTAGAAGTTCACTTTGATGTGAGGCATACACTGAAATTAAACTTCTTGACAGAAGTATTGCAATTATTTTCACTTTCTGACCTGTAACAACTATTAGTTACTCGAAATTAAATAGTTTGTACGCTGTCATAATTCACAGTGATACAATAAATGTTTGGAATCATTTGAGAGAATGTATCGACAGTGTATGAAGGTATCTGTATACAAACGTGAATAGACAATCTTAAAATTATGATTTCAAATCGGACAGCGTGCTCGCTGCAGTGAAACATTATGAGCGAAGATTCGCCTGATAGTCGGCAAGGTGAAGCCTAGAAGTAATATCTATACAATCATTTCTAAGTCTGTAGAGAACATTTCGCTCGTATCACTGTAAACCACCAAACCAACACAGACGAAATTGCCTTGGGTGTTTTAAATTTTCGGTGTAGAATGCTTCAACGATATAGGGAGATAATTAAGTTTCAGTGCGGAAATCGTTAAGCTGTGAGAACTATTTTCCGATAAATTATGAAGTATTCTGTTGTCTATGTCAAATAAATATGGTGGTTTCCTTCCGCCCTGTTGTTAGTATTAAGACACTGAACTACGTACGTAATCCCGTGTATGATACGTAGGAGACTCAATCTTTTGCAGACTTCAAACCAGTCATTAATGTAATTATAGAACTTGACGGGTCTAAGGGAAGGAACTCAACGCTGAACTAGAACTTGCCACGGTTCCTTAACCTACTTGCGACGAACCTGAGACGATTCCATTCCGTAAACTGAAAATATCACGTGTTACATGTACAGTAATTTCTTGTAATATGCAGAACTCAGACATGAGTCCGGCTCCTTAACCACTGCGTCGATATATATAGACCTTTATATGCCATAATAAATTCTGAATCACTACTGCGTGTCCGATATCCAGTACCACTGTCCCACGAGGGGTTCACAGGACCTTACATCCAAGTATTAAGAGGTCTGTATGAATGTCTTGCGCAGCTACCTAAGCCTAGGTTTACAGCCTTATTTAATGTTCACATATGAATAGGAGAATTCCTTACCTAAAGGACAATTTTGTTATTAATACTTACTGAACTTTGAACACCAGATTCACAGGAATAAACAACGCTTTGGAGGTATGTTCGTGTTCCAAAACATTGTGGAAAAAACTTAGATTTTTTTGTAATGGCTATGCAGTACTGGTAGCTGACACTCTTGTGATGGTAAAACAGTGTTTTTGCTGAATATCTTCTGAACCTGGTGTACACAAACAAGTGTTTTGAATAGCAAAATTTGCAAATATTGTTGTGATTCCTGTGTGCTGTTGTGAAAGTAAATCTGCTGTTTCTGGGCCAGTGAGGAATCATGTAGCTGATGCAGATGTGGAACGTCTCTTTTAAGTGAAGGTATTACACATTTCATGTAACTGAAGCTGGCAATGGTAAGGGCAATCTGTCATCAAATCGCTGCACACCTTTGCGCTGCCTGTGTCTGTCATTTAGCAGAGACCACCTCTGAAAAAAGTGATATTTTCCGCTCACTTGAGCTGATGACTTAGCTCTGAAGGAAAGTCTTAAGGAATCTGCATTCCCTTCTCCCTTTTTCACTGATAATATGCCTGCGTATGTATTTTAACATATGAACTGCCTATGCTAGTACAAATAATTCCAAAAATGTTGGTGAATGCCGACAGAATACATTGTTAGTGTTTCGTCTGCACTGAGCTCGCTTACTACGAGGTTAATGTTTATTCTATGATACTAGAGACCTAGTAATATGTTTTTGAAATTTACAGCTGTCAGTGTTTTAGAATGTTTTCTTTTTTTTTAATGCTACACATTTTATTGTTTGCATCATGTGAATAAGCTTCTGGCTATTTCTCGAGTGAAGTCAGTGATGTACTGAAACGATGTTGTTGTTCAGAGTCTACAGTGGCATCAAGGTTAGGTGAAAGTTGATTCAGGGGATCGCTTTTTTCTTAAGGACTAAAGCATTACCAGTGGTGGTCATCCGTGCACTTTCACACCATTCTACGAACGAGCCACAAAATATCTAACTGAGATCGCCGAGTTCCATTCTGATGCAACATGTGCTTAATTTGGGAAACTTAATTTCCGGAAACAGTAGGTAGTTTGAAAGCACTGAAAGCTGTTGGCTGCGAAATTTCTAAGTAGGATACTGGTACAGAGGAAAGTAATAACAAAACACATAATTGTATCTTCTGACGTAAGTATTATTTCGTTTATTAACTCCTCCATATATACGTCGTCGTACGTCCTCCCTGAAGAATGTCCCCCACCTTGTAATGATTTCGTTCCACTCAGGGAAGTGGCGGTATTAGTCTTATCGTGAAAGATGTGGTGGAGACAGCAGCAGTGACGATGTTAGCGTTGTACGTCTAGCTCTGTTGAATCTAAACTAAAACTGAAGTGATATTAATATTGGAGATAAAAAAGGGCAAACCTGTTTAGTGAGGGCTAAACCTGAAAATTGAACATAAATAGACAACGAATCTTCAATGAAAGACAAGTCTGAATAACATAAAAATTTAACTTAAAAAATTTCTACATGTGGAAGAAATAATTCTGCTCAATTCTAAGAGGAAGCAAAGCAAAGATTCAAAGTTACGCAAAAGATACAAAACTGTAATATCTCACAACGAAGAAATATTGAGGCGAAGAAAAGAAATGAATTACAGGAAAAATCACGTAAGAGATACGTAAAACGATAGAAATATGTTGAGTATAAGTGAAACAGAACAAATAGTTAAGTACAGTGTAGCCATAGAGAGGCGGCTATTTCTGTTGCAAAGTAACAGTAAAATCCACACATATGTTACGGCTTAAACTAATATCTTATGAAGAGTTGGCTAGAATTTTTCAGCACTTTTATTGCAGTGACAACTACAAAGCCTTAAGCACGATTTCAGCTGCAGAGGGCACCACTGCTAAAAATCACAGCACAGCGGAGAGATACACGAGAGGGTTAAGGTAAGGGTAGAAAAACACAATGTTGCAATACATGATACATGAACGATAAGATTTATGCTAGGGTTAAAGATGATATATATATATATATATTAGCGTAAAAGGAGAAATCATTAACTAAAAAATGCACAAGTTGTTGTAAGAAACAGAATAATGCAATAGATCGCGTTGGTATGCAAAATGAAACAGGCTTATATATTGTTGGAAGATCTAAATCTAAAACTTAAGCTGAGTTTCATCGTGCACCTCAAGTGAAGGCAAGGCTGAATTTCTAGCAATGACGAAGTTGACTTCGCAGCGCCGACGTTGAGCTGAAATTCAATCGCAAACCCCTAGTTACATTCCAAATTCCTATCGGTCCGTTCTGATGCTGATTCTAGAGATGCTGACCAAATAGCTCAGATGCGCGCGATAAAAATAAATCTCTGTAGCTCACAAAAATTTGTTATTAAATCTTCTCACTTAACGAGAACTAAGAAATTTCTTACAAGAACTACGACACGTTTGTTGTAGAGACTATCTTTCTCCACTATTCTACATAACTGTCTGCATTGTTAGCACACGTAGCGAAGCCTGACATCTGTACTTCGCTATTCTCGTCGTTTAAATTTTCATCAATCGTGAAAAGTCGAGTGAGGTTTTCATAAAATGTATATTTATTCCATCATTCGCCAATTCCTCACTCATTTTGGACGGTCCTCATTACACTCATCGGGAATACGGTTAGAACTTTCGCACTCATAGCCACAGAATTATTTATCTACTATTTCATCATCTTAAACACTACAGTTTTTATGGTGAAAGTCTGCTTGTGCAGTGTTTAGTGCATTCGGATAAAGAACAATATATTCCCCAAATGTGAGGAGTGTGTGAGTGAAAAAAAATACAAAATAAGTTTACTGTGGTGCTTGGGAAAAATGGGAACTCACTGCAATGGTGGCACGATTCATTAATGGAGCTTACCGAACACATGATCTACCGCATTTCTCCGATACGGTGCCAGTGTCACCACGAACCGCAAATGTCCAAGAGGTAAAATATCTAGAAATTTCACATGTTTCCTCTTAAGTTATGGAGGCTCTTGCTTTAATTTCACCAAGTGCACGAAGAATTCTAATCTGAATGGTTACTTCGTTACTTTAAAGGACAACATTACTTTTAATTCTCGTTACCGTCCCATCAACAAAACAACACATTATCACGCCTAATACGATACAGGAAACACATTGGCATTCAAAACAGCTTCCACTCGTATTGGAATGGATAAACATAGCTCTTGTCCGCCCCCGGTAGCTGAATGATCCGCGTGACGGATTGTCAATCCTCTGGCCCCGGGTTCGATTCCCGGCTGGGTCTGGGAACTTTCTCCGCTCAGAGACTAGGTGTTATGCTGTCCTCAACATCATCCTCTCATCCTCATCGACTGTAGCTCGCCGAAGTGGCGTCAAATTAAAAGATCGGCACCAGGCGAACGGCCTGACCGACGGGGGGCCCTAGTCATACGATTAAATTAAAAAAATAACAGGTCTTTAATGGTTTTGAAGGGAACCTTATACCACTCCTCCAGCACAATAGTGGCAAGTTCAGGTAAAGGTGATGGAGGTCGACAGCGGTCAGGCACGCTTCTCTCCAAAGTGGACCGCAAAAGGCTCAATAGTATTACGATACAGTGACTTGGCCAGGGAGAAACAATTCACCCACGTGCTCAGAAAATTAGTCCTGGACGATGCGAGCTGTGTGAACAGTGGCCCTCACTTTTTGGAACATAGCAGCACTAGTGGGGAAGAAAACATTGTACCGGGGATGGACCTGACCAGTCAAAATGGCCATAGATCCTTGGCAGCAATGCGACCTTCCCGAGTAACCATGGAGTCCATGGAATACATGGCCGCCCAAACCATCACCGAACACCCTCCATGTTTCACTCTTGCGCCGTAAACTCCACCTGAAATTGGAAGCAGTTTGAAAGAAAACTCATCCGACCTAACGACTTTCTTCCCTTGTTCCATGGTCCAGGTTTTATGCCTTCGGCACCACGTGTTCCTCTACGGGCATTTGCATCACTGATGAATGGTTGCGGAATTCCAGCTCGCCCGGCAATTCCCTGCTTATGGACCTCCCTTCATGTTTCCTCTGCGCTGAAAGGGTTCGCAAGTGCGACATTCAGTTCTCCAGTGTCAGTTGCAGCTGTCGTCCTTTTATTTTTCGTCACAATCCTCCTCATTGAGGATCTGTCACGATCATTCAGAAAAAAATTTCGTCGGTGTAGGAACTTACGGGATCATAGTTTTTCCGCTTTCCCTGTATGGGGTATAAATCTTCGATACGGGGCCACTTGAAGCACCAAACACTTGGGGTACCTCGGTTAGGAAGCACCTCCCACTCAACCACCAACAACCTGCCCACGTTCGAATTCACTTCGTTCCGGCACAATTATAAAGAAAAGTTCTGACCACGACTGAGACTTGAAATGTATTTTGGACATTCCACAGGTACCGTTTCTTGTCAGATACAATAGCGCAACCTGCAGGCTTGGCTAGGACTATACTTCCTCTATGTCGCTTGATAATGGAAATAGTGTGTCAAGCAGATCAATTGCTCCCTTCGTCCTGCAACTGTACAAATCGAAAGAAACGTCTTCTCGATTTTCTTGAGGGGAACAGCATATGCTCGGCAGCGCACAGCTCTTCTTGTGTTGCAGTGACGATATTAGGTGTAACTACCACACTGCGGCGTCCTGGCTTGAACATAGGATTAGAAGCGTTCTTTCTGTCTAGATAAACATTACACGTGACATTCCATTTATACAACCATCCCGTGTCAATCGGATTATCTGGAGCATAATAACAGAAACGTGAAACATTTGCATTACAGCACAGCTGCTTCAGAAAAGCTACATTTCACTGCAGCTGCCAACGATAATCACACAACTGCCTCCCAAAATTTTGACAAGTGTTGAACCCTTTCATGCGGGTGGTTACACTTACAAAAATACTCTTCTATCCTGGCTCTCACGTTTAGTGCACACTTTTCTCTACTCTGAAAAACTTCTGAGTTCCATTTTCTGAATCACCCTGTCACTCCTAGGGCAGTAGCACTTTCTCGTCTTTGTTTTAGGTCTTCATCTCGTATTCACGCCCTGAGATCTGATGCACTTTTTCGTAGACTTTTAAAGGTTAATACATGGGTCGTTTAGTCCTTTAATCACCAGACCCACGAAATTTATTACTAACGACGGAGCACCGTTGTTGTAGCTGACTTTCTAAAACACAGTTCTAATCAATATACTCCTGTGTATACGTATTGCAGAAAAGCTTGCTTCGAAAGCAACGATATTATTAAACTGCTCAAAAGAAGCTTTTGAACCACCTGCATCTCTGAGAACGTCTGCGTTCTTAAATTCAAGAGCATGGAACGAAAGAGAGTTGTGGAACTAAAAAATAACGTTATTGTGAAATAAAAAACAAAGAATATACAAATTTAAAGGGCACTTTGTTCGAAAGTGCACATCTGTGAAATAAAAATCTGCTGCTGCGTACCATTCAATACAGTATCCTTGGCATATTGTCCACAATATGCTACTCAAACCTGTCTCACTCTCGCACATAATCCAACATTTCACAGAACTGCTATATTCGATGCTTACGCCTGAGGAAATACACTGCTCTGCAAAACTTAAGGACGAAATAAATAATGTACCATTTCTTATGAACTAGTCGGTGGAAAAAGAATGAAACGGCGGGAGCATGTTGACAAAGATCTACCCCAGTCTTGCACAGAAATCTGGACGTCACATGGTGTTAAGTCAGCGTGACTATACTGCCATATGGAGATCGCAAACGTAACATCAGGAGGGTATAGGAACGGAAAAAGTCTGTGTGTCAATCAACGAGCCGTTACGGTGCACTGTGGTGGACCAGAGACAACAGCTGGATGGCCGAACACGGACAGAATCATGGGGACACAGGAAGGAGGGCGAAATGTGACGACTGTAGCCCAGGAGTTTGGTATTGCTCACAGCATTGTTTCACATGCATATGGAGCTTTCCGAACTACAGGCACTGCAGCCCGTAGTAGAGGAGATGGTCCAACAATGTCTACCCACGTCAGACAGCAGGTGAAACTGCAACCGTATTTAACAGGCGTGCAATACACGAAATATCAAGCTACACAGTGGCACAGTGACTGCACCGGAGTGGATCTCTTCATCCGACAACTAGTACCTTGTGTTCCGTTGACACTCGCACATTGGCGGGGCCATTTGCGATTGTGCCAAGAGCATAGGAACTGATCCGACGAGGAATGGGGTTACGTGTTGTTCTCGGATGAGAGCAGATTCAGTCTGAGGAGTGATTCTGGACGTACCTCGTATGGCGAGAGATTTCAACACGTAATGCATCCAGCAACATTGTTTTGGTGGTCTCGTAATGGTGTGTGGAGGCATAATGGTGCATGGGCACATTGGCTTCCGAATCTTTGAACACATTACACTCGCCAGTCAACATTATTGTGACTCTGTACTTCACCATGTGCGTCTTTTCAATGCGCCCGGCCCCGATTTCATTTTTATGGACGATGTGCGACGGCATCGAACAGCGCAGGCGGAGGAGTTCGTGAGAGGAAAAGATATTCAGCGAATGGCGTGGCCTGTCCATTCGCCCGCCTTAAATTCCATCGAACACCTGTGGGACGCCGTGGGGAGACGTACTGCTGCACGTTCAAATGCGCCAACGACTTCGAGCAGTTGTCATCCGCCATCGTGGAGAAGTGAAACGCCCTACCACAACAGCTCCTTACCAACATTGTGGCCAGCTTGGGAGTACGTTGCAGCGCATGCATTGCTGTCCGTGGTGATCACACACACTACTAAGAACCACGTCCCGCCTTTTGCAACGTCCTGGTGTCGTCACAGACAGCGGTGACTTCAATGTAATTATTGTCATGTTTGTTCGTCTCATTGCGTATTTCATTCAGTTACCTTCTGCACTATACGGTAGCAATTCTTTCTATTGTGGTCCAAGTTTCACAGACCTATGTCACTTGGCAGTGATACATCATGCAAAAGTAACTTTCGTCCTTCAGTTTTGCATATCAGTGTAGAATCATTTCCACTTCTAGGCCCCTTTAAAACAAGAACAGTCAAATGCGCGGATGAAAATATTTTTCACGTTTAGTAAAAAGTGAAGACAATCAGTACAGAACAAGATGATACTTGTTGATTCTGAAGCAAATAGAAAACTTGTCTCCATTAAGACAACGCACACACTGAAGCCTGTTTACTGCTCGTCGTGCAGAGTCTGTTCTGATCGGAAGCTTACCTGTAACGGAGAAAGCCAAAACCATGTGGTGCAACAAGTAATATCAAATAGCCGACCCAAACTTTCACTGAATTAAGCATCTACGGGAGAGCTGTGTACATTATACCGCTTCCTAATTTGCACCACTGTTATAAAATTCGTATCTCTTGTACTCACCGACATTTGCTAAAGTCAGCGTGAACTATGTACTTCTTTGAACTCTACTGTCAGCTATGAGCTGTGTGTGTTGAGAAAGAGGTGGTCTAAAGACAGCGTTTATTTTGTTGTTTTAATGTATTTCGTGTACAGAATTACTGTTTTAAGTGGCAACATAATGTTTCAGACAGTTCTCAGTCAGTCATGACTATGTACTGTGGTTCGTTTATTAGAAATTGACAGAAAATGGCGACGTTGCCTTTAATATATGGTTGTAAGTTTCCCATATTATACCGGCACAATTTGAGAATCTTGCTCATATAGTGAGCTTTAAGAGAATGGATCTGACATTATTAATGCAACATGATGCTTAGAAATGATGTGGTGAATTTTGTGTTCTTTAAGTTATTAATTAAATAATTATATTGCCATACTGCAACACAAAGTAAAGGCGTTGGAAAATGAAGCATAGATGAACTGCATTTACCTGGAACAACATATCTCATTAGATGGTTGGCTTTTGGGGGAGGAGACCAGACAGCGAGGTCATCGGTCTCATCGGATTAGGGGTGGATGGGGAAGGAAGTCGGCCGTGCCCTTTGAAAGGAACCATCCCGGCATTTGCCTGGAGCGATTTAGGGAAATCACGGAAAACCTAAATCAGGATGGCCGGACGCGGGATTGAACCGTCGTCCTCCCGAATGCGAGTCCAGTGTGCTAACCACTGCGCCACCTCGCTCGGTATATCTCATTAGAGATCACGCATTAAATGAATATTCACGCATTTAAAATGTGCCTAAGGCATTTTAAAAACAGAAACGGAAATGTAAACTGGGACATAAAAAACTTTTGGCCGCAGTGAAGTGTGTTCCAACGAAATTGAAAACTAATTGGAACAGCATATTCATACATTTAAAAAAATTATGTTAGGTTTAAGAACGTATAATGTAAGAAACCTTGCGTTCGACATCGCATAAGAAAACGGATTGCCCCGTAATTTCAATCCAGAAGAAACCATCAAGAAAAAACTTGCCAAATCCCAGGGAAATGAGGGAAGCTTCAATCAAAACTTCCAAGACAAGCCAAGAGGCCTGTGAACTGAGGAGCAGTCCATGCTAAAAAGAAAAATCTAAACTATGCAAAGGAAAAGAATTTGGTACCGCAGTTCCGGCTGTGGAAAGTGTTTTGGATACTCTGCTAGGAAGCCACCACAGAAACTCATTCGTAAAACAAAGGAATGGCATAGAGAGTCATGCGAGGAAGATAGAATGGGTGAAATGATCAGATGCATGAGATGAAAAACGTGGATTCATTCAAAGTGAGCGGGGGTGGGGAAAGGAGAGAAACAGTTATATTGGACTGCCTCCAAATAGATGCAGAAACTGCAATGTGGAACATTTCGTTAAAGTCAGACTTGTATGTTTCTTTAAACTCAGGATGGTTTATAATGGATGTATAATTCATTCATCCACTGATACAAATTAGGAAAACAGATTCCTCATTTGTGACGTTTGCAGATGTTCAGAAATTTTAGCGTAGTGTGTATTTTTCTCAGAATTTCCAGTCTTTACAACTGATACCAAGAACGGCATCCTGCAGTAGAGGATGGCGTGGTTTAAATAATTTTGTAGCTTACTCTTTAGGCTACAATAAACAGAATCTCGAAAGTGGTACAATTTTGGGCAACTCTTCCAAATGTGATGTCTCATCCACAGTTGAGGAAACAACAACCAAAACTTTTTTTTTAGTGAAATTCGGTCTTTAATGACACGGTTCTGCAATCGAGCAACTGTAAGAACCTCGTATGGAAGCATGCCGTTCATACGCGATAACGTTTAGACACTCGACACCGAAGAGTAAGATAAGGCCTGTCTGGAACCTCAAGCAAGGCTTAGCATTTGCGAGTCTCCAAGTAAGAAACTGCTGATTAAAAACGTCGTATGTGCGCTATTCTAGTGGTATCATTCCTCTAGATAAGACACAACTCGCCTGACAACTGATAGGGCATGTACCTTCTGGTGAAGACATTAATACGACCCAACTAGCAGGCAGAATTACATCTGTCATTGCTGAATAAATTTCAGAGGAATAAAAATTAAGACACAGCGAAACTGTCATTAAAGAAAAAAAAAAAAACTGGTCTGGTTATTGTAACGAAGTGTCTCAAGGAAAGCACCTGCAATCCGGACAGGTGAATACCGTGTAAGCTCTATTACGCGGTGGTCCAAGTATTTATATAATAAACAACCAATCGCTACCTGTGAGATCATATGCAAGCTTTCCTTGGTTAATCAGTCAAGAACAATTGAAGATATCATAGGCAGCACCAAACAAGGCAAAATTTTTGCTCATGCATATTCAAATGCAGAGTACTGAGATGGACGCCCGTCAATTTTTGCCTCCAGTAGTGGGACGCCACTGAGATGATCATCATCAACGTGGCACCATTCGGTCCACATGGCGTGATAGTCTGGGGCACCATCACGGATGATTCAACCATACACGCTGCGGGTAGTCGCAACAGCGACGCAACGGAAGTTTTAGAACTATCTTCAAAGCATTTCTACAACCGTATTTCACCAAGACAAGATTCGTACACTGTTTCCACGAAACGTTTATGACCACTACTTCGCAAAATAGGTATTGCTATTCCCATCCCAATCTTTTCGAATGACGTGTCGTCCATGATACACACTTCATGCTCGTCTAGACAGTCGAATTTTGTAATCGGATGGTAACTATTTCCAATAGCACACGGAGGACACTCAAAGTTTGTTTGATCCGACTGCCAAGACGTTTAGATGCGCTGCTAACGTAGTCATGCCTTCACCCTACACTGATTTGGGGCCTATATTATTATTTTTAGGACAGGAAATAAATTCAAATTTTATGAAGCTACTGCAGTTTCTTTACATCTCAACGGCAATGAGTCCTGGTCCCTTACCAAAAGAAATAAGTATGACGGAAGCGCCTGAAATGAGATTCCTCCCAGCTGTGAAAGGATGTAAAAAATTAGATAAAACGAAAATAAATTTCTTACGGAAGAGTAAATAGCTGAACTGAAAACAATGTGATAGATGACTATAGAAGTAGATGGGAGCACCATGTGGAAAGAACGGCGATCGCCACTACAAGCCGTCAAAAGCACTGTAACTATAATAAGTCATTTTCCTAGACGATATTACGCTAGCATCATTTAACAGAACTTTTTGCCTTCATAACAACCATCAATTTGACGAGGAAAACAGTTCTTCAGGTCTACCATAGTCAGCTAAAGCCAATCACTGCTGATTAAATCCTGTGTTTACAAAATTGCAGGTATTTTTATAGCTATTTATATAGCCTCACCCCTTTCCTCGTTTGCTAGGGGATTAAGAGCAGGTGATTCAGTGGAGCAGTCCCGGTGCGATAAGGCGCCCGAGTTTCACCAAACCAGGAACATGTGCGCGCAGCACTGTGACACGGCTGTCGTCCTCTTTGAAAACGAGCCCCCACAACACAATCATCATGATGCAGAAGAAAGAGAAACTCATTTACCCAGAACGTTGAAATGAACAACCTGGTTCACGTTAATGGTAACCTGAATGAGTGGGCCCAAATCATGGTACGAAAATACCCCGAAACATCATTACAGAACCAACTACAGCTTAATTACAGGCTCCACACGCTTGTGGGTTAACGCCATATTGCGGCGTCGGGGCCAAGCTACACGCCTCCAGTTACCTACTGTCGAGCTTCTGTGTTGTTTGGCCACTGAAGACGTGCAGGTTTATGTACTACTATGAGTAATGGCCAGAAACTCAACGACCATTGCATATAGCTACCACCGCAATGGTCGCCCAGAAACTGGTTGATATGGACCTGCATTATCAGACAATAGTAATTACAACTGGGTACGAAAATGACTGTCATGATACTCGTCTGCCACCCATGTTGGTTAGGATCTCTCTACGACCACTTTTCTTAAGTCGTGTTACTAATAAACGGGTGCTAGTGGTATACCATTCCTAGTAAAAATGTTAGTCTATCCGTGTAGAAACACCATCAAATTTGGCAACATCATTCACCTGTGTTCATCAGCACGTCCAAACACTATACCTGCTTTCTGCCACTGTCACGCCTCCACATCAACCCTTCTTACTGTGTTAATTCCATACAACCATACACAACACTACACTGCCATTACTTGTGTCAGCTGTGCAATGCCGCATGATTGCCTGGTATCAGTTCTACATCATCTACACCGCTCGAAGCAGTCAGCATTTGCTTATAAGCGGATGACTAATATTTTGAAAGTGCTACCGTGTGAAGAAAGACCAAGAAGAAAGGTTATGAATAAAGCTGGTCCACAAAGACCGAACAGGCGTCATAGCCAACCTCTGAGTGTGAAGATCATCATTCTACTCCTCAGCGTATTCCATCGTTTCTTGTTATCACTACAGGCCACACATAAAACACGTGTACTTGTTTTCTGATAATCCTTCATAGTACTGCCAATTTCACTAACTACACTATCTGATCGAAAGTATCTACACATTATTACTGGACATTAATACGCAGTGTGTTCCACCCTTTGCTTTCATGACAGCTTGAACTGTGTGAGGTTTCTGTCAGTGGAAGAATGGCAGCCCATTCTTCCTCAACAGCCGGAACCACAGAAGACAATGATTATGTTCGACTGGTCTGCAGCGACGCTGAAGTTCCAAATAATTCAAAGGTTCTCCTACGGATTCAAGTCGGGATGCTGGTCAGGCCACTCCATTTCTGGAACGTTACTGTCCACAAACCACTGAATCACAGATGCAATTTTATGACAGTATGTATTGTCTTGCTGATATAATCATCATCTCCAAACTCTTCCTCTGTTGTACACGGCCATAATGAGAGTTCACATCATTCTGCATTTAGAATTTTCTTAAGCACAAAGTGGGGCCACACCTTCGGCTTGAAAAACACCCCTATATCGTAATATGGCCTCCTCCATACTACACATGACTGCAAGTAACGTTCTCCAGGCATTTGCCAAACCCACACATTTCCATTAGGCTGCCACAGGTTACAGCACCATTCATCCCCAAATCACTCCTTTCTAGTCATCGACTGTCCAATGGTGTCGCTCTTCACGCCACCTCAAGCATCACTTAGCATAGACTACAGAAATGTGTGGCTTATGAGGAGCTGCTCTATCATTTTATCCCATTCTTTTTGATTTCCTACGCGCAGTCATTGAGTTAGCTGGACAGCCCGTAGCACATGGAGATCACGATCGATTTCTTCCTCTGATTTTATGCGACTTTTTTTTTACAAACATCTTCCGCAATTCTCGACGTCCCTGTCCATCGGTACAAGTCTGTCTGGTCTTGGTATAGCTACAGTTGTTCCTTCGCGTTTCCACTTCACAATCACATCAACGGCCGAGTTGGGCAGCTTTAGAAGGTCTGAAACGTCCTTGATGGATGTGTTATTCAAATGACAATCAATGACTAATCCACTTTCGAAAAGTCATCTGCTCTCCTGATCGATTCATTCTGCTGTTACTGCTTCTACAGTTACCATTTACAATACAATATTCCCCCCCCCCCCTCCGTCTCCTTTTGTACTGGCAAGTCCGCCTCTCGTGGCATATAGTCGTCAATTATTCCGCATTACACATGGGCGTTTGGATACTTTTCATCATATAACTTGAGTAGCGCCTACAGGCAATTAGAGAATCGTTCACAAGTATAAGGCGCAGTCAGATGGAAAAGGAATACGAAATGATTGTTATTTCAAAAGTAATCGCCATAACTGTTAATACCTTCATCACACTGTGAGACAAGACTGAAGATGTCATCGTGGGAAAAATATTTTCGGTTGCCTGCAGAACCATGATACTATCCCAAAGCATATCTAGAGCTTCAATCGTCTTTCTTCAGGGCTCCAAAAATACGGAAATCGCACGGGGAGAGATCACCACTTTAAAGAAGACGTGTAAGGGCTTCCAGAGAAACTTCTGTAGCACATTTGAAAATATGTGGCATCGCCCACACGTTGCCACGGTCGATTCGAGTACTCTGCGGAAGTGTCGCTGGGAAGTCGTTACACATCCAACATTCAGTCTCCGATCTCTCCCCACGTGATTTCCATATTTTTGCAGTCCTGGACGAAGACATTCATGGCCTTCAATTTTCTTCGGATGAAAACGCACACGCCTGGATACAACCTCCGTTGCGTAGACAACCGCGTAAGAAAACACGACCTTGCAACTGAGCAGGTCTGTTCACAAACCTCTTGCACAAGAACTGCGTAATTGTTGAAGAATTCTAAACGTGGTGGTGGTGGTGGTGGTGGTGGTGGTGATTCCCAGATATCATTAATGACACAACACACGCAAATTCAACAGGAGCTGAAGTATGAGAATCGTGAAGACTTTTTGAGGAACTATCTAAGCATTCACTGAAAATTCAGACAGAGGAAACATAATGCAGCACATGTGCGGGAGTCGACAGACCAGAATACTGTCACCGATTCACTTCGCTCTGTCACGTACTTGTTACACGGTCGGCTGAAAACGAACAGCATGCTAATACTTTCAAGAAAATAATTTGAAAGATAATCTGCGCGAAGCAATATTTTTTTGTGCGGAACTGATAATATTTGTACGTTTATTATGTGATGAGTTCGTTTAAAAATCACGAAATGAAAGTTAAAGTGGAAGAGGGTACAGACAGACTTACAATGCAAGGAAAGAGTCTGACGCCCTTGTAGATATATTCGTGACTACTCACCATGCCATTGTCCATCGTGCCATAAGGAGACTGGAAACCGGGCTTTTCTGAAACAACAAGGAGTTGCGTGAGCACACTTTGAAAACACATACGACGATAGAACGAAACGACATGCTAGTATTAGAAATAGTTTGGATACATGCACCCCACCTATACGTCATATATACGCAAGACGATCTTGTTAAGTACGAAATCACAAAAATTATGACAAAGATATCCAATCACATTCTTGCGTCAAGCGTGCTTGAATTCCGATTGGAGGGCTTTCTGCGACATGTGTGGCACGCGAAACTGAAAAGTTTATGGAGGACATGGTTATCAAATTATACTCTCATTTGAAAGAATGCGACAACATGGAGCGAAGATACCCACATTATTCGAATTGTCATCCCCTGTATGCTGAGACGATATAACGAAGCTTCCCTAAACAGATTCATAACAGAAGACAGACATAGAAGCCATCTGTCAAAGAAAGAATACACCAACAAATTTAATTTTTGTTCTTGCTCAGCTATGTAGCCGAGACAAAGTCGTTAAATCGTAATTCCAAGCGTGGTCTCATTCATTCCACTCACTACATTTGCATTACACATGGAGCATCACAAAGTGGGTTCTAAATATCTCCGACCTGACCTTTAAAAATAGCACCAATTTAGTTTACTCGCGAGTGACAAACTTTGCTACCTTTAGCATTACATGCAACTCGCTATCTGTAGCATTTTACTGGTGGTGGACGTGTAAATAGCTCATTATGTTCCTGGGTACAGCTCAGAGATAATCTTCACTAAAGAGACGATTTCTCCAAAATCAATGGGCGGCGTTAACAGAAGCATAAAAGAGAAGGACAATTACGATTTTAACGTCCTGGCGACAACGAGGTTATTTGAGACGGAGCACAAGCTCGTATCAGACGAGAGTGAGCAAAGAAACCGGCCGTGTTCTTTTCGAAGGATTAATCTCATTGAATTAAGGAAACTACAGGAAATCTGTATCTGTATTGCTGGACGGGGATTTGAACAGTGCACCTAATGCAAATACACTCCTTTAACCGTAGCGTCGCCTCAGAGCAAAGGGGATGAAGCTTGACAGAAAGGAAAACAGACAGTAGCTCTTCGGAATTCATACGCGAAAGATGCAGAGGTGGGCTGAACAAAAGGGTAGATAAGATACGTATGTGAACATTTACGTGCACTGGATAAAATATCGGTGTCTGAAGAAAGTCTGTAAAATGGAGGAGTGAAACGATTTTTGGTAAACTGAACGATGAATGTAACATTATATCAAGCACTGAAAAGAGGAAAAATACCTCCAACATAATCTGTAGGCACTCGACAGCTGTATGAAAGAAGACAGGAAGATAGACTGGGTACTTTTACAAATTATGGAAACGAAATTTTTTTCCCGTGCGTACATGAACTACTACTACGCGAGTCATGCCATCAATGCCTCGGATGAAGAAATGAATGAAGGTTAGAATTTAACATTCCATAGAGGACTAGTTCATCAGTGACTGAGCACAAGCTCCGGATTGAGATGTCTGGGAGACGAAACCAGCCATGGCCCTTTAGATGAAAACATCCAGCACCGACTCTAATTCAGAAAAATCTACTCGGGCTATGCAGATAAGGTTTGCACGCCGCTCTTCACATTAACAAAACAATGTCTTAAGCACTCCGTAATCTCAATCGCGATTTTATATTTGTCGCAATAATGGAATGCCAAACGAGGAGGACATAAAAGAGGGTTTAAAAGTGACAGCACTCTCTGTCAGAAGATTTAAAGACTACTAAGATTAACGAATATTGGTGCTGAAAGGCAGCTGTACTGCAAGCACTCTACATGGTATCCACGGAGGAATTGTCAATATTAAGGGATATGGCAAGAAATATCTTTGAAGTAAAGAAGTCTAGTGAACATGGGCTCTAAAATTCTAAAATACATACCTAAAGAGCTATGAGCACATGTTGAGCAGAAAAAAGTAGCGGAGGCGAACAAATGGTCTTAAGGTACGCACTTTTCGGGCCATGTTTACTGGGTATTTGTTCTTGTTTTGGTCCACATTACCATCTCCCAAATTCTGGAAAGGCAAGAGCTTGCTGTATACGAGATTTGTTTCATAGTATCAAAGATGAAGTGTTCATACAGTAGCTGTTAAGGTATGCACCTTTGAGCCCATGTTTACACGAATTTTTTGAATCTAAAGTACGTTCCTGTAATATCCCTGAGTATTCACCATGCCTCCCGGGACCACCTGTATACGGTCGTAGCATCCTACATAGCTCCTGATAGATTCTGCATTTCCATTAGTTTCACTATTGAGAATAACTTTATGGAAGATTGCTTGAACACATATTTGTCACCAGAGATTGAAAAGCAACACTGTCGCACCCACCAACAGAAAAAGCCAAGTGAATTGCTGCATCGAAACACTATCAAACAACAACACTATTTAGAGCAAAATTCTGTGTTCAGCCATACTAACCAACCTGGAACAACTTCACCTTCTCCACGATATTAGCATGGATTCCGAAACCACCTAAAACTCTAAACTAAACTCGCACTCTGAGTCATGGTTAGGGATATGTAGACTGTTTCTAGACTTTCAGAAAGTTCTCTCGTCAGAACCACATCGATGCCTACTAAAGAAAATTCGCCGTGCATACGACTAGACTGTAAACTTCATAACAGACAGTAAACAGTAAGCACCATGTATTCCCGGATTGGGTTGTTGGGGGGGGGGGGGGGGGGGGGGGGGGGGGGAGGAGACCACACAGCTAGGTCATCGGTCCCATCGGATTAGGGAAGGATGAGGAAGGAAGTCGCCCGTGCCCTTTCAAAGGAACCATCCCGGCATTTGCCTGCTGGAGTGATTTAAGGAAATCACGGAAACCTAAATCAAGATGGCCGGACGCGGGATTGAACCGTCATCCTCCCGAATGCGAGTCCAGTGTGCTAACCACTGCGCCACCTCGCTCGGCCATGCATTCCTGGATAAAGTCTTCCACAAAGTAATAATTTAAGATGTATTCCTGGGATATGTATTGTGTTATTTCTGTTCCGTTGTAGATTAATTTCTTTTATTAGTTGAAATTCTAGAGTGAGATGGCGCTGTTACCTACTAAGAAGTATTAACGATTCACAATTTTCGTAATAGCAACCACGTGCGAAGACTAGCAACTACCTCCGAATGCAGAGAACTTTAAAGTTGTTCCTTAGCGAAATGTAAAAACTTAGCGGCATTTTACAACACGATCAATGACATACAAATGGAGTCAGTCATGTCACACAATCTGACTGGCGAGTGTGTGTAACATAGACGCTGAAAAAATTCAATCAGGAGACAATCTAAGAGTGCCTGTTCAGAAAAGCTCAAGAAGTTTTCCGGGCGTAATGTAGCAATATTTCTCAGTCTCATGAGCAACTTTCCCAAATGCGAAGTACCAAGTTAGAACAGAGTATTTCGCACAGAAGCACACAAGTCATCATACTTCTCACACTCCATCCGTGAATAGGACGCGACAGAAAAGTATCTCGATAACAGAGAGAAAGCAAAGAAACTGTCCCTAAATCTAAGGATACTGTCAACTGATTTACCATAGGAGAACAAGCGATTTTGGGCATGGATGTGTGTGATGTCCTTAGGTGAGTTAGGTTTAAGTAGTTCTAAGTTCTAGGGGACTGATGACCTCAGATGTTAAGTCCCATAGTGCTCAGAGCCATTTCAACCATTTGAACAAGCGATTTTGAACTCTGAGGCATGGTGCAGTTTGGGATTTTTTAAAATTAACAAATCATCGCAAGAAGTGAAGACGCGATAGGTGATAGCTGAAAATCCTGGGATAGAACTCCATATTGGGTGGTATTCTGGTACATACCCACTAAGCCCAAAACCTGAAATATGTGGAGCAATGACAGTGCCCTTGGAAATGTGAAAAACGTAGATTTACGTGTAGAGAGAGATTTGGTATATGCCCCGTCCTAATGTGTAACAAGTTATCTCAACCTTAAAAACACTTCATTGCACGAGGAAGCGTCTCACACGTAAAACTTCATCAACTACATGCACTCCACATTATGAGCTCCACACTGTCTACTGACAACTTACAGCATTGTCTCTAGTAGAATCCATGTCGTGCACGTTTTCACGTGCAAGGAGTAATATTTCCTTCCGGGACTGTCCTATCCAGCACTCTAGATTCTCGCTACAATCGCATCAGCTGCATTTTACGGCGCGCACACACACACACACACACACACACACACACACACACACACACCACAGAGAGATACGTCACGTGCGCGAGCGTGTAGCTGAACACACCAAGCTCTCCCAGAACCGGCTCACAGGTCGTTCGGCGTTGCTTTCTTTTTTCCACCACCTTTACCTACTATCAAGTATCTCGTTAACCAGCTGAGTTTCACGCAGAAATCAGCACGACCTTACCAGTGTTCGGCTGTCAGTTTCTGACGGCTTTTATTGGATTTTTTCCCGGTGGCGATGCAGGTGGAATTATTTTCCGAGGTAGCATGCTGGCAAGAAGGCCCTTCATGTCTGTCTCGGCCAAGCTAACATCGATGCCAGGTGGTAAGCGCAGCTGTTCCACAGACGTGGGAACTCGAAGCCAGCTACTATGCCTAATCATGCGGCAAAGAACGGCTTCATTTCACCGGACGTGAAAACCGCACCCTTACTTGTTTCTCGGTACTAAAAACATCAGACGAGACTGTTCATGTATCAAAAAACGGCTAAGAAATTCATCAACAACGGCGAATTCCCAAGGACTAATAAAATGGATATCCAACTTCGTGCATAGTGCTCAAAGGTCCGTCAAAGGCAACGTAATTCTTGATAGAAATTACATTACTCCTGACAAGGGCACTGTATTTATTAAGGTCGTAAAAATCACGAAACACACGGTTTGAATGAAATTCCAAAATGGATACGAGGAGAATATGTTAAGACTGCAAGACTTGTCTGTAGCGAAGAGTCATTTTTTTTCTCGCAAAACTGCAGACGATTTCCGTCGGAAAAATATTTATTAATGGAAGTTATCTGCATAAATATCCTTACAATCATTGGGTCCCCCTCTTCCGTCTCGCTTTCTGCAAGTGTTTTCTTGTCTATTATCACCGACGTTATAGGCCGTATTTATGCAAGTCATAGCTAGTATCACATATTCTTTACACCTACTGTTCGCGGTGCGGTTAGTTTGTGCACATTTCCTAACATACGTTCTATTTCGTCGTCGGTGGAACTACTTCAGTAACGCCATAATCAAAGCAACATGAAATACAACACGTCTGTCACGGTGGTTGCTGCTGCTTCAAGCATCACAGCAGCCTTTCTTTCAACCTCATACAGTCCGCAAGTTCTTGCCACGTTCTCCATTTTTCGTTGTTACGTCAACTTTTACCAATAACCGTTTAACACCTACAATAACGGTGGCAGGAAGACCTTCATCAGCAAGATTACTACGTCTTAGTTGTTAGAAACCAGCCCAATTTTATTACGGCAGAAAAATTTTGTCGAAGTTTCCTACAGAGGTAATAAAACGGAAAGGAGAATGGGAAATATATGTATAGACAGAAACAATACATTTCCTAAAGGTATCCGCCGTAGTTATCCGCTAGGGCTAGGCAGTGTGCTCCGTACAACACAGCAGCAGCCGCCCGGCTTCCAACCCCAGGAAACTGGACCCCTGCAGATGACCAGCGTCAAGACGCTGTGTGGGTCTTGCGACAAACTTCTCGTCCCCGACGCTGGGCCATCGCCAACAGCTGCTACGTCATTTCCACGACAGTGGCAAGAACCGAGTTCACAGGAACCTGACACTGTCACTGCAACGCAATTCACGACGCGTAAACTACCCCTCCTTTACCGTTTAGAAATCGTTAAACATCTTAACTCTGTGGAGGGAGAAACAACGTCACCTCTAATGAACAGACTGTCATATTCCTGTCGTTATCATTATATTAATGTTACAAAATTTCTAGAAGGCAGAAGCTAAAAGTAAGTCCTTAACCGCCGCACCGGCAGCAATACAGGGCTGTAGATCTTGTTTAATATAGGAAACAATGCATCGCTGGTCAATCTGTGATTATTACGATCTAAATTACTGTAACACTTTCAATTCGCCGATATTAAGCTGCTGGGCAGAGCGTGACATTTCATCGAATCTAATTTGGGAGGAGTGGGATTCTAAACTCCGATCGGGTGGTATTTCCGAAAATCACGTATGAGCAATGGCACAATGCTTCCTTCAACATGACTGCTGTAGATTCCTCTTTCTCCTCCCAAAATTATTTTTACCCTGATAATCTTGACACCGCCCGACGGCCTTGCCGCAGTGCTAACACCGATTCTATTCAGATCACCAAATTTAAGCGCTGTCGGGCTGGGCTAGCACTTGGATGGGTGACCATCCGGTCTGCTGAACGCGGTTGGCAAGCGCGGTGCACTCACTCAGCCCTTGTGAGGCTGAACTTGACTCAGAAGTAGCGGCTCCGGTCTGGTAAACTGAATACGGCCGGGTAAACGGTGTGCTGACCAGATGCCCCTCCACATCCGCATACAGTGACGCGCCTGTGGGCTGAGGATGACACCGCGGCCTGTCGGTACCGTCGGGCCTTCATGGTCCGTTCGGGAGGAGCTTAGTTTTAGTTTTAATCTTGATACAAAGTTAAACGAAAGAAGAACTTAAATTTAGGAGCTAACAGTACAAATCACGTTATTTGGCCTCAAACGTGTTCGTTTGTTTCTGTCATATAAATTTTATAATGAAAACTACAGTCAATTTACCATAAACGTCAGTGTGTAAGAAAAAAAAAAAAAAAAAAAAATCCCAGCGAGGATGATGAATATCTCGAATGGCAGTCATGTCAGAGAAGCAAATTCTGAACACATCAGGTCACCTAACTCACTTATTTAGCACACAACAAATACATTAATCTGTTAATACTTCGTGCTGAAGAATTTCACGTCATTATTTGTTTTGTGCTTTATAATACGTTTATTTTTTGCGGGAATCCTAAGAAAAATGTTCTCCATTCACTAGTTTCATATAGGCCTACTAACATTTCGAGTTTAGTTCAAATCTGCTGGTTCTTCGCACTGCTATATGGTCACGATCGCAGTAATTTTTGTGCAAAGAAAGCCGCTTCTCGTGCGTTCCTGTTTTCTGGAGGATCTGTCGTATATTCAGCACCTCTGTGTTCACATTTGCGAGAGATGCTGTAAACACGCATATGTCACGCTATGTTGGGAAACAAGTTCCTCTCAAAACAACTTGCATCCACTCTTCGGTATTTCCACAATACGAACGATGAAGAACGACGGTTTATTCAAATGGGTATGCCAGCTGACTGCACACCTACTCTGCAACTCTATAGTACAGTGAGGCGCAGCGCTCCAAGATTCAACGACCGCCACACCGCTGGTCCAGAAGAGTAACAGCATTCCACCCTATCTACCCGAAATAACAAGTAGAAAATTCACAACCCTGAGAAACCCCACACAGCCAGTCTCGGAAACATGATATCTCCGAGTAATAAGTGTTCTGCTCTCAGACGAAGATTTAGCAAAATGATATTACGTATATCCCACCGAAGTACGGGCAATGTTCCTTTAACCTCCTAACTATATTTATTCATCAAAATTATCTCCTTTGTAAAAAAAACTGTAACGAAGTAATCTAGTGAGCCTTTTACTGTATTATCTACATTCACATCTACATATACACCGCAAACCACCGTACGGTGACATCCGGACGGTCCATTGTACCACTTCTAGTCATTTCCTTTCCTGTACCAATCGCAAATAGAGCGAGGGAAAAAAAACTTTCTATACGCCTCCGTAGGAGCCCTAATTTTACGTATCTTCCCTTTGTGGTCCTTACGCGAAATGTACGTAGGCGGCAGTACAATCGAAATGTATTCAGCTTCAAATGCCGGTTCTCAAAATTTTTCTCACTCGTGTTCCTCGGAAAGAACATCGTATTTCCTCCAGAGATTCCCACCTGGGTTCCCGAAGCACCTCCTTAATACTTACGTGTTGCTCGGACCTCGTGGTGACAAATGTAGCAGCCCGTCTCTGAACTTCTGCGCTGCCTGTCTTTAATCCGACCTGTTGGTGATCCCAGTCACTCGAGCAGTACTCAAGAATAGGTCGCACTAGCGTCTCCTTTACAGGCAAACCACACTTTCCCAAAATTCTTCCAATATACCTAAGTCGACCATTTGCCTTCCTTACCACAATCCGTACATCCTCGTTCTATTTCATATAGCTCTGCAACGTTACACCCAGATCTTTAAACGATGTGACTGTGTCAAACAGCACAATACTAATGCGATATTCGAATATTATCGATTTGTTTTTCCTACTCATCAGCAGTAACTTACTTTTTCTACATTTAGAGCTAGCCGTCATTCATCACACCACTAGAAATTTTGTCTAAATCATCTTGGATCCTCCTACAGTCACTCAACGGCAGACTGCTGTCCACCCTACCCGCCAAATCATTTATGTATTCAGAAAATAATAGCAGTCACACAACGCTGGGGCACTCCTGGCGATGCCCTTGTCTTTGATGAACACTCGCCGTCGATGACAACATACTGGGTTCTATCAGCCCTTCACCCGAAGTTCGCAGGGTATCATGTGAGAAAAGCGCAAGCGGAGTTTCGTACGAGCTAAGGTTTATAAATACGTGCTGATTTGTGGAAAGAAGTTTTTACGTCTCACGTAAATTTATTATATTCGAACTAAGAATATGTTCAAGAATTCCACAGCTAATAAATGTTAATTGGTCCGTAATTTTGCGGGACCGTTCTTTTACCCTTTTTACATTCAGGAGTCACCTGCGCCTTTTTCCGTTCGCTCCGGTCTCTGCGTTGGGCGAGAGATTCATGATAAATGCAAGTTAAGTAAGGGGCCAATGCTGCAGAGTACTCTTCGTAAAACCGAACTGGGATTCCATCAGAACCTGGCAGGTTATTTGATTTCAGTTCTTTCAAGTGCTTCTCTATGCCAGGGATGCTTATTGCTACGTCATGCATACGGGATTCTGTGCGATGGTCAAACGGCGGTATGTTTGCACGATACTCCTGCGTGACTGGTTTTTCGAACGCAAAATTTAAAACTTCGGCTTTCCTTTTGCTATGTTCCACTACCACACCAGACAGGTCAACAAGTGACTGGAGAGAAGCCATAGACCTGCTTAGCGATTTTACATAGGATCAGAATTTCCTCGGATTCTCGGCCAGGTCTTTTGCTTAGGTTACAGATGCAATGATCCCTCTTAACCTTTGCCAGTCGTCATTTGCGCGTTCTCTTTTGAACGGAGAGTGCTATAGCCTCTGTTTCCTCAGCATCTTCCGAATTTCGCTGTTAAACCACGGCGGATCTTTTCCGTCCTTAATCCACTTACTTCTCCAGAGCACGGTTTACAATCCGTTGAAGCTTTTCCCATAACTCTTCTACGTCAATCATTCTGGAAATAAATGATGTTAATTCGTTGTCTAAGTGGGATGCTAAAAACTCCTCATCTGCTCTTTCTAGCAGAAATACTCTACAAGCCTTCCTCATTCATTTATTAACTTTAATAACTATAATTGCTATGACAAACGCCGTCGATAACGTCAGGCCTGTTGGTAGCTACAAAGTCTCAAAAATTTCCATTACGTGTCGGCTGTCTAACTAGCTATTCAGGACGTGTTCCACAGTACTTCCCAAGACTGAATGACTCTACCAACTGCAATGAATCTATAGACGTCCCAGTCTATACTCGTAAGTTAAAATCGACTCCAGCTATTATTGCATGATCTGGGTATTTGCGCGCTACTGACTATAGACTTTCTATGAACGACTAAAACTGTCACAGCAGAATCGTGTGGCTAGTAAAAAATCCAACAATAAACTAGATTTCACCTACAACTGTTATAGGCGACCAGATAACTTCACTTCCATGCTGAATTTCGACCTCAACAGGTACAATATTTTTGTCAACTGCAATAGACACCGCCCCCTCCCCTGCTACGGCGAATCTGTCTTCCCGGTATACGTTCCATGACTCGCTAAATATCTCAGAGCTCTTTACTTCGGGCTTCCGCCAACTCTCGGTGTCAAGAACAATTTGGGAGCGAGACATTTCCTGGAGGGCAGTAAATTCGGGAACTTTGTTATGGGTATTTCGACAATTTACTGATAAAATTTTGACAGTCTAAGTGTCTTTAATCGGTCTGATTTCGCTATCTGCATATCATCTGATGAGTGATCATCAGAGTACCAAAACTACCTTTCCTAAAAACCCCATGTGCACTCCACAAATACTCTACCACTCGAGTAGTTGATTTCCTCAAATGGTTCAAATGGCTCTGAGCACTATGGGACTTAACATCTATGGTCATCAGTCCCCTAGAACTTAGAACTACTTAAACCTAACTAACCTAAGGATAGCACACAACACCCAGTCATCACGAGGCAGAGAAAATCCCTGACCCTTGTTTTCTTCGCGTGGTGCGCCCCTGACCTATGAAAGTGAGTCCTACAATTTCCCATCTGATAAATCAAGTTTAAAAATCTGCAGCCAAGATCGTCACAGAGACGACGAAGCCTTTGGTCGAGACCCTCCGTTCGACTCCAAACCAAAGGATCCCGATCAACTCTAGGAAGAACGCTGTAAATTGCGAGCTCTGCCTGCACCCGGCGCATGA
Organism: Schistocerca americana; assembly: GCF_021461395.2. Classification (NCBI taxonomy): domain Eukaryota; kingdom Metazoa; phylum Arthropoda; class Insecta; order Orthoptera; family Acrididae; genus Schistocerca; species Schistocerca americana. Next base: position 293,072,845 of record NC_060130.1, read on the forward strand.
GGCCAGCCCGCCATCACTACTTCCCCCAGCAACCTGCATGAACTGTGGATGGCCTCAAAACTCATGCGTATGGCGTCTTCGGTGCCAACATGAGCCACAATTTGTAGACGACTGCACCCTGAACCCTCGGTAGCCGCAGGTAAGGCCTCTTCCACATCTCGAATGAGGTCCCAGCAGAAATACCGAGAACCCAATGGTTTTTCTTCCGGCCTTAAATGCTATCTCCCTAAGGGGGACCATAACGCGCCTTAAGTTGGAGTTCCCGATAACAAGTAAACCACTGCGCACAAGTGCCTGAAGGAATGGTCACCTGTTCACTAACAACAGGGCGAGTAGGCGAAACCAGACGGCCAGTCTCTACATTGGCCCTCCGCCTTGAGCAACGAGAAATCGCTACCACTCGCCACTCGCCACTCGCCCTGCGGTCAGGGCGGATCCATCGCGTTCGTTACGCTAGGAGGTGCCTCGGCAGCAGACCATATGAGCGAAACTAAAACTGCGCTCCATACTTCCTGAATTTATACTTACAGCAAAAAACACGAGATTAATTCTCTTAAATAAAAAAAAGCACGAAATTTAAGAATGTACTACTAGGAAAACAGGAAAAGCTAAGTATGTAGCTTGCTGCTCTGGAGATGTGTAACGTCTTAAGAGACGTCGACCAATCCGTATTGATTTGATTGCCATTTCCTTAAACATATGGCTTTCGTTTTTCTTGTTTTAACTGCTGTTAAAACTGCCACTAGTATTCTGAATCTGATACTATGGAACACTGTTGCCAGAGTGGAACGAAATTCGTCAACAGTTTCGACAAGACGCATATATGTTAGCAAAATTAACACGTCACAGTGCTGCAAGTATTGCAATTTAACTTCGAAATTACGTGTAAGATGTGAATGACAGCTCGTCACCCCGTCTCGAAAAGCATGAAATGAGAAAGGAGTTGAAATGGGAAGAAACTGTTGGCCCGCATCTCGTGGTCGTGCGGTAGCGTTCTCGCTTCCCACGCCCGGGTTCCCGGGTTCGATTCCCGGCGGGGTCAGGGATTTTCTCTGCCTCGTGATGGCTGGGTGTTGTGTGCTGTCCTTAGGTTAGTTAGGTTTAAGTAGTTCTAAGTTCTAGGGGACTGATGACCATAGATGTTAAGTCCCATAGTGCTCAGAGCCATTTGAACCATTTTTTTTGAAGAAACTGTTAGTTTCAGTACAAAATCACAAACATATACTCAGTAATTCTACACGATATTTACGCTTTACCTACTGTGGAGGAAGACTTGCAACTTTTCTCCTAGGTGGATGATGGCCGCTTTGAAACGTGGCTGTATTCCACTAGATAAAATGTGGTAGCGTGCTGCAATTACTGTCAAGGTCGCTGTGAAATTTAAGTTCTTGCGCAATAGCAATGTGCCGTAAATATAGGTAGCTATCGTCTAAAATTGATGTAAGTGCTATTTAAGCTGTTTATAAAACAGGATGCAAGATATGCGTCGAACTTTTATAACTTTTCGTGTGGACACTAAACAGTCGATGAGGCTAAGTAAACTGCTGAGTTCCAGATAATTGGTTTTCACTGGCCGAAAGCGTTGAAGCACTGGCCAATCATTTGGCGAAAGTAGAGTTCAAAACGTCAGTCTGACCATCACAGTCTCTTTTATCCTAAACTACTGCAGATGGAATGCGGCTTTTTTTCCGACAATGACAGAGAACATAACTTTCCCTATCCTTGTTCAGGTAGGAAAATGCTCCGTATGTAACACCCGTGTCGTTGGCGAGGTTGAAGCCTAACCTCCACAATCATCGACGCAGTGAGGAGGAGGAGTAGTAAAATATGAACTGTATACTGCGATTAAGAGGCACAACAATTCCCTGCTCCACTAGTCGTTTGGTAACATCTTCGGTAAACGGTTACGTGACTGAGCATCGTGATTTTAACACTCTAACCTTTTGAGAACATACACTGACGGAAAAAATCTCAACACCAAAAAAAAAGTGAAGTAATTAAATTTTCGGAATACATTTGGCTAGGTAACATATTTAAGTCATTAACATTGAAAATTCCAAATGTGAAACGCTCGTACATTAATATGAGGTCTAACAGCCTTAATGTTGAAAACAAGCATGCAGAAGTGCACGCAATATGTTGTACAGATGCCGGATCTCAGTTTGTGGAATGGAATTCCATGCCTGTTGCACTTGGTCATTCAGTACAGGGACGGTTAATGCTGTTTGTGGATGACACTGGAGTCGACGTTCGATGATGTCCCATATGTGCAAGATTGGAGTCATACCTGGTGATCGAGCAGGGCGAGGCAATATGTCGACATTCTATAGAGCATGCTGAGTTACATCAGCGGCATGTGGACAAGCGTTATTCTGTTGGAAAACAGCATTATTTTGTTGGAATGCTGTCCATGAATGGCAGCACAACAGGTCGTTCGTGGGATAATCACGAGAGTGCGCCTGCTGTCATACGAAATCGCACCCGAGAATATAACTCCAGGTGCAGCAGGCCCAGCGCGTCTAGCACGAAGACAGGTTGGTTGCAGGCCCTCAACTGGCATCCTCCCAACCAATACACGAACATCGTTGGCACCGAGGCAGAACCAGTTTTCATCAGAAAGAACAACAGACCTCCACCCTGCCCTCCAATGAGCCCTCATTTGACATCACTGAAGTCGCAAGTGGCGGTGGTTTGGGGTCAGTGAAATGCACGCTACAGAGCGTCTGGATCGGAGCTCTCCTTGTAGTAACCGATTTGTAACAGTTCGTCGGGTCATGGTGGCGCCAACAGTTCGTCGGGTTACTGAAGCGTCAACTGCTACTCGAATTGCTGCTGCAGATGCAGTACGATGAGCCAGTGCCTTCCCCCGAACCCGATGGTCTTTGCTTTTGGTAGCGCTAAGTGACCGTCCGAAGTCCAATCCTCTTGCGACTGCACATTCTCGTAAACCTATTACACGACCTCGTTCATAGTCAAAGAGGTGTTTATAATGGCGTCTTTGTCGCCTGACAGGCATTCTTGACTAACATCAAGTAACTACGTCCAGTCTCAAAGGTAATTAACGTTCACGACCGTTATAGCGTGTATTTAAAGCAAACCCGATTTGCATCTTCATTTTGGTGCTACTCGTCCGAAATCTAAATAGACTATCATTTTTCAAATGTTGAAACACGCCTACCAACTTAAGTTCATGCTGCATAACTCGTCCTTGGTGTTGCGATTTTTTTCAGTCAGCGTAGAAAACGAAATTACGTCAAGATTCCGATGTAAATTACCTTTATGTGGCTCAGGAGTTAATGTGAAGCGTAAGGTAAATAATACAAATGTTCGTGGTTAGGTTGGTAGAGTGGAAATTTTTTTCCTATCATTTTTACTATCGACAACATTTTATTTGTTCGAAAATTTCCATTTCAAAACACAGTTCGGACTCCCAGTTAATCTCTGACTCCTCTGCCGGGAGTGGGGGTGAACTGGTTCTCACATCTCAAAAACTGGAGAGTGCGCCACATCTAATTGGATTTTGCTTACAGCAGTAGGCATTGCAGTGGGTGACGCTACATGAAAGGTGGTGTGCATCACGAAGGAAATTATTCGCAATCTTCCGAGAGTTCATGTTCCAAAACAGGTTACGGAATATACTGCTTTCTCCAATAAGCATCACTGGCAATAACATGGCCAGATTAGAGGAATTTGGACTCACAAAGACGGATATCGACAGTGTCTTCTTCCGTGTACCATCCGCTAACGGAACAGGCGAAGTGTGAGGGGTACAGCGGGAGGCGGTACCTTGCGGACTACCGATGTAGAAAGAGGAGTCCCAGACAAAGTACCCTTGTGTCTCAGCTGGCCCAGTTCTAATACAGCTTTTTCCGACAATGGTGTTATCATTTCCAGACAACACTTTCCGGTCCAGATAACGAGCTGATACTCCAGAATAGGTGAATTACTCCGGCATTTTTTTTTTTTATTTCGGTATCTGCTTACGAGATGCCTGGTGAACCTTGCACCGTGGTCCAGTTTTTCCACAGTGCTGCAATTCAATAAACAACACAGCATTACAACAGTGTGGTAGACAGTTAAGTGACAATTTTATGAAGCTGTTAAGGTATGTGCAGGAAGTGGACAGCTGCAGCGTAAGCTGTGGGAACGGCGCGCTGCCCGACTAGCCACCGACTCGCCTGCCTGGGATTTGACAGACGACTCTGCTCACATGCTAAGCGCAGCACTCGTTTCACAGTTCTCAGTTCTCTGACTCCGGAGCGGGAAGTACCGTTCTGAAAGGCGTCAAACTGGTTTCTTCAGGACGAGCACTTCGAGTGTTGCAGAGGCACTCAACCGGAGAGAACGATTGAGCTGGAACATAAGCACTGCTTTCCACCGCGTAAGAACAGGATCCTTGCGACAGCTATCTCTGCGGTCGCTGTATTTATTTTGACGCGAGAGGCCAGTTAACAGCGACAGCAACATAGTTCTGCTGGTGCACTGAGATCTAGTACTGTAGTTCCGTTTCAAGCCGTCAAACTTCGAGAGAAAATTTGTTTTCTCGTTAGTCCCTTGCAGAAACTTACGAGAGCAAAGGAAAGCCTTGAACGCTTCTGCAGGGCTTCATGGGGACCTCATACCTCTACGAATGTAGATACCTTCGGGAGAAACATCAAGATTACATAAAGGTCCCCGCCTGCCATATCGCATCTTCCCATATATGTAAGTCTGATGCAGCCACATCAAAAATATCGGTGCCCCATACGATGATTACACTAAATAATAAAAATATCAAGTAATACTTATCACCACCATCACTAACAGCAACAGCCGCAGTAGCATCAGCACTTGTTAAACATCAATCGCTGGATAAACGCCTCCTCTTGACTTTCACGCTTCAGTGATAAGCATCCATGTTGCTCCTGTATGTATTCTAATGTCATCTAACCAGCTTCCATTTAGTAGTCACTCTTTCATTATCTATCAGCATCCAAGCAAAGTACATTCTTGATCTCTCTGCCATCCGTTAGCCTGTCTACGTAATTTCAACAATATCCGGAGTTTGATAATAATAAAATTTCTTTCCTAACTTAGCGGAAAGGTGCCTGTAGATCAGAAAATGTTTTCGCGGTTCAAAGTATACAGAGAAAATGCTGGGTGCGTCATAAGGGAGGAAGATTAGGGTTTAACATGGCATCTACATTACGCTGTAATTAGATAAGGGGTAAAGGCTCTATCCGAAGAAAGATGGCAAAGGAACCAGGTTTCTAAGGAACCATCAGCCATTCACAGTATCGATTTAGAGAAACGCGTTAATTCTATCTCTGAATGGTCAGTCAGGGATTGGAATGTACTCCTAGCGAACGCGAGTTCAGTGCATTAAACACCGTGCCACTTACTCCGTTCTAAGTCGAGCATGCCACCACGACACGGCAACTAGGTAATGCAAACAACTGCACTTTCCTGTCATTAGAGGTCAGCACCAGTTATGTGAGGTATTTCAGAAAAAGATTGTATCTCGACCTAGGTAAATGCGTAATGTGTCAACGATCTGTACAAGTATGCCAGTCCAAAAGCAAGCGGGTGTCTAAAAAGCTTCGTAAAAGGTTCCTTATATCCATGGAAGCTCTGTAGCGCATATAATTAAGTTGTATTACAGCACGGAGTTATTCGTGATTGAACGATTACTGATGTGGGCAACATACTGTGTAAGTAGTGTGGCTGATGTGAAGCGTCGACATTGCGGCCAACAGACGAAAGGGAAAGCCTCCGGGAGGAAAACGAACCGTTCGTTCAAAACACAACCAATTACTTCTGCTTGGTTATAACTACACAATAGATGGTGGTTTTGTGATATCACAAATTTTCAGTAATGATGGATAAGAGTAAATGTGTCAATCTGAGGTAAGGAGCCGTAGTCCGGTAACGAGAATAAGCCGAAATCTACCCTTATCCTCGCGCTGCGCTCGAACTACGGGCACCAACTTCCGAACTCTGGCCATGACGTACCGAATTTCCGCTGAATACACCCCAAAACCCTCGGATAATTTCCGCTATTTGTGGACTAGTGAAGTAACTTGATGTCATAGAGACCAAAAATCCCAAGTCTACCGTAAAGTAATACTGAATTCCATTTACCTGCGCAAGTTTCACGAACTGCTATGTTCAGAGAAGTTGTCGAAAATGGCGTCTCTCAAAGTCAGTGCAAGCCCCCGTTGTCGTTTTAACAGTGCCGCTGGCAACGAGAATTCTTGCCACAAGATTCTCTTCCGTCTCGACAGGCATCTGGTACAGAAGACATTTCACATGGGCCCACAAGAAGGGATCAAACGGGCAGAGATCAGGTGAACGTGCTGGTCGCAAAACAGGACCTCTTCTACCTATCCATTTTTCAGTAAATGTCTGATCCAGGTGTTCACGAATCCTCAGTCCCAAATGAGGTGGAGCTCCATTGGAAACACATCTGTTGACGAGTAACAAGTAGGATACGTTCCAGGAATCTGTGTGGTAATTCTCTGATAAATATTGTGTACGCTGGTGCATTTAAATGGGGAGGAAGAAAAAACGGGACTGACTATGCCTATGTCACCGTGACCGATAATCTCAGTTGATGGCTTTTCACTACTGTAGCGTGGGCATTCTCATTGGCCTAAACATGGCTACTCGGAACACTTAGCATTCTGTCTCTGACGAAACGGCCTTCATCCGTGGAACGTATATAAGATGTCCCAGGACGAATGATCAATATTCAGGAATATGACAGGCACGATCATTCTAAACAAAGTTTAGTAAAAATTGGGTCCAAAATGCACACTGTATGAACTCTTAGCACATGTTCAGTACAAAAGATGTTTTTCAGTGCAGCGAGGGTGACCAACTGCTCTTAAGGTACGCACTTTAGAGCACGTGTTGTACTAGCATCTCTAATAATGTGGAAAGCAGAGAGCCTACAGTAGAAGAAATTTGTGTCATTGCATTGAAGGTGTCTAAGTGCTCGTAGCCCTTAGGGTATGGATTTTAGGGCCCACATTTACCAAACGTTTTTTGTCTTAGAATGGTTCCTGTCATGTCCCTGAACATTTACCATTCCTCCTGGGACACCCTGTGTAAGCAAGAAATTGAGGCTCGACTGTGAAGTGCTGCAAGAACCATTGGCTGAATACAACACGAGGTCTGAACTCAACAGAGGTAGGTAGGTAGGTAGGTTTAAAAGGGGGGGGGGGGGGGGGGGGAAGGAACCATACTGCTTGGTCATCATCAGTCCCCTGTTCCTGTTAAAACAATCCCACAAGGGAACAAATAAAACAAACGAGACGTACATCACAATACCGAAAGGAAGGAAAAACCACAAGAACGACAGAAAAGCAACAAATACTTCAAGGAATAAAAGAGTGCAAGGAAACCACACAGAGACGCAAGAAACAGGTAGAAGAGATTAAAACAAAAAAGCAGATTATCATGGCTAGCTGACCATGAGAATAAAAAGGAGAAGCCAGCCACTCTGCAACACATTAAACCTTCAGCCTAAAAGCACTAGGGTGAAAGAGACAGAGGGACAAAGGACACGCGCTAAAACTTAGATAAAATGATAAAACCCACCTTCAGTAAAAACGTAAAACTCAATCAGCCGAGGAGGCGTTGTCACCTAAAATCAACGGCAACGAGCCCGGTAACCGAAGATTTCGTCGCAGAGCAGCCAAAGTAGGACAGCGCAGAAGAATATGGGCCACTGTCAACCGGGTGCCACACCGACACTGAGGTGGAACTTCATGGCGCAGGAGATAGCCGTGGGTGACCCACGCGTGGCCAAAGCTGAGCCGGCAGAGAACCAGAGTCTCTGCGAGAGGCCCACATGCAAGACTCCCACACATTCGTAGTCGCCTTAATGACACACAGTTTGTTGTGTGTACTGTTATGCCATTCCGTCTCCCAACGCCGAAAAACCTTGCGGCGTAATAATGAACGCATGTCAGTTACAGGAGTGCTGATCTCCATAAGCAGTTTCCGTGTAGCCTGTCAGCAAGTTTACTGCCTGGGATGCCGACTTGTCCTGGGGCCCAGACAAACACTACTGAACGACGGGACCGTTCCAGGGCATAGATGGACTCCTGGATGGTCGCTGCCACAGGATGGCAAGGGGAGCACTGGTCGATAGCTTGGAGGCTGCTCAAGGAGTCAGTACAGAGAAGAAACGACTTGCCAGGTCATTAGTGGATGTGCTCAAGAGCAAGAGATATGGCCACCAGTTCTGCATTGAAAACACTGCAGCCATGTGGCAAGGAGTGCTGTTCAATATGTCCTCTGTGAACATAGGCGAATCCAACATGACCACCAGCCATTGAGCCGTCAGTGTAAACCATTTCAGAGACCCGGGACATGGTAAGAATCGAGAGGAAGTGACAGCAGAGAACCGAGGGGGTAACAGAGTCCTTATGGCCATGCAAAAGGTCCAGATGAAGCCGCGGCCTACGTATACACCATGGAGGTGTATGCGGATGGACCCGGATGGGAGGTGGTAAAGGAAAGGACTCTAGTTCACACAGGAGTGATCGGGTACGAACTGTGATCGTAAGCCCTGACCTGGGCTGCCGATGCGGGAGATGAATTGCCGTGGTTGGGAAAAGTAGACGGTAATTTGGATGCTCAAGAGATCTACGAATGTGTGCAACGTAACTGGCGAGCAGTTGTGCACACCTAACCTTCAATGGAGGGACCCCGGCCTCCACCAGGACGCTGGTCACCGGACTCGTCCTAAAAGCTCCCGTCGCTAGTAGAACGCGACAGTTGTGCACTGAATCGAGTACGCGACGCTAAGGGCGCCGCCGAACCATAAACCAGACACCCATAGTCAAGGCCGGACTGAACAAGGACTCTGTAAAGGTGCAGCAGCGTAGAGCGATCTGCACCTCCGTTGATGTGGCTCAGGCAATTGAGGGCACTGAGGTGCTGCCAGCAATTCTGCTTAAACTGACGAAGGTGCGGTACCCAATTGAATCGGGTGTCGAAAACCAGTCCTAAGAATCGATATCTCTCTACTACAGTGAGTGAATCGTCATTAAGGTAAAGTTCTGGTTACAGATGAACGGCACGACGCCGACAGTAGTGCATGACACACGACTTTACGGCTCAAAACTGGAAGCTGTGGGCTAGAGTCCATAACTACGCCTTGTGGATGGCTCCCTCAGGCGCCGCTCAGTAACACAAGTGCTGGAGGGGCAGTTTGAAATGCAATAGTCGTCTGCATACAAAGAAGGTGAGACGGACGTCCCTACAGCTGTTCCTAGACCGTTAGTGGCCAATAAAAATAGAGAGACACTCAATACAGAGCCCTGCGGGACCCCATTCCCCTGGATATGGGGGCAACTATGGGAGGCACCAACTTGGACGCGGAAAGTACGGAGCAACAGGAAATTTTGGATAAAAATCGGGAGCGGGCCCCGGAGACTCCACTCATATAATGTGGCAAGGATACAATGTCACCAGTCGTGTCGTAAGCTTTTCATATATAAAAAAAGACTGCAACCAGGTGCTGGCGTCTGGAAAAGGCTGTTCAGATGGCAGACTCGAGGGACACAAGATTATCAATGGTAGAGCGACCCTGGAGGAAACCGCCCTGGCATGGAGCCAGTAGGCCACGTGACTCCAGGACCGAAGACAACCGCCGACTCACCATACGTTCTAGCAGCTTACAAAGAACGCTGGTGAGGCTGATGGGACGATAGCCATCCATATCAAGCGGGATTTTACCGTGTTTGAGCACTGGAATCATGGCACTCTCCCGCCATTGTGATGAAAAGACGCCATCACACCAGATCAAGCTGAAGATGACGAGCAGAGTGCGCTTGTAGTCTGACGAGAGATGTTTAATCATCTGACTGTGGATCCGATCTGGCCCAGGAGCTGTGTCAGGGCAATGTGCAAGGGCGCTGAAGAGCTCCCACTCTGTGAACGGGGCGTTATAGGGTTCACTGTGGCGTGCAGTGAACGATAAGACCTTCCCTCCCTTCCATCCGCCGTTTGAGAGTGCGAAAGACTGGGGGGTAACTCTCTCCGGCGCAGAGGCGCGACCATAGTGCTCGGCAATCGCGTTTGCGTCGGTAGATAACACGCCAGTTATCTTAACGCCAGGGACACCTGTTGGGGTCTGGTACCCAAAACCACGTCTGATCGTCGTCCACACTTGGGAAGGTGACCCAATGGTCGAGACGTACCTCTCCCAACACTCCTGTTTCCGTCTTTTTATAAGCTGGCGAACGTGGGCACGGAGCCGTTTAAAAGCTATTACGACTACGTGCTCCAGGGAAGGGTGCCGCTTATGTCACTGTAGAGCCCGCCTAGGCTCTTTAATGGCCTCAGCAATTTCCGGCGACAACCAAGGGGTACTGTCTTTCGCCAGGGGAACCCTAAGGAACAAGGGATCGCGTTTTTACTGCCGCAGAAACGATCGTCCTGGTGACTCGCTCAAACATCACATCGATGTTACCGTGTAGGGGAGACAGCAGAGGCGGAAGTTTAACAGTCTGCCTTCTTAAAAGCCCATCTGGGTAGGCGTCCTTGGGCATGACGCTGGGGGAGTGACACGAAGATTGGGAAGTGGTCACTACCACACAAGTCATCGTGGACTCTCCAGTGGACAGATGGGAGAAGTCCTGGGCTGAAAAGTGATAAATCAATGGCCGAGTAAGTACCATGAGCCACAATGAAATGTGTGATGGCCCCAGTATTTAGGAGGCAGAGGTTGAGCTGAGACAGTAAATTTTCGACATCTCTACCTCAGCCAGTAAGCATGGTGCCACCTCACAAGGGGTCATAGGCGTTAAAATCTCCCAGAAGTAGGAAAGGTTTAGGGAGTTGATGAATCAATGTAGTTAATACATTCAGGTATACTACACCATCTGGAGGAAGATATACATTGCAGATGGTTAGTTATTGTGTCTTCCTTAACCTGACAGCCACAGCTTCAAGAGGAGTTTGAAGGGGCACAAGTTCACTACATAACGAGTTCAGGGCATGGACGTAAACCCTATCTGACACTCTTAATATATTCGCTACGGTTCTTGTAATATCCCCCATAGCCAGGAAGGGTAGGGGTCCATATTGCCGGAAACAGATTACCTGGAGGGCAATGCAGAAACAGGTGTAAAGCTTAACAGTTGTCATAGCTCAGCCAGGCCGTGGAAAAAACCGCTGCAGTTCCACTGGAGGATGACATCGTCGTGGGGCTGGGGAGGTATGAAGTGAGAAAGGAGGCACTTTATGCCTCAGGTCACCTGCTGCCACCGACATATTGCCTGAGCAGTCTATATCCATTGTGTCTGAGGGTCCAGCGAGATCTAGGCCCTTAGCAGACGCCAAAATTTCCACTTCATCTTCAGACGCAGAGCTTGTAGGTAGTGGTGGTGTGGGTGTCACCACAATTTCCTTTTTCTTGGGGGTCTTCTTTTTAGATTTCTGTCGCTGCTCCTTGGGTTTCGCTGGCTGGGAAGGCTTCACTTCCTTGGGTTTCGCTGGCTGGGAAGGCTTCACTGAGTCAGTCACTGAGACTGAGGATCTTTCAGCCCTATGACCAGCTGCTGTTACATGCTTCACCCACTGGTGGGTATCATCTTTCCCACTGGTAGAAACCTGGGAAAGGAGAGACTCAAGGTCGTTTGAGTTAAAGGGGCCAAATTGCGAGGTTATCAGCAGTCTCTTCATCCCATATGCATCTAACCAGGAATAAGCCTCAGAAGGATGATAGAAGAGGAAAATCCTGGAAAGCCCAATTGTAAGCAAGATACAGTTAAGGCAGAGATAAAAACAAGGAGAGGTAGGAGGGGAGTGAGGGGTTAGGAGGACGAGCCACTCTGTCGAGAATGCAGTTGGAGATGCCTGGAGCACAGAATGTGGTGGGCGACTAGCCTCTGCATCCCACCAGCTTCATCTCATCATCCGTTATCCCAAGAAAACGAGCAACAAAGACAATATGATGAAATTTTAGGAAAGATAAAACATTAAAAAATGATGAACATAAAAGAACAAGGAGAATAAAAAAGGGGAAGGGTAGGCGCCAGGCCAGGCCAAACCACTGAGTGAGGACCATGATAGAACCCCTGGGTCAGAGCAGGCGAATGGTGCCCCTAAAACCCCTCAGGCAGTCAATGAAGCCAAAGTGCTCCTCCTCATGTAGACGAGTAGGAACCACTCCTGAGTGTGATGTAAAAGTCAGCCACAGAGCTGCACCAGAGGTAGTGTATCAGGAAGGTTAAGAGATCGCCACAAAGGAGCCATATTTCAGCAGTATAGTACGATGTGGGCCACTGGCAGGTAGGCACGACATTGGCAGTAAAGTCGGTCCTCAACTTGGAGAATGTGGTGTGGCCAATGCACAGCTGACAAACGATAGCAGATTCCCTCTGAGAACGTGAAGGGTAGACTGCCATGTGATCGTGGTCTCCTTTATTGCCCTCTGTTTGAAGAGCCCAGGGAGAACCAAGCAGGGTTCCACATATCCAGCAATTGACAGCATAATGTCGACCGAAGGCCAACTTCTGGGAGCCCCATTTCCAAAATCAGCATCCTGGTAACCAACTTTGCCAAGTGGTTGACATGTTGACTGCCTGAGATCCCAGCATGTCCAGGGGTCCAAACAAAGACGACTGGCCATGCTGCTTGATGGACATCAGAAAGACGACCCTGGATAGTCATTACTAATGGGTGATTAGGGTAGCATGGGTCTACACTCTGAAGGCTGCTCAGGGAGTCGCTGCAGATGAGAAGCATCTTGCTGGTGCAGGAACGAGCATGGCTTAAGTGCTCATTTGATGGCCACCAATTGAGCAGTGAAAACACTGCACCCATTCGTCAAGGATCGTAGTTCACTGCACCTTGCATGTGTGTATGCAAAACTGGTTCATCCATCGATCTTTGATCCATCAGAGATCTGAATCTGGAAATGCATCGACAACAACCAGGAACAGGTGGTGGAACACCATAGGGTCCACTGAATCTTTCGGTCCAAAGGATAAATCGAGACAGATCCAAGATCAGGGTACACGTCATGGGCGTGTACACGATTGCTCCCTAATAAGGGGCGACAGTGGGGGAAGTTGGAGTTCAGACCAGACACTGCAGTTGAGCTCTAACTGTGATCTCAGTTCAGGGTCTGTGTTGTGGGAAGCCGATCCCCCTACTAGGAAAAAGGACACAATAGTTTGGATGCTTAGAGGAGCTGTGAAGGTGTATAGCGTAACTGAGTAGCTGTTGTTGACACCTGATCCGTAGTGGAGAGACCCCAGCCTCCACAAGTAGGCTGTTAACAGTTCAGAAGGCTCCCGTTGCAAGTCGCACCCCACAGTGGTGTATTGGCTCCAGTGACCACAATGCTGAGGGCAATGCCGAACTATATGCCACTCTCTCATAATCAAGACAGGACAGCATAAAAGCTTTGTAAAGCTGCAGAAGGGTAGTGCAGTTTGCAGCCCAGCTGGTCAACAGTGGTCAAAGCATGCACTTTCTGTCAATGGTAGCTGGGTAGCTGCATTTCCTGTACAGTCGCTACACACTACTCTACGGAACATTCATCTCCCATGCAACTGATCGAGTGCTGACTGCAGGCACCTTATCCACCGAGCAAGTCCATGTAGTTAGTCGTTCTCCTCTGTTGTTTTACTGTGGTAACAATTGCCTTCTTTCACTTCATCGCTGGCACACTAATCTACGTGGCTATTTGGTCCTGTACAGCCTATACTGCTCTCTGTTGCTTTTTTTGCTTGCTCATTCACGAAAATCGTGTCTTCAAGTTCCCATCACAGGGTATGTCTCCATTTGGTTAGGGCTGATCGACGTTAGGACTTAAACTTGTACATGGATTGCTCATTACAATACACAGCACGCCATCTGCAGTGGATTAGTTGAGTTATTATCCCAACTTCTACATCCAAGTGCTCGTCAGAACTGGCTACCATACAATTTTAGCATCAACAGAAACAGAACATGTACTCCACACTTTCAGAGATATCACACCGATTTTCGCTTATAACTTAACTTGGTCGTTTCCTGACCATGGTCCTTTACCTCAAAGCGATACATTTACCCTTCTCCATCATCCCTGAAAGTTTGTACCATCATCACGGACTCACCCTGTACAAATATTCTGTAATAGACTGAATAACTAATATGACACATCAGGATTCGAATGCCTCTGCCTGTTGATGGCCTCTCTCAGACCTACGTTGATTATGGGTTTCTTAATGAAAGTCTGAGTTTTACTGCTTTTGCGAAACAATGAGATGGGGCTGAGAGTGTAGGGAGGGGAGATAGTCGTTGTAAACACTATTATACAAAAGTAGCTATCATCTTTACCGTTAGTTTACGGATGGTAGGCAGTCGTCATGTGCTGAGAAATGTTGCACCGATGGTTTATCTCTGTCACAAGATTCGATTGAAAAACTTTCCCTCGATCCGTAATTAGCGACCTCGGGGCACCGTGTTTTAATACAATGTCTTCCACGATGAATTTGGCTACCTCGGATGCTTCGGCTGTTTTCACAGCTTTTATAATGGCATAGCGTGTCAATCAGTGCAAACAATAATCCATCTATTGCCACTAGCAGACGTTGGAAATCGTGCGAGGTCGCTCCCAACAAGCTGGAAAGGCGTTTCGGCTGGTGGAATTGGTATGAGTCGGCTGGGTGGTTTTTGAGGAACTGCCTTTCTCCTCTGGCGCTCTCGACAGTGCGACACACAGTGACGGACACTCCTAAATAAACCTGGCCATAAAAATCTCTTGCGGATCCTATCGTATGTCTTAATAAATCCTAAACGTCCGGCCTCACATGTGTCATGGAATTTCTGTAGAACATATAAGCTCATGTGTTTAGGAATCACTGGCAGCCACCTCTTTCCAAACAGATCAAAGTTTTTCTTGCAAAGTAATCCATTAACTACCTTAAATTGTCCTTTCACATCCTCTGACCGGTTTAAGGCAAGCATAATTTGAGATATCATGGCGTTGTCCTTCTGCTCAGCAGAGAGATCATGGAGTGCAGCGAGACAGTCACTATCTTCATCAAAGTCTTGATGGTCGTGCACGGGGTTTCTTGAGAGACTATCGGCATCTCGGTGTTTTCTTCCACTTGTGTACACTATGGTAATGTCATACTCTTGAAGACGTAGTGCCCATCTGGCGAGTCGTCCTGTTGGATCCTTAAGACCTGTCAACCAACAAAGTGAATGGTCTGTAACAACTGTGAATGGCCTTCCATAGAGATACTGTCGAAATCTGCACATGACCCAGATTACAGCAAGACATTCTCTTTCTGTAGTTGAGTAGTTTCTCTCGGCTTTTGTAAGTGTCCTAGAAGCATAGGCTATAACCTCCTCTTTTCCATCCGAAATTTACACCATAACAGCACCGGTCCCATACCCACTGGCATCTGTGTGTAGTTCTGTATGTGCTCTCTCATCCTGCAGACCAAGTACAGGGTCAGTCGTCAGAGCTTTTCGCAGCACATCGAAAGAATATTGTTGAGCACCACCCCAGATAAATTTATCATCGGCTTTTAACAACTCTTGGAGTGGCCTGGCTTTGATACAAAAGTCTTTGATAAAACGACGGTAATAAGAACATAATCCGACGAAACTTCTCACATCTCTAATACTTTTAATAGTAGGAAGTTCCGTTATAGATGTCACCTTTTCTGGGTCTGGCCGCACATCTTCATTTGACACAAGGTGTCCAAGTATTTTCAATTCTTTTACTCCAAAGAGACACTTCCTTGGATTAAGTTTCAGTCCGCCTTGTTGGAGACAATAACGGCCCCTCAGTCCTTCCCCGTGTTCATCAAATGTGTCTGACAACACTAGAATGTCATCTAAATAACACACACATCGTCCACTTCAGGTGACTCAGAAGATTATGCATCATCCATTCAGAAGTTGCTGGTGCATTACACAAGCCACACGGCATTACCTTAAACTCATACAGGCCCTAAGGGGTAATGAAGGCAGCCTCATCTACTTCGATTCGGCAGTATCCCGAGTACATGTCCATGGTTGAGAAAAACTTAGCCACCTTAATACAATCTAGTGTACCGTCAATTCGTGGAGGAGGGTAAACGTCCTTTTTAGTTATCTTCTTAAGCTTCCTGTAACCAACGCAAAAGTGCCAACTGCTATACTCCTTCCTGACGAGAACCACTGGTGACGACCACAGGCTCTGCGAAGGCTGAATGATGTCATTCTTCTTCATTTTCTCTACCTCGTCGCGAATTATTCGACGTTCTATTGCTGACACACAGTATGCTCTCTGGCTTATTGGCTGATAGTCTCCAGTGCTAATCCGGTGCTTCACGGTCGATTTGCCTAATTTGCTCTTCACCTGTGGATTGAAGCATTCGGAAAACTCTAGAAGAATGGCAAGCAGCTTCTTCTGTTGTTCCTTAGTCAGATCTGGTGACAGTCGAGCTAGAAGATCTTGTCTCGTAGTGGTAGCGCTAATTTCGCCCACAGACTCGGCATGGGAGGTTTCTATGACGCTCAGCTGTTCTTCAATTAACGGCTCAGCGTTTGCTACGCACATGCGTCTTAGAAGGATATGCGGTTCTCGGCGACAGTTAACTATCCACAATTCACCGAATCCGTTCTTAAACGAAACGAAAGAGGCTGAGATGACCAGTTATTCTTCAGTGGTATGCTTCTCTTACATTCCACTACAAGATCTATGGTTGATGCATGGCAGGATACATGACAGTTACCTTTCTAGCGCTGACTGCAGAAATGATCACTTCATCCAGCACACACAGTCTCCACACACTCGGATGTGCACCTTCCTGTCCACAGTATCTCATCTCGTCTAGCACATTCTTCGAGCGACCACAATCTACAATTTCCTCAGAAGCTTTCAAGAAGACCCATCCGAGAATGACGTCATGACTACACTCTTGTAAGACGATGAATTCTAAGGCCTGTGTATGGCCACTTATACCCACACGAATGACACATCTTCCTGCAGGTTTTACGTATTTACCATTAGCCATCTTCAGCAGAGATGTTCTTGTCGACGAATAGGGTTTTCTGGAACTGGCGACGGTACTTCTCCGAAATGACTGAATATGATGCTCCAGAGTCCACAAGAACTTGGGCTAGCCGGCCATCCATGAGGATATCGACATAGTTTCCTATCATTTTTGTAGTGATCGACGGCAGAGGATTTCTCTCTTCCGAAGCTTCACCTCCAAGGAAGGTCGCACCCTTTAGTTTTTCAAGGTTTCGGCGGCTAGGTGATCGGCTGGAGGTTCTAAACGGCGATGGAGACCTTGATCGGCGTGTTGGGGAGCGTCCTCTCCAGCGGCTCGCTTGCGGCGATGGTGACCTACGTCGTCCTGCAACCATATCATCTGGTTCATCTTCGTCGTCCCGGAGTTGGCATCGGCTAAGATCAGACTGCTGTCTTCTGGCGCGGGCGTCATCAAATATCCACTGCTTTTCTCGACAATAGCGCATCACATGTCCCGGTCGTCCGCAGTGGAAACATACTGGGTGGTTATCCTGGGCCCTCCAGACGTCTGTCTTCCTTGGTGTCCAAACAGATGCGGCATTGTAGGAACGTAACTTCGCCTGGGTCTCGCCTTTTTTTACCGTTTTAATGGGAAATGAAGGACGAGTGATTGGGTTCAATGTCTGTTCCACTTTATCCGTTATGACCACTTGAAGCGTCTCGGTTTTTTGCTCGCCGTGCAATCCAAGTGCCTTCTGAACTTCCTCTCTCACTATCTGACGAAGAACACTTGCGAAATAAGTTTCTTCCTCCATCACAGACATCAATACGACTTTTCGAAGCCGTTCAAACTTCTTGCGTGTAATTCTTTTTTGATGCATTGTCTCGATATACTGGCACCATTTTATGAAATCGTCTGCTGTCGAAACCTCCTTCAGGAGTAGGGCTTGGATAAATGTCCTCAGTAACACCTTTCATGAGATGTGCAACCTTATCTTCCTCCTCCATTCTAGGATCCACTATTTTACACAGCTCCAAGATGTCTTGAATGTAGGATGCTGTAATTTCTCCTGGACGCTGTGCCTTCACTGTATCTTCAGCCTTGCACTTCTGTCGTTGTGTGTCGCCAAAATAATTGCGCAGTTCCGCCTGGAATACTTCCCAGCTTGTGAACTTCTCCTGGTTGTTCTCATGCCATTGCTTGCCACTGCCCTCCAAGTAGAAAAATACGTTAGCCAAACACACGGTGTCATCTCATTTGTTAAATTTGGCTATACGCTCATATACCTTCAGCCACTTGTTTGGATCTTGGCCATCGTCACCAGAGAAACCGGAACGATGGCTCATGTAGTGGCACACAATCGCTGTCATCGCAACGTCGTCGTCGTCTTCTTCTTCCTCTTCTTCTGTCTCCGACAGATTACGATCTGTTGAATATGGCTCGAGCTCGGGTTTCCCGCCACTTAAACGGAGGCTCTGTCATGGCCTGATGGGAGCCACTGTGTCGTCGATAATGTGCGCTATCACAAGTTCCAATACCTAGCGTCTCCACGAGAATAATGTCACGTAGAAGGTGTAGTTAGGTGAATGACGAACACTTACTTCACGTAACGAAGGTTTATTCAGTACTTGCACATACAAGAGCGCGGAGCTAACTGCCTCCGGCCAGAACACATACAGTATATATACAGTTACAGTACATTCCAGTACAATGATTCTTGACATTTGTGCATACTTCTAGAATGTACTCGAACCGAATATAGAAATTAAAATTTTACGGTTCAGGTGAGTTTTGAACTCACGACCCTCCATGCAACAGTCTAGTATCACAACCACTACACAACAGTGACTGTGCTACTCAGCTTCTTCTGCGACAATATTACCTTTCAAATCTAATATCTATGAAATAATATGCCTACCGTTGAAAACAATATAAATTAAAAACCAAACATGAGCGGGGCTCGATCTAGTGATCCATCGATTACGGAGCTTGAAGTACGTGATCCCTGCCAACTCGTGCTCAGGATCGCAACGCACCGGTACGTCACTGACGCGTGAAACTTCTCTTGCTATTTTCTCCAAACCGCCGAAATAGTACCCCCTTACTACTGGCACATTATGTTGTTCTAATGGGACTACTAAAAATGTAAAAAATTTGAAGTAAATCCGTGATCCGAACGACGTGGCTTCTCCTTTGAGCTGCTACTACGTAGAGAACGAGTTGTAAGGTGTAGGGGGGGAAAAAAATTCTAATTTTCACTGTGGTGTCCATTTCGCGACCTATTGGACCCTGAAATAATAATAATAATAATAATAATAATAATAATAAGATAGCCCTCGTAGTTATAGTGAGGCAACGTGCCACTTTGTCAATCATCCGTAAAAAGTTGAGGGGGTGGTCTGCCCACAGTTTCGCTGTTTACACTAGGTCAAGCCATAAGCAAAATACGTAACCTTAATACCCAACACTCTTCATGCAGCAGATGATCCACAGTGAACACGTCTCTCCAATACAGTGCTGCTTACGTTAAACAAGTTTAACTACGACAGTTATTGACGTTATACGACATCTGCTTTAACAGACAGGCGAATGCCCTTAACTGTCCCGTAAATGAAAGAATGGCAGACGTCTTCAGCTAACTGCACTGATGAATATTCCTCGGGAATTCAGCCAACTAATATATTGTTTTGTTTCTTATTTCTTTTTCCATCTGTCAGCACTAAACAGGCATGATTTGCAATTTTGTTTTATGAAGTACTCTAAGAAACAACCACCATACGAAAAACTATCACTATAAAAAGGAGCTGCTGTTGAGATTACGGTTCAATCCCCTATTCGCTCTTCATCCTCTGACTTTGAACCTTTATTACTAAGCCCTCTCTCAGATTTTTTGCGACAGTTATAGTTACACGTATACCTGTCAATCCTAGTATTTTTAACTGTTAGGTTCTTCACCTCTGGCAATGTCTGTTGATGTGAAAAATTCCGAGTTGCGCCGTGGTTCGGAATCCACGTTAAACTGTAGGTTCCCTTTAACTGGCTGGGTAAATCAGTTCAAACGTCGTAGGAAGGCAACGGCACCCCACCTAAACAGGACCATGGCTACTACGGAACTGTGAAGATGTTAAAAACAACCTTCGCTTAGATGACAGCTTTACTTCACTTTATGTCGTGATACAGTGTGGCTATGTTTAGGTTTTTGAGACGGTAGAGCAGTCCATGGTGCGTGGCTGTAAAATCTGTCTTGACCGTCGGTCAACATCTTTATAACTGCTTCTGTACAGAACTCTGTCAAGTTTTCGTCATCTGTTGCTGTTAACATCAGTGTCCTATCGTCGTCAGAGTTCAAGCCTGGTGGCGAAGAGGCTAGAGGACATAACTGCGCTCTAAACAGTTACTTTTCTTATTTAAACCTTGGTCTCCCACTACAGTTCTCATGTCCACACTGGGCTCCATCAGCAAAATATCGATTCCTTCATGTCTCAGAATGAGCTCTAGCAATCAATCCCTTCTTTTTAGTTAGAGTGCTTTATAATGCTCTCGCCTTTCGAATATGATTAAGTAAATCTCTATTTGTTACTCGATCTATCCCTTTAATCTTCAGTATTCTTCTTTAGTACTATATTTCAAAAGCTTCAATTCTCTTCTTGCCTGTACTGTTTGTTTGCATTTCATTTCCACGTAAGGCTAACATCTAAATAAGTACTTTCAGAAAAGACTTCTAAGAAATTTCTTTCGACATTAATAGATTTTTTTGGATACGTTTGTCTATTACCAGTTTACATTTTTACATCGTCATATTAATAGCAATATTGTCTATTGCTTTATAGACTGTATGAAGTGTACGCCTTGTCCGTCTGTAATATCGTGGCATCTTGGAAGTTATTTTGCTGCCCAAATTGCAGAACTCTTCTACTACTACCGTTTACTAAACTAGTTCCTACAGCTTATCTGACTTAATTCGCCTACACTACACTACACAACTCTGCGTTTACTATTTTCTTTTTATGATCTTACACCCCTTATCAAAACACTATCTATTCCGTTCAACTATTTTCAAACTCCATTGCTGTATCGGACATAATTACAATATCAATGGACAAGCCTTATAGTTTTTCTTTGTTCTCTCTGAAATTTAATTTCTTTCCTAAATTTGTACTTGGCTTGCTTTACTGCTTTCTCAGTGTACAAACTGAACAACATGTGGGATTGGCTACAACTCTGACTCACCACCTTCTGTGCAAGTCGTGCATAATCAGTCGCTCCCTCCATTATATACCTGATAACGCCAAAATTCGATAAGGCGCACTCACAGTCAACATTGTCAGAAGACTTTTCTAAATCTAGAAATGCTATAAATATCGATTTGCCTTTCCTCAACCTTTCTCGTAAATTAATTCGTATGTTCAGTACTGCTTCCAAGTCCATGGTTCGTGGGAGATGGGAGGAGAGAGTCCCACGTAGTTAAAAGTTTTTCTTTTCCGAACACGGCAAAAGGCTTTGCGCTGGTGTGCATTTGTATTCTTAGTACAATGCCGTCATGTTCTAAGGGCAATACACCTAGCGAATTGCTCTGCATCTACTGGAGACAAAGAGTTCCTTACATCAAATTAGTCAACAACCTGAAGTTTAATAGAGGTCGGTTTCCTACTTTAACAATTCGTTAACGTGGATCAGGCAAATCATAAGGCAGCCAATATCATCAGCTTAAAATGCTGGAGATTGTATATTCGCCATTTCAATGGGCGCCAGGGATTAAGTGAGTAAAGTTAACGCAGTGAGAAGCTGCCACCCTCAGTTAATGAAAGGTTAACCTTTTAGCGAGCGGTAGTGCTCCTCCAGGATGGACGTCAGCACAGATGAAGAGCGTGGACGCGTGCAAAAAGAAATCATGTGGCCCTACCACTTCTATCCCCAATGTCCTCCAACCAATGCATTCGAAACGTATGATAGCATGCCTCCAAGTCACCAGGCAGGGTGTATACGTGGACAAGGGAGAAAAATTCCCAGGTTTTTTCCGGTTAAAAAATACACTTTCTCCCGGGTGAAAATACTCTTTTTCCGTGTTAAATTACAATATACTTTCCCTCGAGATCGTAAAACTTTTCAATCCTTTGAATGGTTAAGGTTTTACACACCGGCGTACAACCTCCCGCCACTTTAGGAAAACAACCCAAGAAAAAAGGTGCGTTTTTGAAAGATCTTTGATGCGCAGCAACGTGTACGCTGCATATTTTCGTATTACAAAAGTATACACTCGAATTTCACCAAACACAGAACTTTAGTTTCCGAAGCACTGAAATCGAGATCGCGAGGCCCTTTTGTAAGCCAATCATAGCGCATGTCACGTGATCTCGCCAGCCGATAACAGCAGATATTCATCGCGTTTACATGAGGCTCCCAAAACCGGATTTCGTAAACCGATCTCCCAATACCGTTCCTGGGTGATAATGTAAACATTTCAAAATCGATTCTGGAAATCCGCTTCAGGTTGCCGGTTTTCCAATCCCGCAATCGATTTTCGCTCCCACGTAGATGAAACCGGTTTTGAAATGAGCTTGGGCTGTCAGATATCGTCTTATTTTTAAAAATTTTCAGGTAATATGGACGGAGTGGCTTTTTGTACAGTGAACGATAAGTAGAAATGTTAGACTAACTATTTACGACTAGTCTAATTGAAGAGAAATAGCGATTGTGCTGACAAAATCAGAAACTGTAACAGCTGTTTTCCAGGCGCCGTAGTTAACTGCGCTAGCAAATCCACTACAGACCTTAACGTGTAAACACGACAGCGAAAAACTGTTTTCGAAATTCGGTTTTCGTCTTTTGGAAGATGGGTCGGATGTAAACGAAGTGATTCTCAGCACAGGGACACGTGATGTAGTCAGCCAATAGCAACACCACTGTAAAGTAGCGCGAACACACAAATAGGGAAAGTTAATGGTGTAAATGTACATAGTGTAGCTACAAGAAAAGCTAAGCTTTCTTATATAACATGTCTTTTTTACGTGTGTTAAACTTCGATACATCACACAAATGTAACAGTAAAATTTAAAGTAATGACGTAAATGTCTTGTCTTCTGGGTTCGAAATTATTCTAAGTGGCTGTCCCTCAAGGTATTAAGCTTTAAATTAAAATCAAACGCTCTGTGGTTTAAGAAATTCAAAGCACGTTCGCCCACGTAACATAACTCATATTGTGTATAATAAAATGTACTTTGAAAGTAACGCTTTTCAAACGACCAATTGCAATATTTTCCCGCCACCTGTCAGAATTCGTTTCAGCAATTGTCAGAGAGCGCCAGAAAACGGCGTTACTGTGCATGTACAGCTACGATGACGTAGGTAGCCCTATGTTCGTATGTATATGGCATGAAGAGATATTACATTACGTCATAAACTAAACAGGACATCAAGAGGATACTCCAAGAGCATCGGAATGAATAAGTCGACTTAAAGGGCACATTCGTATGTCCAGATTCACAAAGAAGTAGGCCCCAAGCTGATATTAAACTTTTCAATGTGGTTTTCGGAATCAAATTTTCTTGGAGTACCAGTACTGTATTATCTCATGTTTATTTCTTTATTACGGCATAATGCCATACGTCCCAAAAGTTAATGTGCACTTCAAATTCCGCAAACAGTTGACACTACTCAACAGTGTTTCAAATAAATTGACTGCCTCTGCGGAAAAGATTAATTAAAGCCAATTTTTTAAGCAAATCGACAAAAATAACTTCATTGTTCAACAATGGTTCAAATGGCTCTGAGCACTATGGGACTTAAAATCTGAGGTCATCAGTCCCCTAGAACTTAAACTACTTAAACCTAACTAACCTGAGGACATCACACACACCCATGCCCGAGGCAGGATTCAAACCCGCGACCGTAGCGGTCGCGCGGTTCCAGACTGAAGCGCCTAGAACCACTCGGCCACTCCGGCCGGCTAACTTCATTGTTCTGCAAGGTAATTAATACCTGATTGTCAAAAACCTGGAAATAAAATAAGTTCAGAAAACAAACTAATAACATACTTTAGCCTTCCATAATTCTCTTTATAGCTCCCGATCACAGAAATCCGTTTTGTACTTGAGGGCTGTAAACCAAGAGGAAACGACAAGATCGCTAAACGTAAATATGGTTCACGTGGAGACTATCCCTCATCCCACTACAACTCAGACTGCTCTGCGCATGCGCAAATCTGGCAGCTTGGGTGCACCACAAAAATGTTTCTGGGTAGCATCTGGCTACTTGTTGCTACTGCTGATACAGCTCTTGTCTTGTTACCTTGGATACAGCTAACA
This sequence comes from Schistocerca americana, assembly GCF_021461395.2. Taxonomy (NCBI): domain Eukaryota; kingdom Metazoa; phylum Arthropoda; class Insecta; order Orthoptera; family Acrididae; genus Schistocerca; species Schistocerca americana. The sequence continues at coordinate 293,097,110 of NC_060130.1, forward strand.
GCCGCACTTGAAGTAACCAGAAGTGGGAGAAGGTACGGCTCATACGCGACTCAACAGCGCATGCGCATAAGCCCTATGCCAACTACTCAAACGAACCTAATGTTAACCGTTTTGACGTAACGCCCATCGGAAGCAGTTTGTTGTTATGAAGTATGGCATAGTCTTCATCCTAAGGCATTTGAAACATTTTGCTGTTGGTAGACGCTTGTGTGTACTGTAAATGGCGCATTGCCTTTGCAGCTTAAGTTTTATCTGTTTTTTTTTCTTTCTATGTTTTATTGATGCAGTATTATATTGCAGTAACGGGCTAAAGCAAAGTTCTTTGTTAGAGTATCAGTTCTTACCAGTAAAAAGTAAAAAAAAATTAACTGCAAACTAAAACAATGAAAAATTCCCGGAATTCTTACAAATTCCCGTGTTTTTCCCGATTTTCTCCCGGATGAAAAAATTCACGGGTTTTCCCCGGATGTCCCGGAGCGTATACAGCCTGCCAGGGTAGTTACCACATACCTGCAGAACGAACACCTTCTCACGGATGAGGAATCTAATGTGTCACCGCAATCCCCATTCAAGTATCCCTGCCCTGCGAATATGGTTAGAAACATAGAAATTTTATATTTGGTTTGGCAGGCTTTCCACGCATGATTTCGTAATCACTGGTAAAATTGTAATAACGCGAAAGTATTCAATTCCTTAGGCAAAGGTCAGGGCAAATAAACAGGAGAAGAGAGTTACAGATGACATCCACCTCACACGCCACGAAACGATCTCAGGAAAGGCTGAGTCAGCGTGACACTTTCAGCTACTTTAGTATGTAAATATCGCCACCAATTACTATTACAATTATTTCTTTATTACTATAAACTAGTTAGTGGCTATCTTGACCTAGTAAATTATCTGAACATTAAAAGGTCGCATACTTTCATAAGACATTATGTGAGTTCTTATAAAAGACTTTAACCTCAAAATTTATGTTTGAAACGTGAAGGGCGAAACTGATGTTGGCTGTGAAACAATCTAATTAAAGACACCATCACAAAGATGCAACTAGATTTTAAGTGCCCGTTTTAACATTTTCAGTACGATAGATTTTTTAAAAATATTCTAAAGAGTGGACAAGTAAAGTTCTCATAGTAGCTTAATATGTTAACGCCCAGCCTTAAGAACAACTGGGCTGTTCATTGTGGATATCGAAAATAGTATAAGCTGTATTAACTGCCACCTGCTAATTGCTTCTTATTGAGGTGTATACTTTTCGTACCATTAAAATTGAAATATCAAGCGTCAGTGGAGTATGTAAAAGCTTCATACGATAAAAAAATATCGCTGCAATCAGGTTGATTTTGTACTCTACAATATGTGACAACTAGGGACGGGACAAGTCGGTCAGTTAAAACAGATATCGGTATTTTAGTTCTGAATAACGGGTGATTTTTTGTATTTGTTTGGTCTCTGTTATAACTGGTGTTTTTACTTTTTACTAATAAGCGAGTAAAAAATGAAAATATCAGTTACACATAGTAGCAGTGCTAATTTCACATTTTTACACAAACTTTTTTAAAAATAAGTAATTCTTATTCGTAAAATTTGCATTGGTCTGAAACACTTATTACAGAAAATGGGAAAATCGATCAGTGCTATTTTAATAAAAATGTCAACAGAAACAACCAACAAGCACACGGCGTAACAACTGGTGCAGAATTTCTCACTGTCGTCGCTGGACATCCGTTGTGTTGCACAATCGCACCAACCCTACTCTGGAAATATTTTTACGAAGTGCCGTACCAATGACACACAAAGCTTCATTTTCTTTAAAAGATTAAAGATGTCCCTGCCATTTCTACGAATTAACAAACGTGGAATAAAATTATGGAAACAGCAATAAATTAAAAACTTAACAATTAATTCATAGTATATTATTAAAACAGGAGTTAGCTGATCAGCTACATGTGCGTACATAACATGCCATTATATGCTTGCAGCCTTCGAAACCGGACGAATTAACACAAAAAAGGGAGTTCTTCAAGCTCAGTTTTCACCCTTTAGCACTGACTATTCGTAATGTCCAAAAGTCATATGATCCCCAATCACATCATGATTTTTGAGCAGTTTCAAAAAATTAAGAGTCAATGGAAGAATACTGGTGTTTTTTTTTTTTAGTGTCGCTTTTCGAGAAAAGCGGCGAATGGTGGACGGAATAAGTTTTCTTTCACTTGCCTATTTAATATAATATTTTGATTCTGTGTATTTTGAAACAGACAGTCTAAAGTTTTCAATCTTTGTTCGATTTCTATTTTTATTACCGCAAATAGGAATACAAAATAGAAAATAAGTTATTTCAGAAACTGGTTATTTTAAGCGGTTTTGACAGTCAGGTTAAACTGGCGTGAAAATAAAAAAACTATATATCTCGAAAACCGGTTGTTTCGATTATAACCGCCGTGCCTAGTGACAACCGCCTGCTTCCGAACAGACAGTCTTTCTTAATTTCTCTCTATCTCTTAAATTCCAAGTATTTGAAAAACCTCATGTTAATTGTTCTAGGAATTTAATTCAATTAACGTACTTTGCATATAATTTTCGGAAACAGTATACACTTTTCATTTCTTGCAGACACCGCTCTTTAATACGGTGGAAATTAATTACAGAATTAATCTGAAAGCGTGGTGTTTACAAAGAAAATACAAAATGGAGACTTGACTACTAATACTTGACTTCTGTATCTTCACCTGATTTCGTTGGACATGATGACAACGAATTCGCAAAACTGAACTGAACAGTTTAATAGTAAAATTAAGTAGTAACATTAATATGTACATGATATTTCTGTCCTGTGTGAAAGAAAAGGTGCGTTTATATTACTCATCGGCGGATTGATTTGAATCTTTAGCCGACAGTTTTGTCTATATATTGTCATTGTGTATTGGATTTGTACTATTTGAATTTAATTATGAGTCTTCTATTTTCGCAAGATATATGACATGTAGCGTTGCATTTGTAATGTCATTTTGATGTAATTCTTAATTTTGAGCTTGCAGGTCATGTTTGTCACTGTGTGTTACTGCATTTTTCATTTGTATTTTGTACAGTACCGTGAACATGGTCTTGGGCTGAAACAGGTCGGCAAATAAAACAAAAATAAAATATAAGTAAGCATTAGTGTCATGCACTCTTAAAAGACAAAATTTTGTCTATGGTCTTTAGACACAGGAACGAACAAAAATATTAAGCTGAGTAGGCAAAAGAATCGATTACGACATTGAGTAATATGAGTAACGTAGAAGCAACAATCAAAATTTAAATCGTGGTACCCCCCCTCCCCACACACACACACACACACACACACACACACACACACACACACACACACAAACAAACACAGAGAGAGAGAGAGAGAGAGAGAGAGAGAGAGAGAGAGAGAGAGAGAGAGAGAATGGGGGTGGAAGGGGTGACAAATTTGTTCTTTCGACAAGATACACTTGTCCGGTTAGACCACGTGTTTAACTGTTAGTATTTGATCAAGCACGGGAACCTGACAAGAACGTACTGCAAACATGTGACATATTTCAGCATTGTCTTCTTAGAAAAAATGTAAAGCAGTCACTGTTGTTTGTCAAACCATCTTTTGAGACAATGTGTTTGCTTGCTAAGACGTTCCTCCCCGGCTCCAATACGGTCAGCGGAAGACCCCATCCGCGCTCCCACCACACAACACAGTTACGTACCGCCGAACATACGGACCGATGCGTTTGTCTGCTACTGCTTCATCATGTTTCTTGCCAGGCGCCGCTTACACGGTACAGAAGGGCCATTTTGTGCTATGAAACACAGCGACCGCTGGTTCTCTAACGACAACCATAACAGAGCGTCAAGCGATAAAATATCATTCTGATGCTCTTACTTGGTAAAGGATATCTACAGCGTCCTTTTCAAACGAAACACCCCGTATTTGTTTCACATGATTTAGAAAAATCATGAAAAACTGGAATCTGGATGGCCTGGCGGGGATTTGAACCCCGCTCCTCGCCAATGCAAATGAAGTGTCTTTATCCACTACGTCAGTCCTCTCGGAAAATAAAAATTATGTCACGCAATCTATAATTGCTCGTTTCGGCTCCGAATTATTTACAAATGCGTACAAGGATACACACATTTTAGTAAATTTTACATATTTCATCAACGTAATTACAGCTTCTGAATGTGCCCATGTGAATATGGTCGTATCACACAGCAACTGATACAGTAGGGAAAAAATGGTTCAAATGACTCTGAGCACTATGGGACTTAACAGCTGTGGTCATCAGTCCCCTAGAACTTAGAACTACTTAAACCTAACTAACCTAAGGACATCACACACATCCATGCCCGAGGCAGGATTCGAACCTGCGACCGTAGCAGTCGCGCGGTTCCGGACTGCGCGCCTAGAACCGCGAGGCCACCGCGGCCGGCATACAGTAGGAAAGAGCTAGTTCCAGTTTATTCGTGCAAATACCATTCCTCTCTCTCTCTCTCTCTTCCTCCCACCCCCTGCATCTCTCTCCAATACCCGCCTCCTTAGACGAATGGCCGAAATCGCTAGCACATGACATGGAAGAAACCGATTCGAATTCCTGGGGGAGGATGATGAGTTGAAGATGAATTATCATCATTACTCCTCTTACGGGCGGTGGGAAGCAGGGGGATGCCTAATCATCAGATTATGCAGCGACGATCCCATAATTCTGTGGCATCTCACTAATTGAGGCCATGTGTCCTCTTGTATTGTGATTCGTCCACTGAATGGCACCAGTGGGTTATTTGAGATGGGGTAAGCTACGTGCAGACATCAGATACCACCTTTTTCCTTCGCCATCAAGAACACAACTCTATATGCGGCCATCACCGTCGCCTATAGTAAACACACACAAGACAACTCAGACATCGCGAAAAAGTGAATCATTCACAGTAAGTGTGAACAATTTATCGGGACATTCCAGCTCCTAAATGACACATTACTCTTTCGTTTCCCCAAAAAAAGTTAAAAAGCATGAGCTGTTCTTATTGTGAAAGTTCTGTTCAGAGTACGTCGGAAATTCGAAGCTGCGCTACTTCGTGAGGAGAATATTTTCCTTACGATGGAAGGAAGCTTAGATACATAATTTATACACGAAGCCACAAACTGTCAACAAAGAGCTCATTACACTGGAGAAAATACTGCAACCAGCCACAAGTTTTTTTTTAAAACCAATTTTACTGCACCGTCACTTGTTTCATGCCTGAATGCATCGTTGACTTCTCTGGTAGTTCCACATTTGCGCCTTAAAATATAACAAATGTAAAACTTGCAAAGAAATCAGGCCCAAGATTAGTAATGCTGTAAAAAAATCATTTCAAAAGGCTCGTGGCTGGTTGCAGTTATTTCCTACAGTCTAATTTATGAAAATAGCTGCGGCTTTCTCTAATCAAAACGGATAAAATAAAGAGCTCACTGCAGGTAGCTGAAACTAACCGTGTGCAAGTGAGGAAAGTAGGGGTTAGCGACTATAAACGACGCCTCTAATACACTTCTGAATATATGAGGTAAAAAAGAACTTGGCATTGACAACTATTGCTTATATGGACGTGTAGCAATGATTGAATATCTCAAGCGGCCACGCCTTTTTCCTTAGGGTCATGACAATGTCTACAAAATCCGAGACTGGTATACCAGCAGGATATGCTGCTTAAGTAGCTGTACTAATTCAACTTAATGGCCTCCTCCACTTCACTAGTACCTCTGGCTTGTGAAAATAAGCCAACGGAGTTTTTCAGACTTACATTCTTCCAACGCGATTTTCTGTTATCACTGGCGAGAAACTATGAAGCTTCATCCTCAGTAGCTGTGCTTTTACTGATCATTTCTGCCAAAGACCATGATGCAGCCTGTCATAATACTAATTTGCGAACAATCAAACCGTTCGCCGAGACACTTTTGGAAAGGTAATTCTCTTCTAATACCATGTTATCTGATTTTGTATACCGGAAGGCGTCTCATAGTGTCTGCCTTTGGCAACTACCACCGTTGCCTCTTCTGTCGAAAGGTTTCGCTTTCTGCGGCACTCTTCCATCAGAGCAAAGTAAAGCTTCTAATTCATCTCTACTAGCCTTGCCACTTTCACGATTAGCTTCATTCGATAATTTTCAACACGTAATATCACCATAAAGTTCCAGGCTTAACTCTAAATCCATACTTGGCACCATTTGATTCATGTTGTTTAAGGTTTGTTTTCCTTCCCGTTCAAGTTATCTTTCCTTTGGGTCAGTGACTTCTATAACAGCAACACACAAATTGCAGTCTCCAGTCTTCCACGTTCTCCTCCACAGATATCAATATGACAACTTCGTGCCGTTTCTCCTACTACTCGTGACTCGCTTCATTCTGTTCCTGCAGTTTAAGCTTAGTTCTTGACTCAACAGCCTAATCAATTCACTAAGTAATCACTCCTCATCATTCCTGTTTTCAACCCCGATTACAATGTTGTAAGCTTTCTTTCACCCAGGCTTCCTGTTCCAAATACATGTGTGTTCCTCCACTTACAAATAAAACCTTAGGGACAATAGGTAAGAGTTGTGTCCTATTTAATTTCTTAGTATTAGTTTTCTTCTCTAGATGTTTGTTATTACTAGCATTTTTTTGTAAACTGGCTTACCAACGCAATTCAGTATTTTTTATTGTATGTGTTATTCAACTGCGTACTTCCGCAGTAAAAAAAGGTAGAATGGCCAATAGCGGGATCTAACCAACGTCCTTCCGAAAGCAATTCTCACCTCTCTCTGCTTTGACTAAACGAAATAGCTAAACAGCTTTTACAAACTAATATCTCCGTTTCTGCATAGAGCGTGAACAGCTTCCGTTAGTTTACATTGCCGCTTGCAGCGAGAGGCGTATCATATTCAAATAAACAAGCGATGGAGGCCACGCAGCCAAGACTACGCTTCCCTCTCCCACCACTAGCAACTATTCTCGCCAAGAATCTCTAGCAGTTTCCGCCGGCAGCTTCCTCGCTGCAATATTCGCTATCACCTCCCTACGGGAATGTGAGATGACTTCCGGTACAAGCAGTTAGTTCACTAATACACTGCCTCCCATCCTACTGCTTGCTGCTCCTGATAACTTCTCCATTAGAACACTAGTTGTGCGCCACATTCCGTATTTTCAACTTCTCAAGTGCCTCCTAACATACTCCTCTGATTCTAGTTGGATTCACTGAGACGGTTTCTCAGCAACTTAAAATAACAATACTTTCTCCAATACGGCAAACGACGCATTAACGAAAACTTTTCTCAGCTATCGCATTTTCTAGAAAGATTGTCCTCTTCACTTACGCCCAACAGTGATCATCTCGGGGTGGTGTGGACCTTTCGTCTTCCACAGAAATTAGAGATAAACTTTCATCAATAAACGAATAAGGTAATCTAGTTATCTCTAAGACCCAATTACTTTCCATTCAACTTTAATAACCTGCTTTGGCCAGCCTGGTTAGACGGTTAAGCAAAGGCATTGTTATTCACTATTAACATCAGTTTTAACAGACATTGTAAGAAAGCAGTCAATTCTGGAAAATGGCTGCATGTACACCAATATGCTGATGCAGAGAAAAAAGTGCAGTGCATGTTACTTAAATAAGAATTCTGTTACAACCCACTGACAAAAGGGTAATCACATTCTTCCTAAGAGAGAAGGGCAAGCAAGGACTGTTGATACCATGTCAATGAGCAAAACGTGCAGGTAATGGCAGTGACATAATAATAATAATAATAATAATAATAATAGTTGTCTCAGGTACAGAGCAAAAGCCTTGTTCAAGTTTACCTCACAAACTATTCTCAGTTGTGTGGCTTAGTAGACCACCACATTCAGTGGTCATATGGCAGAACATTTCTAATACCACAGTTTTATTTCAAGCAATGATGTAATATGCTCAAACCACAGGGAAGGCTCACCTGCCCAAACTTCACTAGGAATGTCCCACATCTTCACTCAGTTTTGTCTAACTCAAAAATCACTAGCAGTGCATACTTCAAAATGAGAACATGTTCAAAATAATTTTTGCAAGATTTGTTCAATATTTGCACATGCTGATAAATTTTGTTAACACGAAAACCTAAGAAAAGAAAGAACGTGAACTGTATGAATAAATGACTTACCAAATCATGGTCCTACAAAAGATGTTAAACTCAAAAATAAATCTTTTCTTAAAGTCTGTTGTACACTTCATCCCAACAAATAAATACTGCATTGAAAGGAGATATAGGTTAGCGGTAAAACTGCTTGAAACTAGTCGTCATTTGATAGAAGGTACGACAAATGTGAATGTAACTTTTAGTCAATTTATATACAGGGTGAGTCACCTAACATTACCGCTGGATATATTTCGTAAACCACATCAAATACTGACGAATCGATTCCACAGACAGAACGTGAGTAGAGGGGCTAGTGTAATTGGTTAATACAAACCATAAAAAATGCACGGAAGTATGTTTTTTAACACAAACCTACGTTTTTTTAAATGGGACCACGTTAGTTTTGTTAGAACGTCTGAACATATAAACAAATACGTAATCAGTGCCGTTTGTTGCATTGTAAAATGTTAATTACATCCGGGGATATTGTAACCCAAAGTTGACGCTTGAGTACCACTCCTCCGCTGTTCGATCGTGTGTATCGGAGAGCACCGAATTACGTAGGGATCCAAAGGGAACCGTGATGGACCTTAGGTACAGAAGAGACTGGAACAGCACATTACGTCCACATGCTAACACCTTTTTATTGGTCTTTTTCACTGACGCACATGTACATTACCATGAGGGGTGAGGTACACGTACACACGTGGTTTCCGTTTTCAATTACGGAGTGGAATAGTGTGTGTCCCGACATGTCAGGCCAATAGATGTTCAATGTGGTGGCCACCATATGCTGCATACAATTGCAATCTCTGGCGTAATGAATGTCGTACACGCCGCAGTACATCTGGTGTAATGTCGCCGCAGGCTGCCACAATACGTTGTTTCATATCCTCTGGGGTTGTAGGCACATCACGGTACACATTCTCCTTTAACATACCCCACAAAAAGAAGTCCAGAGGTGTAAGATCAGGAGAACGGGCTGGCCAATTTATGCGTCCTCCACGTCCAATGAAACGCCCGTCGAATATCCTGTAAAGGGTCAGCCTAGTGTTAATTGCGGAATGTGCAGGTGCACCGTCATGCTGATACCACATACGTCGACGTGTTTCCAGTGGGACATTTTCGAGCAACGTTGGCAGATCATTCTGTAGAAACGCGATGTACGTTGCAGCTGTTTGGGCCCCTGCAATGAAGTGAGGACCAATGTGGTGGTCGCCAGTGATTCCGCACCATACATTTATAGTCCACGGTCGCTGTCGCTCTACCTGACTGAGCCAGCGAGGATTGTCCACGGACCAGTAATGCAAGTCCGTAGATTCACTGCCCCGTGGTTTGTGAAACCCGCTTCATCGGTAAACAGGTAGAACTGCAACGCATTCTCTGTTAATGCCCATTGACAGAATTGCACTCGATGATTAAAGTCATCATCATGTAATTGCTGATGTAGCGACACATGAAACGGGCGAAAGCGGTGACGATGCAGTATGCGCATGACACTACTTTGACTCAGTCCACCGGCTCTCGCAATGTCCCGTGTACTCATGCGTGGGTTCATGGCAACAGCAGCTAACACACCAACTGCACCCGCTTCTCCTGTGACGGGCCTGTTACGGACCCGTTTGCGTGCTACCACCATACCTGTTGCATACAGTTGGCGGTAGATGTTTTGCAATGTGCGGCACGTTGGATGCCCTCTGTCCGGGTACCGTTCTGCATACACCCTGCAGGCTTCAGCTGCATTTCGTCGACACTCGCCATAGATGAGTATCATCTCCGCCTTTTCAGAGTTCGAATACACCATGGTCACAGTTCCTACAACACTACACTATCACAGACGTCTGGTAACACGGTGTACTACAGTTGGTCTGCGTGCGGAGACGAATGCAGAATAACAATAGCAGCAAGCGCTACATGCGGACACTGCGACAGCTAGACCAAACCACAACAGTGCACTACAGCCACACTCGTAAACACGGTCGTCATCGTAAACATGTCCCTGCAGATGCTGCTCGCCGACCGTGGCCCGTGTTTGTTACAACACGCAACTGAACGTCGTAGGTTTCAAGCGTCAACTTTAGGTTACAATATCTCCGGATGTAATTAACATTTTACAATGCAACAAACGGCACTGATTACGTATTTGTTTATATGTTCAGATGTGCTAACAAAACTAACGTGGTTCCATTTAAAAAACGTAGGTTAGTGTTAAAAAAACATACTTCCGTGCATTTTTGTATGGTTTGTACTAAACAATTACACTAGCCCCTCTCCTCACGTTCGGTCTGTGGAATCGGTTCGTCAGTATTTGATGTGGTTTACGAAATATATCCAGCGGTAACGTTAGGTGTCTCACCCTGTATATGAAGATGATACTGTTCTTTCGGACACGTCGGCAAAAAGCCGCAAGTAATGAGTATAATGGGCAGGGGCACTATGAATATAGTGCAGGACAATAAAGTTGGGAATGTGGGTCTCATGGGAGGGGTGCCAGAGAAAAGTCCCTGCAGTCGCACTATCCTCTGTGTCCTTGGTGGGTCGAGTCCCGGTTGGGGCACACATTTTCAACTGTACCCACTGACTTATATCAATGCCTGTATGCAGCTAGGGGTATTCATTTCATTGTAATTTAGTGAAATTGCCAGGTAGTCCAATAGCGTTTAATTTTTTTCTACTTTACTTTTCAACAAGAGTTCATATTCTCTGCAAACAATGTAGGTCACATCTGTCAGTGCATATACAAAATATTTTACTGCTCTATTACTATTTTTAGCACTTCTAGGTCCGAGATAACCACCCCTTCCTGAATCAACACATTTCCCAAACAACTGTCATTATCTGATCTTCCAAAACATGAGAATGTAATTTGCTTTTCAAGCTCCACTTTCAAACTACTATTTTTATTATGGTCTTCTTATTATTTGTGATAGAAAAAAATTACAATACACTATAATTCTCAGTCAGCCAAGTAAACTAGGATAAAAATATCATCAGAATGATAGTTCCACTTGTTTTGAAGGAATGTTTGCCAAATTTAACTATTGAAAAATAAGCCTGACCCTTCACTGTCCCTTTTCTTTAGCTGCTTAATTACAAAACTTGTCAGGCCTGGTTGGCCACACCTGTTATTACTAACAGACTTTTCAATATCAGCTAATGGCTTTTGACAGCAGAAATTGTTGTTGGTTTGGTTGGGGGTTACGGGACTAAACAGCAATGTCATCAGTCCCTCAGTCCAGGAGTATTTCATCTCGAATCACTGATGTCCACAAAGCACATGTTTTGATGATGAAAGTATGTAAGAGTGGTAAGACAGAGACACTGAAGGCAGTACTGATGTCAGAGCTGAGAAAGACTGTACGGAGAAGAGTATGGGTCGAGTCAGTACATAGGTCAGAGCAGACAAAGAGTCTCCCAGCATCTGACTCGTGCCAGCCCGATGAAGGGCAAAGTCAATTACAGATCAAAGAATGTCTTCAAGTCTATAGATTTGGAATAGTAACAGTAAGAAGGCTACAAATGTAATTAACATCAGTTGGAAAGTCTATAATAAAAACAAGAGGGGAGATAGACAGGTAAGGCAGCAAGTGGGCATTCCCAGAGCTCTGCAAGCAGAGGGAGTCACACCACCCACAGCCATCCCACCCCTGTTCCAGAGTAGTCAAGGTGTTAAAGAGCACCAGTCAGCAGAGTGCTACCTCTAAAATAGAAAATAGGAAGGGGCAGGAAAGGTTCACGGAAGAAAAGGAGAATCATAACAATTGTACATGAATCATCCGTGAGTGTTTGAGACAGCAAATTCCGAAGTCAATACTTTGCATTTAGGACCAGAAGAAAGCGACATTCCATCATGATACGAGCTTCTGTCTCTCTACAGCTCCATAACTATAACTTGGGTCTGGCTCATTACATAAAATAAAACTATGGGATATCCAGGTACGATCATTGCAGAGGTGTCACAGGATGATGGACAGAATGGGTGGCAAGTAATCGCTCCTCTTGCCAAACGGTCAGCTTGTTCCTTCCCAGGGATACCTACATGACTTGGGACCCAGAGGAATACAACAAAGCAATCAGTATGTCAGTGAGGTCACAAATAGCAGAGACCACAGTGTTATGAGAGTAACACTGGTCTGTGGCCTGAAGATAGCTCGTTAGCTACTACACACAAATAGGTGGTCAAGGGAGGAAAATTTAGTAAAGTGGAGGTCTCGTCTACCAGCTCCACTGAAAAAACACTAAATGTTCCTGGCAGTGAATCAGCAGGGGATGTAAAAGCATATCTCTTCTTACCCACAGTTTTAAAGGGTCTGGTGTAAAAGATGGTAGGATCCTGACAACAGAAATGATTAGTATTGAAAACATATCCGACTGCCAAACCTTTGTCAGTTAAACATATAATGCAAAACTGCATCTTAAAATGAAGCCCCACAGTCATGCAAATGTTGTTTCACATGCAAAATACGTGGCTGTTCTTCGTGCACAGGTTTCAGTAGAGTACGACATGTCTCACCACAGTATCCACACATAATGGGTTGTGGAAATAAAACTATAAATAAGAAATAATATGGTTAAGCTGCAAACGGTATTTTAAGTCTAGCATCAGTTTATTCCACTTGAGAAACTAAATTCAATTATGGAGTATTATGACAACATGGCAACCTAAGAATAGTTTTCACATACCAGTAGCAGATAAATCACCTGCCTACTAGGTGTTAAGTTAGGAAATTCATTGCTACCTGCATGTTATGCAACAAAACACATTTAACGCCTATCAACTTGAAACAGCAGAATAAGGTAAGTGGCAAAGAACTATTAAGTTTATACAGAAAGATGAACAACACATATTGCTTTTTTACAGTATAAATGCATATGTTGGTTGCAGCAAAAGGGGAGAGGGTAAACATTTCATATTGCTGACAAGAAGGATCACTGGTTTGCTGCAGAATAAATTTAATCTCTAATTAATCAAACAAGGATGTCAAGGAGATACTGAAATAAGCCGATGGAAGATACTAGTTGTATGTCACAGAGATATGTTTTTAAAAACCGGTGGGCACATTTCAAGCAGACCGAAGTAACATACTCTATTATTTTCTCTCATACGTATCTCACGAAATGATACCGCAAAATTAGAAATTCTAACTTAACCAGAAGCCTCTTGTCAGTCATTCTTCCTATGCAGTATTTGCAAATGGGGCAGGAAAGGAAGAAACAATAGTGATACACATGTACCCTTTACTGCACACCGTAGGTTGAGTTATGAAGTATAATGTGCACTGCTGCTTTTTGAATCATCCAGTTTCCATTCCATTGTTTACAAGCAACAATTCCTGCCATTTACAGAATAATGCAAATCAAAAATAGGAACCAAGACTGACATTACAGACTTCAAGGTTACAAGGTAAATTTTGAGAAAATAAATCATTTAACTCTTTTTTAATGTAAACCTAATTTGCTTTTACCATTAGGTTTGTCTACATTTACACTGACCAAAAAAAGTTTTGCATCACCCCAGTTCCCATAACTCCTGAAGATAGATGTTGACTGTGGATATTGTATCACAGACACAGTCCCTTTGACTGTTCAGATATGTCACTAAACCCGCCCAAAGATGTAAACAACCATCCAAGAGCAGTGCCTACTAGACGGAGGGGGTCCAACAGCCAATCAGTTCCAGTCATTCCACCAGGAAGGAGGTACAAAGCTCGTGTTGTCTGTAGTTCAAACATGCCTAGACGGCCAATACTGCAGTTAGATTGCGTCCGCATTGTTACTTTGTGCCAAGAAGGACTCGCAACAAGAGAAGTGTTTAGGCATCTCGGAGTGAACCAAAGCGATGTTGTTCGGACATGGAGGAGATACAGAGAAACAGGAACTGTTGTTGACATGCCTCGCTCATGCTGCCCAAGGGCTACTACTGCAGCGAATGACCGATACCTATGGATTATGGTTTGTAGGAACCCTGACAGTAATGCCATCATGTTGAATAATGCTTTTCGTGCAGCCACAGGACTTCGTTGTACGGCTCAAACTGTGTGCAATAGGCTGCATGATGCGCAACTTCACTCCCAACGTACATGGCGAGGTCCATCTTTGCAACCACAACACCATGCAGCGCGGTACAGATGGGCCCAACAACATGCCGAATAGACCGCTAAGGATTGGCATCATGTTCTCTTCACCGATGAGTGTCATATATGCCTTCAATCAGACAATCGCCGGAGACGTGTTTGGAGGCAACCGTGTCACGCTGAACGCCTTAGACACACTGTCCAGCAAGTGCAGCAAGGTGGAGGTTCCTTGCTTTTTCAGGTGGCATTATGTGGAGCCGATGTGTGGTAACGGCTATACAATACGTGATTGCCATCCTCCAACCGACAGGGCAACCATAGTGGCAGCATATTGGCGAGGCATTCGTCTTCATGGACGACAATTCACACCCCTATAGTGCACATCTTGTAAATGACTTCCTTCAGGATAACGACATCGCTCGACTAGAGTGGCCAGCATGTCCTCCAGACATGAACCCTATTGAACATGACTGGGATACATTGAAAAGTGCTGTTTATGGACGACGTGACCCACCAACCACTCTGATGGATCTACACCAAATCCCCATTGAAGAATGAGACAATCTGGACCAGCAGTGCCTTGATGAAGTTGTTGATAGTATGCCATGATGAATACAGGCATGCATCAATGCAAGAGGACATGCTATTGGGTATTAGCGGTACCGGTGTGCAAAGCAATCTGGAGGTCTCACTGTATGGTGGTAAAACATGCAATGTTTTGTTTTCATGAGCAATAAAAAGAATGGAAATGATGTTTGTGTTGCTCTCTCTGCCAATTTTCTGTACAGGTTCCGGAACTTCGGAACGGAAGTGATGCAAAACTTTTTCTGACGTGTATGTTATAATGGCACTCCAACAAAACTGTATGCCATTTTGCAAACGACGACACAAAAATCTTCATCCATGCCTACACTCCACAAGCAACTGACTGAGTGCTTTGTTCACATACTGCAAAATAGATGCTCATGTCATTCCAATGATTGCCTTCAGATTTATGAAGGATAGTTCAATGTTAGTGAGCAATATATCACATTTTTCATTTACAATTTTATACTATATCTAAGAAGAAACATGATTTCGTGAGGCTTAATGGAAGGTAATGGACAGGCATATGCTGTGTGCAGAATTGCAAATCAAAAAACTGAGTGTTAAAATCTGACAGCCAAAAAAGGAAAGTTGACTGTTTCTTCGATTGTTTCTTAAGTCAGGTGAAAGGGTACTTTATGAAACAGTATCTTCCTACTCTGGATGATACACAAACACATAAAGCAACTGCCCAAGTGGATTTTCAATCATCGTAACACCAGATAATTTATGAAATTCGGTATCAACTGTCACCCATAAGCAATGGAAAAAAAGGAAAGTTTTGCAGACCAACCTCATTTTAACTATACAAAATAATTTCTAATCAACTGCTTTGTATCATGCTTGTTGAGCACATTTTCTGTGGAGCACTGCAAGTCCATTAAGCCAGGTCTTTGCAAGGCTGGGCTACATAGTAAAATATCAGAGCTATAGGAAGGCTACTCAAGAGGTCCTAGTGAACTGCAGTAAAATAATGCATAGAAATTTTTGGTCAATTTAACAGAGTAGCAAAACCTTGAACCAAAGGCTGGTTTTTGAACTTTGGTAGATCTGTATCTCAATGGAGGTATTAATCTGTATACAAGTTCCCCATAAAAGGCGATATTCCCTTAGTCACTAATCAGAAATTTTGACCGAGACATGCACATTAATTTTAAAAAAGTTCTTGTTTTGTGACAACTGTGGAACATCATATCAATAAAGAAAGGTTTCCTCTGTTTCACTGCAAACTTTTGAGAATTCCTTGGTCCAGAAGATTTGACTTGTAATTACCTCTTCTGTCACAGCATGCTAGGAATGAAGTTCTCTCTCTCTCTAATACTGTTTTGCAGAATGACATGAATAGTACAGTTAACTGGTGGTTCCTTCTCGTGATATGGAACACATCAGCCATACTCCACAAGTTTTCTTAATGCAGAAAAATTCTGTATCACAAAAATGAGAAGGTTCACTGAAGCAAGGAGCAAGCTCCATGCTAAAGTTACTCTTTAGAAGGCTTTTGACCCATCTAACACCCAGGATACTTCTCAAAGCCCTGCACTACTGTACGCTCTTTACAAAGACTGCAGAGCAATTTTGCATGAAATATTTCTTTGTTATGCCATGACAACTCTTGATGATCATTTCTTTTACACCCACGTCTACATAACATAGGCAACAGCTCCTTTCTTGTTTAATTTATGATCAGTTCACAGTAAAAACTACTTTTGGTACACCTCTGTGTACGTGCAAATTTATCTGGTTTTAGAGTCACTATAGTTTTGTTAGGTATAGCATAGGTTAGGAAATAACATGCTGCTCAACTTTTCATATAAGTATAATAATTTATTACACCCATGATTCCAAAAAATTTACAATATACACATTACAGTTCAGCACTTGATTGCCATCTTCAGATGTGATTAATCTAACAGCGTTGTCGAGATGTATAACAATTCCAGATAAGCATTCTCATCACCATGAAGTGTTATAAAATATGTCAATGAATTAAGCACTAAAGCACCAAAGAAACTGGTATAGGCATCTATATTCAAATACAGAGATACGTAAACAGGCAGAATATGGCTCTGTAGTCGGGAACACCTACGTAAGACAACAAGTGTCTGGCACCATTGTTAGATCGGTTACTGCTCCTACAATGGCAGTTTATCAAGATTTAAGTGAGTTTGAACGTGGTGTTATAGTCAGTGCACGAGCGGTGGTACACAGCATCTTCGAGGTAGCAATTAAGTGGGGATTTTCCCATACGACCATTTCACGAGTGTACCGTGGATATCGGGAATCTGATAAAACATCAAATATCTGACATCACTGTGGCCAGAAAAAGACCCTGCAAGAACGGGACCAACGGCGACTGAAGAGAATCATTCCATGTGACCCAAGTGCAATCCTTTCACAAAATGCTACAGATTTCAATGCTGGGTCATCAACAAATGTCAGCTTGCAAACCATTCAACAAAACGTCATCGATATGGGCTTTCGGAGACAAATGCCCACTCATGTGCCATTCATGACTGCACGATACAAAGCTTTATGCCTCACCTGCGCCCATCAATTCAGACATTGGACTGTTGATAACTGGAAAGCTGTTGCTTGGTCAGACCAGTCTCATCTCAAATTGCATCTAGCATATGGACTTGTACAGGTATGGAGACAACCTCACGAATCCATGGACTCGTGCATGTTAGCAGAGGACTGTTCAAGCTGTTGGAAGCTCTTATGGTGTGCGGCGTGTGCAGTTGGAGTGATATGGGACCCCCCCCCCCCCATTACGTCTAGATACGACTCTGACAGGTGACATGTACATAAGCATACTGTCTGATCACCTGCATCCATTTATGTCCATTGTGCATTCTGATGGACTAGGGCAATTGTGGCAGAACAATGCGACACCCCACTCGTCCAGAATTGTTACAGAGTGGCTCCACGAACACACTTCAGAGTTTAATCATTTCTGCTGGCCATAAAACTCACCATACATGAACATTATTGAGCATATCTGGAATGCCTTGCAACGTACTGTTCAGTGGAGATTTCCATCCCCTCGTACTCTTACAGATTTATGGACACCACTGCAGGATTCATGGTGTTAATTCCCTCCAGCATTACTTCAGACATTAGTTGAGTCCATACCACATCGTGTTGCGGCACTTCTGCGTACTCATGGGGGCCCTACATGATATTAGGCAGGTGTAGCACTTTCTTTCGCTCTTCAGTGTATATCATATAATCATATATCAGAAGAAACTGAAATTAAGATTTAAGTAGCACATGATAATACTTTAGTTTCAGTCTGTCCTAATATGTGATTATGACAATGTGGGGAAAGTAAACCATAGGCTGTGATTTATTGATGGAACACCTAGAAAATGCAAAGGCTACTAAAGGGAGTGCTTACATTAGGTCTACACTTGCCCACCATCTCCTGGAGTGTCACTGTGCATGGTATCCGCGTCACATAGGACTGATGGAGGACATGGGAAATAAAGCCATTTTTCTTTGCGGGAGGATCTTCTCATGAAATTTTCGTCACCAAATTTCTCCTTAGAGTGCGAAAATATTTTGTTGGTGTCCACCTACATAAGGAGAAATCACATCTGGAGATGGAAATCAAAAGTTGAAACTGGTCATCTGAGTACTGTATATTTTAAGTGATCTTAGGTGTAATAAGATACTATAGCTAACATTTAAAAGGTTGGATACTTCCGTTTGACAGAATGCTGATTTTTCTTGGCAGGTTATCTGTTGAAATAATTTTAACTTTAAATGTCCAGCATGGGGAGGAGAAATGATGGCATATGGCCTAAGATCAGCAGATATTAGGCCGATGTCCTCTGTTACATTCCAAACATCTCAGTTGTGTGTCACAGAGAGAGTGCATGTGTGTGTTTCATGGTGATAGATCTGTCAGCTGGAATCTCTCTTTTCACCAATATAGTATCCTACAAGTAGTCAGTGAAGACAGTTGCTCTTATGACACCTAACATGCAGGTCGTTAAAAATTGCACTAACTAGAAATGCTTGCATTGCGCTGTGGACCATATGAGTACATAAATATACATGAAACGGAAGAGCCAAAGACCAAACAGGGATGAAAAACAACAATAATAAGCTACCTTGTAACACTTTAGAGTGTGCTATAGTAGGAAGAAACTGCTCAGAAAAAATAACGGTAACATTCATTTTTGTGCAGAAGTTGTGTTCATTCAACAAACAATGTACCATTACTTTCAAATATCCAACTTCCTGAAAAAGTCAAGTTATTCACATGTACAGAAGAAAGGTAGGAAATTTAAATGGAGTTCATTGTTTGATTGGCAAAAAGGGAGTAATAAATTCAGGAAATATTAGAAAATACAAAATAGATCATTTGAAGGGTGATTTTTAATTTCTCGAATTGAGTAACAGTGTTTCCACAAAGTTCTAGTGCTGATAAACTTTAGTCTAACCTTTCATCACTATGTCTACAGCATTACTTAACAAGCCACCTGATTACGTGTGATGGAAGATACTTCTGACACCACTACGTGATTCCCCTTTTCCTGTCCCATTCATGAATGGTGTGGAATAAATGATTGTCAGTAAACCTCTGCAGTAGCTGTAATTTCTCATCATGGTCATTTCGCAAGACGTATGTGGGAGGATTTAATATATTATCCACCTCATCCCATACAATCCTGGAATTTCAGTGATAAACCACTCTGTGACACACAACGCTGCTCTTATAGTGCCTGCCACTGGAGTTTGTTGAACATCTCTGTAATGCTCTACTGTCAACTGAACGATCTTGTGACGAAATGCACTGCTCTTCATGGGTCTCTCTCTCTCTCTCTCTCTCTCTCTCTCTCTCTCTCTCTCTCTCTCTCTCTCTCTCTCCCTCCCCCATCCCCCCCCCCCCCCCAAATCAGTCCTACATGTAAGGGTCCCAGAGTGATGAGCAATACTCAAGAATCGGTCATGCAAGTGTCTTGTAAACCACTTCTTTCATGAATGAGTAACATTTCTGTAAGATTCTTCCTATGAATCGCAGTCTAGCATCTGCTTTACCTATTATTTGTTTTATGTGGTCATTCCTTTTAAGGTCCCTCTGGATGGTTACTTCTAGATATTTTATGGTAGATACTGTTTCCAGCATTTCATCGTCAATGGTGTAATTATAAAGTAGTGGATTTCTCCTCCTATGTTCAGCGTGCAAGACCGTAACACAGTCCCTCCTTTCAATCATCATATACACACAGAAATGGCAAATACCAAGGTAAGTGATCACAGAATATGTTAGACTTATTTACATTCAGGGTCAACTACCAGTCCCTGCACCACTCTTCTGTCCTCTGCAGGTACTTTTGAAAATCTGGCATTGCAAACCTTCTTGTAGACAACCGTATCAACTGCAAATAGTCTTACAGAGTTTCCAACATTTTCTAGAAAATCATTTGTATACATTGTGGACAGTAATGGTCCTATCACACTTTGTTGGGGTACCCCTGAAATTACCATTACACCTGTCAATTTTGTTCCATTAAGAGCGAAGTGTTGAGTTCTCTCTGCAAGGAAGACTTTAATCCAATCGCAAATCTAGTTCGATACTCAATAAGCTTGTATTTCTTTCAGTAAACGGCAGTGCAGGAAGGATTTCCTGAAATCTAGGAACATGACATCAATTTATGCTGATCTCTACAGCACTGGGATCGCTGGGAGGAACAGAGTGAGCCGAGTTTTGCAAGATCTCTGTTTGCAGAATGAATATTTTTTTTTATTTTTTTTTATCCAAAAATTTTATAATAAATACCATACAACATATTCAAAACTGAAGTCAGCAATATAGACCTACAATTATGCGCATCTGTCCTATGACCCTTTTTTCAAACGGAAATGACACTCACTTTTTTTGGTTACTAGGTAACCTTTACTGATACAGCAACCTACGATAAACTCCTGCTGGAAGGTGAGCAAGTTCTTTTGCATAATTTCCGTAGAATTTTACAGGTATTTCACCTGGTCCTGATGCCTTTCCACTACTAAGCAATTGTAGCTGCTTTTCTATTCCACAATCACTTATCTGGGTATCTGCCATTTCAGGGTTCATACAATGATTGAAATGAGGGACTGTATCACTATCTTCCATAGTGACACAATTTTGGAAGACTGAATTCAGTATTTCAGGCTTCTCTCTTATTTCAATGCCAGTATAGTCCCTGAGTGACTCAACAGACGATTTCAATCTGCTTACTGCACTTATATAGACCAAATCCACTCAGGGTTTTTAGTCAGATCAGTTGGCAAAATTTTAATTTTGAAGTCACTGATGCTTTTCTCGTTGCTCTCCCTATGCTCATTTTTGCTTCGCTTAGCTTTTGTCTGCCTGCTAAGTTTTGACTTCTCTTGGCTCAGCGATGAAGCTCTCTCTGTTTACATAGTTTTCAAACATGGCTATTAAAGTAGGTCTTTCCCATCCATAAAGAACTTGCTCGGAACATGTTTGTCTAATGCATACTGAACAATGCTCTTGAATTTTTTTCAATTTGTATTCCACATATTCATCCTCAGCACTGAATACCTGATGTTGACTACTCAGACACTCAGCAATCTACATCTACATGGTTACTCTGCAATTCACACTTAAGTGCCTGTCAGAGGGTTCATCGAACCATTTTCATACTACTACTCTACCATTCAAATTTTGAATGTCATGTGGGAAAAAGGAACACCTAAATCTTTCCGTTTGAGCTCTAATTTCTCTTATTTTATTATGATGATCATTTCTCTCTAGATAGGTGGGTGTCAACAAAATATTTTCGCATTCGGAAGAGAAAGTTGGCGATTGAAATTTTGTAAATAGCTCTCGCTGCGAAGAAAACCGCCTCTGTTTCAGTGACTGCCACACCAACTCATGTATCATATCAGTGACACTCTCACCCCAATTGCATGATAACATGAAACGAGCTGCCCTTCTTTGATGTCCTCTGTCAATCCTACCTGGTAAGGATCCCATACCACGCAGCAATATTCCAGCAGAGAACAGACAAGCGTAATGTAGGCTGTCTCTTTAGTGGGTTTGTCGCATCTCCTAAGGGTTCTGCCCACAAAGCGCAGTCTTTGTTTTGCCTTCCCCACAATATTATCTATGTTGTCTTTCCAATTTATGTTGCTCATAATTGTAATTCATAGGTATTTAGTCGAATTGACAGCCCTTAGGTTTGTGCGATTTATTGCATACCCAAAATTTATCGGATTTCTTTTAGTACGCATGTGGAGGACCTCGCACTTTTCTTTGTTTAGTGCCAATTGCCACTTTTCGCACCATACAGAAATTCTCTCTAGATCATTTTGTAATTGGAATTGATCGTCTGATGATTTTACTAGATAGCAAATTACAGCGTCATCTGCAAACAATCTAAGGGGGCTACCCAGATTATAACCTAGATCATTTATGTAAATCAGGAACAGCATAGGGCCTATGACACCACCTTGCAGAACGCCAGATGTCACTTCTGTTCTCCTCGATGATTTACCGTCTATCACTACGAACTGTGACCTCTCTGAGAGGAAATCACGAATCCAGTCATACAACTGAGACGATACTCCATATGCACGCAATTTGATTAATAGTTGCTTGTGAGGAACGGTATCAAAAGCCTTCTGGAAATCTAGGAATATGGAATCAATCTGAGATCCCTTGTCGACAGCACTTATTACTTCATGGGAATAAAGAGCTTGCTGTGTTGCACAAGAACGATATTTTCTGAATCTGTGGTGGCAATTTGTGTCCCATCACTCTCGCTAAGTAAAAATATTTTCCAACTTTTCTCAACAATTCCTTGTAAAACTCATGGTCATGGTTGCTATCACAGCCCTATGATCACTGATACCCTTCTCTACAGCAACTATTTGAAAAACACAGGTCCATGTGTTGCTAAGAAGTCTACGACTTTACCTTCTCAAATTGATTCTCCGTCTGCTTCAATTAATGTTTGGGCACGGCATTCAGAATAATGTCACACAAATTCCTGCCCCTGGCACCAGTTTTGATCGCATTACTTTCCCATTCTATAACTGTCAAGTTGCAGCCACCCCAAATTTCAATAAGACAATCAGGAAACTTAGTCACAAAATTTTGCAAGTTGCCACTGAAGCACTATCACTACAGCTCCTGATACAGGCTGTCTATAAAACCATCCGACTGCCATTTTTAACCCACCTTTGATGCTTAAAATCACCCAGATTACTTTCCATTTTGACTCCATGATAACCACAGTAGATATTATAAGATTCTCTACAGCTATAAATACGCCGCCCTTTCAGCGTCTAACTTATCCGTACGACAAATATTCCAATCTGAATTTAGTATTTCATGGTTATTCACTTCTGGTTTCAACTGACCAGTTGTTAATAATACTATCTGTGGATTATTACCTTTAACATACAATTCTAATTCTGGTATCTTATCACGGATGCTTTTGCAGTTTTCTGATATCACATTAACCTTTTCTATTTCTGATATGCACAGATAAGCACTCTCTGAGAATGATGTGGCTCTTGTTTATTCTACTTTGATTGGCAATTCATCTCCGATCAATCCCAAGGAGGGAGGAAGGCACTTTAAGAAACTATGCAAGTTGGCAATTTTTACATTTGTAGTGCAGTGCCTGATTTGAGAGTTACTTCTCAGTATGGGATTCAAGACTCAAAACCTGAACATTTGGATTTCTGATCCGACTTCAACTGAGCCACCGAGCAACATATCTTAATAGTATACATAGAAATCTTGTTTTATTTTTATATAGCAGTTGTCTTAAAGCTCTTCTGTATGATACACGAAATGACAGTATCATTGCTTCTGATTCTGCAAAAAAATAAATACTATGAAGTCACAAATGTGTTATTACTACTGAACAGCATACCTCCATTTAAACATGCAGGAACAAAGTAGAACACTAGAGCAGCAAATGGTGTAAAACGGAACTTTTCTACTTTCATTTCTGCAATAATTAAGTTACTTTTTTAACATTTTCCCAACAAACTTCATTAATTTTCCTTTGTATTCTACTTCTGACAACACTGGGTTTGCACACATTTATGAAAATTTTATGAAGTAAATACTGAACAACTGGTGGGGTCAACTAAATCATACTGTAACTCCTTTTTAGTATGTTACTGGTGCCATAATTACAAAGGTATATGAACAGCATTTTCTACCTCTACATATGTATTCCACAAGCCACCATGCAGCACATGGAAAGGGCCACACTGTTCCGCTACTAGTCATTTCCCTTCCTGTTCCGCTCACAAATAGCACAAGGGAAAACGACTGTTTATATGCCACAGTACGAGCCCTAATCTGTCTAATCTTACCCTCATGGTCCTTACGTGAAATGTATGTTGGTGGCAGTAGAGTCACTCTGCAGTCAGCCTCAAATGTCAGTTCTCTAAATTTTCTCAATAGCGCTCATCAAAAAGGATGTAGTCTTCCCTCCAGTGATTCCCATTTGAGTTCCCGAAGCATCTCTGCAATACTTGTGCGTTATTTGAACCCACCGGTAACAAACCTGGCAGTCCACCTCTGAATTGCTGTGATTTATTACTTTAATCTGACCTGGTGCAGATCCCAAATATTATTATAATATGGGTCACACTAGTGTCCTACAGTGGGCACTTTAGAGATGAACCCCATTTTTTTCCTAAAATTCTCCAAATGAACCAAAGTCAACCACTCGTCTTCCCTACTACAATCCTTACATGCTCATTCCATCTCCCACGGCTTTGCAGTGTTATACCTAGATAATTAATCGACATGACTGTGTCGAGCAGTACACTGCTCATGCTGTATTCGAACATTATGATTTAGTTTTTCCTACTCATCTGCATTAGCTTACATTTTTTACCTTTAGAGAAATATTGTTTACGTCATCTGGATCCTCCTACATTCACTCAACAATGACACCTTCCCATACACCGCAGCACTATCAGCAAAAAGCAGCAGGCTGCTATGTACCCTCTCCACCAGACCATTTATGTACTGGGTGATCAAAACGTCAGTATAAATTTGAAAATTTAATAAACCATGGAATAATGTAGATAGAGAGGTACAAATTGACACACATACTTGGAATGACATGGGGTTTTATTAGAACAAAAAACACCCCATATTGCTAGACGCGTGAAAGATCTCTTGTGCGCGTCGCCTGGTGATGATCGTGTGCTCAGCCGCCACTTTCGCCATGCTTGGCCTCCCAGGTTCCAAGACCTCAGTCCGTGCGATTATTGGCTTTGGGGTTACCTGAAGTTGCAAGTGTATCGTGATCGACTGACATCTCTTGGGATGCTGAAAGACAACATCCGATGCCAATGCCTCACCATAACTCCGGACATGCTTTACAGTGATGTTCACAACATTATTCCTCGACTAAAGTTATTGTTGAGGAATGATGGTGGACATATTGAGCATTTCCTGTAAAGAACATCATCTTTGTTTTGTCTTACTTTGTTATGGTAACTATTGCTATTCTGATCAGATGAAGTGCCATCTGTCGGACATTTTTTGAACGTTTGTACTTTTTGGTTCTAATAAAACCCCATGTAATTCCAAGCATATGTGTCAATTTGTGCCTCTCAATCTACATTATTCTGTGATTTATTAAGTTTTCAAATTTATACTGACTTTTTGATCACCCAGTATATAGAAAATGTCAGCAGTTCTATCACACTTCTCTGGGCACTTCTGATGATACCCTTATCTATGATCAATACTCGCCATCAAGGACAACATACCTAGTTCTATTACTTAGGAAGTCTTACAGCCACACACGCATCTGTGAACTTATTCCATATGCTTGCACCTTCGTAAACAGTCTGCAACGAGGCACCATGTCAAATGATGTTTGGAAACACTGAAATATGCAATCTGCATGTTGCTTTTCGTCCATAGTCCGCAGGATATCATGTGAGCAAAGAGCAAGCAGAGTTTCACACGAGCTATGGTTTCAAGTCTATGCTAATTTGTGGACAGAAGCTTTTCTCTTTCAAGGAAATTTATTATATTCGAATTGATAATATGTTCAAGTATTCTGTAGCAAACCGATGTTAAAGCCACTGGTCGGTACTTTTGACAGTTTGTTCCTTTACCCTTCTTATAAACAGGAGTCAACTGTGCTTCATTCCAGTCACTTGGGGCTTGCGCTGCACGAGAGATCCACAATAAACACAAGCTAAGTAAGGGGTCTATACTGTAGAGTATTCTTTGTAAAACCAAACTGGGGTTCCATCAGAATGTGACAACTTATTTGCTTTCAACTCTTTCAATTGTTTTTCTACACCAGGGATCATTATTACTATGTCCTCCACACAGGAGTTTGTGTGATGGTCAAACAACGGTATATTTGCACGATTCTCCTATGTGAACAATTTTTTTAAAATGCAAAACTTAAGACCTTGGCTTAATTTTTTTATCTTCTAATGCCACATCAGACTGGCAACAACTGATGGGCTAGAAGCTTTAGATCCACATTGCGATTTTACACTGGATCTAAATTTTTTCAGGTTCTCACATAAGTCTTTTGCTAAGGCATGAAGTGGTGGTAGTTGCAACCTTCGTGCATCGATCTTTTCACAGACACGCAAATTTATAGTAACTTTTACCTGTTTTCATTTGTGTCTTCTCTTTTGAACTGCGAGTCCAACAGCCTTTGTTTCTTCTGCATATTGTGAATTTCATTGTTAACCCACAGTGGCATCTTCCATTCTCAATCCACTTACCCAGCACATACACTATGCAATCAAAAGTATCCGAACACCCCATAAACATACGTTTTTCATATTAGGTGCAATGCACTGCCGCCTACTGCCAGGTACTCCGTATTAGCGACCTCAGTAGTCATTAGACATTGTGAGAGAGCAGAATGGTGTGCTCCCCAGAACTCATGGACTTCAACCGTGGTCAGGTGATTGGGTGTCACCTGGGTCATACGTCTGTACGTGAGATTACCACACTTCAAAATGCCCCTACGTCCACTGTTTCCTATGTGATAGTCACGTGGAAATGTGAAGGGACACATACAGCACACAAGCGTACAGGCCGACCTCATCTGTTGACTGACAGAGACCGCCGATACTTGAAGAGGTTCGTAATGTGTAACTGGTAGACATCTATCCAGACCATCACACAGGAATTCCAAACTGCATCAGGATCCACTGCAAGTACTACGACAGTTCGGCGGGAGGTGAGAAAACTTGGATTTCATGGTCAGGCAGCTGGCTATAAGCCACACATCATTCCGGTAAATGGCAAACTATGCCTCGCTTTCTGTAAAAGTGTAAACACTGGACGATTGAACAGTGGAAAAACGTTGTGTGGAGTGACGAATCACAGTACACAATGTGGCCATCCGATGGCAGGGTGTGTGTATTTCGAATGCCCGTTGAACATCATCTGCTAGTATGTGAAGTGCTAACAGTAAAATTCGGAGGCGGTGGTGTTACGGTGTGGTCGTGTTTTTCATCAAGGGGACTTGCGCTCCTCGTTGTGTGTGGCACTATCACAGCACAGGCCTACAATGATGTTTTAAACACCTTTTTGCTTCCCACTGTTGAAGAGCAATTCAGGAATGGCAATTGTATCTTTCAACACGATTGAGTAACTGTTCATAATGCACCGCCTGTAGTGGAGCGGTTACATGATAATAATACCTCTGTTATGGACTGGCCTGCACTGAGTCATGACCCAAATCCTACAGAACACCTTTGGGACATTTTGGAATGCCGACTTCATGCCAGGTCTCAATACCTCTCCTCAGTGCAGCACTCCGTGAAGAATCGCCTGCCATTCCCCAAGAAACTTTCCAGCACCTGACGGAATGTATGCCTGTGAGAGTGGAAGCTGTCAAGGCTAAGGGTGGGCCAACACCATATCGAGTACCAGCATAATCGATGGAGGGCGCCACGAAATTTTAAGTCATTTTCAGCCAGATATCCGGATACTTTTGATCACATAGTGTACGTCTCCAGAGCACGATTTACAATCCATACACACGTTGCCCATAATTCCTCTGCGTCCATCGCACTGGAACTAAATAAATGTCCTCTCACTGTCTAAGTGGGTGCTAACAACTGCCTACCTGCTCTCTCTATCAGAAATACTCTCCTAGCCTTCTAGATTAATTTATCCACTTTAGTAACCAAAGTTGCTATGATGATATCACCAGTCACCAATCCTGTCTCTATACAGATGCCATTCATTAGGTCATGTCTGCCTGTAGCAACAAGGTTTAAAATGAATGTTTCCACGGCGTGTGAGTTGTTGAATTAGCTGCTCAAGACAGATTTCAGAAAACGTTTTCAAAGGAACTTTCGAGGTAATCTGTCTGTAACCCCTGCAGTGAATCCACGGACGTCCTAGTCTATACTTGGTTGGTTGATGTGTCCTCCAATTAATATTTCATGATTTGGGTATTTACGCACCACTGAGCGTAGACTTTCTCTGAATGGTTCTAAAGCTGTCACACGGAATTTAGTGGCCGGTAAAAGCATAAGATAAGTAACTTGATTTCATCTAGACCTGTTTTAAGTGCCCAGATAACTTCACTGTCACATTTAAATTTGACCTCAATAGAGAGAATATTTTTGTCAACTGCAATGAACACATCCTCTTTGATGGGATCTAATTTCTCTTTCCAATGTATGTTCCTTGACTCACTAAATAACTCTGAGCTGTTTACCTTGGGTTTCAGCAAGGTCACGGTCTTGAGAATAATTTGAGCACAGGAAGTATCCACACATTATCAGAAAGGTTAGGGTGCCTGACACTGTGATTGAATGTTTCGGTAATATTGACGTTATTGGTCTTGTCAGCATTTTTTGCCTATAAGAGGCATGTGTCACAGCAGCATCGTCTTAGTAAGTGAGAAATTTAGTATATTCAGAAGAACACAGATAATGAAATGTGATGTGCCTTATGGTTTTGATGATTTTCCTCAAGAGACAACAGATGATGGTCAGAGTGAGAATGAAGAGATACTGTCACTACCCTGCCAGGTGTATCAATTCTCTTCACAACAGCCGCAGTCAGAGAAGTGAACTGATAACTGATCCAACAGTGATGATGACTGCTGAAGATGGAGAGGAAAGGAAGCTTCCTATCATGCCATCATCTGGAAAAAGGGCCTCACAGCATATACCTGTCACTGAGTACATGACTGTCATTAATGTTACTTCGGAAATCGGAGCCAATGACTGATATCATGTATGCCAGAGGTGCTTTTTCTGCTGAAGGCATGTCCCTGGATGACTTGATTGTGCACCTGGGGGCCAAATTTTATCATGGGGTAAAATGACTAGAGAAAGGTTCCTCAAACTTATCAGATTTCTTCGATTTGACGAGATGTTCTGAGCTCATCACATTCCTGCTGACAAGTTAAATGTTATTTCTGAAATACCAGAAGATGAAATATTGCTATCCCAGATGCACACCTGCAAGGAAATGGAATATGGAAGAAGTTAATGCAAAATTATCTCAGCTGCTCCTGTCCCTGTGAGAGTATTACACTTTATCAACAGTTACTTCCAGGTAAAATCAGGTGCGGGTTTCTCCAATTTATGCCAAATAAATCTGACAGATGTGGACACAGGTTTTGGATAGCTATAGGCAAGGCATCAAAGTGCTTTTGCAATTCCTTCCTCTACAATGGTGAGAACGAAGGCTGACCCGACAATCAGCTATTGGTGTATCACACTTTGTCTCATGGAACCATTTCTAAATGAAGGAATGGATGTCCCAGCAGACAGCTTCTTCACTTCAACAGAAGGAAATGTAAGCAGGAAGAATGAACAAGCTTTCCTGAGATATCCCCAACTGTGTGAAGAAGAACTGTTTTGATTTACACTTCATCACCTTGAGAAAAAAAATGATAAGCCAGAATGAAGCCAAAGAGTTACAAAGGGTAGAAGAATAACAACTTCATTATTCTCAGCACATCACATCTGGAAGCTGCTATGAGTGACAAAGAAAGAAGAAAGCAGAAAGTGTTACCATCTATAACACCATAAAATATGATATGAATGATGTGGATCAAATGATTGACTACGACTCCTTGCAGGAGATGGCTGATGTATCTCTCTTACAATATCCTAGACATAGCAGCAATAAATGCATGTATCACTTACTAGCAAATAACCAAAAGGGGAAGGCATTCACTCTTCAACTGGCAAATGAACTCACAAATGGGAAACAACAAAGGGCAGTATAGCAGGAAGACTGGAATGAAGAGGCAGATGTCACACTGCACAACTAAAAATACAAAATACGTATTTAAGGAATTTGCAAAGATAACTAGACCAATGACATCTAGAAAAAAGTGCTGTCAGCTGAAAATGGTTTCTGAAATTACCAATAATTCACTCCATGGCTAATATCAATGTTTAAGAACAAACAAGTAAAATAAATGAACAACTGTTGAACGATTTTAATGATGGGCCACATTACTTGATAGACAAGTGATTTCTTTAAATCCAAAATGGTAATCTAAAGGTATTAGACCTTTGACGTAAGGCTTTGATTACCATGTATATATGCAATATTAATGAGCACAAAAGTACAAGCCTTACTTTAATCATGATGTGGATTTTTAATGTAAATCTCTTTAGGGATCACAAGACCCTTCATGCTGTTCTAGAGGTATCAAATTTTTTACTGTTATATTAAGCAGTTATTCATAGTAACCCCTTAGTAAAAGATAACATATTAAGTCAACATAAAGGATGAATTTTGAACAAGTAACGTGAAACTAAGATAAAAGCCATTAACTGCAATGGGAAGGTAATACAAGGGTTCTAAATTTGGTACTTACAAGGGTGTGCCAATATGTAATGCCCCAGAATTTTTTAAGTGAAAACTCTTGAAGTTTTTTTAAATAAACAAATGTTATTAACATTCTATATAATTACTCTTCATGTCTGAATATTTATTTCCCAACATGGTGCCCCTGGCAATGAGCACATTTCTCCCAACAAGATACCAGTTTGTTCCCACCATTACCGCAAAATGTTTGACGACAGAGCCACAACCTCACCTCTGTTTGTACTGCTTCATCACTATTGAAGTGAATCCTCTGAAGTGTTCCATAATCCCATGGCACATGATCTGCACTGCGGTGAACAGCTTTTAATAGTCACTGCTCTGGCACTTTCAATCAGTCTTGAGACTGCAAATGCATGTACGGCACAAAAACAGATGGGATTGCCCGTTGCAGTGGACTGTGTGCATTTGCAGCCTCAGGACTGACCGAAAATGTCAAAAAATCAAACATTCAAAGCTGTCCAATGTAGTGGACACTGTGCGACACACAGTTAAGTTTTGGAAACAGGTGAAAATTGGTTACAGCCAGGTCACGACTGTGTGGAGGATAATCGACGACAGTGAAACCAAGGCAATTAGATTGTTGCTGATGCTGCAGCACCTGTGTGTGGCCTGGTATTGTCATACTGAAGCACAGGGTGCTCTTTGTGTGGACAACCTCTTTGCATTCATGCATTCAGTTTTCCAAGGGTCTCACAGTACTGTGCAGAGTTTATGGTGATGCCTTTAGATATGATTTCCAAATGCCCCACACTTTGAACACTAGAACACTGTAAGCATAACTTTTTCTGCTGATGACATGGTCTTTAACTTTTTTGGGGTCGGTGAACTTTCTTAGTAGACCTTTACTGTTGCTCTGTTGTTTCTAGGGGGTCAAAACGTTGAACACCCAACACTGCAGGTTAGGCTACTGATGTCGATACAATTATCACCATACACAGCTCTCATTCTTCTCAGAAATTTCGATTGGAGGCACATTTACTGCAGTTTTAAAATCGATTACAGCATGCTGTGTCTCTTGTACCAACATCGTTAAGTAAAACACTGCCATTTTACATGCTACAATTTGGAGCCCTCTAGTGGTAGAAGGCTGCAACCAACATCAGTGAAAATCAACCTAGTAATATGCATGATAAACACTACCTCAACCAATACTGAGAACAGAATAAAAGATTCAGAGCGGTGTCCGACATGCCCACCGCACAAGCTGGAAATTAAAGTAACAGCTTATTTATGAAAATTGGAATGTTTAAAGCCTACTTTTATCATTGTTAAGAAAGTCTCACAATCTCATGGTGATTCTGAACACACAATTCAACACAGTATTGAAGTGTTGAGTGTGATAAATATACCACCAAGAATGAGCAATAGTGTGTATTAACATGCTTATCTGTAGCTTGTGGCAGCAACTTCTGTTAAGCAGCAGAACAAAAAACTAGGCCAAAATTGCAAATTTTTTACTGGATGACTAGTTTTGGGCCAAGATCCATTTTCAAATCATCATAACATAGACAAAACTGGCATTTCTGAAGATGTCAAAAATGTGCAATGAACATTTACAATGCATACAGATAGCAGTAAATGTTCATTGCACACTTTTGACATATTTGGAAATCTCTTTTTGACTATGTTATGATGATTTGAAAATTTGCCTCCGCCAAAAAAAAAGTAAAAATTTGCAATGTTGAACTGGTCTTTTTGTTCTATTGAGTGCTTGTCTTTATTTGCACACTCAGAAATATGTTGCTTGTCCAGTCACCAACAGAAGCAAGAATAACGGTAAACATACACAGCATACAAACTTAATGGACAAGGCTGAAATTGCACAGTATCTCACAGACAAATGTGTGATACAAAAGTAACATAGTGATTATAACATCAAAACTTCCAAGAAGTTTGTACTCCCAGAGAACAGTTCTTTGATTAATGATGAAATGAGGTTTTCTAACCTTTATACTACTTGGCATGAAGGGACTTAAAATGTGAGAATTTCAGAACGACTACTGGTGTATTTTCTTGTTTCATTTTTTTTCTTTTTTAAATCTGCCTATCAGGAATGTACGGCATTTATGATTACAACAGAATAATCATCGGTTAGGATCACAAGCAGACACATTTTACTGAAGAATTGTTTTCTTTTATTGAAAACACAAACACAGTATACTCTACAATACGCTTATGATAGACCTACTGCTGTCGTACTGGAAAATGGCTATTAAGAAAACGAAATCCAGTAATCATCCTATGATCTGCACTTGTGAACCAGACAGACAAATATTCTGGTGACAAGAATTGATCATGGTGATTTAGAGACGCAATTTCTATAAATAATACACTATACTCCCAAGTCCAACTTAGCTTCAACATATGCACACACCGGAACAATTATGTGCATATACTATGCTGCACGGCTTTCCGACATTGTTAGCAACGGGTTTTAATAATGAACATTTTTATTTAAGCTTCCCTTTGAAACATCTCATGAGCCATTTCACAATATAGTAAATTTGTTGCAATGACTTAAAAATAACATGAACTACCACCATCCAAAACAAAATGAACAAGAGTGGAGCATGAAATCCAAGCTAGATATTAACAAAAGAAAAACTGCTTGGGCAGCAGTTTGCTAGCTAGCTAACAAATGTCCTTTGCATCTTGTTTCCATACTGAACGTAAAATAGAACACACTAGCCTATAACACTTGAAACTATATTGTGTGTAGAACTGTATTCAAATATTTTGTCACTGCATCAAATGTAGGAGAAAGTATAAAGTAGTTTCTAATTAATATTCTCTCAATAATGCTGGAGTATTACAGACCACCCCACCTGTGAACTTGGTTGTGGCAACACGACTGATCTGTTGCATAGCCCAACTGACGATCAGGTTAGAAACTGACAGTTTGGTTGCGAGTTAGTGAATTCAACAAATGTGAATGCAGAAAAAAAATGGATGTATTGAGATACAGTTCCATAGCATAACCCACCACTTATGCCTGCACCATACTTAATGCACTTTATGCCACACAAATTAAAAATGCACAGCAAGTATTTTATTAATGTGTATCATACATAAACTACAAAAAATCTACAATGTAGTCCAGTGATGTACACAAATTAAGAACTCTGCTACCACCAGCACAACCAACACCACTATTATTGAACAGTTGTGATAATTTTCTGACACACTGTGCTGAGGCTCTTCCATCAAGCTAATAGGGTGAACATACATCACACAAATTTATTCCAAAATTCATATATTTACTTTCATTTTTTCCAGTACTATTCCCGAACACAAATACCTGTAGTAGTTATTTTGTACCCACTGACATATGGCCTCCTTATGCTTACTCTTGTAAAAGAGCATTAGCAGAAATATTCACTCTTCTGAAAGAATGAAATCAAAAAAAGGAAATAAAATAATTTCCTCATTGTGTGGTCATGAGTTTCCAAACCATTAACACTTTGCAAGACTGCACTAAACAAAAATGGAAAGACACCGTGTGTGTGTGTGTGTGTGTGTGTGTGTGTGTGTGTGTGTGTGTGTGTGAGAGAGAGAGAGAGAAATAAAATACATTAATCTTCACAAAAATCTGAATTTATAGCATCTTCAAAGATTATCATACACACTTTAGAAGACACGACATCAATGGTTTCATGTAATGATGCATGAAAATATGAGTCCCAAACAAAGTTCTAACATGACAGATACTGTGAGGATTGTTATTTTTGTGTATTTTAGAATGAAACAGTCAACTGAGAAATTATTTGTGGAAGAGTCCGGATTTCTCACAATTCCATCATAGGATTCTCACAGAAGGGAGTACAGAAACATCTGATTAAGCTACATTTCACACGTCAAGGCAATACCACTCAAACAAAGCATTTAATGAACAGTGCAATGTAGAGAACTTCATTCTACTGCTTCAAAAAAATGATTTAAAGAGAGATATATCCATCCACTTTGTACAAGACAGCGACAGCAGCATTAACCGCACAAGATGGCGGGGTACGTGGGCTCATTCCAATCTACATGTCATGGCTATTTTCATTTACAGACGCTCATAAGGCACCATTATGAGTGTTTCACAGAAAGTTAACACAGCAGTGAAATGAACAACCTCCACCCTTCAACATATGGTAATCCATAAAAGGAACTCATGCATGGGTAGTAAATGTCAACTTCCCGTATCACGTTACAAAAGCATTAACAAAAAGTTTTATGTCTGGCCAAGAAAGAGAGCCAGTGGGCCATTTCAGTCACCGTTAAAATCTCCCATTTCCTGTGAACTTATTACCAATTAGTGTGACAGTTACAGTCCCCTATAAACCAATCTCACAATACTACAGAACGTTACAGCTAATGCAGGAGCAATTGTTTTAAAAATAAACGAATCCTGTGAAATAGTAGTCATTCTGCAAAGGATACCAGAAGAGCAAAATAACACAGTCAAACACATACTAACCCTATCAATGTGTGTGTGCATGAATTCATCCATTGACATATGCATGTTTACCAAATATACTTAAGACTTCCTAAACAATTATGCCAAAATTTATGTACACAGGATCTAATCTGAGTATTATTCACTTAGACTAGTGTTTTA
Source organism: Schistocerca americana (assembly GCF_021461395.2). Taxonomy (NCBI): domain Eukaryota; kingdom Metazoa; phylum Arthropoda; class Insecta; order Orthoptera; family Acrididae; genus Schistocerca; species Schistocerca americana. Next base: position 293,132,361 of record NC_060130.1, read on the forward strand.
ATTTACACAAAGCAGAATGTAAAGAACTTGCAAATATTTATCAACACAACTTCCATTAGGATATTAGCTCTGTCAACAAGTGTCTCAAACCTAATACAGGTAAAACTGTTGATGACGAAATACTGTGTTTAAAGAAAATCAAAACAAGGTGAAAACAACCAGTGTGCTCAAGACACTACATAAACAACTTCATTGACTACATTTAATTAAAACTGTAATTACAATTCATGTTTACAGGGCCAATTTTTTTAATAAGTACCTCAGATCAATGTTTCAGAGAACATAATACACACTGGGAACGTGAAATAGACTCAATTGTCACATTTCATACTGCTTGATTCGTTCACACCATGGGAAGTAACATTGAGAGACGAAAGTAAGTCGCACGTTATCTTTACAAAAAAATTAATCTTTTATTATAAGGCTATCATTCTAAAAATATTTCGGTATTTCTCATCGTACTACTTCATTATTATTGTAAATTTATCAGTTCACTTTAGTCATTGACATATACACTGGACTAAGGAAATGTTTCCAGCAGATTTATGTCAATTCAAATCCATTATACCAGCTTGTGGATGTTAAGTATTTTGTTGTCAATTTCACGCATAGTCAGCTAGGCAACGACAACGAGCATTATATGACATGAGCGTTGTATCTGGAGAAAATGTCTGTCAGTATCACACTGTCACGCAAAGAAACCACAGTATAAACATCGAAAGCAAACAGATGGCGGTACGTTCTATTGGAAACTTAGCATATATGATGTCTGTGTGCAATTTTCTTTACTTTCAGACAGTTGTTGGGCTTCATACCGCAGTCTGTGATGACCTTCCAAAACCAAAACAATGTCGATACCACACCAAGTTGTACGCAACAAATGTATGAACGAAGCATATATATCAAGATATATCAGCCACTTGTTGTTAGAAAAAGCTTCTATGGAACAGTCAGACTTTAATTTTCAAGAATTCCGCCAAACGCCTGTCAAAAACCTCTGTCAAAACGTCTGAGACAGAAACCAAACAGAGAAGCGAAATGATGCATGCAAGACATTCTACAGCATTTCTCAATGTCAGCAGCCCCATTATATATGTAATGATATCGGTCGATTAATTTCAAATGGTAGACTTACCGGGTTGTTTATTTGCAATCTTATTAAAACAATTTTGAAACACTTCGTATAGGTGCATGGGCTCGTCGTCGCTGGTCGCCATCTTGATTCTCACAGCACAGCAAACTGTCTCTGTGAAAGACTCAATGCCGACATCTTTTACTATATCCATCAGAGATGGCAGCACAACGCACTTTACACTTTGTAGTAAGTCTCGCGAACACCGTGAGAAAACACCACGCAACAATGAACTGAATAAAAAACGTTTTTATTATTTCATTTGCAAATATGTGTCGATTTGTGCAATTCGATAAAAGTTTGCTACTTTGTATCTCAGTGCAATGTGACGCCTAGAATTCGTGCTAATAGTCTTGGTCGTTCATTTTATAGACCATTGACATTTGCGCGCATACAACAACTTTCATTAAAAAGTCATTTTAGAGTTCAGCCGAAATTATTTAAATACAATAATATTACCCTGGCGAATCTGGCAACGATGTTAAAGCATAGATCTCTCTTAACGTTATGGCTCTACCATCACATAGGTGAATAATATACTCGACAAGTTGTGATAAATACGTCATTTTATAACCGTTCGTAGATGTAATAAGTAAGTGTAAACTAAAATGACTACGAAACATACAAAAGACGGCAAGAACGCACTATTTTACGTTGAATGGAAGATTACCCACGAACACGGAGTTAATTTCTGCAGGTGCCACAGCCACATGAAAAAAGGCCACCATTGTTAGCGTCATATACTTATCACACAGAGGAACCTGTTAACTGTCGACTCAAGATTTTCATAAGGAACGTATTTGTTTTTGAGGACATGTTACCGGTGCCTGACATTCCGACAAAAATTATATACGTCGGCTCACACGCATTCGGCAGTTTCTACCTGCTGGTGGAAATCCAAACACGGATTCGGCAACTCTCCTAATCAGTCCCCGAGCAGAACACCTGAATTTGGCAACTTCTACCTGCTGCTATTGTTTACAGTGGTTCGAAAACAATATTGAAAACAGCGATCGAATGAAAGAGATCTAAATGAAAGTAAAATGTACATAGAAACAAAGGTTTTATTTTACATTAGACATACTAAAATATTTCATGAAAACAACTGCATTTATTTGACATGCTCATGCTAATCTTGAGGCTGCTTCGATACGCAGTGACCCTCACTTTCTGGCAGAATTAATTTTCATGTGCGTATCGGTTTGTGCATGTTTCAAACTTTTTAAAAATTTGAAGACACTTGGGTGTGAAAACTGTCACAAGCGTTAGCAGTCCGCCGCAAGGACCCAGAATCCGCTGCCCAAATGTATGGAGGACACAATGCACGTTTTTACACACCGATGTAATTTTCCACTATGTAATCTGCAAACTTACTCAGTTTTTCGTCTTGTATGCTGGCCAGGTTGCAAAAAACAACAGGATCATGTTGTGGGCTTAGTGCAACCTCTGTCCTTTTTCCACTGTTCTGGTCTTGGTACAACCATAACAAACCAAGTTTTTGTATTTTTCGCCACATGAAACGTGTAGAATAATTTTATTATTTCTAAAAATGTAAGAGACAAAACTTTTTTGAGGTAAAGTTTGTCACTTAAGCATGTTCACTATTTCTGGTAGCCCTGAGCAGAAAGGGCGCCAAAGTCGCATTGTTTTAGACTGGTGGTTATCAAACTGTGGCCCGCACGCCGCGTGCGGCCCTAATCAAGTCTTCATGCTGCCTGTGGCTCTCAGCTGTATCTGACACGCTTCTAGCAATTAACAGCTGAATCCGAAAACGTCAGCTAACGTTAAGAGCTTAATAGCATATTTTGCTTGCTCAGAGACTAACAAAAATACTTACAGAGACAGTAATACTCCAAGTTGTGCTTCAATTTAATTGAGGTTGGTGAATTCGGCCGTGAACTAAGAAAAAATGAGGCTTGCGTCAGGGGCACAGTGATATTTAGCACAGCCACCGAGGGGTTAATAGAAGTGAGAGGGAGAATATTTTACTGTTTGTCTTCCAATGCTGTCAACTCACGAGCGTGCGCAAGTAGCACAGAACAGCTTCTAAAAATGGTTCAAATGGCTCTGAGCACTATGGGACTTAACATCTATGGTCATCAGTCCCCTAGAACTTAGAACTACTTAAACCTAACTAAACTAAGGACATCACACAACACCCAGTCATCACGAGAACAGCTTCTGTGTTCCGTCATAAGTGACAGACGGATGCAGCATGGTTTCGTGAATTCGCATTACAGAGACGGTATTTTTCAAATGTGGTACATGTTTGTAGCAAGTAATATGCAATCATATTAAGGTTGTTGTAATAAAAAGCAACGAGTAAAAGAAAAACGACTTTCAAAACGTTTAGTACACATTTGTGATGGTGTCTCATACTGTAATTACTGTTATTAATTAACATAAGATACTGAAACTTCCTGGCAGATTAAAACTGGGACTTTGATTTTAACGTATATAAACTTTTATTTACAGATTTTAACAGTTACAGATTTTTCCATGAAATTTTCTGCTATATTATTAAGCGAAGATGGGCATTTTTCTCGTTTTTCTTTTGTTAGTGTTCTCAAATTCTCATTTGCTAAGTAACAACCCTTTTATTCGTTGAATGTCTTTCAAATAATTTTTGCATAATGTGTTCACGCATTTATTACAAACTAGTCTTACTTTGATTTGCTGTATTTTGAGTTTAAATATTTTATTTTATTTTAGATGTATGCTGTATGGTAATAGAAACTGCACATATTGTATCATGTTCGCGATATATGTATATGACAAAGGAAAAAACATTTATGTGAATAAATAAATGAATGGTACTGATGTACTACATTTAGGTGGGCGCAATAATCTGCACACATATTAATGAGGCAAAAGATATATAAGGTGAAAAATATAATAAATCATAAAGAAACTTGGTACGTTTAGGCACATGATGAACAGAAGTTTATATATATACACTACTGGCCATTAAAATTGCGGCACCACCAAGATGACGTGCTACAGACGCGAAATTTAACCGACAGGAAGAAGATGCTGTGATATACAAATGATTAGCTTTTCAGAGCATTCACACAAGGTTGGCGCCGGTGGCGACACCTACAACGTGCTGACATGAGGAAAGTTTCCAACCGATTTCTCATACACAAACAGCAGTTGACCGGCGTTGCTGATGAAACGTTGTTGTGATGCCTCGTGTAAGGGGGAGAAATGCGTACTATCACGTTTCCGACTTTGATAAAGGTCGGATTGTAGCCTATCGCAAGTGCGGTTTATGGTATCGCGACATTGCTGCTCGCGTTAGTCGAGATCCACTGACTTAGCAGAATATGGAATCGGTGGGTTCAGGAAGGCAATACGGAACGCCGTGCTGGATCCCAACGGCCTCGTATCACTAGCAGTCGAGATGACAGGCATCTTATCCGCATGTCTGTAACGGATCATGAAACCACGTCTCGATCCCTGAGTCGACAGATGGGGACGTTTGCGAGACCACAACCATCTGCACGAACAGTTCGACGACGTTTGCAGCAACATGGACTATCAGCTCGGAGATCGTGGCTGCGGTTACCCTTGACGCTGCATCACAGACAGGAGTGCCTGCGATGGTGTACTCAACGACGAACCTGGGTGCACTAATGGCAAAACGTCATTTTTTCGGATGAATCCAGGTTCTGTTTACAGCATCATGATGGTCGCATCCGTGTTTGGCGACATCGCAGTGAACGCACATTGGAAGCGCGTATTCGTCATCGCCATACTGGCGTATCACCCGGCGTGATGGTATGGGGTGCCATTGGTTACACGTCTCGGTCACCTCTTGTTCGCATTGACGGCACTTTGAACAGTGGACGTTACATTTCAGATGTGTTACGACCCGTGGCTCTACCCTTTATTCGATCCCAGCGAAACCCCACATTTCAGCAGGATAATGCATGACCGCATGTTGCGTGTCCTGTACGGGCCTTCCTGGATACAGAAAATGTTCGACTGCTGCCCTGGCCAGCACACTCTCCAGATCTCTCATCAATTGAAAACGTCTGGTCAATGGTGGCCGAGCAACTGGCTCGTCACAATTCGCCAGTCACTACTCTTGATGAACTGTGGTATCGTGTTGAAGCTGCATGGGCAGCTGTACCTGTTCACGCCATCCAAGCTGTGTTTGACTAAATGCCCAGGCGTATCAAGGCCGTTATGATGGCCAGAGGTGGTTATTCATGGTACTGATTTCTTAGGATCTATGCACCCAAATTGCGTGAAAATGTAATCAGATGTCAGTTCTAGTATAATACATTTGCCCAATGAATACCCGTTTATCACGTGCATTTCTTCTTGGTGTAGCAATTTTAATGGCCAAAACAAAGCTTGAGTGGAGAGAGAGAGCACATCAAAATATGAAATACACTATTTAAATTTCGTTGTTACATTGATACACTTGTTTGGTGCCCTTTGCACTTTATTTACGGCCGATCATTTTCTTTTTTCCTTCTTTATTTGGCTATGAGGAAAGGACACTGTATCGGTAGAATTTGCACACTTGACACTCACTTTGGTACTGCACACTTTCACTTTGTACTGTGCACACATTTTAGCACACGCTTTTCCCACGACACTGCTCTTGACGTTGGGGTTTTGGAGGGACTGGGTTGTGGGACGACGTCGGTCACGGCGTCTTGGAAGGTGGCGTCCAGCGGGAGCTGCAGGAAGTTCTGGGAGGTCTCGCGGTGCGTGGCGCGTTGTTTGGCCCTCTGCTGTTCCTCCCACGGGTCCGTGAGGAACTACGCCTTGTCGGTCTGCCGTTTGCTGACGATGGCGTGTGCTGTCGTGGCGAGAATCCACATCGTGGCCAGGCGTTTTGGGTTGGGGTTGGGGAAAGGCTTTGTTTCCGGGACAGTGACAGCTGTGAGGTGTATTGCCCTTTCGTCACTTCTGTTGATGTGGGCGGTCATTCTTCTGGTTGTCGCCCATATTTCCCTGCTCTCTCTGCAACTAAAGCGATGCTCGATGGTGTCGGTGTGGTTTCAGAGTTCGCAGTTGGGCGATTCCCGCAAGTTAATGCGCGCCTGTTTCTCGTTGGTTGGCACTGTCTGGTGAACGATTTTGTACTGGCGTGCTCGGGCAGTATCCGTTCAGAGATGTTCTTCCAGACCTGTGGCCAGTCGTGGTCCTGAAGTCTCATCTCAATATTGGGTTTGCTTGTCTTCCTCGCCGTTATTTGTTGTGGGTCGGCAACAACTGCGTTGATGTAGCTCTTGCCGACAATGAGCTGTTTGACGTGCCGCAGCTTAAACGGGATGTGGGCGGTGTCTACTGGTGCCTCTTCCGACTGTGGTTTGTAGGCGTTGAGCAGGCTGGACGTTATGCAGGTGTCGTTCTGGTTCTCAGTTTTCAGCGCTCGGTGTAGAAGTAGTGCCGCGCACTTTGTCTTGACGTCCGTCAACCCGAGTCCGCCTTCTTCCTTCGACAGGAAGCACGTCGCCTGGGAGACTTTGAAAATTTCCCGCCTCCACAGCAGGTAGTACGCCCCGCTTGTTATCGCTCGCACAGTTTCTGCCGGTGCACATAGGATTTACGCCACGTACCACGCTTTCAACAGAATCGATTCATTTGTCAATTGCACTCTTTGGCTCAGCGTCAGGTTTCTGTTCGCGTGTGTCCTCACGAGCCCTCTTGTTGTATTTAAGAGGCTGCACCAGTTTTGTGTTGCCATTTTCAGTGGGCACTGTTGAATTTCTACTGCGAGTACCCTATGGTTATCTGCCACTCCGTGCCACTCTCTCGCTGTTCTCAATCTGCCGTTGCTCAAAAATGGCTCTGAGCACTATGGGACTTAACTTCTGAGGTCATCAGTCCCCTAGAACTTAGAACTACTTAAACCTAACTAACCTAAGGACATCACACAAATCCATGCCCGAGGCAGGATTCAAACCTGCGACCGCAGCGGTGGCGCGGTTCCAGACTGCAGCGCCTAGAACCGCTCGGCCACACCGGCTCTGCCGTTGCCTATCCGCCGTAGCACTGTCCTCCTCGCATTCGTTTTGGCGACTGAAGCTCTTTCGAAAATTCCATGATTGGCTGAATCTTTTCTATTTCTTCTTCGTTTTGAATGAAAATACCCATGTCGTCGGCATAGGCCATGTATGCGATGTTTGATATTCCTAATGTGTAGACCGAGCGAGGTGGCGCAGTGGTTAGCACACTGGACTCGTATTCGGGAGGACGACGGTTCAATCCCGCGTCCGGCCATCCTGATTTAGGTTTTCCGTGATTTCCCTAAATCGCTCCAGGCAAATGCCGGGATGGTTTCTTTGAAAGGGCACGGCCCGCTTTCTTCCCTAATCCGATGAGACCGATGACCTCGCTGTTTGGTCTCTTCCCCCAAAACAACCGAACCCAACCCCTAATGTGTAGCCTCTGATGTCAGCTGTCAGCTTTCGTAATAAAGGGTCCAGGGCTATTGTGAATAGTGCCACCGATAAAGGGCACCCTTGTCTGACGTATTTCCCTAGTCGTATTGACTTTGAAGTCCATCCGTTTACTGATATTTTAGAGGTGGCGTTCGTGATGATATTCCTGATGGTTCTTGTGAATTTTGGTCCGAATCCGAGGCGTGAGATAGTTTTCAGTCCGTACCTATGACCGATCCTGTCGAAAGCCTTGTGGAAATCAACAGAAACTATGGCTGCGGGTTTCCTGGTTGTTGCGGCGTGAGCTATGATGTCCCTATATGTGCAGACGTCGTCGAAGATGTTCCTGCCAAGCACTACACAGGTCTGCCTTGGGCTAATGGCTTTCTTCAGTGCGACTTTGATGTTCGCAGCCAGGCACTTTGTTACTACTTTATAATCGAAATTTAGGAGCGCCATGGGCCGAAAATCTTCAATTTTATTGGCTGCCTGCTTTTTGGGGAGCAGAATCACCGTCCCTTGCAGAAATTTTGGTGGCATTTATGCCCCGTTTAAGACTTCATTTACTATTTACGTAAGTATCGTACCAACTGTGCCCCAGAGCGTAGTGTAGAGTTCCGTTGGGATTCCGTCTGCGCCTGGTGCTCTTCCGTGTCTGCTGTCTTTGATGGCGGCTCTGACGTCGTCTTCTGACACATTTTCACTTAAGAGTGCCCGATCTGCGATGGTAAGGATCCGGCGGGTTTCTTGCAGGATCCTCGCCATTTCTGCGTCGTCATTTTCTTCCCCGCGGGGCAGGTCGTTGAAATGGTCTTCGACGTGGCTCATGATGTCTTTCTTCGTCGATAGCCTGTTTCCGTCCTTGTCGACGAGTTCCCTTATTTGCTTACTGTTAGCCCTCTGTCTCTCCCTGTGCAGGTGGTGTAGTGTAGCGTGGTAGGTTCCTCCTCGATCTCGCCGTTTGTCTGGCTGCGGGAGATGACACCTTTCATTTGCTCCCTTTTCGGGCTCAGTATACGCGCCTTGAGTCGTTTAATTCGCGGCAGAACAGTTCGTCATCCGCAGGGGCGTTCATCGCGCCTCGTAAGCATCTTGTGTAGAAGTCTGCTGTGTTTCGTTTCCAAGAAGCCTAAAAGCCTTCTCAGCGCTGTACCTTATCAGTTCCCTTCTTATTTATGGTTTGGCGTGTTCTACCCACCATTCAGTGGTTTCATATCAGCGCACACTTTCCTGCAGAGTGAAAATCTCATTCTGGGAACATAGGATACTATTTTATGTGGGCTACCAATTCATAGTAAGATCGGTAGCATGGCGTGGTAAAGTAGCCAAGACGGAAAAAATGGCCGTTGCATATTATTTTGCCCTGAACAGCGCTGGTGCCTGTCGAGAAGTGGCCAGACTAGTTCTAATACACATCGCCATTGTTGTCAGTGAAATTGTCAGAGAAAGCTTGTTCCGTCATTTGTTGCTAAAAGCTTTTTTTGTTTTTTAATCGTCTGATGTAAGGTAAGTCACTTATATTATTCTTGTTACTTCACTTGTCTAGAGAGTAATAATTTTTTACCACGTCAATGTTTAAACAACTTGTTTTGGTGGCCTAAAATGTAATTCCTTGTTATTTATTTCAGTGTGATAGTTTTTTCTGAGAATCAGTGATGTCGACATGGCATCCGATGGGGAAAAGTGGCCACACTATTAGTCGGGAAAAGTGACCAAGGCGTTCACCCCAATAAGAGACAGTTAGTTCCAAAAGTCCTAAGACTAATTTCAAATACCGGCCTTAATTTGAGGAAGAAATTTCTGAGGATGTACGTCTGGAGTACAGCATTGTATGGTAGTGAAACATGGACTGTGGGAAAACCGGAACAGAAGATAATCTAAGCATTTGAGATGTGGTGCTATAGACGAATGTTGAAAATTAGGTGGACTGATAAGGTAAGGAATGAGGAGGTTCTACGCAGAATCGGAGAGGAATGGAATATGTGGAAAACACTGATAAGGAGAAGGGACAGGATGATAGGACATCTGCTAAGACATGAGGGAATGACTTCCATGGTACTAGAGGGAGCTGTAGAGGGCAAAAAATGTAGAGGAAGGCAGAGATTGGAATACGTCAAGCAAATAATTGAGGACGTAGGTTGCAAGTGCTACTCTGAGATGAAGAGGTTAGCACAGGAAAGGAATTCGTGGCGGGCCGCATCAAACCAGTCAGTAGACTGATGACCAAAAAAAAAAAAAGTTCCAAAAAGCACACATATTACAACAGATTAAACTGACTTCCAAAACCTTTTATACACAAAGCTATTGTTCCCCAGTCTATCCCTTTGTGACAATTTTGCATTAATTAGGTCATATTATTTAAAACGGTCTCTGTTTTGTTATATTTCGCCTAATACAAGAGTTCGATTGAAAGTGATCAGCTGCAGCCGCTTGGAACTCTTACACGTACTAGGGCGTGAAGACACCTAGAAAATGTAACTGGACATCAGGAAAACAAGAAAAAAAAGTTCAAATGGCTCTAAGCACTATAGGACTTGACATCTGATGTCATCAGTCCCCTAGGCTTAGAACTACTTAAATCTAAGGACATTACACACATCCATACCTGAGGCAGGATTTTTTTTTTTTATCCATGAGGGTGGGGAGGGCAGAGTGATCACGGATCGTAACCCGAGGCCTGGTCACAGTGTCCCACTCGCCCGTCAAGGAATCAAGGAATCAGGGATGGTAAGGGGGAATCTTTTGTGGGAATTTTTATTTATTTATTTATTTATTTTTATTTACTGTTTTTAATATAAATAAAAATAAATAAATATAGTGGTTCATGGTGTGGGTTCCTGTAGTCATGTCCTAGTTCATGAACCACTGGCAACGTATGAGTGGCCAAGTAAGTGGTCCCGACAGTCGGGATACCAGTTACTTTGGAATAAGGCTGGGCATCTCGGACATACTCTGAGTCGTGGTCACCTTTGTGCTCATACGGCAAAGACTACCAAATCCACCGGTTAGTCCCTCAACCGTTAGGGGTAAAACTCAATGGGACTCGGGGCAAGTAAGGCTAGCAACCTGCTTCCCTGGTACTTTAAATATGATGCTGGCAACAATCAGAGCAAAATGCCTCGGACCTTTGGAGGTGATGGAGTCCCACCTCTAACTGACAAACCAGGGGCTCCTAAGATACGACTTGGCAAACAAATGGTAATGACATGGCGAGCTATTAATATCAATGGGGGCTACTCTGGGAAGAAGGTAGAGCTGGCACAGGCTGCAAGTAAGATGGGGCTGGACGTTTTAGCTGTTAGTGACATTCGGGTAAGGGGTGAGAAAGAAGAGGAAGTGGGAGAATACAAGGTCTACCTGTCAGGAGTCAAAGCAGGAATAGCACAACGGGGTGTAGGGCTTTACATCAGGAAAGAAATGGAACCCAGCGTAGTTGCAATAAGGTATGTAAACGAACGACTGATGTGGATGGATTTGACAGTGTCTAACAAGAAAATTAGGATTGTGTCAGTATATTCGCATTGTGAAGGGGCAGACCAAGATAAGATGGATAGTTTTTACGAGGCACTCAGTGATGTAGCTGTTAGAGTAAAGGACAAGGACAGTGTTCTGCGCATGGGTGATTTTAATGCCAGGATTGGAAATCGAACAGAAGGGTATGAAAAGGTTATGGGTAAATTTGGAGGGGATATGGAGGCCAACAGGAACGGGAAACAACTCTTGGATTTCTGTACCAGTATGGGCTTAGTAATCACAAACTCCTTTTTTAAACATAAGAACATTCACCGGTATACTTGGGAAGGCAGGGGAACCAGATCTGTCATTGACTATATAATAACAGATCAGGAATTCAGGAAGGCTGTGAGGGACACACGTGCATTCAGGGGATTCTTTGATGACACTGATCATTATTTAATCTGCAGTGAAATTGGGATTGTGAGGCCGAAAGTGCAGGAGGTCAGGGCCATATGTAGGAGGATAAGAGTGGAGAAACTTCAGGATAAGGAAATCAGGCACAAGTACATAACAGCGATCTCAGAAAGGTACCAGTTAGTTGAATGTAGTCAATTACAGTCACTGGAAAAGGAATGGACAAGGTACAGGTACACAGTACTAGAAGTGGCTAAAGAATGTCTTGGAACAGTAGTGTGCAAAAGTAGGATGAAGCAAACAGCTTGGTGGAATGACACAGTCAAGGCAGCCTGTAAAAGGAAAAAGAAGGCATATCAAAAATGGCTACATACTAGAACTCAGGTAGACAGGGAAAGTTATGTTGGAGAAAGAAACAAAGCCAAACAGATAATTGCAGCATCCAAGAAGAAATCTTGGGAAGACTTTGGAAACAGGTTGGAGACTATGGGTCAAGCTGCTGGAAAACCATTCTGGAGTGTAATTAGCAGTCTTCGAAAGGGAGGTAAGAAGGAAATGACAAGTATTTTGGACAGGTCAGGAAAACTGCTGGTGAATCCTGTGGATGCCTTGGGCAGATGGAGGGAATATTTTGAAGAGTTGCTAATTGTAGGTGAAAATAGAATCAGTACTGTTTCAGATTTCGAGGTAGAATGGGATAGGAATGATGATGGAAATAGGATCACATTTGAGGAAGTGGAGAAAATGGTCAATAGGTTGCAGTGCAATAACGCAGCTGGGGTGGATAAAATTAAGTCGGAACTCATCAAATACAGTGGAATGTCAGGTCTTAAATGACTACACAGGATAATTGAAATGGCCTGGGAGTCGGGACAGGTTCCATCAGACTGGACAAAAGCAGTAATCACACCAATCTTTAAACATGGAAACAGAAAAGATTGTAACAACTACAGAGGTATCTCTTTAATCAGCGTTGTGGGTAAAGTCTTCTCAGGTATTGTTGAAAGGAAAGTGCGAGTATTAGTTGAGGACCAATTGGATGAAAATCAGTGTGGGTTTAGGCCTCTTAGAGGTTGTCAGGACCAGATCTTTAGCTTACGGCAAATAATGGAGAAGTGTTATGAGTGGAACAGGGAATTGTATCTATGTTTTATAGATCTAGAAAAGGCATATGACCGGGTTCCTAGGAGGAAGTTATTGTCTGTTCTACGAGATTATAGAATAGGAGGCAAACTTTTGCAAGCAATTAAAGGTCTTTACATGGATAGTCAGGCAGCAGTTACGAGTTGACGGTAAATTGAGTTCATCGTTCAGAGTAGTTTCTGGGGTAAGACAAGACTGCAACCTGTCTCCACTGTTGTTCATATTATTTATGGATCATATGTTGAAAACAATAGACTGGCTGGGTGAGATTAAGATATGTGAACACAAAATAAGCAGTCTCGCATATGCGGATGACTTAGTTGTGATGGCAGATTCGATTGAAAGTTTGCAAAGTAATATTTCAGAGCTAGGTCAGAAATGTAAGGACTATGGTATGAAGATTAGCATCTCCAAAACGAAAGTAATGTCAGTGGGAAAGAAATATAAACGGATTGAGTGCCAAATAGGAGGAACAAAGTTAGAACAGGTGGACGGTTTCAAGTACTTAGGATGCATATTCTCACAGGATGGCAACATAGTGAAAGAACTGGAAGCAAGGTGCAGCAAAGCTAATGCAGTGAGCGCTCAGCTACGATCTACTCTCTTCTGCAAGAAGGAAGTCAGTATCAAGACTAAGCTATCTGTGGACCATTCAATCTTTCGACCAACTTTGTTGTATGGGAGCGAAAACTGGGTTGATTCAGGTTACCTTATCAACAAGGTTGAGGTTACGGATATGAAAGTAGCTAGGATGATTGCAGGTACTAGTAGATGGGAACAATGGCAGGAGGGTGTCCACAATGAGGAAATCAAAGAAAAACTGGGAATGAACTCTATAGACGTAGCAGTCAGGGCGAACAGGCTTAGATGGTGGGGTCATGTTACACGCATGGGAGAAGCAAGGTTACCCAAGAGACTCATGGGTTCAGCAGTAGAGGGTAGGAGGAGTCTGGGCAGACCGAGGAGAAGGTACCTGGATTCGCTTAAGAATGATTTTGAAGTAATAGGTTTAACATCAGAAGAGGCACCAATGTTAGCACTGAATAGGGGATCATGGAGGAATTTTATAAGGGGGCTATGCTCCAGACTGAACGCTGAAAGGCATAATCAGTCTTAAATGATGATGATGATGATGATGATGTTTTTAATATATTCTTAATTTGGTTTTACTGTATACCACAACAAAAATAAATGTACCTAGCACCGCATCGTGCTCTGAGTAAAGAAATCAATATCTCGGCACGTTCCTACACCGAAGTAATGCATATGGGGAAAACGAAAAAAAAGTGCTGCGTACATGATGCAGAAGGGTGCGTCGCTACTCTCCTTACACTTCATCATCCAGGTATGTCTTCACGTATGTCGTTATGTTATTCCACCGAGAATCGAACTTAGTCTTGTCAGCTCACTCAGTGGGTGTCTTCTCCTACCTGTTGATAATCCAGCTGCGTGGAGGGTCGCATAGGGCACTCCCTAAGTAATTAGAAAAATACTGTCTGTATTTTGGGTTCCGTACGATCTTGCAATGACGTACTTGTAGGTAGTTCCAAAAGTCGAATACATCTTTAGGTCCATCGTGAAATAAGTAGTGCACCGCATGCTCACGGATCCACGTGACAGCGTTGGTCTTGATGCGCGGGAAATACGTTCGAACCTGCGACCGTAGCAGCCGCGTCGTTCCGAACTGAAGCGCCTAGAACCGCTCGGCCACCGTAGCCGACTAGGAAAACAAACATGCGATCCTGATGCAATGGCGGTGATCACCGTGGGCAGTGGGTAGCTTAGTTGCCGAAAACTAGTCACTGTGTAAGCTTTCGGAAAAATGCAAGTAGTTCCAATACACACAGAAGCGCCAAAGAAACTAGTTCAGGCGTCCGTATTCAAATACAGAGACATGTAAACAGGCAGAATACGGCGCTGCTGTCGGTAACGCCTATATAAGACAACAAGTGTTTGGCGCAGTTGTTAGTTTGGTTAATGATGCTACAGTGGCAGGTTATCAAAATTTAAATGAGTTTGAACGTCGTGTTATAGTCAGCGCAAGAGCGATAGAACACAGCATCTCCGAGGTAGTGATGAAGCGGGGACTTTCCTGTACGACCATTTCAGGAATGTACCGTGAATATCAGGAATCCGGCAAAACATCAAATCTCCGACGTCGCTGCGACTGGAAAAAGATCCTGCAAACACGGGACCAACGACGACGGAAGAGAATCGTTCAACGTGACAGAAGTACAACTCTTACGCAAACTGCTGCAGATTTCAGTGCTAGGTCAGATTGCGAATCATTCAAACAACTCCATCGATATAGGCTTTCGGAGCCGAAGACCCACTCATATACCTTGATGAATGCACGACACAAAGGTTTGCGCCTTGTCTGGGCCCGCCAGCACCGACATTGGACTGTTGATGACTGGAAACATGTTGCCTGGTCGGACTAGCCTCGTCTCAAATTGTATCGAGTGGATGGGTGTTTACGGGTATGGAGATAACCTCATGATGGCTCTGAGCACTATTGGACTGAGGTCATCAGTCCCCTAGAACTTAGAACTACTGAAACCTAACTAACCTAAGGACATCAGACACATCCATGCCCGAGGCAGGATTCGAACCTGCGACCGTAGCGGTAGCGCAGTTCCAGACTGTAGCGCCTAGAACCGCTCGCCCACCCTGGGCGGCGGCAACCTCATGATCCCATGGACCTTGCATGTCAGGAGGGGTCTGTTCAAGCTGGTGGAGGCTCTGTAATCGTGTGGGCGTGTGCAGTTGGAGTGATATGGGTCCCCTGATACGTCTAGATACGATTCTGACAGGTGACACGTACGTAAGCATCCTGTCTGATCACCTGCATCCATTCATCTCCATTGTGCATTCTGACGGACTTGGACAATTCCAGCAGGACAATGCGACGCCCCACACGTCCAGAATTGCTACAGAATGGCTCCAGGAACACTCTGTTGAGTTTAAACACTTCCGTTGGCATCAAACATCCCCAGACATGAACATTATTTAGCGTATCTAGGATGCCTTGCAACTTGCTGTTCAGAGGAGATCTCCACCCCCTCGTACTCTTACGGATTTATGGAAAGCCCTGCAGGATTTATGGTGTCAGTTCCTTCGAGCACTACTTCAGACATTAGTCGAGTCCATGTGACTTAGTGTTGCGGCACTTCCGCTTGCTCACGGGGGCCCTACACGATATTAGGCAGGTGTACCAATTTCTTTGGCTCTTCCGTGTTTTATTTTCCCTTGCGCTTAAAATATTTGGTGTGATACCTTACAATGTATGTAGAATCGAAATTTATAAGTAGTAAGGGTCTATTAATAACCACGTTTTGGCGGAAAATGAATTTCTGTTTAAATGGCCAATTCCCCACATCCTCTTCCCTCCACCCACTCCTGCTATGTGTCGCTCTACAATGTCAATATTGTCTCTTAAACAAAACTGTTTGATGGCCACTGTTTTAGACAATTTTAGGAATAAAAAGAGATATGTGTTCAAAATTTTGAAAAAGAAACCAATACAAGCGACCTGAAGCGTGATTCTGTGTGGCGGAACAACATATGCGATGACAGAATTCAGGTCAGGGTATACAAATGGACGTTGCACTCGAAAACCGGATATTCGTTTCATAGATACACTCTCTGGCTACGTATTGCTATATATATTTCTCCAGTTCCTTAAAATTAGGGATATGCATGGCGATAACAGCGGATCACGCCTGGAAGTTTGTCGCCAATGCTCTCTTTTGCTGTTGCTTCCTAAACTATAAGTGTAACACCAGACATACTATCAGACAGTAGAGCTCGAAAAGATCAACACAAAAGTTAGCGGCATTGATGTTGACCCCCAATGACCATTTTCGGCTTTTCAAATTGTCTAGTGCACCTGGTCTTGACTCAGCCGTAATAGTTGATGTATGTACTTCCTTACTTTTATTTAGAAAGTTTTCAGATCTACAGTTCGACACTATACAGTTTACTGAATCTCACATTATTTAGGCAGGGTCTTGCAAGAAAGCGCGCTGTCAGTCTACTTTTTTATTGGTTATTGCTGATGATCATGAAACGAGTGAACAGTTTGTTATAGAATAAAACTAAGATCTATCCCGGTTGCAGCAGTTTTCAAACTGCGCTAAAATCGCTCCATTGGTTTGCGAGCACCCATGCCAGACACACACACAGACGCGTCGAACTTGCAACACACATTGTTTTTACGTCAGGAGTTAAAAAGGATGAATAACATTCTATTTTACAATTGAAAAACACGGTATTAATGTTCCATAAACATCAATACTGTCTGTGTCAATTCATATTATGTCCATGTTCTTACAAGTAGACGGAAGATTCCATAAACATTCTGCATAATTTATAGCCGTTTATTGTCTAACAAAATTATCTCCTTCATAATACAACACTTATAATTGTACTTACCAAGCTGGAGCTAGATGAAACCGACAACCAACAATCATGAATGATGGGAAGATAATCCTCCCAATCGCATGGATGGATTCTTCGAAGTCAATGACCAGCGTTTTTGGTGCAAAACACAGTTGTCTCCTCCCTCATTCATCATGAATAAACTTCAGAATCTTCATATAAGTTTCCTTCTTCGTATCTTCCTTGAAGCTGAGTACTAGTGGTATGTAAGAATCTCCAGAGTAACAGTGTATTGTAACTAGCTGGAGAAAATACTTTGCTGCATATTGAAAAGTAGCACCCATCAATATAATTTCCTGCTGACTTAGAGATTCTAGATTTGAGTAAACAGAAAAAATAACATGGCCATTTTCTATGTCATTATTAAGAATAAATGTGTCGCCTTTTATAGTTTTTACCTTCATCTGGCGTAAGGCAATCTGAACTTCCGCCGTCGATTTTCGAAGTTTCGGCATATTCTTCAAACGAGCATGACTAATGTTGCGTATATACTCTATATCGTTTCTGGTTAAAGTGTTTCTTGTTGATGAATTGTTACCTATTTCTTCACGATTACACCTTCATCGACTTTCATCCAAAGCTTCACCCTTTCTTTGAATAGAATTTTAGAACATTCTTCTGTTTATTAAGTGTTCTGGAATTGGTGTGTGGTCATGTTGGCCTTCCAAACACGAAAATAAGTTTTCGCTGCCTATAGTCAACAATTTCACGGAACACAGAGAAATGTTACCGCAGCATCGTCATTCACGTTCTTCATATTCTAAAACGCTTTTATAAGGTTTAAATTTTTACAAAAAAATGGTTCAAATGACTCTGAGCACTATGGGACTTAACATCTATGGTCATCATTCCCCTAGAACTTAGAACTACTTAAACCTAACTAACCTAAGGATGTTGTTGTTGTTTTGTGGGAAGAGACCAAACTGCGAGGTCATCGGTCTCATCGGATCAGGGAAGGACAGGGAAGGAAGTCGGCCGTGCCCTGTCAGAGGAACCATCCCGGCATTTGCCAGGAGCGATTTAGGGAAATCACGGAATACCTAAATCAGGATGGCCGGACGCGGGATTGAACCGTCGTCCTCCCGAATGCGAGTCCAGTGTGCTAACCGCTCTAACCTAAGGACATCACACAACACCCAGTCATCACGAGGCAGCGAAAATCCCTGACTCCGCCGGGAATCGAACCCGGGAACCCGGGCGCGGGAAGCGAGAACGCTACCGCACGACCACGAACTGCGGACGAATTTTTACACATCGCAAACTAAGTGTACGTTACCCGACAACTGTAGACCGGTCGCAAAATATGTCTATTTGCCGTATTTTTCTCTTCGATGACCTTAACCTGAAGAACACAATGAATCACTATATAAGCCTGCACAGACTCTAGCCAGTTGATGGCAAACACGGAACTGACAAGGTATGTTCAGCGCCAGAAGTTACATCCCTTGTGACTCATACAATGCAGAGTTGCCGAATTCGAGTGAGGGATTAACTGGCCCTTTTCCAATACCCTTCTTGTGTTCGTTAAAATTTGCCACATTCGCGTGTGCTCGAATAAATGTCTAGTCTGATCTTGACACGATATGAAGCGGAAAAATCTGATGGGTTCATTCGTGGCCAACAGATGCGCCCTGCTTTGATTTATGGGTAAAATTCTAGAAAACGACAGTTAGTGTACGAAAGGATTACTAACATTTACAGAGAATACTTAGTAGTGTTTGTGGTCCTTATAATACTCCACAGAAAGAGAACATTTAATTTATATAAACGGCATTCCTAATGGTCATAGACTCCATTCTTTCGCGGGAGAACGTAACATAAAAGCTGCGTAATTGAAAACGACATTTACACTACGACGGAATAACACTGTCTTACAAAACGTATTGCGAAAGTTTCAAGGACCAGTTTTCAGTGCAGAATCATGAATACCCTTCAGCCCTACATTCTGCTTTTTTAAGGTTTGTGAAGATCAAATCAGACAACTTGTAGTTTGCACAAAGCAGTAATTCTTTCCACATTCCATGGAATGGAACATGAAGAATGGAGCACTTAGAAACCCCAACATAATGCAGAATAAAAATATCTTCTGCCGGCCACTGTGGCCGAGCGGTTCTTGGCGCTTCAGTCTAGAACCGCGCTGCTGCTACGGTCGCAGGTTCGAATCCTGGCTCGGGCATACGCTTCAAAATGAATCGTGCAGATGTAGAACTTAACTAATAAAAGCCTCATTTCACTATCTGTATCTGAGGTTTGTACTTCAAGATCAATTCGACAACGGATCACTCGCCGTAAATATCGACTGTATCAATTCCCTGTAACATTGAATTAAAAACTAACACTGTAGTCGAATTCTAGATGACATTATTGTGCAATGATGGTTTAATGATTTGAATACGTGTGTATGATGTGGAACACACACACACACACACACACACACACACACACACACACATACTCAGCGCTTAAAACAACCTGCCACATGGTTCATAGTGTCTATGTTGTATATAGACTGACACAGTTACAGTGACAACGGATGAAATACACTGTTGTCCAAAATTATAGCAACAAACGGAAATTTTGCATGATTGCGTTTATTTTACCACAAAACGGTATAAACAGGTGATAGTGAAGTGGAAACAATGTAAAGAATACAGAACACAATCAATTGCAACATGCATAACGGTAGACAAAAATGTTCTTCGTTTTCTTACAACTTAAGGGATTTGCACACACTTTCTGTGCTCAGTATGGGGTGCGACCACCTCTGTCATCAGTACAGGCCTAAAAACGACTGTATATGATGTGAACGATGTCAGCAATCTCATGTTGAGACAATAACACCCATTCTTCCTGCAAAGCTGGCCCGCATCTCGTGGTCGTGCGGTAGCGTTCTCGCTTCCCACGCCCGGGTTCCCGGGTTCGATTCCCGGCGGGGTCAGGGATTTTCTCTGCCTCGTGATGGCTGGGTGTTGTGTGATGTCCTTAGGTTTAAGTAATTCTACGTTCTAGGGGACTGATGACCATAGATGTTAAGTCCCATAGTGCTCAGAGACATTTTTGCAAAGCTGCTCACAAGTCTTGGAGAGTGGTTGGTGGATGCTCGTTATGCAACCCGTCTCCCTAAAGCATCCTAGACATGCTCTATGGGATTCAAACCGGGAGAGCGAGCAGACCACGCCATGCGTGCAGTATATTCCGTTAGGAAAAAAAAATTATCAACCACCCGTGCTCAATGAGGTCGAGCATTATCGTCCATAAGTACGAAGTCTGGGCCCACAACACTTCGCAACAACAGCGCATGAGATCCCAAGATTTCCTCACGGCACCTGACAGCAGCTAAATCTTGCTGATTCAACTTCACAATTTCATGAAGAGGTGTTCGAGCGGACAACATAATCCCCGCTGACAACATTACGGATTCTGAATATCGGTCTCTTTCCACAATGTCTGAGTCCCGAAATCGTGTTCTACGTGCCCTTCAGATGCGAATCCGTCGAGAATCACTCTCCAGACGAAATCAGGACTCATCTGTGAAAAGAACATTGGCCCACCGCTCGACCGTCCAGGTGGCATGTTGACGGCTCCACTACAGATGTTTCTTTCTATCAAGACACACCAGAGATAAACAAACGGCAGGTCTCCAACAACAAAGGCCACTCTGCTGAAGCCTTCTGTACGCCGTTTGCCTCGATACAAAACGTCCAGGGGATGCTGCAAGGTCAGATGCCAATTGCAGTGCAGTAGCAAGGCGGTACCGTCGAGCCCTTACAGCCATATAACGCCACACTCTTTCTAATGTCACACGTGGTTCGTCCTGTCCTGGTCTCTGGGATACAGTTTCAGTCTCTATAAACTGTCGCCTCATCCGAGAAACAAAGGAGCGATACCCATTAAACCATCGGGCGACATGAGTTTACGATTGTCCTGCTTCCATTCTTCCTATGGTCATCCACAGTAGAGAGTCTGTAGGCGTCTTCTCTGTGCCATATGCAGCGATTGTGGACGTAGGACTACCCTGCAAACACTGCCCCGCTTAATAGGTGCCCTGACGTCATTGCTGGCGCGGTTGTCCATTGATCGGAATGCTATCTTCCGAGTAGAACACGACCGTAATGACATCTGTTTACAATTTGTATGATTGTACGTGTATTAGACAGAGAACGGAGAAATAGCAGTTTCTTGCTCTTGTTTTGGACACCGGTGTAAAAATGATAAAATACTCTCTGTATTCTAACATTCACAGTTTGTACTACCAGACACGACCAAAAGAATCAATTAGTGTATCTACTTTAGTGGGGCCCTGCATCTGAAGTTTCGATTTTTCTGACTGTCGCACCGAGGACCCGTTTTAGATTTTTGGTACTCCCAAGGAATTATCCTCTGCAACAGAAGTGGGACCAGGCCAACTGAACACGCAAATAGATCTCAGGCCATATTTGTAGGTGGAACAACGTCTCTGGCTCCAAAAACAGCATTAATTACCGCCAGATCTCGAGTGCAACTACTTGTAACCAATGAAACGGACCACACTACATAATTAGCAGGTTCAAAAATGGCTCTGAGCACTATGGGACTCAACATCTGCGGTCATAAGTCCCCTAGAACTTAGAACTACTTAAACCTAACTAACCTAAGGACATCACACACATCCATGCCCGAGGCAGGATTCGAACCTGCGACCGTAGCAGTCGCGCGGTTCCGGACTGAGCGCCTGAACCGCTAGACCACCGCGGCCGGCTAATTAGCAGGTTTATACAGGCAATGTCAAGAGCATGTGCGCGATTAGGTGGAAGTTTTCTTTGGGGACAGAAATTTGCATGCCGTTTTGAACGGGTAGACAATCCTAGAACCGAAGTTAACGTCCGATGTAGTTCGTGGAAGTTTGGTAGGACCATTACGATTCTAGGTATTATATATACACTGACTGACGAAAAAGTAAAGCACACAGAAAGGGAGGAGAAAATGAAATGAAACTTCAGAGGCTGAGAAGGTATGTGATGTTACTGCAGTGATGTGAGCGAGCGTTATCCTGTTGGAAAACACCCACTGGAATGCTGTTCACTAATGGCAGCACAGTAGGTTGAATCACAAGACTGACATACAATTTTGCAGTCAGCGTCCGTGAAATAACCATGAGAGTGCCCTTGCTGTAGTACGAAATCACACCCAAGACCATAACTCGAGATGTAGGTCCATATTGGTTGGTTGGGTTGGTTGCTGACCCTTAACTGACCTCCTTCTAATCAAAACACCCCATTAGTGGCACCGAGACAGAAGAAATTTTCATCACAAAACACAACACACCTCCACACTGTCCTCCACTAAGCTCTATCTTGACCACTGAGCTCGCAAACGGCGGTGGTTTGGTGTCTGCGGAATGCACACTATAGGACGTGTTGGCCGGAGCTGTCTTTATAGTAACCGATTTGTAACAGTTCGTTGTGTCGCTGTGGTGCCAACTGCTGTTCAGATTGCTGCCGCAGATTCAGTACGATGCGTCAGAGCCATACACCGAACACGAGGGTCTTCCCTTTCGGTAGTGCGACGTGGCAGTCCAGACCCCGGTCTTCTTGCGACCGTACATTCTTATGACCACCGTTGCCAGCAACTGTACAGTGGCTACATTCCTGCCAAGCCTTTCTGCAATATCGTAGAAGGAACATCCAACTTCTCGCAGCCCTATTGCACGACTTCGTTCAAACTGAGTGAGTTGTTGATAACGGCGTCCTTGTCACCTTAAAGGCATTCTTGACTAACATCAGTTCACCAAGTCCAGTCTCAAAAGTAACTAACGCTCACGACCGTTACAGCGTGTGTTTAAAGCAAACCTGATTTGCATCCTCGCAGTGGCGCTGCTAGCGTAACTGTTACACGACTGGTACGAAATCTGAATAACATAATCTTTCAGATGTAGAAATACGCCCAGCAACTTTCGTTTATGTCGCACAATTATGTCGCAATTGTTTTCTGTCAGTGTATATTAAAATTTTATTTCATCAGTCTTCAATGGACAATCCTATCCTCTCTGGAATCAGAATGAATCTTATAGAGCTTGCGCAGGGATTTCCCTATCCTAAAAAGAACCAAATGTGCATGCCACCTGTACTCCGCTAGCGTAGTAGCAGCTTCCCGCTTGTCATGCGCGCCTAACATATTAAGAGGGGTCCTACAACCCTCCATCCGTCACATTAGGTCGCAAAATCCGCATCCAACATCGTCACAGAATCGTCTGAGCCTCTGGTTTAAGCCTTCCACTAGATTCCAAACGAGCACTGGTTCTGGGAACGATGCTGCACAACGATAGCTCTACTAAAGTGCGCGTCAATTATGACGGCGGCCGAGTTTAGGATCGTTCTGGGCATCTTACGTCACAAAACACAGTCAGCCAAGGAACAGAGAACTACGTTGCCAGAGGTCGATTGCAGTTCAGAGCACGGACGAGTGTCTTCAGTTTTAGAAACGTTCAGTCATAAATAAAGTAATTGAACAAAAGCAATGTCTTGATAGCAGGATTTCTTTTATAGAAAGTTTGGAAAAAGCATTCTTTATACCAATTCCTTCATATTCTATTAATTAATTAAATCAAACAAGCAATAGGCCTCCTAATTCAGGCGATAGCAAGGAAAGGTGTTTGTATCATTCTCACTAACCGCTTTTTCGCAATAAAGAACAGCGGTAATTATTTATTTCCTATTGTACTTCGACGAAACGTAGTCATAACAACAGTGTTTGTCGGTATTTTGCATGATATTTTAAAGTCCTCCAGGCAATCTATGCTATTACGAGCTGCGTTAGCGTAATGGTTAAATAGTTTGACTGCTAAGCAAGAGGGTCAGGGTTCAAACCTTGTTCTGTGCTTAATAGTTTTTTATTTAAAAACAATATCGAAGTGTCTTAATTTTTTAAAAATTTTAGTGGCAACTAAAATCGACCATACGAAAAGTATACGCTATGGACTTTTACCTCTGCAAGCTCTTCAAAATTTCATGCAGTGGTTTACTACATTTAATGCTGCACAATAACTACGTTGAACATCGAAACAAAATTAAGTCATTTATGGGGGGAAGGTATCAGTTAAGAAGATGTGTAAAAATCAAATTTTTGGGCCAAATATTTTTTGTGAAATCGAATGATAAAGTGTGTCAAAGCAGTCGGAACACCATGTGTCTGCACAGGCGAGCAGTGCAGTGATGACAAAATCGCGCACTGCGCGGAATGCGGGGAGCACGTCTCTGTAGCAGCAAAAGGGTTAATGCAGCCGTGGTGGCTTTACTTCATAAACTGCGCGCTCGCCCCTAAACGTAAGTTTGCGAACAATACTATACTATGGCGCTGCTTCTCTTGGCACGTGCAACTGGCAACGCAGCAATCTCCCGCGTCTGAGCGGGCATGCGCGAACCGCCAAGATAAAAGAATTCAACTATGCCACTCTGACAGTGAGGCTAGCTGTCTGCACCAAGTCAGTCAACCGCCTGTTGGAATCGAGGATGGCCGCTGAGCTCAGGCCGCAGGCGTCATTGATGCCAACATGAGTCATGATTTGCAGCCGGGCGCAGCCAGTGCCTTCAGTCACTGCCTGCAGAAGCTCCTTTACATCTCGGACAACACCCATTGGCAAGCAGAGTGGACACTGGCCTTTTTTCCCGACCTGCCTGATATTTATCTGAGGGACTCCATCACTCGTCTGACGCAGAGGTTCCCATCCTTTGTACTTGTTAGTACCTTCCCAGAAAATCGTCCGCGGTCCCAACAAACGAAGCATCTCACGATGGCTCAGATGTAGTTTAGCAGTAGGTGATACTACAGCCCTCAGGCTGTCGACATGCTGTCGGACGGAATCATCCTGTAGCACGATAACGCCTGCCCCCACACTACCAATCGAACGGAGGCTACGTTTCAGCGGTTTTGTTGGGAAGTATTCCAACATCTTCCGTACAGCCAGGATTTTTCACCGTGTGATTTTCACATCTTTGGGGACCTGAAGAAACACGTGGGTGGATGTCGGTTTCTGTTGGATGAGGAACTGCAAGAGTTGGTACGGTTGTGGATCCGTCAGCGGCCGACCACATTCTACGAAACATGAATTGATGGTCTCGTCACTAAGCGGAATAAATGTTTTAACGGATGTGGTGGTTACTTTTGACTGGAGTGAGGAGTGTTCGGTTTCCATTTGAATGCCGCTTACACATATGTCGAATATTCCAGAACATACAAACATAAGACATTTCGAGAATGTTCCAGAATTGATAAATACTAAATGTCAAATAATTGCTGGTGGTCGGGTTTGAAGTGGCCACCCATAGCCCACCAACCAGCGACACCAAGCGCTAGCCACACTACATGCCGCACGGTTCAACGCGATATTGTCTTCCAGTTTCTTCCATTTGTATTGGCCTTCTGTACATTCCTTCCATCTTTCAGCCTTCCCATGTTTGCTTCGTACTGGCTTGCCATATGAACCCATGACATTCATACAGTTCTCTTATATCTACAGATTTCCTTTATTTTTCTATACGTGGCATATATCGTACCTAGCGCCACGCATGCTTTTCATGTCTCCTCTAGCCATTCCTACTTTGTCAGTTTGCCCTTCCTGTCAACCTCACTTTGTAGGCGTTAGTATTCAGTTTTACTTGGTTCATTCGCTGCATTTTTATACACTGATGGGAAAAAATCGTTGCGCCACAAAGGAGTCGTGAGACGTAAACGAAAGTTGTTAGGCGTGTTTCTATATCTGGAAGATAGTCTACTTAAATTTCGCCGAGTGATATGAGAGTGGCGCTAGTAGCGCCACTATGAAGATGGAAATCAGGTATCCTTTAAATACACGCTGTAACGAGCGTGAGCGGTAGTTAGCTTTGAGGGGACAAAGACGCCTGTATCAACACGTCACTGAACGATGTCGTCCTTTCGCAACACTGCAGAAGGGCTTCGCAGGAATATAGCCACTGTGTGTATGTGTGTGTGTGTGTGTGTGTGTGGTAAGTTCCTGTGGGATAGAACTGCTGAGGTCATCGGTCCCTAGGGTTACACACTACTTAATCTATCTTAGACTAACTTACGCTAAGGACAACACACACACCCAAGCCCGAGGGAGGACTCGAACCTCCGACGGGGAGAGTCGTGTGAACCGTGGCAAGGCGCCCTTAGACCACGCGGCTAACCACTGTACATGGCTGCTGGCAGCGGTAGTCACGAGAATGTACGGTAGCAAGAGGTCCGGGCTCTGAACGGCCACGTGGCAGTACCAACATGGAAGACTATCGTGTTCAGCGCATGGCTCTGTTGCATCGCACTGCATCTGCAGCAGCAATTTCAGCAGCAGTCGGCACCACAGTGGCACAACGAACTGTTACAAATCTGTTACTTCAAAGACAACACCGAGCCTGCAACGTGCATTCCACTGACCCCAAAACACTGCCGGTTGTGACTTCTATGGTGTCAAGCGAGAGCTCATTGGAGGGCGGGGTGCAAATCTGATGTGTTTTCTGATCAAATCTGGTTCTTCTTCGGTGCCAGTGATGGCTGTGTGTTGGTTGGAAGGCCAGTTGAGGACCTGCAATTTCAGCAGCAGTCGGCACCACAGTGGCACAACGAACTGTTACAAATCTGTTACTTCAAAGACAACACCGAGCCTGTAACGTGCATTCCACTGACCCCAAAACACTGCCGGTTGTGACTTCTATGGTGTCAAGCGAGAGCTCATTGGAGGGCGGGGTGCAAATATGTTGTGTTTGCTGATCAAATCTGGTTCTTCTTCGGTGCCAGTGATGGCTGTGTGTTGGTTGGAAGGCCAGTTGAGGACCTGCAATTTCAGCAGCAGTCGGCACCACAGTGGCACAACGAACTGTTACAAATCTGTTACTTCAAAGACAACACCGAGCCTGTAACGTGCATTCCACTGACCCCAAAACACTGCCGGTTGTGACTTCTATGGTGTCAAGCGAGAGCTCGTTGGAGGGCGGGGTGCAAATCTGTTGTGTTTTCTGATCAAATCTGGTTCTTCTTCGGTGCCAGTGATGGCTGTGTGTTGGTTGGAAGGCCAGTTGAGGACCTGCAATTTCAGCAGCAGTCAGCACCACAGTGGCACAACGAACTGTTACAAATCTGTTACTTCAAAGACAACACCGAGCCTGTAACGTGCATTCCACTGACCCCAAAACACTGCCGGTTGTGACTTCTATGGTGTCAAGCGAGAGCTCATTGGAGGGCGGGGTGCAAATATGTTGTGTTTGCTGATCAAATCTGGTTCTTCTTCGGTGCCAGTGATGGCTGTGTGTTGGTTGGAAGGCCAGTTGAGGACCTGCAATTTCAGCAGCAGTCGGCACCACAGTGGCACAACGAACTGTTACAAATCTGTTACTTCAAAGACAACACCGAGCCTGTAACGTCCATTCCACTGACCCCAAAACACTGCCGGTTGTGACTTCTATGGTGTCAAGCGAGAGCTCATTGGAGGGCGGGGTGCAAATCTGTTGTGTTTTCTGATCAAATCTGGTTCTTCTTCGGTGCCAGTGATGGCTGTGTGTTGGTTGGAAGGCCAGTTGAGGACCTGCAATTTCAGCAGCAGTCGGCACCACAGTGGCACAACGAACTGTTACAAATCTGTTACTTCAAAGACAACACCGAGCCTGTAACGTGCATTCCACTGACCCCAAAACACTGCCGGTTGTGACTTCTATGGTGTCAAGCGAGAGCTCATTGGAGGGCGGGGTGCAAATATGTTGTGTTTGCTGATCAAATCTGGTTCTTCTTCGGTGCCAGTGATGGCTGTGTGTTGGTTGGAAGGCCAGTTGAGGACCTGCAATTTCAGCAGCAGTCGGCACCACAGTGGCACAACGAACTGTTACAAATCTGTTACTTCAAAGACAACACCGAGCCTGTAACATGCATTCCACTGACCCCAAAACACTGCCGGTTGTGACTTCTATGGTGTCAAGCGAGAGCTCATTGGAGGGCGGGGTGCAAATATGTTGTGTTTGCTGATCAAATCTGGTTCTTCTTCAGTGCCAGTGATGGCTGTGTGTTGGTTGGAAGGCCAGTTGAGGACCTGCAATATCAGCAGCAGTCGGCACCACAGTGGCACAACGAACTGTTACAAATCTGTTACTTCAAAGACAACACCGAGCCTGTAACGTGCATTCCACTGACCCCAAAACACTGCCGGTTATGACTTCTATGGTGTCAAGCGAGAGCTCATTGGAGGGCGTGGTGCAAATCTGTTGTGTTTTCTGATCAAATCTGGTTCTTCTTCAGTGCCAGTGATGGCTGTGTGTTGGTTGGAAGGCCAGTTGAGGACCTGCAATTTCAGCAGCAGTCGGCACCACAGTGGCACAACGAACTGTTACAAATCTGTTACTTCAAAGACAACACCGAGCCTGTAACGTGCATTCCACTGACCCCAAAACACTGCCGGTTGTGACTTCTATGGTGTCAAGCGAGAGCTCATTGGAGGGCGGGGAGCAAATATGTTGTGTTTGCTGATCAAATCTGGTTCTGCTTCGGTGCCAGTGATGGCTGTGTGTTGGTTGGAAGGCCAGTTGAGGACCTGCAATTTCAGCAGTAGTCGGCACCACAGTGGCACAACGAACTGTTACAAATCTGTTACTTCAAAGACAACACTGAGCCTGTAACGTGCATTCCACTGACCCCAAAACACTGCCGGTTGTGACTTCTATGGTGTCAAGCGAGAGCTCATTGGAGGGCGGGGTGCAAATATGTTGTGTTTGCTGATCAAATCTGGTTCTGCTTCGGTGCCAGTGATGGCTGTGTGTTGGTTGGAAGGCCAGTTGAGGACCTGCAATTTCAGCAGCAGTCGGCACCACAGTGGCACAACGAACTGTTACAAATCTGTTACTTCAAAGACAACACCGAGCCTGTAACGTGCATTCCACTGACCCCAAAACACTGCCGGTTGTGACTTCCATGGTGTCAAGCGAGAGCTCATTGGAGGGCGGGGTGCAAATATGTTGTGTTTGCTGATCAAATCTGGTTCTGCTTCGGTGCCAGTGATGGCTGTGTGTTGGTTGGAAGGCCAGTTGAGGACCTGCAATTTCAGCAGCAGTCGGCACCACAGTGGCACAACGAACTGTTACAAATCTGTTGCTTCAAAGACAACACCGAGCCTGTAACGTGCATGCCACTGACCCCAAAACACTGCCGGTTGTGACTTCTATGGTGTCAAGCGAGAGCTCATTGGAGGGCGGGGTGCAAATATGTTGTGTTTGCTGATCAAATCTGGTTCTGCTTCGGTGCCAGTGATGGCTGTGTGTTGGTTGGAAGGCCAGTTGAGGACCTGCAATTTCAGCAGCAGTCGGCACCACAGTGGCACAACGAACTGTTACAAATCTGTTACTTCAAAGCCAACACCGAGCCTGTAACGTGCATTCCACTGACCCCAAAACACTGCCGGTTGTGACTTCTATGGTGTCAAGCGAGAGCTCATTGGAGGGCGGGGTGCAAATATGTTGTGTTTGCTGATCAAATCTGGTTCTGCTTCGGTGCCAGTGATGGCTGTGTGTTGGTTGGAAGGCCAGTTGAGGACCTGCAATTTCAGCAGCAGTCGGCACCACAGTGGCACAACGAACTGTTACAAATCTGTTACTTCAAAGACAACACCGAGCCTGTAACGTGCATTCCACTGACCCCAAATCACTGCCGGTTGTGACTTCTATGGTGTCAAGCGAGAGCTCATTGGAGGGCGGGGTGCAAATATGTTGTGTTTTCTGATCAAATCTGGTTCTTCTTCGGTGCCAGTGATGGCTGTGTGTTGGTTGGAAGGCCAGTTGAGGACCTGCAATTTCAGCAGCAGTCGGCACCACAGTGGCACAACGAACTGTTACAAATCTGTTACTTCAAAGACAACACCGAGCCTGCAACGTGCATTCCACTGACCCCAAAACACTGCCGGTTGTGACTTCTATGGTGTCAAGCGAGAGCTCATTGGAGGGCGGGGTGCAAATATGTTGTGTTTGCTGATCAAATCTGGTTCTTCTTCGGTGCCAGTGATGGCTGTGTGTTGGTTGGAAGGCCAGTTGAGGACCTGCAATTTCAGCAGCAGTCGGCACCACAGTGGCACAACGAACTGTTACAAATCTGTTACTTCAAAGACAACACCGAGCCTGTAACGTGCATTCCACTGACCCCAAAACACTGCCGGTTGTGACTTCTATGGTGTCAAGCGAGAGCTCATTGGAGGGCGGGGTGCAAATCTGTTGTGTTTTCTGATCAAATCTGGTTCTTCTTCGGTGCCAGTGATGGCTGTGTGTTGGTTGGAAGGCCAGTTGAGGACCTGCAATTTCAGCAGCAGACGGCACCACAGTGGCACAACGAACTGTTACAAATCTGTTACTTCAAAGACAACACCGAGCCTGTAACGTGCATTCCACTGACCCCAAAACACTGCCGGTTGTGACTTCCATGGTGTCAAGCGAGAGCTCATTGGAGGGCGGGGTGCAAATATGTTGTGTTTGCTGATCAAATCTGGTTCTGCTTCGGTGCCAGTGATGGCTGTGTGTTGGTTGGAAGGCCAGTTGAGGACCTGCAACCAACCTGTCCACATGCTAGATACACTGGACTTATACCTGGAGTTGTGATCCGGGATACCATTTCTTAAGACAGTAGCAGCGCTCTCGAGGTTATCCCACGCTTCCTGACTGCAAATTTATATGTCAGTCTGGTGATTCAACTTGTTGTGCCGCCATTCGTGAACCGCTTTCCAGGGATGTTTTCGAACGGGTTCAAATGGCTCTGAGCACTATGGGACTTAACATCTGAGGTCATCAGTGCCCTAGAACTTAGAACTACTTAAACCTTACTAACCTAAGGACATCACACACATCCATGCCTGATGCAGGATTCGAACCTGCGACCTTAGCTGTCGAGCCGTTCCAGACTGAAGCCCCTAGAACCGTTCGGCCACAACGGCCGGCATTTTCCAACAGGATAACGGCAGCCAACATACGGCTGTTGTAATGCAACATGCTCTACAGAGTGTCGACGTGTAGTCTAGGCCTGCTCGATCACCAGATCTGTTTCAATCGAGCACATATGCGTCACCCGCAAACACCATTAATCGTCCCTGTACTAACCGACCAAGTGCAACAGACATGGAACTCCATCCCAAAAACTGACCTCCAGCACGTTTGCATGTTTTCATTCAACAGTCTGATGGTTACACCAGTTGCTGACGTATCAGTATTTCACATTTACAATGTCTTATCTCGTGCTTACATTAACCTTTGATCTCGCAATGTTAATCA
The DNA here is from genome assembly GCF_021461395.2 of Schistocerca americana. Taxonomy (NCBI): domain Eukaryota; kingdom Metazoa; phylum Arthropoda; class Insecta; order Orthoptera; family Acrididae; genus Schistocerca; species Schistocerca americana. Next base: position 293,163,611 of record NC_060130.1, read on the forward strand.
CTTAGATATTTTACCTAGACAAATGTATTCCCGAAATTTCATTACTCTGCATTATCTTTTGGTGTTGCGATTTTTTCCGTCAGAGTATTTCATGAACCACGGGCAACGTATGAGTGGCCAAGTAAGTGGTCCCGACAGTCGGGATACCAGTTACTTTGGAATAAGGCTGGGCATCTCGGACATATTCTGAGTCGTGGTCACCTTTGTGCTCATACGGCAAAGACTACCAAATCCACCGGTTAGTCCCTAAGCCGTTAGGGGTAAAACCCAATGGGACTCGGGGCAAGTAAGGCTAGCAACCTGCTTCCCTGGTATTTTAAATATGATGCTGGCAACAATCAGAGCAAAATGCCTCGGACCTTTGGAGGTGACGGAGTCCCACCTCTAACTGACAAACCAGGGGCTCCTAAGATACGACTTGGCAAACAAATGGTAATGACATGGCGAGCTATTAATATCAATGGGGGCTACTCTGGGAAGAAGGTAGAGCTGGCACAGGCTGCAAGTAAGATGGGGCTGGACGTTTTAGCTGTTAGTGACATTCGGGTAAGGGGTGAGAAAGAAGATGAAGTGGGAGAATACAAGGTCTACCTGTCAGGAGTCAAAGCAGGAATAGCACAATGGGGTGTAGGGCTTTACATCAGGAAAGAAATGGAACCCAGCGTAGTTGCAATAAGGTATGTAAACGACCGACTGATGTGGATAGATTTGACAGTGTCTAGCAAGAAAATTAGGATTGTGTCAGTATATTCGCATTGTGAAGGGGCAGATCAAGATAAGATGGATAGTTTTTACGAGGCACTCAGTGATGTAGTTGTTAGAGTAAAGGACAAGTACAGTGTTCTGCTCATGGGTGATTTTAACGCCAGGATTGGAAATCGAACAGAAGGGTATGAAAAGGTTATGGGTAAATTTGGAGAGGATATGGAGGCCAACAGGAACGGGAAACAACTCTTGGATTTCTGTGCCAGTATGGGCTTAGTAATCACAAACTCCTTTTTTAAACATAAGAACATTCACCGGTATACTTGGGAAGGCAGGGGAACCAGATCTGTCATTGACTATATAATAACAGATCAGGAATTCAGGAAGGCTGTGAGGGACACACGTGTATTCAGGGGATTCTTTGATGACACTGATCATTATTTAATCTGCAGTGAAATTGGGATTGTGAGGCCGAAAGTGCAGGAGGTCAGGTCCATATGTAGGAGGATAAGAGTGGAGAAACTTCAGGATAAGGAAATCAGGCACAAGTACATAACAGCGATCTCAGAAAGGTACCAGTTAGTTGAATGTAGTCAAATACAGTCATTGGAAAAGGAATGGACAAGGTACAGGCACACAGTACTAGAAGTGGCTAAAGAATGTCTTGGAACAGTAGTGTGTAAAAGTAGGATGAAGCAAACAGCTTGGTGGAATGATACAGTCAAGGCAGCCTGTAAAAGGAAAAAGAAGGCATATCAAAAATGGCTACATACCAGAACCCAGGTAGACAGAGAAAGTTATGTTGAAGAAAGAAACAAAGCCAAACAGATAATTGCAGCATCCAAGAAGAAATCGTGGGAAGACTTTGGAAACAGGTTGGAGACTATGGGTCAAGCTGCTGGAAAACCATTCTGGAGTGTAATTAGCAGTCTTCGAAAGGGAGGTAAGAAGGAAATGACAAGTATTTTGGACAGGTCAGGAAAACTGGTGGTGAATCCTGTGCATGCCTTGGGCAGATGGAGGGAATATTTTGAAGAGTTGCTCAATGTAGGTGAAAATGCGATCAGTAATGTTTCAGATTTCGAGGTAGAATGGGATAGGAATGATGATGGAAATAGGATCACATTTGAGGAAGTGGAAAAAATGGTCAATAGATTGCAGTGCAATAAAGCAGCTGGGGTGGATGAAATTAAGTCGGAACTCATCAAATACAGTGGAATCTCAGGTCTTAAATGGCTACACAGGATAATTGAAATGGCCTGGGAGTCGGGACAGGTTCCATCAGACTGGACAAAAGCAGTAATCATACCAATCTTTAAACATGGAAACAGAAAAGATTGTAACAACTACAGAGGTATCTCTTTAATCAGCGTTGTGGGTAAAATATTCTCAGGTATTGTTGAAAGGAAAGTGCGAGTATTAGTTGAGGACCAATTGGATGAAAATCAGTGTGGGTTTAGGCCTCTTAGAGGTTGTCAGGACCAGATCTTTAGCTTACGGCAAATAATGGAGAAGTGTTATGAGTGGAACAGGGAATTGTATCTATGCTTTATAGATCTAGAAAAGGCATATGACCGGGTTCCTGGGAGGAAGTTATTGTCTTTTCTACAAGATTATGGAATAGGAGGCAAACTTTTGCAAGCAATTAAAGGTCTTTACATGGATAGTCAGGCAGCAGTTAGAGTTGACGGTAAATTGAGTTCATGGTTCAGAGTAGTGTCAGGGGTAAGACAAGGCTGCAACCTGTCTCCACTGTTGTTCATATTATTTATGGATCGTATGTTGAAAACAATAGACTGGCTGGGTGAGATTAAGATACGTGAACACAAAATAAGCAGTCTCGCATATGCGGATGACTTAGTTGTGATGGCAGATTCGATTGAAAGTTTGCAAAGTAATATTTCAGAGCTAGATCAGAAATGTAAGGACTATGGTATGAAGATTAGCATCTCCAAAACGAAAGTAATGTCAGTGGGAAAGAAATATAAACGGATTGAATGCCAAATAGGAGGAACAAAGTTAGAACAGGTGGACGGTTTCAAGTACTTAGGATGCATATTCTCACAGGATGGCAACATAGTGAAAGAACTGGAAGCAAGGTGCAGCAAAGCTAACGCAGTGAGCGCTCAGCTACGATCTACTCTCTTCTGCAAGAAGGAAGTCAGTACCAAGACTAAGTTATCTGTGTACCGTTCAATCTTTCGACCAACTTTGTTGTACGGGAGCGAAAGCTGGGTGGATTCAGGTTACCTTATCAACAAGGTTGAGGTTACGGATATGAAAGTAGCTAGAATGATTGCAGGTACTAGTAGATGGGAACAATGGCAGGAGGGTGTCCACAATGAGGAAATCAAAGAAAAACATTTAATCCTCTGCCACCTCGACTATTTAAAATCTCAAAGCTACACATACGTCTTCTCCTGTATCCCTTTCTTCTCTTTCAGTCAGTTGTTATTTAACGGTCCTTTTCTGTGACTTCTTTTTGTTTCAGTTGATCCAGATTCCATCTCTTTCATTTCATACCTTTCACCGACTTCTTCAGTTTTAATCTGCAGCTCATAACCAATAAATTAGGGTCATAGAAAACATCTGCTCATGTAAACGTTTTGCTGTTTCAAATCTTGTTTCTAAATATTTGTCCTGCAATTATACAATCTGTCTGAAAGATTTCCGAAGTCTTCGGCTTTCCTCGATGTTTGCAAAGTTCAAGGAAAATAAATCGCAGAAAGCTGACGATCAGCTCCATTTCGTCCGAGGCTTCGAAACGAGTCAAGTAGTTTATTACATCGTCCAACACGAACTCACCGAACAAGCGCCCATGAGCACTTCGTAAATGAGGAAGCACGGTTTGTTGTCGTACCAACGCGGACTGTCCAACTCGTCTACAAGTAGTGGTCCACCACTCGCAGCCATATAACACAGCGTAAGAACGGTTATCATTCAAAGACTTAACTGGGTCAAGCGACACAGGAACTGGTCTGATGAGTGAAGGCGTGAAGTGTGCTTCAACAGGTCGCGATTTTTCCTCTTTTCAAACAACACATGGCGTTCAGTGCACCGACGGCCTATTAGGCGTTTAACCCGCAGTGTGTTTTACCACAACGCATATGATGGAGAAATCGGCTAGAGAGCAGTTTTAAAATGTACCATGAGACTGACAAGGGAACCTCCCCATCACACCCCCCTCAGATGTAGTTATAAGTTGGCACAGTTGATAGGCCTTGAAAAACTGAACACAGATCAATCGAGAAAACAGGAAGAAGTTGTGTGGAACTATGAAAAAAATAAGTAAAATATACGAACTGAGTAGTTCATGCACAACATAGGCAACATCAAGGAGAGGGTGATCTCACGAGTGCCGTGGTCCCGTGGTTGGTGTGAGCAGCTGTGGACTGAGAGGTCCTTGGTTCAAGTCTCCCTCGAGTGAAAATTTTAATTTTTTATTTTCAGACAATTATTATCTGTCCGTCCGATGCGAGGTAACTGCGCCGCAGTATGGGGACGCTACACCTAAACAAACTTCGAAACACACGACGTCAGTCGACTACAACGCACGGAAGAGAGAGTATTCCTCCTAACGAGGCTCCCTGGCTGGCAGTTGACTGTTCGCTACCTTGGACGAGAGTGCATTAAATACGTGAGATGTATTCCGTGGGCAATATGAATCCAGCAAATATAGCGGACGGACGGACAGATAGTAAATGTCTGAAAATAAAAAATTAAAATTTTCATCCGAGGGAAGAGTTGAACCACGGACCTATCGCTTCGCAGCTGCTCACGCTAACCACGGGACCACAGCGCTCTTGTGCTCATGCTATCCTTGATGTTGCATATGCTGCTTATGGACTACTCAGTTTGTATATTTTGCTGATTTTTTTTCATAGTTCCACATAACTTCTTCCTGCTTTCTCGATTGATCTGTGTTCAGTTTTCCAAGGCCAATCCACTTTGACAACTTATAACTAAATCTGAGGGGGGTGCGATGGGGAGGTTCCCTTGTGAGGTGTGGCTGCCGGGGCTTTCCATATAGCCGACGTGCATCGACAAAAGACCGGCCGCGGTGGACAATAGGAGGGCCTTTCCCCCATTACAAGGTAGAAAGCGGCGGACATCCCAGGTGGGTTCCAGTGAGTGTCCCGTACAATAGCGGCTTTTGCTGCAGTTTGAAAGATGACCGTATTGAAATACTTCAAAAATGGTTCAAATGGCTCTGAGCACTATGCGACTTAACTTCTGAGGTCATCAGTCGCCTAGAACTTAGAAATAATTAATCCTAATTAACCTAAGGGCGTTACACACATCCATGCCGAGGCAGGATTCGAACCTGCGACCGTAGCGGTCGCTCGGTTCCAGATTGTAGCGCCTAGGACCGCACGGTCACTCCGGCCGGCTATTGAAATACGTCACAATTCCATAATAATTCGATGTTTCACTATTCGTTACGTTTTTTCATAAGATTAATAAACACAATAGACACACATAACAGAGACTTTAGTCAAAAAATGGTTCAAATGGCTCTGAGCACTATGGGACTCAACTGCTGTGGTCATAAGTCCCCTAGAACTTAGAACTACTTAAACCCAACTAACCTAAGGACATCACACACATCCATGCCCGAGGCAGGATTCGAACCTGCGACCGTAGCGGTCGTGCGGTTCCAGACTGTAGCGCCTTTAACCGCTCGGCCAGAGACTTTAGTCATCGATAATATATTCTCCCTCACTATTTTCAAGTCTACAAAAGATGGGATTATCTTTTCGATTCCGCAACTGTAGAAATCTGGTGGTTTTGAGGCGGAGAACTCGTCGAGTCATGTTCGGAGTGCGTCTTCAAATGGTTCAAATGGCTCTGAGCACTATGGGACTCAACTGCTGTGGTCATAAGTCCCCTAGAACTTAGAACTACTTAAACCTAACTAACCTAAGGACATCACACACATCCATGCCCGAGGCAGGATTCGAACCTGCGACCGTAGCGGTCGTGCGGTTCCAGACTGTAGCGCCTTTAACCGCTCGGCCAGAGACTTTAGTCATCGATAATATATTCTCCCTCACTATTTTCAAGTCTACAAAAGATGGGATTATCTTTTCGATTCCGCAACTGTAGAAATCTGGTGGTTTTGAGGCGGAGAACTCGTCGAGTCATGTTCGGAGTGCGTCTTCAAATGGTTCAAATGGCTCTGAGCACTATGGGACTCAACTGCTGTGGTCATAAGTCCCCTAGAACTTAGAACTACTTAAACCTAACTAACCTAAGGACATCACACACATCCATGCCCGAGGCAGGATTCGAACCTGCGACCGTAGCGGTCGTGCGGTTCCAGACTGTAGCGCCTTTAACCGCTCGGCCAGAGACTTTAGTCATCGATAATATATTCTCCCTCACTATTTTCAAGTCTACAAAAGATGGGATTATCTTTTCGATTCCGCAACTGTAGAAATCTGGTGGTTTTGAGGCGGAGAACTCGTCGAGTCATGTTCGGAGTGCGTCTTCAAATGGTTCAAATGGCTCTGAGCACTATGGGACTCAACTGCTGTGGTCATAAGTCCCCTAGAACTTAGAACTACTTAAACCTAACTAACCTAAGGACATCACACACATCCATGCCCGAGGCAGGATTCGAACCTGCGACCGTAGCGGTCGTGCGGTTCCAGACTGTAGCGCCTTTAACCGCTCGGCCAGAGACTTTAGTCATCGATAATATATTCTCCCTCACTATTTTCAAGTCTACAAAAGATGGGATTATCTTTTCGATTCCGCAACTGTAGAAATCTGGTGGTTTTGAGGCGGAGAACTCGTCGAGTCATGTTCGGAGTGCGTCTTCAAATGGTTCAAATGGCTCTGAGCACTATGGGACTCAACTGCTGTGGTCATAAGTCCCCTAGAACTTAGAACTACTTAAACCTAACTAACCTAAGGACATCACACACATCCATGCCCGAGGCAGGATTCGAACCTGCGACCGTAGCGGTCGTGCGGTTCCAGACTGTAGCGCCTTTAACCGCTCGGCCAGAGACTTTAGTCATCGATAATATATTCTCCCTCACTATTTTCAAGTCTACAAAAGATGGGATTATCTTTTCGATTCCGCAACTGTAGAAATCTGGTGGTTTTGAGGCGGAGAACTCGTCGAGTCATGTTCGGAGTGCGTCTTCAAATGGTTCAAATGGCTCTGAGCACTATGGGACTTAACTGCTGTGGTCATAAGTCCCCTAGAACTTAGAACTACTTAAACCTAACTAACCTAAGGACATCACACACATCCATGCCCGAGGCAGGATTCGAACCTGCGACCGTAGCGGTCGTGCGGTTCCAGACTGTAGCGCCTTTAACCGCTCGGCCAGAGACTTTAGTCATCGATAATATATTCTCCCTCACTATTTTCAAGTCTACAAAAGATGGGATTATCTTTTCGATTCCGCAACTGTAGAAATCTGGTGGTTTTGAGGCGGAGAACTCGTCGAGTCATGTTCGGAGTGCGTCTTCAAATGGTTCAAATGGCTCTGAGCACTATGGGACTCAACTGCTGTGGTCATAAGTCCCCTAGAACTTAGAACTACTTAAACCTAACTAACCTAAGGACATCACACACATCCATGCCCGAGGCAGGATTCGAACCTGCGACCGTAGCGGTCGTGCGGTTCCAGACTGTAGCGCCTTTAACCGCTCGGCCAGAGACTTTAGTCATCGATAATATATTCTCCCTCACTATTTTCAAGTCTACAAAAGATGGGATTATCTTTTCGATTCCGCAACTGTAGAAATCTGGTGGTTTTGAGGCGGAGAACTCGTCGAGTCATGTTCGGAGTGCGTCTTCAAATGGTTCAAATGGCTCTGAGCACTATGGGACTCAACTGCTGTGGTCATAAGTCCCCTAGAACTTAGAACTACTTAAACCTAACTAACCTAAGGACATCACACACATCCATGCCCGAGGCAGGATTCGAACCTGCGACCGTAGCGGTCGTGCGGTTCCAGACTGTAGCGCCTTTAACCGCTCGGCCAGAGACTTTAGTCATCGATAATATATTCTCCCTCACTATTTTCAAGTCTACAAAAGATGGGATTATCTTTTCGATTCCGCAACTGTAGAAATCTGGTGGTTTTGAGGCGGAGAACTCGTCGAGTCATGTTCGGAGTGCGTCTTCAAATGGTTCAAATGGCTCTGAGCACTATGGGACTCAACTGCTGTGGTCATAAGTCCCCTAGAACTTAGAACTACTTAAACCTAACTAACCTAAGGACATCACACACATCCATGCCCGAGGCAGGATTCGAACCTGCGACCGTAGCGGTCGTGCGGTTCCAGACTGTAGCGCCTTTAACCGCTCGGCCAGAGACTTTAGTCATCGATAATATATTCTCCCTCACTATTTTCAAGTCTACAAAAGATGGGATTATCTTTTCGATTCCGCAACTGTAGAAATCTGGTGGTTTTGAGGCGGAGAACTCGTCGAGTCATGTTCGGAGTGCGTCTTCAAATGGTTCAAATGGCTCTGAGCACTATGGGACTCAACTGCTGTGGTCATAAGTCCCCTAGAACTTAGAACTACTTAAACCTAACTAACCTAAGGACATCACACACATCCATGCCCGAGGCAGGATTCGAACCTGCGACCGTAGCGGTCGTGCGGTTCCAGACTGTAGCGCCTTTAACCGCTCGGCCAGAGACTTTAGTCATCGATAATATATTCTCCCTCACTATTTTCAAGTCTACAAAAGATGGGATTATCTTTTCGATTCCGCAACTGTAGAAATCTGGTGGTTTTGAGGCGGAGAACTCGTCGAGTCATGTTCGGAGTGCGTCTTCAAATGGTTCAAATGGCTCTGAGCACTATGGGACTCAACTGCTGTGGTCATAAGTCCCCTAGAACTTAGAACTACTTAAACCTAACTAACCTAAGGACATCACACACATCCATGCCCGAGGCAGGATTCGAACCTGCGACCGTAGCGGTCGTGCGGTTCCAGACTGTAGCGCCTTTAACCGCTCGGCCAGAGACTTTAGTCATCGATAATATATTCTCCCTCACTATTTTCAAGTCTACAAAAGATGGGATTATCTTTTCGATTCCGCAACTGTAGAAATCTGGTGGTTTTGAGGCGGAGAACTCGTCGAGTCATGTTCGGAGTGCGTCTTCAAATGGTTCAAATGGCTCTGAGCACTATGGGACTCAACTGCTGTGGTCATAAGTCCCCTAGAACTTAGAACTACTTAAACCTAACTAACCTAAGGACATCACACACATCCATGCCCGAGGCAGGATTCGAACCTGCGACCGTAGCGGTCGTGCGGTTCCAGACTGTAGCGCCTTTAACCGCTCGGCCAGAGACTTTAGTCATCGATAATATATTCTCCCTCACTATTTTCAAGTCTACAAAAGATGGGATTATCTTTTCGATTCCGCAACTGTAGAAATCTGGTGGTTTTGAGGCGGAGAACTCGTCGAGTCATGTTCGGAGTGCGTCTTCAAATGGTTCAAATGGCTCTGAGCACTATGGGACTCAACTGCTGTGGTCATAAGTCCCCTAGAACTTAGAACTACTTAAACCTAACTAACCTAAGGACATCACACACATCCATGCCCGAGGCAGGATTCGAACCTGCGACCGTAGCGGTCGTGCGGTTCCAGACTGTAGCGCCTTTAACCGCTCGGCCAGAGACTTTAGTCATCGATAATATATTCTCCCTCACTATTTTCAAGTCTACAAAAGATAGGATTATCTTTTCGATTCCGCAACTGTAGAAATCTGGTGGTTTTGAGGCGGAGAACTCGTCGAGTCATGTTCGGAGTGCGTCTTCAAATGGTTCAAATGGCTCTGAGCACTATGGGACTCAACTGCTGTGGTCATAAGTCCCCTAGAACTTAGAACTACTTAAACCTAACTAACCTAAGGACATCACACACATCCATGCCCGAGGCAGGATTCGAACCTGCGACCGTAGCGGTCGTGCGGTTCCAGACTGTAGCGCCTTTAACCGCTCGGCCAGAGACTTTAGTCATCGATAATATATTCTCCCTCACTATTTTCAAGTCTACAAAAGATAGGATTATCTTTTCGATTCCGCAACTGTAGAAATCTGGTGGTTTTGAGGCGGAGAACTCGTCGAGTCATGTTCGGAGTGCGTCTTCAAATGGTTCAAATGGCTCTGAGCACTATGGGACTCAACTGCTGTGGTCATAAGTCCCCTAGAACTTAGAACTACTTAAACCTAACTAACCTAAGGACATCACACACATCCATGCCCGAGGCAGGATTCGAACCTGCGACCGTAGCGGTCGTGCGGTTCCAGACTGTAGCGCCTTTAACCGCTCGGCCAGAGACTTTAGTCATCGATAATATATTCTCCCTCACTATTTTCAAGTCTACAAAAGATGGGATTATCTTTTCGATTCCGCAACTGTAGAAATCTGGTGGTTTTGAGGCGGAGAACTCGTCGAGTCATGTTCGGAGTGCGTCTTCAAATGGTTCAAATGGCTCTGAGCACTATGGGACTCAACTGCTGTGGTCATAAGTCCCCTAGAACTTAGAACTACTTAAACCTAACTAACCTAAGGACATCACACACATCCATGCCCGAGGCAGGATTCGAACCTGCGACCGTAGCGGTCGTGCGGTTCCAGACTGTAGCGCCTTTAACCGCTCGGCCAGAGACTTTAGTCATCGATAATATATTCTCCCTCACTATTTTCAAGTCTACAAAAGATGGGATTATCTTTTCGATTCCGCAACTGTAGAAATCTGGTGGTTTTGAGGCGGAGAACTCGTCGAGTCATGTTCGGAGTGCGTCTTCAAATGGTTCAAATGGCTCTGAGCACTATGGGACTCAACTGCTGTGGTCATAAGTCCCCTAGAACTTAGAACTACTTAAACCTAACTAACCTAAGGACATCACACACATCCATGCCCGAGGCAGGATTCGAACCTGCGACCGTAGCGGTCGTGCGGTTCCAGACTGTAGCGCCTTTAACCGCTCGGCCAGAGACTTTAGTCATCGATAATATATTCTCCCTCACTATTTTCAAGTCTACAAAAGATGGGATTATCTTTTCGATTCCGCAACTGTAGAAATCTGGTGGTTTTGAGGCGGAGAACTCGTCGAGTCATGTTCGGAGTGCGTCTTCAAATGGTTCAAATGGCTCTGAGCACTATGGGACTCAACTGCTGTGGTCATAAGTCCCCTAGAACTTAGAACTACTTAAACCTAACTAACCTAAGGACATCACACACATCCATGCCCGAGGCAGGATTCGAACCTGCGACCGTAGCGGTCGTGCGGTTCCAGACTGTAGCGCCTTTAACCGCTCGGCCAGAGACTTTAGTCATCGATAATATATTCTCCCTCACTATTTTCAAGTCTACAAAAGATGGGATTATCTTTTCGATTCCGCAACTGTAGAAATCTGGTGGTTTTGAGGCGGAGAACTCGTCGAGTCATGTTCGGAGTGCGTCTTCAAATGGTTCAAATGGCTCTGAGCACTATGGGACTCAACTGCTGTGGTCATAAGTCCCCTAGAACTTAGAACTACTTAAACCTAACTAACCTAAGGACATCACACACATCCATGCCCGAGGCAGGATTCGAACCTGCGACCGTAGCGGTCGTGCGGTTCCAGACTGTAGCGCCTTTAACCGCTCGGCCAGAGACTTTAGTCATCGATAATATATTCTCCCTCACTATTTTCAAGTCTACAAAAGATGGGATTATCTTTTCGATTCCGCAACTGTAGAAATCTGGTGGTTTTGAGGCGGAGAACTCGTCGAGTCATGTTCGGAGTGCGTCTTCAAATGGTTCAAATGGCTCTGAGCACTATGGGACTCAACTGCTGTGGTCATAAGTCCCCTAGAACTTAGAACTACTTAAACCTAACTAACCTAAGGACATCACACACATCCATGCCCGAGGCAGGATTCGAACCTGCGACCGTAGCGGTCGTGCGGTTCCAGACTGTAGCGCCTTTAACCGCTCGGCCAGAGACTTTAGTCATCGATAATATATTCTCCCTCACTATTTTCAACTCTACAAAAGATGGGATTATCTTTTCGATTCCGCAACTGTAGAAATCTGGTGGTTTTGAGGCGGAGAACTCGTCGAGTCATGTTCGGAGTGCGTCTTCAAATGGTTCAAATGGCTCTGAGCACTATGGGACTCAACTGCTGTGGTCATAAGTCCCCTAGAACTTAGAACTACTTAAACCTAACTAACCTAAGGACATCACACACATCCATGCCCGAGGCAGGATTCGAACCTGCGACCGTAGCGGTCGTGCGGTTCCAGACTGTAGCGCCTTTAACCGCTCGGCCAGAGACTTTAGTCATCGATAATATATTCTCCCTCACTATTTTCAAGTCTACAAAAGATGGGATTATCTTTTCGATTCCGCAACTGTAGAAATCTGGTGGTTTTGAGGCGGAGAACTCGTCGAGTCATGTTCGGAGTGCGTCTTCAAATGGTTCAAATGGCTCTGAGCACTATGGGACTCAACTGCTGTGGTCATAAGTCCCCTAGAACTTAGAACTACTTAAACCTAACTAACCTAAGGACATCACACACATCCATGCCCGAGGCAGGATTCGAACCTGCGACCGTAGCGGTCGTGCGGTTCCAGACTGTAGCGCCTTTAACCGCTCGGCCAGAGACTTTAGTCATCGATAATATATTCTCCCTCACTATTTTCAAGTCTACAAAAGATGGGATTATCTTTTCGATTCCGCAACTGTAGAAATCTGGTGGTTTTGAGGCGGAGAACTCGTCGAGTCATGTTCGGAGTGCGTCTTCAAATGGTTCAAATGGCTCTGAGCACTATGGGACTCAACTGCTGTGGTCATCAGTCCCCTAGAACTTAGAACTACTTAAACCTAACTAACCTAAGGACATCACACACATCCATGCCCGAGGCAGGAGTCGAACCTGCGACTGTAGCAGTCGCACGGTTCCGGACTGCGCACCTAGAACCACGAGACCACCGCGGCCGGCAGTGCGTCTTCATCCAGAAAGGAAGTTCCTTGGAGGCGGGTCGATAGAGAGCAGAAAAGGTGAAAATCTAACGGCGCAAGGTCAGGTGAATAAGGCGGGTGCGGAATGACTTTCCAATAGTCTTTTTTGTCAGACTAGCAGCATGCGGGCGGGTTTTATAGTCGAATGACATCACTTTACGCAGTCTTCCTGGTCGTTGTTCTTGGACTGCGTCTGCAAGACGTCAGTTGTTGACAATATACGTCAGGAGTGAAGGTTACATCTCGGGGAAGCAGATCGTAGTACAGCACACAGTTGTGCGGCATTCAGACTTTCATATTATAAATATCACAAAAACTGTAGAGTTTAGCTGAACTCGCTTAACAAATATACTCACAATAGTCAGTGCAAATTAATAACTGCTGAAAGGCTCATGCGAACTTCATAAATGAAGTATTGGATGAGAATTTAGGACCCTAGCTACCATTCCTGAAAGTCACAAGATTATTGTGTTTATGTCCTTTTGTTACGTAATGCGCCAGATAGTAATACCCTCCAAAGGTACACAGCAAATGAAAGCGGTATGGCAGTTCTGAGGTCTAGCGATACAGAATACGTTACGTTTATCCGAATTATTAACTGTTTCTGAATGGTAACCAAAAGCTACCTTGGTCAGTATTAAAACCTTTTTAAATTAAAACCGGTAAATGATCCGTAACATTTAATGCCATAAATAGATTGAGCGTGAAAAGACGCATCAATTGAGCAGGCCAAACTTATGTTTCATACGTTTTAACGAGTATTATTTACTATTTGTTATAAGTGCGTATGATCTACATCATATCTGATTAATTTTGTGGTTCAAATGGTTCAAATGGCTCTGAGCACTATGGGACTTAACATCTGAGGTCATCAGTCCCCTAGAACGTTGAACTACTTAAACCTAACTAACCTAAGGACATCACACACATCCATGCCCTAGGCAGGATTCGAACCTGCGACCGTAGCGGTCGCGTAGTTCCAGACTGAAGCGCCTAGAACCGCTCGGCCACACTGGCCGGCCGATTAATTTTGTCTTTACTTTTATATGTAAAATGTAGTCTTTGGTCTCTACAGAAGAGGAGGAAAATGATCTTTAATTTAAGATATATGTCTAACCTGTAAATTTATTACTATGCAAATGGTGGTGCATTTTATAGATTTCAGTAAATCATGCTCTTTGGTGGGAGAACGAATGTTTGTTATTGGCGCCAGCGGTGAGGCTCTATGACATTCTGTTTCGTGGAGTGGCTCTTGAGTGCAAGGTGGGATTTCTGGGACAGGAAGAAAGTTGAAACATTTTGCGTCGAGAGGTGATGGAGAGTGGAAAACTTGCTGTGGAGATGTGCTACAGTGAACTTCGTGTCGAGGGCGGATAGAGGAAAGACTTGGTGTCGAGATGATGGAGAGGAGAGACTTTATGTGTAGAGCAGTTAGTGTGGTGAAGTGATTGTTTTTGGGCGGCTAGCGGTCGCGAATACTTTAAACTCTGTTCGTACTTAATAAAATTCCGAGGCAAGTGAGACTGTGACTTCGTGAGTTAGTATGAACTGTCACCGATCATCGTAAGATGTGCTTCAAGACCTTTGACGCGATTTACTTGTTGCTCTGGGATTATATGTGCCTAGTTAAAAGCATGGGACTATTATTTAGGAAAATAGTGTGGATTTATTGATTTCTAGAGAGTCTACTACCATTATGAATATGCATAGTTACGCTGCCTCAACTGAAATTGAATATTTATCTGTTTGTATCTTTTAAACTGAATTATTGTAGGGTCAACATTTCTATTCTTTCATGTGATTGATTGTAGAAATTATTTCTTCATTCAGCATAGATTTGTGGTGTCATCTACATCGATTTATGGTCAAGAGATAATAAACTTTCATTCTGATACATCATTATTCATTTAATAGCAATTCGTGTCTGTTTAAAATTTCACTGAACTTCCCAGTGCTTTAGCTATTTGACCGAATTATCATAATATGCAATAGCTAGTTCAGCTATCTTAGGTAATGTGCATGAAAGCAGACATCCATGGCTCGACCCTACGACAACGTTGAGCCACATTTTCTGAACAGAGCCGTGCATAGCCCAGATACCAACCGACCAGCAGTCCCTTAATTTGATAAGTAGCAAATATGGTATGGAATCTGATCAGAAAATCTACCTGTATTGTTTAACAATCGGTACGTCACTGTTTGGAGAGTCAGTTCAGGCCTTATATGGTACTGTGATGGGTTGGGGATGTTTTACATGCCATGTATGGGGCCCACTCCTTCACATTCGCAGAGAAGGCGAAAGGGGATGTTTATCGACAATAGTGATCGTGAAGAGTGTGGACACTCTCGTTTTGCAAGATGACAACAGCTATTTTCACGGGGCTGCACTCATACATTTCTGGTTTGCTTTAACATTGAGGAACCCTATCGCCTCTCGACTAACCCACTAATTCACCTATTTTTAATCCCATAGAAGAACATCAAATTAACATACACCAGCTTTATATCGACTTTAAACAAGCCTGTGATAGCATCGCAAGAGTAGCATTGCAGAATGTAATGGAAGAGGCTGGAATACCTAAGAAACCCGTTAAACTTTCTATGATGACCCTCAGCGAAACCAACTGTAAATTAAAAATACAGCACGAAATCTCCAGAGAAGAGGAAGTGAAGAGGGGACTTAGACAGGGTGACTATATCTCCTCATTGCTATTCAAACTTTGCCTAGATAAAGTCATAAGTGAGATAGAGTTAAATAAAGGAGGAACCTTCTTAAATCATTCACTACAGTACTTATCCTACGTTGACTATGTGGCATTACTCGCACGAAACACTGCTGTGCTAGGCGAAGCCTATCAACAACTGGAGAAAGGTGCAAGGGAACTTGGCCTAACAGTCAACGTCGAAAAGACGAAGTATATGGCAGTGACCAACCAACAAAACCTACCAAATCTCAGGATAGCCGACAGTGAGTTTGAAAGGGTGAGAGACTTCAAGTACCTTGGGTCGACTATCACTGAGACAAAAGACATTGGCAGCGAGGTGAAAGCCAGAATAGCAGCAGGTAACAGATGCTACCTTGCCGCATTACCCATGCTTAGGAGTTCGCTTCTATCACGAAAATCCAAAACCCTCATTTACAAAACAATTATAAGACCAGTTGTTATGTATGGTGCGGAAACGTGGACTGTGACTGTAAATGAGGAAAGGATCCTTAGCATATGGGAGAGAAAGGTGCTACGTAAAATATATGGATGCGTGTGATGTCCTTAGGTTAGTTAGGTTTACGTAGTTCTAAGTTCTAGGTAACTGATGACCTCAAATGTTAAGTCCCATAGTGCTCAGAGCCATTTGAACAATTTTTTGAAAAAGTCTTTGTTTTAATGATGTTCATCCTAAATCTTGTATCATGTCCGTGATACACTCTCCCCTATTTCTCGATAATACAAAATGTGTTGCCCTTCTCTGAACTTACTCGATGGACTTCATTAATCCTATCTGGTAAGGATCCCACACAGCGCAGGAGAGGATGGACAAGCGTAGGCAGTCTCTTTGGTAGATCTGTTGCATCTTCTAAGTGTTCTGGCAATAAAACTCAGTCTTTGGTTCGCCTTCCTCACAACATTTTGTATGTATTCTTTCCAATGTAAGTTGTTCGTAATTGTCATTCCTAGGTATTTAGTTGAATTTACCGACATTAGTTTTGATTGATTTATCGCGTAACCGAAGTTTAACGGATTCCATTTAGCATTCATATGGTTGACGTCACACTTTTAATTATTTAGTGTCAACTGCTAATATTCGCACCATACAGATATCTTACCTAAATTGTTTTGCAATTGGTTGTGATCTTCTGATGACTTCATTAGACGATAGACGACAACATCATCTGCAAACAACAGATTGTCTCCTACATCGATTTACAGATAAGGAACAGCAGAGGGTCTATAACACTACCTTGGGGAACGCTAGAAATCACTTCTGTTTTACTCAATGTCATTCCGTCGGTTGCTACTAACTGTGACCTCTCTGACAAGAAGTTACAAATCCAGTTTGATTACTAGCCGCCTGCGCGGTATGGTTTCAAAAGCTTCTGAAAAATCTAGAAAAACGGAATCAAGTTGAAATCCTTTGTCAATAGTACTCAACACTTCGTGTTCCACAAGATCGATGTTTTCTAAATACGTGTTGTGTCAACAGACCGCTCTCTTCAAGGTCATTCATAGTGTTCGAACACACTATGTGTTCCAGACCCTGCGAGGATAATGATATGGACGTAATTTAGTGGATTACTCTTATTGCCTTACTTGAATATTGGTGTGAGCTGTGCAACTTTCCAGTCTTCGGTGTGAATCTTTCTTCGAGCGAACGGTTGTAAATGATTGTTAAGTATGGAACTACTGCATCAGCATGCTCTGAAAGGAACCTAATTGGTATACTGTTTGCGCCGGAAGACTTACTTTTATTAACTGATTTAGATTGCTTCACTACTCCGAGGATATCTACTTGATTTAGATTCCGGAGTATTTACTTCGATTTCTTTTGTGAAGGAATTTCGGAAGGCTGTGTTTAGTGACTCTGCTTTAGCAACACAGTCATCGACAGTATTTCCATTGCTACCGCGCAGAGAAGACGTTGTGTCTTGCCGCCAGCATACTTTACATACGACCATTATCTCTTTGGATTTTCTGCCAAGTTTCGAGACGAAGTTTCGTTGTAGGAACTATTATAGGCATGTCACATTGAGGTCCGCGCTAAATTTCGAGCCTCTGGAAAAGACTGGCAGTCTTGGGGATTTTACGTTCCTTTAAATTTGGCATGCTTTTTCGTTATTTCTGCAACAGTGTTCTCACCTGTTTTGTGAACCATGGGGGATCCGCTCCGTCTTTTGTTAATTTATTTGGTGTAAGTCTCTCAATTGCTGTCGACACTGTTTCTCTTAATTCAAGCCACATCTGGTCTACACTTACACTGTTAATTTGGAAGGAGTGGGAATGGTCTCTCAGGAAGGCGTCAAGAGAATTATTATCTCTTTTCTGAATGGATATATTTTTCGTTTATTTTTTGAAGATTTTGGAGTTACTGTATTCAGTCTCGCTACGACAGCTCAGTGTTCACTAATCCTTGTATTCGTTTTGATGCTCGTTATTAGCTCCTTATTATTCGTTCCAAAGAGATCAAGTGTGTTTTCACAACTGTTTACTATTCGAGTGGGCTCATGAACTAACTGCTAGAAATAATTGTCAGAGAATGCATTTAGCACAATTTCGGATGATATTTTATGCGTACCTCCAGATTTAAACATGTATTTTCACCAACGTATCGAGGGTAAATTGAAGTCCCCACCAACTACAGTTGTTTGAGTCGGGTATGTGTTTGAAATTAGACTCAAGTTTTCTCTTAACCTTTCAACAACTATATCATCTGAGTTGGGATGGCCGCAAAATGATCCAATGTTATTTTGTTCCGGTTGCCAAAAATGACCTCTACCCATACTAACTCACAAGAACTACCTGCTTCATTTTGCTGCAAGATAAACTTTTTCTAACAGCAGCAAACATGCCACCGCCAACTGTATGTAGCCTATCCTTTCCGAAGACCGTTAGGTTCTTCGCAAAAATGTCGTCTGAACTTATGTCCAGATTATCCAGTTTTAGTGCCTATAACGAACTGAGCATCAGTGCTTTCTAGCCAGACGGATGGCCGAGCGGTTCTAGGCGCTTCAGTCCAGAACCGTGCGACTGCTACGATTGCAGGTACGAATCCTGCCTCGGGCATGGATGTGTGTGATGCCCTTAGGTTAGTTAGGTTTAAGTAGTTCTAAGTTCTAGGGGACTGATGACCTTCGCTGTTAAGTCCCATAGTGCTCAGAGCCATTTGAACTATCAGTGCTTTCTATTAATACTTGGAGCTCTGGTACTCTCTCAACACAGTTACAACTATTTATAACTGTTTACCAATGGTTACTAGATCTACGTTCTTCCTATGTTCGACCTGCACTCTTTGACACTGAAACCCTTTTTGTGGTTCTCCGAGACCCTCTAACCCAAAAAACAGCTCAATCCACGCCACACAACCTACGCTTCCCTTGTAGCCACTTCCTGTGTGTAATAGACTCATGATCTACTTAGTGGAACCCGAAAACCAATCAGCCTATGGCGGAAGTCGAGAAATCTGCAGCGTACACAGTAGCAGAACCGTCTGAGCGTCTGATTCAGACTCTCCACTCGCCTCTGTGCCAGAGGTCTGCAGTCGGTCCTGTCGACTATGCTGCAAATGGTGAGCTCTGCTTTCATCTTGCAAGCACAACCGACAGCCTTCAAAACCTCAGATAGTCGTTAGGAACCAGAAAGAATCTCCTCCGTTCCAAAGTGACACACATCACTGGTACTGGTGTAAGTCACCACCTGCAGCTGGATGCACCGTGTGCTCTTATGCCATCTAGAAAGACCGATTCCACGTCTGGAATGACTCCAACCGGTATGCAAGCGGAATGCACACTGGCTTTCTTCCCCGCCTTTGCAGCCATGTTCTTAAGGGGCCCTATAACACACCTATCACTGGATATCCAAACTACCAATAATCCCACCGTCTGTGACTGTCCGGATCTCACAGGCTGAGGGGTTTTCTTTCAAAGAGGACAACCGACTCCGTTTGGCTGAGCGGCATTGTCAGTCACAGAAAGCACAGGAACCTGTTTGCCAAATTAACTGTTCCCCCCAGGACGTCTGTCATAGCCTGACACATCCTACTGACACTTCCTACTTGACCATGGGAGAGGGTCAATCTCAGTGCAAGCAGTAACTGGGTTAACCACTGGTGCAGACTGGTCAGTGAACTCGTGAGTTGTGTTGGACGTCCGTTGGATACCCACGGCCGAGCCACAATAATGATGCCCATCCACTGCGGCCTCAAGCTGTGTAACCGAAGCCAACAAGGCCTGGAGCTGAGAGTGAAGTGTCACCAACTCAGCTCACATCCGCACACAGCAATCATAGTCGTTATCCATACTAAAGACGGTGGGATGGGAAACTACTCTACACAGACAAACCGATGTCTATAGACAGGTGCTGCGGAATTCTACTGCAGACAATAACTAAAACGTGAGAACTGTGTCTAATAAATTAGGTTAACACGGAGAAATTCAAAAACTAAACTACAAAAGCTTATTGATGAAACTATATAATTCGCTCCTGGTTAGGAACTCGTAAACTGTCACAAAATCGGTTACTTCTCGGTTGCGGCTGTTGCTTGGCTGACAGCTCCTGTACATTACAAAATTCGAGACTTCGTGGCCAGCCTAGGACGACATTGCAGAGCATGCGTTGCTGTCCATGGTGACCACACACCCTATTAAGAACCATATGTTGACTTTTGTAATGTCCAGGAGACAACCATAAATTGCTGTGATTTCAGTGTAATTACTGTCTTTGAATAAAAGGGCCATTTCTGTTCGTCTCATTGATGTCTTGTAGTTACCTTCTGTACCAAAATGCAGCAGTTCTTTCTACGTACGGTCCAAGTTTCGCCGAGCTATATTACTTGGTAGTGACACATTATGCAGAAGTTACTCTTGTCGTTAAGTTGTGGACACCAGTGTATTATCGCGATGCATGCGATTTCAGTTAAATCAATGGTGATATGTACTTATCAGTTACGTTTCTCGTCACTTTCTTTGACATTTTGGAAACCTTTTTGATGCTCTACAACTATTCTCCTACAATTGTGCGTTGGAGAGTTCAGTTCTCACATATAGCACATCTCACGCAAATATAGAAAACTAATTGTAAAAGAAATAAAAATAAAAAATAAAAAACAGGGCGCTTATGATGTTGTGCACCTGGCCGTTCCTGTGTGCTACATAACATTACTCAAATGTTTAAAAATTACAAAATAACAACAATTTCCGCAGTTTCCAGGAAGTGCGGCGAGTGTTTTCTGACTGCGCCCAGCCTTAGCAGCTGTGACAATTCTTACAATTCTGAGGGTAGCACTCACGGTTGGACAACTCTGCCTGGACTTTACAGGACTACAGACAAACCACATTCCTTTGAGGCTTGTCACCAACGCTGGCTCATGGCTGCCGCATTCCTCTCAAACACAACGTCACACTGGCAGTGGCCGCGGTTTGATATAGCGGTAAATTTGAAATACAGAATAATTTGCAACAGATTTTAAGATCATTTCTCACTTTCTTTTATCCTCGAGAATATTTCGGGAGGGATTTGAACCCCCAAACTACCCCTCCCTCCCCCTCTCTCTCTGGTTATGCGCATGCCTATCAGTTTTAGTGTCCGTTTCAAGAACTGTGAAGGGGAGACGAGAGAGGCGAATCGATGAAAACTGCGACCAGTGAAATTTGCGCCAAACCAGGAATTTGTGAAATCTGCGCCCGGTATCTGCTCCCTTTGTGACACGGCTTACCCTGGCGCCCGGACCGTCGTAATCACTCTAAACTACCTGTTTCCGAGACACTGCCGAATTGCTCCCCGATAGACCTTCTCTACCACACTAGCCAACTGTCTGGAAAAAAAAGAAACCGCCTTAGTACCGCTCTAGCTGTCCTTTAGTTGACATCGTGCGACTTGTGTATTTCTGTCGCAATAGTTCCGGTATGGAAGTTTCAACGATCAGTCACGGTATACTATGTTGCCACTACGATGGTTATTCTTACATAGGAAGAGAACGAAAGAGGAAGGGACTGTGGCGTGGCGCTGTTCAAGACGAAACGTAAACCATTGCCGAGGAATACCTTAAACGAAGAATTCGACGGTGCTTTTTTCAATCGAGTATCAATGTGGAGCTCAGGATTACCCTTGGTCGAAAGTAAAAAAGACTTGAACCGGACAAAGAAATGGGTACGAGAGGAAGTGACTTCTGTTTCCAAAATATATTCATAGGAGCTGGGTTGCCTGCATAATCGAGAATATGATTTTGTCACTGAAATGCCAGAGCAGCAAGCAACTAAAAGAACTTTATTCTATCAGCGGGCTAAATCACAGGAAAATACAGGCAAGAGAAGATATTGACCTCAAGGGAGAGTTACTAGCTATGAGTGATGGTAGCAGCTATCTATTAAGCAACGACCTATTAGGAGAAAGGACAACAGTTTTTAGCGGAAGAGCAAGGAGAGAGGTTATAAGAAGTAAATAAGTAAATAAGACTTCTTTATGGATGGTACGTTCAAGTGCTGTAGCAAAGAGTTTTCCCAGGTGTACACAATTCACGCCGACTTTGCGAGTACAAATAATGAGAGAAACACATATCCAGTTGCCTTTGCATTATTGCCCAACAAGAGAAGGGAGACATATATCCTTCTTTTCGGAAATTTGGTGGAAAATACTCCCGAAGGGAATGACCCCAGATTTCGAATCAGCGGTGATTTCTGCGGTTGAAGTTGTACTACCGATAGCCGAAGTACGTAGATGTTATTTCCACATGAAAAAGAAAAAAAATGGCTCTGAGCACCATGGGACTTACCTGCTGTGGTCATCAGTCCCCTAGAACTTAGAACTACTTAAACCTAACTAACCTAAGGACATCACACACATCCATGCTCGAGGCAGGATTCGAACCTGCGACTGTAGCGGTCCATGAATAAGACTCTCTGGAGAAAAGTACAAGATCTACGACTTACTCATGAATACAAATGAAATGAAGAAGTGAGACAAGAAATTCGCATGTTTACAAAAGCTAAAGTTCTAACGATGGCAATAGTTGACGCGACATGAAGCACCAAACGCAAAATTTGTCTTTGTTAGGTTGTTATGACGAAGAGTGAAGATATACTGAGCTAAAATTAAACATTTCAGTGGAATGAAAACTTTGTTTCTGTATGTGAAATTGTCATTCACTTTATAGAGCTTCTAACACACATTACACACACTTTAATGACATAAAGATAAGACTCATGAGGTGTTTAAATGTTATTGAATGTCTTGCGATATTTACTGTGATCAATTTCGAACTTGTACAGAACTGTACAAAGCATTCCGTATTTTTTACCTACACATTACTCTGGTTCAGACTGACGTTTACGCAGTGGCGTAGCTAGATAGTTTGGTACCCGGTGACGGACGATTAATTTGTGACCCCCCCACCCCCCGGCACCCGCCCCGGTAGATGAGTGGTCAGCGTGACAGACTGTCAATTGTCAATCCTAAGGGCACGGGTTCGATTCCCGGCTGGGTCGGAAATTTTCTCCGCTCAGGGACTGGGTGTTGTGTTGTCCTAATCATCATCATTTCATCCCCATCGACACGCAGGTCGCGGAAGTGGCGTAAAATCGAAAGACCTGCACCAGGCGAACGGTCTACCCGACGGGAGGCCCTAGCCACACGACATTCCCATTTTTTTACCCCACAAGAGAAGAAATTGTGAACCTCACAAAAGCATAAAATGCAACATTTGTGAGTAGAAGCTTTTTCATATGTGTGATTATGTAATCAAAGTACAATGTTAACTACTTCGCAAACAGTTTTGTATGGATGAAAACAAATAAGTACAAAAAAAAAGGTTCAAATGGCTCTGTGTACTATGGGACATGACATCTGAGGTCATCAGTCCCCTAGAACTTAGAACTACTTAAACCTAACTAACCTAAGGACATCACACACATCCATGCCCGAGGCAGGATTCAAACCTGTGATCTAGCGCAAATAAGTACAGCGCATTAAAAAAAGCAAACACACTGTTAACCGATTATTAAGAAAGCAGAACGAGTAACCGAACATTTCTTTAGTGACAGGTGACCAGTAAGTAGAATTTCTTCATTCTGTTTCTGCTGCAAATTTTGAAATTGCCTCATCAGTATCGATGTAAATTAGACATTCGTACCTTACTCATAAGGGACTAACGGTAATTCTTTATGAATTTAACTTCTGAAAAATGGAATTCGCTTACATAACACTATCGAAACACGCAAAGTTAAGAAAACTCTTAGCGCCAAAATAAAGTTGGTAACAGTTTTAGCAAAAAAAAATTCTTATTCATGAAATTTGTGCAAGGAATCTCATAATAATTGTCAACTGATGTTTATACAATCGTGGGAAGTTTCGTTTATGAAGTTTTAATGAAATGATTAGGATCTGTAACAGCATGTGATGTAAGTTCTACGGTTTTGCAGAGTGTATCGATTTGTTGCGCTCTCTTAACATTGATCTTCTCTGTTCCCAACGTTCTGTGTAGTATGGTTTTCAAAATGCGGGCCAGTAAACCTCTAGGTAGCGTCCCTCAGCTCTTCTACCTGCAGGACAAAGGGATTAGTGGATACCTGCAGGACAAAGGGATTAGTGGACCCTTCCTCGACCCTTTCTGTGCGCAACTTTCACTGGGCGCAAATCTCAGTGGGCTCTGTTTTCAGTACACCAAGAGATATGAGGGTACGCAAGTATACCGACACATATTTTTCGTACACTTTATGCGACGATGGTGTCAAAGAGAGAGCGATTAGTAACTGTTCCGACTACTCTCCGCCGTACACCGTCCTGTCGTTTGCTGAGTATTTTGTGCGTTTGGCACACCACTGTACTGTCAAAACAGTCTCAATTCAGTTCAAGCTGTTGATAACTCTCAAGAATTCTACTAATTTCTTACCTGCTCGGTTTCTGTGATGCCGAATATCGACAAGGGGAATCTGAGGCTGACATAATGCTTAGAGATCCAGGACTCTGACGAGGAAATATGGCTATTGTATCCTCTTTCAGAAACTCTACTTTTTCCCTCTGCTAAAAGTTCTCTGCTGCATTATCTAGCCACTCCACGAATGACATTTACTGTGAAGAAGAAATGTAACAATCTGAAGGAAATGAAAACATCACTAATGAGATCGACGAGTCACTTCTGTCTGTTTAGTTTC
Organism: Schistocerca americana; assembly: GCF_021461395.2. NCBI lineage: Eukaryota > Metazoa > Arthropoda > Insecta > Orthoptera > Acrididae > Schistocerca > Schistocerca americana. Next base: position 293,188,173 of record NC_060130.1, read on the forward strand.
TTGTTGGTACTGGGCAAACTTTTCAGCTGCAATTTAATCCTGTATTTGTTAAATGACTACATTTTCCCTTAATTGGGGAATATTTAATATATTTATTTACTATTGTATCACGATTCTTAATTTACTTTTTCAGTAAGATATTACCTTGGGCAAACTTTTCCGCTGCAATTTAATCCTGTATTTGTTAAATGACTACATTTTCCCTTAATCAGGAAATATTTAATATATTTATTTACTATTGTATCACGATTTTGGGATCTATGACCATTATCAAGTGATAAACACGTACAGCCAAAATACACTGACGGAAAAAATCGCAACATCAAAAAATAATTAATGCAAAGTAATGAAATTTTGGGAAAACGTTTGTCTAGATAACGTATTTAAGTGATTAACATTGCAAGCTGACATGTTAATCTAAGCACGAGATAAGCCATTACAAACGTGAAATGTTGGCACATTAACTGTAACTCTTATAAAAGAAATGTTTTTTTTAAATATCTTTATGTACATTGTGTTATAGTTTGATAATGAAGATAATTTGAATTCCACACCAAGACCCATGTTTCTTTAACTATTTCAGAAATTTTGGAGATGATGCTACAAAAACTTGCAGAACAAAGTATACCTTTGAGTTGAAAAATGTGGATTTGAGACACAGTTTTGAGTACATGTAGAAAAATTTCCTATTTTTCTACACAATGGAACAGTCATGGAGTTTAACAGCATCAAAAATGGTTCAAATGGCTCTGAGCGCTGTGGGACTTAACATCTGAGGTCATCAGTCCCCTAGAACTCAGAACTACTTAAACCTAACTAACCTAAGAACATCACACACATCCATGCCAGAGGCAGGATTCGAACCTGCGACCGTAGCAGTCGCGCGGTTGCGGACTGAGCGCCTAGAACCACTCGGCCACAGGGGCCGGCTCAACAGCATCCACTATGGATAACAGTTTTACTGTATTCAACAAAAACTTGATTCATCAGATTTAGTAAGCACCGCATTAATTTGAATGGACTTATTCGTATGCTTTCTTTTACTTATTCTGTTTTGCAATCTGGCACTCTAGTTCAGAAACTTTTATTTCTGCCTTCGATATACCCCTCTGAACAATGTCTGTTGACAGGCTCACATAGAACGATCCGAGGTTCAACACCAGATTTTTTTAAGCTCACTAATTCCGCTCACTCTTCCTTCATTAAAATACAGCAAAGAATCAGAATTTGATATAAAGGAAATGAAATGATTGTATGGCATTGTTGGCCGGGAGGTCCCATCCGGGGAAGTTCGGCCGCCGAGTATAAATCTTATTTCAATCGACGCCACATTGGGCGACTTGCGTGCCGGTGATAAGGATGAAATGATAATTAGGACGACATAACACCCAGTCCATGACCGGAGAAAATCTCCGGGAATCGATCCCGGGCCCGCTGCATGGGAGGCAAGCACGTTACCACTCAGCTAAGCAGGCGGACAGAAACTCATATATTTAGCACTTTTGCAACACGGAAAGTTGGTTTTGGACATCTTAACAAAATTAAATTACACTCCTGGAAATTGAAATAAGAACACCGTGAATTCATTGTCCCAGGAAGGGGAAACTTTATTGACACATTCCTGGGGTCAGATACATCACATGATCACACTGACAGAACCACAGGCACATAGACGCAGGCAACAGAGCATGCACAATGTCGGCACTAGTACAGTGTATATCCACCTTTCGCAGCAATGCAGGCTGCTATTCTCCCATGGAGACGATCGTAGAGATGCTGGATGTAGTCCTGTGGAACGGCTTGCCATGCCATTTCCACCTGGCGCCTCAGTTGGACCAGCGTTCGTGCTGGACGTGCAGACCACGTGAGACGACGCTTCATCCAGTCCCAAACATGCTCAATGGGGGACAGATCCGGAGATCTTGCTGGCCAGGGTAGCTGACTTACACCTTCTAGAGCACGTTGGGTGGCACGGGATACATGCGGACGTGCATTGTCCTGTTGGAACAGCAAGTTCCCTTGCCGGTCTAGGAATGGTAGAACGATGGGTTCGATGACGGTTTGGATGTACCGTGCACTATTCAGTGTCCCCTCGACGATCACCAGTGGTGTACGGCCAGTGTAGGAGATCGCTCCCCACACCATGATGCCGGGTGTTGGCCCTGTGTGCCTCGGTCGTATGCAGTCCTGATTGTGGCGCTCACCTGCACGGCGCCAAACACGCATACGACCATCATTGGCACCAAGGCAGAAGCGACTCTCATCGCTGAAGACGACACGTCTCCATTCGTCCCTCCATTCACGCCTGTCGCGACACCACTGGAGGCGGGCTGCACGATGTTGGGGCGTGAGCGGAAGACGGCCTAACGGTGTGCGGGACCGTAGCCCAGGTTCGTGGAGACGGTTGCGAATGGTCCTCGCCGATACCCCAGGAGCAACAGTGTCCCTAATTTGCTGGGAAGTGGCGGTGCGGTCCCCTACGGCACTGCGTAGGATCCTACGGTCTTGGCGTGCATCCGTGCGTCGCTGCGGTCCGGTCCCAGGTCGACGGGCACGTGCACCTTCCGCCGACCACTGGCGACAACATCGATGTACTGTGGAGACCTCACGCCCCACGTGTTGAGCAATTCGGCGGTACGTCCACCCGGCCTCCCGCATGCCCACTATACGCCCTCGCTCAAAGTCCGTCAACTGCACATACGGTTCACGTCCACGCTGTCGCGGCATGCTACCAGTGTTAAAGACTGCGATGGAGCTCCGTATGCCACGACAAACTGGCTGACACTGATGGCGGCGGTGCACAAATGCTGCGCAGCTAGCGCCATTCGACGGCCAACACCGCGGTTCCTGGTGTGTCCGCTGTGCCGTGCGTGTGATCATTGCTTGTACAGCCCTCTCGCAGTGTCCGGAGCAAGTATGGTGGGTCTGACACACCGGTGTCAATGTGTTCTTTTTTCCATTTCCAGGAGTGTATTAAAACTTCCGTTGTTATTCTGAATTTCTCCACGCAACCACTTTCGTAGCAATTCAGGCTCTGCAGTGGATCTGAAGATCGTTTTTAGGGCAGTCATGATTGCTTGAGACAGTGAATGCTTACGCTTGTACAAGAGCGTGCTGGTAGTCAATGCCTATAATTTTTTTTAATGTGAAAACCCTTAAAACTTTTTAAATAACATTCCACATCTTTACTCTTCGTGCCTACATATCTCTCAACATAGTCACCCTGGATACGAACATATTTCTCCCAACGAGAGAACAGTTTGTTGATACCATCACTATAGAATGTTTGACTTTGATGACGGAATGACAACCTCATCTCTGCTTGCACCGCTTCGTCACTAACATCTACATCTACATCTACATTTATACTCCGCAAGCCACCCAACGGTGTGTGGCGGAGGGCACTTTACGTGCCACTGTCATTACCTCCCTTTCCTGTTCCAGTCGCGTATGGTTCGCGAAAAGAACGACTGCCGGATGGCCTCCGTGTGCGCTCGAATCTCTCTAATTTTACATCCGTGATCTCCTCGGGAGGTATAAGTAGGGGGAAGCAATAAATTCGATACCTCATCCAGAAACGCACCCTCTCGAAACCTCGCCAGCAAGCTACACCGCGATGCAGAGCGCCTCTCTTGCAGAGTCTGCCACTTGAGTTTGTTAAACATCTCCGTAACGCTATCACGGTTACCAAATAACCCTGTGACGAAACACGCCGCTCTTCTTTGGATCTTCTCTGTCTCCTTTGCCAATCGGAGCTGGTACGGTCCCAGACTGATGAGCAATACTCAAGTATAGGTCGAACGAGTGTTTTGTAAGCCACCTCCTTTGTTGATGGACTACATTTGCTAAGGACTCTCACAACGAATCTCAACCTGGCACCCGCCTTACCAACAATTACTTTTGTATAATGATACCACTTCAAATCGTACCGCACGCATACTCTCAGATATTTTACAGAAGTAACTGCTACCAGTGTTTGTTCCGTTATCGTATAATCATACAATAAAGGATCCTTCTTTCTATGTATTCGAAGTACATTGCATTTGTCTATGTTAAGGGTCAGTTGCCACTCCCTGCATCAAGTGCCTATCCGCTGCAGATCTTCCTGTATTTCGCTGCAATTTTCTAATGCTGCAACTTCTCTGTATACTACAGCATTATCCGCGAAAAACCGCATGGAACTTCCGACACTATCTACTAGGTCATTTATATATATTGTGAAAAGCAGTGGTCCCATAACACTCCCCTGTGGCACGCCAGAGGTTACTTTAACGTCTGTAGACGTCTCTTCATTGAGAACAACATGCTGTGTTCTGTTTGCTAAAAACTCTTCAATCTGGCCACACAGCTGGTCTGATATTACGTAGGCTTTTACTTTATCAGGCGACAGTGCGGAACTGTATCGAACGCCTTCCGGAAGTCAAGGAAAATGGCATCTACCTGGGAGCCTGTATCTAATTATTTCTGGGTCTCATGAACAAATAAAGCGAGTTGTGTCTCACACGATCGCTGTTTCCGGAATCCATGTTGATTCCTACAGAGTAGATTCTGGGTTTCCAGAAATGACATGATACGCGGACGAAGTGAAGTACTCGAAAGCGTTCTTTAATTTTTGGTAACAGGTGAAAATCTGATGGGGCCAAGTCGGGACTGTATAGAGGATGATTGATGGCATTGAACCTACGGTATCAGATTGTTGCAGACATCACAGCGCTCGTGTGTGGTCTGGTATCGTTAGGGTGAAGGAGAAGGTGCTCCATGTTTGGACGGACTCTTGGAATTCAAAACTCGATTACAGCATGTAGACTCTAACGCACCCACACAATTAAGTTACGCACCGCCATGTCACACGCTACAGTTCCGAGCCGTCCAGCAGCAAAGGGCTGCAAATATGCAGCCACGAAGAATGAAGATGTAAAAGCTTAATAACGTTTGCTTTACTTAAAAAGCATTAAGAGTTTTTACACAAAAAAATTCGGAGGTATTCCTTTTTAGCACGCCTTCATATGTTTGGCTGTGTAGATTATACCTAGGGCGTAAAGAATGGCAAAGACAAACATCTGTGGTCAATGTGTGAACAAATATTGGTCACACTGCTTTGGGTATAGTTTCCATACTGTAAATACAATGAAATTGTATGAAATTTGTACAAATTACGTAAGTGCTGGATATATTTAGGAAGATTCGAAAAATACAATCCTGCAACTTCGCAACAAAATCGCGCGGAATTTTCGACGTAAGTACCATAACCACTTAACCTTACATATTTATTTACGCTGTATTGCATCATTTGGAGGTTAGTTATTTTCACATAGGGCGCTTCTAACACTGTTTTCTACCGTAGGGCAACAACACACCAAAAATACTTCGCCACTGTGGAATAATAAAAATCGAAAACGGACGATAATGTAAAGTGTATCGTGAAAACCATGTGAAAAGCCGTCTGATGAACTTGCCAGTTCGAAACCGGTAACGGCGCCATTTACCTAAATAAATAGCAGTATTAATAGTGGCTGGTTGCTGTTTTCTTCTTTGTAAGAATTAACCTGCATTAATTGTTCACAGCCACGGTCTCACCATGTCAGTTTTAGACAAAATAGATTCCTTGTCTCAGATCCACCACACTTAAGCAGTTCATATATTTAGAACTTACACATGCGTGATGTGTGAATAGCAGAAGAGCGTGTTCCTAAATCTGTCAGTCTATGTTCAGCTGTGTTCAGCCGTTTTTCAGTCTCAGGTACATTCACTGACCAAAAGTATCCAGACACTCCTAAGTAATGCGGAATTGACCATTAGATGACACGATGGGCAGACCCAGCCAGTATAAAAGGACGTGGGAATATTGTGCGGTCAGTAGAGAAGCAGTAACAACAGAGTGGGTGGGTCAGGAGAACTCATTGACTTCGAACGTGGATTGGTCATTAGATGACACTTGAGTAACAAAACTTTCAGGGACATTTAACCCTTCTAAAGCTGTTCGAGTCGACTGTTGATGTGACTGTGAAGTGGAAACGCGAAGGTACAATCACAGCTAAACCAAGATCAGACAGACCACATGTACTGACGGATAGCGTAGCTGTGAATGGTTCTAAAAAATTACATCAAATCGGCGGAGTGAACCACTCGTGAGTTCCAAAGTGCTACCAGTAATCCAGCTAGTACAATGACTATATATAGGGAGTTAAAGAGGGGTAAGTTGTAGAGAAGCTCCTCATAAGCCATACATTTCTGTAGTCAGTTCGCCCTGACAGCTGAGTGGTCAGCGCGGCGGTCTATCGCGCCAAGGGGCCCGGGTTCGATTCCCAGCAGGGTCGGAGATTTTCTCCGCTCAGGGACTGGGTGTTGTGTTGTCCGCACTATCGTTTCATCATCATCAGTGGAAGGCAGCGGGAAACCACCACTGGAATCACTTCCCTAGACGCTCGTGCGGTGGACCTCTATGACGAGGCTTCCCCCAGGACAAGACCTGCCATAAGGTAGAACACAAAGTTAAGTCTGTAGTCACTCCTAAGTTAAATTTGAGGTGGTGTAAAGAGTGACGCAACGGGACTGTGTATGGCCGGAAACAAGTAATTTGTAGTGATGAATGACGCTTGCCCCTTGGCAATCCGATGGAAGCGTTTGGTTTTGCCAAATGCCTGCTATCACCAGTGAAGTAGGGGAAAGTTTTCAGTGGTTGGAATATGGTCCCCTAATTGTGCTTAGGAAAACACTAAATGTGGAAGTATGTGAACACGTTGTACAGCATAGTGTGCTGCATCGGTAAAAGGACTGTGCGGAGACTATCATTGTCTGTACCAGCGTGACAATGCATCCTGTCATACAGCAGCATCTGAGAGGTAACAGACTGTGGACAATAACGCTCCTGAAAGGGACAGCCCTGCGCAGAGACCGGCATGAACGCAAAATAACTCTTTTGGGATGATTGTAAGCGTAGGCTTCCGCGGCCGTTGTAACTGTCAAAAAAACTCATCTGAGCCGTTGATCGCATTGCCACTATATATAATTGTCCAACGTTTCGGCCAGTATTGCAAGTGGCCTTCCTCACGGCTTTGTGCTGAGCATGGATCAGTTCAGCACTAAGCCCTGCAGAAGACCACTTGCAATATCGGCCGAAACGTCGGACAGTTTTATATATGGACAAAGCAGTGAACTTTTGGGATGAGTTAGAATGTCAACTTTTCTCCAGACCCCAGCGTCCAGCATCACTGCCTTCTCTCGTTTCAGCTGTTGAGGCTTCCTCAGCATATTCATTACATACGAGGGTGAGTCAAATGAAGACCTTAAATTTGTAATGACAAATCTAAATTTCGCGCCGTTATCCTGTAAGTTGGTAAGCGCGCTACAAACAGTGTGCAGAATGGCCCGCAGGTGGCAGCATAGTGCAGATGCACACATACCGTCGCAGTATCAGTATCAAGATGCCATCCCACTTGCGACTTGCACCAGGGAAGAACAGCGTTCTGTTATTCGGTTTTAGCGTAGTCAAGGTGTGAAACCTATTGAAATTCATCGACAAATGAAGGTTCAGTTAGGTGATGCATGTTTGTCACAGCAGCAAGTCTACGAATGGAGTAGGAAGTTCGCAAATGGTGTGGCTTCAGTGGAAGATGCTCCTCGTCAAGGTCAGGCACAACGAGTTGTGACTCCACAGAACATTGCAGTAGTTGATGTCATAGCGAAGGAAAACCGCCGAGTGACATTGAATGACATTGCAGCATGTTTACAGATCAGTCATGTGTCAGCGCACCACATTGTGCATGATGTGCTCCAGTTTCACAAAGTGTCTGCAAGATGGGTGCCATGGCAGCTGACTCCTGAAATGAGAGAACGACGTGTAGATGCTCGTGAAGAGCTTCTTCGGCGCTTTGAACGAGAAGGTGATGGCTTCCTTGCCCCAATTGTTACTGGGGACGAAACCTGGGTTAACTTGCACCAACTGGAAACGAAGAGAGCAAGCAAGGAATGGCACCATTCCTCATCACCAAAACTAAAGAAGTTTCGAACAGAACCATCAACAGGGAAGGTTATGTTGATTCTCTTTTGAGACGGAAAAGGCGTCATTTTGGAGCATTACACGCCTAGAGGGACCACTGTCACCAGTGCATCATACACAGATCTTCAAAAAAATCATCTGCGGCCTGCAATAAAATCAAAGCGACGTGGATTGCTGTCAACAGGTGTCCTTTTGCAACATGACAATGCAATGTTCCACACTGCCCATACAACAGTTGCAACAATCACAGACGTGCATTTTGAGTGTCTTCCTCATCCACCATACTCACCAGACCTTGCCCCAAGTGTTTTCCATATGTTTGGACCACTCAAAGACTCAATGGGAGGAAAGAAGTTCCGTTCTGATGAAGAGGTACGCCACGCGGTGCATGAGTGGTTGCGCGGACTACCAAAAGAATTTTTTTTCTAAAGGAATTTATGCACTTTGTAAGTGCTGGAGGACTTGCATTGAGCGTGGTGGAGATTATGTTGAAAAGTGATACAGCTTTGTACCACTTCTGCACAATAAATAATATTTTAAAAAATATTTAAGGTTTTCATTTGACTCACCCTCGTACAAACGCTGTAACAATTATGTAGACAAAACTAATACAGAAAAGGACACACACTCAACAGAACACGACACCCGTCGCAGCTAAAGAGCGTAAACAATACAACGTAGTTCCCACTCGCTGGTCAGTGCAAATACGATGTATATACAGAGACAACAGTTGTAATACTTGCTAAGCAAAGAAGCTGGGAGATGCAGATAATTTTCGTAATTTGTGTGTAAATTTTAAGATAACTGCGACAGGGGTGCCTAGTCACTTTGTGCACTGCTTTGACTTCTTACTTTTGTAACCTGTTTTCATCCATGTTGAAAGCTAAAATTTGAAGAGAATATAGAGCGGCTTTTCGCGGATGATGCTGTAGTATACAGAGAAGTTGCAGCATTAGAAAATTGTAGCGAAATGCAGGAAGATCTGCAGCGGATAGGCACTTGGTGCAGGGAGTGGCAACTGACCCTTAACATAGACAAATGTAATGTATTGCGAATACATAGAAAGAAGGATCCTTTATTGTATGATTATATGATAGCGGAACAAACACTGGTAGCAGTTACTTCTGTAAAATATCTGGGAGTATGCGTGCGGAACGATTTGAAGTGGAATGATCATATAAAATTAATTGTTGGTAAGGCGGGTACCAGGTTGAGATTCATTGGGAGAGTGTTTAGAAAATGTAGTTCATCAACAAAGGAGGTGGCTTACAAAACACTCGTTCGACCTATACTTGAGTATTGCTCATCAGTGTGGGATCCGTACCAGATCGGTCTGACGGAGGAGATAGAGAAGATCCAAAGAAGAGCGGCGCGTTTCGTCACAGGGTTATTTGGTAACCGTGATAGCGTTACGGAGATGTTTAATAAACTCAAGTGGCAGACTCTGCAAGAGAGGCGCTCTGCATCGCGGTGTAGCTTGCTCGCCAGGTTTCGAGAGGGTGCGTTTCTGGATGAGGTATCGAATATATTGCTTCCCCCTACTTATACCTCCCGAGGAGATCACGAATGTAAAATTAGAGAGATTAGAGCGCGCACGGAGGCTTTCAGACAGTCGTTCTTCCCGCGAACCATACGCGACTGGAACAGGAAAGGGAGGTAATGACAGTGGCACGTAAAGTGCCCTCCGCCACACACCGTTGGGTGGCTTGCGGAGTATCAATGTAGATGTAGATGTAGATAAAAATTGAGCACTTGTCAGAAAATGTGTTCTGGGCGCTAGCCGTTTACATTCTCACTTAATCCCAGTCCGCCTCGGACCCAGGTCCGCCCAATATCCGTGAGTTGAAGATGGAGGTTTCGCGGTCATAGATGAGAATGGCTCCCCAGTGATTTCAGTGTCTCGTGAGGTCCATGCCACGACACATTGTCACAGTCATCAGAGCTAAAATGTGTGCAAAATATTAGTAGGTTGAGGTCTCTATGATTCAGTTACTGTAAGTGTAAAATACACTCGGGGAACTAGCCGCGTCGGTTGTGAACTATCACCGGATGTTCCAATCTTTTCCTCCTTCCTCCTTGTTAGCTACAAGACACCACTATCACTTCTTTCATCTGCTCTCCATACCTACCTGTGGCCTGAATGCATGCACTGATTGGGTTGAATAAGGTGTCACGAAACCGTTGTTTCCTCTCCTGAGACTAGCTGGTCCACAACTAATATATCTGGTCATTGATTTTTTTTTTTTTGTTTATTCATTTATTGTTCCTTGGGACCAAATTAAGGAGAAGTCTCCATGGTCATGCAACGAGTTTATACATGAAATTATAACACGATAGTAGAAACAGATAAAATGAAATATAAGAAACATATTCAGGTGACAAGTTGTAAGTTTAAATAAAGAAAATCAACAATGTAACACTGGAATTTGCTTAATTTTTCAGCTCTACCAGGAGCTCCCCGACAGAATAGGAGTGAGCCATGAGGAAACTCTTCAGTTCAGACTTAAAAGTGTTTGGGCTACTGCTAAGATTTTTCACTTCTTGTGGTAGCTTATTGAAAATGGATTCAGCAGAATACTGCACTCCTTTCTGCACAAGAGTCAAGGAAGTGCATTCCACATGCAGATTTGATTTCTGCCTAGTATTAACTGAGTGAAAACTGCTAACTCTTGGGAATAAGCTAATATTGTAAGATGGCAAGAACTATGCCCCTTACATGAAGTCATTAAAGATCACCTAACTCACGTTGAGCGAATAATAGGGCTGAACAAAATGACTGACAAGGCACAATGCATCTTGTAGAGGGTATAGTATGGACGTAGTGGAATAATTAATGTCGGGTGATGGTTTGTAAGTAATTCACGTGCCATGAAAACTTTGTGGAAACGAGTCGATTTACTGGACGCTAGTTTACCCCAGGGAAGCATTTAGAGTTGACCGTGGCCGACTGGGGAATGGCGAAGGGAACCGACAATAGGCAGCTTAGGGCGGCTCAAGCTCTGTGAAAGCGGCCTCTAGCCGCCTTAAGATGAGTGACAGTGACTGGTGTACCGGGAAACAGACGGAGAACTTGTATGCCTGTTGATAAATGTCCGTCATCCCGTTTTCTGTGAAACATGCGAGAAAGCCGTGCAAAGCTACGGTGGAGCGGTCAACACAGGTCAAAATATGCGTGTTCGTGACTATAGCATCTTCACGCTGAATTCACGGTCCGCAGAGTCTGAAGTAAATCAGGTGAAGAGCGACAGAATGAAATACGCCGGCCTCCGATGGGGACGTAGGACCAAGAAATGTGAAGTACTCTCGTGGGAGTCAGAATTCCGGAAAACTTGGTTTTTGCGCAGATGCTAACCTTGATGGGTGGCCTGGGGGGAGCTAAATAACAGAAGTTGAGAGGAAGGGAAATTTTGTGGGAAGGTGTTCACTTCCCAGAGCAGGCATTGGTCGGCGATGGGAAGTGACGCATAATTAACGCGACTTGCGCTGCAATTGGCGTAAGTGATTTTGCTGGAGGGGAAACCGAGGCGAAGAGCGGACTGGCAGAAGTCTCGGTAGAGGTCTTCCGTTCCCAGCTTGCCTGCTAGAGTGCGCACGTGGCGTTCTTTACTCAGCTTGCCTGAGAAAGAGTGAGCATCTCTGCAGTTTAGGACTTAGCAAATGGAACGATTGACCTTGGAGATAGGAAGTTTTGGTTCAGCTATCTACTGAGCAAGATAGCTAGGAGTGAATAGACGAGTGCAGCCTTGCAGCACCACAAGGTCGGCCGACGTCCACACAACGACGCCGCTCCGCCACCCTGAATTCGGTTATATTTCGCCCGCTCCGGCCACTGATTAATTTGTTGGATCACGTCGGCAAAGTTTCCACGGGGGTTTAATGGGCCGTGTATTGTAGAATTCTTCTCGCACTTTGCGTTATGCCTGCGTCAGTCGATAGGAATTACTTTTGATTTATCGTGCTTTACTCCACGCAAACGCAATTTATTACCACTGCCTGTTAGGAGAGTCATGTAATGTGATGATTGAAGGTCGTGAGTTAAAATAAATCTGTGCTAATCGACGGCATCTGTTTTCGATCAAGCAGTTCAAATCCCAAGTCACTTTCTTAATTAATTTTGTGTTCAATATTTGCATCTGGTGTTCAATAGCTGAATATAACCTCAATGTGCACCCCTTTTTAATTAAAAGGGATCAATTCTGAATCAATTAATGTCAACACTGCCACCGCAGTTCAGTCAGGAGTCACAGGGCCTTATTACTGTCTTTGTGACACTAAAGAAAATATATACTGTGAGGGCAATGTCAGAATTCCCAGACTATTGAATAGGGGTCGACAAGAGGTTCTCGAACTTACACCACATATAGCTCGAACAGCCCGTTTTTGAGCCAAAAATACCCTTTTTGAATCATGAGAATCACCCCAAAAAATAATACCATACGAAACAAGCGTATGAAAATATGCGAAGTAGACTACTTTTCGTGTTGGACTGTCACTTATTTCAGATACTTCCTAATGGTAAATAAAGCAACATTTAGTTTATGAACAAGATCCTGAACATGGGCTTTCCACAACAGGTTACTATCTATCCGAACGCCTAGGAACTTGAACTGTTCCGTCTCGCTTATAATATGCCCATTATGTCTGATCAAAATATCGATTCTTGTTGAATTGTGAGTTAGAAACTGTAAAAACTGAGTCTTCTGTGATTTAGCATCAAATTCTTTTACACAAGCCACGATCTTATTTCATGAACTACATTATTTGATACTGTTTCAATATTACACACAAGATCCTTCACTACCGGGCTGGTGTCATCAGCAAACAGAAATATTTTTGAATCACCTGTAATACTAGAAGGCATATCATTCATATAAATAAGAAACAGCAGTGGCCCCAGCACCGACCCTTGGGGAATGCCCCACTTAACAGTGCCCCATTGGGACTGAACATCACTACCACTCTCAATATTGCGGAGAATTACCTTCTGCTTTCTGTTCTTAAAGTAAGAGGCGAACCAATTGTAAGCTACTCCCCTTACTCCATAATGGTCCAACTTCTGCAGTAATATTTTGTGGTCAACACAGTCAAAAGCCTTCGTTAAATCAAAGAAAACACCTAGCGTTCGCAACCTTTTATTTAATCCGTCCAAACCCTCACAGAGAAAAGAGAATATAGCATTTTCAGTTGTTAAACCATTTCTAAAACCAAACTGTACATCTGACAGCAAATTATGTGAATTTAAATGCTCCAGTAACCTTGTATATACAACCTTCTCGATAACTTCAGCAAACACCGATGGCATAGAAATAGGTCTAAAATTGTCAGCATTATCCCTGTCTCCCTTTTTATAAAGTGGCTTCACTACCGAGTGCTTTAATCGGTCAGGAAACCGACCAATCCTAAAGGAAAAGTTGTAGATATGGCAAAGTACTGGGCTAACATACATAGATCAATACTTCAGTATTCTGCTAGATACCCCGTCATATCCATGAGAGTTCTTGGTCTTTAGTGATTTAATTATTAACTCAATCTCCCTCCTGTCAGTATCATGGAGGAGCATTTCAGGTAACAACCTCGGAACACTTTTTTCTAAGAGCGCTGTGTGATTCCCTGTTGGGACTAGGTTTCAATTTAGTTCACCTGGTATATTCAAAAAGTGATTATTAAATACTGTACATATATGCGACTTATCAGTAACACGGACATTCCAACTACGCACTGATTCTATACCCTTGACCTGTCTCTGCAGACGACTGACCATATGGTTTTAATTTTATCCTGAGACTTAGCTATTCTATCTGCATACCACATACTTTTTGCCTGCCTAATAACATTTTTAAGCACCTTACAATACTGTTTGTAATGGGCTGCTGCATTTAGATTTTGACTGTTTCTATCGTTTTGATATAATTGCAACTTTGTTCTACAAGATATTCTTATCCCTTTAGTCAGCCACCCAGGCTGCCTGTTTGTGCTAGTACCCTGTTTTGAACGTTCTAACGGAAAGCAACTTTCAAAGAGCACGAGAAAAGTCTTGAGGAAAGCATTATATTTATCTTCTACTGTATCAGCACTATAAACATCTTGCCACTCTTGTTCCTTTATAAGGTTTACAAAGGTCTCTACAGCAACTGGATCAGCTTTCCTAAAAAGTTGATAACTATATTTAACATGTGTTGCAGCACAAAAATCTTTTAGAGTTAAAATTTGTGCATCGTGATCTGAAAGGCCATTCACCTTTTTGTTAACAGAATGCCCTTCTGATATCCTGGAGACTGGTACAGGGACATAGTTGGCGTTCAGGCTGGTCCTGTGCATGCTCTATCGGAAACAGGTCTTGTGATCTTGCTGGCCAAAGCAGCTCCTCAGCATCATGCAGATAGTTCATAGAGGAGCATGCCATTTGTGGATGAGCATTGTCGTGCTGAAAAATAGTAAGACGATACTGTCGCATGACAGGTAAGAAATGAGGACGTAGGACGTCCGTGAAGCGCTGTTGTGCTGTGGGAGTTCCCAAAATCTCCACCAGTTGTGAGTGACCTGAAGTCATAACCTATGGCTCCGCACACCGTGGAGACAGAAATGACGCAATTTGACCTCTACAAGACATTTAAGAATGGGACATCACCCCAGGTCGCCGTCATACTCACCCACGATGGTCGTCATCCAGGATAGTGCAGAACCCCAATTCATTGTTGAACACAATGCGAAGCCGGTTTTCAGCAGTTCATGTTCTGGCGTAACCACAAGCGCCGGAACGAAGAGGAAGAATGCAAGACCACGTCAGCCAATAGCCAGCTGATAAGGACCGCCCGACGACAGGAGTGACCTCTGCAAGAAGTGAATATAAGTGCCGCTCCTACCGGAAATAAGCGGAAAGTGTTCGCGGAGTATTAGCGCGGCCTAGCAGTGAGTGCTACGGGAACACTTAGTAGTGATCCACAAACTGTGTGACAGACTTGCCTGAAACATTGCATGTATCAAAGGCCTCAAATTTATGTTGCACGTCGCCCATCGCTTTGCACATTAAAATTAAGTATTGTCCATCTGCTTTATAGAAGTAAAACTACTAATGTTATTTGCTTGAATTGTTGTATAGCATTCCGAGAACGCAGCATCCATTAGACACCCTACACGAGTCGAGTGGACAAGACCCAACAAAAAATGTTTCCGAGTCACGGCTCCACTCAAAACACAGCCGTTTGTGTTGTAGTGTTAATGGTAACCTCCACATTGGACGACAGTTCCGTAGTTCGGCTGCTGCTTGTCTCCGACCAATTGTGCGGGACGACATAGAATGTGGCAAGGAGTCCATTATATGTTCTCTGATGGCAGGTGCAGATGTGGAGGCGTTACGATGAGCTAGGTGCAGAATACGGCGATTCTTCCTTTGGCGGTCAGATGAGGTCCACCGGAACCTTGACGACGAGTATGCGTGGCCTCGCATTTCCATGGAGTCCAAAATGGGGCCAATGTCACGTCCTAATGCCCCAATATCTAGATATTGAACTATTCCAACAGCCAAGAGAATGGAGACCCACAATGAGGCCCCTTTGAAACCCTGCCAGTTCCTCATAACACTGTCTCCCAGGAGCACGGGGCATCTCTGTGGCCTTCGCAGTGACCGCTCAACATCCGACGCTGTTCATTTCCTTTACGTACGCTACCAGGTCTGGTAACAACATTAAACTCTACTTGTCACAGAGAACTGCACCCGTACTCATCTACATACCAACCGCTGTTGTGTACGTGGAAGAAGTTGTACACTACTGGCCATTAAAATTGCTAACCAACAAGAAATGCAGATGATAAACGGGTATTCATTGGACAAATATATTATACTAGAACTGGCATGTGATTACATTTTCACGCAATTTGGGTGCATAGATCCTGAGAAATCAGTACCTAGAACAACCATCTCTGGCCGTAATAACGGCCTTGATACGCCTGGGCATTGAGTCAAACAGAGCTTGGATGGTGCGTACAGGTACAGCTGCCCATGCAGCTTCAACACGATACCACAGTTCATCAAGAGCAGTGACTGGCGTATTGTGACGAGCCAGTTGCTCGGCCACCATTGACCAGACGTTTTCAATTGGCGAGAGATCCGGAGAATGTGCTGGTCCGGGCAGCAGTCGAACATTTTCTGTATCCAGAAAGGCCCGTGTAGGACCTGAAACATGCGATCGTGCATTATCCTGCTGAAATGTAGGGTTTCGCAGGGATCGAATGAAGGGTAGAGCCACGGGTCGTAACACATCTGAAATGTAAGGCGAACAAGACGTGACCGAGACGTGTAGCCAATGGCACACCATACCATCACGCCGGGTGATACGCCAGTATGGCGATGACGAATACACGCTTGCAATGTGCGTTCACCGCGATGTCGCCAAACACGGAAGCTACCATCATGATGCTGTAAACAGAACCTGGATTCATCCGAAAAAATGACGTTTTGCCATTCGTGCACCCAGGTTCGTCCTTGAGTACACCATCGCAGGCGCTCCTGTGTGTGATGCAGCGTCAAGGGTAACCGCAGCCGTGGTCTCCGAGCTGATAGTCCATGCTGCTGCAAAGGTCGTCGAACTGTTCGTGCAGATGGTTGTTGTCTTGCAAACGTCCCCATCTGTTGACACAGGGATCGAGACGTGGCTGCACGATCCGTTACAGCCGTGCGGGAAAGATGCCTGTCATCTCGACTGTTAGTGATACGAGGCCGTTGGGATCCAGCACGGCGTTCCGTATTACCCTCCTGAACCCAACGATTCCATATTCTGCTAACAGTCATTGGATCTCGACCAACGCGAGTAGCAATGCCGCGATACGATAAACCGCAATCGCGATAGGTTGCAATCCGACCTTTACCAAAGTCGGAAACGTGATGGTACGCATTTCTCCTCCTTACACGAGGCATCACAACAACGTTTCACCAGGCAACGCCAGTCAACTGCTGTCTGTGTATGAGAAATCGGTTGGAAACTTTCCTCATGTCAGCACGTTGTAGGTGTCGCCACCGGCGCCAACCTTGTGTGAATGCTCTGAAAAGCTAATCATTGAAATATCACAGCATCTTCTTCCTGTCGGTTAAATTTCGCGTCTGTAGCGCGTCATCTTCGTGGTGTAGCAATTTTAATGGCCAGTAGTGTACATACCAACCGCTGTTGTGTACGTGGTAGAAGTTGTATTTACATACGACCACGTGTCTTACAGGTTTCCCCTTTTTGATTAGCTACTATATTTTATGCCAAAGGCCTTTCCACAGTGGTGGTAACACCAGTTCTCGTCAGATCAGCTAAGTTCAGCGCTGTCGGGCTTGGCTAGCACTTGGACAGGTCACTGTGCCGGGCCTCCCAAGTGCTGTTGGCAAGCAGGGCACTCTGCCCTCGCGGCGCCGGTTGAAGAGCTACTTGATTGAGAAGTAGCGGCATCTGTCACGTAAACTGACAACGACCGGGAGAGTGGTGCTGACCACATGTCCCTCCGTAACGCATCCGGTGTCGCCTAAGGGCTGAGGATGACACGGCAGCCAGTCGGTATCGTTGGGCCTTCAAGGCCTGTTCGGACGCTCTTTGTCTTTGTTTTATATTTTATACACCTTTTATCTCCATCTCAAGGGATTTCCATACCATTAATTCCGAGGATCGTCATCATTTATTTCGTCACATCTAATCCAAATTTCCAGTTATATCAACATTCCTAGATTCCAATATTACAGCTGTTTCCTCTGAAGTTCAACTGTTATTTCGTAAGTACTATGTTACGGTCATTATCAGTGTCATCAACTGGATAAATGTTGTAGGGCCGCGCGCTTAGAGGGGCCACGTCACGAATTGCGCGGCCCCTCAGGCTGGAGGTTCGAGTCCTCTCTCGGGCGTGGGTGTGTGTGTGGTGTCCTTAATGTAAGGTAGTTTAAGTAGTGTGTAAGTCTAGAGACAGATGACCACAGCAGTTTGGTCCCTTAGGAATTCAAACACATTTTAACTGTTGAAGGCTTTAAACTGATTCTTGAATCTTTGTTTTACAGTAACATAGTCCATCCGATACCTTCTTTGATACCTTGGTATCTTCTATGCATACTTCTGGAGTTCTATAAAAGTATCAACATCTACATATACTGTGTGTTTCAAAACTCGACGGCAAAACTTCAGGAATGGAGTCCTCATATGTTGTTGCTGTTGTTGTGGTCCTCAGTCCTGAGACTGGTTTGATGCAGCTCTCCATGCTACTCTATCCTGTGCAAGCTTCTTCATCTCTCAGTACCTATTGCAGCCTACATCCTTCTGAATCTGCTTAGTGTATTCATCTCTTGGTCTCCCTCTACGACTTTTACCCTCCACGCTGCCCTCCAGTACTAAATTGGTGATGTCTCAGAACATGTCCTACCAACCGATCCCTTCTTCTAGTCAAGTTGTGCCACAAGCTCCTCTACTCCCTTATTCTGTTCAATACCTCCTCATTAGTTATGTGATCTATGCATCTAATCTTCAGCATTCTTCTGTAGCACCTCATTTCGAAAGCTTCTATTCTCTTCTTGTCTAAACTATTTTATCGTCCACCTTTCACTTCCATACATGGCTACACTCCATACAAATACTTTCAGAAACGACTTCCTCATAACAATAAAAAAATCTAGTAAACATAGGCTTTAAAATACATACCTTGAGCCATCAGCACTTCCTAAGGGTATTTCTGTTCTGTCGTTGCAACTACAAGAAGATTTTCTTGTAGTTGCAACAACAGAAGGAAAATCCACTCAGGAATTGCAAAGCAACTACAGGTAATATGGCCACACAAATGAAGAATCCGTGAGTACTTGTTGATCTTCGCTACTGGGCAACACATTTCTTCTACTGAACTAGTGACCATAGCTCTTAAGTTATGCATTTTAGAGCCCATGTTTGTTGGACATTTTCTTCTACTTTTGGTCCATGCTACCTCCTCCCAAAATATGAAAAGCAAAGAGCTTGCAGTAGAAACGATGTCTTTCACAGTATTCAAGAGGAAGAGGTTCTCATAGCTCTTAGGTATACATTTTAGAGTCCATGTTTACTAGAATTTTTTTCTTCTTCTTGTATGAGCAATCCATTCCTGAAGTTTTACTGTCAGGTTTTGAAAGACCCTTTACTCTCCTCAAGCCACGTCGTATTTTAGCAATTTTCTGTCTTATTCCATTCATGCACTGAGAGAGAGAGAGAGAGAGAGAGAGAGAGAGAGCGAGAAAGACTTTCTGCATTCCTCTATAAACACACTCGTATTTCTTATCTAACCATTATGACCGCAAGGAGGCATGGTATAGTACAGGGGTAAAGAGCGTGCTTGGAACACGAGAGGTCACGGGATCGAATCATTCTAGGAACCCAGAAATTTTCAGTGTGCCTTTAACGTAGCCTTCACCTCTGAATGATGTACTAAGTTTTCAGAGACGACACGTGGTTCAGTTCCCACGTTAAACTGTATGTACCTTTGCTCGCTTGAATAACTGGGGTACATAAAGGACACGAAAGTCGGCGAACTGGCGATCCCATAGGGGAACTAGCGACCAATTGAAAGACTTGCACCCGCTCATAGAATCACACCAAACTCGGTATCCATAAGCGAGATACATGATGGTGGCAGTAGAACGGTCGCTTTTTCTTCACTAATAAAGATTCTCTAAATTTACACAACATTCTTTCGCGAACAGTACATCGTCTTTCTTCCAGGCATTCCCATTTACGTTTTAAGTTTCCCGAAAATGTGTGTTGCAGTTTCACATGGCCTGTATTGCCCAGTTATGGGCGTAATAAAGCGTCTCTAAATTCATAACGACTAATCTGTGTCCAACGTAGAATTCTAGTAACGTTTTTCCCTGCTTATCTCTCCTGTTATTTTGTTCCTTACCTTAATTGAGCACTGCATTCCACTCTCCAATTATGATTGAATTTCTTCCTCTGCGACATATTTTACAAATTTATTCATATTATCGTACTTTTTTGCAATACAACTCTCATCTGCATCTATGCTTGTCATACGCAGGGTGATCAGCAATAGCGTGAAAAGCTTGTAAGGGTGTTGCAGGGTAGATTGTGCTAAGACATGATTATTAAGAAACAAACTCCGGTATGTTACACGTTTTCCGATTTAATTAGCCTTCAAATTAACCCATCACGCCGTCGCGCGCATCGCTGAACGTGGTCTTCGTTTGGTTTCCTAAATCCGAAGAAGAAAGCGAAAAACAGTTGAACGTGGGACGATAGTAATGATCGAACCCGAACGAAAAACTGAGCAGTCTCGTGGGGTGTCATTTACGCTATGAGATCAACTGATACAAATTGTTTTAAAATTTTATTTTTTGTGGGGGTCCACAGCCTCAACGTGTTTTGAGTTTTAAAACATGGTCCAAGTATGCTGTATTCTTTTATTATTCTTTGAATTGGCCAGTTTAAATCGTTAGTCGTTTTCAAGCACACATCTTAAGCATCCAGCTTCATTTCTCATTCTAATATGAGTACGTCGCTGGTCCACATGTCCCAGCGATGTATTAGACTATGATATGAAGTTGAAAGCTTAAGATATGTGCCTGAAAATAAACCACGGTTGAAACTGGCCAGTTGCACGGATAATTAAAAGAGCACAGCCTACTTGGACCATGTTTTTATTCTCATGACACTATTTGTATCTGGCGGCCATTAGAACTGTATATTTGTACGATTACAATGTCAGTCACATATTCACTCAATTTCACTAGCAATTTCTTTCAGTTTGGTGCAGATAACCCTTTACTATATTGCCAATTTACCCATTCATTATTATTCCTGTTCCTGCTTTCTTTGACATAGTGCGAATAATCCTTTGATTCCAGCACTTCTGGCATTGCTTCTCATTGAAATGCATCCTTCCCAAGACTAAGAATACCTAGTTTATCTTTGCGATCTAATGTACCACTTGTCCACTTTAACTAACATTCTGTTTTTGACTGATAGAACCTCCCAATTAGTTCAGAGCTTGAGATAAGAAAAAGGGACAATTTTACATCTGGATAATTTATACAGGAGAAGCTATTATGCTATTTCTTAATAGAGAACTGAATGTACTAGGGAAAAATAATGTTGTGGTTTCCCGTTACCTCCCACACTGCAGTACTGCACCCGCTTAAATCGTCCTAATCACGCCAGCAGATAACACAACAGTTACTGATCTCATCTTCTTGGTTTTAACCACTGTAATTAATGAACTGATATCTTCCTCCAAGATGAAGCTACTCTATGTTCCAGTCCCAAGAGACAGGTTTGCTCCTCACCTACAGTGGACTGTAGAGGTGATAACTTGGTCCCAACGCCTCACAGATCGATGCAGTCTTCACCCTAATTCTGGCAAGAGGTTCTAACAAAATACGTTACCAGCCATACCAACTGGATCAAGACTTTTTGGAGGGGTATTACACCTCCAACACTCATCCATTATCTTGGCAAATCGGAGAAACAGCCTAGCCTCCAAGAGAGAGGTCAAGTTCTACATCTACATAATTACTATGTAAGCCACTGTACGGTGCCTGGCGGAGGGTACTGTGTACCACTACTAATCGTTTCCTTTCCTGTTCGACTCGCAGTCAGAGTGAGGGAAAAACAGCTGTCTACACACCTCTGTACAAGCTCTAGTTTCTCTTATCTTCGTGGTCCTTAAGAGAATGTTCGTTGGCGGAAGCACAGTCGTCCTGCAGTCAGTTTCAAAAGCCGGTTCTCTAAATTTTCTCAATAACGTCCCTTGAAAAGAACCTCGCCTTTCCTCCAGGGATTCCCGTTTTTATCCCCTCAGCATCTCCGTAATACTTGCGCGTTCTCCGAAACTATCAGTAACAAATCTAGCAGCCCCCTCTGAATTGCTTCGATGTCTTCCTTTAATCCGAATTAGTGCGGGGCCTCGTACGGATCCCAAACACTCGAGCAGTACTCAAGAATGATTCCCACTACCGTCCCATAAGCGGTATCCTTTGCAGATGAACCACACTTTCCTAATATTCTTCCAATAAACCAAAGTCGACCATTCGCTTTCCCTACTACTATCCTTACATGCTCGTTCCATTTCATATCGCTTCGCAACTTTAGGCCTACACCTAGATATTTAATCGTCGTGACTGCGTCAAGCAACAAACACACTACTAACGCTTTATTCGAATAATACTAGTTTGTTTTTCCTACTCATCTGCATACATTTACATTTTTCTTATTTTAGAGCTAGCTAACACCAACACCAACTAGAAACCTTGTCTAAGCCATCTTATGCTCCTTCAGTCGCTCAACGACAACACCTTCTCGTACACTACAGCATCATCAGCCAGCAACAGCAGACTGCTGCCCACTCTGTCCGCCAGATCATTTATGTATATACGAAGTAATAGCGGTCTTGTTATACACTTCCCCGGGCCACTTCTGACGATACCCTTGTCTCTGATGAACACTTTCCGTCGAGAACAACGTTCTGGGTTCTATCACTTAAGAAGTTTTCGAGCCAATCACAAATCTGGGAATCTATTATCTATGCTCGTACCTTCGTTAACAGTCTCCAGTAGTGCACCGTGTGAAATGCTTTCCGGAAATCTAGGAATATGGAAAGTGCCTGTTGTCTTTCATCCATGGTTCGCAGGATATCATGTGAGAAGGCCATGCTGAGGTTCGCACGAGCGATGATTTCTAAAACCGTTCTGTTTCGTGGACAGAAGCTTTTCCGTCTCGAGTAAATTTATTGTATACGAAATGAGAATATGTTCAAGAATTCTCCATCAAACCTATGTTAAGGACGCTAATCTGTAATTTTGTGGGTCCGTTCTTTTACCCTTCTTATACACAGGAGACATCTGTGCTTTCTTGCCAGTCGCTTGGGACTTTGTGTTGATCAAAAGATCGCGATAAATGCAGTCTGAGTAAGGGGCCAATGCCGTAGAGTACTCTTTGTAAAACCGAATTGGGATTCCATCCGGGGATCTAGCGACTTGTTTGCTTTCAACTCTTTCAGTTGTTTCTCTATACGAGGGATGCTTATTACTATGTCCACCTTCGGGGAGTACGTGCGATGGTCAGGCGGCCGTACGTTAGTTCGATTCTCCTGCCTGAACCGTTCTTCTTAAAAGCCAAACTGAAAACTTAGGTTTTCCTTTTGCAGTTTTCCGGTACTTCCATAAAATAATAACTAACTCTTGGCATTCCGATACACTGATCACTGATCACTGTTACCCGACGAAGTGGCGAATGTTAGGCTTATTTTGTGCATCAGACAAAGAAAAAGTGTATGTGGCACACTTATAAATGCAGAAAATACGGGCGACAACAGTCAGTACGGAAGGCAGCTGCAGCATCCAAAGTGCAGTCTGTGTGCTAATGGAGATTTAAATACGTATTAAGCCAACTGAAGACATGCGAAATCCCGAAACGCATATTGGTATAAATAAACACATAAAAACTTGCTGACTTCTCCACTTCTTAAAATAGAATACACGGAGTGACGAACGTCATGGGATACCTCCTAAAATCGTATCGGACGTCCTTTTGCCGGGCATAGCGCGGCAGCTCGAAGTGATACGGACTTCATAAGTCGTCGGAAGTGCCACGCAGAAATGCTGAGCCATGCTGCCTCTATAGCCGTCCATAATTGCGAAAGTGTTGCCAGTGACGGATTTTGTCCACAAACTGACCTTTCGATTATGTCTCATCAATGAATGATGAGATTCATGTCGATTAATCTGGATGGCCAAATCATTCTCTCCAAATATCCAGAATGCTCTTCGAAGCAATCGCGAACAATTGTGGCTCGATGACATAGCGCACTGGCATCCACAAAAATTCCATCTTTGTTTAGGAACATGAAGTCCACGAATGGCTACAGAACATAACCATTTCCAGCCAGTCGTCTCAGCTGGACCAGAGAACACAGTGGACTCCATGTAAACACAGCCCACACCATTATGCATCTACCACCAACTTGCACAGTGCCTCGTTGATAACTTGAGTCCATAACTTCGTGGCGTCTGCCCCTCACTCGAGCACTATCGTCAGCTATTATCAACTGAAATCAGGACTCATCTGACAACGGCGCGTTTTCCTAGACGACTAAAGATCAATCAATATGGTGATGGGCCCAGGAGAGGCACCGCAGACGTTGTCATGCTGTTAGGAAAGGCACTCGCGACGCCGTCTGCTGTCATAGCCCATTAACGCCACATTTCGCCGCACTGCCCTAACTTACAAGTTCGTCGTACGTCTCACGTTGATTTCTGCTGTTATTTCATGCAGTGTTGCTTGTTTGTTAGACCTGACAAACCTAACAAAACGTCGCTGCTCTCGATCGCTAAATGAAGGCCGTCGTCCACTGCGTTGTTCACGGTGAGAGGCAACGCCTGAAATTTGGTATTCCCGGCACACTCTTGACACTGTGAAAATCAGAATATTGAATTCCTGAACAATTTCCCAAATGAAATGTCCAATGCGTCTAGTTCCAACTACCATTCCGCGTAGGAAGTCTATTAATTCGAGTCGTGCGGCCATAATCACGTCGGAAACCTTTTCAGATAAATCACTTAAGGACAAATGACAGCTCTGCCAACGCCTTTTAGTACCTTGTGTACGCAATACTACCTCCATCTGTATACACCGAAGCGCCAAAGAAACTGTGGTGTCACCGCCAGACACCACACTTGCTAGGTGGTAGCCTTTAAATCGGCCGCGGTCCGTTAGTATACGTCGGACCCGCGTGTCGCCACTATCAGTGATTGCAGACCGAGCGCCGCCACACGGCAGGTCTAGAGATACTTCCTAGCACTCGCCCCAGTTGTACAACCGACTTTGCTAGCGAGGGTTCACTGACAAATTACGCTCTCATTTGCCGAGACGATAGTTAGCATAGCTTTCAGCTACATCATTTGCTACGACCTAGCAAGGCGCCATTATCAATTGCTATTTATCTTGTGATGCATGTACCGTCAAGAGCTATGTTCACCAATTATGGATTAAAGTTAAGTATTCCAGCAGCTACGTACTTTATTTGCTAGTCTCAATTACTTTACCTGTTCGAGACCTCACGCCAGCCTGCGTGAGCTTAAACGCGTGCCTTTCGGCTTCCTCATAGTGGCTTGGCTGTCTTGCCAAGCCACAACAGAAACTGGTATAGGCATGCGTATTCTTATGCAGAGATATGTAAACAGACAGAATACGGCGTGGAGGTCGGCAACGCGTATATAAGACAACAAGTGCCTGGCGCAGTTGTTAGATCGGTTACTGCTGCTACAATAGCAGGTTATCAAGATTTAAATGAGTTTGAACGTGGTGTTATAGTCTGCTACGAGCAATGGAACTCACCATCTCCAAGGTCTACATCTACATCCATACTCCGCAAGCCACCTGACGGTGTGTGGCGGAGGGTATTTTAAGTACCTCTATCGGTTCTCCCTTCTATTCCAGTCTCGTATTGTTCCTGGAAAGAAGGATTGTCGGTATGCTTCTGTGTGGGATCTAATCTCTCTGATTTTATCTTCATGGTCTCTTCGCGAGATATACGTAGGAGGGAGCAATATACTGCTTGACTCTTCGGTGAAGGTATGTTCTCGAAACTTTGACAAAAGCCAGTACCGAGCTACTGAGCGTCTCTCCTGCAGAGTCTTCCACTGGAGTTTGTCTATCATCTCCGTAACGCTTTCGCGATTACTAAATTATCCTGTAACGAAGCGCGTTGCTCTCCGTTGGATATTCTCTATATCTTCTATTAACCCTATCTGGTACGGATCCCACACTGCTGAGCAGTATTCAAGCAGTGGGCGAACAAGCGTACTGTAACCTACTTCCTTTGTTTTCGGTAGCGATGAAGTGAGGATTTTCCCGTACGATCATTTCACGAGTGTACCTTGAATATCAGGAATGCGGTAAAACATCAAATCTCCGGCATCTCTGCGACCGGAAAAAGATCCTGCAAGAACGGGACCAGCGACGGCTTAAGAGAATCGTTCAACGTGACAGAAGTGCAACCCTTCGGCAAATTGCTGCAGATTTCAATGCAGGGCCATCAACAAGTGTCAGCGTGCGAACAATTCAACGAAACATCATCGATATGGGCTTTCGGAACCGACGGCCCACTCGTGTCAACTTGATGACTGCACGACAGAAAGCTTTACGCCCCGCCTGGGCCCGTCAATACCGACATTGGACTGTTGATGACTAGAAACAAGTTGCCTGGTCGGACGAGTGTCTTTTCAAATTGTATCGAGTGGGTGGACGTGTGCAGGTGTGGAGACAACCTAATGAATCCATGGACCCTGCATGTCATCAAGGGACTGTTCAAGCTGGTAGAGGCTCTGAAATGGTGTGAGGCGTGAGCAGTTGGGGTGAGAGGGGACCCCTGATACGTCTAGATACGTCTCTGACAGGTGAGACGTACGTAAGCATCCTGTCTCGTCACCTAAATCCATTCATGTCCTTTATGCATTCTGACGGACTTGGGCAATTCCAGTAGAACAATGCGACACCCCAAAAGTCCAGAATTGCTACAGAGTAGCTCCAGGAACACTCTTCTGAGTTTGAACACTTCCACTGGCCACCAAACTCGCCACACATGAACATTATTGAGTACATCTGGGATACCTTGCAACGTACTGTACAGAAGAGATCTACACCCCCTTGTACTGTTACGGATTTATGGAGAGCCCTGCAAGATTCATGGTGCCAGTCCCCACCAGCACTACTTCAGACATTAGTCGAGTCCATGCCACGTCGTGTTGCGGCACTTCCATGTGCTCGCGGGGGCCCTACGCGATTTCAGACAGGTGTACCAGTTTTTTTGGCTCTTCGGTGTGTGTGTGTATCGCTATCCTACGACTTCTGTCCCCTCAGTGTAATCCATAGCTACGAAATTTTACAACCAGTAAAATGTTCCGAAACAGAAAGAAGAAGTAAGATCATGATAGATATAAAGTGCAGCATTATCATCTGGATATTTTTTTTTTCTGTGCGGCATGTGCCGTAGGAGTTGTCGCACTCGATAAGATACTGGATTCGTATTCTGAATGAGAGAGGCTTGAATGCCTGTCCAGCTTTCTTGATTTGGGTTTTTAATTGCTTGCCTAAATCACTGTAGGCGAATGCGCGATGATTCCTTCAGTAAAGACGTGCCTGATAACCCTCATCGTTCACCAGGTTCGAATCCTGCTTCGGGTATGCATGTGTGTGATGTCCTTAGGTTGGTTAGGTTTAAGTAGTTCTAAGTCTAGGGGAGTGATGACCTCCGATGTTAAGTCCCATAGTGCTCAGAACCATTTGAACCAATTCTTCTCCATGAATTTTAATCCCTACTCTAAATTTTTCTTTTATTTCCTCTACTGCTTGCTCAATATACGGATTGAATAACTTTATAGAAATCTATGAATACCTAAATTTGGATTGCCGGCATGGATTTAAACTACCGCCCTCCTGAGTACGATCCTGTGTCTTAAAACTGCGACACCGCGCCTCGTCTACAGAGGAAGAAGTCCGGAGCTTAAAATTCCGATCAAATCGTTATAGACGAAGCAACAGCTTAGAATGGGCGGAGAACTTTTTGAATGAACAAATCCTGAATTCACGAGAGTTATTTACAGAAACAACAAAGTCAGTCGGAACTACCGGACAATAATTTGAATACCGCTTCCTCTGAACGCATCGCAGCGTTAAGGTGTTATGAGGAACCTAAATTACAAGAGAGATTTTTCATTCTCCTCCTTTCGGTGCGATGGGTTAGCGGTGGTCCAACATTCCACTCTTTGGAAAATTGGAAATTGGGACCAAACTGCTGGGGTCATCGGTCCCTAGGCTTACACACTCCTTAATCTAACTTAAACTAACTGACACTAAGGACAACGCACACACCCATGCCAAAGGGAGGACTCGAACCTCCGACGGGGTGAGCTACGCAAACCGTGGCAAGATGCCTGAAACCGCACGGCTACCCCGCGTGGCATTCCACTCTTTCAACGAACACAGTTGTATAATACTGTGGTTGGCTTTAAACCATTTTAACAAGAAAGTTGTCATATTTAGATGTATTTTAAAATTATTTGGGAGATTCTCACGCCATTCCAACACATTTCCCTTTAGTCCGGCTTAATTCAGCATAGCCTGTCATGTTGATATTAAGTCTTGCTCGAAACTCTTGCCTTCCCTGTAATAGTCGCCTTGTTATGTTTGTGATTTTGTTTTACTTTGGGCCGGCCTTTAATGGCCGGGCGGTTCTAGGCGCTACAGTCCGGGACCACGCGACCGCTACGGTCGCAGGTTCGAATCCTGCCTCAGGCATGGATGTGTATGATTTCCTTAGGTTAGTTAGTTTTAAGTAGTTCTAAGTTCTAGGGGACTGATGATCTCAGAAGTTAAGTCCCATAGTGCTCAGAGTATTTTTTTTTTTTACTTTGGCACCTTTATATCTACATCAAATGGTTCAAATGGCTCTGAGCGCTATGGGACTTAACATCTGAGGTCATCAGTCCCCTAGAACTTAGAACTACTTAAAACTAACTAACCTAAGAACATCACACACATCCATGCCCGAGGCAGGATTCGAACTTGCGACCGTAGCAGTCGCGCGGTTCCAGACTGAAGTGCCTAGAACCGCTCAGCCACACCGGCCGGCGCACAGAGCTACAAAAGTCACCAGTGGCTCAGTGAATGTGTTAAATTAGTAGCTGAAAACAGCTATGTCATCGCCATCAATTACAGCATTCAAAACAAAACAGCATTTGAGACGAAAACTTATAAGTCGGTCGATACCCTAATTATCCAAGATGAAGTTGTAAATTATCCGACTGACTTCACATTATTTGCCGGGCTTGGCACCGCACGTGTTGGTATTAAAAATTGTAGTGCCTCTCATTCTTCACAGAAATATTAATCCACCATGAGTTTACAACGATATCAGACTTTCAGCGAAAAAGATGATCAACAGTATCATCGAAGCTACAACTTTAAAACGAAATTTTAAAGGAGAAGATGTACTATTCATTTTTGGAACACAACCTACGACCAGCTTAGAGACAAAAGTGCTGTCACTTGCTGCAGGACCTGATCATCCTTTTGCGGGACAATGCTCAAGCACGTACAGTGCAGGCTGTTACTGATTTGTTTGACTGATGGGGCTGCTAAGTGCTATACCACCTACTGCACTCCCCTGACGTAAGCTCTTGTAATTTCAACTCGATTTCTGAACTGAAGGAAACACTTCACGGCATTCGCTACAGAACTGCTACAAATTCGTCGGGCAATAGACCGCGCCGCTCGAACTGCCATCACAACTGGCTCTGCTAAGAGTATCCTACGACTTCCACATCGCTGGCAACGGGTTATACACAATGCTGTTGACTACTTTGAAGGTCAGTAAAACTTTGAAACACGTATCTATTTTGTACGAGCTGTAAACAAATAGTTGCACTATTAAAGTTCCAACCCTCGTAGTTACCTCACGGATAGGCTGTTGTGGGATACATACACTACAAAACTCACGGGTGAGATTCGATGAAAGGAACGCTAAATTATGAGGGACGGGAGCTTTCACCGAAATTTGGTGCGATAAGTTTCTCCTGCCGACGTTGCCACGTTGCTACGGCAGACAGGATAATGTGCAGCCGATTAGAGAGAGCGTTCTGATGAATGTAAGCACTCTTCTGTTCCTGGTAGTGTAGCGAGTGGATTCCCAGCGCGCTTACCAGTGACGACATATAATCATCCTGCCAGCTGGACTGTCGTTTTAATAGGTTATTTAAGACCCGCTCTCTTACTCGAACAGTGTGTAACGTCACCATTATGTTTTATTTCTGTGTCTTGTCTTGCGAAACTGATCAACCTATCCATACCTTACAATGGTGACACCATATTCTCTCCAAATTTACAGATCAGATTAAGCCAGAATGACAGACTTATTTCATTTTAAATGAACGTTCGTTACATGTAATGTCTATAAAATTTCAGCTGTCAGTGTTGAATGTGAGAGAAACGTACTGTATTTCTCGTTTTAATGTGACAGCAGACTGCACAACGCAACTGACAACTGTGTAGTTATGGAGTATGTACACTGACTCTTTGTCCGAATGTTCGTCAGTGCCGTATAATGATATTTTCACGCAATTAGGGGATAATTAAAGGATGTATGAAACATATGTTTAAACAGTGAAGCACACTGCTTTATCAGGCTTTGACGGAGTGTCTGGATCATATTTGATTTGTAAACAAAAAACGCCTTCTTTTGCTGCACTGTTTCCATCCTCCCAGAAGCGTTTCGCCTTTTTTCACTTTAAGACATCATCAGTGGGATTTATTGTGATACAGTCACGATGTACTTTTGTTTTTATGTGCATTATTCGTAGATTATAAAACAGCAAACTTCTCTCTTTTTATGAACGTTTCATCGCGTTTTTGGTTGGCATCTGCGTTTCCTCTCATCTGGTCACATACTGGAGGTCGCACTACCGCACTACTTACAAAACATAAGCATGCTTTTTATTTTTCAAATGGTTTTCTTCCCACTTTTAATTTGGTTTCCTCCTATCGTAGTGATGCACTATCAGTATTCTGTCCTTAACATAGACATTTGATGCAAAACTGTAAGTTAAAGATACAAATACCTGTAGTTCACTGTGTATTCCACCTTGTTTGGTTTGTTTACGTACATGTTTCGAAGCATATGTTGAAAACTAAGGCCTACTCTTCATTTTTGTTATCTTTATATCTGTGTGTGTGTGTGTGTGTGTGTGTGTGTGTGTGTGTGTGCGTGTGTGCTTACGTGCGTGCGAGAGAGAGAGAGAGAGAGAGATAGAGAGAGAGAGAACGCAGATGCCAACTAAAAACGCGAAGAACTGTAACTACTTATTTATATAAAAGCGAAAAGCGAACTGTTTTATAATCTACGAATAATACATATCACAACAGAAGTATATCATAACTGTATCATTATAGATCCCACTGATGATGCCTTAAAGTGAAAAAAGGCGAAACGCTTCTGGGAGAATAAAAACAGTGCAGGAAGAGAAGGCGTTTTTTGTTTACAAAACAAATATTTCTGTGCTTGCTGCGGAGTATGGC
The DNA here is from genome assembly GCF_021461395.2 of Schistocerca americana. Taxonomy (NCBI): domain Eukaryota; kingdom Metazoa; phylum Arthropoda; class Insecta; order Orthoptera; family Acrididae; genus Schistocerca; species Schistocerca americana. Next base: position 293,219,235 of record NC_060130.1, read on the forward strand.
CACGCAAGCAAACTCGTGTCCCAATCATTTTTGAGAGCCCAAAAGATTGAGCTCACACTCTGAAATATGTACAGTTTCAACAAAAAACCGAACTATAGACAGCTGCCAGTTTTATTAAACAGTGCATATCTTTAACTGTCTCTGTTTCGCTATGTGAAGCCAATATGGGACTCTTTGTAGCAAGCTAAGAAGTTACATTTTTTGATAACTGAATAAAAGATGTGACATAGGCTCAAGAACATCTACATCTGTATGACTACTCTGGAATTCACAATTAAAGGCCTCGCAGAGGGTTCCTCGAACCACCTTCAGACTATTTCTCTCCACTCGCGGCGAGTGCTCTGATTTCTATTTTTAAGTAATCGTATACTCTATTTAGTGCACTTTTAAGCTGGCATTTGACAAAGAAATCTAGCTCATAGAACTGTGTAATAAGATCAAGATACTAGTGAGCTCAGCACATAAAGCGTCTTTCCTTGAACAGCCCCTGGGGCGTTGCCTAGCTTAACATCCCCAACCAGCTGCCAATAATGTTACATGCCCCCACCCTATGAGAGGTTATGGAGCTGTGTGGCATTCAAGCCAAGACATAGGTGCTAAGTTTGGAGGTCAGGAACTTCACGCCTCCAAATAGTAACGATGAAAACTTCTTTCATCTCAGGTTTCGGACCGACCACCTCTGAGCTGAACGTCACCACGCAAGTGAGCCTTATTGACAGAGGCTGGTCCCATACAGCTTAATATGGCACAAATTCGTTAACTCTTCATCATGTACAATAATAGAAGGAAACAGAAAGCAAACGCTGCCACATATTCCTGCCCTCTTCCTTATCGATACAGTCCTTTCATAATGCTGTTCGCCTTCTCATAGATCTCATTCATACCGGGTGATAACTATTAAAGTGAAACTAATATCGGTGATCCAGTTGAAGTGTAATTATCATATGTAAGCGAGTCTTGTAGATATTTTAATGCGTTAATACAGAATCGAGACCGTGCACTGTTAGTGAACCGTTTTTATGTGAACGGTAGCAATTACAGTGCTGCATTGAGAGAGTATCGTCGACTGGAAGGTATGAGGAGAAGACCGGTGTCATTAAATAGTTTAAAGAAATATATGAAGATTGATGTGTCGACAGAAGTGCCGACACAGTGTTATTTTGAGGGGGCCGATATGCACGCTATAAGCTCACGTAGAATATCGTGAAGTCTGAAACAGGACGCTCAATGAATGCTGTAAAGAAAAGTACGTTGCTTTTGGAATACTTAACTTTAATCCATCCTTGTTGTATACATCGTTCTTGTTGAGACATGCTTTAGACGATAATTATCAATTGCTATGTAAGGCTAATGGCGCCTTGCTAGGTCGTAGCCATGGACTTAGCTGAAGGCTATTCTAACTATCTGCTCGGCTAATGAGCGATGCTTCGTCAGTGTAGTCGCTAGCAATGTCGTCCGCACAACTGGGGCGAGTGCTAGTCCGTATCTCGAGACCTGCCTTGTGGTGGCGCTCGGTCTGCGATCACACAGTGGCGACACGCGGGTCCGACATGTACTAATGGACCGCGGCCGATTTAAAGCTACCACCTAGCAAGTGTGGCGTCTGGCGGTGACACCACATTCCTCCCCCGCAAATCGGCGAACGGTCGTGTTATAAGGCTTCCGCCCGCCGTGGGGAGGACCCCATGTTGACGTATGCGATGAGGTGGGAAGCCTAACAACAGGCGAGGCTGTGCCACCCGCACCCGGCCATTCGGTCCGAGGGGATCTAGGAAACGCCTGAAAACCTAGTCCAGGGTGCACGTCAACATGCGGTGTATGCGCCCGGAAAGAGACAGGAGGGGCCGAAGGGTCGACCTCCATTGCGTCGGGGTATCCGACGCGCGATGACGTCATGTGGTCCGGAGCGGGCAAGAGTTCCATGGCGGAGGACAGCTGGTCACGGGAAGCGATCGGCGGCGCGTGACCCAGGGAGGCGCTGGGCGGCTGCAGCAAAGCGTCCACTGCGGGCGGCGCCGGCTGGAGGACAGGCGGCGGCGGCGGAGGCGGCAGCGGCGCGTCGCCATGGGGCAAAAGGGAAGGCATCGTCGGTAACACCTGGGGATGAGGCGAGCCAGTAGATGGGTCCCCAGGGCGCTGACCGGACGGCACCGTCGCTGAAAGCAGACGGGGAGCGGCAGAACCCGTGCGACGACAGAGGCGCAGCTGATTGAGATGCCGACGCACCTCACCAGAGGCCCCCAAAACCAAATACATCGCGCGGCCGAGGCAGCGAAGAATGCGCCCTGCGAGCCAACGCCGGGAACCGCGAAAGTTGCGATAGAATACAACGTCGCCTGGAGCAAAAGCAGAAGTCTGCCGCTGCACAGGAACTTGATGCGGCGGGTGCAGCAAAGACATCAAGGTTCGATGAGGACGACCGTGGAGCAACTCAGCCGGCGAGCGACCATCTCGGGGCTGAGAGCGATACGATGACAAAAAGAGCAACAACGCGTCCTCCCGAGAATGCGACTCTTTCAACTTCAACATCTGTGACTTGAAAGTCCGGACCAATCGTTCAGCGGCACCGTTTGACTGAGGCGAAAACGGCGCGGATGTCAGATGTTGAATACCATTGGCCTGGCAGAATGACTGAAATTCTGCAGACATGAATTGTGGGCCATTGTCGGAAACAATAGTCTGCGGAAGACCTTCAATGCAAAAGATAGCAGACAACGCTGGGATGGTGGCAGATGACGTCGTGGAAGACATCCAGACAACAAAAGGAAAATTACTGAAGGCATCTACCAGAACCAACCATCGAGCATTCCAGAATGGACCAGCAAAATCGATGTGCAAGCGTTGACAAGGGGAAGTGGCTTTCGGCCATGCAAAGACTTCCCGCGGCGGTGCGGATTGTTGTTCGGCACACGCCATGCAAGAAGAACACATATTCGTAATCGCAGCATCGATTCCGAACCAAGTACAGTGCTGACGAGCAAGTTGTTTCGTTCGCACTATACCCCAATGTCCTTGGTGAAGAAGCCGTAAAACAGAGGACTGTAACGAACGTGGGACCACGACTCTGGACTGATCATTATCAGAACGCAACAACAAAACACCACGTCGAACAAAGAGTCTCTCCTTGTGAGCAAAAAATCGGCGAACCAACGGATCCTCGATCCGCGACGTTGACAAAGGCTATTGCGTAGCAACAAAACGCAAAACGGTAGCAAGGACCGGGTCAGCAGCTGTGGCTGTAGCTACACGACGAAAATCAATCGGAAACGATTCGACCACTTCATCGGTTTCCGCATCAAGGAACATGCAAGCACGTTCGGAAGAATTGAATGCTTTATCATCAGCAACAGGCAAACGGGACAACGCATCGGCGTTTCCGTGCTTAGCAGTGGACCGATAGAAGATATCGTAGCGGTACTGCGAGAGGAAAATAGACCAGCGAATGAATTTCTGCGCTGTACGCGGAGGTACAGGCTTGTTCGGATGAAAAAGCGATGTCAAAGGTTTGTGGTCTGTGATGATGGTAAAGTGACTACCATACAAGAAATCATGGAACTTAGTAACACCAAACACGAGAGCCAAAGCTTCTTTCTCTATCTGTGAATAATTTCTTTGCGCAGACGAGAGCAATTTGGACTTTAATGGCAATGTGATCCCATCCTCGTCGCCATGTGTTGTGTCGACAGAAGTGCCGACACAGTGTTATTTTGAGGGGGCCGATATGCACGCTATAAGCTCACGTAGAATATCGTGAAGTCTGAAACAGGACGCTCAATGAATGCTATAAAGAAAAGTACGTTGCTTTTGGAATACTTAACTTTAATCCATCCTTGTTGTATACATCGTTCTTGTTGAGACATGCTTTAGACGATAATTATCAATTGCTATGTAAGGCTAATGGCGCCTTGCTAGGTCGTAGCCATGGACTTAGCTGAAGGCTATTCTAACTATCTGCTCGGCTAATGAGCGATGCTTCGTCAGTGTAGTCGCTAGCAATGTCGTCCGTACAACTGGGGCGAGTGCTAGTCCGTATCTCGAGACCTGCCTTGTGGTGGCGCTCGGTCTGCGATCACACAGTGGCGACACGCGGATCCGACATGTACTAATGGACCGCGGCCGATTTAAAGCTACCACCTAGCAACTGTGGTGTCTGGCGGTGACACCACAAAGATGGCGTCTGTTCTTTCGAAAGCTCGTTAGAATGAAATTACAATGAAATGAATACCCCTAGCTGCATACAGGCGTTGATGTAAGTCAACGGGGACAGTTGAAAAAGTGTGCCACGACCGGGACTCGAACCCGGGATCTCCTGCTTATATTGCAGACGCTCTATCCGTTTGTTTTTTTGTTTTTTTGCATTTTGTTCGTTACGGTTTGATGTATTTCGTCGTAGCGGACGGCACATGACATCCGTTGAAGCTCGTTGTTGATCGTTTCACTCAGTTTTTTTATTACAGACGCCAGCCAGCTCTCTGACCGAACACACTGAGCTACCAGGCCGGCAAAACTGTACCTATTGCACCAACTGAAGAACATGTAATTAGACTTACAAATGTAAATATCGTGTGACTAGGGCCTCCCGTCGGGTAGACCGTTCGCCGGGTGCAAGTCTTTCGACTTGACGCCACTTCGACTTGCGCGTTGGTGGAGATGAAATGATGATGATTAGGACAATACAACACCCAGTCCCTGAAGGGAGAAAATCTCCGACCCAGCCGGGAATCGAAACCGGTCCATCTGAGCCACCGAGGACACAGAGGATAGTGCAACTGCAGGAAATTATCTCTGGCACGCCTCCCGTGAGACCCACATTCCCAACTTATTGTTCCGCACTACATTCATAGTTCCTCTGCCCAGTATACTCATTACTCGCCGCTTTTTTGCCGATTCCCGTAAGAGTTCGGGCACTGTTTGTGCATCCGCACAGAAGAAGAAGATGGTCAAATGGCCGGTGAGCCTTTATATATATATATATAGTATCTGTTCTTCCCGGGTTCGAGTCCCGGTCGGGACACACATTTTCAACTATCCCCGTTGACTTATATCAACCCCTGTATGCAGCTAGGGGTATTCATTTCATTGCAGTTCAAAGAAAATGACAACGAAATTCTAAAACACAGGTGAGTTCGCTGTGGCACTTGAAAGCGGAAGGCGTCCTATCTGGTGGACGTTGAGGTTGCTGTTGCTGTAACTGACCATGCAGCACGTGCCCCCGGTACTGCCAGTGCCACGAGAATTGTTCATCCCGTGGTGAACAGTACCAAAGTTTTTCAGTCTATTTACACTGGTACCCGTACAGGATCCAGACGGTGCAGCAACTGAAACCTCATGACCCGGAGCAACGTTCTGAATTTGTTCTTCGGTTTCTGGCACATCTCGAAGTTGATGACTCGTGGCCGTGCAATATTTTATAGAGTGACGAGGCACATTTTACACTACGGGATGCACTGAATACGCTGCCAAATGTGGGGTGCTGTTAAAATGCGTGTTGTGCACGAAGAGCCATTGTACTCTCCGTATGCAACTGTGTGGTGTGGATTCGCAAGCACCTTTAGTCTCTGTTTCTTCGTAGATAATGCACCCAGAGGGCGTGCAGGCGTACCGTGATGTCTGCACGTTATCGAGACCGCGTTGTGCAGCATGTGATTCCTGCTTTGGAAGAGCGCAACTGTGTGCAAACCACTGTTTTCATGAAAGATGGGGCAACAACTCATCTACATCTACATCTACATCTATATACATACTCCGCAACCCACCATACGGTGCGTGGCGGAGGGACCTCGCACCACAACTAGCATTTTCTCTCCCTGTTCCACTCCCAAACAGAACGAGGGAAAAATGACTGCCTATATGCCCCTGTACGAGCCCTAATCTCTCTTATCTTATCTTTGTGGTCTTTCCACAAAATGTAAGTTGGTGGCAGTAAAATTGTACTGCAGTCAGCATCAAATGCTGGTTCTCTAAATTTCCTCAGTAGCGATTCACGAAAAGAGCGCCTCCTTTCCTCTAGAGACTCCCACCCGAGTTCCTGAAGCATTTCCGTAACACTCGCGTGATGATCAAACCTACCAGTAACAAATGTAGCAGCCCGCCTCTGAATTGCTTCTATGTCCTCCCTCAATCCGACCTGATAGGGCCCGGGTTCCCGGGTTCGATTCCCGGCGGGGTAAGGGATTTTCTCTGCCTCGTGATGACTGGGTGTTGTGTGATGTCCTTAGGTTAGTTAGGTTTAAGTAGTTCTAAGTTCTAGGGGACTGATGACCATAGATGTTAAGTCCCATAGTGGTCAGAGCCATTTGAACCATTTGAACCATCGACCTGATAGGGATCTCAAACGCTCCCAGTGAAACATCTGCTTAATGCAACCTTTCAGGAACGTATTATCTTCGGAGAATTTTCAGATTCATGGCCTGCGAGATCGCCTAATCTGCATCCATGTGATTTTTGGCTCCGGGGATATCTACAAGACAGCGTTTACCAGAGGCACATTCGGTCTCTACCCCCACAGAAACTGCTGCGAGCAGCTGCTGATCACTTCGTTTTACGAATACAGGTTCTTCGGTACCCATAATGAGCAAATAGTAGAAGCGACAGTTCATAACAAAATCGACATCATGCCTTTATCACTTGTTTGACCTTTTCTGCCCACATCCATTCGTCTTTCTTGCATTCACAGCGCAATTTTTTTTTCCGAGTAAATTGGTTCTGCATTAACGCATTAAAATATCCGCCAAGTTTCAGTGCCATATGATAATTACGGCCCACACTTGATCTCTGTGTGGAGCTGCACTTTAATTATAGCCTCCCATGAGGCCGGCCGGGGTGGCCAAGCGGTTCTAGGCGCTACAGTCTGGAACCGCGCGACCACTACGGTCGCAGGTTCGAATCCTGCCTCGGACACGGATGTGTGTGATGCCCTTAGGTTAGTTAGGTTTAAGTAGTTCTAAGTTCTAGGGGACTGATGACCTCAGAAGTTGAGTCCCATAGTGCTCAGAGCCATTTGAACCATTGAACCTCCCATGGGTACTAGTCTTTCGGACATGTTGTATACCACAAAGCAATTAAATCAGACTTGTATCTACTGGTGTGCGTCATTGTTTATCGTGTTGACACAGAACACGAAAGATGCGAGGACAATTGGGGACACATCTATCTGCACTCATGCAGACTGGCGAGAGCGGAGTTTAAGGGGAGGATCTGCTCGAGAGGCACGAAAAATGTGCGACGTTCAGAATTTTTTTTCTTACAAGGATTATTTTTATTAAAATGTGGATCTTTCCAATTTGTTATATACATATTTTTGTGTGAAAATAATTTTTTTTTACCTCATAAAAAATTAAAAATGGCGGCCACAGCCCTTCGCTGCATATTCTGGTTTGTGCGAAGCGTTGTACAGACTCGTGGCTATTTCTGAAACCGATACAAGTAGATTATTCTTAAGTTAGAATATGCTCGAATATGCAAATGATTAGTATTTCAACACAACTGCGCGAAGTAGGTAGGAGTAACACCATCCGTATTCCCAACTACGCAAAGTAGGCCCGAGTTACGCCATCTGTATTCCCAACATAAGGAAAGATCACGAAGAAACTTTCTCATTCAAAAATTGCATTTGAAAACTGACTGTGATACATTCGGTTCACCAGTGATATCCACTAAAGAGGCAGGCAGCCACAGTAACACAAGTTTACTTCTCAAACACATCTTTAACAAAATCCTCGATGTATTATGGATGTAAAATATCTTGAAGTGCGAATTAAACAAAATTCTTCAGCAGGTGAACAAATAAACAATAGATCTCCATTGGCAAATACAGGTTATTTGCCTTGGTGCGCCTATAAACACATGGAAAACTCACCCAACGAATACCTCACTCAAACTACTGCAGCATGTCCACTTCGGTCATATGTTTGATATTGACATCTAAGAGTTTAAGCATCACGTCCTACGAAAGAACTGGCACTGTGTAGTAGAATGCAGGATCCACCACTGTCTTTCCACGAAAACACACCTCAATCAGTCCAAAATGTCTAGAAGTAAGTATTCACCGGTGTCCCTATAATGACGTGCGTAATTCGCTCAATTAAATTTACATGAAAAGTAAAGATACATGTTTCAACAATGCAATGAATACGACAAATGTATCTGTCAGAAACCATATATATTCCTATGTCGTCTTCTACTACACTCCTGGAAATTGAAATAAGAACACCGTGAATTCATTGTCCCAGGAAGGAGAAACTTTATTGACACATTCCTGGGGTCAGATACATCACATGATCACACTGACAGAACCACAGGCACATAGACACAGGCAACAGAGCATGCACAATGTCGCCACTAGTACAGTGTATATCCACCTTTCGCAGCAATGCAGGCTGCTATTCTCCCATGGAGACGATCGTAGAGATGCTGGATGTAGTCCTGTGGAACGGCTTGCCATGCCATTTCCACCTGGCGCCTCAGTTGGACCAGCGTTCGTGCTGGACGTGCAGACCGCGTGAGACGACTCTTCATCCAGTCCCAAACATGCTCAATGGGGGACAGATCCGGAGATCTTGCTGGCCAGGGTAGTTGACTTACACCTTCTAGAGCACGTTGGGTGGCACGGGATACATGCGGACGTGCATTGTCCTGTTGGAACAGCAAGTTCCCTTGCCGGTCTAGGAATGGTAGAACGATGGGTTCGATGACGGTTTGGATGTACCGTGCACTATTCAGTGTCCCCTCGACGATCACCAGTGGTGTACGGCCAGTGTAGGAGATCGCTCCCCACACCATGATTCCGGGTGTTGGCCCTGTGTGCCTCGGTCGTATGCAGTCCTGATTGTGGCGCTCACCTGCACGGCGCCAAACACGCATACGACCATCATTGGCACCAAGGCAGAAGCGACTCTCATCGCTGAAGACGACACGTCTCCATTTGTCCCTCCATTCACGCCTGTCGCGACACCACTGGAGGCGGGCTGCACGATGTTGGGGCGTGAGCGGAAGACGGCCTAACGGTGTGCGGGACCGTAGCCCAGCTTCATGGAGACGGTTGCGAATGGTCCTCGCCGATACCCCAGGAGCAACAGTGTCCCTAATTTGCTGGGAAGTGGCGGTGCGGTCTCCTACGGCACTGCGTAGGATCCTACGGTCTTGGCGTGCATCCGTGCGTCGCTGCGGTCCGGTCCCAGGTCGACGGGCACGTGCACCTTCCGCCGACCACTGGCGACAACATCGATGTACTGTGGAGACCTCACGCCCCACGTGTTGAGCAATTCGGCGGTACGTCCACCCGGCCTCCCGCATGCCCGCTATACGCCCTCGCTCAAAGTCCGTCAACTGCACATACGGTTCACGTCCACGGTGTCGCGGCATGCTACCAGTGTTAAAGACTGCGATGGAGCTCCGTATGCCACGGCAAACTGGCTGACACTGACGGCGGCGGTGCACAAATGCTGCGCAGCTAGCGCCATTCGACGGCCAACACCGCGGTTCCTGGTGTGTCCGCTGTGCCATGCGTGTGATCATTGCTTGTACAGCCCTCTCGCAGTGTCCGGAGCAAGTATGGTGGGTCTAACACACACCGGTGTCAATGTGTTCTTTTTTCCATTTCCAGGAGTGTACATTCCGGTAGATCATTAGTGCCTAAACTGCAGTGTAAATGTCTCGATGTGTGAGAAACCTGCTTGTGTCCGTTTGGGCAATGATGATTTACACTGCCACCAGGAACAGCATCGTGTATGCTAAGTCTTGCGCTGGTTGAGGTGCAACGAGTATGCATCCTAGATAAACAATGTATAACAGTTTTACTGGTAAATGCATAAACTAAAATGCTCCTCTTTTGGAGCAAAGTTAACCACTACAAGTTCGAGGTAGTTCGTGACTAACATTGAAGTTATAAAACTACAACTTAGGCTGAAGGCCGTAATGATGAAACAATCGAAGTCAATGTTCACAGCGATGTGTGTCTCGAAGTTTCCAATCGCGGCTCTGATTGTGGAACTTCGGGTGCAGATGGCACCTGGCCAAGAGATCAATGGAAGACGCTTCGGAGTGGCTTTGCGCCACCCTAAATACCCACGCCACGAAGAGATACCAGAGGAACTACACTACTGGCCATTAAAATTGCTACACCAAGAAGAAATGCAGATGATAAACGGGTATTCATTAGACAAGTATATTATACTAGAACTGACATGTGATTACATTTTCACGCAATTTGGGTGCATAGATCCTGAGAAATCAGTACCCAGAACAACCACCTCTGGCCGTAATAACGGCCTTGATACGCCTGGGCATTGAGTCAAACAGAGCTTGGATGGCGTGTACAGGTACAGCTGCCCATGCAGCTTCAACACGATACCACGGTTCATCTAGAGTAGTGGCTAGCGTATTGTGACGAGCCAGTTGCTCGACCACCATTGACCAGACGTTTTCAATTGGTGAGAGATCTGGAGAATGTGCTGGACAGGGCAGCAGTCGAACATTTTCTGTATCCAGAAAGGCCCGTACAGGACCTGCAACATGCGGTTGTGCATTATCCTGCTGAAATGTAGGGTTTCGCAGGGATCGAATGAAGGGTAGAGCCACGGGTCGTAACACATCTTAAATGTAACGTCCACTGTTCAAAGTGCCGTCGATGCGAACAAGAAGTGACCGAGACGTGTAACCAATGGCACCCCGTACCATCACGCCAGGTGATACGCCAGCATGGCGATGACGAATACACGCTTCCAATGTGCGTTCACCGCGATGTCGCCAAACACGGATGCGACCATCATGATGCTGTAAACAGAACCTGGATTCATCCGAAAAATGACGTTTTGTCATTCGTGCACACAGGTTCGTCGTTGAGTACACCATCGCAGGCGCTCCTGTCTGTGATGCAGCGTCAAGGGTAACCGCAGCCATGGTCTCCGATCTGATAGTCCATGCTGCTGCAAAGGTCGTCGAACTGTTCGTACAGATGGTTGTTGCCCTGCAAACGTCCCCATTTGTTGACTCAGGGATCGAGACGTGGTTGCACGATCCGTTACAGCCATGCGGATAAGATGCCTGTCATCTCGACTGCTAGTGATACGAGGCCGTTGGGATCCAGCACGGCATTCCGTATTACCCTCCTGAACCCACCGATTCCATATTCTGCTGACAGTCATTGGATCTCGACCAACGCGAGCAGCAATGTCGCGATATGATAAACCGCAATCGCGATAGGCTACAATCCGACCTTTATCAAAGTCGGAAACGTGATGGCACGCATTTCTCCTCCTTACACGAGGCATCACAACAAAGTTTCACCAGGCAACGCCAGTCAACTGCTGTTTGTGTATGAGAAATCGGTTGGAAACTTTCCTCATCTCAGCACGTTGAAGGTGTTGTCACCGGTGCCAACCTTGTTTGAATGCTCTGAAAAGCTAATCATTTGCATATCACAGCATCTTCTTCCTGTCGGTTAAATTTCGCGTCCGTAGCACGTCATCTTCGTGGTGTAGCAATTTTAATGGCCAGTAGTGTACATGCGATCACATGGCCTGCAGAGGTAAACAGGTCGACAGGGCCAGTTACCTCTGGCGGTTCTCACGCTGCCGCCCGCTGTCCTAAGCGGTGTGCATGGTTGAGCGCTGTTACGTGCTGATATAACTAGTGGAGCTTAGTCATCCAAGGTTCCGGGAGGAGGACGTCTGACGCTTGGACAAAAGATCGTTACAATCCGGTTCTAGCAAGCTCCGCTGCTTTCCGTGGGCGCTTGCGGCAAATTGTGCCGTTGTGTAGTGATAATTCCACCATGTCCTGTTCCAATAAATGGGTTACTACTATTGGGGCCAATCGGTGGCGTTTTTTGGAGAATACCGACGCCTAGACGTCGTCTTTGACGGAATAACTGGGTCTCGAGGCGGTGGAAGATCTGGCAGGGTGGAAGATGGAGAGTTGATTGAGTTTTTCGGTCGGGCTGACGCTGTCCTGAGGACCAGAACAATAAGGTGACAAAAACAGAGTGATGACTTCATCTAAATCATGATGGGGTGTAATTTTGCTAATTATGACTTTAACGTACGACAAAAGTATTCTGCTAATTCACTGGATGCGCTACAAAAAGGTGCAGTTTGCTCTAGGTCAATACCGTTGGAAGAACAGAAGATGGTAATTGAAAGTGTAGGCTTCCGCAGCCATTGTTACGGTCAATAAAAATTGTCTGGATATGTGACCACATTGTCAGTGTACAAAATTGTCTGAGGTTTGAGCCAAAGTTCCAAATGGTCTCCCTGAGGTAGGTCATTTGCAACGGTTGCCAAGATGTCAGAGAATTTTACACATTGACAGTGTGGTTACATACAAAGAAAAATTTTTGTTTTGAAAAGAGGTTTCTGGAAGTGCTTCTAGAGAGAAGATGATCTGTGCCAGAGCCAGGATAGTCTGTCTTTAGGATGATGAAGACATCCGAGAAACATTGCGGAATCTGGTTCTCACATTATTCACAGTAAACCAAGCGTAGCGAAGGAAAACGCCTACAATGTCTAAATGGGATCATGACCTGGGCGCTGAAAGATCTGGTCACGGTAAGTATTTGTGAGCAGCTGCAGCCTGTTTGCTGTGGCAAGTTTCACATGCCACCAAGATGTTGGTAACATCTGCATCGATCCCTCACCAGTACAGATGATGAAGGGACACCCTCTTCGTTAGGGCAACTCCCAATTGGTCCTGATATAGGAGAGACAGGATCCGTTGCTGCAAGGTGGATGGGATCACGACACAGGTGCGACCATTTTCTCCATGCAACAAAAGGACTCCGTTGAGGGTGGAGAATTCTTGGCATTTGTGCCAGAATGCATCGAATTCTACATGAGCCAACTGTTTCCGATCTGTCGGCCACTCTCGGTGCACCAGGTAGAGTAGTCCCGGATAACTGGGCCCTGTGAGGAATGACGCGCGATTGTTTTGCATACAAGGGAAGGGTGTCCGCAGTTGCTTCCGCTTCAGTGTCCATCTGATCTCATATGAGTAGCTAGATAAAATCAATGCCCATCTCTGGAGGCGATGTACTGATTTGGTCAGAATATTGAAGTACGCCTTGTGAAACTTCGGCCCTACTAATAACCTTCGAATTTGTTGAGTGTGAACACAGTATCCAATTACTCCTTTTCTATTTGGCAGTATTTGCATTGCACCTGTCAGAGTTTCAGATTTGAAAACTATAGGACCTTCGATATCATCTATTTCGTGAGATAATGCCATGCCCAAGCCATAATCAGAAGTTTTTGATGGACTGTAGGCCGTAACGCACGTCAGACGCAGCGGGGCTTGCTTGAGATCTCCGAAGACCTTATCGTAGGCGGAAGTCGAATTCTACCTCACATTTTTGCGTAACAACTGATGGTGAGGTTCTACTTTGCCCACGGCATCTGTGACGAACTTCGGATAGTAATTAAGATGGTCAAGCAGATACTGCAGTTGCTTAATATCCCTTGGGACTGGAAGTTGCTGGACAGCTTGAACAAACTGTGGTATTGGTCGCCAACTCATGAGTGTTTTTACCAGTGGGGTCCAGATAGGTCACCATGCCAGGCACATCCCGCTTCAGCTGTTCCAAGTACCGTTGGAAAATAGCTGGGGCTCTGACAATGCCAACAGGAATGTCAATGACTAAAAAAAAAATGGAAATGAGCGTATGGCATCGTTGGCCGGGAGGCCCCAGTGGGGGAAGTTCGACCACCAAGTGCAAGATATTTCATTCGACGCCACATTCGGCAACTTGCACGCCGCTGATAAGGATGAAATAATGACGAGGACAACACAACACCCAGTCCACGTGCGGAAAAAAATCTCCAACCCGGCCGGGCCCACATGCATTGGAGGCAAGGACGTTACCATCTAGCTAAGCAGGCGGACAGCAGTGAGTAAAATGTTCCATGATGGCTCGTCCAGAGGGAACTGAAGGAAAGAATCCCACAAATCAGTTTGGCGAAAATCTTGCCTCCTGCAAGTCTTGCCATGTCATTCACTTTTGGAACTGAGTAGGCGTCAGTAACTGAAGTACGTTGATTGTGGCCTTGAAATGACCACAGATCCGAAGTGACCCATTCGGTTTTTCCGCAGTTGCCCACTGACTGTTGGTAACTGCGCCGGCCGCGGAGGCCGAGCGGTTCTAGGCGCTCAGTCCGGAACCGCACGACTGCTACGGTCGCAGGTTCGAATCCTGCCTCGGGCATGGATGTGTGTGATGTCCTTAGGTTAGTTAGGTTTAAGTAGTTCTAAGTTCTAGGGGACTGATGACCACAGATGTTTAGTCCTATAGTGCTCAGAGCCATTTGAATCATTTGTTGGTAACTGCACTGAGAATGCCTTCCTCCTGAGGGCGATGCAGTTCTAAATGCAGCTTATCTCTGATTGCAAACGGAATAATCCGAGCTTTGTAGAAGCAGTGTGTAGCTGTTAGAAGGAGGATGAAATGAGCCTCAAAATCAATCACGTTGGTAATAGGCTAAAAAAAAAAAAATCTGACTCATGCTTAGAGCAAAGGCCGCAAAGCAGATGCAAGTAGGAGTAAGTCTCTGACGTGGAGTCCTTGAGTTTGAGGAGGTAGATAGGGAGCTCGTCATCTGGTAAATGAACAAGAATCATGTCTCTGGTCAGGGAAGTTGGGTAAGGCTGTTTACATTGAATGTTAGTACACTAGAGCCGACAGTCATGGGATAAACCCCACACTTCGGGTACCGCAAGGGTACGATGCGCTGCATGTAGCGCAAGGGTGCTATGGGCTGCATGCATCCTGAATAAACCATACTAGCATTTCCCTTGATCGATTAAGGAAAGTCACGGAAAATATCAATCCACGTGAGCGGACGGGGATGTGAACCCTGAACGTTCTAGCTCAAACACTGCTATTACAGCGTGACAATTATTGAAGTCTTTCACCCTCAACGGATTATTATGTGATGTGCAATCGGTGCGATATTTCTTGATGGATCGGCGACTACCGAACGATAGGTGCACGTTTTGGAAGATGATTTCATCTCTGTTATCCAAAGTGACCCTGATTTCAAATGGCTCTGAGCACTACGGGACTTAACATCTGTGGTCATCAGTCCCCTAGAACTTAGAACTACTTAAACCTAACTAACCTAAGGACATCACACACATCCATGCCCGAGGCAGGATTCGAACCTGCGACCGTAGCAGTCGCGCGGTTCCGGACTGAGCGCCTAGAACCGCTAGACCACCGCGGCCGGCTGACCCTGATTTCAACAATATGTGGTTCATGCAAGACGTAGCTGTCTACAGCTCGTGGTCTAGTGGCTAGCGATGCTGCTTCTGGATCACGGGGTCTCGGCTTCGATTCCCGGCCGGATTGGGGATTTTCTCTGTCCAGGGACTCGATGTTTTTGTTTCCCTTGTCATTTCATTATTATCCTCATTATTCGTGACAGTGAATAGATTGGACAGTGTACAAAATTTAACTGTGAAAAAATTGGGAGTTTGTAAGGGCGATGATGACCGTGCAGTTGAGCGCCCCAGAAGCCAAACATCATCATCATCATCATCAAGACGGAGCTCGACCCCATCGAAGCAGGAGAGTGTTTGATGTCCTGGAGGAGCACTATGGGAACCGCATTCTGGCTCTGGATAACTAGAGGCCACTGGCAGGGGCCTCAAAAATGGTTCAAATGGCTCTGAGCACTATGGGAATTAACATCTGAGGTCATCAGTCCCCTAGAACTTAGAACTACTTAAACCTAACTACCTAAGGACATCACACACATCCATGCCCAAGGCAGGATTCGAACCTGCGACCGTAGCGGTCGCGCGGTTCCAGACTGAAGCGTCTAGTACCGCTCGGCCACTCTGGCCGGCGGCAAGGGCTTCGATTGACTGCCATGCGAGTCCTTTTTGTGGAGCTATATTAAAGACAAGGTGTACAGCGATGACACCAAAAGCCGGCCGCTGGTGGCCGAGCGGTTCTGGCGCTACAGTCTGGAACCGCGCGACTGCTACGGTCGCAGGTTCGAATCCTGCCTCGGGCATGGATGTGTGTGTTGTCCTTAGGTTAGTTAGGTTTAAGTAGTTCTAAGTTCTAGGGGACTTATGACCTCAGCAGTTGAGTCCCATAGTGCTCAGAGCCGTTTTTAATGACACCAAAACCATTTCTGAGCTGAAAACAGCCATCCAGGAGGTCGTCGACAGCATCGATGTTCCGACACTTCAGCGGGTCTTGCAGACTTTTGCTATTCGCCACATCACCGCCAATGATGGTAGGCATATCGAACATGTTATAACCTAAATCCGAATATCTGTAGTAACTTTTACATGTTGAATAAAGTGTGTACACGCCGGAGTTTGTAACTAATTTACGTTTTTTTCACATAGTTCAATGATTGTCACCCTGTACTTAACTTTAGGCTCTGAGCAGTACGGGACGTAACTGCTGAGATCATCAGTCCCCTAGAACTTAGAACTACTTAAACCTAACTAACCTAAGGACATCACACACATCCATGCCCAAGGCAGGATTCGAACCTGCGACCGTAGCGGTCGCGCGGCTCCAGACTGTAGCGCATAGAACCGCTCGGCCACCCCGGCTGGCATTTAGCTTTACCTAATAATGTCAGACACTAATAATATTCTATGTCGATGGCGACATATAGCATTTAAGCATTAGGATTCTAGATTGCATTCTTCTTTCGTGTTATTCCTGGTGCGTCGGGATGCACAGAGGGCCTGTTCCATGTGGCAGCTTGGGGCCGGCAAGCTGAGAGAGGTGCCAGTGGAAATTTCATTTGACACAAATGATGCAGTCATTTAGACTACAAGAATTCGCTTATCTGTCTTGCCTCTGTGACATCGCCAAAAGTTTGACGGTCTTCATGTGGTTTTATGTCTTATGTACTTTAAATGGACTATAACAATTGCCTCCAGTATTAAACTGGTGTTCCCTTGATATCTCAGAACATGTCCTATCAAGCTATTCCTTCATTTAATTAAGTTATACAACAAATTTCTTTTCTTTCCAATTCTCTTCAGTACCTCCCCCTTCACCATCTAAACTTCACCTTCTATTCTCTCCTTGTTTGAACTGATGATAGTTTACGTTTCCCTTCAGTAAAAGGTTACACTACAGACAAATGGCTTCAGAAAATATTTCCTAACACTTAAATTTATATTTGACAGTAACAAATTGCTATTCTTGTGAAACGCTTTTCTTGCCGTGGCCAGTCTGTTTTATGTCCTCTCTGTTTCGGCCATCATAAGTTATCTTTTTGTCCACCTAGCAAAACTCATCTACTACTTTCAGTGTCTCATTTCCTAATCTAATACTGTCGGCACCCTATGATTTAATTCGAGCCGGCCGCGGTGGACGAGCAGTTCTAGGCGCTTCAGTCCGGAACCGCGCGGCTGCTACGGTCGCAGGTTCGAATCCTGCCTTGGGCATGGACAAGTGTGATGTCCTTAGGTTAGTTAGGTTTAAGTAGTTCAATGTCTAGGGGACTGATGACCTCAGATGTTAAGTCCCATAGTGCTCAGAGCCATTTGAACCAATTCGACTGCATTTCATTACCCTTGTTTTGTTTTGGTTGCTGTTCATCTTATATCCTCCTTTTAAGATACTATCCATTCTATTCAACAGCTCTTCCAAATTCTTTGCTGTCTTCGACAGAATTACAGTGTCGTCGGCACCATCAATTTTTTTTAGTTTTTGTCCCTAAAGTCTAATTCCTTCTCCAGTCAATTGGTACGCGCATGGTATGCAGGGCCTGTGGCCGCTGGATATGTGTTAAGTGATAACCCATATAAATTAGATTGTTATGCGCTCCTAATAAATAATCTGTAGCAAGGGAAGTATCAGCTGGCCATTGGCCACCATGTACTGGTTGTTAAAAGCAGTGCTTAATTTCTAAAATTTTAGATGCTGTAATGCACGTCTTCAATCATACGACCCTCTCACTAGTTTCGATCTTTGAAAACTTGTGATAAAACTTCGCTGAGAAATATACAGGGTGATCAAAAGGTCAGTATAAATTTGAAAACTTAAAAATCACGGAATAATGTGGATAGAGAGGTACGAATTGACACACATGCTTGGAATGACATACGGTTTTATTAGAACCAAAAAAATACAAAAGTTCAAAAATGTCCGACAGATGGCGCTTCATCTGATCAGAATAGCAATAATTAGCATGTCAAAGTAAGACAGAGCAAAGATGATGTTCTTTACAGGAAATGCTCAATACGTCCACCATCATTCCTCAACAATAGCTGTAGTCGAGGAATAATGTTGTGAACAGCACTGTAAAGCATGTCCGGAGTTATGGTGAGGCATTGGCGTCGGATGTTGTCTTTCAGCATCCCTAGAGATGTCGGTCGATCACGATACACTTGCGACTTCAGGTAGCCCCAAAGCCAATAATCACACGGACTGGGGTCTGGAGACCTGGGAGGCCAAGCATGACGAAAGTGGCGGCTGAACACACGATCATCACCAAACGACGCGCGCAAGAGATCTTTCACACATCTAGCAATATGGGGTGGAGCGCCATCCAGCAGGTGTTTATCAGCCAGGCTGGGGATGATGTGATTCTGTAAAATATCGGCTTACCTCTCACCCGTCACGGTAGCAGTTACTGACGTTTTGCTGTCCAGCGCCATCTGTCGGACATTTTGTGAACTTTGTTTTTTTGTTTTTTTTGTTCTAATAAAACCCCATGTCATTCCAAGCATGTGTGTCAATTGATCTACATTATTCTGTGGTTTATTACGTTTTCAAATCTATACTGACTTTCTGATCAACCTGTATTTAAGAAATGTTCTGAAATATAGGCTTTTAAAACCTAATTTCTTAGAATGGAAACAATAAAACCACGTGATTTAATACAAACAATAGGTACTACCGTCTGTCCCCACATCAGTACCGCTTTGCTCCCTAGTTTTACTGATGTTTCTGGCAGTATAAACAGAAGAAAGTTGACACGAAGGTTACGTACGTCGTATACTGACCACAACTTCAGAACGAAGCTCAACTTATCTTGTCTATAGTGTACACACACACACACACACACACACACACACACACACACACATAAACAGTACCTTGTCCCATTGCATCACATTGGCTGTCCGACATGGGCGCCAGCTGAACTTTTTCGGCTGCGGGTGGGGGCAAGACTCTAAAATTGTCATTTCTTATTGTATTCCAGAGAAATGATGATTAACCACTCAATATTTGTTATAGCTAGGTTATCTTTAACTTGAAACATAAGCGTGATTTCACTATTACCTTCAAAGTAAAACTTTTTGTATTATTAAAATTACTATGGATGTGATGCATTTTTGAAATTGATGATCTAAAATGACATCCTTTTACGATTAAGTCTGATATAAATTCAACAAAATGATCGACAAGTTAGAAAGTAAAGCAGCAAATTATTTACAAAAAAATGGTTCAAATGGCTCTGAGCACTATGGGACTTAACTTCTGAGGTCATCAGTCCCCTAAAACTTAGAACTACTTAAACCTAACTAACCTAAGGACATCACACACATCCATGCCCGAGGCAGGATTCGAACTTGCGACCGTAGCAGTCGTGCGGTTCCGGACTGAGCGCCTAGAACCGCTCGGCCACCACGGCCGGCAATTATTTACAAAGACATTTTTAGTCATACAGCAATAATGTCAAAATGATACTGAATGTGAAAATTCTTAAGGAGGAAAAAATCAGAAATGAGAGTACTGTTAGTTGTAAACAAAGAATAACCAATCATGAAGAGCATTTGATTAATCTTCTTCGAAAGTGAAAACGAAGAGAACAAATTTTAAAAATGGTTTTTTACTGTTATAACTGTTAAAAAATACAAGCATTCACATTCACAAAAAGTACAATTTCAGTCGTACCAAATGACAGCTTACAAGTTACAGATCGAAATAATAAAATAGTCAATTGTTTTCCTAGTGAGAACTGATGAAGATAAGACTAACCATGAAGAATCAAATGTGATATGAAGCTACACAAATTTTAATATTACGCCTGATCCAATGAAAATGAATTTAAAAATGCTGGTAAGTCGCAAAAGTAATGCAGATCTATATGGTATTGAATCTTTTATTGTGTTCATGACGCGATGATCTGGTGACAATAATAAAAAGAAAGGCAAATAATGGTATCATACAATACAGTCTAACCAAAGAAATGAGATTACGCAAATCTCAAATGAAATTAGTTGTACACAATTTTGAAGAACGTAAGTACATACTAAGATCATTGAATGCAGTGACAAGGGCACTGAATAATGTCCGTACAAGTGACAAGCAAAAACTGTTCTATACAATAAGTAGACCTAGTCAGTAGATGAATACAGTTACAGGGCCCAGGCACCGGTATGGGTTCTGTTTGGGGTATCATTTAAAGGAGAACGCACATAAGCTTAAAAACATTGAAGGCGACATGTCCATTTTGCATTTTGATAATGAAAGTATAGTGCTGGACATTTCAGAAGAAATTGAGATATAGCCGAGTTATCGGGTAGACCTAGAACTATTAATACACTCCTGGAAATGGAAAAAAGAACACATTGACACCAGTGTGTCAGACCCACCATACTTGCTCCGGACACTGCGAGAGGGCTGTACAAGCAATGATCGCACGCACGGCACAGCGGACACACCAGGAACCGCGGTGTTGGCCGTCGAATGGCGCTAGCTGCGCAGCATTTGTGCACCGCCGCCGTCAGTGTCAGCCAGTTTGCCGTGGCATACGGAGCTCCATCGCAGTCTTTAACACTGGTAGCATGCCACGACAGCGTGGACGTGAACCGTATGTGCAGTTGACGGACTTTGAGAGAGGGCGTATAGTGGGCATGCGTGAGGCCGGGTGGACGTACCGCCGAATTGCTCAACACGTGGGGCGTGAGGTCTCCACAGTACATCGATGTTGTCGCCAGTGGTCGGCGGAAGGTGCACGTGCCCGTCGACCTGGGACCGGACCGCAGCAACGCACGGATGCACGCCAAGACCGTAGGATCCTACGCAGTGCCGTAGGGGACCGCACCGCCACTTCCCAGCAAATTAGGGACACTGTTGCTCCTGGGGTATCGGCGAGGACCATTCGCAACCGTCTCCATGAAGCTGGGCTACGGTCCCGCACACCGTTAGGCCGTCTTCCGCTCACGTCCTAACATCGTGCAGACCGCCTCCAGTGGTGTCGCGACAGGCGTGAATGGAGGGAGGAATGGAGACGCGTCGTCTTCAGCGATGAGAGTCGCTTCTGCCTTGGTGCCAATGATGGTCGTATGCGTGTTTGGCGCCGTGCAGGTGAGCGCCACAATCAGGACTGCATACGACCGAGGCACACAGGGCCAACACCCGGCATCATTGTGTGGGGAGCGATCTCCTACACTGGCCGTACACCACTGGTGATCGTCGAGGGGACACTGAATAGTGCACGGTACATCCAAACCGTCATCGGACCCATCGTTCTACCATTCCTAGACCGGCAAGGGAACTTGCTGTTCCAACAGGACAATGCACGTCCGCATGTATCCCGTGCCACCCAACGTGCTCTAGAAGGTGTAAGTCAACTACCCTGGCCAGCAAGATCTCCGGATCTGTCCCCCATTGAGCATGTTTGGGACTGGTTGAAGCGTCGTCTCACGCGGTCTGCACGTCCAGCACGAACGCTGGTCCAACTGAGGCGCCAGGTGGAAATGGCATGGCAAGCCGTTCCACAGGACTACATCCAGCATCTCTACGATCGTCTCCATGGGAGAATAGCAGCCTGCATTGCTGCGAAAGGTGGATATACACTGTACTAGTGCCGACATTGTGCATGCTCTGTTGCCTGTGTCTATGTGCCTGTGGTTCTGTCAGTGTGATCATGTGATGTATCTGACCCCAGGAATGTGTCAATAAAGTTTCCCCTTCCTGGGACAATGAATTCACGGTGTTCTTATTTCAATTTCCAGGAGTGTAAATGATCAGGTCTCAAGCAATCGTAGGTGGTTCACTGATTTTTCAATGATCTACTTGTGTGTAGGAAATAAGAGTCCCCATCCGGCTACTCTTTCGTTTAACTTTCTCTTTGTTTTATGGAGTTCGCAATGACCCCGCGTAATTTTACTACTGCACTGGTTTTCGTAAGTCATACTTCAAACGTAAAGATTCCATGTTACTGTATGTTTGTCTTACGAACCCTGCATTATTTCATTGTGTTTTACTGTTGACTTTCTTGCACAACTGTGCAAGTAAAATCTCATTCATTATCTTAATTAACTTTGTTTTATTGAAAAATAATTATTTTGATTAACTTTGTATCGAATGTGATGCCATCTACTGAAATTATGAACAGATCATAGCGAATGTGTTTCGATGTGACGTTGTTGTAAGAAAAATGTCTTCTACTATTTTAGTAATGCAGAGTGAGCTTCTATTGTTTTCTATTAATATTTTTGTTTTACACATCATCGTAAGTGCTGCCCTCTAGCCATACGAGCTTACGTCATGGCTCCTTTAGCGGTGCCTTGACGCTGTAACTATGTTCAGCTTCTGGTTAGTGGTTAGGTCTATTTCTTGTACACGACAGCACATGTTTTTCTTGACCTTTGTACATACGTTAATCAACGTCCTCGTCAGTGCAGGAAATGAGCTTAGAGGTCCTTCAAAATTGTGTACCATTAATTTCATTTTAGATTTATATAATATTCTTTTGGTTAAGCTGTATTGTATGATATTACTTGCATTTCTTTTTGTTATTTGTCATCAGGTCGTCTGATGAGCGCAATAAAGGATTTAATACCATATGGATCTGTATTACTTAGGAGACTTATCAGCACCGAGCGAGGTGGCGCAGTGGCTAGACACTGGACTCGCATTCGGGAGGACGACGGTTCAATCCCACGTCCGGCCATCCTGATTTGGGTTTTCCGTGATTTCCCTAAATCATTCCAGGCAAATGCCGGGATGGTTCCTCTGAAAGGGCACGACCGAATTCCTTCCCTAATCCGATGAGACCGATGACCACGCTGTCTGGTCTCCTTCACCAACCAACCAACTTACCAGCATTTTTAAATTAACTTTCATAGTTACTGTTATTATGGTCACACACCTCTAGCAGGACTTTAGGTACGATTTACAACACCCGGTCCTCTTTGAAGGTAAGGCTGTTACTAAAATTTGTTAATGACTAAGTTAGTAAAATAAGGTTTGTCAGTCAGTTTATTCTATGAACACTTACCATGTACAACTCACAAACATGTCTTCACTCTTTGTACGAATAGAGATTAGGAACAGTTTTACTCTTCGTAGAATACTGCAGGATCTTTCAGTTGTGCGTGTAGCTGCAGGCAAAACTAGAGCAATTAATAGAGGCTTTTTCATGGCAAGAAAAAACTCTGTATGTTTATCGATAACACAAGTGGTCGATGGATTTATACGTGTTTGTGCTCTCATGGACCAAAAAATCATACCGCAATGTTGGTACAGACAAGAAGTTACGTTATAACATTTTCAGCCGTTTGGCTCAGGAACCACTTACATTCGACGCACTGTTGACTATCAAGTACACATGTCACAGAATGCTAAATTTCTTGTGGGAATTTTCGATAAGAGAAATACTGGCAGCAATTCAAGGCACATCCTGATGTCAGATACGTGTAGAAAATTGCAGAGAGAATCTTACCAGCATTGTGATTTGAGAAAACCTGTAAAATATAACTTACAAAGTTGGTCGCCACCTATATAGCCTTCGCCACCGGGTACCGAGTCAAGAGTGTCAGAATATGTGTGTCGGAAGTTGATGTTTTTACAAAAGAGGAAGACGTACTGGAGAATTCTCCAGAGAGAGTAAAGCAGACTGCTCTGCCGCCTTCCCGTGCTAGAATGTACATCATTCTTCCTCAATATCGAATTGCTTAGAAATGAGGTCACCTGACAACTTGTGACGAATTGTTTACTATTTAAACCGTCAGTCGCTGACTCCGATCAGGCCATGCCAGTCCTAAAAAATTCGAAAGATCGTTGTTTTCGTCTTTAGCTTCCCTTAAGTCCACATTTCGAGTCTGAATGTCCGGACCTGGGGGAAGCGTTCCCTTGTTGTTAAGTAAACATAATACACTAAATTAACTGACCAATCTCCCAGACGCGGGCTACAATTGGTTGTCTTCTCATGATGAAGACGAAAATGTTGCTGTGAAATCAGCCATTAAGGCATAGCGCAGTGTACACGGTTTTAATATACTTGGCGTTTTGTGTAACCAAACATTGCTCCAGAAAGCGCTGCCTTTAGCTATTGTTGACTATGTTAAAAAGACTGCCTCGTAAACTAACTTGACAACAACACTTCGAAAAAGCTTTTTCCCGCCTTGGTTAGATCAACTGTACAGCAGCGTGCTCATTATTATGGAAAGGAGAACGACTCACAAACAAATGAAGCCCGCGCTCCATAGTCGAGTGTCTGGTGTTACACTTTCTAAAGAGAAGATGGTAATTGCAGTCCTCTTGTCTCACTGCAATCAGCCACACAATGCTACAACTGGCTAAACGACAGGTTTCGCGGAAACTCGGGAAATCACTTCTAGAAGTGTATGAGAGTTCTTTAATGAATAAAAACTCTGTACTCCAGGAGGCGCTGGGGGGGGGGGGGGGGGAGGGAGAGGGACAAGAGCCCCCTCTCATTCCACCTCCCCCCCCCCCTATCCCTTGTGGACACCACCTGTCACCCATTGTCACGTTCACTGGTGCTGGCGCAGCGGCAAATTATAGTTACGTTGCGATACACGTGTAATATTTTAAATTTCAGCAGGGCGGACGAAAACTGGTTCAGGCCGCACGCGACCCTCAGGCCGGAATTTTTCGCCTGCTGATTTACAGTCTTTAACAATAGCCATGAGCAAGAAAAGTACGGTACGTTTCTACTGTCGAAAACGAAGGAGCGAATTTCTCATAAACTATCACTAACGGTGGTTATTTTTCAGCTAAACAGTTCAAAAGGAATTATTTTGTAATCACCCGATACTGTATTTTATCTGTGTGAAGGAAATACGCAATGTATGTCTACCGTAAGTCGTGTATACATTGACCACCGTTGCTTCTTTGACTATTCATACACCAAAATTTTACAGCTCTCTGCTGACTCTCAGTTTGGTGTTTGGTATATACTGTTTGGTGGTCAAATTCCATCAATATGCGCTATATGGCTCCATGTGGTGCCGATTTTCTCGAGTAAAAGTTGGAGAATCTGTTGCGACTTATAACTGTATATGAAAAAGTGTGTTACAATCTGGTTGTGCAAAATCCACCGATATCATGTAACTGCAAAGCCATCAGTGTTTTCAGCTACTGTACATCATTTACACTGATCAGCCAGAAGATTATGACCACCTACGTAATAGCCTGTACGTCCACGTTAGGTACGAATAACAGCCGCGACGCGTCGTGGCATGGAAGCAATGAAGCTTGGTAGGTCACTGGAGCCAGCTGGCACCACATCTGCACACACACAAGACACCTAATTACCGTAAATGCGGGGAGGGGGCGGGGGGTGAGGCGATGGGCTATGAGCTCTGACGCCACGTTCAGTCACATGCCAGATGTGTTCTATCAGGTTCAGATCTGGCGAGCTGGGGCGCCAGTACATCAATTGGAGCTCGCCACTGTGTTCCTCGAATCACTTCATCACACTCCTAGCCCTGTGAAATGGCGCATTATCTTGCCGATAAATGCCACTGCCATCGGGAAATATGATCGTCATGAATGAGTGTACGTAGCCTGTAACCAGTGTACGATACTCCTTGGCTGTCACACTGTCCACTGGACCCATGGATGTCCACGGGAATGTTCCCCAGAGCATAATGGAGCCACCGCCAGCTTTGTCTCGGTCCCGCAGTTCAGGTGTCAAGGTTTTGTTCCTCTTTAAGACGAAGGATTCGCGGCCTCCCATCGGCGTGATGAAGCAGGTATCGCGATTTATCAGACCATTCAACGCTCTGCAATTGCGCCAACATCCAGTGCCTATGGTCACATGTCCATTTCAATAGTCGTTGCCGATGTCGTGGTGTTAACGTTGGCACATGCATGGGTCGTTGGCTGCAGAGGCCTGTCTTTAGGAATGTTCGGTGCACCGTGTGTTCAGACATACTTGTATTCTGCCCAGCATTAAAGTCTGATGTTAGTTCGGCCACAATTCGCCGCCTGTCCTGTCTTACCAGTCTGCCCAGCACATGACGTCCGATATCTGTAATGAGGGGTGGCTCAAATGGTTCAAATGGCTCTGAGCAGTATGGGACTTAACATCTGTGGTCATCAGTCCCCTAGAACTTAGAACTACTTAAACCTAACTAACTCAAGGACGTCACACACATCCATGACCGAGGCAGGATTCGAACCTGCGACCGTAGCAGTCGCGCGGCTCCGGACTGAGCGCCTGAACCGCTAGACCACCGCGGCCGGCAATGAGGGGTGGCCGCCCAAAGCCACGACGTCTGGTCGTGTCCTTGAAGACACTCACCACAGCACTCCTTGAACGCCCGAAAAGTCGTGCAGTTTCCAAAATGCTCGTGCCGAGCCTCTGGCCCATGACAATGTGCCCTCGGTCAAACTCAGATAGATCGCGGACCTTCCTTCTACACACGGACAGCATGCTCACTGATACTGCATGCTCCATGTGTGTGTCTGCCTAGCAGTCGTTCCTAGCCAGGTGATGTTGCTATCGCCTAGACGGGTTCATATCGATGTATGTCGGTTGCCATAATGTTCTGACTGATCAGTCTACATTAGTCGATTAATTCTCAGAACAGACCACAGATTAGTTTTTTGTTCAAATGTGCAAGTTTGCTAGTATATTAAGATTTTTGAGGTCATGTGCATGAGTTTTCTTTTTTGGGGTTATTTTGACCATTGGTCTTTGTTACCCCAACATTAGAGATGCACAGTATTTTAAACAGTATTGATGCCAATGACAATGTGGAACTAAAGTTATACAAAAATTAACCATAAGCATGTAAACGAATGCCCATTTGTAACTGTTAATGTGTCTACAACTAAGAAAATCAAATTTCAGTCATATATTGCTTAAATTGTAAGCTATTACGGTTCAGGCGTGATTCAGGTATAACATAATGTTAGATATCTACAGAAAGAAGGACTGAAGTTTGTTGGGCACGCGTGCCAGATATTGACTCGATAAATGACGAATGGATAGCCCAAGTTCTAACTGCACTAAATATTTTGAAACACGGATTTAGGTTTAAGATGGATGAATTTTGAGATATTATTCTGAACTAAATTAGGAATTGTGTGTGTGGTACTCCATCCTAGTATCTTTCATTATATTTAAAATTTTGATGATCATACTGTTTAATTTACGTACCATGCTACGTTTTTCCCTTTGTGAGTCTTGGTAAAGCGCTGAAGAAAATAGTAGATCGGTGTATTTACTTCTGAGTGGTCGTAGTTTCATTGCGTGTTTGAAATACTGACCACAAATGGAATGGTAGTTGACAGTTGTAGTGGAAGTATAGGCCGGTCAATGTATCCTTAAATCCATGCTAACTTTGATCACCTACAATTTTTTACGTTACATCCTCTGCAGTTTAGAAAAATGTATTGTACTAATTAGTATGAAATACTTTCACGTAAATCCCTATGTTCACTGAGATAAATATCACAGAAGTTAAAAAACAGTCATGATAATCACATTTGAATCTGAAAATCGGTCACAGTTTACCCGTTTTACGGTACTTAAAAACTCGTATAATATTCAGCAGATCATACTGACACGTAACTTACATTACTGCGCAACACGCCTTCTTCTTTCAAAAGGCTAAACCTTACCTCTGCAGCTACAGCTTCCTCTCTGCAGCATTACTCTTCACCTCCATGTATGAATAACATCTCATCTCACTGCTCATACTTTTTTAAATGGGATATTCTCAGTTGTCCCCTCGTTTCCGTTCGTACGATCTTGCCATAGGAAACGTTTTGTAGCAGAATATCGTGTCTGATTAAGTGCCAAAAAAGTTTTGATTTACGTTGGCCCATAACTTTCAGTAGTTATTTTTCTCCCCTATTAGCTGTAGTCAAGAAGAATATAATAATTCCAATCCCAAAGAAAGCAGGTGTTGACAGGTGTGAAAATTAATAAGTCACAGCTTCAAAATACTAACGCGAATTCTTTACAGACGAATGGAAAAACTGGTAGAAGCTAACCTCGGGGATGATCAGTTTGGATTCCGTAGAAATGTTGGAACACGTGAGGCAATACTGACCCTACGACTTATCTTAGAAGAAAGATTAAGGAAAGGCAAACCTAGGTTTCTAGCATTTGTAGCCTTAGAGAAAGCTTTTGACAATGTTGACTGGAATACTCTCTTTCAAAAATGGTTCAAATGGCTCTGAGCACTATGGGACTCAACTGCTGTGGTCATAAGTCCCCTAGAACTTAGAACTACTTAAACCTAACTAACCTAAGGACAGCACACAACACCCAGCCATCACGAGGCAGAGAAAATCCCTGACCCCGCCGGGAATCGAACCCGGGAACCCGGGCGTGGGAAGCGAGAACGCTACCGCACGACCACGAGATGCGGGCGGAATACTCTCTTTCAAATTCTAAAGGTGGCAGGGGTAAAATACTGGAGCGAAAGACCATTTACAATTTGTACAAAAACCAGATGGCAGTTATAAGAGTCGAGGGTTATGAAACGGAAGCAGTGCTTGGGAAGGGAGTGAGACAGGGTTGTAGCCTCTCCCCGATGTCATTCAATCTGTATATTGAGCAAGTAGTAAAGCAAACAAAAGAAAAATTCGGAGTAGGTATTAAA
This sequence comes from Schistocerca americana, assembly GCF_021461395.2. Classification (NCBI taxonomy): domain Eukaryota; kingdom Metazoa; phylum Arthropoda; class Insecta; order Orthoptera; family Acrididae; genus Schistocerca; species Schistocerca americana. The sequence continues at coordinate 293,248,023 of NC_060130.1, forward strand.
AGCCGTGGAGAAGAAATAAAAACTTTGAGGTTCGCCGATGAAATTGTAATTCTGTCAGAGACAGCAAAGGACTTGGAAGAGCAGTTGAACGGAATGTACAAAGTCCTGAAAGGAGGATATAAGATGAACATCAACAAAACAAAACGAGGATAATGGGATGTAGTCGAATTAAGTCGGGTGATGCTGAGGGAATTAGATTAGGAATTGAGACACTTAAAGTAGTAAAGGAGTTTTTCTATTTGGGGAGCAAAATAACTGATGATGGTCGAAGTAGAGAGGGTATAAAATGTAGACTGGCAATGGCAAGGAAAGCGTTTCTGAAGAAGAGAAACTTGTTAACGTCGAGTATAGATTTAAGTGTCAGGAAGTCGTTTCTGAAAGTATTTGTATGGAGTGTAGCCATGTATGGAAGTGAAGCGTAGACAATAAAAGAAAAAAAAGCGTAGAAGCTTTCGAAATGTGGTGCTACAGAAGAATGCTGAAGATTAGATGGGTAGATCACATAACTAAGGAGGAGGTATTGAATAGAATTGAGGAGGAGTTTGTGGCCCAACTTGACAAGAAGAAGGGACCGGTTGGTAGGACATGCTCTGAGGCATCAAGGGATCACAAATTTAGCATTGGAGGGCAGCGTGGAGGGTAAAAATCGTAGAGGGAGACCAAGAGATGAATACACTAAGCAAATACAGAAGGATGTAGGTTGCAGTAAGTACTGGGAGATGAAGAAGCTTGCACAGGATAGAGTAGCATGAAGAGCTGCATCAAACCAGTCTCAGGACTGAAGACCACAACAACAACAACAACAACAACATTTGCTGTAGAACCATCTCATTCGAGCTTTCTCCCTATTTTGCTAACGTCCCAGTTTCACATCCGAATGTCACGACACTCCACATAAACGTCTTCACAAATTTTTTCTTGGTGTGGAAGCTGATGTGCCTGTTCAATAGAAGGTTCTTGTTTTCGAAGGAACTCTTGGCCAGTGTTATTCTTCTCTTGCTTTCCTTGAGGCATGGAGTTTCTTCTTCGACAGAGCTACCGAGAGAGCGAGATTCGGTTACTTCGTCGAGTCCCTCACCAGTGCCGGAGTAGCCACGTAGCAGGAGTTAGCAAATGCTACGGCCCCGCGCGTTGGGGGCGCTCCGCGCCTGAGCGCGAAAACTCTTGTCAAGTTAGAGTTTTTTTTGTTTTCTCTTTTTTTTGACAGACATTTCAAGTATAGCATTTATTTGCTGCAAGGAGACTAGTGAACAAGGTGAATTATCTCACCATTTGGTTAAGTTCGCAACATTCTGCCCACTGATTAATAATTTCTGGCGTCACGATGAAGAACAGGGTAATCGGTGTGTCGGAGCTAACCTCGATGGCCAGCAATAGCTTCTTAGTGACATTTAGTTCATGCAACAAACCCCTTGCATGGAAATAACGCCACACAGCGCAACAATTAGAAATGTAAATCGAGGGAGTGTTTGACGTTGCCAACGGCGATTCAAAAAGGGCAGTCGCCCCAAGTTCAGAGAGGTACAGACATCAAACAATCGGTGCCTGGAGGCCAATCGTCAACTTCTTTTACAGAGTAGAAGATTATTAAGTGGGTGACATCGATATTATATAGTGATTCCAAAGTTGCTGACTGAAGAGGGAACCACTGAAGCATAAGGTAAGGTCCTTCTTTTTTCATATATACCCCGAAGTTTAAACAATAAAAAAAGTATGTTGGTTCTCGGTATGTAACTATGTAGGAATTAGCTATTTGTTTTTGATATCATCATACAACACTGTAGTTTTTATTTGGATGAATAATTTTGGTAGTGCGCAGCATTGACCATTTTTGATGTACATTTAAGCGCTAGCACGTTGCATTACCCCACCCCACTGTATCCTCTTAATGGCAAAGCGTGAAGCACGAACACAGCTAATTGGTTAAACAATTATTTTAATAACAGGTTAATAATTTTCAATTTATAAAACCAGTACCATTGAAGAACGGTCTAGCTCTTGAATCTGTACTTCACACTAAGATTGTCAACTGCAATTCAAAGCAAGTGTTCCCTTAACGGTACCTCTAACAATTTTTCAAAAGATGGTGATCTGGAGTGACGTCCACCCAACAACTGAAGACATTGGCAGCGAAAATAATTCAATACTGGACAGAGCTTTGCTGCAAATAAGCCGGCACTTTTTCAATGGTTTCCATATAATACAATTGTAACTTGAAGATGTCTGTACGTAGGAGATATTTAAGAAAACTGAATATGAGGGTGTTTTTTATAACAGCTATCGAAGCGAAAAAAATTATTTTTAGAATTTTTGCTTTTATGTTTGTTCGCGCACCACATGAAAACTAATGCACGGAATTGGATTCGATTTTCTGTTGTATTTTTGCAGGACTAACTTAAAATGTGATACGCCGGGTAGAAGCAAAGTTATCGCAGTTTTGCCATAAAAGCATAAGCTGTTAAACACCATAGGATATTGTCGCTTGCTGCAAACAATCAAATGTGCCGGGAGGACTGCAAAGCTTTGTGAGCGGCCGCCATCGTCGACGTCTTTTATGCGCGGACGAAGTCACGCGTAAAAGCTAGTCGCAGTATAAAAATGCACAAAGCAAAGATGTCTCTGGCATCAGTTACAGACTAATAAAGGACGTGAACTGTCTCAAAACTATATTTCGCGGGAAATGGCGAAAAAAAAATTACGTCTGAGGAGAGCGGTTAAGTGTGAGTGGCACTGGCTTTTTTTAATGTCCACTCAACGAAACTACGAACACAACTGTCACCATTTAGTACATTTTTAACAAAGAGTGCTTATCAGTGTCTTATTTCAATCATTCTCATTTCTCCGACAACAGAAACAAGTTCGGGCTTATCTCAGACAGTCCCTCCACGCAATGCGAAGAGAAATCCAGAGAAAGCCAGACTTGTGACAACTCTAAACCACTAGGCAATCTTCTTCTACCTGGTTTTATCGTGACTCCGGAAACAGCTGACTCTTTACTTCCACGTTCTTCATTCATTGACAAGGTTTTGTGACCTAAAAACTATTACGGAATGAAAACTAATCTATTGTAATCTTGTATAATTTTAGAAAGCACGTCTTCTCGCGACATCCGTCAGTATTCCTTGTCTATAAAATGACCTGTCTGCTAAAATATGACCCCCATAAAACAAACTTTTCTCATCTGGTGCCCTTAGTACGTCGCTTCTTTTAAAAGTAGAAACAGAGCCGACAGCAAGTGTCGATCTGCAGATACCGTTGGCTTGTTGTTTAGCTTTATATAGAATTACTGACGCACAGACTGTGCTAGTGTGTCGTCTTTCGTCCCTTTTTGATAGGAGGACGACCATACGTGATTTCTAAAATGAAAATACGCTTATACATATTCTATCTATCGAAAACTCACATAGGCATAGTAGCTAGGTTGTCGTTGAAACATTCTTCACACAAAGTAAATATGACTATTTCGTAACGATACCTACTTGTCTTGTTGTAGTAAGATGCGTCACCTTTCGCACAACAATAGAACTATTGAATACGTACACCCACGTAACGGATTATTTAAAAGAATTGGGCCCACTTGTATTGTGGCTAAAACGTCCCATTGCTCAATATGTTAACGACGCATATCGTCACATTATTATAGGATACGATATTAAATTTATGTAGATCGACTATCTTGACCTTTGAAAACATTTGCACATGCGTACATAGCTTTCTGACCTATTTGCCGTTAATTTACAGATCGTTTTTGCTATAATAATTAAAAAATCTTCTTAACGGCCCTGAAAGATTCTCTTCTTTTTACTCTTCCAGAAAGTGACAGACGGTTTCGTATACTCCTTTGCTATCATCTCAAGCTATTACTGGTGATTTTAAATCTTCAGAACAATCTTCATTATCACTTACTTCCTCATTTTAGCGTCTATTGTTCTTACCACCACTGGAGGTTTTAAAGAAGCATCGAACGTAAGTTCATTATTTTGCATCTTCATTTGGAAAGTTGCCTATGATATCTGCAACGAAACTGAAACATATAAATAAGAGCGCAAATAAAAGCCCATACACTTCCATTTGCATGTGAAATAGCGGGAAAATAATGATTTTAGTCAGTCATGTCTTTACTAGCTCTCGCTATTTTACATTCAACCGTCTCAATGTAACCGTCTTTCCATTCAAATCCAGGAACTGCAGCACTGTAGCTCGGTGGTTGCTGGTAAGTCGAGGGTACGTACGTACTTCGAGCTTAGCCTTAAAATGGCTGCCGTATGGCAGAACGAGTGACGAACAACCAGTGCGCAGGTCTTAACTGCATACTTCACTATATGACCCACATTCTCAAGTTAGGTCGTTTGTGGGAGCCGACATTTTACCAGCGTGCTTCCTGTATTAAATGTAAAACATGAAGCGGAGAGGATGATGTTTTGTTGAGAGCGCTAATTACGAATAATTTAAAGATGTGCCTGAGTTTGTATTGATGGGTAGATAATAGCTGAGAGCTCACTCTCAACTCGTTTTCTTCTTCTTCCTGCATAATGTTTATGGGCAGAGATTCAATAGATCTCGATAGGCGGGATGCTGTAGTAGTTTAAACTGTCGCTTTCGCACCAATCTAGTATAGTGCTAGTGAGCAGACACTCGCTTCTGCTTACACGGCACGTATCAGTCGCAAAAGCTCTGTGAGTGAAAAACACTCATATATACATATATATAGCTTAGCATTTCTGCAGACAACTTGCACTAGCTTCAATAGAAAATGGACGTATATTATTTATGATACTTACGCGTTACGCAGTCCGATTAAATAGTAGTGATCCATTTTATTTTGTAATTTATTTTCCCTTCTACACAGATCGAGCTAACCACCATGAGCAGTAGACAGACGCCACTACGTTCCTGAAAGTGCAAAGCGTAAAGCAAAAGATGAAAAGGAGAGAAAGACACATGCTGTTATATATAAAACACGTAAACTGTCAGTTCTTTAATGTTCAGAATGATTTTGCCGAATATACAGGACACGAAGTACAACATACAAAAGCTGTAGTTAATTATAAGGATGATAGTTATACTACAGAAGATTCATCAGAATACGCAAATTTTTCCTATGTATTTACGTTTTCCACAAGTGATACAGCAACTGAACAGACGACAAGTCTTTCCAGTTCAGCCACATCCTCTCCAAGCCAAACTGAACTGAAAAGCATAGGAAGTCCTATCCGCCCAGAGACCTCGTCTTCAAGGCAAAGAGAAGGCGAAAAAATGTTACAGGCTTCTCATGTCACTGCATCTTGTAGAGGTGGAACACAAAGTGAAAGTAAAATGTATTCTAACGATATTGGTGAGTGGTCAAACAACTTTGACAGAGATTATTGGATTATGAAAGGAAGTAGCGAAGTTCAGTATATGAAGAGTAGTTTTTTGTCTTCAATGAAAATACATGAGAAGGAAAATAAGACAAGATTCTGCAGAATGTCGTTTTTCACATATAAACATAAACTAACGAATAAAACTTACATGAGAGACTGGTTGTTCTACACAGAAAGCAAAGGGTGACTGTTCTGTTTTGTTTGCAAAGCGGCAGATTCTGACGGCTCCCCACAGTTTACGAAAGACGGATTTGGACTCGAAGAATGCAAGTATTTTGCTGAAGAGACATGAAGAAAGCAGTTCGCATAGAAAAGCGATAATTTCCCTGTTAGTTCTAAAAAACAAGGATGCACGTGTCGACTCTCAACTTGTAAGCCAAACTGAGAACGAACAAAAGTATTGGCCAACACTCTTAGAACTAACTGTTGCAATTATAAGTTTTTTAGCTGAGCGAGGTAGTGATGAAATTGTTGTTTCATCCCACAATGGAAATTATTTAAGGTTATTACAGTTACTAGCCAAATTTGATGTGTTTCTGGCCCAACATCAGCCGTACTGGATCATATTATTTGCAAAATTAAGAGATTCAATTACTATTCAGTCTCACTGAATACTACTCCTGATATATCTCACGTAAATCAACTGACTCTGATAGTGTGCTATGTACTACCATTCGGACCAGTGGAAAGATTTGTGAAGTTTTTTGGATATGGAAGGTCTTACTGCTGAACAACTCTCCCAAAGCTTACTATCTTCTTTAACAGAGAATGGCATTAATATCAAAGAGTGTCGTAGGCAAAGCTATGAGAATACTAGTAACATGAGTGGCAGGTACACCGGCTTAGAAGCACGATTTAAAGATACGCTGAATATATTCCTGTTTTTTCCCATCGCTAAATTTGGTCGCCAAGTGTGCTGCAAAATGTTGTACAGAAGCATCCATTTTATTTCATTTTCTTGAAAGCCTCAGTATATTTTTTTCCGCTTCTACCTATTGATGGGGCCTTCTTTTGAAAGCACTGAAAAATGATAGTGCTGAAATTTCGATTTTGAAAAGGTTATCGGACACTAGGTGGTCGGCCAGAGCTGATGCTAAAAAGGCGCTTTTATTTGGTTTTCATACAATCAAACGAGTTTTGAATGCCATATCTACTGATATGCACCAAAAGGTAGAGTGCCGCAATCAGACTTACGGACTGGTTTTGAAAATGAGTAAGTTGGAAATGGGAATAATGTGTGACGCATGGAACAGAATGCTTGAATGCTTACAGGCGACTAGTGTTTCGATGCAGTCGTCTGATCAAGATTTCAACACCGGATATGCGCTGTGTAACTCATTATATGAATATATCCAAGCAATGAGGTTCATATTTTCAGAAATTGGGGCAAAGCCAAATCTCTGACTAGCTGTGAGGAATATCAACAACAAACTTAAAGAGATACAAGCGAAATACAAAGTACGACCATTTTAGTGGGTCAACTACATTCCATGAAGTTTTACATAATCAAACACCTGGAGAACATTTTGAATTTCAGGTGTTTATTGCGATAATTGACAACGAACTGGCTGCATTAGCTAAACGCATGAAAGAATGCCATCAGCCGATTAATGTTTTTAGTATATTACGGGACTTTAAATCTCTTACAGCAGAAGAGATCTTGAAAAGAACTCCTAATATCGTGACGATTTAGAAGAGTCACTAGGCGACGATCTGGTACAGTTCGCTGAGCTGCTGAAAACGGATATAGCTGCTACCATTGACAGAAAAAAGAACGAAGCTTTGGAATTACAAATTTACAAATTTTTAATGGAAAATTCGTTAGGATCGTGTTTTCCAAATGTAGAAGTTGCCTTACGCATTTACTTATCTTAAATGATCACCAACTGCAGTGGAGAACGTTCTTTTTCAACGTTAAAGCGCATTAGAAATGAATTAAGATATACGATGGGACGGGAACGTCTAAATGGCCTGGGTATGATGAACATTGAATACGATTTTCTCAGAGACATTGATCTAACTTGTATTATCTCTAAATCTGCCGAAATTAAATAGAGAAATGTTTATTTTATATAGGCCTACTAACCATACGACCTAAACAAACCAAGGGCCCCTTGTCAGAATTTATACTACGGGCCCCGCGCTCACTTAATGTGGCACTGTTCCTCACTACATATTTTTACATCAGTCTTGCCTACACCTCCTTTCTTGTCTGTGTCTATGACTTTTGCCTTCTTGGTATCTATTTTCAGTTTTATTTTTATTATCTCTTGATCTAAGACATGACGCATTTTACTTAATTCTTATTCTGAGTCTGTCACTGTTGCAATTTCACCACCAAATCTGATGCAGTGAATATGGGTGCTATTAATTTCGATTCCAGTCGTCCTCTCTTCCATTGTTGGTATTGCCTTCTTTATGAATATATTAAATAAGTAAAGTGACAGAGGGCACCCCTGTGTTCCTCTTATCTGATTTTTGCTTCTTTCTTGCTAATATTAATATCCATTTCGGTACTTTCATTTTTGTATATACTCAAACTTAATCGCCTCTCCTTCCAGTCAAGCCCTGCTCTGCGCATTGTCTTAAATAATAACTTCCAAGCAATTATATTAGATTCTTTTTCTAGGACAATAAACGCTGTATATGCTTTCTGTTTACTTCTAATCTTCTTTCCATTATTTGACATGGAGCTAATACTTCATCTCTCTCTATTCTTAAGCCAAATTGATCACTGATTTCTTTTTAATCCTCTCCTTAACTATTGACAGTACTATTTTTGATGCAAGTGGTGGAGGGGCTAGTCTTCTATAGCTTGTACTGTCGTTTGAAATTGCCCTCTTGGGTAATGCAATAGTTAAACATTTCGTAAGGTCAGGTCATGAGGTACGATACCCTTTTCATAACATTTAGATACCACAGTAAATAATTTATTTGTAATGTCACTGCTGTTTGGTAGGAGTATGCCATCCATACCCATTGCTGTATTTGATTTTAACCTGTTTGGAGACAGGAAGAACTCTTCATTTGTTATCTGTGTTTTCATCAATTAGTTTTTCATCTTCAATATACTCATCTAAATTTCCGATATCAGAACCACTGCACAGGTCTCCAATGTACTCTTTCCATCTGCTACTTGCATTTTCTGTGCCAGTTTCCTATTTTTGTCTCTCACTATGTTACTCTTGGTTCTCCTTCCTCTTGCAACAGCTTAATCTTGGAGGAAGCTACATCCTATTCCCCGTATTTAAAATCATCTACTTTCATTTACTTGCTAAATTTTTCCAGCCACTTTTCGTTCTCTAAGCGGTGCATTATTGTTACCTTGTTTATTATTGTTTTGTGTTGATGAGGGCTTTTTCTATTTAGTCTGTTTCTTTTGTCAATAAGTTTGAATATTTCGGAGCTCATCCAAGGTTTTCATGGCTCTAACTTTTTTATTCCTAATACGCCTGTGGCTGCAATTGTTTATTTGACTTGATAATATACTAGCTGCTTTCTTCCCTGTCTGATTTCATTGTCACATGTTTGAATTCCTGCGCAGCGTTTGCGTCCTTAAATTTATATAGTACCAATTTCTTTGGATATTTCTGCTGGTTTTTATTAAATCTGATATTGTACTTTATCACAAAACGTGTATGGTCACTATCTACATCAGCACCTGAAGAACTATGAGTAGCTTTCACTTGGTTCCTGCACCTCTCCTTTACTATTATATCATCAGTCATATACGAGTTTTTTCCATTATCACCACATGTCCTCCACGGGTAGCGACATCTCTTTGAAACTTTACAACATGTGTTCGTTATAACCACTTCGTGGTGTTCACAAATTTCTAATAATTTCCTCCCAGTCCGAAATTACCAGGACATTTGTGGTTCTCCTGTATGCCGGCTGATGCATTAAAATCTGCCAAGAGGATAATGTTGTCTTTGGTGTTTATCAATTCAATTAATGCCTTCAGGGGAGTCGTACATTTTTTCTGTCTCTTATCTTTACAGTTTGTCGTTGGTAAATATACTTGAAATTTTGTTATGTCAGTGAGCTAGCTTTCAAATGTATCATTAATATCCTATCACTCACTCGGTAGGTGTTCATTATATTATGCATCCATTTCTTTGTTAATACAATAGCTACTCTGTTCTTACATGACTTTTGGTTTCCGCCGTGTATCCTGAAAGCTTCCGACCTAAAGTCAGCACTTCCAACCCATCTTGTTTCACATGGTTCTCAAATATCCATTTACACTTTGTTACAGTCTTTTTGACTTCCTCCAGTTTTCCGAGATTTAACAGTGTTTGCTTGTTCCATCTTTTCCTTCTTTCTCTGGTCTTTCACACGTACCAACACAAAAAGATTTATTGACATTGGTACTACGCTGTGCCGAGGAAACAAAATTTCGATTGTGAAATAAATGTTTCAGGCGAATGAATCGCGGCAGCTTGCCTTTCTTAATACACTTATTCTCTGTTAACTCTACTGTCATGCGTTCAGTAAAGTTCTCAAGACACCTGAAAGAAACAATTTATTTCATAAGGTTCGCCCAGATCTCCTGTCAACGCATTAATTTTTAGCATTAACGTTATACATATTTTGAACACTGGGAGTAAAACACTGTAACACAACTTTGTCAAGAAACAACGCAGAAAAGAGGTACTTCCACTTTTTGTCAGAATAAATGTAGGAGGAAAAAGTATCATTGATCACAAGGGAATGGTTTCATACTTTGTTTATAACCTAGATTAGAGTCACTCCTCATTATTACAGCGTAAATTACAGGAAGTCTTATCTTTGACTGGAAAACAGTATGAAAGGAAAGAGCAACAGAAGTCATAAATAACATACTCTGCAGCGGATATCAAATCAAGCTCATTAGAGATAAAGTTCTTATTCTGCGACAATGCACACATTCTTCCGCAAGGGCAGTGACTGCCCTTGTTAACTAGTCTGGCGATTTATCTGAGCAATTTTTCACGTTTTGTTTACTGACCACTGGCAGGCCTTTGATTTATTCCCACATTTCCTGGTAAAATTTATTGCATCCGTAAGGCAGCTGGCAGAGAACACGTCACTTCAACGATCCTTAGGTTTCTATCTTAACAGTTCGTTCTGGCAATATGCCCGCTAAGCTTTCCGCTCTCTACGAAAGAACCAGTGGAACACCGGCACGGACGCGGAATTAAGACACGCAGCTTTTTATTTGAGAGCATTAATCAGTTCGTTTGTTCTTTTGAATTAAGCCAAAAATGTGTATGAATTTCACACATTGCTACGGTGTTCCTCAAGCAGTGATGGGAGCATACATTTTCCGGAAGACTGACAAATACGAGGGTTGGAACTTTAATGGTGGCAACTATTTATTTACAGCTCGTACAAAACAGATACGTGTTTCAAAGTTTTACTGACCTTCAAAATAGTCACCAGAATTGTGTATAACCCGTTGCCAGCGATGTGGAAGTTGTAGGATACTCTTAGCAGTGGCAATTGTGTTGACAGTCCGAGCGGCGCGGTCTATTGCCAGACAAATTTGTAGCAGTTCTGAAGCGAATGTCGTGAAGTGTTTCCTTCGGTTTAGAAATCGAGTTAGACTCACGAGGGCTTAAGTCAGGGGAGTGCAGTAGGTGGTGTAGCACTTAGCAGGCCCACCAGTCCAACAAATCAGTAACAGCTTGCACTGTACGTGCCTGAGCATTGTCCTGCAAAATGATGGTCAGGTCCTGCAGAAAGTGTCATCACTTCTGTCTCTAAGCTGGTCGTAGTGTGTGTTCCAAAAATGAACAACATAGGGCAATGCTCAAGCACGTACAGTGCAAGCTGTTTCTGATTTGTTTGACTGATGGGGCTAAGCGCTATACCACCTACTGCACTCCCCTAACTTAAGCCCTCGTGAGTTCAACTCGACCTCACTTCACGGCATTCGCTTCAGAACTGCTACAAATTCGTCGGGCAATAGACCACGCCGCTCGAACTGTCAACACAACTGGCATTGCTAAGAGTATCTTACGACTTCCACATCGCTGGCAACGGGTTATGCACTATGCTGGTGACTACCCTGAAGGTCAGGTAAACTTCGAAACACGCATCTTGTTTGTATGAGCTGTAAATAAATAGTTGCTACTATTATAAAGTTCCAACTCTCGTACACATAGTAGTACTGTCTGCTGAATGACACCATGCCAAACCCCAGTTCAATCAGCATAAAAAGCCGGGTGTTCCGTCAACAAGTTGAATTCTTGCTGGACATAATTTCATGAAACTTTCTCACAAAGTGCTTACTCTTCTCCACACGCTTCGCAAAAGTTTTGTCAGGCAACGACTGCTGAATCGACTTGCAGCTCTATGAATGATAATGTTAGATCCTGGTTGTTAGACTCACACTGGCATGCTTTTAAGATTCGAACGGACACTCCAATGTAGCAGTACCGCCTCCTAAGAATTAACAGTTCTGGATGTAGAGTATAAACAGTACCTAATTATTTAAATAATAAACTTAGTGTACCATTCACTTTTGTCCCGCTTAATACAACGCTTTTCGCATTCTGTGGAAATTTACATAGTATGTGAATATTATGACTGAGTGTGTTGTTTCCTGCAGTCGTCTGTATGTTCCCACTACAATCGGAGAAATGGAGAAAACTAGGTACATTATTGTCACTTACATGTTGATGTTACAGAATAACAATCTTTTAGCAGCATGTCCAAGTACTGTGACTCTTTCATCACCGAGAAATTCATTCACGCGAAACACATTATCCACGGTGTGCGGTAAATGATAATATAACACAAAGATATAGTGACAGAATTGCCAGTCAAAAAGTCAGGGTACAACCAATGATGTCCATTTTAGTTGATTTCATTTTTTCATTTGCATTAAGCTTTCACTGATAACTGCTGTTAGTAGAAATAAATACTGTTTCTTAAAAAAACACCACTTATTCTTTATGTCATGTTTCTTTACTATTTTCTTGCTTAGGGCCTTTACTCTGCGACTATAGTTATTACTTATCAGAAATTTTAGCCAAATATTGACGACCTCTATACATTAACTACAGTTTTAGATACAAGAAAAACATTTAATAATTAATGGATTCGTTATCGAGATTCCACATTTAAGATTTCTTTCTGCTAATTCATTGTGCCGTGCAAAAATTTTAAGATTGTTTTCAAATTTTTTCCGATTGTGAGGGTTCGATGCCCACTCAGCCCTGTGGTTTTAATCTGTCACTTATCACTTGTTTCACCTCTGGCAGTGTTTGTTGATGTCAGAAATGTTTTGGAATCCACATTAAGATGTAGGTCCTCATATAACTGGCTGGTAGGGTACACTGGGCCTAACGTTTGGAGGTCTCAATGATGGAAATTTTTTTTAGAAAAATTAGGAACTGTTTATTCAAACAATTTTTTAATAAAATTTGGAAATACAGATAAACTAAAGCAATATATTTCGTTTGTTATATCAATAAACTAAATGTCTTTTTTTGTTTCCTTGATGACACATCTTACAAATACGTTGACCTTCATCGCCCTCAATATCTACGTCAGTACACTAGTTATGAGCCAACTGCTTCCATTGCTTTCCTAAATTTTAGTCATGGTGGCGAGCTAGAAATCCAAGGACCCAATTTCTCCAGCCGTTTTCGTTTCGTTATGGAATTGCTGCGGACATCTGTTTCATGGTACGCTAATCTGCGCAGTTCTTTGATAGTCATATCAAAACGTCTCTTCTGCAGATCCTTAAGATATTTAACAAGTTCTAACTCCTGCTTCTTATTGAAAATGCACTGATATTTGCCGCAGGTTCTGTCCCTTGTTGAAATGGGACTCTCCTTTTTCTTTTTCACGTATCTTTTTAAAGTAGTCCAAGGTACTACAATTTGGTTCGATGCTTTTTCGTGGGTCACCGTTTTAATAATTACCGATTCAACAGCTTGTTCCATGTTTTTCGTGGACCAATTTTGTCTCTCCGTTTTCCGTGCATAATGACGTACCATCTGCAAAAGAGAAAGGCAAACCATACGGTGACATTTATCAAATGGTTCAAATGGCTCTGAGCACTATGCGACTTAACTTCTGAGGTCATCAGTCACCTAGGACTTAGAACTAATTAAACCTAACTAACCTAAGGACATCACACACATCCAGGCCCGAGGCAGGGTTCGAACCTGCGACCGTAGCGGTCGCTCGGCTCCAGACTGTAGCGCCTAGAACCGCATGGCCACTCCGGCTGGCTGTCAAATGAAGAATTAAAGTCAACCGGAGAGAAACGGACTGCACCTATAGACCATTCCTCCCAAAATGCTTAACTGTTAAGAAAATATTCACTAACCATATAGGCAGACTACGCAACTAGCGCGCGACAAGAATTGCAACGTTACTAAACGATAACAGACATCGGCTTGTTAACACTTGTCGGTCTGAGTACACCCTAGCGCCTCTAGACGAACTTTGACGACCGAGACCGTTCTGCCCCGGTAGTCCATTCCGCCCTGGATTCCCCTAAGTCAGTTAAAGGTGAGAGGAAGGTTACGGTACACTACCTCCAACATGGTATGCCTAGTGCAGCACTGTGGTGCTCATACCAATCTTCGAACTGATGACAGTTTTATCTTTTTTGGTGGAAACATGGATAGACCATTGCAGGGAAACCCAAGAAGAAGACTACAAACGTAGATATCATAATTTAAAAATTATATTATCTTTCCACAGCACTCGAAACATGCGAATAAATTCTCGAAACGCATTGTGGTACGCATCAATAAATACAACTTGTAGAGCAACTTCATTACGTCACTCATTATTGACACAGTTCGAAACTTTCCGAATATATAATTTACGACAAACGAAGTTAAGTAAACAGTAGCTGCCGGTCGGAGTGGCCGAGCGGTTCTAGGTTCAGTCTGGAACCGCAAAACCGCTACGATCACGTGTTCGAATCCTGCCTCGGGCATGCATGTATCTAATGTCCTTAGGTTAGTTACGTTTACGTAGTTCTAAATTCTAGGAGACTGATGACCTAGTTATAAGTTCTAGGGGACTGATGACCTCAGATGTTAAGTCCCATAGAGATCAGAGTCATTTGAACCATCTGAAACAGTAGCCGGTCAGCCGTAAGGAACAATCAGTTAGAAGATATTTCACATTTTCGTACAACTTGTTTCGAAGCTTCATGTTCTATCATCAGGTCTGTATTCCACAAATGCTGCCCTATTGCCTGTCGAAAACATGCGTTATTGCGGCAATAATGACTAAAGTTATTAACTTACAATACATGACATTTGTACCGATCAAAACATTTGTACCGAACAGCAGTTTTATATAATCCTACATCTACACCCATATACATACTTTGCAAACCACCACACGATGCGTGGCGGAGGGTACCCTGTACCACTACGTCATTTCCTTTCCTGTTCCACTCTCTAATAGAGCGACGAAAAGACGACTGTCTGTATGGCTTTGTATGACCCCTAATTTCTCTTATCTTTGCGGTCCTTATGCGGAAATAGAATGGTTCTACAGTCCCCTTCAAATGCCGGTTCTCTAAATTTTCTCAACACTGTTCCTCGCAAAGAACGTCGCCTTCCTACAAGGATTCCCATTTGAGTTAACGAAACATCTCCGTTGTTCGAACCAACCGGTAATAAAAGTAGCAGCCCGACTCTGAATTGCTTCGATGTCTTACTGTAATCCGATCTAGTGTGGATCCCAAGCACTTGGGTAGTATTCAAGAACAGGTCGGCACTAGTGTCCAATATGCGGTATCCTTTACAGATGAGCAGCACTATCCTAAAATTCTCCCAATAAACCGAAGTCGAACATTCGCCTCCCCTATCACAGTCCGTACATGCTAGTTCCGTGTCATATCGTTTTGCAACGTTACGCCTAGATATTTAATCGATGTGACTAGCGAGCAGCACACTACTAAAACTGTATTCGAACCTAACGGATTCGTTTTTCCTGTTCATCTGCATTAACTTAAATATTTATACATTTAGAAAAAGCTTCCATTCATCACACCAACTAGAAATTTTGTCTAGGCCATCTTGTATTTTCCTACAGTAACTCAACGGCTACACCCTTCCGTTCAAGAAAGGCAATGGAATAATCTACTAAATTACAAGCCCGCATGATTCTACATCTACATCTACATTTATACTCCGCAAGCCACCCAACGGTGTGTGGCGGAGGGCACTTTACGTGCCACTGTCATTACCTCCCTTTCCTGTTCCACTCGCGTATGGTTCGCGGGAAGAACGATTGCCGGAAAGCCTCCGTGCTCGCTCGAATCTCTCTAATTTTACATTCGTGATCTCCTCGGGAGGTATAAGTAGGGGGAAACAATATATTCGATACCTCATCCAGAACCGCACCCTCTCGAAACCTGGACAGCAAGCTACACCGCGATGCAGAGCGCCTCTTTTGAAGAGAGTGCCACTTGAGTTTGCTATACATCTCCGTAACGCTATCACGCTTACCAAATAACCCTGTGACGAAACGCGCCGCTCTTCTTTGGATCTTCTCTATCTCCTCTGTCAGCCCGACCTGGTACAGATCCCACACTGATGAACAATACTCAAGTATAGGCCGAACGAGTGTTTTATAAGCCACCTCCTTTGTTGATGGACTACATTTACTAAGGACTCTCCCAATGAATCTCAACCTGGCACCCGCCTTATCAACAATTAATTTTATATGATCATTCCACTTCAAATCGTTCCGTACGCATACTCCCAGATATTTTACAGAAGTAACTGCTACCAGCGTTTGTTCCGCTATCATATAATCATACAATAAAGGATCTTTCTTTCTATGTATTCGCAATACATTACATTTGTCTATGTTAAGGGTCAGTTGCCACTCCCTGCACCAAGTGCCTATCCGCTGTAGATCTTCCTCAATTTCGCTGCAATTTTCTAATGCCGAAACTTCTCTTTATACTACAGCATCACCCGCGAAAAGCCGCATGGAACTTACGACACTATCTACTAGGTCATTTATATATATTGTGAAAAGCAGTGGTCCCATAACACTCCCCTGTGACACGCCAGAGATAACTTTAACGTCTGCAGACGCCTCTCCATTGAGAACAACATGCTGTGTTCTGTTTGCTAAAAACTCTTCAATCCAGCCACACAGCTGGTCTGATATTCCGTAGGCTCTTACTTTGTTTATCAGGTGACAGTGCGGAACTGTATCGAACGCCTTCCGGAAGTCAAGGAAAATGGCATCTACCTGGGAGCCTGTATCTAATATTTTCTGGGTCTCATGAACAAATAAAGCGAGTTGTGTCTCACACGATCGCTGTTTCCGGAATCCATGTTGATTCCTACAGAGTAGATTCTGGGTTTCCAGAAATGACATGATACGCGAGCAAAAAAATGTTCTAAAATTCTACAACAGATCGATGTCAGAGATATACGCCTATAGTTCTGCGCATCTGCTCGGCGACCCTTCTTGAAAACTGGGACTACCTGTGCTTTTTTCCAATCATTTGGAACCTTCCGTTCCTCTAGAGACTTGCGGTACACGGCTGTTAGAAGGAGGGAAAGTTCTTTCGCGTACTCTGTGTAGAATCGAATTGGTATCCCGTCAGGTCCAGTAGGCTTTCCTCTGTTGAGTGATTTCAGTTGCTTTTCTATTCCTTGGACACTTATTTCGATGTCAGCCATTTTTCCGTTCGTGCGAGGATTTAGAGAAGGAACTGCACTCGGTCTTCCTCTGTGAAACAGCTTTGGGAAAAGGTGTTTAGTATTTCAGCTTTACGCGTGTCATCCTCTGTTTCAATGCCATCATCATCCCAGAGTGTCTGGATACGCTGTTTCGATCCACGTCGATGTGCAGCAGGATTCGAACATTATGAATTACCTCGAAGGGGACGGTCTATTGATACACAGTCAACATGGATTAGAAAACATCGTTCTTGTGAAACCCAACTAGCTCTTTACACAAATGAAGTGTTGAGTGCTATTGACAAGGGATTTCAAATTGATTCCGTATTTCTAGATTTCCAAATGGCTTTCGACGCCGTACTTCACAAGCGGCTTGTAATCAAACTGCGTGCTTATGGAATATCGTCTCAGTTATGCGGCTGGATTCTTGATTTCCTATAATACAGGTCACTGTAAGCAGTATTTGACGGAAAGTCACAGAGTAAAACGGAAGTGATTTTATACGTTCCCCATGGTGGTATTATAGGCTCTCTTCCGTTCCTTATCTATATAAACGATTTAGGAGACAATCTGAACAGCAATCTTACGTTGTTTGCAGATGACGCTGTCATTTACCGCCAAGCAAAGTCATCAGAAGATCAAAACAAATTTGCAAAACGACTTAGAAAAGATATCTGAATGGTGTGAAAATTGGCAGTTGACCCTAAATAGTGAAAAGTGTGAGGTCATCCACATGAGTGCTAAAAGGAATCCGTTAAAATTCGTGTACACGATTAATCAGTCAAATCTAAAGGCCGTGAATGCAACTAAATACGTAGGTATTACAATTACGAACAAATTAAACTGGAAAGAATTCATAGAAATTTTTGTGGAGAAGGGGAATCAAAGACTGCGTTTTATTGGCAGAACCTTAGAATACGCAACAGATCTACTAAAGAAACTGCCTACACTACACCTGTCCGTTCTATTTTGGAGTACTGCTGCACGGTGTTGGATCCTGACGGGATAGGGTTAACAGAGTACATCGAGAACGTTCAGAGAAGGGTATCACGTGTTGTATTATCGAGAAATAGGGGAAACAGTGTCACTGAAATGATACAGGATTTGAGGTGGACATCATTAAAACAAAGGTGTTTGTCGTTGCGGTGGAATCTTCTCACAAAATTTCTATCACTAACTTTCTCCTCCATTGTTGACGTAGACCCACATAGGGAGAAACGATCATGATAATAAAATAAGCAAAAGCACAGCGCGCACGGAAAGATGTATGTGTTCGTTTCTTCCGAGCGCTGTTCGAGAGTGGAATAATAGAGTATTACTAGGAAGGTGGTTCGATGAACCGTTTGCCAGGCGCTTAAGTGTGAATTGCCGAGTATCCATGTACATCGCAGCATCATGAACAAACAACCGCAGATTGCTGTTCACCGTGCCTGGCGGATCATATATGAAGGGCTTATTTCAGTAGTGGTAGAAGCCCATTTTTGTCCATTCTGAGATACAGAGTCCTAAAGTTAAAAGAGCGCTGAAAAATCTGCAGTTGAGATACCAGAAATATTCAAGTATGTACACCGGAAATATTCAAGTATGTATACTTGAATATTTCTGGTATCTCAACTGCAGATTTTTCAGCGCTCTTTTAACTTTGGGGCTCTGTATCTCAGAATGAAGAAAAATGGACTTGTACCTCTATTGAAATAAGCCCTTCATATGTATATAGGAAACTAGCGACCCGACCCGGCTTCGCACCGGTAGCTTTAAATATCTGATGCCAGATGACTTGACTGGTGAAGCGCATTTTATCTGGAGGTGAAGAACACATTTCAAAGAACAAAGTTAAGTAAGTGAATATTATCACTTTCATGTAACTTACGCGACGTAAGCATAGCACTCCAGGAAAGCTGTCTGAAGGTATGAATGTTGTATTTTCCATATTGAATTAGTACTTTGAGAGATACATCATTATAATGATGGGAGCACATAGTGATGTAAGTAATAAGTTTACAACCAATGTAAACATTGTATGGGAATCATGTGTGTGTGTGTGTGTGTGTGTGTGTGTGTGTGGTTCAAATGTTTCAAATAGCTCTGAGCACTATGGGACTTAACATCTATGGTCAGCAGTCCCCTAGAACCTAGAACTACTTAAACCTAACTAATCTAAGGACGTCACACAACACCCAGTCATCACGAGGTAGAGAAAATCCCTGACCCCGCCGGGACTCGAACCCGGGAACACAGGCGTGGGAAGCGAGAGCGCTACCGCACGACCACGAGCTGCGGACATGTGTGTGTGTGTGTGTGTGTGTGTGTGTGTGTGTGTGTGTAATAATCGTGATCTATATGTTCAGCTCGTGTTGCAACACTCCTCCTGTGAAGCTTAGTAGGCACGGTGATCCTTTCGATGTGCCACGTAAAGAATCGTGTCTATATGTAGGTTTGATTCAGGGACAGCAGAAGTCTGAACTTTGCGTCATATTCTATGCTGCCGAAGGAATGTACTGTACTTAAACGAAGCAAAGTTGCTGAAGTACTTTTTCGGAAAACGTTTAACTTGAAACATAAAAAATAAAACACCACGTATATTGGAATTGCACATTTTTTTCACTAGGCGATTGAGGGGCTTATTACAAAAACAGGACAGTCCAAAACTGTGATTTTTCAGGAATAAAAAAAAACTTCCATTTAAACTGAAGCATGAAAAGTGTCCAAACGATATTCGTAGCATGTTAAATAGGAACATATTATTCACTTATGTTCGTTTTTAAGTTAAATCTATAGTTAACTCTAAAGGAGCACTTTTTCTTTGGACTTGCCCGGTCTTTGCAGAAAATTTGGGAAAAATCGTCTAATACTTTACATTGGACTACTTTAATGTATTTTCAAAGTGCTATCTGAGAGTATGTAACAATGAACACAAGGAAATATTACTTTCTTTGCAACAAACTGAAAACAGCAGTTTAGTTACTCCTAATGTTCCCATTATTAGTTGTTATTCATACCCTCATCTATCATGTTAACATTATCAAGAACTTCCATCACCTCCTCTTCATTACCATTTTCATGTGGGGTACAATAAAGGAGGCCCTTGTAGAAGGTTTTGTTTTCTTTTTCCAGGAACTGCATCTGATTACTAAGGTTTCTGGCTTTATCTGGCCGAATACCAGGATTCTTGTCGTACAACTGATGTAGATCCACAGTGGTATAGTCTGTAGCAGGACTTATCTCAACAATGATATGCCTATTCCACGGGCCAAAGTAAGAGATTCGCAATGAGACACAAAAGCTATCTTCCATATCACTGCGAATCATCCGTACATGCAGCAGTCTGAATGGAGGTTTAGGCGTTTTCTAACAGAATGATGCAATAGCACGTTTAATGTCTACGAAATCATCATGTTTCATGAATAGACGGGGTAATGTACGGTCTTCAGCAATTTTCCTGACCCAAGTTTCAGGAATTTCTGCAGTCTTCCTCTTATGCTTCTTATGCCCTTTCAACGAGAAGTTCTAGCACTGGAAACAAATATGTGATCCTTTCATAGACCTTCGAGATGTGTCCTTGACTGTACAAGAACTGAACCACTACTTTATTTTTGTTCTGCCCAGGACACCTGTCACCAAGCAGACAAAGATCATCTATTCTATTTTCCAATAGAATGTTGTTCATGTAGTTCAGAATTATGGATGTGACATCATCAGACCTTTCCTTCCTTGTCGGCCGTGTGGCCGAGCGGTTCTAGGCGCTTCAGTCTGGAACCGCGCGACCGCTACGGTTGCAGGTTCGAATCCTGCCTCGGGCATGGATGTGTGTGATGTCCTTAGGTTACTTAGGTTTAAGTAGTTCTAAGTTCTAGGGGACTGATGACCTCAGGTGTTAAGTCCCATAGTGCTCAGTGCCATTTGAGCCATTTTTCCTTCCTTAATGTTCAAGCTAGTGGTAAATTGAAACTGATTCATCCGCCAGACTGCGAATCCCAAAAACATTGTACTGTAGTTGACTTACGTAGTGAATGGCATTTGACGTCAAGTGTGGTAGGTGCAAGGTATGCGTATAATCAAATGTATAGTCCGTCCCCGGTAGCTGAGTGGAAGCCGGAACGGTAGCAGGGTGTTCAGTCAGAAGGGTAGCTGCCCTCTGTAATAAAAAAAAAAAAAAAAAAAAAAAAAACTGAGTTAATCGATCAACAACGAACTTAAAATGGTGTCTCTCCGCCCCGAGCAGATGCGACGAACAAAAGCGAACAAAATGAGATTAAAAAAAAAAAGTGGTCAGCGCGGCAGAATGTCAATCCTACGGGCCTAGGTTCGATTCCCGGCGGGGTCGGAGATTTTCTCCGCTCGGGTACTGGGAGTTGTGTTGTCCTAATCATCATCATTTCATCCCCATCGACGCGGAAGTCGCCGAAGTGGCGTCAAATATAAAGACTTGCACCCGGCGAACGGTCTACCCGACGAGAGGCCCTAGTCACACAACTTTTACATTTATTTACATCAAATGGATTACAGTTAATGTGCTCTTGTTTTGCTTTTAGAATATAGTTCAGTTTCATGCTTACAAAAGCTTATGCTCTTTTCAAGTGCAATGTCTTTTGCACCACTAACTGTCTCTTCTCAAACTCTCTCTCCTCAATTTTTATTTTATTTTGCTGTTCAATGAATCACGTATACTATATATATTAGAACTGGGATATCCAATATGTATGTTATAAGTCTCATAAATTATCCAGAAGCTTTCACAAAGAAGACTGATAATGTACCTGTGTAAAAATTCAAGATGCATGTCATTTACGCTCAGATCTTGTGACATGTATTTCCGATTTGATTTATTAGGCAGTTATATGCTATTCGATCAACTGAACGGTCTGTTCTGGTATCTTTTTTGGTCTGTTTTTATGAGAACTTCTTTTACCTTTGGACCTGTCCATAGATTACAATACTATTCTGGATTCTGTACAGCCTGTGCTTGGTTATTCCATGGAATCTAAAGAAAGCTGCTTTACAAATTGGACTGTTCATACCTGCAATTCTCAACTTGCAGGAATGCATGATTACGTGTTTCTTCGTCTGCAATCCTGGGACGCTTCCTGGTGTATAGTAATCAGTCCAGTTTGATTAGGGCGACCAGTCGTTGTGTTTTACGGGATCGTCCCTAATTTGGCTTTAGTGTCCCGTTGTCCAGACAAAATACATCCGGAACGAATATTGTCTCGTTTTTCATTAACCGCCCCGTATGTTTTGAAATAGCGTGTCTTTAAGTATCGTGTAGCATAACCAAATTGAGAACAAGTGTGGTCATATCCAAATAATAAAGAAAATACGCTCTGTGATTAAACCAAACTGAATGAGATACGATTCTTCAATCCTGATGTTCGTACTGCTTTCTCATTGGGAGCAGTTTGTCACTAGCGCTTTCTTTATGCATTGCCTATTGCTTCAGGTCGATGCGTATTGAGGTGTGGTTTCAGAATGTTAGAATCACTGGTTACGTTGCTTGATGTGATATAATGCAAACTTTTCACAGAAATGCCAAAAATATGTGTATTTAGTGACGAAATTAAAGCAGAATTCTAATTTCTGAAATCAGAAGACCAAAGCTAGAAATTATTTTGCACGCTTGTTTGCATGTGACAACATTAAAATATTTATTCGATTACTAATGCAAGGTATTTTGATGTTTTATTAGTACCAGTTTTAAGCAAAAGGTAGTACAATGATCTATGTATTTGTAGCATAAACCAAATGTTTTTAACAAAAAGATGTAACACAGATACAGTATTAACGATACACTCCACAAAATGTCGATTCATTTCAGCTTATAATTTGTGTCTCATATTTTGGTTTTGGAAATCTGGTCACCCTAAACTAGATGAGAATAGGAAACATAAGACTGCTCTACTTGTTCGGCTTTTATAGAAATAACAAGGTACCAGGCGGCTTTTTGTAGAAGGGCAAGATTTTAAAATTGATATTTCGATATTTGAAAATTTGTGGTAAGTTCCTGTGGGACTAATCTGGTGAGGTTATCGGTCCCTAAGCTTACACACTACTTACTCTAACTTAAACTAACTTACGCTAAGGACAACACACACATCCATGCCTGAGCGAGGACTCGAACCTCCGACGGGAGGGGGGGGGGGGGGGGGGGTCTTTCGATGTGTATGGCTTTTGCCGAAACAAACTCCGCCATTAAATAGATGTGGTGACAGAGAAGAGCAAGGCGGTATTAGGTTAAAAATTCCATTTTTGGACTTCTCTTGTTTTTGTAATCAACTCTTCAGCTATTCTCAAATGATTGCAAAAATTGATTAAAATATTTCATTATTTCAGATTGTAAGCTTCAGATAACAGCCTGATGGTGAGGTGATTATCTTTTCGTTATTGGTCATATTTATTACGATACTTAAAAGGTGTCCGTTGCTCTAAGAATTTGCAGTGAATTAAGACTGTTAAGTTGACGGAAGCAGAAAGTGGCAGTCTGAAATTGTCGTCATATTTCGAAATACGTCTTTCAACCGTCTATAGAAAGATTTCGAAATCTTGTGTATACATCCGTAAGGAATTTCTGAATTTCATTCAAGAAGATTGTACCTATATCTTTATGAGCTTTAAAAGGCCTTAATCTCTTTCTCGCCAGTGGAGATTCGTTTACCAGTCTTCTGTATAATTTGAATGTGTCAAAACAAATAATATCTTTCGCCCCACCAGGAAGAGAATCGCTTTCGCATCTAAGCTTGACTCAAGGAATGCATAAAGTTTAAGTTGAATAATTTGCTGCGCTGCTGCAAAACTTTCTGAACATAACATGCCATGCTGCGTTTTCCTATCCATAAATAATTGAAAAACCACAGGCTTTGGACTCGCGTGTTTTTTTTTCGCTATGCAGTTGTTCTGAAAGATTCCAGTCAATTGGATGTCACTTAGGCACCTTGCAGGTCCCTAACCAGTTATCCAACGGGGAGAAGGGAACTACATGCTGTTCGCTCGAGTTTTGGTTTGCTATTCGATAAGTGGCATTGGCATCATTTTCAAAACTAAACTTTACTTTGCCGTAATTCAGACGATTTGTACGAAATTTTTATAAATTATATACAAAATCCTTCCTCGTAAATAATTATTTCTGTTATTGAAAACCGGATCAAAATCCCTACAGCAGTTTCTGAAATTAGCCCGCACGTACAGACGGAAGCTAGATGTCGACTTTAGCTTACATATAGAGATACATCATGTACAGAGGTGGAATGTTGTTACGAGAAATCTCGAATGGTTCTTGACCGATTTATTTCAAATTTTTACGCAATACTCTAACGAATATTCGAACGGACACAGGCTACATATTTTATAATGTACAGGATCATTCTTATTAACGTTTAAAAAGCACCGAAGAGATGTAGATAACGCCGAGACAAGTAATTTCATATAAGATACATGGGGTCGCAAATGTCGGGAAATACCGCAAAAATGAATGAGAAATGTTGAACACGTGACGTCATCAGATGACGTACCTCGCCTCAAGTGCAGCGGTTGGGCTTGGGCGTGAAGGGAAAATTGAGTGGTGTAATATTTGCATTCGAGCAACAGATTTTGTAAATGTGATATGTTGTGGATGTTGCAAAATTATTGTCCCAACTGTAACCAAGAAAAAGTTGTTCTTATTTTGTGCTTATTTCCTTTTGTCCCTTCTATTTTTGGTTGCAGACAATATTTAGTAAAAAAAAGCAAAAAACAAAAAACAAAACGTAGGTCATTTACTGGTAACCTCGCAGTTCGGAGCTTATACTCATTTACATATCACGCAATACGGAAGGTTTTCGTTGTACTGTACTTCGCAATAAACCAGCAGAGACCGCGAGACCGGTAAATAAAATAATAAGTCATACCCCAGTGCAAACTTGTAATTGTCTAACGCAATGAAAAAAAGTACTGTCTACCACACGCAGGACTGGAACCCTAAGCACTACACGCTGAAGTCGTGCGTGTGTGCCCTGTCACACCGACGGGAATACATAACTTGGATTGGAATAGTCAGGTGCGACAGATCGATAGCCTCAACCGCTGCACGCGCGGCAAAGTACGTCATGTGATGACGTCCCATGTTCAACATTTTCATCCATTTTTGGATATCTCCCGGCGTTTACGACCCATGTGTCTTATATTAAATTACATGTCACGGCGTTATCTACGTCGCTTTTGGGGTTTTACAATGTTAATAAGAATCACCCTGTACGTAATAAATGAGCATATGTATAATATATAACTGGGAAACGTTTTTACCAAAAAACTGGAGTTCTTGACCCGTTTACTTCAAGTTTTTACACAATACTTCAATGAACGTTGGGACGGACATACGCTATCTATTTTTGATATACTGTATACAATATATGCGATATATATATATATATATATATATATATATATATATATATATATAAAGGAAACGTTGTTACCAGAAATTTCGAAAGGTTCTTGACCGATTTATTTCAGCTCCTTACACGATACTCTAATGATCAATTGGATGGACATAGGCTACACGTTTTTAATATATATGCTGCACAAATATATAAGTAATATACAAAGAGAAATCGTTGATATCAAAAATCTCGAAAAGTTCTTGACCGAGTCACTTCAAATTTTTGTACGATACATTAATAAAAAGATGGGCAATATATATATTATTGGCGAATACTCCCCAGAAATGGAAGACGTTAAGCAAACAACTCGATCAAATTTTTTCTTTGAGTTCTTCTTGTTCTTCCAATAGGCTTTCATTCTTTCCCAAAAGGCTCGTTTTCGCTCATCCGACCATTTTGGTCTATACTGTTGTTCTTTTGATTGCTCTAATATAACTTCCCGTCCGTCTACTTTGTGTCTGAAGGTGTCTCTTTCTAGAATGTCGGCTGGTCTTATGTTTGCATTATTTAGGTCCTGTCACATTTCATCTAGCCAAGGTGTGGAATTCTTGAGTGGGGTTACATAATCTGTTATTCTCTTCATAAAACGATTCTCTGGTAGTCGGCTGAAATGACGAAAGAATTTCATTCATCTTTTCCTAATATCCGTTTTGATGTTTGAAAACTTTTCTATTGTTTTAATTGATTGTAGCCTATAACAGTCTTCGGTATGTCTTCCTCCTCGAATTTTCCTGATGATCTTCCTGTCTTCTTCATGTTGTTGTTCTCTGTTAAGGCTTTCACTTGTGTAGAGGGTTGCTGGTTTTATGACAGTATTGTAGCGTCGAATTTTTGCCCCTCTTGACATTGATTTTTTGTTATAGAGGTTTTGCGTTAACCCTAATCCTTTTTTAATTTTTTGGAGGCGATGCTGCTGTGAGATTTTTCAATACCTGTCGGTTCGATGAATTCTCCAAGGTATTCAAAGTATGGGACCCCGTTAATTTTAGCATATTTTGTTTTCGAACTTGCAATTTCTGTTTTTGAACAAAACAATTCAGTTTTCCCAAATTAAATTTGTGAACCTACTTTTTCTGCACATTCTTTGAGTATTTCCAGCTGTTTGCCTGCAGTCTGCTCATCCTCTGTTAGTATCGCCAAGTCGCTTACAAATGCAAGATATGGTATGTAGAGGTTGTTTTTGGCAACACCCATTCGGACTGGCTTCCAAACCCCACATTTCTTTAATTCTTTCTCCCATTCTTCCACAACTTTGTCTGTAACTGTGTTGAACAGAATAGGAGAGAGTCAAGTCCATCACCTCGTCTCACACCTGTTTGAATGTCGAGGGGTTCTGAGATCTCCCCCATAAATTTTACTTTAGATTCCGTGCCGACTAGTGTTTTTTATGATTTCTCTTGTTTTTTGAGCTAATCCCCTCCCTTCTAAAATTTGGAATAGTAAGGGCCTGTCTATTGAATCGTATGCTTTATTGAAATCTGCACATGTGAATACTACAGGTTTTTGTCTGAGAGCTCGCATTTTGAGTATCCTGCCTGATATTCTGCTATTTGGGATCTAATTGCTATTGTGTTCTATTCAAGAGACAAGTTGATAGAATTTTGTAGGTGGATGCTAATAGAGAGATTCCTCCATAGTTGTTCACATCTGATTTATTACCTTTTTTATATAGTGGATTAATCAGAGCAATCTTCCAGTTAGCCGGGATTTTTTCGGTTTGCCAGATGTTTTGGATTTATGAGTAATTTCTTTGAATGAATTTGGGCCTAAATTCTTCAAGAGTTCTGCTACAATTCCGCCCTCCCCTGATGCTTTATTGCTTTTCAGTTTCTTGAAGTGCGCAAGAATTTCATCTTGTGTTGGTGATGACGGGCTCTGTGGCGAGATTTATGGCTGAACTTTAGGGAATCTCTCTTTGGGTTCTGTACAGTTTAAAAGCTGTGAAAAATATGTGGCTAGTGCTTGGCAATTTTTTTTATTTGTCAGAGCCAATTTACCATCTTATTTTCTAAAGCAAAGGTTTTGTGGTGATAACCCTCTGATCTGGTTTGCGAAGCTCTTATAAAAATCGTGAGTATTGAAGTTTTTGAAGTTTTCTTCGATTGACTGCAGTTGCTCACTGGCATATTTTCGTTTAATTTGTCTTAAAATCTTGGAAATCTGTTTGCGCATTTCGAAAAATTTCTTCTGTGTTTCTTCTGATTTGTTGCAATTGTAATTTTGAAATGCCTGTCCTCTTTCTTCTAGCGTGTTCTCTCATTCTTGATTCCACCAAGTGTGTTTTGATTTTTTGTGAAGAGGGATCGGATCTTTTGCAGTTTTGATGATTTTAGTTTGAAATCTTCTGCGTGTTTTCTTCCCATTTTTCAGTGAGTTTGGAGTCTTTAATTTCGTATAGATCAAATTTTGGGATCAGCGATGTTTTTCTTTTGAATTTCCTCTTGGGTGAATTTAATTTTTATTCTGGTTAAATAATGATCCGAATCGACATTTGCTCCTATCCGTACTTGCACATCGTGAATTTCGTTTTGGTAGTCATATGATATTGTAACATGATCAATTTGAAATTCTCCCAAATGATGGATGGGTGATCGCCACGTCTTTTGTTTTTTGGGTGTTTCCGAAGTGAGTTTGACATAATTTTTAGGTTATTGGCATGATTCAATGAGTCACAGGCCGTTTCTATCGGCAAATTTGTGTGCTGGAAAGTTTCCTACTGTCTTCTTGTATCTGTGTTCTCTGCCAATTTGTGCATTGAAGTCACCGAGTAGAATTTTCACATCATTTGTTGGAATTTTGGCCACCTATGTTTAAAGGAAAACATAGGTACAAAGAAGGTAGCTGCGAAGAAACCATGGGTAACAGAAGAAATACTTCAGTTGATTGATGAAGGGAGGAAGTACAAACATGTTCCGGGAAAATCAGGAATACAGAAATACAAGTCGCTGAGGAATGAAATAAATAGGAAGTGGAGGGAAGCTAAGACGAAATGGCTGCAGGAAAAATGTGAAGACATCGAAAAAGATATGATTGTCGGAAGGACAGACTCAGCATACAGGAAAGTTAAAACAACCTTTGGTGACGTTAAAAGCAACGGTGGTAACATTAAGAGTGCAACGGGAATTCCACTGTTAAATACAGAGGAGAGAGCAGATAGGTGGAAAGAATACATTGAAAGCCTCTATGAGGGTGAAGATTCGTCTGATGTGATAGAAGAAGAAACAGGAGTCGATTTAGAAGAGATAGGGGATCCAGTATTAGAATCGGAATTTAAAAGAGCTTTGGAGGACTTACGGTCAAATAAGGCACAAGGGATAGATAACATTCCATCAGAATTTCTAAAATCATTGGGGGAAGTGGCAACAAAACGACTATTCACGTTGGTACGTAGAATATATGAGTCTGGCGATATACCATCTGACTTTCGGAAAAGCATCATCCACACAATTCCGAAGACGGCAAGAGCTGACAAGTGCGAGAATTATCGCACAATCAGCTTAACAGCTCATGCATCGAAGCTGCTTACAAGAATAATACACAGAGGAATGGAAAAGAAAATTGAGAATGCGCTAGGTGACGATCAGTTTGGCTTTAGGAAAAGTAAAGGGACGTGAGAAGCAATTCTGACGTTACGGCTAATAATGGAAGCAAGGCTAAAGAAAAATCAAGACACTTTCATAGGATTTGTCGACCTGAAAAAAGCGTTCGACAATATAAAATGGTGCAAGCTGTTCGAGATTCTGAAAAAAGTAGGGGTAAGCTATAGGAAGAGACGGGTCATATACAATATGTACAACAACCAAGAGGGAATAATAAGAGTGGACGATCAAGAACGAAGTGTTCGTATTAAGAAGGGTGTAAGACGAGGCTGTAGCCTTTCGCCCCTACTCTTCAATCTGTACATCGAGGAAGCAATGATGGAAATAAAAGAAAGGTTCAGGAGTGGAATTAAAATACAAGGTGAAAGGATATCAATGATAGGATTCGCTGATGACATTGCTATCCTGAGTGAAAGTGAAGAAGAATTAAATGATCTGCTGAACGGAATGAACAGTCTAATGAGTACACAGTATGGTTTGAGAGTAAATCGGAGAAAGACGAAGGTAATGGGAAGTAGTAGAAATGAGAACAGCGAGAAACTTAACATCAGGATTGATGGTCACGAAGTCAATGAAGTTAAGGAATTCTGCTACCTAGGCAGTAAAATAACCAATGACGGACGGAGCAAGGAGGACATCAAAAGCAGACTCGCTATGGCAAAAAAGCCATTTCTGGCCAAGGGAAGTCTAGTAATATCAAATACCGGCCTTAATTTGAGGAAGAAATTTGTGAGGATGTACGTCTGGAGTACAACATTGTGTGGTAGTGAAACATGGACTGTGGGAAAACCAGAACAGAAGAGAATCGAAGCATTTGAGATGTGGTGCTATAGACGAATGTTGAAAATTAGGTGGACTGATAAGGTAAGGAATGAGGAGGTTCTACGCAGAATCGGAGAGGAAAGGAATATGTGGAAAACACTGATAAGGAGAAGGGACAGCATGATAGGACAGCTGCTAAGACATGAGGGAATGACTTCCATGGTACTAGAGGGCGCTGTAGAGGGCAAAAACTGTAGAGGAAGACAGAGATTGGAATACGTCAAGCAAATAATTGAGGACGTAGGTTGCAAGTGCTACTCTGAGATGAAGAGGTTAGCACAGGAAAGGAATTCGTGGCGGTCCGCATCAAACCAGTCAGTAGACTGATGACCAAAAAAAAATGTTTAAAGTTTTTCCCAGAATCTTTCTGTTTTTTTCCAGGCTCTTTTTTATTATCACCATTTGTTGGTGCATGTACATTAATAAAGGTGTAGTTTTTGTTTGTGTGTTTTATTCTTGGTGTCATTAGTTGACTGTTGACGGGTTTTACATTTGTGACTGAGTCCAGAACTTTTCTGTCTACAGAAAGGCCATTCCAAATAGTGCTGCTCCTTTGCCAATTTTCTTGTTTGTTCTACTTTTTTAGATTGTGTAATTATTGTAGTCTATTGCTTCTGAATCTGTATAGCGTGTTTTTTGCAAGGCGAGAATTTGAATTTTCTGCTTCGTGAGTTCTGTTGTGAGATTGTGCAATTTTCCCGCTTGCATAAGTGCCTGAATATTTAAAGTGCCCATATACGTATGTGTTTTTAGTGAAAGTTTACGAAAGCACTCTGACTTGCTCTCTCGTGTAAGTCCAAGCTCGCTAGTATCCGATTGCGTGGTTCCCACTTTGGAGTGGGTGGATTGTCCACCTGGGGTAATTTTGCCATTACTTGTACGAGCCATGTTTGCTTGTCATCAGCTGTCTAGCTTTGCTAGTTGTGTGGAACCAGGGATTGTGAGTTCCTGGAGCATGTTTACAGCTATACCTCCTGGTGAACAGACGCCTACCATACTGCCGCTTGCTCCAAGTCAGACGCAGCATGGATTGTGGTTGTCATTTTGGTCTGCGAAATTATTTTATTTCCCACCTACCCGGCATATCTACAGAGCATTCCCTTATCCGCCACCTGGGGACGCGCCAGATGGGGGTTGACAAACCAGGATGATGTTTTTTCCACCATGTACAAACTACTCCAGAGATTGATCAATGAGAGGATACGGAGCAAAAGAGGTGTAATGAACTTTTGTCCGGAAATGGTCTCTAGCATGGAAACCGTGCGTTTCCGGAGACAAGTTCATTAGCCTTTTTTGTTCTGTATCCTCTCATCGATCAATCTCTAGAGTTTGTACACGGTAGAAAAAAATCGCCCCGTATACAGGGTGAGTCACCTAACGTTACCGCTGGATATATTTCGTAAACCACATCAAATACTGACGAACCGATTCCACAGACCGAACGTGAGAGCTAGTGTAATTGTCTATTACAAACCATACAAAAATGCACGGAAGTATGTTTTTTAACACTAACCTACGTTTTTTTTAAATGGAAGCACGTTAGTTTTGTTAGCACATCTGAACATATAAACAAATACGTAATCAGTGCCGTTTGTTGCATTGTAAAATGTTAATTACATCCGGAGATATTGTAACCTAAAGTTGACGCTTGAAACCTCCGACGTTCAGTTGCGTGTTGTAACAAACACGGGCACGGTTGGAGAGCAGCATCTGCAGGAACATGTTTACGATGACGACCGTGTTTACGAGTGTGGCTGTAGTGCACTGTTGTGGTTTGGTCTAGCTGTCGCAGTGTCCGCATGTAACGCTTGCTGCTATTGTTATTCTGCATTCGTCTCCGCACGCAGACCAACTGTAGTACACCGTGTTACCAGACGTCTGTGATAGTGTAGTGTTATAGGAACTGTGACCATGGTGTATTCGAACTCTGAAAAGGTGGAGATGATACTCATCTATGGCGTGTGTCGACGAAATGCAGCTGAAGCCTGCAGGGTGTATACAGAACGGTACCCGGACAGAGAGCATCCAACGTGCCACACATTGCAAAACATCTACCGCCAACTGTATGCAACAGGTATGGTCGTAGCACGCAAACGGGTCCGTAAGAGGCCCGTCACAGGAGAAGCGGGTGCAGTTGGTGTGTTAGCTGCTGTTGTCATGAACCCACACGTGAGTACACGGGACATTGCGAGAGGCGGTGGACTGAGTCAAAGTAGTGTCATGCGCATACTGCATCGTCACCGCTTTCACCCGTTTCATGTGTCGCTACATCAGCAATTACATGGTGATGACTTTAATCATCGAGTGCAATTCCGTCAACGGGCATTAACAGAGAATGCGTTGCAGTTCTACCTGTTTACTGATGAAGCGGGTTTCACAAACCACGGGGCAGTGAATCTACGGAACATCCATTACTGGTCCGTGGACAATCCTCGCTGACTCAGACAGGTAGAGCGACAGCGACCGTGGACTGTAAATGTATGGTGCGGAATCATTGGCGACCACCACAGTGGTCCTCACTTCATTGCAGGGGCCCAAACAGCTGCAACATACATCGCGTTTCTACAGAATGATCTGCCAACGTTGCTCGAAAATGTCCCACTGGAAACACGTCGACGTATGTGGTATCAGCATGATGGTGCACCTGCACATTTCGCAATTAACGCTAGGCTGACCCTTGACAGGGTGTTCGACGGGCGTTTCATAGGACGTGGAGGACGCATAAATTGGCCAGCCCGTTCTCCTGATCTTACACCTCTGGACTTCTTTTTGTGGGGTACGGTAAAGGAGAATGTGTACCGTGATGTGCCTACAACCCCAGAGGATATGAAACAACGTATTGTGGCAGCCTGCGGCGACATTACACCAGATGTACGGCGGCGTGAACGACATTCGTTACGCCAGAGACTGCAGTTGTGTGCAGCAAATGATGGCCACCACATTGAACATCTATCGGCCTGACATGTCGAGACACATTCTATTCCACTCCGTAATTGAAAACGGATGGTTCAAATGGCTCTGAGCACTATGGGACTAAACATCTGTGGTCATCAGTCCCCTAGAACTTAGAACTACTTAAACCTAACTAACCTAAGGACATCACACACATCCATGCCCGAGGCAGGATTCGAATCTGCGACCGTAGCAGTCGCGCAGTTCCGGACTGAGCGCCTAGAACCGCGAGACCACCGCGGCCGGCTTGAAAACGGAAACCACGTGTGTACGTGTACCGCACACCTCATGGTAATGTACATGTGCGTCAGTGAAGAAGACCAATAAAAAGGTGTTAGCATGTGGACGTAATGTGCTGTTCCAGTCTCTTCTGTACCTAAGGTCCATCACCGTTCCCTTTGGATCCCTACGTAATTCGGTGCTCTCCGATACACACGATCGAACAGCGGAGGACTGGCACTCAAGCGTCAACTTTAGGTTACAATATCTCCGGATGTAATTAACATTTTATAATGCAACAAACGGCACTGATTACGTGTTTGTGTATATGTTCAGATGTGCTAGTAAAACTAACGGGGTTCCATTTTAAAAACATAGGTTTGTGTTAAAAATCATACTTCCGTGGAATTTTTTATTGTTTATATTAACCAATTACACTAGCCCCTCTCCTCAAGTTCGGTCTGTGGAATCGATTCGTCAGTATTTGATGTGGTTTACGAAATATATCCAGCGGTAATGTTAGGTGACTCACCCTGTATATATGTGGTTTTGTTTTCTGTCTTGCACCCAGTTTCAGCTACGATAGTAAGGCGTGTAAACCATTAGAAAAATTGTTTCTCACAAATATTTTCTTTCTCCCTGTACAAGGTGTTTCCGTAAGAGCGTGCAAAAATTTCACAGGACGTAGGGGATTCTCCACTGAACAATTTGAGGTAGGGGACCTGGGTCGGAGATGCCAGCTTAAGGAGATCACAGGCAGCTACAATTCTGGTAACTGATTCCGTCTTCATATCCGCTGGGGCCTCATACACAAGTGACAATCAAGGGGGTTCAGGTCAGGTGACTTCACAGGCCATGGAGCAGGATCCCCCTCCCCCCTTCAAATCCAGAAATTTAACGAACAGGAAATACAGCATTAAGATGGTTACGGAAATCCACACTGAAGTGAGGCGGTGCACCGTCATGTTGTATCCACATCCTATCACGAACAGACAAGGCTACGTTCTCCAACAACTCAGGTAGAACTCCTCGCACGAACCTCAAGTACACGTGGCCATTCAGACGGCCAGGCAGAAGATATGGCTCAATGAGATTGTCACTTACAATGCTGGCCCAGATATTCATAGCAAAACGTACTTGATGGTGTGACTCTACAAGAGCGTGAGGGTTTTCCTCGTCCCACACACAGGTATTCCTGCTATTCGAAATACCATCACGATCAAATGAGGCCTCGTCAGTAAACAACACGAGGTGAGGAAATCTGGTAGATAAATCCATTGCTCCAGCAACCACTGACACAATGCAGTCCTTGGTGCAAACTCAGTCACAAGCACTCCTTAGACATGTTGTGGGTGAAATGGGTGTAATTGTTGTTCATGGAGTACTCGCCACACGCAAGTACGTGCCATCGCCGTTTCACGTGCAATACGACGACTACTTGTAGTGGGGTCTGCTGCAACATGGGTGCAATATGGGTGTAATTGTTGTTCTTGGAGTACTCGCCACACGCTAGTACGTGCCATCGTCGTTTCACGTGCAATACGGCGACTACTTGTAGTGGGGTCCGCTGCAACATGGGTGCAATATGGGTGTAATTGTTGTTCGCGGATTACTCTCCACACGCTAGTACGTGCAATCGCCGTTTCACGTGCAATACGACGACTACTTGTAGTGGGGTCCGCTGCAACATGGGTGCAATATGGGTGTAATTGTTGTTCGCAGAGTACTTGCCACACGCTAGTACGTGCCATCGCCGTTTCACGTGCAATACGACGACTACTTGTAGTGCGGTCTGCTAAACATGCGTGCAATATGGGTGTAATTGTTGTTCGTGGAGTACTCGCCACACGCTAGTACGTGCCATCGCCATTTCACGTGCAATACGACGACTACTTGTAGTGGGGTCCGCTGCAACATGGGTGCAATATGGGTGTAATTGTTGTTCGCGAAGTACTCGCCACACGCTAGTACGTGCCATCGGCGATTCACGTGCAATACGATGACTACTTGTAGTGGGGTCCGCTGCAACATGGGTGCAATATGGGTGTAATTGTTGCTCGCGGAGTACTCGCCACACGCTAGTACGTGCAATCACCGTTTCACGTGCAATACGACGACTACTTGTAATGGGGCCGCTGCAACATGGGTGCAATATGGGTGTAATTGTTGTTCGCGAAGTACTCGCCACACGCTACGCCACAAGCTAGTACGTGCAATCGCCGTTTCGAGTGCAATACGACGACTACTTGTAGTGGGGTCCGCTGCAACATGGGTGCAATATGGGTGTAATTGTTGTTCGCGGAGTACTCGCCACACGCTACCGAGCGAGGTGGCGCAGTGGTTAGCACACTGGACTCGCATTCGGGAGGACGACGGCTCAATCCCGTCTCCGGCCATCCTGATTTAGGTTTTCCGTGATTTCCCTAAATCACTTCAGGCAAATGCCGGGATGGTTCCTTTGAAAGGGCACGGCCGATTTCCTTCCCCGTCCATCCCTTACCCGAGCTTGCGCTCCGTCTCTAATGACCTCGTTGTCGACGGGACGTTAAACACTAATCTCCTCCTCCTCCTCCCGCCACACGCTAGTACGTGCAATCGCCGATTCACGTGCAATACGATGACTACTTGTAGTGGGGTCCGCTGCAACATGGGTGCAATATGGGTGTAATTGTTGTTCGCGAAGTACTCGCCACACGCTACGCCACACGCTAGTACGTGCAATCGCCGTTTCACGTGCAATACGACGACTACTTGTAGTGGGGTCCGCTGCGACCTGGGTGCAATATGGGTGTAATTGTTGTTCGCGGATTACTCTCCACACGCTAGTACGTGCAATCGCCGTTTCACGTGCAGTACGACGACTACTTGTAGTGGGGTCCGCTGCAACATGGGTGCAATATGGGTGTAATTGTTGTTCGCCGAATACTCGCCACACGCTACCGAGCGAGGTGGCGCAGTGGTTAGCACAGTGGACTCGCATTCGGGAGGACGACGGCTCAATCCCGTCTCCGGCCATCCTGATTTAGGTTTTCCGTGATTTCCCTAAATCACTTCAGGCAAATGCCGGGATGGTTCCTTTGAAAGGGCACGGCCGATTTCCTTCCCCGTCCATCCCTTACCCGAGCTTGCACTCCGTCTCTAATGACCTCGTTGTCGACGGGACGTTAAACACTAATCTCCTCCTCCTCCTCCCGCCACACGCTAGTACGTGCAATCGCCGATTCACGTGCAATACGATGACTACTTGTAGTGGGGTCCGCTGCAACATGGGTGCAATATGGGTGTAATTGTTGTTCGCGGAGTACTCGCCACACGCTAGTACGTGCAATCGCCGTTTCACGTACAGTACGACGGCTACTTGTAGTGGGATCCGCTGCAACATGGGTGCAATATGGGTGTAATTGTTGCTCGCGAAGTACTCGCCACACGCTACGCCACACGCTAGTACGTGCAATCGCCGTTTCACGTGCAATACGACGACTACTTGTAGTGGGGTCCGCTGCAACATGGGTGCAATATGGGTGTAATTGTTGCTCGCGGAGTACTCGCCACACGCTAGTACGTGCAATCGCCATTTCACGTGCAATACGACGACTACTTGTAGTGGGGTCCACTGCAACATGGGTGCAATATGGGTGTAATTGTTGTTCGCGAAGTACTCGCCCTCGCTACGCCACACGCTAGTACGCGCAATCGCCGTTTCACGTGCAATACGACGACTACTTGTAGTGGGGTCCGCTGCGACCTGGGTGCAATATGGGTGTAATTGTTGTTCGCGGATTACTCTCCACACGCTAGTACGTGCAATCGCCGTTTCACTTGCAGTACGACGACTACTTGTAGTTGGGTCCGCTGCAACATGGGTGCAATATGGGTGTAATTGTTGTTCGCAGAGTACTTGCCACACGCTAGTACGTGCAGTCGCCGTTTCACGTGCAATACGACGACTACTCTTAGTGGGGTCCGCTGCAACATGGGTGCAATATGGGTGTAATTGTTGATCGCGGAGTACTCACCACACGCTAGTACGTGTAATCGCCGACTCACGTGCAATACGATGACTACTTGTAGTGGGGTCCGCTGCAACATGGGTGCAATATGGGTGTAATTGTTGTTCGCGGAGTACTCGCCACACGCTAGTACGTGCAATCGCCGTTTCACGTGCAGTACGACGACTACTTGTAGTTGGGTCCGCTGCAACATGGGTGCAATGTGGGTGTAATTGTTGTTCGCGGATTACTCTCCACACGCTAGTACGTGCAATCGCCGTTTCACGTGCAGTACGACGACTACTTGTAGTTGGGTCCGCTGCAACATGGGTGCAATATGGGTGTAATTGTTGTTCGCGGATTACTCTCCACACGCTAGTACGTGTAATCGCCATTTCATGTGCAGTACGACGACTACTTGTAGTTGGGTCCGCTGCAACATGGGTGCAATATGGGTGTAATTGTTGTTCGCAGAGTACTTGCCACACGCTAGTACGTGCAGTCGCCGTTTCACGTGCAATACGACGACTACTTGTAGTGGGGTCCGCTGCAACATGGGTGCAATATGGGTGTAATTGTTGATCGCGGAGTACTCGCCACACGCTAGTACGCGCAATCGCCGATCCACGTGCAATACGATGACTACTTGTAGTGGGGTCCGCTGCAACATGGGTGCAATATGGCTGTAATTGTTGTTCGCGGAGTACTCGCCACACGCTAGTACGTGCAATCGCCGTTTCACGTACAGTACGACGACTACTTGTAGTTGGGTCCACTGCAACATGGGTGCAATATGGGTGTAATTGTTGTTCGCGGATTACTCTCCACACGCTAGTACGTGCAATCGCCGTTTCACGTGCAGTACGACGACTACTTGTAGTTGGGTCCGCTGCAACATGGGTGCAATATGGGTGTAATTGTTGTTCGCGGATTACTCTCCACATGCAAGTACCTGCAATCGCCGTTTCACGTGCAGTACGACGACTACTTGTAGTGGGGTCCGCTGCAACATGGGTGCAATATGGGTGTAATTGATGCTCGCGGAGTACTCGCCACACGCTAGTACGTGCAATCGCCGATTCACGTGCAATACGACGACTACTTGTAGTGGGGTCCGCTGCAACATGGGTGCAATATGGGTGTAATTGCTGCTCGCGGAGTTCTCGCCACACGCTAGTACGTGCAATCGCCGATTCACGTGCAATACGACTACTACTTGTAGTGGGGTCCGCTGCAACATGGGTGCAATATGACTGTAATTGTTTTTCGCGGAGTACTCTCCACACGCTAGTACGTGCAATCGCCGTTTCACGTGCAGTACGACGACTTCTTGTAGTGGGGTCCGCTGCAACATGGGTGCAATATGGGTGTAATTGTTGCTCGCGAAGTACTCGCCACAAGCTACGCCACACGCTAGTACGTGCAATCGCCGTTTCACGTGCAATACGACGACTACTTGTAGTTGGGTCCGCTGCAACATGGGTGCAATATTGGTGTAATTGTTGCTCGCGGAGTACTCGCCACACGCTAGTACGTGCAATCGCCATTTCACGTGCAATACGACGACTACTTGTAGTGGGGTCCACTGCAACATGGGTGCAATATGGGTGTAATTGTTGTTCGCGAAGTACTCGCCTTACGCTACGCCACACGCTAGTACGCGCAATCGCCGTTTCACGTGCAATACGACGACTACTTGTAGTGGGGTCCGCTGCGACCTGGGTGCAATATGGGTGTAATTATTGTTCGCGGATTACTCTCCACACGCTAGTACGTGCAATCGCCGTTTCACGTGCAGTACGACGACTACTTGTAGTTGGGTCCGCTGCAACATGGGTGCAATATGGGTGGAATTGTTGTTCGAGGATTACTCTCCACACGCTAGTACGTGCAATCGCCGTTTCACGTGCAGTACGACGACTACTTGTAGTTGGGTCCGCTGCAACATGGGTGCAATATGGGTGTAATTGTTGTTCGCGGATTACTCTCCACACGCTAGTAAATGCAATCGCCGTTTCACGTGCAGTACGACGACTACTTGTAGTTGGGTCCGCTGCAACATGGGTGCAATATGGGTGTAATTGTTGTTCGCAGAGTACTTGCCACACACCAGTACGTGCCATCGTCGTTTCACGTGCAATACGACGACTACTTGTAGTGGGGTCCGCTGCGACATGGGTGCAATATGGGTGTAATTGTTGTTCGCGGATTACTCTCCACACGCTAGTACGTGCAATCGCCGTTTCACGTGCAGTACGACGATTACTTGTAGTGGGGTCCGCTGCGACATGGGTGCAATATGGGTGTAATTGTTGTTCGCGGATTACTCTCCACACGCTAGTACGTGCAGTCGCCGTTTCACGTGAAATACGACGACTACTTGTATTGGGGTCCGCTGCAACATGGGTGCAATATGGGTGTAATTGTTGTTCGCGGAGTACTCGCCACACGCTAGTACGTGCAATCGCCGTTTCACGTGCAATACGACGACTACTTGTAGTGGGGTCCGCTGCAACATGGGTGCAATATGGGTGTAATTGTTGCTCGCGGAGTACTCGCCACACGCTAGTACGTGCAATCGCCATTTCACGTGCAATACGACGACTACTTGTAGTGGGGTCCACTGCAACTTGGGTGCAATATGGGTGTAATTGTTGTTCGCGAAATACTCGCCCTACGCTACGCCACACGCTAGTACGCGCAATCGCCGTTTCACGTGCAATACGACGACTACTTGTAGTGGGGTCTGCTGCGAAATGGGTGCAATATGGGTGTAATTGTTGTTCGCGGATTAGTCTCCACACGCTAGTACGTGCAATCGCCGTTTCACGTGCAGTATGACGACTACTTGTAGTTGGGTCCGCTGCAACATGGGTGCAATATGGGTGTAATTGTTGTTCGCGGATTACTCTCCACACGCTAGTACGTGCAGTCGCCGTTTCACGTGCAATACGACGACTACTTGTAGTGGGGTCCGCTGCAACATGGGTGCAATATGGGTGTAATTGTTGTTCGCGGAGTACTCGCCACACGCTAGTACGTGCAATCGCCATTTCACGTGCAATACGACGACTACTTGTAGTGGGGTCCACTGCAACATGGGTGCAATATGGGTGTAATTGTTGTTCGCGAAGTACTCGCCCTACTCTACGCCACATGCTAGTACGCGCAATTGCCGTTTCACGTGTAATACGACGACTACTTGTAGTGGGGTCCGCTGCGACCTCGGTGCAATATGGGTGTAATTGTTGTTCGCGGATTACTCTCCACACGCTAGTACGTGCAATCGCCGTTTCACGTGCAGTACGACGATTACTTGTAGTTGGGTCCGCTGCAACATGGGTGCAATATTGGTGTAATTGTTGTTCGCAGAGTGCTTGCCACACACTAGTACGTGCCATCGTCGTTTCACGTGCAATACGACGACTACTTGTAGTGGCGTCCGCTGCGACATGGGTGCAATATGGGTGTAATTGTTGTTCGCGGATTACTCTCCACACGCTAGTACGTGCAATCGCCGTTTCACGTGCAGTACGACGACTACTTGTAGTGGGGTCCGCTGCGACATAGGTGCAATATGGGTGTAACTGTTGTTCGCGGATTACTCTCCACACGCTAGTACGTGCAGTCGCCGTTTCACGTGCAATACGACGACTACTTGTAGTGGGGTCCGCTGCAACATGGGTGCAATATGAGTGTAATTGTTGTTCGCGGAGTACTCGCCACACGCTAGTACGTGCAATCGCCGATTCACGTGCAATACGATGACTACTTGTAGTGGGGTCCCCTGCAACATGGGTGCAATATGGGTGTAATTGTTGTTCGCGGAGTACTCGCCACACGCTAGTACGTGCAATCGCCGTTTCACGTGCAGTATGACGACTACTTGTAGTTGGGTCCGCTGCAACATGGGTGCAATATGGGTGTAATTGTTGTTCGCGGATTACTCTCCACACGCTAGTACGTGCAGTCGCCGTTTCACGTGCAATACGACGACTACTTGTAGTGGGGTCCGCTGCAACATGGGTGCAATATGGGTGTAATTGTTGTTCGCGGAGTACTCGCCACACGCTAGTACGTGCAATCGCCATTTCACGTGCAATACGACGACTACTTGTAGTGGGGTCCACTGCAACATGGGTGCAATATGGGTGTAATTGTTGTTCGCGAAGTACTCGCCCTACTCTACGCCACATGCTAGTACGCGCAATTGCCGTTTCACGTGTAATACGACGACTACTTGTAGTGGGGTCCGCTGCGACCTCGGTGCAATATGGGTGTAATTGTTGTTCGCGGATTACTCTCCACACGCTAGTACGTGCAATCGCCGTTTCACGTGCAGTACGACGACTACTTGTAGTTGGGTCCGCTGCAACATGGGTGCAATATTGGTGTAATTGTTGTTCGCAGAGTGCTTGCCACACACTAGTACGTGCCATCGTCGTTTCACGTGCAATACGACGACTACTTGTAGTGGCGTCCGCTGCGACATGGGTGCAATATGGGTGTAATTGTTGTTCGCGGATTACTCTCCACACGCTAGTACGTGCAATCGCCGTTTCACGTGCAGTACGACGACTTCTTGTAGTGGGGTCCGCTGCAACATGGGTGCAATATGGGTGTAATTGTTGCTCGCGAAGTACTCGCCACAAGCTACGCCACACGCTAGTACGTGCAATCGCCGTTTCACGTGCAATACGACGACTACTTGTAGTTGGGTCCGCTGCAACATGGGTGCAATATTGGTGTAATTGTTGCTCGCGGAGTACTCGCCACACGCTAGTACGTGCAATCGCCATTTCACGTGCAATACGACGACTACTTGTAGTGGGGTCCACTGCAACATGGGTGCAATATGGGTGTAATTGTTGTTCGCGAAGTACTCGCCTTACGCTACGCCACACGCTAGTACGCGCAATCGCCGTTTCACGTGCAATACGACGACTACTTGTAGTGGGGTCCGCTGCGACCTGGGTGCAATATGGGTGTAATTATTGTTCGCGGATTACTCTCCACACGCTAGTACGTGCAATCGCCGTTTCACGTGCAGTACGACGACTACTTGTAGTTGGGTCCGCTGCAACATGGGTGCAATATGGGTGGAATTGTTGTTCGAGGATTACTCTCCACACGCTAGTACGTGCAATCGCCGTTTCACGTGCAGTACGACGACTACTTGTAGTTGGGTCCGCTGCAACATGGGTGCAATATGGGTGTAATTGTTGTTCGCGGATTACTCTCCACACGCTAGTAAATGCAATCGCCGTTTCACGTGCAGTACGACGACTACTTGTAGTTGGGTCCGCTGCAACATGGGTGCAATATGGGTGTAATTGTTGTTCGCAGAGTACTTGCCACACACCAGTACGTGCCATCGTCGTTTCACGTGCAATACGACGACTACTTGTAGTGGGGTCCGCTGCGACATGGGTGCAATATGGGTGTAATTGTTGTTCGCGGATTACTCTCCACACGCTAGTACGTGCAATCGCCGTTTCACGTGCAGTACGACGATTACTTGTAGTGGGGTCCGCTGCGACATGGGTGCAATATGGGTGTAATTGTTGTTCGCGGATTACTCTCCACACGCTAGTACGTGCAGTCGCCGTTTCACGTGAAATACGACGACTACTTGTATTGGGGTCCGCTGCAACATGGGTGCAATATGGGTGTAATTGTTGTTCGCGGAGTACTCGCCACACGCTAGTACGTGCAATCGCCGTTTCACGTGCAATACGACGACTACTTGTAGTGGGGTCCGCTGCAACATGGGTGCAATATGGGTGTAATTGTTGCTCGCGGAGTACTCGCCACACGCTAGTACGTGCAATCGCCATTTCACGTGCAATACGACGACTACTTGTAGTGGGGTCCACTGCAACTTGGGTGCAATATGGGTGTAATTGTTGTTCGCGAAATACTCGCCCTACGCTACGCCACACGCTAGTACGCGCAATCGCCGTTTCACGTGCAATACGACGACTACTTGTAGTGGGGTCTGCTGCGAAATGGGTGCAATATGGGTGTAATTGTTGTTCGCGGATTAGTCTCCACACGCTAGTACGTGCAATCGCCGTTTCACGTGCAGTATGACGACTACTTGTAGTTGGGTCCGCTGCAACATGGGTGCAATATGGGTGTAATTGTTGTTCGCGGATTACTCTCCACACGCTAGTACGTGCAGTCGCCGTTTCACGTGCAATACGACGACTACTTGTAGTGGGGTCCGCTGCAACATGGGTGCAATATGGGTGTAATTGTTGTTCGCGGAGTACTCGCCACACGCTAGTACGTGCAATCGCCATTTCACGTGCAATACGACGACTACTTGTAGTGGGGTCCACTGCAACATGGGTGCAATATGGGTGTAATTGTTGTTCGCGAAGTACTCGCCCTACTCTACGCCACATGCTAGTACGCGCAATTGCCGTTTCACGTGTAATACGACGACTACTTGTAGTGGGGTCCGCTGCGACCTCGGTGCAATATGGGTGTAATTGTTGTTCGCGGATTACTCTCCACACGCTAGTACGTGCAATCGCCGTTTCACGTGCAGTACGACGACTACTTGTAGTTGGGTCCGCTGCAACATGGGTGCAA
Organism: Schistocerca americana; assembly: GCF_021461395.2. NCBI lineage: Eukaryota > Metazoa > Arthropoda > Insecta > Orthoptera > Acrididae > Schistocerca > Schistocerca americana. The sequence goes on from NC_060130.1 coordinate 293,291,644, forward strand.
TATTGGTGTAATTGTTGTTCGCAGAGTGCTTGCCACACACTAGTACGTGCCATCGTCGTTTCACGTGCAATACGACGACTACTTGTAGTGGCGTCCGCTGCGACATGGGTGCAATATGGGTGTAATTGTTGTTCGCGGATTACTCTCCACACGCTAGTACGTGCAATCGCCGTTTCACGTGCAGTACGACGACTACTTGTAGTGGGGTCCGCTGCGACATAGGTGCAATATGGGTGTAACTGTTGTTCGCGGATTACTCTCCACACGCTAGTACGTGCAGTCGCCGTTTCACGTGCAATACGACGACTACTTGTAGTGGGGTCCGCTGCAACATGGGTGCAATATGAGTGTAATTGTTGTTCGCGGAGTACTCGCCACACGCTAGTACGTGCAATCGCCGATTCACGTGCAATACGATGACTACTTGTAGTGGGGTCCCCTGCAACATGGGTGCAATATGGGTGTAATTGTTGTTCGCGGAGTACTCGCCACACGCTAGTACGTGCAATCGCCATTTCACGTGCAATACGACGACTACTTGTAGTGGGGTCCACTGCAACATGGGTGCAATATGGGTGTAATTGTTGTTCGCGAAGTACTCGCCCTACTCTACGCCACATGCTAGTACGCGCAATTGCCGTTTCACGTGTAATACGACGACTACTTGTAGTGGGGTCCGCTGCGACCTCGGTGCAATATGGGTGTAATTGTTGTTCGCGGATTACTCTCCACACGCTAGTACGTGCAATCGCCGTTTCACGTGCAGTACGACGACTACTTGTAGTTGGGTCCGCTGCAACATGGGTGCAATATTGGTGTAATTGTTGTTCGCAGAGTGCTTGCCACACACTAGTACGTGCCATCGTCGTTTCACGTGCAATACGACGACTACTTGTAGTGGCGTCCGCTGCGACATGGGTGCAATATGGGTGTAATTGTTGTTCGCGGATTACTCTCCACACGCTAGTACGTGCAATCGCCGTTTCACGTGCAGTACGACGACTACTTGTAGTGGGGTCCGCTGCGACATAGGTGCAATATGGGTGTAACTGTTGTTCGCGGATTACTCTCCACACGCTAGTACGTGCAGTCGCCGTTTCACGTGCAATACGACGACTACTTGTAGTGGGGTCCGCTGCAACATGGGTGCAATATGAGTGTAATTGTTGTTCGCGGAGTACTCGCCACACGCTAGTACGTGCAATCGCCGATTCACGTGCAATACGATGACTACTTGTAGTGGGGTCCCCTGCAACATGGGTGCAATATGGGTGTAATTGTTGTTCGCGGAGTACTCGCCACACGCTAGTACGTGCAATCGCCGTTTCACGTACAGTACGACGGCTACTTGTAGTGGGATCCGCTGCAACATGGGTGCAATATGGGTGTAATTGTTGTTCGCGAATTACTCGCCACACGCTAGTACGTGCCATCGGCAATTCACATGCAATACGATGACTACTTGTAGTGGGGTCCGCTGCGACATGGGTGCAATATCGGTGTAATTGTTGTTCGCGGATTACTCTCCACACGCTAGTACGTGCAATCACCGTTTCACGTGCAGTACGACGACTACTTGTAGTGGGGTCCGCTGCGACATGGGTGCAATATGGGTGTAATTGTTGTTCGCGGATTACTCTCCACACGCAAGTACGTGCAATCGCCGTTTCACGTGCAGTACGACGACTACTTGTAGTTGGGTCCGCTGCAACATGGGTGCAATATGGGTGTAATTGTTGCTCGCGGAGTACTCGCCACACGCCAGTACGTGCAATCGCCGTTTCACGTGCAATACGACGACTACTTGTAGTGGGGTCCGCTGCAACATGGGTGCAATACGGGTGTAATTGTTGTTCGCGAATTACTCACCACACGCAAGTACGTGCAATCGCCGTTTCACGTGCAGTACGACGACTACTTGTAGTGGGGTCCGCTGCAACATGGGTGCAATGTGGGTGTAATTGTTGCTCGCGGAGTACTCGCCACACGCTATTACGTGCAATCGCCGATTCACGTGCAATACGACGACTACTTGTAGTGGGGTCCGCTGCAACATGGGTGCAATATGGGTGTAATTGCTGCTCGCGGAGTACTCGCCACACGCTAATACGTGCAATCGCCGATTCACGTGCAATACGACGACTACTTGTAGTGGGGTCCGCTGCAACATGGGTGCAATATGGCTGTAGTTGTTTTTCGCGGATTACTCTGCACGCGCTAGTACGTGCAATCGCTGTTTCACGTGCAGTACGACGACTACTTGTAGTGGGGTCCGCTGCAACATGGGTGCAATATGGGTGTAATTGTTGCTCGCGAAGTACTCGCCACACGCTACGCCACACGCTAGTACGTGCAATCGCCGTTTCACGTGCAATACGACGACTACTTGTAGTGGGGTCCGCTGCAACATGGGTGCAATATGGGTGTAATTGTTGCTCGCGGAGTACTCGCCACACGCTAGTACGTGCAGTCGCTGTTTCACGTGCAATACGACGACTACTTGTAGTGGGGTCCGCTGCAACATGGGTGCAATATGGGTGTAATTGTTGTTCGCGGATTACTCTCCACACGCTAGTACGTGCAATCGCCGTATCACGTGCAGTACGACGACTACTTGTAGTTGGGTCCGCTGCAACATGGGTGCAATATGGGTGTAATTGTTGTTCGCGGATTACTCTCCACACGCTAGTACGTGCAATCGCCGTTTCACGTGCAGTACAACGACTACTTGTAGTTGGGTCCGCTGCAACATGGGTGCAATATGGGTGTAATTGTTGCTCGCGGAGTACTCGCCACACGCCAGTACGTGCAATCGCCGTTTCACGTGCAATACGACGACTACTTGTAGTGGGGTCCGCTGCAACATGGGTGCAATATGGGTGTAAATGTTGTTCGCGAATTACTCACCACACGCAAGTACGTGCAATCGCCGTTTCACGTGCAGTACGACGACTACTTGTAGTGGGGTCCGCTGCAACATGGGTGCAATGTGGGTGTAATTGTTGCTCGCGGAGTACTCGCCACACGCTATTACGTGCAATCGCCGATTCACGTGCAATACGACGACTACTTGTAGTGGGGTCCGCTGCAACATGGGTGCAATATGGGTGTAATTGCTGCTCGCGGAGTACTCGCCACACGCTAATACGTGCAATCGCCGATTCACGTGCAATACGACGACTACTTGTAGTGGGGTCCGCTGCAACATGGGTGCAATATGGCTGTAGTTGTTTTTCGCGGATTACTCTGCACACGCTAGTACGTGCAATCGCCGTTTCACGTGCAGTACGACGACTACTTGTAGTGGGGTCCGCTGCAACATGGGTGCAATATGGGTGTAATTGTTGCTCGCGAAGTACTCGCCACACGCTACGCCACACGCTAGTACGTGCAATCGCCGTTTCACGTGCAATACGACGACTACTTGTAGTGGGGTCCGCTGCAACATGGGTGCAATATGGGTGTAATTGTTGCTCGCGGAGTACTCGCCACCCGCTAGTACGTGCAGTCGCCGTTTCACGTGCAATACGACGACTACTTGTAGTGGGGTCCGCTGCAACATGGGTGCAATATGGATGTAATTGTTGTTCGCGGATTACTCTCCACACGCTAGTACGTGCAATCGCCGTATCACGTGCAGTACGACGACTACTTGTAGTTGGGTCCGCTGCAACATGGGTGCAATATGGGTGTAATTGTTGTTCGCGGATTACTCTCCACACGCTAGTACGTGCAATCGCCGTTTCACGTGCAGTACGACGACTACTTGTAGTTGGGTCCGCTGCAACATGGGTGCAATATGGGTGTAATTGTTGTTCGCAGAGTACTTGCCACACACTTGTACGTGCCATCGTCGTTTCACGTGCAATACGACGACTACTTGTAGTGTGGTCCGCTGCGACATGGGTGCAATATGGGTGTAATTGTTGTTCGCGGATTACTCTCCACACGCTAGTACGTGCAATCGCCGTTTCACGTGCAGTACGACGACTACTTGTAGTGGGGTCCGCTGCAACATGGGTGCAATATAGGTGTAATTGTTGTTCGCGGAGTACTCGCCACACGCTAGTACGTGCAATCGCCGATTCACGTGCAATACGATGACTACTTGTAGTGGGGTCCGCTGCAACATTTGTGCAATATGGGTGTAATTGTTGTTCGCGGAGTACTCGCCACACGCTAGTACGTGCAATCGCCGTTTCACGTACAGTACGACGGCTACTTGTAGTGGGATCCGCTGCAACATGGGAGTAATATGGGTGTAATTGTTGTTCGCGAAGTACTCGCCACACGCTAGTACGTGCCATCGGCAATTCACGTGCAATACGATGACTACTTGTAGTGGGGTCCGCTGCGACATGGGTGCAATATGGGTGTAATTGTTGTTCGCGGATTACTCTCCACACGCTAGTACGTGCAATCGCCGTTTCACGTGCAGTACGACGACTACTTGTAGTGGGGTCCGCTGCGACATGGGTGCAATATGGGTGTAATTGTTGTTCGCGGATTACACTCCACACGCTAGTACGTGCAGTCGCCGTTTCACGTGCAATACGACGACTACTTGTAGTGGGGTCCGCTGCAACATGGGTGCAATATGGTTGGCCGGCCGAAGTGGCCGTGCGGTTAAAGGCGCTGCAGTCTGGAACCGCAAGACCGCTACGGTCGCAGGTTCGAATCCTGCCTCGGGCATGGATGTTTGTGATGTCCTTAGGTTAGTTAGGTTTAACTAGTTCTAAGTTCTAGGGGACTAATAACCTCAGCAGTTGAGTCCCATAGTGCTCAGAGCCATTTGAACCATTGCAATATGGGTGTAATTGCTGCTCGCGGAGTACTCGCCACACGCTAGTACGTGCAATCGCCGATTCACGTGCAATACGACGACTACTTGTAGTGGGGTCTGCTGCAACATGGGTGCAATATGGCTGTAATTGTTTTTCGCGGATTACTCTCCACACGCTAGTACGTGCAATCGCCGTTTCACGTGCAGTACGACGACTACTTGTAGTGGGGTCCGCTGCAACATGGGTGCAATATGGGTGTAATTGTTGTTCGCGGATTACTCTCCACACGATAGTACGTGCAATCGCTGTTTCACGTGCAGTACGACGACTACTTGTAGTTGGGTCTGCTGCAACACGGGTGCAATATGGGTGTAATTGTTGTTCGCAGAGTACTTGCCACACACTAGTACGTGCCATCGTCGTTTCACGTGCAATACGACGACTACTTGTAGTGGGGTCCGCTGCGACACGGGTGCAATATGGGTGTAATTGTTGTTCGCGGATAACTCTCCACACGCTAGTACGTGCAATCGCCGTTTCACGTGCAGTACGACGACTACTTGTAGTGGGGTCCGCTGCGACATGGGTGCATATATGGGTGTAATTGTTGTTCGCGGATAACTCTCCACACGTTAGTACGTGCAGTCGCCGTTTCACGTGCTATACGACGACTACTTGTAGTGGGGTCCGCTGCAACATGGGTGCAATATGGGTGTAATAGTTGTTCGCGGAGTACTCGCCACACGCTAGTACGTGCAATCGCCGATTCACGTGCAATACGATGACTATTTGTAGTGGGGCCCGCTGCAACATGGGTGCAATATGGGTGTAATTGTTGTTCGCGGAGTACTCGCCACACGCTAGTACGTGCAATCGCCGTTTCACGTACAGCACGACGGTTACTTGTAGTGGGATCCGCTGCAACATGGGTGCAATATGGGTGTAATTGTTGTTCGCGAAGTACTCGCCACACGCTACGCCACACGCTAGTACGTGCAATCGCCGTTTCACGTGCAGTACGACGACTACTTGTAGTGGGGTCCGCTGCAACATGGGTGCAATATGGGTTTAATTGTTGTTCGCGGAATACTCGCCACACGCCAGTACGTGCAATTGCCGATTCACGTGCAATACGATGACTACTTGTAGTGGGATCCGCTGCAACATGGGTGCAATATGGGTGTAATTGTTGTTCGCGGAGTACTCGCCAGACGCTAGTACGTGCAATCGCCGTTTCACGTACAGTACGACGGCTACTTGTAGTGGGATCCGCTAAAACATGGGTGCAATATGGGTGTAATTGTTGTTCCCGAAGTACTCGCCACACGCTAGTACGTTCCATCGGCAATTCACGTGCAATACGATGACTACTTGTAGTGGGGTCCGCTGCGACATGGGTGCAATATGGGTGTAATTGTTGTTCGCGGAGTACTCGCCACACGCTAGTACGTGCAATCGCCGATTCACGTGCAATACGATGACTACTTGTAGTGGGGTCTGCTGCAACATGGGTGCAATATGGGTGTAATTGTTGCTCGCGGAGTACTCGCCACACGCCAGTACGTGCAATCGCCGTTTCACGTGCAATACGACGACTAATGGTAGTGGGGTCGCTGCAACATGGGTGCAGTATGGGTGTAATTGTTGTTCGCTGATTACTCTCCACACGCAAGTACGTGCAATCGCCGTTTCACGTGCAGTACGACGACTACTTGTAGTGGGGTCCGCTGCAACATGGGTGCAATATGGGTGTAATTGTTGCTCGCGGAGTACTCGCCACACGCTAGTACGTGCAATCGCCGATTCACGTGCAATACGACGACTACTTGTAGTGGGGTCCGCTGCAACAAGGGTGCAATATGGGTGTAATTGCTGCTCGCGGAGTACTCGCCACACGCTAGTACGTGCAATCGCCGATTCACGTGCAATACGACGACTACTTGTAGTGGGGTCCGCTGCAACATGGGTGCAATATGGCTGTAATTGTTTTCCGCGGATTACTCTCCACACGCTAGTACGTGCAGTCGCCGTTTCACGTGCAGTACGACGACTACTTGTAGTGGGGTCCGCAGTAACATGGGTGCAATATGGGTGTAATTGTTGCCCGCGAAGTACTCGCCACACGCTACGCCACACGCTAGTACGTGCAATCGCCGGTTCACGAGCAATACGACGACTACTTGTAGTGGGGTCCGCTGCAACATGGGTGCAATATGGGTGTAATTGTTGCTCGCGGAGTACTCGCCACACGCTAGTACGTGCAATCGCCATTTCACGTGCAATACGACGACTACTTGTAGTGGGGTCCACTGCAACATGGGTGCAATATGGGTGTAATTGTTGTTCGCGAAGTACTCGCCCTACGCTACGCCACACGCTAGTACGCGCAATCGCCGTTCCACGTGCAATACTACGACTACTTGTAGTGGGGTCCGCTGCGTCCTGGGTGCAATATGGGTGTATTTGTTGTTCGCGGATTACTCTCCACACGCTAGTACGTGCAATCGCCGTTTCACGTGCAGTACGACGACTACATGTAGTTGGGTCCGCTGCAACATGAGTGCAATATGGGTGTAATTGTTGTTCGCAGAGTACTTACCACACACTAGTTCGTGCCATCGTCGTTTCACGTGCAATACGACGACTACTTGTAGTGGGGTCCGCTGCGACATGGGTGCAATATGGGTGTAATTGTTGTTCGCGGATTACTCTCCACACGCTAGTACGTGCAATCGCCGTTTCACGTGCTGTACGACGATTACTTGTAGTGGGGTCCGCTGCGACATGGGTGCAATATGGGTGTAATTGTTGTTCGCGGATTACTCTCCACACGCTAGTACGTGCAGTCGCCGTTTCACGTGCAATACGACGACTACTTGTAGTGGGGTCCGCAGTAACATGGGTGCAATATGGGTGTAATTGTTGCCCGCGAAGTACTCGCCACACGCTACGCCACACGCTAGTACGTGCAATCGCCGGTTCACGAGCAATACGACGACTACTTGTAGTGGGGTCCGCTGCAACATGGGTGCAATATGGGTGTAATTGTTGTTCGCGGAGTACTCGCCACACGCTAGTACGTGCAATCGCCGATTCACGTGCAATACGATGACTACTTGTAGTGGGGTCCGCTGCAACATGGGTGCAATATGGGTGTAATTGTTGCTCGCGGAGTACTCGCCACACGCTAGTACGTGCAATCGCCATTTCACGTGCAATACGACGACTACTATGTAGTGGGGTCCACTGCAACATGGGTGCAATATGGGTGTAATTGTTGTTCGCGAAGTACTCGCCCTACGCTACGCCACACGCTAGTACGCGCAATCGCCGTTTCACGTGCAATACGACGACTACTTGTAGTGGGGTCCGCTGCGACCTGGGTGCAATATGGGTGTAATTGTTGTTCGCGGATTACTCTCCACACGCTAGTACGTGCAATCGCCGTTTCACGTGCAGTACGACGACTACTTGTAGTTGGGTCCGCTGCAACATGGGTGCAATATGAGTGTAATTGTTGTTCGCAGAGTACTTGCCACACACTAGTACGTGCCATCGTCGTTTCACGTGCAATACGATGACTACTTGTAGCGGGGTCCGCTGCAACATGGGTGCAATATGGGTGTAATTGTTGTTCGCAGAGTACTCGCCACACGCTAGTACGTGCAATCGCCGTTTCACGTACAGTACGACGGCTACTTGTAGTGGGATCCGCTGCAACATGGGTGCAATATGGGTGTAATTGTTGTTCGCGAAGTACTCGCCACACGCTACGCCACACGCTAGTACGTGCAATCGCCGTTTCACGTGCAGTACGACGACTATTTGTAGTGGGGTCCGCTGCAACATGGGTGCAATATGGGTGTAATTGTTGTTCGCGGAGTACTCGCCACACGCTAGTACGTGTAACCGCCGTTTCACCTACAGTACGACGGCTACTTGTAGTGGGATCCGCTGCAACATGGGTGCAATATGGGTGTAATTGTTGTTCGCGAAGTACTCGCCACACGCTAGTACGTGCCATCGGCAATTCACGTGCAATACGATGACTACTTGTAATGGGGTCCGCTGCGACATGGGTGCAATATGGGTGTAATAGTTGTTCGCGGATTACTCTCCACACGCTAGTACGTGCAATCGCCGTTTCACGTGCAGTACGACGACTACTTGTAGTGGGGTCCGCTGCGACATGGGTGCAATATGGGTGAAATTGTTGTTCGCGGATTACTCTCCACACGCTAGTACGTGCAGTCGCCGTTTCACGTGCAATACGACGACTATATGTAGTGGGGTCCGCTGCAACATGGGTATAATATGGTGTAATTGTTGTTCGCGGAGTACTCGCCACACGCTAGTACATGCAATCGCCGATTCACGTGCAATACGATGACTACTTGTAGTGGGGTCCGCTGCAACATGGGTGCAATATGGGTGTAATTGTTGTTCGTGGAGTACTCGCCACACGCTAGTACGTGCAATCGCCATTTCACGTACAGTACGACGGCTACTTGTAGTGGGATCCGCTGCAACATGGGTGCAATATGGGTGTAATTGTTATTCGCGAAGTACTCGCCACACGCTAGTACGTGCCATCGGCGATTCACGTGCAATACGACTACTTGTAGTGGGGTCCGCTGCAACATGGGTGCAATACTGGTGTAATTGTTGTTCGCGGAGTACTCACCACACGCTAGTACGTGCAATCGCCGATTCACGTGCAATACGATGACTACTTGTAGTGGGGTCCACTGCAACATGGGTGCAATATGGGTGTAATTGTTGCTCGCGGAGTACTCGCCACACGCCAGTACGTGCAATCGCCGTTTCACGTGCCATACGACGACTACTTGTAGTGGGGTCCGCTGCAACATGGGTGCAATATGGGTGTAAATGTTGTTCGCGGATTACTCTCCACACGCAAGTACGTGCAATCGCCGTTTCACGTGCAGTATGACGACTACTTGTAGTGGGGTCCGCTGCAACATGGGTGCAATATGGGTGTAATTGTTGCTTGCGGAGTACTCACCACACGCTAGTACGTGCAATCGCCGATTCACGTGCAATACGACGACTACTTGTAGTGGGGTCCGCTGCAACATGGGTGCAATATGGGTGTAATTGCTGCTCGCGGAGTACTCGCCACATGCTAGTACGTGCAATCGCCGATTCACGTGCAATACGACGAATCCTTGTAGTGGGGTCTGCTGCAACATGGGTGCAATACGGCTGTAATTGTTTTTCGCGGATTACTCTCCACACGCTAGTATGTGCAATCGCCGTTTCACGTGCAGTACGACGTCTACTTGTAGTGGGGTCCGCTGCAACATGGGTGCAATATGGGTGTAATTGTGGTTCGCGAAGTACTCGCCACACGCTAGGCCACACGCTAGTACGTGCAATCGCCTTTTCACGTGCAATACGACGACTACTTGTAGTGGGGTCCGCTGCAACATGGGTGCAATATGGGTGTAATTGTTGTTCGCGGATTGCTCACCACACGCTAGTACGTGCAATCGCTGTTTCACGTGCAGTACGACGACTACTTGTAGTGGGGTCCGCTGCAACATGGGTGCAATATGGGTGTAATTGTTGCTCGCGAAGTACTCGCCACACGCTACGCCACACGCTAGTACGTGCAATCGCCGTTTCACGTGCAATACGACGAATACTTGTAGTGGGGTCCGCTGCAACATGGGTGCAATATGGGTGTAATTGTTGTTCGCGAAGTACTCGCCACAAGCTACGCCACACGCTAGTACGTGCAATCGCCGTTTCACGTGCAATACGACGACTACTTGTAGTGGGGTCCGCTGCAACATCGGTGCAATATGGGTGTAATTGTTGTTCGCGGATTACTCTCCACATGCTATTACGTGCAATCGCCGTTTCACGTGCAGTACGACGACTACTTGTAGTGGGGTCGGCTCCAACATGGGTGCAATATGGGTGTAATTGTTGCTCGCGGAGTACTCGCCACACGCTAGTACGTGCAATCGCCGATTTACGTGCAATACGACGACTACTTGTAGTGGGGTCCGCTGCAACATGGGTGCAATATGGGTGTAATTGTTGTTCGCGAAGTACTCGCCACACGCTAGTACGTGCAATCGCCGTTTCACGTGCAATACGACGACTACTTGTAGTGGGGTCCGCTGCAACATGGGTGCAATATGGGTGTAATTGTTGCTCGCGAAGTACTCGCCACACGCTACGCCACACGCTAGTACGTGCAATCGCCGTTTCACGTGCAATACGACGACTACTTGTAGTGGGGTCCGCTGCAACATGGGTGCAATATGGGTGTAATTGTTGTTCGCGGATTACTCTCCACACGCTAGTACGTGCAATCGCCGTTTCACGTGCAGTACGACGACTACTTGTAGTGGGGTCCGCTGCAACATGGGTGCAATATGGGTGTAATTGTTGCTCGCGGAGTACTCGCCACACGCTAGTACGTGCAATCGCCGATTCACGTGCAATACGACGTCTACTTGTAGTGGGGTCCGCTGCAACATGGGTGTAATTGTTGCTCGCGGAGTGCTCGCCACACGGTAGTACGTGCAATCGCCGATTCACGTGCAATACGACGACTACTTGTTGTGGGGTCCGCTGCAACATGGGTACAATATGTGTGTAATTGTTTTTCGCGGATTACTCTCCACACGCTAGTACGTGCAATCGTAGTTTCACGTGCACTACGACGACTACTTGTAGTGGGGTCCGCTGCAACATGGGTGTAATTGTTGTTCGCGAAGTACTCGCCACACGCTACGCCACACGCTAGTACGTGCAATCGCCGTTTCACGTGGAATACGACGACTACTTGTATAGGGGTCCGCTGCAACATGGGTGCAATAAGGGTGTAATTGTTACTCGCGAAGTACTCGCCACACGCTACGCCATACGCTAGTACGTGCAATCGCCGTTTCACGTGCAATACGACGACCACTTGTAGTGGGGTCCGCTGCAACATGGGTGCAATATGGGTGTAATTGTTGTTCGCGGATAACTCTCCACACGCTAGTATGTGCAATCGCCGTTTCACGTGCAGTACGACGACTACTTGTAGTGGGGTCCGCTGCAACATGGGTGCAATATGGGTGTAATTGTTGCTCGCGGAGTACTCGCCACACGCTAGTGCATGCAATCGCCGTTTCACGTGCAATACGACGACTACTTGTAGTGGGGTCCGCTGCAACATGGGTGCAATATGGGTGTAATTGTTGTTCGCGAAGTACTCGCCACACGCTACGCCACACGCTAGTACGTGCATTCGCCGTTTCACGTGCAATACGACGACTACTTGTAGTGGGGTCCGCTGCAACATGGGTGCAATATGGGTGTAATTGTTACTCGCAAAGTACTCGCCACACGCTACGCCATACGCTAGTACGTGCAATCGCCGTTTCACGTGCAATACGACGACCACTTGTAGTGGGGTCCGCTGCAACATGGGTGCAATATGGGTGTAATTGTTGTTCGCGGATTACTCTCCACACGCTAGTACGTGCAATCGCCGTTTCACGTGCAGTACGACGACTACTTGTAGTGGGGTCCGCTGCGACATGGGTGCAATATGGGTGAAATTGTTGTTCGCGGATTACTCTCCACACGCTAGTACGTGCAGTCGCCGTTTCACGTGCAATACGACGACTATATGTAGTGGGGTCCGCTGCAACATGGGTACAATATGGTGTAATTGTTGTTCGCGGAGTACTCGCCACACGCTAGTACATGCAATCGCCGATTCACGTGCAATACGATGACTACTTGTAGTGGGGTCCGCTGCAACATGGGTGCAATATGGGTGTAATTGTTGTTCGTGGAGTACTCGCCACACGCTAGTACGTGCAATCGCCATTTCACGTACAGTACGACGGCTACTTGTAGTGGGATCCGCTGCAACATGGGTGCAATATGGGTGTAATTGTTATTCGCAAAGTACTCGCCACACGCTAGTACGTGCCATCGGCGATTCACGTGCAATACGACTACTTGTAGTGGGGTCCGCTGCAACATGGGTGCAATACTGGTGTAATTGTTGTTCGCGGAGTACTCGCCACACGCTAGTACGTGCAATCGCCGATTCACGTGCAATACGATGACTACTTGTAGTGGGGTCCGCTGCAACATGGGTGCAATATGGGTGTAATTGTTGCTCGCGGAGTACTCGCCACACGCCAGTACGTGCAATCGCCGTTTCACGTGCCATACGACGACTACTTGTAGTGGGGTCCGCTGCAACATGGGTGCAATATGGGTGTAAATGTTGTTCGCGGATTACTCTCCACACGCAAGTACGTGCAATCGCCGTTTCACGTGCAGAACGACGACTACTTGTAGTGGGGTCCGCTGCAACATGGGTGCAATATGGGTGTAATTGTTGCTTGCGGAGTACTCGCCACACGCTAGTACGTGCAATCGCCGATTCACGTGCAATACGACGACTACTTGTAGTGGGGTCCGCTGCAACATGGGTGCAATATGGGTGTAATTGCTGCTCGCGGAGTACTCGCCACATGCTAGTACGTGCAATCGCCGATTCACGTGCAATACGACGAATCCTTGTAGTGGGGTCTGCTGCAACATGGGTGCAATACGGCTGTAATTGTTTTTCGCGGATTACTCTCCACACGCTAGTACGTGCAATCGCCGTTTCACGTGCAGTACGGCGACTACCTGTAGTGGGGTCCGCTGCAACATGGGTGCAATATGGGTGTAATTGTGGTTCGCGAAGTACTCGCCACACGCTAGGCCACACGCTAGTACGTGCAATCGCCTTTTCACATGCAATACGACGACTACTTGTAGTGGGGGCCGCTGCAACATGGGTGCAATATGGGTGTATATGTTGTTCGCGGATTGCTCACCACACGCTAGTACGTGCAATCGCTGTTTCACGTGCAGTACGACGACTACTTGTAGTGGGGTCCGCTGCAACATGGGTGCAATATGGGTGTAATTGTTGCTCGCGAAGTACTCGCCACACGCTACGCCACACGCTAGTACGTGCAATCGCCGTTTCACGTGCAATACGACGACTACTTGTAGTGGGGTCCGCTGCAACATGGGTGCAATATGGGTGTAATTGTTGTTCGCGAAGTACTCGCCACAAGCTACGCCACACGCTAGTACGTGCAATCGCCGTTTCACGTGCAATACGACGACTACTTGTAGTGGGGTCCGCTGCAACATCGGTGCAATATGGGTGTAATTGTTGTTCGCGGATTACTCTCCACACGCTAGTACGTGCAATCGCCGTTTCACGTGCAGTACGACGACTACTTGTAGTGGGGTCGGCTCCAACATGGGTGCAATATGGGTGTAATTGTTGCTCGCGGAGTACTCGCCACACGCTAGTACGTGCAATCGCCGATTTACGTGCAATACGACGACTACTTGTAGTGGGGTCCGCTGCAACATGGGTGCAATATGGGTGTAATTGTTGTTCGCGAAGTACTCGCCACACGCTAGTACGTGCAATCGCCGTTTCACATGCAATACGACGACTACTTGTAGTGGGGTCCGCTGGAACATGGGTGCAATATGGGTGTAATTGTTGCTCGCGAAGTACTCGCCACACGCTACGCAACACGCTAGTACGTGCAATCGCCGTTTCACGTGCAATACGACGACTACTTGTAGTGGGGTCCGCTGCAACATGGGTGCAATATGGGTGTAATTGTTGTTCGCGGATTACTCTCCACACGCTAGTACGTGCAATCGCCGTTTCACGTGCAGTACGACGACTACTTGTAGTGGGGTCCGCTGCAACATGGGTGCAATATGGGTGTAATTGTTGCTCGCGGAGTACGCGCCACACGCTAGTACGTGCAATCGCCGATTCACGTGCAATACGACGTCTACTTGTAGTGGGGTCCGCTGCAACATGGGTGTAATTGTTGCTCGCGGAGTACTCGCCACACGGTAGTACGTGCAATCGCCGATTCACGTGCAATACGACGACTACTTGTTGTGGGGTCCGCTGCAACATGGGTACAATATGGGTGTAATTGTTTTTCGCGGATTACTCTCCACACGCTAGTACGTGCAATCGTAGTTTCACGTGCACTACGACGACTACTTGTAGTGGGGTCCGCTGCAACATGGGTGTAATTGTTGTTCGCGAAGTACTCGCCACACGCTACGCCACACGCTAGTACGTGCAATCGCCGTTTCACGTGGAATACGACGACTACTTGTATAGGGGTCCGCTGCAACATGGGTGCAATAAGGGTGTAATTGTTACTCGCGAAGTACTCGCCACACGCTACGCCATACGCTAGTACGTGCAATCGCCGTTTCACGTGCAATACGACGACCTTTTGTAGTGGGGTCCGCTGCAACATGGGTGCAATATGGGTGTAATTGTTGTTCGCGGATAACTCTCCACACGCTAGTGCATGCAATCGCCGTTTCACGTGCAATACGACGACTACTTGTACTGGGGTCCGCTGCAACATTGGTGCAATATGGGTGTAATTGTTGTTCGCGAAGTACTCGCCACACGCTACGCCACACGCTAGTACGTGCATTCGCCGTTTCACGTGCAATACGACGACTACTTGTAGTGGGGTCCGCTGCAACATGGGTGCAATATGGGTGTAATTGTTACTCGCAAAGTACTCGCCACACGCTACGTCATACGCTAGTACGTGCAATCGCCGTTTCACGTGCAATACGACGACCACTTGTAGTGGGGTCCGCTGCAACATGGGTGCAATATGGGTGTAATTGTTGTTCGCGGATTACTCTCCACACGCTAGTACGTGCAATCGCCGTTTCACGTGCAGTACGACGACTACTTGTAGTGGGGTCTGCTGCGACATGGGTGCAATATGGGTGAAATTGTTGTTCGCGGATTACTCTCCACACGCTAGTACGTGCAGTCGCCGTTTCACGTGCAATACGACGACTATATGTAGTGGTGTCCGCTGCAACATGGGTACAATATGGGTGTAATTGTTGTTCGCGGAGTACTCGCAACACGCTAGTACATGCAATCGCCGATTCACGTGCAATACGATGACTACTTGTAGTGGGGTCCGCTGCAACATGGGTGCAATATGGGTGTAATTGTTGTTCGTGGAGTACTCGCCACACGCTAGTACGTGCAATCGCCATTTCACGTACAGTACGACGGCTACTTGTAGTGGGATCCGCTGCAACATGGGTGCAATATGGGTGTAATTGTTATTCGCGAAGTACTCGCCACACGCTAGTACGTGCCATCGGCGATTCACGTGCAATACGACTACTTGTAGTGGGGTCCGCTGCAACATGGGAGCAATACTGGTGTAATTGTTGTTCGCGGAGTACTCGCCACACGCTAGTACGTGCAATCGCCGATTCACGTGCAATACGATGACTACTTGTAGTGGGGTCCGCTGCAACATGGGTGCAATATGGGTGTAATTGTTGCTCGCGGAGTACTCGCCACACGCCAGTACGTGCAATCGCCGTTTCACGTGCCATACGACGACTACTTGTAGTGGGGTCCGCTGCAACATGGGTGCAATATGGGTGTAAATGTTGCTCGCGAAGTACTCGCCACACGCTACGCCACACGCTAGTACGTGCAATCGCCGTTTCACGTGCAATACGACGACTACTTGTTATGGGGTCCGCTGCAACATGGGTGCAATATGGGTGTAATTGTGGTTCGTGAAGTACTCGCCACACGCTAGGCCACACGCTAGTACGTGCAATCGCCTTTTCACGTGCAATACGACGACTACTTGTAGTGGGGTCCGCTGCAACATGGGTGCAATATGGGTGTAATTGTTGTTCGCGGATTGCTCACCACACGCTAGTACGTGCAATCGCTGTTTCACGTGCAGTACGACGACTACTTGTGGTGGGGTCCGCTGCAACATGGGTGCAATATGGGTGTAATTGTTGCTCGCGAAGTACTCGCCACACGCTACGCCACACGCTAGTACGTGCAATCGCCGTTTCACGTGCAATACGACGACTACTTGTAGTGGGGTCCGCTGCAACATGGGTGCAATATGGGTGTAATTGTTGTTCGCGAAGTACTCGCCACAAGCTACGCCATACGCTAGTACGTGCAATCGCCGTTTCACGTGCAATACGACGACTACTTGTAATAGGGCCCGCTGCAACATCGGTGCAATATGGGTGTAATTGTTGTTCGCGGATTACTCTCCACACGCTAGTACGTGCAATCGCCGTTTCATGTGCAGTACGACGACTACTTGTAGTGGGGTCGGCTCCAACATGGGTGCAATATGGGTGTAATTGTTGCTCGCGGAGTACTCGCCACACGCTAGTACGTGCAATCGCCGATTCACGTGCAATACGACGACTACTTGTAGTGGGGTCCGCTGCAACATGGGTGCAATATGGGTGTAATTGTTGTTCGCGAAGTACTCGCCACACGCTACGCCACACGCTAGTACGTGCAATCGCCGTTTCACGTGCAATACGACGACTACTTGTAGTGGGGTCCGCTGCAACATGGGTGCAATATGGGTGTAATTGTTCTCGCGAAGTACTCGCCACACGCTACGCCACACGCTAGTACGTGCAATCGCCGTTTCACGTGCAATACGACGACTACTTGTAGTGGGGTCCGCTGCAACATGGGTGCAATATGGGTGTAATTGTTGTTCGCGGATTACTCTCCACACGCTAGTACGTGCAATCGCCGTTTCACGTGCAGTACGACGACTACTTGTAGTGGGGTCCGCTGCAACATGGGTGCAATATGGGTGTAATTGTTGCTCGCGGAGTACTCGCCACACGCTAGTACGTGCAATCGCCAATTCACGTGCAATACGACGTCTACTTGTAGTGGGGTCCGCTGCAACATGGGTGAAATTGTTGCTCGCGGAGTACTCGCCACACGGTAGTACGTGCAATCGCCGATTCACGTGCAATACGACGACTACTTGTTGTGGGGTCCGCTGCAACATGGGTACAATATGGGTGTAATTGTTTTTCGCGGATTACTCTCCACACGCTAGTACGTGCAATCGCCGTTTCACGTGCACTACGACGACTACTTGTAGTGGGGTCCGCTGCAACATGGGTGCAATATGGGTGTAATTGTTGTTCGCGAAGTACTCGCCACACGCTACGCCACACGCTAGTACGTGCAATCGCCGTTTCACGTGGAATACGACGACTACTTGTATAGGGGTCCGCTGCAGCATGGGTGCAATAAGGGTGTAATTGTTACTCGCGAAGTACTCGCCACACGCTACGCCATACGCTAGTACGTGCAATCGCCGTTTCACGTGCAATACGACGACCACTTGTAGTGGGGTCCGCTGCAACATGCGTGCAATATGGGTGTAATTGTTGTTCACGGATAACTCTCCACACGCTAGTATGTGCAATCGCCGTTTCATGTGCAGTACGACGACTACTTGTAGTGGGGTCCGCTGCAACATGGGTGCAATATGGGTGTAATTGTTGCTCGCGGAGTACTCGCCACACGCTAGTGCATGCAATCGCCGTTTCACGTGCAATACGACGACTACTTGTAGTGGGGTCCGCTGCAACATGGGTGCAATATGGGTGTAATTGTTGTTCGCGAAGTACTCGCCACACGCTACGCCACACGCTAGTACGTGCATTCGCCGTTTCACGTGCGATACGACGACTACTTGTAGTGGGGTCCGCTGCAACATGGGTGCAATATGGGTGTAATTGTTACTCGCAAAGTACTCGCCACACGCTACGCCATACGCTAGTACGTGCAATCGCCGTTTCACGTGCAATACGACGACCACTTGTAGTGGGGTCCGCTGCAACATGGGTGCAATATGGGTGTAATTGTTGTTCGCGGATTACTCTCCACACGCTAGTACGTGCAATCGCCGTTTCACGTGCAGTACGACGACTACTTGTAGTGGGGTCCGCTGCAACATGGTTGCAATATGGGTGTAATTGTTGCTCGCGGAGTACTCGCCACACGCTAGTACGTGCAATCGCCGATTCACGTGCAATACGTCGACTACTTGTAGTGGGGTCCGCTCCAACATGGGTGCAATGGGGGTTAATTGTTGCTCGCGGTGTACTCGCCACACGGTAGTACGTGCAATCGCCGATTCATGTGCAATACGACGACTACTTGTAGTGGGGTCCGCTGCAACATGGGTGCAATATGGGTGTAATTATTGCTCGCGGAGTACTCGCCACACGCTAGTACGTGCAATCGCCGTTTCACGTGCAATACGACGACTACTTGTAGTGGGGTCCGCTGCAACATGGGTACAATATGGGTGTAATTGTTTTTCGCGGATTACTCTCCACACGCTAGTACGTGCAATCGCCGTTTCACGTGCAGTACGACGACTACTTGTAGTGGGGTCCGCTGCAACATGGGTGCAATATGGGTGTAATTGTTGCTCGCGAAGTACTCGCCACACCCTACGCTACACGCTAGTACGTGCGGTCGCCGTTTCACGTGCAATACGACGACTACTTGTAGTGGGGTCCGCTGCAACATGGGTGCAATATGGGTGTAATTTTTGCTCGCGGAGTACTCGCCACACGCTACCGAGCGAGGTGGCGCAGTGGTTAGCACACTGGACTCGCATTCGGGAGGACGACGGCTCAATCCCGTCTCCGGCCATCCTGATTTAGGTTTTCCGTGATTTCCCTAAGTCACTTCAGGCAAATGCCGGGATGGTTCCTTTGAAAGGGCACGGCCGATTTCCTACCCCATCCATCCCTTACCCGAGCTTGCGCTCCGTCTCTAATGACCTCGTTGTCGACGGGACGTTAAACACTACTCTCCTCCTCCTCCTCCCGCCACACGCTAGCACGTGCAATCGCCGATTCACGTGCAATACGATGACTACTTGTAGTGGGGTCCGCTGCGACATGGGTGCAATATGGGTGTAATAGTTGTTCGCGGATTACTCGCCACACGCTAGTACGTGCAATCGCCGTTTCACGTGCAGTACGACGACTACTTGTAGTGGGGTCCGCTGCAACATGGGTGCAATGTGGGTGTAATTGTTGCTCGCGGAGTACTCGCCACACGCTAGTACGTGCAATCGCCATTTCACGTGCAATACGACGACTACTTGTAGTGGGGTCCACTGCAACATGGGTGCAATATGGGTGTAATTGTTGTTCGCGAAGTACTCGCCCTACGCTACGCCACACGCTAGTACGCGCAATCGCCGTTTAACGTGCAATACGACGACTACTTGTAGTGGGGTCCGCTGCGACCTGGGTGCAATATGGGTGTAATTGTTGTTCGCGGATTACTCTCCACACGCTAGTACGTGCAATCGCCGTTTCACGTGCAGTACGACGACTACTTGTAGTTGGGTCCGCTGCAACATGGGTGCAATATGGGTGTAATTGTTGTTCGCAGAGTACTTGCCACACACTAGTACGTGCCATCGTCGTTTCACGTGCAATACGACGACTACTTGTAGTGGGGTCCGCTGCGACATGGGTGCAATATGGGTGTAATTGTTGTTCGCGGATTTCTCTCCACACGCTAGTACGTGCAATACCCGTTTCACGTGCAGTACGACGACTACTTGTAGTGGGGTCCGCTGCGACATGGGTGCAATATGGGTGTAATTGTTGTTCGCGGATTACTCTCCACACGCTAGTACGTGCTGTCGCCGTTTCACGTGCAATACGACGACTACTTGTAGTGGGGTCCGCTGCAACATGGGTGCAATATGGGTGTAATTGTTGTTCGCGGAGTACTCGCCACACGCTAGAATGTGCAATCGCCGATTCATGTGCAATACGATGACTACTTGTAGTGGGGTCCGCTGCAACATGGGTGCAATATGGGTGTAATTGTTGTTCGCGGAGTACTCGCCACACGCTAGTACGTGCAATCGCCATTTCACGTACAGTACGACGGCTACTTGTAGTGGGATGCGCTGCAACATGGGTGTAATATGGGTGTAATTGTTGTTCGCGAAGTACTCGCCACACGCTACGCCACACGCTAGTACGTGCAATCGCCGTTTCACGTGCAGTACGACGACTACTTGTAGTGGGGTCCGCTGCAACATGGGTGCAATATGGGTGTAATTGTTGTTCGCGGATTACTCTCCACACGCTAGTACGTGCAATCGCCGTTTCACGTGCAGTACGACGACTACTTGTAGTGGGGTCCGCTGCGACATGGGTGCAATATGGGTGTAATTGTTGTTCGCGGATTACTCTCCACACGCTAGTACGTGCAGTCGCTGTTTCACGTGCAATACGACGACTATTTCTAGTGGGGTCCGCTGCAACATGGGTGCAATATGGGTGTAATTGTTGTTCGCGGAGTACTCGCCACACGCTAGTACATGGAAGCGCCGATTCACGCTCAATACGATGACCACTTGTAGTGGGGTCCGCTGCAACATGGGTGCAATATGGGTGTAATTGTGGTTCGCGGAGTGCTCGCCACACGCTAGTAAGTGCAATCGCCGTTTCACGTACAGTACGACGGCTACTTGTTGTGGGATCCTCTGCAACATGGGTGCGATATGGGTGTAATTGTTGTTCGCGAAGTACTCGCCACGCGCTAGTACGTGCCATCGGCGATTCACGTGCAATACAACGACTACGTGTAGTGGGGTCCGCTGCAACATGGGTGCAATATGGGTGTAATTGTTGTTCGCGGAGTACTCGCCACACGCTAGTACGTGCAATCGCCGATTCACGTGCAAAACGATGACTACTTGTAGTGGGGTACGCTGAAACATGGGTGCAATTTGGGTGTAATTGTTGCTCGCGGAGTAATTGCCACACGCCAGTACGTGCAATCGCCGTTTCACGTGCAATACGACGACTACTAGTAGTGGGGTCCGCTGCAACATGGGTGCAATATGGGTGTAATTGTTGTTCGCGGATTACTCTCCAGACGCAAGTACGTGCAATCGCCGTTTCACGTGCAGTACGACGACTACTTGTAGTGGGGTCCGCTGCAACATGGGTGCAATATGGGTGTAATTGTTGCTCGCGGAGTACTCGCCACACGCTAGTACGTGCAATCGCCGATTCACGTGCAATACGACGACTACTTGTAGTGGGGTCCGTTGCAACATGGGTGCAATATGGGTGTAATTGCTGCTCGCGGTGTACTCGCCACACGCTAGTACGTGCAATCGCCGATTCACGTGCAATACGACGACTACTTGTAGTGGGGTCTGCTGCAACATGGGTGCAATATGGGTGTAATTGTTGTTCGCGATGTACTCGCCACACGCTACGCCACACGGTAGTACGGGCAATCGCCGTTTCAAGTGCAATACGACGACTACTTGTAGTGGGGTCCGCTGCAACATCGGTGCAATATGGGTGTAATTGTTGTTCGCGGATTACTCTCCACACGCTAGTACGTGCAATCGCCGTTTCACGTGCAGTACGACGACTACTTGTAGTGGGGTCCGCTGCAACATGGGTGCTATATGGGTGTAATTGTTGCTCGCGAAGTACTCGCCACACGCTACGCCACACGCTAGTACGTGCAATCGCCGTTTCACGTGCAATACGACGACTACTTGTAGTGGGGTCCGCTGCAACATGGGTGCAATATGGCTGTAATTGTTGTTCGCGGATTACTCTCCACACGCTAGTACGTGCGATCGCCGTTTCACATGCAGTACGACGACTACTTGTAGTGGGGTCCGCTGCAACATGGTTGCAATGTGGGTGTAATTGTTGCTCGCGAAGTACTCACCACACGCTAGTACGTGCAATCGCCGATTCACGTGCAATACGACGACTACTTGTAGTGGGGTCCGCTGCAACATGGGTGCACAATGGGTGTAATTGTTGCTCGCGGAGTACTCGCCACACGGTAGTACGTGCAATCGCCGATTCACGTGCAATACGACGACTACTTGTTGTGGGGTCCGCTGCAACATGGGTGCAATATGGGTGTAATTGTTGCTAGCGGAGTACTCGCCACACGCTAGTACCTGCAATCACCGTTTCACATGCAATACGACGACTACTTGTAGTGAGGTCCGCTGCAACATGGGTACAATATGGGTGTAATTGTTTTTCGCGGATTACTCTCCACACGCTAGTACGTGCAATCGCCGTTTCACGTGCAGTACGACGACTACTTGTAGTGGGGTCCGCTGCAACATGGGTGCAATATGGGTGTAATTGTTGTTCGCGAAGTACTCGCCACACGCTACGCCACACGCTAGTACGTGCAATCGCCGTTTCAGGTGCAATAATACGACTACTTGTAGTGGGGTCCGCTGCAATATGGGTGTATTATGCGTGTAATTGTTGTTCGCGGATTACTCTCCACACGCTAGTACGTGCAATCGCTGTTTCACGTGCAGTACGACGACTACTTGTAGTGGGGTCCGCTGCAACATGGGTGCAGTATGGGTGTAATTGTTGCTCACGAAGTACTCGCCACACGCTACGCCACAGGCTAGTACGTGCAATCGCCGTTTCACGTGCAATACGACGACTACTTGTAGAGGGGTCCGCTGCAACGTGGGTGCAATATGGGTGTAATTGTTGTTCGCGGATTACTATCCACACGCTAGTACGTGCAATCGCTGTTTAACGTGCAGTACGACGACTACTTGTAGTGGGGTCCGCTGCAACATGGGTGCAATATGGGTGTAATTGTTGCTCGCGGAGTACTCGCCACACGCTAGTACGTGCAATCGCCGATTCACGTGCAATACGACGTTTACTTGTAGTGGAGTCCGCTGCGACATGGATGCAATATGGGTGTAATTGTTGTTCGCGAAGTACTCGCCACACGCTACGCCACACGATAGTACGTGCAATCGCCGTTTCACGTGCAATACGACGACTACTTGTAGTGGGGTCCGCTACAACATGGGTGCAATATGGGTGTAATTATTGCTTGCGAAGTACTCGCCACACGCTACGCCACACGCTAGTACGTGCAATCGCTGTTTCACGTGCAGTACGACGACTACTTGCAGTGGGGTCCGCTGCAACATGGGTGCAATATGGGTGTAATTGTTGCTCACGAAGTACTCGCCACACGCTACGCCACAGGCTAGTACGTGCAATCGCCGTTTCACGTTCAATACGACGACTACTTGTAGTGGGGTCCCCTGCAACGTGGGTGCAATATGGGTGTAATTGTTGTTCGCGGATTACTCTCCACACGCTAGTACGTGCAATCGCTGTTTCACGTGCAGTACGACGACTACTTGTAGTGGGGTCCGCTGCAACATGGGTGCAATATGGGTGTAATTGTTGCTCGCGGAGTACTCGCCACACGCTAGTACGTGCAATCGCCGATTCACGTGCAATACGACGACTACTTGTAGTGGGGTCCGCTGCGACATGGATGCAATATGGATGTAATTGTTGTTCGCGAAGTACTCGCCACACGCTACGCGACACGCTAGTACGTGCAATCGCCGTTTCACGTGCAATACGACGACTACTTGTAGTGGGGTCCGCTGCAACATGGGTGCAATATGGGTGTAATTATTGCTCGCGAAGTACTCGCCACACGCTACGCCACACGCTAGTACGTGCAATCGCTGTTTCACGTGCAGTACGACGACTACTTGTAGTGGGGTCCGCTGCAACATGGGTGCAATATGGGTGTAATTGTTGTTCGCGAAGTACTCGCCACACGCTACGCCACACGCTAGTACGTGCAATCGCCGTTTCACGTGCAATACGACGACTACTTGTAGTGGGGTCCGCTGCAACATGGGTGCAATGTGGGTGTAATTATTGCTCGCGAAGTACTCGCCACACGCTACGCCACACGCTAGTACGTGCAATCGCTGTTTCACGTGCAGTACGACGACTACTTGTAGTGGGGTCCGCTGCAACATGGGTGCAATATGGGTGTAATTGTTGCTCACGAAATACTCGCCACACGCTACGCCACACGCTAGTATGTGCAATCGCCGTTTCACGTACAATACGACGACTACTTGTAGTCTGGTCCGCTGCAACATGGGTGCAATATAGGTGTAATTGTTGTTCGCGGATTACTCTCCACACGCTAGTACGTGCAATCGCCGTTTCACGTGCAGTACGACGACTACTTGTAGTGGGGTCCGCTGCAACATGGGTGCAATATGGGTGTAATTGTTGTTCGCGGATTACTCTCCACACGCTAGTACGTGCAATCACTGTTTCACGTGAGTACGACGACTTCTTGTAGTGGGGTCCGCTGTAACATGGGTGCAATATGGGTGTAATTGTTGCTCACGATGTACTCGCCACACGCTACGCCACACGCTAGTACGTGCAATCGCCGGTTCACGTGCAATACGACGACCACTTGTAGTGGGGTCCGCTGCAACATGGGTGCAATATGGGTGTAATTGTTGCTCGCGAAGTACTCGCCACACGCTACGCCACACGCTAGTAGGTGCAATCGCCGTTTCACGTGCAATACGACGACTACTTGTAGTGGGGTCCGCTGCAACATTGGTGCAATATGGGTGTAATTGTTACTCGCGAAGTACTCGCCACACGCTACGCCATACGCTAGTACGTGCAATCGCCGTTTCACGTGCAATACGACGACCACTTGTAGTGGGGTCCGCTGCAACATGGGTGCAATATTGGTGTAATTGTTGTTCGCGGATTACTCTCCACACGCTAGTACGTGCAATCGCCGTTTCACGTGCATTACGACGACTACTTGTAGTGGGGTCCGCTGCAACATGGGTGCAATATGGGTGTAATTGTTAATCGCGGAGTACTCGCCACAAGCTAGTACGTGCATCGCCGATTCACGTGCAATACGACGACTACTTGTAGTGGGGTCCGCTGCAACATGGGTGCAATATGGGTGTAATTGTTGCTCGCGGAGTACTCGCCACACGGTAGTACGTGCAATCGCCGATTCACGTGCAATACGACGACTACTTGTAGTGGGGTCTGCTGCAACATGGGTGCAATATGGGTGTAATTGTTGCTCGCGGAGTACTCGCCACACGCTAGTACGTGCAATCGCCGTTTCACGTGCAATACGACGACTACTTGTAGTGGGGTCCACTGCAACATGGGTACAATATGGATGTAATTGATTTTCGCGGATTACTCTCCACACGCTAGTACGTGCAATTGCCGTTTCACGTGCAGTACGACGACTACTTGTAGTGGGGTCTGCTGCAACATGGGTGCAATATGGGTGTAATTGTTGTTTGCGAAGTACTCGCCACACGCTACGCCACACGCTAGTACGTGCAATCGCCGTTTCAGGTGCAATACGACGACTACTTGTAGTGGGGTCCGCTGCAATATGGGTGTAATATGCGTGTAATTGTTGTTCGCGGATTACTCTCCACACGCTAGTACGTGCAATTGCTGTTTCACGTGCTGTACGACGACTACTTGTAGTGGGGTCCGCTGCAACATGGGTGCAATATGGGTGTAATTGTGGCTCACGAAGTACTCGCCACACGCTACGCCACACGCTAGTACGTGCAATCGCCGTTTCACGTGCAATACGACGACTACTTGTAGTGGGGTCCGCTGCAACATGGGTGGAATATGGGTGTAATTGTTGTTCGCGGATTACTCTCCACACGCTAGTACGTGCAATCGCTGTTTCACGTGCAGTACGACGACTACTTGTAGTGGGGTCCGCTGCAACATGGGTGCAATATGGGTGTAATTGTTGCTCGCGGAGTACTCGCCACACGCTAGTACGTGCAATCGCCGATTCACGTGCAATACGACGACTACTTGTAGTGGGGTCCGCTGCGACATGGATGCAATATGGGTGTAATTGTTGTTCGCGAAGTACTCGCCACACGCTACGCCACACGCTAGTACGTGCAATCGCCGTTTCACGTGCAATACGACGACTACTTGTAGTGGGATCCGCTGCAACATGGGTGCAATATGGGTGTAATTGTTGTTCGGGGATTACTCTCCACACGCTAGTACGTGCAATCGCTGTTTCACGTGCAGTACGACGACTACTTGTAGTGGGGTCCGCTGCAACATGGGTGCAATATGGGTGTAATTGTTGCTCACGAAGTACTCGATACACGCTACGCCACGCGCTAGTACGTGCAATCGCCGTTTCACGTGCAATACGACGACTACTTGTAATCTGGTCCGCTGCAACATGGGTGCAATATGGGTGTAATTGTTGTTCGCGGATTACTCTCCACACGCTAGTACGTGCAATCGCCGTTTCACGTGCAGTACGACGACTACTTGTAGTGGGGTCCGCTGCAACTTGGGTGCAATATGGGTGTAATTGTTGTTCGCGGATTACTCTCCACACGCTAGTACGTGCAATCGCCGTTTCACGTGCAGTACGACGACTACTTGTAGTGGGGTCCGCTGCAACATGGGTGCAATATGGGTGTAATTGTTGCTCGCGCAGTACTCGCCACACGCTAGTACGTGCAAAAACCGATTCACGTGCAATACGACGACTACTTGTAGTGGGATCCGCTGCAACATGGGTGCAATATGGGTGTAATTGTTGTTCGCGAAGTACTCGCCACACGCTACGCCTCACGCTAGTACGTGCAATCGCCGTTTCACGTTCAATACGCCGACTACTTGTAGTGGGGTCCGCTGCAACATGGGTGTAATTGTTGTTCGCGGATTACTCTCCACACGCTAGTACGTGCAATCGCTGTTTCACGTGCAGTACGACGACTACTTGTAGTGGGGTCCGCTGCAACATGGGTGCAATATGGGTGTAATTGTTGCTCGCGGAGTACTCGCCACACGCTAGTACCTGCAATCGCCGATTCACGTGCAATACGACGACTACTTGTAGTGGGGTCCGCTGCAACATGGGTGCAATATGGGTGTAATTGTTGTTCGCGAAGTACTTGCCACACGCTACGCCACACGCCAGTACGTGCAATCGCCGTTCAACGTGCAATACGACGACTACTTGTAGTGGGGTCCGCTGCAACGTGGGTGGAATATGGGTGTAATTGTTGCTCGCGAAGTACTCGCCACACGCTACGCCACACGCTAGTACGTGCAATCGCCGTTTCACGTGCAATACGACGACTACTTGTAGTGGGGTCCGCTGCAACATGGGTGCAATATGGGTGTAATTGTTGCTCGCGGAGTACTCGCCACACGCTAGTACGTGCAATCGCCGATTCACGTGCAATACGACGACTACTTGTGGTGGGGTCCGCTGCGACATGGATGCAATATGGGTGTAATTGTTGTTCGCGAAGTACTCGCCACACGCTACGCCACACGCTAGTACGTGCAATCGCCGTTTCACGCGCAATACGACGACTACTTGTAGTGGGGTCCGCTACAACATGGGTGCAATATGGGTGTAATTATTGCTTGCGAAGTACTCGCCACACGCTACGCCACACGCTAGTACGTGCAATCGCTGTTTCACGTGCAGTACGACGACTACTTCCAGTGGGGTCCGCTGCAACATGGGTGCAATATGGGTGTAATTGTTGCTCACGAAGTACTCGCCACACGCTACGCCACAGGCTAGTACGTGCAATCGCCGTTTCACGTTCAATACGACGACTACTTGTAGTGGGGTCCGCTGCAACGTGCGTGCAATATGGGTGTAATTGTTGTTCGCGGATTACTCTCCACACGCTAGTTCGTGCAATCGCTGTTTCACGTGCAGTACGACGACTACTTGTAGTGGGGTCCGCTGCAACATGGGTGCAATATGGGTGTAATTGTTGCTCGCGGAGTACTCGCCACACGCTAGTACGTGCAATCGCCGATTCACGTGCAATACGACGACTACTTGTAGTGGGGTCCGCTGCGACATGGATGCAATATGGATGTAATTGTTGTTCGCGAAGTACTCGCCACACGCTACGCGACACGCTAGTACGTGCAATCGCCGTTTCACGTGCAATACGACGACTACTTGTAGTGGGGTCCGCTGCAACATGGGTGCAATATGGGTGTAATTATTGCTCGCGAAGTACTCGCCACACGCTACGCCACACGCTTGTACGTGCAATCGCTGTTTCACGTGCAGTACGACGACTACTTGTAGTGGGGTCCGCTGCAACATGGGTGCAATATGGGTGTAATTGTTGTTTGCGAAGTACTCGCCACACGCTACGCCACACGCTAGTACGTGCAATCGCCGTTTCACGTGCAATACGACGACTACTTGTAGTGGGGTCCGCTGCAACATGGGTGCAATATGGGTGTAATTATTGCTCGCGAAGTACTCGCCACACGCTACGCCACACGCTAGTACGTGCAATCGCTGTTTCACGTGCAGTACGACGACTACTTGTAGTGGGGTCCGCTGCAACATGGGTGCAATATGGGTGTAATTGTTGCTCACGAAATACTCGCCACACGCTACGCCACACGCTAGTATTTGCAATCGCCGTTTCACGTACAATACGACGACTACTTGTAGTCTGGTCCGCTGCAACATGGGTGCAATATGGGTGTAATTGTTGTTCGCGGATTACTCTCCACACGCTAGTACGTGCAATCGCCGTTTCACGTGCAGTACGACGACTACTTGTAGTGGGGTCCGCTGCAACATGGGTGCAATATGGGTGTAATTGTTGTTCGCGGATTACTCTCCACACGCTAGTACGTGCTATCACTGTTTCACGTGAGTACGACGACTTCTTGTAGTGGGGTCCGCTGTAACATGGGTGCAATATGGGTGTAATTGTTGCTCACGATGTACTCGCCACACGCTACGCCACACGCTAGTTCGTGCAATCGCCGTTTCACGTGCAATACGACGACCACTTGTAGTGGGGTCCGCTGCAACATGGGTGCAATATGGGTGTAATTGTTGCTCGCGAAGTACTCGCCACACGCTACGCCACACGCTAGTAGGTGCAATCGCCGTTTCACGTGCAATACGACGACTACTTGTAGTGGGGTCCGCTGCAACATGGGTGCAATATGGGTGTAATTGTTACTCGCGAAGTACTCGCCACACGCTACGCCATACGCTAGTACGTGCAATCGCCGTTTCACGTGCAATACGACGACCACTTGTAGTGGGGTCCGCTGCAACATGGGTGCAATATTGGTGTAATTGTTGTTCGCGGATTACTCTCCACACGCTAGTGCGTGCAATCGCCGTTTCACGTGCATTACGACGACTACTTGTAGTGGGGTCCACTGCAACATGGGTGCAATATGGGTGTAATTGTTGCTCGCGGAGTACTCGCCACAAGCTAGTACGTGCAATCGCCGATTCACGTGCAATACGACGACTACTTTTAGTGGGGTCCGCTGCAACATGGGTGCAATATGGGTGTAATTGTTGCTCGCGGAGTACTCGCC
Organism: Schistocerca americana; assembly: GCF_021461395.2. NCBI lineage: Eukaryota > Metazoa > Arthropoda > Insecta > Orthoptera > Acrididae > Schistocerca > Schistocerca americana. Next base: position 293,321,652 of record NC_060130.1, read on the forward strand.
ACACGGTAGTACGTGCAATCGCCGATTCACGTGCAATACGACGACTACTTGTAGTGGGGTCTGCTGCAACATGGGTGCAATATGGGTGTAATTGTTGCTCGCGGAGTACTCGCCACACGCTAGTACGTGCAATCGCCGTTTCACGTGCAATACGACGACTACTTGTAGTGGGGTCCACTGCAACATGGGTACAATATGGGTGTAATTGATTTTCGCGGATTACTCTCCACACGCTAGTACGTGCAATTGCCGTTTCACGTGCAGTACGACGACTACTTGTAGTGGGATCCGCTGCAACATGGGTGCAATATGGGTGTAATTGTTGTTCGGGGATTACTCTCCACACGCTAGTACGTGCAATCGCTGTTTCACGTGCAGTACGACGACTACTTGTAGTGGGGTCCGCTGCAACATGGGTGCAATATGGGTGTAATTGTTGCTCACGAAGTACTCGATACACGCTACGCCACGCGCTAGTACGTGCAATCGCCGTTTCACGTGCAATACGACGACTACTTGTAATCTGGTCCGCTGCAACATGGGTGCAATATGGGTGTAATTGTTGTTCGCGGATTACTCTCCACACGCTAGTACGTGCAATCGCCGTTTCACGTGCAGTACGACGACTACTTGTAGTGGGGTCCGCTGCAACTTGGGTGCAATATGGGTGTAATTGTTGTTCGCGGATTACTCTCCACACGCTAGTACGTGCAATCGCCGTTTCACGTGCAGTACGACGACTACTTGTAGTGGGGTCCGCTGCAACATGGGTGCAATATGGGTGTAATTGTTGCTCGCGCAGTACTCGCCACACGCTAGTACGTGCAAAAACCGATTCACGTGCAATATGACGACTACTTGTAGTGGGATCCGCTGCAACATGGGTGCAATATGGGTGTAATTGTTGTTCGCGAAGTACTCGCCACACGCTACGCCTCACGCTAGTACGTGCAATCGCCGTTTCACGTTCAATACGCCGACTACTTGTAGTGGGGTCCGCTGCAACATGGGTGTAATATGGGTGTAATTGTTGTTCGCGGATTACTCTCCACACGCTAGTACGTGCAATCGCTGTTTCACGTGCAGTACGACGACTACTTGTAGTGGGGTCCGCTGCAACATGGGTGCAATATGGGTGTAATTGTTGCTCGCGGAGTACTCGCCACACGCTAGTACCTGCAATCGCCGATTCACGTGCAATACGACGACTACTTGTAGTGGGGTCCGCTGCAACATGGGTGCAATATGGGTGTAATTGTTGTTCGCGATGTACTTGCCACACGCTACGCCACACGCCAGTACGTGCAATCGCCGTTCAACGTGCAATACGACGAGTACTTGTAGTGGGGTCCGCTGCAACATGGGTGGAATATGGGTGTAATTGTTGCTCGCGAAGTACTCGCCACACGCTACGCCACACGCTAGTACGTGCAATCGCCGTTTCACGTGCAATACGACGACTACTTTTAGTGGGGTCCGCTGCAACATGGGTGCAATATGGGTGTAATTGTTGTTCGCGGATTACTCTCCACACGCTAGTACGTGCAATCGCCGTTTCACGTGCAGTACGACGACTACTTGTAGTGGGGTCCGCTGACACATGGGTGCAATATGGGTGTAATTGTTGCTCGCGGAGTACTCGCCACACGCTAGTACGTGCAATCGCCGATTCAAGTGCAATACGACGACTACTTGTAGTGGGGTCCGCTGCAACATGGGTGCAATATGGGTGTAATTGTTGTTCGCGAAGTACTCGCCACACGCTACGCCACACGCTAGTACGTGCAATCGCCATTTCACGTGCAATACGACGACTACTTGTAGTGGTGTCCGCTGCAACATGGGTGCAATATGGGTGTAATTGTTGTTCGCGGAATACTCTCCTCACGCTAGTACGTGCAATTGCTGTTTCACGTGCAGTACGACGACTACTTGTAGTGGGGTCCGCTGCAACATGGGTGCAATATGGGTGTAATTGTTGCTCGCGGAGTACTCGCCACACGCTAGTACGTGCAATCGCCGATTCACGTGCAATACGACGACTACTTGTAGTGGGGTCCGCTGCAACATGGGTGCAATATGGGTGTAGTTGTTGTTCGCGAAGTACTCGCCACACGCTACGCCACACGCTAGTACGTGCAATCGCTGTTTCACGTGCAATACGACGACTACTTGTAGTGGGGTCCGCTGCAACATGGGTGCAATATGGGTGTAATTGTTGTTCGCGAAGTACTCGCCACACGCTACGCCACACGCTAGTACGTGCAATCGCCGTTTCACGTGCAATACGACGACTACTTGTAGTGGGGTCCGCTGCAACATGGGTGCAATATGGGTGTAATTGTTGCTCGCGGAGTACTCGCCACACGCTAATACGTGCAATCGCCGATTCACGTGCAATACGACGACTACTTGTAGTGGGGTCCGCTGCAACATGGGTGCAAAATGGGTGTAATTGTTGCTCGCGGAGTACTCGCCACACGGTAGTACGTGCAATCGCCGATTCACGTGCAATACGACGACTACTTGTTGTGGAGTCCGCTGCAACACGGGTGCAATATGGGTGCAATTGTTGCTCGCGGAGTACTCGCCACACGCTAGTACGTGCAATCGCCGTTTCACATGCAATACGACGACTACTTGTAGTGGGGTCCGCTGCAACATGGGTACAATATGGGTGTAATTGTTTTTCGCGGATTACTCTCCACACGCTAGTACGTGCAATCGCCGTTTCACGGGCAGTACGACGACTACTTGTAGTGGGGTCCGCTGCAACATGGGTGCAATATGGGTGTAATTGTTGTTCGCGAAGTACTCGCCACACGCTACGCCAAACGCTAGTACGTGCAATCGCCGTTTCACGTGCAATACGACGACTACTTGTAGTGGGGTCCGCTGCAACATGCGTGCAATATGGGTGTAATTGTTACTCGCGAAGTACTCGCCACACGCTACGCCATACGCTAGTACGTGCAATCGCCGTTTCACGTGCAATACGACGACCACTTGTAGTGGGGTCCGCTGCAACATGGGTGCAATATGGGTGTAATTGTTGTTCGCGGATTACTCTCCACACGCTAGTACGTGCAATCGCCGTTTCACGTCCAGTACGACGACTACTTGTAGTGGGGTCCGCTGCAACATGGGTGCAATATGGGTGTAATTGTTGCTCGCGGAGTACTCGCCACACGCTAGTACGTGCAATCGCCGTTTCACGTGCAATACGACGACCACTTGTAGTGGGGTCCGCTGCAACATGGATGCAATATGGGTGTAATTGTTGTTCGCGAATTACTCTCCACACGGTAGTACGTGCAATCGCCGATTCACGTGCAATACGACGACTACTTGTAGTGGGGTCTGCTGCAACATGGGTGCAATATGGGTGTAATTGTTGCTCGCGGAGTACTCTCCACACGCTAGTACGTGCAATCGCCGTTTCACGTGCAATACGACGACTACTTGTAGTGGGGTCCGCTGCAACATGGGTACAATATGGGTGTAATTGTTTTTCGCGGATTACTCTCCACACGCTAGTACGTGCAATCGCTGTTTCACGTGCAGTACGACGACTACTTGTAGTGGGGTCCGCTGCAACATGGGTGCAATATGGGTGTAATTGTTGCTCACGAAGTACTCGCCACACGCTTTGGCACACGCTAGTACGTGCAATCGCCGTCTCACGTGCAATACGACGACTACTTGTAGTCTGGTCCGCTGCAACATGGGTGCAATATGGGTGTAATTGTTGTTCGCGGATTACTCTCCACACGCTAGTACGTGCAATCGCCCTTTCACGTGCAGTACGACGACTACTTGTAGTGGGGTCCGCTGCAACATGGGTGCAATATGGGTGTAATTGTTGTTTGCGGATTACTCTCCACACACTAGTACGTGCAATCGCCGTTTCACTTGCAGTACGACGACTACTTGTAGTGGGGTCCGCTGCAACATGGGTGCAATATGGGTGTAATTGTTATTCGCGAAGTACTCGCCACACGCTACGCCACACGCTAGTACGTGCAATCGCCGTTTCACGTGCAATACGACGACTACTTTTAGTGGGGTCCGCTGCAACATGGGTGCAATATGGGTGTAATTGTTGTTCGCGGATTACTCTCCACACGCTAGTACGTGCAATCGCCGTTTCACGTGCAGTACGACGACTACTTGTAGTGGGGTCCGCTGCAACATGGGTGCAATATGGGTGTAATTGTTGTTTACAGAGTACTTCCCACACGCTAGTACGTGCCATCGCCGTTTCACGAGCAATACGACGACTACTTGCAGTGGGGTCCGCTGCAACATGGGTGCAATATGAGTGTAATTGTTGTTCGCGGATTACTCTTCACACGCTAGTACGTGCAATCGCCGTTTCACGTGCAGTACGACGACTACTTGTAGTGGGGTCCGCTGCAACATGGGTGCAATATGGGTGTAATTGTTGTTCACAGAGTACTTGCCACACGCTAGTACGTGCAATCGCCGATTCACGTGCAATATGACGACTACTTGTAGAGGGGTCCGCTGCAACATGGGTGCAATATGGGTGTAATTGTTGCTCGCGGAGTACTCGCCACACGCTAGTACGTGCAATCGCCGTTTCACGTGCAATACGACGACTACTTGTAGTGGGGTCCGCTGCAACATGCGTGCAATATGGGTGTAATTGTTGTTCGCGAAGTACTCGCCACACGCTACGCCACACGCTAGTACGTGCAATCGCCGTTTCACGTGCAATACGACGACTACTTGTAGTGGGGTCCGCTGCAACATGGGTGCAATATGGGTGTAATTGTTGTTCGCGGATTGCTCTCCACACGCTAGTACGTGCAATCGCTGTTTCACGTGCAGTACGACGACTACTTGTAGTGGGGTCCGCTGCAAGATGGGTGCAATATGGGTGTAATTGTTGCTCGCGAAGTACTCGCCACACGCTACGCCACACGCTACGCCACACGCTACGCCACACGCTAGTACGTGCAATCGCCGTTTCACGTGCAATACGACGACTACTTGTAGTGGGGTCCGCTGCAACATGGGTGCAATATGGGTGTAATTGTTGTTCGCGAAGTACTCGCCACACGCTACCTAACACGCTAGTACGAGCAATCGCCGTTTCACGTGCAGTACGACGACTACTTGTAGTGGGGTCCGCTGCAACTTGCGTGCAATATGGGTGTAATTGTTGTTCGCGAAGTACTCGCCACACGCTACGCCACACGCTAGTACGTGCAATCGCCGTTTCACGTGCAATACGACGACTACTTGTAGTGGGGTCCGCTGCAACATGGGTGCAATATGGGTGTAATTGTTGTTCGCGGATTGCTCTCCACACGCTAGTACGTGCAATCGCTGTTTCACGTGCAGTACGACGACTACTTGTAGTGGGGTCCGCTGCAAGATGGGTGCAATATGGGTGTAATTGTTGCTCGCGAAGTACTCGCCACACGCTACGCCACACGCTAGTACGTGCAATCGCCGTTTCACGTGCAGTACGACGACTACTTGTAGTGGGGTCCGCTGCAAGATGGGTGCAATATGGGTGTAATTGTTGCTCGCGAAGTACTCGCCACACGCTACGCCACACGCTAGTACGAGCAATCGCCGTTTCACGTGCAGTACGACGACTACTTGTAGTGGGGTCCGCTGCAACATGCGTGCAATATGGGTGTAATTGTTGTTCGCGAAGTACTCGCCACATGCTACGCCACACGCTAGTACGTTCAATCGCCGTTTCATGTGCAATACGACGACTACTTGTAGTGGGGTCCGCTGCAACATGGGTGCAATATGGGTGTAATTGTTGTTCGCGAAGAACTCGCCACACACTACGCCACACGCTAGTACGTGCAATCGCCGTTTCACGTGCAATACGACGACTATTTGTAGTGGGGTCCGCTGCAACATGGGTGCAATATGGGTGTAATTGTTGTTCGCGGATTGCTCTCCACACGCTAGTACGTGCAATCGCTGTTTCACGTGCAGTACGACGACTACTTGTAGTGGGGTCCGCTGCAACATGGGTGCAATATGGGTGTAATTGTTGTTCGCGGATTACTCTCCACACGCTAGTACGTGCAATCGCCGTTTCACGTGCAGTACGACGACTACTTGTAGTGGGGTCCGCTGCAACATGGGTGCAATATGGGTGTAATTGTTGCTCGCGTAGTACTCGCCACACGCTAGTACGTGCAATCGCCGATTCACGTGCAATACGACGACTACTTGTAGTGGGTGTCCGCTGAAACATGGGTGCAATATGGGTGTAATTGTTGTTCGCGAAGTACTCGCCACACGCTACGCCACACGCTAGTACGTGCAATCGCCGTTTCACGTGCAATACGACGACTACTTGTAGTGGGGTCCGCTGCAACATGGGTGCAATATGGGTGTAATTGTTGCTCGCGAAGTACTCGCCACACGCTACGCCACACGCTAGTACGTGGAATCGCCGTTTCACATGCAATACGACGACTACTTGTAGCGGGGACCGCTGCAACATGGGTGCAATATGGGTGTAATTGTTGTTCGCGGATTACTCTCCACACGCTAGTAGGTGCAAACGCCGTTTCACGTGCAGTACGACGACTACTTGTAGTGGGGTCCGCTGCAACATGGGTGCAATATGGGTGTAATTGTTGCTCGCGGAGTACTCGCCACACGCTAGTACGTGCAATCGCCGATTCACGTGCAATACGACGACTACTTGTAGTGGGGTCCACTGCAACATGGGTGCAATATGGGTGTAATTGTTGCTCGCGGAGTACTCGCCACACGCTAGTACGTGCAATCGCCGATTCACGTGCAATACGACGACTACTTGTAGTGGGGTCCGCTGCAACATGGGTGCAATATGGGTGTAATTGTTGCTCGCGGAGTACTCGCCACACGCTAGTATGTGCAATCGCCGTTTCACGTGCAATACGACGACTACTTGTAGTGGGGTCCGCTGCAACATGGGTGCAATATTGGTGTAATTGTTGTTCGCGACGTACTCGCCACACGCTACGCCACACGCTAGTACGTGCAATCGCCGTTTCACGTGCAATACGACGACTACTTGTAGTGGGGTCCGCTGCAACATGGGTGCAATATGGGTGTAATTGTTGTTCGCGGATTGCTCTCCACACGCTAGTACGTGCAATCGCTGTTTCACGTGCAGTACGACGACTACTTGTACTGGGGTCCGCTGCAACACTGGTGCAATATGGGTGTAATTGTTGCTCGCGAAGTACCGGCCACACGCTAGTACGTGCAATCGCCGATTCACGTGCAATACGACGACTACTTGTAGTGGGGTCCACTGCAACATGGGTGCAATATGGGTGTAATTGTTGCTCGCAGAGTACTCGCCACACGCTAGTACGTGCAATCGCCGATTCACGTGCAATACGACGACTACTTGTAGTGGGGTCCGCTGCAACATGGGTGCAATATGGGTGTAATTGTTGCTCGCGGAGTACTCGCCACACGCTAGTACGTGCAATCGCCGTTTCACGTGCAATACGATGACTACTTGTAGTGGGGTCCGCTGCAACATGGGTGCAATATTGGTGTAATTGTTGTTCGCGAAGTACTCGCCACACGCTATGCCACACGGTAGTACGAGCAATCGCCGTTTCACGTGCAGTACAACGACTACTTGTAGTGGAGTCCGCTTCAACATGCGTGCAATATGGGTGTAATTGTTGTTCGCGGATTGCTCTCCACACGCTAGTACGTGCAATCGCTGTTTCACGTGCAGTACGACGACTACTTGTAGTGGGGTCCGCTGCAACATGGGTGCAATATGGGTGTAATTGTTGCTCGTGAAGTACTCGCCACACTCTACGCCACACGCTAGTACGTGCAATCGCCGTTTCACGTGCAATACGACGCCCTACTTGTAGTGGTGTCCGCTGCAACATGGGTGCATTATGGGTGTAATTGTTGTTCGCGGATTACTCTCCTCACGCTAGTACGTGCAATCGCTGTTTCACGTGCAGTATGACGACTACTTGTAGTGGGGTCTGCTGCAACATGGGTGCAATATGGGTGCAATTGTTGCTCGCGGAGTACTCGCCACACGCTAGTACGTGCAATCGCCGATTCACGTGCAATACGACGACTACTTGTAGTGGGGTCCGCTGCAACATGGGTGCAATATGGGTGTAATTGTTGTTCGCGAAGTACTCGCCACACGCTACGCCACACGCTAGTACGTGCAATCGCCGTTTCACGTGCAATACGACGACTACTTGTAGTGGGGTCCGCTGCAACATGGGTGCAATATGGGTGTAATTGTTGTTCGCGAAGTACTCGCCACACGCTACGCCACACGCTAGTACGTGCAATCGCCGTTTCACGTGCAATACGACGACTACTTTTAGTGGGGTCCGCTGCAACATGGGTGCAATATGGGTGTAATTGTTGTTCGCGGATTACTCTCCACACACTAGTACGTGCAATCGCCGTTTCACGTGCAGTACGACGACTACTTGTAGTGGGGTCCGCTGCAACATGGGTGCAATATGGGTGTAATTGTTGTTCACAGAGTACTTCCCACACGCTAGTACGTGCCATCGCCGTTTCACGAGCAATACGACGACTACTTGCAGTGGGGTCCGCTGCAACATGGGTGCAATATGAGTGTAATTGTTGTTCGCGGATTACTCTTCACACGCTAGTACGTGCAATCGCCGTTTCACGTGCAGTACGACGACTACTTGTAGTGGGGTCCGCTGCAACATGGGTGCAATATGGGTGTAATTGTTGTTCACAGAGTACTTGCCACACGCTAGTACGTGCAATCGCCGATTCACGTGTAATATGACGACTACTAGTAGAGGGGTCCGCTGCTACATGGGTGCAATATGGGTGTAATTGTTGCTCGCGGAGTACTCGCCACACGCTAGTACGTGCAATCGCCGTTTCACGTGCAATACGACGACTACTTTAGTGGGGTCCGCTGCAACATGCGTGCAATATGGGTGTAATTGTTGTTGGCGAAGTACTCGCCACACGCTATGCCACACGCTAGTACGTGCAATCGCCGTTTCACGTGCAATACGACGACTACTTGTAGTGGGGTCCGCTGCAACATGGGTGCAATATGGGTGTAATTGTTGTTCGCGGATTGCTCTCCACACGCTAGTACGTGCAATCGCTGTTTCACGTGCAGTACGACGACTACTTGTAGTGGGGTCCGCTGCAAGATGGGTGCAATATGGGTGTAATTGTTGCTCGCGAAGTACTCGCCACACGCTACGCCACACGCTACGCCACGCGCTACGCCACACGCTAGTACGTGCAATCGCCGTTTCACGTGCAATACGACGACTACTTGTAGTGGGGTCCGCTGCAACATGGTTGCAATATGGGTGTAATTGTTGTTCGCGAAGTACTCGCCACACGCTACGCAACACGCTAGTACGAGCAATCGCCGTTTCACGTGCAGTACGACGACTACTTGTAGTGGGGTCCGCTGCAACTTGCGTGCAATATGGGTGTAATTGTTGTTCGCGAAGTACTCGCCACACGCTACGCCACACGCTAGTACGTGCAATCGCCGTTTCATGTGCAATACGACGACTACTTGTAGTGGGGTCCGCTGCAACATGGGTGCAATATGGGTGTAATTGTTGTTCGCGGATTGCTCTCCACACGCTAGTACGTGCAATCGCTGTTTCACGTGCAGTACGACGACTACTTGTAGTGGGGTCCGCTGCAAGATGGGTGCAATATGGGTGTAATTGTTGCTCGCGAAGTACTCGCCACACGCTACGCCACACGCTAGTACGTGCAATCGCCGTTTCACGTGCAATACGACGACTACTTGTAGTGGGGTCCGCTGCAACATGGGTGCAATATGGGTGTAATTGTTGTTCGCGAATTACTCGCCACACGCTACGCCACACGCTAGTACGAGCAATCGCCGTTTCACGTGCAGTACGACGACTACTTGTAGTGGGGTCCGCTGCAACATGCGTGCAGTATGGGTGTAATTGTTGTTCGCGAAGTACTCGCTACATGCTACGCCACACGCTAGTACGTGCAATCGCCGTTTCATGTGCAATACGACGACTACTTGTAGTGGGGTCCGCTGCAACATGGGTGCAATATGGGTGTAATTGTTGTTCGCAAAGAACTCGCCACACGCTACGCCACACGCTAGTACGTGCAATCGCCGTTTCACGTGCAATACGACGACTACTTGTAGTGGGGTCCGCTGCAACATGGGTGCAATATTGGTGTTATTGTTGTTCGCGGATTGCTCTCCACACGCTAGTACGTGCAATCGCTGTTTCACGTGCAGTACGACGACTACTTGTAGTGGGGTCCGCTGCAACATGGGTGCAATATGGGTGTAATTGTTGTTCGCGGATTACTCTCCACACGCTAGTACGTGCAATCGCCGTTTCACGTGCAGTACGACGACTACTTGTAGTGGGGTCCGCTGCAACATGGGTGCAATATGGGTGTAATTGTTGCTCGCGTAGTACTCGCCACACGCTAGTACGTGCAATCGCCGATTCACGTGCAATACGACGACTACTTGTAGTGGGTGTCCGCTGAAACATGGGTGCAATATGGGTGTAATTGTTGTTCGCGAAGTACTCGCCACACGCTACGCCACACGCTAGTACGTGCAATCGCCGTTTCACGTGCAATACGACGACTACTTGTAGTGGGGTCCGCTGCAACATGGGTGCAATATGGGTGTAATTGTTGCTCGCGAAGTACTCGCCACACGCTACGCCACACGCTAGTACGTGGAATCGCCGTTTCACGTGCAATACGACGACAACTTGTAGCGGGGTCCGCTGCAACATGGGTGCAATATGGGTGTAATTGTTGTTCGCGGATTACTCTCCACACGCTAGTAGGTGCAAACGCCGTTTCACGTGCAGTACGACGACTACTTGTAGTGGGGTCCACTGCAACATGGGTGCAATATGGGTGTAATTGTTGCTCGCGGAGTACTCGCCACACGCTAGTACGTGCAATCGCCGATTCACGTGCAATACGACGACTACTTGTAGTGGGGTCCGCTGCAACATGGGTGCAATATGGGTGTAATTGTTGCTCGCGGAGTACTCGCCACACGCTAGTACGTCCAATCGCCGTTTCACGTGCAATACGACGACTACTTGTAGTGGGGTCCGCTGCAACATGGGTGCAATATTGGTGTAATTGTTGTTCGCGAAGTACTCGCCACACGCTACGCCACACGGTAGTACGAGCAATCGCCGTTTCACGTGCAGTACGACGACTACTTGTAGTGGAGTCCGCTTCAACATGCGTGCAATATGGGTGTAATTGTTGTTCGCGGATTGCTCTCCACACGCTAGTACGTGCAATCGCTGTTTCACGTGCAGTACGACGACTACTTGTAGTGGGGTCCGCTGCAACATGGGTGCAATATGGGTGTAATTGTTGCTCGCGAAGTACTCGCCACACGCTACGCCACACGCTAGTACGTGCAATCGCCGTTTCACGTGCAATACGACGACTACTTGTAGTGGGGTCCGCTGCAACATGGGTGCAATATGGGTGTAATTGTTGTTCGCGGATTGCTCTCCACACGCTAGTACGTGCAATCGCTGTTTCACGTGCAGTACGACGACTACTTGTAGTGGGGTCCGCTGCAACACTGGTGCAATATGGGTGTAATTGTTGCTCGCGAAGTACCGGCCACACGCTACGCCACACGCTAGTACGTGCAATCGCCGTTTCACGTGCAATACGACGACTACTTGTAGTGGGGTCCGCTGCAACATGGGTGCAATATGGGTGTAATTGTTGTTCGCGAAGTACTCGCCACACGCTACGCCACACGCTAGAACGTGCAATCGCCGTTTCACGTGCAATACGACGACTACTTGTAGTGGGGTCCGCTGCAACATGTTTGCAATATGGGTGTAATTGTTGTTCGCGGATTACTCTCCACACGCTAGTACGTGCAATCGCCGTTTCACGTGCAGTACGACGACTACTTGTAGTGGGGTACGCTGCAACATGGGTGCAATATGGGTGTAATTGTTGTTCGCGAAGTACTCGCCACACGCTACGCCACACGCTAGTACGTGCAATCGCCGTTTCACGTGCAATACGACGACTACTTGTAGTGGGGTCCGCTGCAACATGGGTGCAATATGGGTGAAATTGTTGTTCGCGGATTACTCTCCACACGCTAGTACGTGCAATCGCTGTTTCACGTGCAGTCCGACGACTACTTATAGTGGCGTCCGCTGCAACATGGGTGCGATATGGGTGTAATTGTTGCTCACGAAGTACTCGCCACACGGTACGCCACACGCTACTACGTGCAATCGACGTTTCACGTGCAATACGACGACTACTTGTAGTGGGGTCCGCTGCAACATGGGTGCAATATGGGTGTAATTGTTGTTCGCGAAGTACTCGCCACACGCTACGCAACACGCTAGTACGTGCAATCGCCGTTTCACGTGCAATACGACGAATACTTGTAGTGGGGTCCGCTGCAACATGGGTGCAATATGGGTGTAATTGTTGTTCGCAGATTACTCTCCACACGCTAGTACGTGCAATCGCCGTTTCACGTGCAGTACGACGACTACATGTAGTGGGGTCCCTGCAAAATGGGTTCAATATGGGTGTAAATGTTGCGCGCGGAGTACTCGCCACACGCTAGTACGTGCAATCGCCGATTCACGCGCAATACGACGACTACTTGTAGTGGGGTCGGCTGCAACATGGGTGCAATATGGGTGTAATTGTTGTTCGCGAAGTACTCGCCACACGCTACGCCACACGCTAGTACGTGAAATCGCCGTTTCACGTGCAATACGACGACTACTTGTAGTGGGGTCCGCTGCAACATGGGTGCAATATGGGTGTAATTGTAGCTCGCGAAGTACTCGCCACACGCTACGCCACACGCTACGCCACACGCTAGTACGTGCAATCGCCGTTTCACGTGCAATACGACGACTACTTGTAGTGGGGTCCGCTGCAACATGGGTGCAATATGGGTGTAATTGTTGTTCGCGGATTACTCTCCACACGCTAGTACGTGCAATCGCCGTTTCACGTGCAGTACGACGACTACTTGTAGTGGGGTCCGCTGCAACATGGGTGCAATATGGGTGTAAATGTTTCTCGCGGAGTACTCGCCACACGCTAGTACGTGCAATCGCCGATTCACGTGCAATACGACGACTACTTGTAGTGGGGTCCGCTGCAACATGGGTGCAATATGGGTGTAATTGTTGTTCGCGAAGTACTCGCCACACGCTACGCCACACGCTAGTACGTGCAATCTCCGTTTCACGTGCAATACGACGACTACTTGTAGTGGGGTCCGCTGCAACATGGGTGCAATATGGGTGTAATTGTTGTTCGCGGATTACTCCCCACACGCTAGTACGTGCAATCGCCGTTTCACGTGCAGTACGACGACAACTTGTAGTGGGGTCCGCTGCAACATGGGTGCAATATGGGTGTAGTGTTTGCTCGCGGAGTACTCGCCACACGCTAGTACGTGCAATCGCCGATTCACGTGCAATACGACGACTACTTGTAGTGGGGTCCGCTGCAGCATGGGTGCAATATGGGTGTAATTGTTGTTCGCGAAGTACTCGCCACACGCTACGCCACACGCTAGTACGTGCAATCGCCGTTTCACGTGCAATACGACGACTACTTGTAGTGGGGTCCGCTGCAACATGGGTGCAATATGGGTGTAATTGTTGTTCGCGGATTACTCTCCACACGCTAGTACGTGCAATCGCCGTTTCACGTGCAGTACGACGACTACTTGTAGTGGGGTCCGCTGCAACATGGGTGCAATATGGGTGTAATTGTTGCTCGCGGAGTACTCGCCACACGCTAGTACGTGCAATCGCCGATTCACGTACAATACGACGACTACTTGTAGTGGGGTCCGCTGCAACATGGGTGCAATATGGGTGTAATTGTTGTTCGCGAAGTACTCGCCACACGCTACGCCACACGCTAGTACGTGCAATCGCCGTTTCACGTGCAATACGACGACTACTTGTAGTGGGGTCCGCTGCAACATGGGTGCAATATGGGTGTAATTGTTGTTCGCGGATTACTCTCCACACGCTAGTACGTGCAATCGCCGTTTCACGTGCAGTACGACGACTACTTGTAGTGGGGTCCGCTGCAACATGGGTGCAATATGGGTGTAATTGTTGCTCGCGGAGTACTCGCCACACGCTAGTACGTGCAATCGCCGATTCACGTGCAATACGACGACTACTTGTAGTGGGGTCTGCTGCAACATGGGTGCAATATGGGTGTAATTGTTGTTCGCGAAGTACTCGCCACACGCTACGCCACACGCTAGTACGTGCAGTCGCCGTTTCACGTGCAATACGACGACTACTTGTAGTGGGGTCCGCTGCAACATGGTTGCAATATGGGTGTAATTGTTGTTCGCGGATTACTCTCCACACGCTAGTACGTGCAATCTCCGTTTCACGTGCAGTACGACGACTACTTGTAGTGGGGTCCGCTGCAACATGGGTGCAATATGGGTGTAATTGTTGCTCGCGGAGTACTCGCCACACGCTAGTACGTGCAATCGCCGATTCACGTGCAATACGATGACTACTTGTAGTAGGGTCCGCTGCAACATGGGTGCAATATGGGTGTAATTGTTGTTCGCGAAGTACTCGCCACACGCTACGCCACACGCTAGTATGTGCAATCGTCGTTTCACGTGCAATACGACGACTGCTTGTAGTGGGGTCCGCTTCCACATGGGTGCAATATGGGTGTAATTGCTGTTCGCGGATTACTCTCCACACGCTAGTACGTGCAATCGCCGTTTCACGAGCAGTACGACGACTACTTGTAGTGGGGACCGCTGCAACATGGGTGCAATATGGGTGTAATTGTTGCTCGCGGAATACTCTCCACACGCTAGTACGTGCAATCGCTGTTTCACATGCAGTACGACGACTACTTGTAGTGGGATCCGCTGCAACATGGGTGCAATATGGGTGTAATTGTTGTTTGCGGATTACTCTCCACACGCTAGTACGTGCAATCGCCGTTTCACGTGCAGTACGACGACTACTTGTAGTGGGGTCCGCTGCAACATGGGTGCAATATGGGTGTAATTGTTGTTCACAGAGTACTTGCCACACGCTAGTACGTGCCATCGCCGTTTCACGTGCAATACGACGACTACTTGTAGTGGGGTCCGCTGCGACCTGGGTGCAATATGGGTGTAATTGTTGTTCGCGGATTACTCTCCACACGCTAGTACGTGCAGTCGCCGTTTCACGTGCAGTACGACGACTACTTGTAGTGGGGTCCCCTGCAACATGGGTGCAATATGGGTGTAATTGTTGTTCACAGAGTACTTGCCACACGCTAGTACGTGCAATCGCCGTTTCACGTGCAGTACAACGACTACTTGTAGTGGGGTCCGCTACAACATGGGTGCAATATGGGTGTAATTGTTGTTCGCGAAGTACTCGCCACACGCTACGCCACACGCTAGTACGTGCAATCGCCGTTTCACGTGCAATACGACGACTACTTGTAGTGGGGTCCGCTGCAACATGGGTGCAATATGGGTGTAATTGTTGTTCGCGGATTACTCTCCACACGCTAGTACGTGCAATCGCCGTTTCACGTGCAGTACGACGACTACTTGTAGTGGGGTCCGCTGCAACATGGGTGCAATATGGGTGTAATTGTTGCTCGCGGAGTACTCGCCACACGCTAGTACGTGCAATCGCCGATTCACGTGCAATACGACGACTACTTGCAGTGGGGTCCGCTGCAACATGGGTGCAATATGGGTGTAATTGTTGTTCGCGAAGTACTCGCCACACGCTACGCCACACGCTAGTACGTGCAATCGCCGTTTCACGTTCAATACGACGACTACTTGTAGTGGGGTCCGCTGCAACATGGGTGCAATATGGGTGTAATTGTTGTTCGCGGATTACTCTCCACACGCTAGTACGTGCAATCGCCGTTTCACGTGCAGTACGACGACTACTTGTAGTGGGGTCCGCTGCAACATGGGTGCAATATGGGTGTAATTGTTGTTCACAGAGTACTTGCCACACGCTAGTACGTGCAATCGCCGTTTCACGTGCAATACGACGACTACTTGTAGTGGGGTCCGCTGCAACATGGGTGCAATATTGGTGTAATTGTTGTTCGCGGATTACTCTCCACACGCTAGTACGTGCAATCGCCGTTTCACGTGCTGTACGACGACTACTTGTAGCGGGGTCCGCTGCAACATGGGTGCAATATGGGTGTAATTGTTGTTCACAGAGTACTTGCCACACGCTAGTACGTGCCATCGCCGTTTCACGTGCAATGCGACGACTATTTGTAGTGGGGTCCGCTGCAACATGGGTGCAATATTGGTGTAATTGTTGTTCGCGAAGTACTCGCCACACGCTACGCCACACGCTAGTACGTGCAATCGCCGTTTCACGTGCAATACGACGACTACTTGTAGTGGGGTTCGCTGCAACATGGGTGCAATATGGGTGTAATTGTTGTTCGCGAACTACTCGCCACGCGCTACGCCACACGCTAGTACGTGCAATCGCCGTTTCACGTGCATTACGACGACTACTTGTAGTGGGGTCCGCTGCAACATGTTTGCAAGATGGGTGTAATTGTTGTTCGCGGATTACTCTCCACACGCTAGTACGTGCAATCGCCATTTCACGTGCTGTACGACGACTATTTGTAGTGGGGTCCGCTGCAACATGGGTACAATATGGGTGTAATTGTTGCTCGCGGAGTACTCGCCACACGCTAGCACGTGCAATCGCCGATTCACGTGCAATACGACGACTACTTGTAGTGGGGTCCGCTGCAACATGGGTGCAATATGGGTGTAATTGTTGCTCGCGGAGTACTCGCCACACGCTAGTACGTGCAATCGCCGATTCACGTGCAATACGACGACTACTTGTAGTGGGGTCCGCTGCAACATGGGTGCAATATGGGTGTAGTTGTTGCTCGCGGAGTACTCGACACACGCTAGTACGTGCAATCGCCGTTTCACGTGCAAATACGACGACTACTTGTAGTGTGGTCCGCTGCACCATGGGTGCAATATGGGTGTAATTGTTTTTCGCGGATTACTCTCCACACGCTAGTACGTGCAATCGCCGTTTCACGTGCAGTACGACGACTACTTGTAGTGGGGTCCGCTGCACCATGGGTGCAATATGGGTGTAATTGTTGTTCGCGAAGTACTCGCCACACGCTACGCCACACGCTAGTACGTGCAATCGCCGTTTCACATGCAATACGACGACTACTTGTAGTGGGGTCCGCTGCAACATGGGTGCAGTATGGGTGTAATTGTTGTTCGCGGATTACTCTCCACACGCTAGTACGTGCAATCGCTGTTTCACGTGCAGTACGACGACTACTTGTAGTGGCGTCCGCTGCAACATGGGTGCGTTATGGGTGTAATACTTGCTCACGAAGTACTCGCCACACGGTACGCCACACGCTAGTACGTGCAATCGCCGTTTCACGTGCAATACGACGACTACTTGTAGTGGGGTCCGCTGCAACATGGGTGCAATATCGGTGTAATTGTTGTTCGCGAAGTACTCGCCACACGCTACGCCACACGCTAGTACGTGCAATCGCCGTTTCACGTGCAGTATGACGACTACTTGTAGTGGGGTCCGCTGCAACATGGGTGCAATATGGGTGTAATTGTTGCCCGCGGAGTACTCGCCACACGCTAGTACGTGCAATCGCCGATTCACGTGCAATACGACGACTACTTGTAGTGGGGTCCGCTGCAACATGGGTGCAATATGGGTGTAATTGTTGTTCGCGAAGTACTCGCCACACGCTACGCCACACGCTAGTACGTGCAATCGCCGTTTCACGTGCAATACGACGACTACTTGTAGTGGGGTCCACTGCAACATGGGTGCAATATGGGTGTAATTGTTGTTCGCGGATTACTCTCCACACGCTAGTACGTGCAATCGCTGTTTCACGTGCACTACGATGACTACTTGTAGTGGCGTCCGCTGCAACATGGGTGCGATATGGGTGTAATTGTTGCTCACGAAGTACTCGCCACACGGTACGCCACACGCTAGTACGTGCAATCGCAGTTTCCCGTGCAATACGACGACTACTTGTAGTGGGGTCCGCTGCAACATGGGTGCAATATGGGTGTAATTGTTGATCGCGAAGTACTCGCCACATGCTACGCCACACGCTAATACGTGCAATCGCCGTTTCACGTGGAATACGACGACTACTTGTAGTGGGGTCCGCTGCAACATGGGTGCAGTATGGGTGTAATTGTTGTTCGCGGATTACTCTCCACACGTTAGTACGTGCAATCGCCGTTTCACGTGCAGTACGACGACTACATGTAGTGGGGTCCTTGCAAAATGGGTTCAATATGGGTGTAATTGTTGCTCGCGGAGTACTCGCCACACGCTAGTACGTGCAATCGCCGATTCACGCGCAATACGACGACTACTTGTAGTGGGGTCCGCTGCAACATGGGTGCAATATGGGTGTAATTGTTGTTCGCGAAGTACTCGCCACACTCTACGCCACACGCTAGTACGTGCAATCGCCGTTTCACGTGCAATACGACGACTACTTGTAGTGGGGTCCGCTGCAACATGGGTGCAATATGGGTGTAATTGTAGCTCGCGAAGTACTCGCCACACGCTACGCCACACGCTAGTACGTGCAATCGCCGTTTCACGTGCAATACGACGACTACTTGTAGTGGGGTCCGCTGCAACATGGGTGCAATATGGGTGTAATTGTTGTTCGCGGATTACTCTCCACACGCTAGTACGTGCAATCGCCATTTCACGTGCAGTACGACGACTACTTGCAGTGGGGTCCGCTGCAACATGGGTGCAATATGGGTGTAAATGTTGATCGTGGAGTACTCGCCACACGCTAGTACGTGCAATCGCCGTTTCACGTGCAATACGACGACTACTTGTAGTATGGTCCGCTGCAACATGGGTGCAATATGGGTGTAATTGTTGTTCGCGAAGTACTCGCCACACGCCACGCCACACGCTAGTACGTGCAATCGCCGTTTCACGTGCAATATGACGACTACTTGTAGTGGGGTCCGCTGCAACATGGGTGCAATATGGGTGTAATTGTTGTTCGCGGATTACTCTCCACACGCTAGTACGTGCAATCGCCGTTTCACCTGCAGTACGACGACTACTTGTAGTGGGGTCCGCTGCAACATGGGTGCAATATGGGTGTAATTGTTGCTCGCGGAGTACTCGCCACACGCTAGTACGTGCAATCGCCGATTCACGTGCAATACGACGACTACTTGTAGTGGGGTCCGCTGCAACATGGGTGCAACATGGGTGTAATTGTTGTTCGCGAAGTACTCGCCACACGCTACGCCACACGCTAGTACGTGCAATCGCCGTTTCACGTGCAATACGACGACTACTTGTAGTGGGGTCCGCTGCAACATGGGTGCAATATGGGTGTAATTGTTGTTCGCGGATTACTCTCCACACGCTAGTACGTGCAATCGCCGTTTCACGTGCAGTACGACGACTACTTGTAGTGGGGTCCGCTGCAACATGGGTGCAACATGGGTGTAATTGTTGCTCGCGGAGTACTCGCCACACGCTAGTACGTGCAATCGTCGATTCACGTGCAATACGACGACCACTTGTAGTGGGGTCCGCTGCGACATGGGTGCAATATGGGTGTAATTGTTGTTCGCGAAGTACTCGCCACACGCTACGCTACACGCTAGTACGCGCAGTCGCCGTTTCACGTGCAATACGACGACTACTTGTAGTGGGGTCCGCTGCAACATGGGTGCAATATGGGTGTGATTGTTGTTCGCGGATTACTCTCCACACGCTAGTACGTGCAATCGCCGTTTCACGTGCAGTACGACGACTACTTGTAGTGGGGTCCGCTGCAACATGGGTGCAATATGGGTGTAATTGTTGCTCGCGGAGTACTCGCCACACGCTAGTACGTGCAATCGTCGATTCACGTGCAATACGACGACCACTTGTAGTGGGGTCCGCTGCGACATGGGTGCAATATGGGTGTAATTGTTGTTCGCGAAGTACTCGCCACACGCTGCGCTACACGCTAGTACGCGCAGTCGCCGTTTCACGTGCAATACGACGACTACTTGTAGTGGGGTCCGCTGCAACATGGGTGCAATATGGGTGTAATTGTTGTTCGCGAAGTACTCGCCACATGCTACGCCACACGCTAGTACGTGCAATCGTCGTTTCACGTGCAATACGACGACTACTTGTAGTGGGGTCCGCTGCAACATGGGTGCAATATGGGTGTAATTGCTGTTCGCGGATTACTCTCCACACGCTAGTACGTGCAATCGCCGTTTAACGTGCAGTACGACGACTACTTGTAGTGGGGTCCGCTGCAACATGGGTGCAATATGGGTGTAATTGTTGCTCGCGGATTACTCTCCACACGCTAGTACGTGCAATCGCCGTTTCACGTGCAGTACGACAACTACTTGTAGTGGGGTCCGCTGCAACATGGGTGCAATATGGGTGTAATTGTTGTTCGCGGATTACTCTCCACACGCTAGTACGTGCAATCGCTGTTTCACGTGCAGTACGACGACTACTTGTAGTGAGGTCCGCTGCAACATGTGTGCAATATGGGTGTAATTGTTGCTCGCGGATTACTCTCCACACGCTAGTACGTGCAATCGCCGTTTCACGTGCAGTACGACGACTACTTGTAGTGGGGTCCGCTGCAACATGGGTGCAATATGGGTGTAATTGTTGTTCGCGGATTACTCTCCACACGCTAGTACGTGCAATCGCCGTTTCACGTGCAGTACGACGACTACTTGTAGTGGGGTCCGCTGCAACATGGGTGCAATATGGGTGTAATTGTTGTTCACAGAGTCCTTGCCACACGCTAGTACGTGCCATCGCCGTTTCACGTGCAATACGACGACTACTTGTAGTGGGGTCCGCGTCGACCTGGGTGCAATATGGGTGTAATTGTTGTTCGCGGATTACTCTCCACACGCTAGTACGTGTAATCGCCATTTCATGTGCAGTACGACGACTACTTGTAGTGGGGTCCGCTGCAACATGGGTGCAATATGGGTGTAATTGTTGTTCCTAGAGTACTTGCCACACGCTAGTACGTGCAATCGCCGTTTCACGTGCAGTACAACGACTACTTGTAGTGGGGTCCGCTGCAACATGGGTGCAATATGGGTGTAATTGTTGTTCGCGAAGTACTCGCCACACGCTACGCCACACGCTAGTACGTGCAATCGCCGTTTCACGTGCAATACGACGACTACTTGTAGTGGGGTCCACTGCAACATGGGTGCAATATGGGTGTAATTGTTGTTCGCGGATTACTCTCCACACGCTAGTACGTGCAATCGCCGTTTCACGTGCAGTACGACGACTACTTGTAGTGGGGTCCGCTGCAACATGGGTGCAATATGAGTGTAATTGTTGCTCGCGGAGTACTCGCCACACGCTAGTACGTGCAATCGCCGATTCACGTGCAATACGACGATTACTTGTAGTGGGGTCCGCTGCAACATGGGTGCAATATGGGTCTAATTGTTGTTCACAGAGTACTTGCCACACGCTAGTACGTGCCATCGCCGTTTCACGTGCAATACGACGACTACTTGTAGTGGGGTCCGCAGCGACATGGGTGCAATATGGGTGTAATTGTTGTTCGCATATTACTCTCCACACGCTAGTACGTGCAATCGCCGTTTCAGGTGCAGTACGACGACTACTTGTAGTGGGGTCCGCTGCAACATGGGTGCAATATGGGTGTAATTGTTGCTCGCGGAGTACTCGCCACACGCTAGTACGTGCAATCGCCGATTCACGTGCAATACGACGACTACTTGTAGTGGGGTCCGCTGCAACATGGGTGCAATATGGGTGTAATTGTTGTTCGCGGATTACTCTCCAAACGCTAGTACGTGCAACCGCCGTTTCACGTGCAGTACGACGACTACTTGTAGTGGGTTCCGCTGCAACATGGGTGCAATATGGGTGTAATTGTTGCTCGCGGAGTACTCGCCACACGCTAGTACGTGCAATCGCCGATTCACGTGCAATACGACGACTACTTGTAGTGGGGTCCGCTGCAACATGGGTGCAATATGGGTGTAATTGTTGTTCGCGAAGTACTCGCCACACGCTACGCCACACGCTAGTACGTGCAATCGCCGTTTCACGTGCAATACGACGACTACTTGTAGTGGGGTCCGCTGCAACATGGGTGCAATATTGGTGTAATTGTTGTTCGCGAAGTACTCGCCACACGCTACGCCACACGCTAGTACGTGCAATCGCCGTTTCACGTGCAATTCGACGACTACTTGTAGTGGGGTCCGCTGCAACATGGGTGCAATATGGGTGTAATTGTTGTTCGCGGATTACTCTCCACACGCTAGTACGTGCAATCGCCGTTTCACGTGCAGTACGACGACTACTTGTAGTGGGGTCCGCTGCAACATGGGTGCAATATGGGTGTAATTGTTGTCCGCGGATTACTCTCCACACGCTAGTACGTGCAATCGCCGTTTCACGTGCAGTACGACGACTACTTGTAGTGGGGTCCGCTGCAACATGGGTGCAATATGGGTGTAATTGTTGTTCACAGAGTACTTGCCACACGCTAGTACGTGCAATCGCCGTTTCACGTGCAATACGACGACTACTTGTAGTGGGGTCCGCTGCAACATGGGTGCAATATTGGTGTAATTGTTGTTCGCGGATTACTCTCCACACGCTAGTACGTGCAATCGCCGTTTCACGTGCAGTACGACGACTACTTGTAGCGGGGTCCGCTGCAACATGGGTGCAATATGGGTGTAATTGTTGTTCACAGAGTACTTGCCACACGCTAGTACGTGGCATCGCCGTTTCACGTGCAATACGACGACTACTTGTAGTGGGGTCCGCTGCAACATGGGTGCAATATGGGTGTAATTGTAGCTCGCGAAGTACTCGCCACACGCTACGCCACACGCTAGTACGTGCAATCGCCGTTTCACGTGCAATACGACGACTACTTGTAGTGGGGTCCGCTGCAACATGGGTGCAATATGGGTGTAATTGTTGTTCGCGGATTACTCTCCACACGCTAGTACGTGCAATCGCCGTTTCACGTGCAGTACGACGACTACTTGCAGTGGGGTCCGCTGCAACATGGGTGCAATATGGGTGTAAATGTTGATCGCGGAGTACTCGCCACACGCTAGTACGTGCAATCGCCGATTCACGTGCAATACGACGACTACTTGTAGTATGGTCCGCTGCAACGTGGGTGCAATATGGGTGTAATTGTTGTTCGCGAAGTACTCGCCACACGCCACGCCACACGCTAGTACGTGCAATCGCCGTTTCACGTGCAATACGACGACTACTTGTAGTGGGGTCCGCTGCAACATGGGTGCAATATGGGTGTAATTGTTGTTCGCGGATTACTCTCCACACGCTAGTACGTGCAATCGCCGTTTCACGTGCAGTACGACGACTACTTGTAGTGGGGTCCGCTGCAACATGGGTGCAATATGGGTGTAATTGTTGCTCGCGGAGTACTCGCCACACGCTAGTACGTGCAATCGCCGATTCACGTGCAATACGACGACTACTTGTAGTGGGGTCCGCTGCAACATGGGTGCAATATGGGTGTAATTGTTGTTCGCGAAGTACTCGCCACACGCTACGCCACACGCTAGTACGTGCAATCGCCGTTTCACGTGCAATACGACGACTACTTGTAGTGGGGTCCGCTGCAACATGGGTGCAATATGGGTGTAATTGTTGTTCGCGGATTACTCTCCACACGCTAGTACGTGCAATCGCCGTTTCACGTGCAGTACGACGACTACTTGTAGTGGGGTCCGCTGCAACATGGGTGCAATATGGGTGTAATTGTTGCTCGCGGAGTACTCGCCACACGCTAGTACGTGCAATCGTCGATTCACGTGCAATACGACGACCACTTGTAGTGGGGTCCGCTGCAACATGGGTGCAATATGGGTGTAATTGTTGTTCGCGAAGTACTCGCCACACGCTACGCCACACGCTAGTACGTGCAATCGTCGTTTCACGTGCAATACGACGACTACTTGTAGTGGGGTTCGCTGCAACATGGGTGCAATATGGGTGTAATTGCTGTTCGTGGATTACTCTCCACACGCTAGTACGTGCAATCGCCGTTTCACGTGCAGTACGACGACTACTTGTAGTGGGGTCCGCTGCAACATGGGTGCAATATGGGTGTAATTGTTGCTCGCGGATTACTCTCCACACGCTAGTACGTGCAATCGCCGTTTCACGTGCAGTACGACGACTACTTGTAGTGGGGTCCGCTGCAACATGGGTGCAATATGGGTGTAATTGTTGTTCCTAGAGTACTTGCCACACGCTAGTACGTGCAATCGCCGTTTCACGTGCAGTACAACGACTACTTCTAGTGGGGTCCGCTGCAACATGGGTGCAATATGGGTGTAATTGTTGTTCGCGAAGTACTCGCCACACGCTGCGCCACACGCTAGTACGTGCAATCGCCGTTTCACGTGCAATACGACGACTACTTGTAGTGGGGTCCACTGCAACATGGGTGCAATATGGGTGTAATTGTTGTTCGCGGATTACTCTCCACACGCTAGTACGTGCAATCGCCGTTTCACGTGCAGTACGACGACTACTTGTAGTGGGGTCCGCTGCAACATGGGTGCAATATGGGTGTAATTGTTGCTCGCGGAGTACTCGCCACACGCTAGTACGTGCAATCGCCGATTCACGTGCAATACGACAATTACTTGTAGTGGGGTCCGCTGCAACATGGGTGCAATATGGGTCTAATTGTTGTTCACAGAGTACTTGCCACACGCTAGTACGTGCCATCGCCGTTTCACGTGCAATACGACGACTACTTGTAGTGGGGTCCGCTGCACATGGGTGCAATATGGGTGTAATTGTTGTTCACAGAGTACTTGCCACACGCTAGTACGTGCAATCGTTGTTTCACGTGCAATACGACGACTACTTGTAGTGGAGTCCGCTGCGACATGGGTGCAATATGGGTGTAATTGTTGTTTGCGGATTACTCTCCACACGCTAGTACGTGCAATCGCCGTTTCACGTGCAGTACGACGACTACTTGTAGCGGGGTCCGCTGCAACATGGGTGCAATATGGGTGTAATTGTTGTTCACAGAGTACTTGCCACACGCTAGTACGTGCAATCGCCGTTTCACGTGCAATACGACGACTACTTGTAGTGGGGTCCGCTGCAACATGGGTGCAATATTGGTGTAATTGTTGTTCGCGAAGTACTCGCCACACGCTACGCCACACGCTAGTACGTGCAATCGCCGTTTCACGTGCAATACGACTACTTGTAGTGGGGTCCGCTGCTACATGGGTGCAATATGGGTGTAATTGTTGTTCACAGAGTACTTGCCACACGCTAGTACGTGCAATCGCCGTTTCACGTGCAATACGACGACTACTTGTAGTGGGGTCCGCTGCGACATGGGTGCAATATGGGTGTAATTGTTGTTCGCGGATTACTCTCCACACGCTAGTACGTGCAATCGCCGTTTCACGTGCAGTACGACGACTACTTGTAGTGGGGTCCGCTGCAACATGGGTGCAATATGGGTGTAATTGTTGTTCGTGGAGTACTCGCCACACACTAGTGAGTGCAATCGCCGTTTCACGTGCAGTACGAAGACTAGTTGTAGTTGGGTTCGCTGCAACATGTTCCAGAACCTCGTTTTCAAAATCAAGTGTGCGAGCTGTCCCCACTTTGCCCTCGTCTCTTCTTTTCAATAGACCTGTCTCCCGCATTCGCCGATCAAGAGAAATAAACACTCGTAGCGGATAATACCTTTTAGGAAATCGTTCCTTGTACAGTCTTCCAGCAGCGAGTGCATTACAACGTACTTCCTCATACACAAGGTTCATATCAGTGTGTTCTGCAAAACTGTACCGGCACTGTTCAATCGTATTGTACTGTACGTCTCTGAACAGCAGTGAGTAATAAATGGATCTGTTGTTGATCCATAGCACGTTCTCCATGGGACAATGTAAATACGATACAACAGAGCCACCTTATGGACAAGTAAATAAGCCTCTAATCACGCTCGTCCTCCTTGTTCCGTGGCAATAAATAAAGAATGTACACGTGAATAAACAGCACAGTGCCTTTAAACTAGTACTCATGTTAGCTGTAAATAAGCTGGAAAACAGTAATGCTAGACATAGGGGTAGACAAGTTTATTTCCATATCTTATTAAGCTGGATTCACGGACCCCAGGTTCCCTATCTCAAATTGTTCAGTGTAGGATTTTCTCTGTCCTGTTACATTTTTGCACGTTCTTACGGAAAAACTGAAGCAACTATCCAAACACATCCAGCAGCTGGAGAGGTCTCTCTCATACCTTGCATACCAATGATCACAACCGATTTATCTACTCATTCATTTTATGCGACTTCCTCTCAGTGAGGGTTTCGTTTCTAATAACAATAAAAAAAGGTCAACGTCAAAAAGAGTGGTAAGAGAATAGAGAAGGGCAGAGGAAATGGGCATAGAGAGGGGTGAGGAGGAGATGGAAAGAGAGAGGGGAGAGCAGGTGATGAACAGAGAGAGGGAGCCGGAGGAGGGGATGAACGAAGATAGGGGAAGGAGGAGGTGGCCAGAGGCTGAAGAGGATTTTAGGATGTAAATAAAAGTCCCATATATATTTTGCAGCCGGCCGCGGTGGTCTAGCGGTTCTGGCGCTGCAGTCCGGAACTGCGGGACTGTTACGGTCGCAGGTTCGAATCCTGCCTCGGGCATGGGTGTGTGTGATGTCCTTAGGTTAGTTAGGTTTAAGTAGTTCTAAGTTCTAGGGGACTTATGACCTAAGATGTTGAGTCCCATAGTGCTCAGAGCCATTTGAACCATTTTCTTTATATTTTGCATTGCGAAGTACTGCCGCGTTTGCTAGTAATTATATAAAATCAGATATAAAATACCGGCACAGACACATTTTAAATGGGGCCAGTGTACTGGGGCTGAGTGACTACACACTAAAATCGCACACCCATTATTATGGGAAGGAGACCTGACGCGTCGCATAACCTTAACACGAACCATGTTCGCCTCATTGTGTAGAGTGCAGGTCCTGTGAGAGACCCAGGTCTGCCCTCAGGTCGTCATATCAAACACACTCTATTGAACTATGTGATACTGACATCAGTGTTCCATCATCTTTGACACACAGGTGGCTCCTCGTGACGTAAGAGAAAGCCATAATTATGTCAACTGGCTATGTCTCACCCTGAGCCTTGGTAGTGTAACTTTCTCACCTCGTCTTGGTCGAAAGGAGGTGTGCCGGCCGGAGTGGCCGAGCGGTTCTAGGCGCTACAGTCTGGAACCGCGCGACCGCTACGGTCGCAGGTTCGAAGCCTGCCTCGGGCATGGATGTGTGAGATGTGCTTAGGTTACTTCGGTGTAAGTAGTTCTATGTTCTAGGGGACTGATGACCTCAGAAGTTAAGTCCCATAGTGCTCAGAGCCATTTTTCGGAAGGCGGTGTAAGCCACGGTAAGCACTTAAGGTTTCACTGACCGCAGATTCTACTCATCTACAGGCACTGTGCTTCCCACCAATACACAGCCTTCCAGATGACGTATGTAGTGACTGCCTATTGATGCAATGAACGACGAGCAGGATGCTCAAGGGAGAAGCTTCCTTGGAAGAGACATCATCGAGTTCGTTTCCTGGAACCAGCAAAAAATTATTTCCTTTTCCTCTCTTTGCAAAAGAAGGAGAGTGTCCTGGACACCTTGTACCATCGTATTCTCTGGGTACAGCTGACCAATTACAAGAACAGCTCTTTCGGGATCAGAATAGACGAGGAACTTCTTGCCACGATTTCATCTCATCTGCTCTAATGTCTTCAGGATAGTAAACAATTTCGCATAGTTAACTGAAAACTACTCTGGGAGCCTCTCTAAGGACAAATTCGGGAGACGCGATGGGACAGTCGATAATGCCAATGTCGGTCGCAATTTAAAATCCCGCAAAATAAGTTTTAAAAATGTAATCTGGAGTACAGTGTTTCCTGTATCCATTCAATTCAAAAAGCAACTTGGGCCTCCTTAAAAGCCAACGGGGTCCCCTACTCCACCCTTGACTTTGAAACTTAATTGCATTCATCTGTAATACACTTCTGGAAATTGAAATAAGAACACCGTGAATTCATTGTCCCCGGAAGGGGAAACTTTATTGACACATTCCTGGGGTCAGATACATCACATGATCACACTGACAGAACCACAGGCACATAGACACAGGCAACAGAGCATACACAATGTCGGCACTAGTACAGTGTATATCCACCTTTCGCAGCAATGCAGGCTGCTATTCTCCCATGGAGACGATCGTAGAGATGCTGGATGTAGTCCTGTGGAACGGCTTGCCATGCCATTTCCACCTGGCGCCTCAGTTGGACCAGCGTTCGTGCTGGACGTGCAGACCGCGTGAGACGACGCTTCATCCAGTCCCAAACATGCTCAATGGGTGACAGATCCGGAGATCTTGCTGGCCAGGGTAGTTGAATAACACCTTCTAGAGCACGTTGGGTGGCACGGGATACATGCGGACGTGCATTGTCCTGTTGGAACAGCAAGTTCCCTTGCCGGTCTAGGAATGGTAGAACGATGGGTTCGATGACGGTTTGGATGTACCGTGCACTATTCAGTGTCCCCTCGACGATCACCAGTGGTGTACGGCCAGTGTAGGAGATCGTTCCCCACACCATGATGCCGGGTGTTGGCCCTGTGTGCCT
Source organism: Schistocerca americana (assembly GCF_021461395.2). Classification (NCBI taxonomy): domain Eukaryota; kingdom Metazoa; phylum Arthropoda; class Insecta; order Orthoptera; family Acrididae; genus Schistocerca; species Schistocerca americana. The sequence goes on from NC_060130.1 coordinate 293,350,505, forward strand.
CGGTCGTATGCAGTCCTGATTGTGGCGCTCACCTGCACGGCGCCAAACACGCATACGACCATCATTGGCACCAAGGCAGAAGCGACTCTCATCGCTGAAGACGACACGTCTCCATTCGTCCCTCCATTCACGCCTGTCGCGACACCACTGGAGGCAGGCTGCACGATGTTGGGGCGTGAGCGGAAGACGGCCTAACGGTGTGCGGGACCGTAGCCCAGCTTCATGGAGACGGTTGCGAATGGTCCTCGCCGATACCCCAGGAGCAACAGTGTCCCTAATTTGCTGGGAAGTGGCGGTGCGGTCCCCTACGGCACTGCGTAGGATCCTACGGTCTTGGCGTGCATCCGTGCGTCGCTGCGGTCCGGTCCCAGGTCGACGGGCACGTGCACCTTCCGCCGACCACTGGCGACAACATCGATGTACTGTGAAGACCTCACGCCCCACGTGTTGAGCAATTCGGCGGTACGTCCACCCGGCCTCCCGCATGCCGACTATACGCCCTCGCTCAAAGTCCGTCAACTGCACATACGGTTCACGTCCACGCTGTCGCGGCATGCTACCAGTGCTGCGATGGAGCTCCGTATGCCACGGCAAACTGGCTGACACTGACGGCGGCGGTGCACAAATGCTGCGCAAATGCTGCGCAGCCAACACCGCGGTTCCTGGTGTGTCCGCTGTGCCGTGCGTGTGATCATTGCTTGTACAGCCCTCTCGCAGTGTCCGGAGCAAGTATGGTGGGTCTGACACACCGGTGTCAATGTGTTCTTTTTTCCATTTCCAGGAGTATAACTCAAGACCTCGTTGCCCACAGGCTGTTACAGAATAGATGTTAAGCTGTGAGCACGTGATGGAGATGAGTGCTGCCGGTTTTGGAACAGACAGAGCCCTGTATGCTTGGTACGTGATTAGAGGAAGACGTCAAACAGACAGTGAAAACTCACCAGCCTCTGCACACAAGTTGGAAATTGGAGTTATCTGATAAACCCCTGTTGATAACCGAATACCCTCATGGTGAACCACATCCAGCATTTTGGGGTAGGAAGGCACTGCTGATGAATAAATCTGGCATCTGTATTCAAGTTGGGGCGGCAGAGAGGCATTATAGAATAGGAACAAAAGTGCCCTGCCTGCTCCCGAAGACCTATGAATGACACATTTGAGAATGTGTAAAGCTCTGAGGCATATTAATTTCAGTTATTTAAGAAGTGCAGTTATGTTAATTTTTCATCAAAAGTGAGGAACAAGTATTTTGCCTTTCACTTAAAAGAGAGACTGGTATTCTCCATGTTTAAAACAGGCAAATTAAAAGGGAGCGGAAGTGACTAAAATCAACAAATTTTTTCTCCAAAGAGACCCTGAAACCTGTGGTGTTTGCCAATTTCTCCAAGCACCTGGTCATTAAATGCAATTGTCGAGTAGCTGTTGTATATAGCAACGGAGAATGCTGTTACACTGGAAACACTCCCTTGGACGCTGTTCTCCTGCTTAAAACCGTGTATTTAAAATATTTTACTGGTAGGAAGGAGTGTATGAAAGTGGGGAAATTTCCATGGAATTCAGTTTGTGGAGCTCCTCGGGGTAGGAACGTAAGCCTTTTCCACATCTATGAATCCACCTACAAGGTTTTACTTATGGAGGAAAGCTAGTTGAACTGGTGCTTCGAGCACGTTCAGGCTATCCAGTGTGTAGTGACACTTCTTGAACCCACTCTGGGAGCGACTTGGTAGTGACCTGGTTTCAAGAACTCACACTAGGTGCCAGTTAACCATACACTTTAGTGTCTTTCTTACACAGCTAGTGAGGCTGACGCTAAGATAATTTCTGGGGTTAGTACGATCCTCCGCTGGTTTTTAAATTGGGATTGAAATAGCTTGTTTCCACGAATTGGAAAATACGTCTGTTACCAAAATTTCATTAGAAAGCTGAAGGAAGACCTCCTTCGATTGTAGGCTCAATTGCTTTAACATGCTGCACGTTATCAGATACTGACAGGGCACAGTATCACGAGCTACTGATTTCGCAGAATCCAACTTCCAAAGAGAGAAACGCCGGTAGTATTCCTCGATGTTGGAAGAACGGAAATCCCAACCAAACTCCACTGTGTCGCCCAATAGCGGCAAAGCAGGATCCTAGCTATAATCGATTGTAACATTGCAAACTTCCGGGTTCTATCAATTGGAGGATTCTGGCAGTGGTTGCCAGTTGTAAGATGGTGGTTGTTTTCGTCAACAATTGCAAGCTATTACTTGGTGTGTAAAAGAAAAGTATCTGACTGACAGGGTGCCGTTGAAGATTAATACCTTGAATAAATATAATATTCTTTCGTATTAATCAAAATATCAAAAAATGTTAGTGAGTATAAACAATCTTATTATGATTTAACCATGATTTTTGACAATCCCATGACTTTCATAAAATGGCAAAGGTAATGTAAATCAGAACACTGAGAGTCGTTGTGGTCTAAATAACTATTGATTTATTCTTTCTTAATATCAAATGACAAATGATGGCTAAGAAAATCCAATATAAACATTTTATGTGACAATCGCTTTCAATAATATGCAGTCTATGGTTAACAAAGTGATCAGCTGGGGATCAACCCACCCACACTAACCAGAAGTAATCGTTTTATCTGACTTCATAAAAGTGAATCTGTGGTATGGCCCAAAAACTACGCTACTATGAAGCATCTATACTCAACTATTCTACAAAGAAAATATGGTTCCAAAGAACAAGGTGCTGAAAAGCATATGTTGGAGCCCTATGCCATAGAAACGAATACCGTACCCTTCTTCGGGTGACGACGGCACAGCACGATGCGATCGCCGAATGCAGTCGCAGGCAGCGGCAATCTGTTATTGACGGCGCGCGCTCAGAAATATGCAAATACGCGGTCTCGCGTTCGGCTGATTCGGAACACAGATACTTCCCTGAGACCCTCTGAAACCCCGGTAGATTCCAGTGTGCAGGTAGATCCGTTTGCTGGTCTACCAAACCAATTTGACTCCGTGATACGACTATGCGTGACGGAATATGTCAAACATTTAGACGGTCGACTCAAAAGAAACACGTACACCCACGCACAACTCGTTGTGTGCGTGATGCTAGAAGCAGTACCTCTGACGGTTCAGATGGTGACTGGCACAGACTCTAAGTGGCACACTAACAAAGGACAAAAGTCTCACCTTGGTAAAGACCTGCCGTTCTTTACAAGCGAAGCATCGGTACAAGAGTGATCTTTTCTTTCTCTACAGCTTTCTTCTGTGGCTCAGTAGCATAGCACATTTGCATGCTTTGACCACACCCACTTTAGCACAAGCCAATCACAAGCTATAGCTCGGCATTCGAAGCTGGGAGACCGCCCCCCTGCTCTGCATACACAGATCTGACCAACTAGTGACTTTAAAAATTAATTAGAGAAGGAGGAAAAAAGGAATTCAGCTTCCCGCCCTCTTTCCCATGTTTATACACCGTGTCTTTGCTAAAAGCATGACTTCGGTGGAACCACAGCCCTCCATAAAAAGATCGTTATCTCCCCTGTTGCATCCATTTCGAACTTTTTAAAGAACGGCCATAAACTCGCTAAGAGCCTCCTGTCTTCACAAAAAATTTTTGTAGCAGAGTGTGAACGCCTGGGCGCCACTGCCCTGTCCCACGGAATTCGCAAAAACTCTCAGCCGTCTCTTCCACTTTCTACCTAACAAGGACCCATACTCTGCTTTATTGCCGGCTATCAGGTAATAAAAAATATAAAGCACTCATAAAGTGCTACGTTTGGAGCATTGCACTGTATGGAGCAGAGACATGGACCATGAGAAAGAAGGAGAAAAAATACTTAGAGAGCTTTGAAATGTAGTGCTGGAGGAGAATGGAAAAGATCAAGTGGACAGATCGCATTAAAAATGACGATGTACCGCGAAGAGTAGGAGAGAAGAGAAGTATTCTGCGTACAATTCTTCAACTGGATTGGACATATACTTAGACGCGAAGGACTCATACATGATGTCATCGAAGGGAAACTCAGAGGAAACGCAGGACGAGGAAGAAGAAGAATTCAACATCTCGACGACATGAAAGATGGAAGACGATACAACAGACTGAAGGAAGAAGCTGAAGACAGGGAACAGTGGAATCAGAAATTCTTCGTACGAAGACATGGACCTGCCACTAGGCAGAATACTACATAATAATAGTAATCAGGTCATACAATGCGCAGGTCAAAGCTGCAATGGCTTCTCAACCCTAGTCAGCGTACGTGGACGCCGTCGCTGACTGTCGAACGCCACCCCCTGTGCCTGCACAATGAGAACGGTGGACTTGGCTGTCGGCAAACGTATTCACCGACGTTCTACTGAAAAAAGCTCCCCTCGGCTCTCAGCCGCCATACTCTTTTACTGCTGTCAATTAACTCGGCAACTTCTTCCTTCGAACACAGGTAAAGCCTACCGCTATGCCTTCTCTAGAGCACACAACCAAGAGCGTTAACTACTGCAACCATTTCATCATATGAATGAAGTCAGATCGTATAAAAAGTAGAAACTAAGTAATAAAGATCACCTTCCCTGTGAACATTAAGCAACATGACATAGTATCAAAAGTGAGAATGCCCTGCCACCTCTCAACGTTCTTATAAAATTCAGCCACTGTCCAGGTGATGTTACACAGCATTGTTAGAAAGCACCACTGCTCTTGTGCAGCTGCTGTTGGTGGCCGTGTGTGCTGACTGGAAATCCTCTATTTAACTTTTGCAGTAATCTCAGTTACTGTGCTTATTAAGCACAGCGCCGGCCGAAGTGGCCGTGCGGTTAAAGGCGCTGCAGTCTGGAACCGCAAGACCGCTACGGTCGCAGGTTCGAATCCTGCCTCGGGCATGGAAGTTTGTGATGTCCTTAGGTTAGTTAGGTTTAACTAGTTCTAAGTTCTAGGGGACTAATGACCTCAGCAGTTGAGTCCCATAGTGCTCAGAGCCATTAAGCACAGCGTTTCTGTAACTCGAAGAGAAATTTCGGATATTCTGCAGAATCGACAACATACATTGATAGCGACACACTGTAAGAACATAAGGAGTCATATCACACATCAGAATGAAAAAGCACAGACAGAAGCTAACATTTCCATAACATATGGTTTATGACAGTACAGGAATCTAAACCATTCCAATTGTACATGTCGTCCACCAGCAGATGACAACTCTGTGCTTGCATAAACAATAGACACATCGCACGCACACAGCTGAAAGCATCTCTTTGGTCAGTCCTCGATAGCTATGGTGACTGCCGGGCTATTAATTTAATGTTTGGGATGTATAGCATGAATTCATTATCATAGGCACAAATTACGCCAGAGACAGCCACTTATTTTGAGTGGGTGGACGGTTAACTGAGATATATGTCGTTATACAAGTCTACATCTCTTATAGATCTATTTTCCAGCATGATTCATGCATATTTTCAAATAGACTGAGTGAAGCTATTGAGGACTATGAGTACATCTTTTTCCTATTCAGTTTTGTTTTCATTAGCATTTGAATTTGGATTATGTTTTTAAATATACTTTCTCACAATTTATTTCTGTTATTGACCATTAACGTATAGAATTAAAGATGATGTTGAGGAGATCCTGCTACCCAGCGATGTTATTGTGGAGTGTGAGTGCATTTTTGTTGTATTGCTTTTCTGTTGTAATGAATATTTTAATTAAATATGTTACATCATATAGTTTTCTTATTTTTAACAGTAATAGATACCAGTAAAGACGTTGATGAGGAGACACTTCTGTGACAGATCGTAGAGTACTGTTGTGAATACTGATTAAGTAATGTGTGTGATACTGAACACTTTTGTGATCAGTGTACATTATTTTGTGTAAATAATAAATCGTATAAAGTAGTATTGGTTGTTGTTATAGATAACCTATGTTCAGTACATTGTGTCGGTCTAAACTAAAATGCTGGTTGGATTAGCAATATAATGCTACAAATTTTATTGAAAACATTAGTTTATGCACTTGTTGTTAAACATCAGATTTTATCACATGCATGCTACACACTCAATGTTTGTGAAAGTGGGATAGGGACCTATACTGATCACGACTGAACAGAATCTGCAATTCTTGGTTGCTAAACCATTACTGACGTATCTCTAAAAACATGAAGTGATTAAAATTCCATTTTTGTATCCACCTTTCTTTGACTATTATTTACAATAACAGATGCTAGCATCGCAACATCACAAACAATAATATCAACAAAGTTTTATTTGGAACAGTGCAAAACTATAGTACGTAAATGGTATGTTTTACATGTTCCTCAAAAGCAGTAGTTTCTAGTATTGTAAAATATATTTATGATTTGTGGAATGGATTGATATGACACAAGCACAACACTGAAAATGGGTTCTGTGTATAATAAGACTATCCTCAAACAGTAGAGGATTTTGCAAGTATAAGGCAGTTTTCACACCAAAGTGCATTGCAGATTTCACAGCGTTTGGTAAATCATCAAGGAAAAATGGAAATAAAATTCATAATTAACGCTTTAGATAAGTTTGTCAAAACATGCAGACGTGAGACACCCAGCCACATAGGCAGTATTATCAAGAACACTGCCTGAGAAATAAAACTCTCTCTCTCTCTCTACACACACACACACACACACACACACACACACACACACACACGCGCGCGCGCGCGCGCGCAAAAGGAAGTCACTAACTCTAGTAACTTCACTCTGTGAGAACACCACCATGGAATTCATGTGGACGATAACGATGTCAACACAGTGGTACACTGGAAGGCTATCATGGTGAGACCAGAGACTAGAAACATTGAAGACTCCTCTGCTGTACGAACTTAACCATCCAGCACCACGCATTCTATATTTCTGCTTATAAACCGTCTATATCACTAGCACTAAGATACAAAAGACAAAGGGAAAAAATGTGCTGAGAGCTACAAACAATCCATCACTATCTCTCTATCACCTCAGATACTTCAGAATATAGATGAAGGAGAATGAACAAAGTAAAGTGAGTAAAATTTTGGTAATTGACATCACAGCTGACAAATGCCAAGTGATAGAATTAGCTGCTAATTTAAGTGTTGGAAATGAATGTGTGCTACATGATCTAAACACAATTATTCCTGAAGATATCATATTGCAGCAAGAATACGGTGGATTCAACAGTTCTAATGAAAAACAGGGAGATACTGGTGATGGAAATGCTTACTTACTGTGTGAGTGGATTAAATGTAGAAGTGTTTGTGAACCACTTTTTATTGTGTATAACTGAGTTGTAGAAGAGTGTCGCAACTTGAATGCAGCTGATTATTGTTTATTTTCTAAAGAACAGACATCCTCTTTACGTGACACTTCACTCTGCTGTCAGAGATTCCCTCAAGTGTTACAAAATGATGCATTTATTTCTAAGTATTCATATTGTTATAAGCGTTACAATGTGCATCCACGATGTCCTATTAAACTGAGCTATCAAATCGTAAAAAGGAGCTGTTAGATGGAATAAAATGAATATATTTAATGTATTATGTGTTTTTATTTTGATACAGTAAAATCAACATAACTAACATACACTGATGAGCCGAAACGTTATGACCACGTGATTAACAGCGTGTTAGTCAGCCTTTGGAAACAAAATACATAGCTGATTCTGCATATCAGGGATCCGACAGTTTGTTGCTAGGTTTGTGGAGTTATGTGGCATTAGAGGTCTACGCACAGGTCATGTAATGCCAGTAAATAGCTCTCATTTGGGTAGCTCGATTGCGATCCAAATGGGTTCCATAGGATTTACGTCAGGCGAATATAGTCGCCAAGACATCATCTACATTTACGTGGATGCTCTGCAAATCACATTTAAGTGCCTGGCAGAGGGTTCATCGAAGCACCTTCACAATTTTCTATTATACCAATCTCGTATAGCGAGCGGTAAGAACGAACACCTATATCTTCCCTCACGAGCTCTGATTTCCCTTATTTTATCTTCGTGATAGTTTCTCCCCATGTAGTTCGGTGTCAACAAAATATTTTCGCATTCGAAGGAGAACGTTGGTGATTCGAATTTCGTGAGAAGATTTCGTTGCAACGAAAAACGCCTTTCTTTTAATGATGTCCTGCCCAAACCATGCACCATTTCAATGACACTGTCTCCCATATTTCGCCATATCAAAAAACGTGTTGCCTTTCTTTGAACTTTTTCTAAGTACTCCGTCAATCCTATCTGGTAAGGATCACAGATCGCACAGCAGTATTCTAAAATAGGACGGACAAGCGTAGTGTAGGCAGTCTCCTTAGTAGAGCTGTTAGATTTTCTAAGTGTCCTGCCAATAAACGCAGTCTTTGGTTAGTCTTCCCCACATCATTTTCTATGTGTTCCTTCCAATTTAAGTTGTTCGTAATTGTAATTCCTAGGTATGTAGTTGAATTTATGGCCCTTAGATTTGACTGATGTATCGTGTAACCGAAGTTTAACTTTACGTCATTTAGGGTCAACTGCCAATTTTCGCACAATTCAGGTATCTTTTGATCTTCTGATGACTCTCTTAGTCGATAAACGACAGAGTCATCTGCAAACCATCTAAGACGGCTGTTCAGATTGTCTCCCAAATCGTTTATATAGATAAGGAACAGCAAAGGACATATAACACTACCTTGGGGAACGCGAGAAATTACTTCTGTTTTACTGGATGATTTTCCGTCAGTTACTACGAACTGTGACCTCTCTGACAGGAAATCACAAATCCAGTCACATAACTGAGACGATATTCCATAAGCACGCAATTTCACTTATAAGCCGCTTGTGTGGTACAGTGTCAAAATGGAAATGAGCGTTTGGCGTCATTGGCCGGGAGGCCCCTTGCGGGTCAGGTCTGGCCGCCTTGGTGCAGGTCTTATTACATTCGACGCCACATGGGCGACCTGCGCGCCGGATGGGGATGCAGTGTCAAAAGCCTTCCGGTAATCAAGCCTTCGGGTAATCAAAAAGTACGGAATCAATCTGAAATCTCATGCCAATAGCACTCAACACTTCACGCGAATAAAGAGCTAGTTGTGTTTCACAAGAACTATGTTTTCTATATCCATGTTGACTGTGTGTCAATAGACCGTTTTCTTCGAGGTAATTCATAATGTTCGAACACAATATATGTTCCATGTTAATGATATGGGTCTGTAATATAGTGAATTACTCCCACTACCTTTCTTGGATATTGGTGTGTCCTGTGCAACTTTCCAGTCAACGTGAGCTCACTATAAGGCTCTTCAAACCACTGTAGCTCCGACACACGGACAGTTACACTGCTGAAAGATGAGATCGCCTTCGGGGAAGACATTAAGCATTATGGATTACAGGCTTCCACCAGCCTGCATCCGTGACGTGCTGCACCGTTCACCTCGATGGTGGCGTTTGTGGAGACAACCGTCGATCGATTCACCTGAAGAGCCGACGACACGTTTCCATTGATCGATGTTCAAATCCTAATGGTCCTGTGTCCACTGCAATCGTAATTGACGATGTCGGTGGATCAACATATGAACACATAGGGGTGGTCTGTTGCAGAGCTCCGTGTTCAAGAATGTACGATGAACGGTGTGCTCCGAAACACTTGTGCGTGCACCAGCATTGAGCTCTTTCGGAAGATATGCCACAGATTACCATCTGTGAAGAGTCGTGGACTTCCAGCTTTTTAGCGCCTTGTGGTATTTTCACTGTCCGTTCACCTCTTTTCATAGATGCTCACGACAGTAGCACATGAACATTCAACCAGCTTCGCCGTTTTTGAGATACTCGTTCATAGGCTTTGCGTAATAATGATCTTCCTTCTGGCAAAGTCGCTTATCTCAATGGAATTCCACATTTGCAGCCTATATCTTCGCTAGGATGATCCCCCGTCCACGTCTGCTCCGGTTACACACGTTTGTTTCTGTCTCGAGTGCCAAGAACGTCACCAGACGGGATCCATCGTCGCTGTGGGCATTGGTCATAATGTTTTGGTTTATCACTGTATTTTTCATGTGTTAGTGACCATAAGCTACTGTATTCACTTTATTTGGAAGGTAGAGTAACTATCACCCATATATGACTTCTACAATGAAGAGCCAATGAAACTGGCATCCCCGCGAGCATGCAGAAGTGCCGCAACACGACGTGGCATGGAGTCGACTAATGTCTGCTGTAGTGTTGGAGGGAACTGACACCATGAATCCGGCAGGGGTATCCATAAATCCGTAAGAGTACGAGAGGATGGAGATCTCTTCTGAACAGCAGGTTGAAAGGCATCCCAGATAGTTCAACAATGTCATATCTCTGGGGAGTTTGGTGGCCAGCGGAAGTGTTTAAACTCAGAAGAGGTTTCCTGGAGCCAGTCTGTAGCAATTGTGAATGTATGGGGTGTCTCATTGTCCTGCTGGAATTGACCAAGTCCGTCAGAATGCACAGTGGACATGAATGGATGCAGGTGATCAGACAGGATGCTTATGTACGTGTCACCTGTAACAATCGTATCTAGATGTATCAGGGGTCCCATATCACTCCGACGGCACACACGCCCCACACCATTACAGAGCCTCCACCAGCTTGAACAGTTTCCTGCTGACATGCAGAGTCCATGGATTCGTGAGGTTGTCTCCATACCCATACATGTCCACCTGCTCGATACAATTTGAAACGAGACTCGTCCGACAAGGTAACATGTTTCCAGTCATCAAAAGATCAGTATCGATGTTGACGAGCCCAGGCGAGGCATAAAGCTTTGCGTTATGCAGTCATCAAGAGTACACGAGTAAGCCTTCAGCCCCGAAAGCCCATATCGATGATGTTTCGTTGAAAGGTTCGCGCCCTGACACGTGTTGGAGGCCCAGCATTGAAATCTGCAGCAATATGCCGAAGGGTTGCACTTCTGTCACGTTGAACGATTCTCTTAAGTCGTCGCTGGTCCCGTTCTTGGAGGAGCTTTTTCCGGCCGCAGCGATGTCGTGGAATGGACGTCCGGGAAAGTCCTCACTTCATCAGTTCCTCGGAGATGGTGGGTCCCATTGCTAGTGCGTGGACTGTAACACCACGTTGAAACTCATTTAAATCTTGATAACCTGCTATTGTAGCAGCAGTAACCGATCTAACAACTGCGCCTGGCACTTGTTGTCTTATATAGGTGTTGCCGACCGCAACGCCGTATTCTGTCTGCTTATATATCTCTGTATTTAAATGCCCATTCCTATACCAGTTTCTTTGGTGCTTCATTGTATGATACAAACATCAGTGCAGGAGGCAAAATTATGCACGGGTTTTAAATACATCTATAAAAATAGTTCCAGTCACATGCCATCTGTTCCTAGTTACCCATATGTGCGGCGTGTTACACAAGCTCTCATGGTAATATTTGGTGAAATGGTTCATAATTTTCTGCAAATCTCTTTCTCTTATTGCACAAAACAAAATGTGTGGTCATTATGGCTTAGCCAGTTATAGGTAAGTAATGGGGTAATTTATGCCAGTACCCTTGCCTAAGAAACAGTTAACTTACTGATTGAGATATAATGACCACACGTCTTTGTAGACGTTTATCCCAGATCACTTCCTGCTGCCCTTTGACAGAAACATTACAATAAGCTATTGCTCAGTGCTTTACCATGGGCGTCATCCACCAACTTCTTCTGCTAATTGCTCTACTATGTGCATTGTCATAAATTGAAATGCAGAAGCAGTAGCCATGGAGCTGCCTGGAAAATAGTGGTGTAACTAGTATTGCACATTGAGCAATCTGTAGGTATCATTATATGATATTAATCTGTACTCAGTGACAATGGATGTTATGTACTTGTTTATTCATGCAGTAACCTGTAATTCATATCTGGAAAATGAGTCAGTAATGTTATGTGATTGGTTGTCTTCTATAATATAGGTTCTAAGACTTAAACTATCTTAACTGTGTCAATGTTGAGTGCACCCCCATCAATTGCTAAATCTCATCACATATTAGACTGTTAACGAAGGTAGAAACACATGAAATAGCTTGCCAGATATATAGTGGCTAGAAAACTTCGTAATTGATAGACCCTAGGATGTTGTCCTCGACGGCGAATGTTCGTCAGAGACAATGTGTATCGTCAGGGGTGGCCCGGAGAAGTGTAGTAGGACCGTTACTGTTTTCTGTATACATAAATGATCTGCGGTCGGCATGGGCAACAATCTGCAGTTGTTTGCTGACGATGCCGTGGTGCACGGTAAGGTGTCGAAGCTGATGGACTGGAGGAGGATGCAAGATGACTTAGACAAAATTTCTAGTTGGTGTGATGAAATGCAGCTGGCTCAAAATGTAGATAAATTTAAGTTAATGCAGATGAAGTAGGAAAAACAAACCAGTAATGTTCGGATACAGCATTAGTAATGTCCTGCTTGACACAGTCATGTCGTTTAAATATCTGGGCTTAACGTTGCATAGCGATGTGAAATGGAACGAGCATGTTAGCATTACCGTAGGCAATGTGAATAGTCGACTTCAGTTTACTGGAAGAATTATGGGGAAGTGTGGTTCGCCCGCAAAGGGTGCCGCATGTAGGTCGCTGCTGCGGGCAGCTAGATTTGTTATCGGTCGGCTCGTACAACTCGCAAGTATTACGGAGATACTTCGGGAACTCAAATGGGAAACCCTGGATTGAAGACGATGTTATTTTCGAGGAACACTACTGGGAAAATTTAGAGAACCGGCATTTGAAGCTCACTGCAGAATGATTCAACTGCCGATAACATACATTTCCCGTAAGAACAACAAAGATAAGATACGAGAAATTAGGGCTCATACTGAGGTATATACACAATCGCTTTTCCCTCGCTCTGTTTGCGAGTGGAACAGGAAAGGAATGACTCGCAGTGGTACAGGATACTGTTCGCCACACACCGTACGGTGGCTTGCGGAGCATCTATGTGGATGTAGATGTAGATGAAATAATGCTTCGAACCTACTGATTCTTACAAAATCTCACACCTCAACTGCCACCACTGCAGCCATTGCTGCTCTGACAAGCACTGAACATATCAAACTTAAGAGTGTTTAATAGTGTTTAGATTCGATTTTGTAGCTTGGAGTCGTATTTTACAGGGGTGGAAGGAAAAACAAGAAGATATTTAATAAGGAATTTTAATTCTCCCAATACCATCGAATCACTGATTTGAAACAATGATGTTCAGGAGTACTCAAACAGTTATTTAGTTAAACAGCTCAGTTGCAAATAGAAACCAATCTTTACCTAAGTTTCAGCCAAAATAATTTGGCCTTCTTGAGCACCGTAGAACCCAGTCATAAATGTACATTACTTATCTGAAGAGAAACAGTAGGCCCTACTGAGCGGACGAGGTAGATTTATGACTGGGAACTACGGTACTATACTTTTATACTTGACATGGCCAAAGTTTGGCATGCAGTAGTTTAGTGTCAATAGCTTCTGAAGAAGGCCAAATTATTTTGGTTGAATCCTAGGTAAAGATTGGTTCTATTTTAAACTGAGGCTGACGTGTTATATGTTTAATTATCACAGGTGCTGACGGGTCTGCACGATGCTAAAAATTATTAAATTTATTTAGTTTTTTGTGTGTTAAGACAATCGAGATATTGCATGTTAACTGCTTTGAGAAGATCAACACCTAACAGGGATGATATCCATTTTAATTTCTCATCACCCGTTACAGTAATAATCAGCACATCTACAAAACTTCCAAGACGTGTTCCTTGCGGTAAGCAGCCGCACTCCATACATTTGCCACTCATAATAGTTCTGATTTCATGGCGACCAAGAGTTTGTCTTCAGTGTTTTATCTAGCAGGTTGCTGGATGTTACATCCTGTACTATAGTAATAGAAAACTCAGTGGTAATTCGCTTGCAGTCCACAAGAATTGCAGGTGCTTGTTTTGGCACAAAACTACCTGTACCATTAAACACTTCCAGGTCTTCGAATGCTGCCTTCATTCTGAAAAGGATGACGAAAATATTATTCAATCTTTTAACGCTATTGTCTACACAACGAAGTGGAAAATAAGATGTTTGTTATAGTGTTTCCTCTCACCTGTCAAGTATTCGTGAGGGTACTTCCTGTTGCAAATGTTTACTCAGAAAAACTTCCATCACTGCAACGCTAGCTGTCATAGCTAGGCCCTTACATAAGCTCACACACACACAGTAAGGGTGGAGACCGTTATGCTGCTGGTTAGAAAATCATAAGTGTGTGTGTGTGTGTGTGTGTGTGTGTGTGTGTGTGTGTGTGTATATACCAGCCTGTATGTTGGTGTTTAACTTTACTTGTGGATTACATATTTTTTTCTTTTGTTGTTGTAGTGAGTTTATCGCTGTGTGTAGTTGGTGTAACTTGGTTACTGGGATATCTTTCAAGCAGAGGATTTTATTGCTGTTTTGGAGCGACATGGTGAGTTCTATTCATTTGTGATAAATTACAAGCTAGTGGTTTAGTCTAAATGTCCTTCGCTTTTCGTTTCGAGCCTGGAGGGTTGGGGGGACGGTGGCACTGTCAATCACTCTGTGATGACTGTATGAACATGAGTGCCGGCCGCGGTGACCGAGCGGTTCTAGGCGCTTCAAACCGGAACTGCGCGACTGCTACGGCCGCAGGTTCGAATGCTGCCTCGGGCATGGATGTGTGTGATGTTCTTAGGTTGGTTAGGTTTAAGTGGTTCTAAGTTCTATGGGACTGATGACCTCAGAAGTTAAGTCCCGTAGTGCTCAGAGCCATTTGAACCATTTGAACACGAGTGTGCACTCATGTGAACACTAATTTGTTTAAAGTGAGAATAATATGCCCATTGCAATTAACTGTCTAAAGAAAGTGAAACCTTGTGGAGACACTACTCATACCACACAAGTGTTCAAATCCACGTTTTTTCTCGTGGCGTGTAGTAGATGCGACAGGAAGTGCAGGGTTGTGAATTTTTATAGCGGTCCGGTAAGTTTACCGTGAGTTTAACGTGATCAGTGTTCAAAGTAACCATTTCACCAACAACATGTGGTAATTTAGAGGATAGCACGTGCAACACCTAAATCGATATGACATATCGTATCAATGACGTGTGTTGGTTCTGAGGCATAGATGAGAAGCCTTTTGTTAGTCTACGCTTTACATTGTAGGTTAGCTTAGTGTTTTTTAACGTCCCGTCGACAACGAGGTCATTAGAGATGGAGCACAAGCACGGGTTAGGGAAGGATGGGGAAGGAAATCGGCCGTGCCCTTTCAAAGAAACCATCCCGGCATTTGCCTGAAACGATGTAGGGAAATCACGGAAAACCTAAATCAGGATGGCTAGAGACGGGACTGAACTGTCATCCTCCCGAATGCGAGTCCAGTGTGCTAACCACTGCGCCACCTTGCTCGGTTTTTCATTGTATGTCAAAAAGATATGTAGCTGTTATCGGAATAAGTTTTGTCTGCTCAGTACTATAGACTGCTTACAAAATACTGTATTTTTAGCGTCTATATTGATTGGTTGTCAGCACGTGTGTGCATTGTTGCTTTAATTGTTTAAAGTGAAAACTCTACAAGGCTATGCAGCTCAAAATTACTTACAACTTATTCAATAGTTCAATTGAGCGTGTACTGTCATGCTTAGCAGTTGCATAGGAAAAAATTAACATGACGCTACTCTTTTTCCAATTACGATCTGTAAATCATGTAAAGTGAGAACGCTGTAGCACTACTACAGTACAATAGTGACGTGAGGACCTTACACCTCCTGAACTGTTTATAATAACAGGTCATATAGCTTTGAATTGTTTGGAGACAGCGGTAAATGGTATCAGGACTTTAGGTAACGGGGCGCGGCCTCCAGCTGCCTCAAGATGAGTGACAGTGAGGGGGTGGTTGACCCCATGCTGGTGTACCGGGAAGCAGACAGAGAACTTGTACGCCTGTTGATAAATGTCCGTCGTCCCGTTTTCAGTGAAACATGCAAGAAAGCCGCGAAAAGCTACGGTGGAGGCCGAAATATGCGTTTTCGTAACTATAGCAACTTCACACTGAATTCACAGTCCGCAGAGTCTGAAGTAAATAAGGTTAGGAGTGATAGAATGAAATACGCCGGCCTCCGATGGGAACGAAGGACCAGGGAATTTGAAGTACTTTCCTGGGAGTCAGAATTTCGGAAAAATTGGTGTTTTATGCAGATGCTAACCTTGCTGGGTGGCCAGGGAGGAGCTAAATAACAGAAGTTGAGGGGAAGGGAAATTTCGTGGGAATTTGTTCACTTCCCAGTGCAGGCATTGGTCGGCGCTGGGAAGCGACGCATAATTAATGCGACTTGCGCTGCAATTGGCGTAAGTGATTTTGCTGGAGGGGAAACCGAGGCGAAGAGCAGACTGGCAGAAGTCTCCATAGAGGTCTTCCGTTCCCAGCTTGCCTAGAGTGCGGATGTGGCGTTCTTTACTCAGCTTGCCTGAGAGAGAGTGAACATCTCTGCAGTTTATGACTTAGCAAACGGAACGATTGAGCTTGGAGATAGAAGGTTTTCGTTCAGCTATGTTCTGAGCAAGATAGCTAGGAGTGAATAGACGAGCGCAGCCTTGAAGCACCATGAGGCCGGCCGACTTCTGCACAGCGACGCTGCTCCGCCACGCTGAATTCGGTGATATTATGCCTACTCCGGCTTGATTTAGGCCACTGATTAATTTGTTGGATCACGTCGGCAAAGTTTCCACGAGGGTTTCATGGGCCATGTATTGTAGAATTATTCTCGCACTTCGCATGACGCCTGGGTCAGTCGACGGGAATTAATTTTGATTTATCGCGCCTTACTCCACGTAAACGCAATTTATTCCCATTGCCTGTTAGGAGAGTCATGTAATGTGATGATTGAAGGTCGTGAGTTGAAATAAATTTGTGCTAATCGACTGCATCTGTTTTCAATCAAGTAGTTGAAATCCCAAGTCACTTTCTTAATTAATTTTATGTTCAACATTTGCATCTGGTGTTCAATAGCTGAATATAACATCAATGTGCACCCCTATTTAATTAAAAGGGATCAATTCTGAATCAATTAATGTCAACACTGCCGCCGCAGTTCAATCAGGAGTCACAGGGCTTTATTACTTTCTTTGCATTATCCGATATTGCAGCAGTTTTACACTCTCTGTTGATCTGTTAGTCAATTAGCTGGGGTGAACACACGCCAAAACCAGATAGGTGACGGGTGCGGTGTTACACTATTGAGATGATTCAGAGAACCAGCATTTGAAGCTGACTGCAGAAGGATACTACTGCTACTAACGTACGTATTTCGCAAGGACCACAAAGATAAGAGAAATTAGAGCTTGTACAGAGGCATACAAGCAGTCGTTTTCTCTCGCTGTATTTGCGAGTAGAACAGGACAGGAAATAATTAGTAGTTGTAGAAGGTATCCTTCGCCAAGCACCATACGGTAGCTTGTGCGTTATATATGTAGATGTAGGAGTAGATACAGATATTGGTCAGAGTAGGCACCTGTACATGTTCTGCGTCCTGTGTAGAGCAGTCCACCAAATGTGTAAGTCCCTTATTTGTAGTAAACAAGTTGAGACACATAGGACTAATATGGTATGCAGCTTTATATTTTGACAATTGGGACTAAATAACACAGAACATGTTTTTAATCCAGCAGCAGTGCTGTTTCTGACTGTGGGACATTAACAACAAATCTTTGTGTGCCCCATGCAGACCAGCAAGTTTCAGGAAGTGAAGGGGTCCAATGACTCTATTGATACCATCACAGTGATCTGACATGCATTTCTTCAGGCTGTACATGTGAGTAGTATATTGTGATTCTGCCATCAAATTTACTACATCCTGAAAACTCACGGACAGTTTGATATCATCATGTTAATAATACACATGAATATCCACTTGGTGTTTTCTTGTATGCAGTGCATCTTTCTTATAATTTCTGTCACAGGCCAAATGTGAAAACGTAAAGCAGCATTTTTCGCTAATTCGAGCGTTAATAATGCTCTGTTTCTAGTGACATCCTTTGGAAGGAGAATGTAGGAGGACCCCGCTCCAATTATTAGAACACTCACGTACATGTGAACATCGAAATACAGAACTCTGCTATGTGCTTTCCCAGGGTATCTTTCTTGGAATTCAGAGAGTTGGGTCTGTAATGGATTCTGGGTATGTCCTGCAAAAGCACTCAGCAAATAAGGTGTCCCACGATATCACGCCATTATCACCCCATTTATGTATAACTTTGTTTTGTGAGACACCCTCCTTCAAATGGAGAGTGAGCGCACATCACAGCACAGTGCTACATTAAATGGCAGGATACCAAGGATCATGGATGATGTTGGAACGTTTGCTTTGGAAGAGTGATAGGCATGGATTAAAATAATGGGTGGGGACATGATACCTAAATGTGTTATCAGTGTGGGCAAACACTATGCTCAAGGACACCACCAAAACACTGAGTATGGTAGTTTTTTGCGACAGTATAGAGGTCGCTGCTGGCTAATAGACAATCGTCACTAAAGCTATAGATCACCTAGGTGTTGGCGACGGTGGTGCTGCTCGAGATGGTGCTGGTGTTGGCAAAAGTGATGCAGCATACAATGGTCTAGGAGTTTGCGATGGTGTCGGTGCTGGTTGCTGTAGTTTAGGCACATGCTGTGTTTCTTTTACTGGCACTGCAGATGAAGACACTATCGATGTGGGCACAGGACCTGTTATGGACCCTATCACTGTGAGTGCTTGACACACTATTGGTACTGATCGAAACGGCCAAGATCTAGGAAGTATGCCGGCCGCTGTGACCGATCGACTCTAGGCGCTTCAGTCTGGAACCGCGCTGCTACTACGGTCGCAGTTTCGAATCCTGCCTAGGGCATGGATGTGTTTGATGTCCTTAGGTTAGTTAGTTTTAGGTAGTTCTATGTCTAGGGGACTGATGGCCTCAGATGTTAAGCCCCATAGTGCTTAGAGCCATTTTTCTAGGTGGTAGGGGTGGAAGACCAAACTAATCCAGCATTTCTGTAAAAAAAACAGCACAACGGTCTAGGAGTATCAAATGAAAAATTTTACACACACGTATACTCAAGTAGAGAAACAGACATGTACTTACATAAAAACTTCAGCTGAATTAATCCATTTCGCCTGTGATTCATGATCTTCGAACTGATTCAGAGCTATGTTCACAAGCTCACCATGGGTAGCAAGACCCTGTCTTGATGCAGCCAGATCATCATCAGAGTCCTGAGATAGTGTGAGCAGGCTCACTGTTGTGTAATGACCTACAACATATCACATGCCTTTTGTTTGGCTCACTTGAACAAAGAAAAAACCCTCTTTTTAGGTGTACATCAAAACGACACCACTTAATGTGTATAACATACAGGGACAGAGATATGTAGCTAACATACCATTATTTTCATCACCAGAGTTCTTTAGACTTTTTGGGCAACACTTCTATCAAACACTTCATGTCGTTGAACAGTCTACAATACAGTGATGATAGTAACTGACAGTATCAGACTCGACTACAGAAATGACTGATAGTTAGCTGGGCAGTCGTACTTATACCAGCAGTGAGGAACAATGTTAGCTGGTGAATTCATCTAGAGCAATGGCTAGCTTGCTCGCTGTGTAAGTTCAGCGCTGCAGCTATACTTTGTCCTCTACTGCCCATCTAGGTTCATGTCCTCAGGTGGACATCCAATTTCCACAGAGCCAAATACCAGAGTCAGTAAAATGTAAAAAATACAGGTGCTCTCACACACATATACATAGTCAATACTCACCCTGATATGGCATGGCCAGCAGGCCGCTGTGGACGAGCGGTTCTAGGCGCTTCAGTCTGGAACCACGCGACCACTACGGTCGCAGGTTCGAATTCTGCCTCAGGCATGGATGTGTGTGATGTCTTTAGGTTAGTTAGGTTTAAGTAGTTCTGTTGTGGTTGGCAGGAGAGCCAACACCATGTTACTAGAGGAAGCCGAAAGGCACGCGTTTTAGCTCACGCAGGCTGGCGTGAGGTCTGGAACAGGACAAGGAAATTAAAATTTAGAAAAAACGGACGTAGCTGGTGGAATACTTAACTTTAATTCATTAATGGCATTAATGGTGAACGTCGCTCTTGACGGTACATTATTCACAGTATCAATAGTAGGAGTGGCTGTGCGGTTCTGGGCGCTACAGTCTGGAGCCGAGCGACCGCTACGGTCGCAGGTTCGAATCCTGCCTCGGGCATGGATGTGTGTGATGTCCTCAGGTTAGTTAGGTTTAAGTAGTTCTAAGTTCTAGGCGACTGATGACCTCAGAAGTTAAGTCGCATAGTGCTCAGAGCCATTTGAACCATTTGAATCAATAGTAACTGGTAATGGCGCCTTGCTAGGTCGTAGCAAATGACGTAGCTGAAGGCTATGCTAACTATCGTCTCGGCAAATGAGAGCGTATTTTGTCAGTGAACCATCGCTAGCAAAGTCGGTTGTACAACTGGGACGAGTGCTAGGAAGTCTCTCTAGACCTGCCGTGTGGCGGCGCTCGGTCTGCAATCACTGATAGTGGCGACACGCGGGTCCGACGTATACTAACGGACCGCGGCCGATTTAAAGGCTACCACCTAGCACGTGTGGTGTCTGGCGGTGACACCACATTCCTCCCCCGCAAATCGGCGTACGGTTGTGGCATAAGGCTTCCGCCCGCCGTGGGGAGGACCCCATGTTGACGTATGCGACGAGGTGGGGAGCCTAAAAACAGGCGAGGCTGTGCCACCCGCACCCTGCCATTCGGACAGCGGGGAGCTAGGAAACGCCTGAAAACCTGCTCCAGGGTGCACGCCAACATGCGGTGTATGCGCCCGCAGAGAGACAGGACTGGCCGAAGGGTCGACCTCCATCGGGCGGGGGCACCCTACGGGCGAAAACGACATATGGTCCCCAGCGGGCAAAAGTTCCATGTCGGAGGACAACTGGTCACGGGAAGCGATCGGCGGCGCGTGACCCAGGGAGGCGCCCGGCGGTTGCAGCGACGCGTCCACTGCGGGCGTCGCCGGCGGGAGAACAGGCGGCGGCGGCGGCGGCGGCGGCGGCGACGCGTCACCATGGGGCAAAATGGAAGGCAGCGGCGGTAACACCTGGGGCCGAGGCGAGCCAGTAGATAGGTCCCCAGGGCGCTGACCGGACGGCACCGTCGCTGAAAGCAGACGGGGAGCGGCAGATCCCGTGCGACGACAGAGGCGCAGCTGATTGAGATGCCGACGCACCTCACCAGAGGCCCCCAAAACCAGATACATAGCGCGGCCGAGGCAGCGAAGAATGCGCCCTTCGAGCCAACGCCGTGAACCTCAATAGTGGCGTTAGTAGACAACGTCGCCTGGGGCAAAAGCAGGTGTCTGCCGCTGCACAGGAACCTGATGCGGCAGATGTAGCAAAGATATCAAGGTTCGATGAGGGCGACCGCGGAGCAGCTCAGCCGGCGAGTGACCATCTCGGGGCTGAGAGTGATACGAGGACAAAAAGAGCAATAACGCGTCCTCCCGAGATGCGACTCTTTCAACTAAAACATCTGTGACTTGAAAGTCCTGACCAATCGTTCAGCGGCACCGTTTGACTGTGGCGAAAACGGCGCGGACGCCAAATGTTGAATACCATTGGCCTTGCAGAATGACTGAAATTCTGCGGACATGAATTGTGGGCCATTGTCGGAAACAATAGTCTGTGGAAGACCTTCAGTGCAAAAGATAGCGGATAACGCTTGGATGGTGGCAGATGACGTCGTGGAAGACATCCGGACAACAAAAGGAAAATTACTGAATGAATCTACCACAACCAACCATCGAGCATTCCAGAATGGACCAGCACAATCGATTTGTAAGCGTAGCAAAGAGGAAGTGGCTTTTGGCCATGCAAAGAATTTCCGCGGTGGTGCTGATTGTTGTTCGGCACACACCATGCAAGAAGAGCACACATTCGTAATCGCGGCATCGATTCCGAACCAAGTACAGTGCTGATGAGCAAATTGTTTCGTTCTCACTATACCCCAATGTCCTTGGTGGAGAAGCTGTAAGACAGAGGACTGTAACGAACGTGGTACCACGACCCTGGACTGATCATTATCTGAACGCAACAGCAAAACACCACGTCGTACAAAAAGTCTCTTCTGGTGAGCAAAAAATCGGTGAACCAACGGATCCCCGATCCGTGACTTTGACAAGGGCCATTGCGTAGCAACAAAACGCAGAACGGTAGCAAGGACAGGGTCAGCAGCTGTGGCTGTAGCTACACGACGAAAATCAATTGGAAACGATTCGACCACGTCATCGGTTTCCGAATCAATGAACATGCAAGCAAGTTCGGAGGAATCGAATGCTCTATCCTCAGCAACAGGCAAATGGGACAACGCATCAGCGTTTCAGTACTTAGCAGTGGACCGATAGAAGATATCGTAGCGGTACTGCGAGAGGAAAATAGACCAGCGAATGAATTTCTGCGCTGTACGTGGAGGTACAGGCTTGGTCGGATGAAAAAGCGATGTCAAAGGTTTGTGGTCTGTGATGATAGTAAAGCGACGACCATACAAAAAATCATGAAACTTTGTAACACGAAATACGAGAGCCAACGCTTCTTTCTCGATCTGTGAATAATTTCTTTGCACACACGAGAGCAATTTGGACGCAAAGGCAATAGGGCGATCGTATGATCCATCTTTGTGCGCAAGCACAGCACCGATCCCGAAATCCGATGCATCCACCATCAACAAAAGGGGCTTCGGAGGATCGAATGGCGTAAGGCAAGTATTGGAAAGCAACGTCAATTTCAACTGGCGAAAGGCGCGTTCGCATTCCGTCGTCCAGACGAACGGAACACCTTTACGGCGTAAGCGATGAATCGGAGCTGAAATGGAAGAGGCATGTGGCACATATCTGTGATAATAGTTAATTTTTCCCAGCACACTCTGTAGCTGCTTCAAATTCTGCGGCGAAGGCAAGTCTTGTATGGCACGGAGGTGCTCGGGACTGGGATGTATGCCTTGGGCATTGAGTACATGTCCCAGGTAGGGCAAGTCATGAGCAAAAAACACACATTTGTCCTTCCGCAAGCGAAGACCATTTTGTCGCAAGACCTGAAATAATGTTCTGAGATTGGCTAAATGTTCTTCTTCCGTCTTTCCAGAGATCACAATATCGTCCAGATAGTTTGCTGCAGTAGGGACCGACGCACAAACAGTTTGTAGATATTGCTGAAACAATGCAGGGGCAGATGCACACCCGAATGGCAGTCGTTTGAATCGATACAAACCAAGTTGCGTGTTAACCACCAAAATGCCCTGGGATTCTTCGTCCACCGGTATTTGCAAGTACACATCTGCTAGGTCCAACTTCGAAAAATATTTACCCGGACACAGTTTGTCAAAAAGATCTTCCGGGCGGGGTAAAGGAAAAGTTGCAGTCACTAGCTGTGGATCCACTGTTGCCTTGAAGTCCACACAAAGTCTCAATTTTCCGGAAGGTTTTTGGCAAAATTATTAAGGGTGATGCCCAGAGAGAAGCCTGCACACGTTAAATTGCACCTTGTGATTCCAATCGTGTGCCGGCCGCGGTGGTCTCTCGGTTCTAGGCGCGCAGTCCGAACCGCGCGACTGCTACAGTCGCAGGTTCGAATCCTGCCTCGGGCATGGATGTGTGTGATGCCTTTAGGTTAGTTAGGTTTAATTAGTTCTAAGTTCTAGGGGACTGATGACCACAGCTGTTAAGTCCCATAGTGCTCAGAGCCATTTGAACCATTTTTTTTCCAATCATGTAATGTTTTTGCGACCTCATCACGCAATGCGTGGGGAACATTGCGCGCTCTGAAGAATTTCGGTTGCGCATTTACTTTCAGTTCCAAATGTGCTTTATAGTTCTTAGCGCAACCGAGGCCCGGTGCAAAAATGTCTGCAAATTCGTCACATAGACGAGAAACACTGTCGGAAGGCACAGTCTGGTTCACTGATAGGACCTGATTTACTATAGACAAGTGAAACAACTGAAATAAATCGAAACCAAACAAGTTCACTGCAGAAGAAGAACGAAGGACGTAAAATGACACAAGTTTTGTTTGTCCTTTGTATGTTACAAGAAGGCTGCACTGTCCTAACACAGGGATCGCTTGACCTGAATAGCTAGTTAACTTAACAGTTCCGGCATGCGATGGAGGTGTGCTCAGCAGTTTGTAAGTGTCTTGATTGATTAGTGAAACTGCAGCCCCAGTATCGAACTGGAATGGTATCACTTGGCCGTTAATGTCCAAGTCCACAAAAAGTTTAGTGCCCTGCTGACGACAAGAGCGACTGTCTCGTGCAACGTGAACTGACACTGGTACAAAATCACTTGTGACTTGACGGGAGTTCCGGCGATGTCGACGCACACTATTTGTGGGATGAACACAGTCACTGTTAGAGAGAGTGGCACTGGGCGGAGTGGAATAGACTATATGAATTTCCATGGGTGAAGTTTTGCGAGCCTGAGTATCTTTGGTTCGATTCCGATTCTGGCGCGAAGCAAAGGGCCTGGAATGATTTTGAGTTTCCGATCTGCGCTTTTTCTGGCAAATAGTTTGAACATGTCCTTTTTTATTACAGTAAAAGCAAATAGCTTGACGTGACGGGCAATTCTCATGCGAATGTCTAGTAACACACCGCGGGCACCGAGCGAGGTGGCGCAGTGGTTAGCACACTGGACTCGCATTCGGGAGGACGACGGTTCAATCCTGTCTCCAGCCATCCTGATTTAGGTTTTCCGTGATTTCCCTAAATCGTTTCAGGCAAATGCCGGGATGGTTCCTTTGAAAGGGCACGGCCGATTTCCTTCCCAATCCTTCCCTAACCCGAGCTTGCGCTCCGTCTCTAATGACCTCGTTGTCGACGGGACGTTAAACACTAACCACCACCACCACCACCACACCGCGGGCATGATTTTAGCACTGCATTTGCTTGCCGGTGCGGTACACGTGGCTGAGATCCTGGCGGCAGCGGCATGGCCGGGCGCGAGGGCTGTTTACTGCTCCGTGCAGCTCGCCCGGCGGGCCGGTTAACCTGACACATGGGTGGCGAAGTTGCAAATGATTCCTGAGCAAAGTCAAGTGTGTCCTGCCGATCCAATATGTCCATCACTTGTTGAAGGGAGGGATTGACTAGTTTCAAAATCTGTTCCCTTATACGAACATCAGAAACATTCTGTGCAATTGCATCACATACCATAGCATCTGAATAAGGGAGTCCACATTGACACTCACAAGCACCATCTGTAGTAAGGCCTTGCAAGGTTGCAACCCACTCTCGATTATTCTGACCTGCTGTACGTTTTGTACGAAAGAATGTATACCGTTTGGCAACTACATTGACTGATTCTTTGAAATATGCATCTAATGCAGACAAAATTTCGTCGTAGGACAGAGTTGCTACGTCGCGTCGAGGAAATAATTTCACTATCACACGGTACGTTTGTACACCAACCGAAGACAACAAAAATGGCTGCCACTCATTACCTTGAAATCTGTAGGCGGCGAGATGGAATCCAAATTGGCGTGACCACCCCGTCCAGCTTTCCAGTGCAGCATCAAAAGGACGAAAAGTTGGTGCAACTGCGTGTTGTGGCTGCGTCAGCGGTGGAGCGGCGGCTGCCGCGTCGTTTTGCATTGCACATTGACCCTGGACGAGCTGTCCAAGGGCATCCAGTAATGCCTGCGTCTGCTGATTCTGTAAGCAATAAAATTTGGACAGTACATCTGGAGATGGTGGCGAAGCCATTACACAAGTAAATCAGGGCAGTATAGTTAAGAACGCGGTATTGCCTCGTCGCCAATGTTGTGGATGGCAGGAGAGCCAACACCGTTGTGTTACTAGAGGAAGCCGAAAGGCACGCGTTTTAGCTCACGCAGGCTGGTGTGAGGTCTGGAACAGGACAAGGAAATTAAAATTTAGAAAAAACGGACGTAGCTGGTGGAATACTTAACTTTAATCTATTAATGGTGAACGTCGCTCTTGACGGTACATTATTCACAGTATCAATAGTAACTGGTAATGGCGCCTTGCTAGGTCGTAGCAAATGAAGTAGCTGAAGGCTATGCTAACTATCGTCTCGGCAAATGAGAGCGTATTTTGTCAGTGAACCATCGCTAGCAAAGTCGGTTGTACAACTGGGGCGAGTGCTAGGAAGTCTCTCTAGACCTGCTGTGTGGCGGCGCTCGGTCTGCAATCACTGATAGTGGCGACACGCGGGTCCGACGTATACTAACGGACCGCGGCCGATATAAAGGCTACCACCTAGCAAGTGTGGTGTCTGGCGGTGACACCACAAGTTCTAAGTTCTAGGGGACTGATAACTTCAGATGTTAAGTCCAATAATGCTCAGAGGTATTTTTTATGGCGTGGTCGACATCTCTATGCCACCATAAAAGTAGGGTGCAAGCCAGTTGATGCTGCCTCAGTCAAGAACTGAGTGGGTGGCACAACATAAACATTAATACAACCTAAATAAACGACGTTAGGTAAGTAAAATACGAGAAACACGGACACTCGCACGCACATGCGTATATGACATAGCATGGCCAACATTACAACGGAAGGATTAATGTCAGGGAGCCAGCTGTATGACACTGTCGTTGCAGTGAAATGAAATTCGACAATCCTGGTATAAACTCACTTGATAAGCATACAAAATGAAGTTCGACAATCCTAGTATAAAATCAATCGATAAGCGTACACCCTCCTCTCACCCACCATGGACCATGGGGAGGCTTGCGTGCCTCAGCGACACAGATAGCCGTACCGTAGGTGCAACAACAATGGAGGGGTATATGTTGAGAGACCAGACAAACGTATGGTTCCTGAAGAGGGGCAGCAGCCTTTTCAGTAGTTGCAGGGGCAACAGCCTGGACGATTAACTGATCTGGCCTTGTACCATTAACCAAAACGACCTTTCTGTGCTGGTACTGCGAACGGCTGAAAGCAATGGGAAACTACAGCCGTAATTTTTCCCGAGGGCATGCGGCTTTACTCTATGGTGAAAATGATGATGGCGTGCTCTTGGGTAAAATATTTCAGAGGTAAAATACTCCCTCATTGGGATCTCTGGTGGTGACTACTCAGGAGGACGCTGTTATCAGGCGAAAGAAAACTGGCGTTCTACGGATCGGAGCGTGGAATGTCAGACCCCTTAATCGGACAAGCAAGTCATAAAATTTAAAAAGGGAAATGGATAAGTCAAAGTTAGATACAGTGGAATTAGTAAAATTCGGTGACAGAAGGAACAAGACTTCTGGTCAGGCGAATACAGGGTTATAAATACAAAATAAAATAGGGGTAATGCAGGAGCAGGTTTAAAAATAAGTAAAAAATAGAATCACGGGTAACCTACTACAAACAGCATAGTGAACGCATAATTGTAGCAAAGATAGACACGAAGCCCACGCCTACCACAGTAGTACAAGTTTATGTGCCAACCAGCTCCACAGATGACGAAGAGATTGAAGAAATGTATGATGAGATAAAAGATACCAGATGGGTAGATCACATAACTAATGAGGAGGTATTGAATAGAATTGGGGAGAAGAGGAGTTTGTGGCACAACTTGACTAGAAGAAGGGATCGGTTAGTAGGACATGTTCTGAGGCATCAAGGGATCACCAATTTGGTACTGGAGGGCAGCGTGGAGGGTAAAAATCGTAGAGGGAGACCAAGAGATGAATACATTAAGCAGATTCAGAAGGATGTAGGTTCAGTAGATACTGGGATATGAAGAAGCTTGCACAGGATAGAGTAGCATGGAGAGCTGCATTAAACCAGTATCAGGACTGAAGACCACAACAACAATATATATATATACGTACAAAATGTACGTTGTTTTTTATGCAGAATCTGTTTCTTTGAAATTTTAAAGTTGCCTCCCACCCCAGGGGGCTGGGGTTGTGGGCTATTTTTATCACCAGTAGATGTCCCCCTCGAAAATAATCTGTCTGTGTGTGTGTGTGTGTGTGTGTGTGTATGGAGTTTTCGATACTTACAGACTGTTGTTGAGTTAATTACACTTTCTCCAGTTCTGACGGTGATGGTGGTATGTAACATATAACTCCCTGTCTCTGTGTGTATGCTTTTTGTTGTTGTGGTCTTTAGTCCAGAGACTGGTTTGATGTAGCTCTCCAGGCTACTGTATCATGTGCAAGCCTTGTCATTTCCGAATACTGCAACCTACATCCTTCTGAATCTGCTTACTGTATTCGTTTCTCCGTCTTGCTCTACAATTTTTACCCTCCATGCTTCCCTCCAATACTGAATTGGTGATCCCTTGACGCCTCAGAATGTGTCCTACCAACCGACACTTCTTCTAGACAAGTTGTGCCACAAATTTCTTTTCTCCCAAATTCTGTTCAGTGCCTCCTCATTAGTTAGGTGATCTACCCATCTAATCCTCAGCATTCTTCTGTAGCACCACATATCGAAACCTTCTATTCTCTTCTTGTCTAAACTATTTATCGTCCATGTTTCGCTTCCGTACATGGGTACACTCCATACAAATACTTTCATAAAAGACTTCCTGACACTTAAATCTATACTCGATGTTAACAAATTTCTCTTCTTCAGGAACGCTTTCCTTGCCATAGCCAGTCTACATTTTATATCCTCCCTACTTCGACCATCATCAGTTATTTTGCTCCCCATATAGCAAAACTCATCTACTTCTTTAAGTGTCTGATTTAGCAATCTAATTCCCTCAGCATCACCTAATTTAATTCGACCTTCAGTCTGGAACCACGCGACCACTACGGTCGCTGGTTCGAATCCTACCTCGGCATGGATGTGCGTGATGTCTTTAGGTTAGTTAGATTTAAGTAGTTCTAAGTTCTAGAGGTCTGATAACCTCAAATGTCAAGTCCCATAGTGCTCAGAGCCATTTGAACCATTTTTTTTAATTCGACTACATTCCATTATCCTCGTTTTGTTTTTGTTGATGTTCATCATATATGCTCCTTTCAAGACACTGTCCATTCCGTTTAACTGCTCTTCCAGGAACTTTGCTGTCTCTGACAGAATCACAATGTCGTCGGCAAACCTTAAAGTTTTTACTTCTTCTCCATGGATTTTAACTCCTTCTCCAAATGTTTCTCTTGTTTCCTTTACTGCTTGCTCAATACACAGATTCAATAACATCGGAAATAAGCTACAGACCTGTCTCACTCCCTTCTCAACCACTGCTACCCTTTCGTGCCCCTTGACTCTTATAACTGCCACCTGGTTTCTGTACAAATTGTAAATAGCCTTTCGCTCCGTGTATTTGACCCGCGCCACCTTCAGAACTTGAAAGAGAATATTCCAGTCAACATTGTCAAAAGCTTTCTCTAAGTCTAAAAATGCTAGAAACATAGGTTTGCGTCTCCTTAATCTACCTTCTAAGATAAATCGTAGGGTCAGTATTGCCTCACGTGTTCCAACATTTCTACGGAATCCAAACTGATCTTCCCCGAAGTCAGCTTCTACCAGTTTTTCCATTCGTCTGTAAACAGTTCGAGTTAGTACAGTATTTTGCAGCCACGACTTATTAAAGTGATACTTCGGTCATTTTCACACCTGTCAACACTTGCTTTCTTTGAGATTGTGATTATTATATTTTTCTTTAAGTCTGAGGGTATTTCACCTGTCTCATACATCTTGCTCACCAGATGGTATAGTTTTGTCAGGGCCGGTTGTCCCAAGGCTATCAGTAGTTCTAATGAAATGTTGTCTATTCCCGATGCCTTGTTTCGACTTAGGTCTTTGAGTGCTCTGTCAAACTCTTCACGCAGTATCACATTTCCCCTTTCATCTTTATCCACGTCCTCTTCCATTTCCATAATATTTTCCTTAAGTACATCGCGCTTGTATAGACTCTCTATATTCTCCTTCCACCTTTTTTCCTTTCCTTTTTTGCTTAGAACTGGTTTTCCATCTGAGTTCTTGATATTCATGCAAGTGATTCTCTTTTCTCCAAAGGTCTTTTTAATTTTCCTGCAGGCAGTATCTATCTTACCCCTAGTGATAGATGCCTCTTTATCCTCACATTTGTCCTCTAGCCATCCCTTCTTAGCCATTTTGCACTTCCTGTCGACATCATTTTTGAGACGTTTGTATCCTTTTTGCATGCTTCATTTACTGCATTTTTATATTTCCTTCTTTCATCAATTAAATTCAGTATCTATTCTGTTACCCACGGATTTCTACTAGCCCTCGTCTTTTTACCTACATGATGGTCAGCTGCCTTCACTATTTCATCTCTCAAAGCTACCCATTCTTCTTCTACTGTATCTCTTCTCCCGTTCGTGGCAGACATTCCCTAATACTCTCTCTGAAACTCTCTGCAACATCTGGTTCTTTCAGTTTATCCAAGTCCCATCTCCTTAAAACGCCACCATTTTGCAGTTTCTTCAGTTTTAATCTACTGTTCATAACCAATAGATTGTGATCAGAGTACACATCTGCCACTGGAAATGTCTTATAATTTAAAACCTGGTTCCTAAATCTCTGTCTTACCATTATATAAACTATCTCAAACCTTCCAGTGTTTCCAGTCCTGTTCCACGTATAAAACCTTATTTCATGATTCTTAAACCAAGTGTTAGCTATGAATAAGTTATGCTCTGTGCAAAATTCTACCTGGCAGCTTTCTCTTTCATTGCTTACCCCCATTCCATATTCACCTACTACTTCTCCTTCTCTTCCTTTTCCTACTATCGAATTCCAGTCCCCCATGACCATTAAATTTTCGTCTCCCTTCACTATCTGAATAATTTCTTTTATCTCATCATACATTTCATCAACTTCTTCATCATCTGCAGAGCTAATTGGCATATAAACTTGTAATACTGTAGTAGGCGTGGCCTTCGTGTCTATCTTGGCCACAATAATGCGTTCACTGTGCTGTTTGTAGTAGCTTAGCTGCACTCCTATTTTTTATTCATTATTAAACCTACTCCTGCATTACCCCTACTTTATTTTGTATTTAGAACCCTGTATTCGCCTGACCAAATGTCTTGGTCCTCCTGCCACCGAACTTCACTAATTCCCACTATATCTAACTTTAACCTATCCATTTCCCTTTTTAAATTTTCTAACCTACCTGCCCGATCAGGGGATCTGACATTCCACGCTCCGATCCGTAGAACGCCAGTTTTCTTTCTCCTGAATACGACGTCCTCTTGAGTAGTCCCCGCCCGGAGATCCGAATGGGGGACTATTTTACCTCCGGAATATTTTACCCAAGAGGACGCCATCATCATTTAATCATACAGTAAAGCTGCATGCCCTCGGGAAAAATTACGGCTGTAGTTTCCCATTGCTTTCAGCCGTTCGCAGTACCACAACAGCAAGGCCGTTTTGGTTAGGGTTGCAGGGCCAGATCAGTCAACCATCCAGACTGTTGCCCCTGCAACTACTGAAAAGGCTGCTGCCCCTCTTCAGGAACCACACGTTTGTCTGGCCTATATATATATATACACTTACTGTAAGCATCAGGCAATAAGATGAGGCATTTTTAATTTTTAAGAATAGCACCATCGAAATACTAGTTGGTTTGTGATTGCATCACAGAGTTATTCTCGACTGAACATGTGAACTTATGAGCCTACTTCTCGTCAGATGGTCGTAGTTTTAATTTTCTCCTGTAGTATGAAAAAATTTGCAGCGGAGGCTTTTAAAATGGTGGGTAAGATCTGTGGTAAGACACCTATTACTGAAAGAACGTGCAGAGAATTGTTTCAACACTTCAAGAACGGTGATTTTTGAGGTCGAAGACTGGCATGGCGGTGGAAGAGAGAAGGCGTTCGAAGCTACTGCAACTGAAGGAAACATCACAGGAGATTGTTATCGAAAGCGTCAGATGCGTTTAAGCCGTGAGCAGAAGGACAAACTACCACAATAAAGCGATTATAGGTTATTTTACAGCTTGACAATGCTCGATTCCATGTCGCAAAACCCGTCACAACGTACTGGGAAATGTTGAAATGGGAAGTACTACTCCACCTACTGTATTCTCCAGAGGTTGCTCCTTCTTGAACAATGGTACATGACCTGGCTGATCAGCACTTACGGTCATATGAAGAAGTGCAAGATTGGAATGCTTCTTGGTTCAAATGGTTGAAATGGCTCTGAGCACTATGGGACTTAACATTTGAGGTCACCAGTCCCCTAGAACTTAGAACTACTTAAACCTATCTAACCTAAGGACATCACACACATCCATGCCCGAGGCAGGATTCGAACCTGCGACCGTAGCGGTCTCTCGGTTCCAGACTGTTGCGTCTAGAACCGCACGGCCACTCCGGCCGGCGAATGCTTCTTGGATCTCCTCAAACGGCACCCCGTGTTTGCTACATACGATTCATTTTCGCCCTTGAAGCTGGGAGAAAGTATTGGCCAGAGATGGCGAATACTGTGAATCGTACATTTTTTGCAATTTTTTCACAATAAAGCCACGAACTTCGAGAAAAAATGGCGGAAGCAAAGTTGTAGCCCTTATACACTCATGCTCATAAATTACGGATATGCTAATACACGGTGAAACAATGCTCTGGTGGGCGGTTTGTGGGTTTAAATCACGTCAGGGTATGACCATGAGGTGCATTTGACCTGCGGCCGTCGCACGGTGGCGCTGGCAGCAGTCCACATACGTAGAGGTATGTTGGTGCAGCGAGTAAGTGTGCAGACGTTTTCAGACGTGCTAATGGTGACTATGTGTTGAAAATGGCTCAAAGAACACAGCGACTGGAGGCTGGTCAAACACAGCAGGTCGTAGCACGGGCCCTCCGTGTACCACAAAGTGTGATCTCAAGATTATGGCAACGATTCCAGCAGACAGGAAACGTGTCCAGGCGCTACAGTACGGGACGTCCACAG
The DNA here is from genome assembly GCF_021461395.2 of Schistocerca americana. Lineage (NCBI taxonomy): Eukaryota > Metazoa > Arthropoda > Insecta > Orthoptera > Acrididae > Schistocerca > Schistocerca americana. The sequence goes on from NC_060130.1 coordinate 293,383,382, forward strand.
TGTGCAACACCACAAGAAGACCGATATCTCACTAGCAGTGCCTGCAGACGACCACGGAGTGCTGCAGGTAGCCTTGCTTGGGACCTTACCGCAGCCACTGGAACAGTTGTCTCCAGACACACAGTTTACAGACGACTGAACAGACATGGTTTATTCGCCCGGAGACCTGCAAGGTGCATTCCACTGACCCCTGGTCACAGGAGAGCCCGTAAAGCCTGGTGTCAACAACACAGTACACGGTCAATGGAACAGTGGTCGCAGGTTATGTTCACGGATGTGTCCAGGTATACTCTCTACAGCGATTCTCGCCGGGTTTTCATCTGGCGTGAACCAGGAACCAGATACCAACCCCTTAATGTCCTTGAAAGGGACCTGTATGGAGGTCGTGGTTTGATGGTGTGGGGCCAGTTTACGATTCCTGCACGTACACCCATGCATGTCTTTGACAGGGTAACTGTAACAGGTCAGGTGTATCTGGACATCATTTTGCACCAGCATGTCGGCCTTTTCAGGGGTGCAGTGGGCCCCACCTTCCTTCTGATGGATGATAACACACGGCCACACCGAGCTACTATCGTGGAGAAGTACCTTGAAACAGAAGATATCAGGTGAATGAAGTGGCCTGCCTGTTCTCCAGACCTAAATCTCATCGAGCACGTCTGGCATAATCTCGGTCGGCGTATCGCTGCACGTCTTCAAACCCCTACGACACTTCAGGAGCTCCGACAGGCACTGGTGCAAGAATGAGAGGTTATACCCCAGCAGCTGCTCGACCACCTGATTCAGAGTATGCCAACCCGTTGTGCAGCCTGTGTACGTGTGCATGGTGATCATATCCCATATTGATGTCGGGGTAGATGCGCATGAAACAGTGGCATTTTGTAGCACATGTGTTTTGGAACAGTTTTCTCAGCTTATCACCAAAACCGTGGACTTACTTATCTGTGTCGTGTGTGTTCCCTATGTGCCTATGCTATTAACGCCAGTTTTGTGTAGTGCCACGTTGCGTGGCACCTCATTCTGCAACAATTATCCTTAATTTATGAGCATGAGTGTATATATATATAGTTCGTACTTACATGTTGGGTCATCCTCTGTAACACGCTGCATTAATAGTGCAAGCGTACCATCATCAAACAGCTGCTGTTGAATCCCTGTCATTCTCGAAATGGAGATACTTGCCAGCCACTGCTACAGCTGCTGGTGTTGCTGGATCACTTTGTAATGCTGCTGTTTATGATGCTAACGACACAAATGATATTATCAGACTGAAGTGAAATGTGGTCTGCGAGCATGGCTTATACAGCTGAGACTATGGGAGCAGTCGTGAGAGTACATATGAGTCAGTAGCAGTGAACACATGTCACCGCAGCTGCCGGAGGGTTGAGGGAAGTGTGAGAGTGCTCAGGGTACATTTATGTAATTATAAGGTACGTGAGATTGTTTTTCAATTAAAAATAATTTATTTGTCATCCATGTTAATATTAGTTTTACATTATCTAGTGTACACAAAAATCAGTTGTTTGTCTTCTTTTTCCTCAGCCTAATGGTGTGCAGGTTGCAGACATCCATATGTTTCCCAATTTCTAACTGCAGTGTTCTTGTAAATATCATGTATTCATAACGCTTTGTCACTACTTTTCATTTAAACAATCGAGTAAGTGTGATCTGAACTTTAAAGTAATGTCGCCATGTCTTCAAAAGTCACTGCTGATCATCTCAGTTCACTCCACGGTAATTTCGACTTAACCATTTCACATCTCTGAGAAATTTTCTCAAAGCAACGATTGTAGAAAATGTTGCGATAGATTTTCTATTGTTCATTAAGATGATGTCTTTAAGTACAAAGTGTACTTATTCATTAAAAAAACGTTGGACATCAGTTAAAGTGTTTACAGTTCAAGGTGTTATATGTTATAGTGCACCTATTAATTTATACAAGTCTGTGCACAATTCCAGTAAGTCGAGAGTTGTTAATTATTCAGTCATGCAATGTTAATGCAAACACTCCTGTGTTTGCTGGGAAGTCTAGAGAGGCTCCAAATTCAATTTGGACATAGATCAGTCCATTTCACACTTTCGTTCTGTATTGAGCGACCTATAATGAGAATTGGACCTAACTTCATAAATTCCTTTGGACTGAGAGCCACTTCTCATTCTCTTCATTCTCATAGTATGCTGGACGAAACGTTGCATACCTACTGAATAAAAGACTGTAGGCGTTATTATACTGATGCTGTTGAAACTTGTAATACAGGTAGAGCTATGACATAATGTAAACTATTGCGTTTTTTAAATTACAATTGTTGAATTCATGTGAATCACGTTTCAGGTTCACTTTCCTATCAGTCTGGAATGTGGTTACGATAAATCACGATCTTTCTAATTGAACTGGCATTTTAATAGTCCGTGATTGTCGAAATGCACTTTGAAAAGAAGGATATTCTAATTGCTCCCTTGATCTGAAATTTAAAGGCAACTGAATGTTAGAGCAAAGTATGTTTAAAAGTTTTGAACATTCCTTATCAGAGGAGATTTGGGGCATTTTCCAAATCACTTTTTCGAGCACAATCATGTTCTCTACCAAACTGATACCACCTCCTTGGATACATGCATTACCGTTCATTCCATTTCAAAGTTTCTGCTTAACGTTACCTAGAATCCATTTTATGTCTCTAAAATAATCCAACAGCATCTTGAGAAATGTGCATGCACAAAAATCGTTTGTGATCATCTGATAATGTTGGTTTCTCCATAAACCATCTTGCATTTTCTAAACCATTCAAGCCAGATTTTCGTGCTGAAAAATATGTTGTTTAAAGTTGATACCTACACTCTGAGGAGCAGTCATTGTCAGTCTCAGTCAGCTAGTATCTTATTTCCTGAAACAGGGAAGTGAAGGCCTTATGTGTTAGGTGAGATGTTGATGTAGGAGCTCTATCCTTTTTCCCAAATTTCCCCTGCAGATAAAGCAAACTGTTATTTGGAATGGTCAAAGCTTCTTTGTGGTGTGTAACTACGTGGGCCTCGTGTGTGTTGATCACTTCTGAAGCAAAATCTTTTCATTTATATCTACATAGGTACGCCGCAAGCCACTGTACGGAGTACGGTGCGTGGCGGAGGGTACCCTGTACCATTACTTGTTATTTCCTTTCCTATTCCTCTCGCAAATCTAGCGAGGGAAAAACGATTGTGTATATGCCTCTGTATGCGCCCTAATTTCTCGTACATCTTCGTGGTTCTTCATTTATACCTACATAGGTACGCCGCAAGCCACAGTACGGTGCTTATATCTTCGTGGTCCTTATGTGCAATGTATGTTGGCGATAGTAGAATTGTCCGGCAGCCAGCTTCAAATAGCGATTCTCTAAATTTTCTCAATAGGGTTTCTCGAAAAGAACGTCGCCCTCTCTCCAGGAATTTCCATTTAAGTTCGTGAAACATCTCCGTGTTGTTCGAACCTACCGGTAACAAATCTAGTAGCCTGCCTCTGAATTGCTTCGATGTATTCCTTCAATCCGACCTGGTACGGATCACAAACACTCGAGCAGTATTCAAGAACAGGTCACACCAGCTTCCTATATGAGGTATCCTTTACAGGTGAACCACTCTTTCCTAAAATTCTCCCAATAAACTCAAGTCGACCATTCGCCTCCCTTACCACAGCTCTCACATGCTAGTTCCACCTTATATCACTTTGCAACGTTATGCCCAGATATTTAAACGACTAACAGTGTCAAGCAGGAAGCGAATAATACATTACAGGTTTGATCTTCCTACTCATCCGCATTAACTTACCTATATTTTCCACATTTAGGGCTACCTGCCATTCATCACACCACCCTGAAATTTTGTTTAAGTCGTCTAGTATCTTCGTACTGTAAGTCAATTCGACACCTTACCATACACAATGGCATCATCAGCAAACAGCTGCAGATTGCTGCCCACTCTGTCTGCCAAATCATTTATGTATATAGGAAACAACAGCGGTCCTATAACACTTACGTGGGGCACTCTTCATGAGACCGTTGTCTCTGACGAACAGTCACCATCGAGGACAACATAGTAGGTTCTGTTACTTAAGAAATCCTCGAACCACTCACATATCTGTGAACTTATTCCATGTGCTCGTACCTTCGTTAACAGCCTGCTTTGGGGCACCGTAAAGGCTTTCCGGAAATCTAGAAATATGGAATTTGCCAGTTCCTCCTGCATCTAGATACAGCATGCACACATCCTAGCCATGCTAGCAGGACTAACTGAAGAAGTGAACTATAAAAGCAGACAATCCTAGATATGCAACTTGCTACCACTAGATACGCAACTTGCCACCACTGTCTGGAAATTTATTTCATCCGGTATATCCTTTCTATATATTCCTTCCACCTTTCAGCCTTCACTTAGTACTTACACACCACATGAGATCTTCAGTCATACACGTACTTCTCTTTCCTGCAAACGTATCTTTAATTTCCCTACAGGCATTTTTCATTTCTCCTCTAGTTATTCTTGCTTTGCCATTTTGCACATTGTGCTAATTTCATTTTTTACACGGCTGTACTCTTTTGATAGCTTCATTTTCTGCATTTTTATATTTTCTCCTTTCGTCAGTTAAAATTCAATATCACGTATCTTATCCAAGTAATTATGCTTGTACTTATCTTTTTGCCTGTTTATACCTCTGCTGCTATTGCACCTCTCAAAGCCACCCAACCGTATTCTGTTGTATTCCTGTCCCCTGTTTCAAAAAATCATTACTTAAGGCTCCCTTTGAACGTCTCAACAACCTTTGGATCTTTAAATTTTAAAAGTCGCTTTCTTTTTTCCGATTTTAATCAACATTACGCACAGAGTCTACATCAACCGTTTGAGATTTTTTTCAGTTTTACATCTTGTTTCAAAGGTTTTATTGTATCATTATTTAATATGTTTGCACTGTTAAGAGTAAACACTGGATTTAAAAATATATGTGATATATTATACACAATGGTTTCAATAAATTAGGAAAAATTCTCAAAAAAGCAACTGTAATACCGGAAGCATAAAGCAACTGAGACGAAACATAAAACTGTTGTTATCGCAGTAGTATTACAGAAAAGTTTCAAGACAAACCAACTAAATTGTTTGTCTCACCTGTACATAGCAGACAACTGGTTGTACTGTAGGAATGCTGGGGGTCCTCTGGGGTGAGGAGAGATACTTAGCATACCCAGATTAGCCGAACTGCTTTAAAGCATCACTTTGTGAAAGAACTACGGCGAAGTGCCATTGACAGATTGGAAGCCATTCCAACTCAGGCAGGGGGATCAAGGTGGTTAAATGTTCGCCGTTCTGTAGTCTTCTGATAAGAGCTGCGGCATCGGAATGTTCAGCCAATGAAGCACAAGAACAATGGTGTACAGCAATGAGTGATATTTTGTGTTAAACTCTGGAAAGAGTAGGACTGCGACTTTATGCGTACCACGGACAGTCCTCGCTGCAGCCTAGAGAAAGCTGATGTCATCAGTTACTATGCACCGAAGACTTCATAAAAATACTTCATAAAAAGACTTCATAAAATGACTTCATAAAAACGGTACTATACGAGGTGGCCAGCAGTCTGCCTACCGCTCAATAATTTATTCAACATCTACTGATTTAATTAACGTACATTTTATCTCATGCCTGTTACAAGTCTATAAAACCACGTGAGCCTGTGTGAGTATGTCTTCGAGTGTGGATGGGAATGCACGGATTTGTGTTGACACCCACATGAACACCTTTACTTTACAAGGTGCATTCAAGTTCTAAGGCCTCCCCTTTTTTTTCTCCGGACTGGAAAGAGATAGAGACATGCACATTGTTTTAAAATGAGGCCGCATTCATTGTCAATACGTCCCAGAGATGGCAGCACCGTACGGCAGATGGAATTTTACCGCCAGTGGCGAGAATGAGAACTGTTTTAAATACTTAAAATGGCGACGTTTTCCTTACTTGAACAGCGTGCAATCATTCGTTTTCTGAATTTGCGTGGTGTGAAGGCAATTGAAATTCATCGACAGTTGAAGGAGACATGTGGTGATGGAGTTACGGATGTGTCGAAAGTGCGTTCCTGGGTGCGACAGTTTAATGAAGGCAGAACATCGTGTGACAACAAACTGAAACGACCTCGGGCTCGCACAAACCGGTCTGACGACATGATCGAGAAAGTGGAGAGAATTGTTTTGGGGGATCGCTGAATGACTGTTGAACAGATCGCCCCCATAGTTGGCATTTCTGTGGGTTCTGTGCACACAATCCTGCATGACGACCTGAAAATGCGAAAAGTGTCATCCAGGTGGGTGCCACGAATGCTGACGGACGACCACATGGCTGCCTGTGTGGCATGTTGCCAAGCAATGTTGACGCGCAACGACAGCGTGAATGGGACTTTCTTTTCGTCGGTTGTGACAATGGATGAGACGTGGGTGCCATTTTTCAATCCAGAAACAAAGCGCCAGTCAGCTCAATGGAAGCACACAGATTCACCGCCACCAAAAAAATTTCGGGTAACTGCCAGTGCTGATAAAATGATGGTGTCCATGTTCTGGGACAGCGAGGGCGTAATCCTTACCCATCGCGTTCCAAAGGGCACTACAGTAACAGGTGCATCCTACGAAAATGTTTTGAAGAACAAATTCCTTCCTGCACTGCAACAAAAGTCCGGGAAGGGCTGCGTGTGTGCTGTTTCACCAAGACAAAGCACCCGCACATCGAGCTAACGTTACGCAACAGTTTCTTCGTGATAACAACTTTGAAGTGATTCCTCATGCTCCCTACTCACCTGACCTGGCTCCTAGTGACTTTTGGCTTTTTCCAACAATGAAAGACACTCTCCATGGCCGCACATTCACCAGCCGTGCTGTTATTGCCTCAGTGATTTTCCAGTGGTCAAAACAGACTCCTAAAGAAGCCTTCGCCGCTGCCATGGAATCATGGCGTCAGCGTTGTGAAAAATGTGTACGTCTGCAGGGCGATTACGTCGAGAAGTAACGCCAGTTTCATCGATTTCGGGTGAGTAGTTAACTAGAAAAAAAAATCGGAGGCCTTAGAACTTGAATGCACCTCGTATTACGTACTAGCGAAGGCTTCGCACGCGCAGCACTAAGTATGTACGGCCGGACGACTTGTCTGATGTAGCAGTAATAAATTACCAACTCAAACGTTTGCCGTGAATCAGTCTGTCTATTAGTGAAAATCGTGTCAAAACCCCTACGGCAGCTTCTGAGACTAGCCGTCACATGTAAACAGTAAAACGCGGCGAGGGACTTAATGATACGTAGTGATTCAAATACCAGAAGAGAGAGTGCTTTTTATTCGTTTTGGGCTCTGTTATCTAGAAAAACCTTTGTATGGGTGTCAATAAGCTAATGGTGGACGCTCTCAACATAAGATAACCCAACCAATTGTAGCACGTGCAGAGATTTACCAGGCGCGAGGAAGTATCAAATGATTTATTAGTAAATTTAGAGATGAGATATCCATAACACCATTTTTGGTGAAATGTTCGAGCGAAACGGAAACAAGACTCCCTAGAAATTGCGCAGTGGATTTTTGTCCGAATTTTATGGCCAAACGAAGATTGGGAAATGGACAAACGGGGAATCTAATTGGCCAGCATGACGTCTAGTTTTCCTAAAAAATATGTAATTGCTTGATAGTAATCATGGTAGTTAGAGAAACTCTATTAGCGATTTGAGGGAAGTATGAAATATTTCACGAACAGCTGTTGCTAGCTCTGTAAATGAAGTATCAAGAAATTCACCAGCCTAGCTGTTTTGCTGATAAATGGTTATATAGGTGTAGAAATTGTGGAATTCTTTCTTCAGAGGTGAAAATATAAAATAATTGTAAAATTACACCATAAATTGAAACTTGTCTGCTTAATCTTGATCTTTATAATGTTAATAACAACAGAATACCGATCGATATTTCAATGTATTATGTTTGATACTTTCTGAACAAAACTTGAAAATAAAAAGTTTGAAAAGTTCAAATGTTTTGTGAAATCGTTTGTCTAAAAGTAAATGAATTACATTAGAGAAACGTTTGACGCGCCTCATTTTCTGTACTTCATTTTGAGCATCATCAAAGATACATAAAATGTTTCTCTAATCTATTTTATTTCTTACTTTTAGACAAATCATGTTACGTAACATCTGCCCTTTTTCTTTTTTAAATTGTCAGGATTTTTCAGTCTACATTCATCTTATTACTCACCTGACACGCATTTTCACCGCTCTATCACAGCAGTGATATTTCCTGTGTTGTAAGCTGAATGCCTGAAGATGAAGCTCTGCATCGAAATTTACATTGGCGGTTAATGAAAACGCTTCATTCCTGTGGCATTCCATTCATTCGTCATCTCACTCAACTGACCTTGCTGCTACTAACGGACGTAGTTGTATGAGCAGGCGAAAGTGATAATAGCAAATGAGAGAAAGCTGACAAGAAGGGCATTGTGTTCAACTGAACAACGTTTGGGGTGCAATAAACTCCCTTTGAATAATACGAGCAGTCCAGCCACTGACGAATCAAAGTTTCTCTTAAACATATGATAATAAATGTCTAATATCGACAGAAGAGCACTCTATCGCTTACTTCTTCAATATGTGTACGTTTAATATGCAGCATATCATTTGAAAGATTTCTTGTTGTAGCTTCTCCAGTCTGTCTACTAATGATATTTCTGTGCAGCGTATACTTCCTCAGTCCTGGCATCAGTAGCCCAATTTTTTAATGGAATTAACCTTTCTTCGCCAACACAAATGTGTTTAAGATATCTTCGTTTGATTCACCATATTGAATAATATTGCTTTCTTATTACTCACTTCTTTCGAATCTTCAGCTGTGTCTCGCCCAGAAAAATCTCTTGAATCTTTAAATTGGGAGGGAGGAAGAAATCATGCTTTGCATAATGACAATCAACGTTTGGAGAACTCTCCAGCAGTTTCCTCGACACCCGCAGAATGATTATTAACTCCTACGGTTTAAATTTGCTTTCTATGTTATACCAGTTAATATTTTTAGTTTTGATTGTTAAAAGTTTAAACTGTATATTTTCTTACTCCGTTTCTCGTAATGTGTGTTTATCAGACTACAATGATTTCAACGTTTTGCCTAGCAGACTGACTAAGATATTAGACTATTGTTTAGGGGGGAATGAATTTCAGATTCCCAAGAGGACATTCTGAATTTGCCATAGTTTCCCAGTTTCAAAACGGACGAGTCTCCGCGTTGCTGTTTTAACACGGTTTCCCATCATTGCCAAACGGAGACAGTGCTTCATCTCTAATGAGTTCGATGTCAGTGGAATGCTCAAGTTTGACGCCACGTACTTCCAACGTTTTGCACAATAATTAAAGTTGTAGGACTGTGCATATCACCGAAGTTGTCTAGTGGAATACTCCCAAAAATAAGTATGCTGACTGTAAATAGCAATATTTGAAAATGCTTCGATTTCATTCATTCTATTCAACATACCCCTGAAGTATACTGAAATGAACTGCGTGCGGATCACCATATATCTTCGATGCGTTGCAAATTAGAACGTTAATAGTTTTCAATTAATTTCTAAGGAATTCTGAAAATTTACCCAAACGCGAGCTTAAGATTAAAATGCACTTTCGTGGTGTATTCTATTGCAGTAATAAACTTACTCTTTGCCGTTACTCTGCTTGGTCATTTCTCTTTGCTCTCTTCGAGCGTCAGACGTTAAAGTTTATTGTATGGAGGTATTTTCAAAGGCAGAAAAGCTGTATAATACGCTCCTTGTAATGAAGCCTTTTTGGCAGCACCCTGATCAGCCAAATGGCGGAGATCATTCTTACTGCGATCTCAGCTGATGTTTTGTGTCAGCCTCCAGGCACCATGCTCTTCACTCCAGGTAGCATGCGTGCCACCCCACCTCAATCCACTAGGCTTCTCTCTTTCATTTTAATGGCTCTCTTACATCTATTGCATGACGAGTAGCTTTGGGAGAAAGGACATCATCTCGACTCTAATTGAGCTTAGGCTGACCTCACGAGAACGTCGGTCGCACAGCTGCGATGACCACGCTGAATGCTGCTTTTAGCGAGACGGTAAAGCCGTGCTCCATACCAAACGCGGATCCATTTTTCTCTCACGAATCCTATTTTCGTGGACAGCAGTGGTACTAGGAAAGCAAATCCTATTATAGCGCTACGAACATATTCAACCCTTAACTAGTTTCTTTCTCCCACAGAAATTGCTACCACGTTCCGTGTATATACATATGTCAAGTGAAAAATGTTTATTGTAAATCATTCACCAAGTTCGTATTGAACGACAGTCTTATTTGTGGAATGATGATCACAATGAACGTTTTATATGATAACCACAGCTACGTAGTATCACTATAACAAATAAACGTGAGATATGCAAAGATACGCCAAAACATATAGGGTAATCTCCTTCTTTACGTCTGTTTAATTGTAGCTACTGAACGTGGCATACTACCTGTCGAGAGAAATCCTCTGAAGATGCTTTTACCATAATGTACTGATAGTCCTGAAAGAAAGATATAAGATGAATATTAACAAAAGTAAAAAATGGCTCTGAGCACTATGGGACTTAACTTCTGAGGTCATTAGTCCCCTAGAACTTAGAACTACTTAAACCCAACTAACCTAAGGACATCACAAACATCCATGCCCGAGGCAGGATTCGGACCTGCGACCGTAGCGGTCGCGCGGTTCCAGACTGTTGCGCCTAGAACTGCTGGGTCACCCCGGCCGGCAACAAAAGTAAAACAAGGGTAATCGAATGTAGTGAAATCAGGCCCTGCTAAAGGAGTTAGATTAGGAAACGAAACACTATAAGTAGTAGATTAGTTCTGCCATATTGGGAGGAAAGTAACTGATGATTACCAAAGGAGAGAAGATATAAAATGTAGACTGGCAATGGCAAGGAAGGCATTTCTGCAGAAAAGATATTTGTTAACACTGACTATAGATTTAAGAACTAGGAAGTCTTTTCTGAATGTATTAGTCTGAGTGTAGCCTTGTATGGAAGTGAAACATGGAAGATAAACAGTTCAGACAAGAAGAGAATAGAAGATTTTGAAATGTGGCGCTACAGAAGAATGTTGAAGACTGGATGGGTAGTTCCTGTAACCAATGAGGAGGTACTGAATAAAATTGGGGAGACAAGAAATTTGTGGCATAACATCACTAAAAGAAGGGATCGGTTGATAGAACACGCTATGAAGCATCAAGGTATTTTCAATTTAGTATAGGAGGGGAGAGTGAAGGGGCCGGCCGCAGTGGCCGTGCGGTTGTAGGCGCTACAGTCTGGAGCCGAGCGACCGCTACGGTCGCAGGTTCGAATCCTGCCTCGGGCATGGATGTGTGTGATGTCCTTAGGTTAGTTAGGTTTAATTAGTTCTAAGTTCTAGGCGACTGATGAACTCAGAAGTTAAGTCGCATAGTGCTCAGAGCCATTTTTGAGAGTGAGGGAGGAGGGATAAAAAGTTTATAGGAAGACTTAGAGATGAATACAGTAAGTAGTTCAACGAGATGTAGGTTGCAATAGATATTCGGAGATAAAGAGGCTTGCACATGATAGAGTTGCGTGAAGAGCTGCATCCGTCCAGTCTTCCGACTGACAACTGATAGTCCTCTACCCTGTCCCCCTCTGCAGGGCCTCCTTTTCCCCTTGGTTGTTGTAGATGGACTGTTGCGAGAACGAATGTATCCTTCGATAATATCTCGGAGATATTACGTAATGTCTACGTTTTGAGATATCCTTGATCGGACTCAACGCACAGTTTCTAATTGTTTGTGAACGTGACAGGCTTTATAAAGGTCTTTACTGCGGAGAACCGGCAGTCGAATTCAAACAGCAACTGGAAAGCGATCTGAAATGTACATCAAACCTCGATGTGTGCGGTAAGGTAACTTAAAGGGGTAGCTGAAATTCCCAGGATCCCCTAAGCCTGCTTGCTTGTACACAGCAAGGGGCAGGTACTAATACATTTCACATAGTCTTGGGAAACTATAATCCTCTCACACTACAGTGAATCACATCCGGCTTGGCTCTCGAGGCCTAAAATCAGGGTTCCACTCTTAACCTTAAACCCGTTTACACGAGCGACTTTCTTGTCAAAACCGACTACTCGTTGTGGGTAAGCGTAGCGTGCCTGCGTCAAATCAGCTGCCGACAACGTCGCGGGTTGGTCAATGACGTCAATGATGAACTGACTGTGCAGAGTATGGAGTTCTAAAATCGTGGGTATGCTGTATACTGTGCATGTTCAGAAGCAGGGGACTGCTAACTTCGGAAATTAACTTAATCGCGCTAGATCATTCCTCTTATAGTGACAGAGTTGTGTTTTCTTAATCCTTATTTCGCTGTTTGCTTTGTTTTCATGACACACTGCAAAGGTTGCAGGTGGGCATGGTATATTTCGTACTTGTGTCCTTCTACAAGAAGGTCGAAACATCTGAAAGCACAAAGGTATTTATGTTTTACAGTATCTAGACAAAGACAAAGCCTCCACTTTGCTGTGTTTGTCCAAGAGACATCGAAAGTGGTAGATTCAAGTGCCGAGATAGATGCCGTGTTCCTTGACTTCCGGAAGGATTCGATACAGTTTCGCACTGCCGCCTAATGAACAAAATATGAGCGTACGAAGTATTAGAACTGTGTGACTGGAGCTTCTAGCAAACATAACAAAACATGTCATACTGAATGGAGAGAATTTTATAGACATAAAAGTCTACATCAACATCTACATAGATACTCTGCGAATCACTTTTAAGTGCCTGTCAGAGGGTTCTTCGAACCACCTTCACAATAATTCTCTATTATTCCAACCTCGTACAACGCGCGGAAAAAAAGAACGCCTGTATCGTTCGGTGCAAGCTCTGATTTCCCTTCTTTTATTATGGTGATCGTTTCTCCCTATGTAATCCGACTTCAAAAAAATATTTTCGCATTCGGAGGAGAAAGTTAGTGATTGAAATTTCGTGAGAAGATTCCTTTGCCCAAAACCTGTATCATTTCATTGACTCTCTCCCCCCTATTTCGCGATAATACAAAACGTGCTGCCCTTCTTTGAACGTTCTCGATGTACTCCGTCAGTCTTGTCTGGTAAGGATCCCACACCGCTCAGCAGTATTCTAAAAGAGGGTGGACAAGCGTAGTGTAGGCAGTCTCTCTACTGGATCTGTTACATTTTCTAAGTGTCCTGCCTACTCCGGGGGAGTATCATGGTACCATAACGTTTCATAATATACAGGGTTTCCCAAAAAGATCACTGGAAAACTTTAGAAACAGATTCCTTACATAGAAATAAGTGAAAACCATCAGTAAACATGGCTTCTAAAATGCATACCTTAAGAGTATTTGTTCATGTTCGACACTGTGAAACAGATCTCTTCTACTGGAAGGTCTTTCCTTTCCACATTTCTGGAGGAGGAAGTATTGACTAAAAAAAGAAAAAAATGTCTAGTAAATATGGGGTCTACAATACATACTTTAAGAACTATGAGCACTTACTCATCTTCGCAAGTGTGAAACACATCTCTTCTACTGAACAAGTGCTTACAGCAAGGTATGCATTTTAGAGCCCATGTTTACTGGATATTTTTTCTTGTTTTGGTCAATACTACCTCCTACCAAAATATGAAAAGCAAAGATACTGCAGTGGAAGAGAAGTGTTTCATAGTATCGAAGATGAACACGTGGTCATATCTCTTAAGGTATGCGCTTTAGAGCCGTTGTTTATTAGCCATTTTTTTCTTGTTTTGGTGTAAGGAACCTGTCTTTAAAGTTTGTCGGTTTTTTGACACCCTGTACATAAATGACCTAGTAGATAACGTCGGAAGTTCCTTGAGGCTTTTTGCGGTTGATGCTGTTGTATACAGAGAAGTCGCGACACTCGAAACTTATAGCGAAATGCAGGAAGACGCTTGGTGCAGGGAGTGGCAATTGAGTTTCAGCGCAAACAAATGTTACCTATTGCGATACGTGGAGAGGAAGACCCTATATTGTATGATTACATAACAATCACTGGAAGCAGTCGCTTCCATAAAATTACTGACAGTATGCGCACATAGCGATTTGAAATGGAACGACCACATGAAATTAATCGCTAGTAAGGCAGATGGCAGACTAAGTTTCATTGCAAGAATCGTCAAGAGCTTTAGTCCATCAACAATGGAAGTAGTTTAAAAAAGACCCGTTCGACCAATAGTTGAATGTTCCGCGTCGGTATGGGATCCATGCCATATAGGACAGACAGGGGAAGTAGAGAAGATCTAAAGAAGAGCAGCGCGATTGTTTACAGATTGATTTAGTAAGCGCGAAAGCGTCGCGGAGATGATCAACCAACTCCAGTCGCAGAAGCTGCAAGAGAGGCGTTCTTCATCACGATGTGGTTTATTGTTAAAGTTGCGAGGACAAACGTTCCTAAAAGAGTCAACCAATGTATTCCTTCCACCTACGTATATCTCACGGAAAGACCATGAATGTAAAATTAGAGAGATTCGCGCCCACGCGGAGGCTTATCGGCAATCGTGCTTTCCGCGAACTATTCACGGCTGGAATAAGAAAGGCGGAAGTGACAGTGATACACAAAGTACCTTCCGCCACACACTGCAAGGTGGCTTCCGGAGAATAGATGTAGATGCAGATGTATATGTTAATAAGAACGTAAGAAGACAAGCTTTTTTTTGAAAAGTGTTTCAAGACTGAAAGTCAGATTTATTTAACGAGAAATAATAATATTCCATGTTACCTGGCATTTAGAAAGAAAATAAGATAAAATGGATAACGTAAAAGATGCTGTTCACTGCCTTCTAAATATTGTTTCACTTGATTGTAGGTATATATTTTCTCGACCAAATAACCAGACATATCTTGAAATGTTTGAATGGTATTTTTCCTTTGTTTCAGTTCACACATTCTGTTCCTACATTTCGATTTTTTCGCAAAAAGAAATGGTCCCTTATAACTTCACTAGGATGTTCAGGTGTCAAACAGCACAGAAGACATCTCTCACAACACAATTGGTTCTGGCGCTGACATGTAAGCAAAGTCGACCACTGGTGACAGGTGAGACTCAGTACACGAATAAAACGTCAAGAAGCTGCAATAAATTTACTTGCCAGGAGCAGTCAGTTAGGAGGTACTATGGCGGCAATGGTTCCTCTGCAACTATCTGTGACAATACTCTACTGCGTACTGTGCACAAATATGGGTCCTTCGGTGATGCCGTGCCGCTTGCTATACCATCTGTGGGTTTTCAACCAAACGAGAGAGGAGACAACACGAGATATTTCATCAGACTGCGGAGAGATATGCTTTTCCGAAAAATATTCGTTATTACTGCAGAGTCAGCGAAGGCCGTAGATTCTTATTTAAGTGAAGAAATATAGAGGGGTGTTCTGAACATTGTACACGTATACTTGCATGCTGTAGTACACTGGTATACACTATCAGTTCAAAAGTATTCGGACACATATTAGTAAACATTAATATGAGATTTGTCCAGCCTTCTTCTATATGACGACTTGAACTCTGCTGGTAACACTTTCAACGATGTGCCTGAAATGTTTTCGTAGGAGTAGCAGCCCATTCTTCCTCAAGAGACGAAACAAGAGAAGGTAGTGATGTTGCACGGTGCGGCCTGCCGCCAAGTCGACGTTCTAACTCGCCCCAAATATGTTCCACTTATTTCAGATCGGGACTCGGAGCAGAACAATTCTTTCCGGAGTGTTATTGTGCATAAACTACTGCTACACAGATGTTGTTTTATGACAGGATCAATTGCCACACTGATACAAACATTCCTCATCTCTGAACTGTTCCTCTGTTATGCCCATTACACGATGTTATAAAAAGATATCATATCCTTCCACTTAGCGTTGTCTTAAGCACAATTAGAGGACCACACCCTAACAAAGAAAAATACCCCCATGCCGTAACATCACCTCCTCCGTACTTCACTGTCGCAACTACATATGACGGCAATCCGCCTCCTTAGGTGAGTAATCAGCACGTCTGATTGCCATGCAGCAGTTCCGAGTTCGATTCCCGGCCGCGTAGATTTTCTCCTCTCTGGGACTGAGTATTGTGTTATCCTGATCAACGCACAAGTCGCCCAATGTGGCGTCACTTGAAGAGACATTAAACTCGGCGGCCTACTTTCCCAAGTGGGGACTCCCGGCCATCAATGTCATAATCATTTCATTTCACATGATGGTAGCAAATGTTGTCCAGGCAAACCCAAATCCTTTCATCTGATAGCCACAAGGTATAGCGTGATTCAACACTCCAAACAACTCGTTCCGAGTCGGCCAGTGGAGCCGCTCTTTACAGCATCTAAAATAGGCAACAGAAATGTGTGGCTTACGAGGTGTTGCTCGACCGTTGTACCCCCATTCTTTTTACCCCTCCCCCTCCCCCCCCGCCCTTCTACACACAGAAACTGTGCCAGCCAGCTGGACTGCTGACAGCACTTTGGAACTCACAAGTGATTCCTTCTGCTGATTTGATGCAACTTTTTTCAGCAACCCTCCGCAATGCTCAATGTTTCCTCTCCGTCAGTGCAGTAAGTTTGCTCTGGCTTCGTATAACTTCGATTGTTCCTTCTCACTTCCACTTGCCAATCAAATCACCAACAGCGACCTGAGCAGATTTAGAAGGGTTCAAATGTACCTGATGGGTTAGTTACTCAAGTGACCAAGTGACACATAATGAGGTGTCCACTTTTGAAACCACTGAGCTCTTCTGAGTGACCAGTTCTACCGTTACTGCTTCTGTATTGACAACACGGTAGTCTCTGCCCCTTTTACGTTTGCAGGTCCACGTCTCATGAGATCTGGTGGTCAATTCCGCTTTACATAGAGATATGTCTGGATTCTTTTGATTAGACAATGTAGCAAAGTATTTTTCCATTTGGTTGCCCTTGTGTTCCAAGTGTAACACGAGGTGGGGCTATTAGCTTCTGTGTGTCTGCAGCATACCTCCCTATCGTCTTCTCCTTTGACGGTTTACACACCCCGTCCTTCACCCCTGGTCTGCTGAAAAACTTTTCCTGTGTATGTGTTCCTTCAAATGGTCGAAAGTAACATGTCACTTGGCACTAGGGCGGGACTATGGGCAGGATGGTTTTGAATGTCCCGACGTAAGCTATTCAGGAGCTTGGCCATTTTGCGTGTGGTGAGGAGTCCAGTATTTATCATGTATTCTCTCCAACAGCCGCTCTCTTCTCTTATTTAGAATGCTGCTACGAAATCTCTGCAAAACCTCGCACCACCATTCGAAACTTATTAACTGATATTCCGGGGTGTCGCTTTTGCTCTTTAGCATACCCCTAAGACGCTATAGTCCCATCTCTGACGACCAACAGAGAAGGGAAGCACTCCATAAGATGATACAATTTAATTTTAAGGAAATGATAGTGTCGCTCAAACAGAAACATCTTGTTGAATGATAATTAATACAGGCAGCTAAATCAAGCATGAAAATATCGGTTTCACACCACATACATAGACATATTAGTGAGAGGAGGGATCATCTCTCTATAACACAAACAGGTGGTCACTCTAACAATCAGGTATATCATCATAACACATCAACATATGAATTACCCACTGATATAACTAAATGAACAATTAATAATTGGAAAGAGATTATAATGGTAAAATGTAACCTTGGCACAGGTGGGTGAGCACGACTGAAGCATGATTATGTCAGGCAATTTATTGTGAATAGCAGAGTAATCATGTTGATGTAGATGTAGATGAGAATAAATCACGAATGTGACCAATGACTGCGAGAGTGGTTTATGGTTAAAGAAAGAACATGGAAAAATAGCTACGAACACCAGCAAGATCTCCAAATTACATAACGAAAGCAACTAGCTGGATGTGAGATGTCAAAACCATACAATTGGCTGCTGGAGGGACTGAAATAACATCATATCCCTGCCGAATCCGTGACGGCAGTTCCGACTCCCTTTTAAAAAACTTGTGCAGCGTGGATGCAGAAGGTAGCGGCTGGAGATTTTGAGATCAGCCTGCCGTCTGTACTCAGTGATAAAGTGGAGACATTCTTCTCTAGGACCACAAGGTTCATCTGGTAGCAAGTCATTATCCTTCAGTCGTTGACCTGCAAATGTCCTCTTCGATGACCCAGCAACGATTGCTCTTTTTGATTGTCTAGCAATAAATGTTCTCTAATTTCACGCTCTGAAACCTGACCGTCTCTGCCAGAGCAGGAATCTTGCCGGCCACTAGTAGCACATATTGCGAGTTCCATCCAGTAATGATTTTGTAGCAAGGTTGAACAAACACCAACTCTTGAGCATTTCGTTATTATTAACCAACAGTGATGTGTCTTCGGTTCATTGGTGGAATTTTGGGAAGATGTGGTTCATCTGTAAAGGATACCGCTTATAAAACACTAATACGACCTATTCTTGAGTACTGCTCGAACGTTTGGGATCCCTATCAGGTCGGATTGAGGGAGGACATAGAAGCAATTCAGAGGCGGGCTGCTAGATTTGTTACTGGTAGGTTTGATCATCACGCGAGTGTTACGGAAATGCTTCAGGAACTCAGGTGGGAGTCTCTAGAGGAAAGGAGGCGTTCTATTCGCGAATCGCTACTGAGGAAATTTAGAGAACCAGTATTTGAGGCTGACTGCAGTACAATCTTACTGCCGCCAACTTACATTCCGCGGAAAGAACACAAAGATGATATAAGAGAGATTAGGGCTCGTACAGAGGCATATAGGCAGTCATTTTTCCCTCGTTCTGTTTGGGAGTGGAACAGGGAGAGAAGATGCTAGTTGCGGTACGACGTACCCACCGCCACGCACCGTATGGTGGATTGCGGAGTATGTATGTAGATGTAGATGACGCGGGGAGGACACCAGAAAACATCTCCCACACTATGTCACTATTCTGAGGCTCACAAATGGGAGAGATTACATGTAGACATGGATGAAAAACTTGCACTCTACAGAAAATAAAATTATGAACCAATAAGGAAGTCTGTTTCTAAAAGCATAAACCGAACGTGGCTGCTGAGCGAAAGTGCGTTTCTCATGCTCCAGCGCCTCTGAAAGCCTACACTTGGCTATATTTTTATCTTTCTAAAAGGATTCTTCGACCAATACTGTTCTTTGGCAGATAGTTCGCCCCGTATACCGCCTGCAGCGTGGGGGATGGTTGAAACGCATTCCATTCTCTGGTACCTGCGCTGGGACTCAGCCTTCAGCTCTACAAGCTTATGTTGTCTTTCCCTTTTCCTTTCAGTAACCTCCTATCTTGTCCCAGCCAGCTTGGATGCTTTCAACTCAGCAGAAAATAATAAGCTCTCTACGTAATAAAAGAAAAGGGAAGAGAAGAGACATAAATTGGACAGTCACTGGAAGCACTGAATATTGTCTGCAGCTATGAAGCAGCATAAGTGTGCAAATACATTGAGTAGGAGGATGAACGTATTATTTATGTCATAAAATATGTTGTGTGACAGTTTTGTGGAAAAAACTGTCATATAACAATATAGAGTGAAGAAGTAAAATCTGCTAGTAACCATAAAAGTACATCACAATGGATTTTTTTTTTCGCGCTCTGTTGCGTTAAAATGTTTTCCGCAGTGACAATTCAGTACTCAGTCATTTAATCGTCTGTTACATTCCAATGTGTACTTGACCAGCCGGTTTTGATTCATCGTCACGACAGTGCCAAGGAATTTAGCGTTTCGCTCATAACAAACGAGAAAATACCGAGTCGACTTCTTTTTAAAAGGAACTGCCATGGCATTCGACTTAAGCATTTAAATAAACTTCTGCTGGTCTGACACGAATTTGAGCATCGTTTCTGCCAAATGCACGTTCTTTTTTTTTTAACGACGGCCTCGTAGCAATCAGAAAACCCTTTTAATGGTTAGAAAAATGATGTAGTCGTCAGTCTAGCTTAATGATCGATGTTCTATGGATATGATAGTTAAAGAGGTCTGAAATTGATTCAGTGCAGGCTTTTGATACCAGCACTGTTAGCTTTACGGCACAGGGTGAAGGGACATGAACGTTGGACTCTTGGGCGACCAGTCAGCCATAAACCGACGTTATGGTGCTGATAGCAAGGACCTTGGAACATATGAATTATGCTTCATTCAGTGAGAAACCACAGTGCTGTTTTGTAGCGTTCCACTGCATTAGAACGAGTTTACAGATTTAGTAGCGAACGAAATTTACTTGCCTACATGAAGTGCCGCCGGTCGATGTGGCCGAGCGGTTCTAAGCTCTTGAGTCCGGAACCGCGCTGCTGCTACGGTCGCAGGTTCGAATCCTGCGTCGAGTATGGATGTGTGAGATGTCCTTAGGTTAGTTAGGTTTAATTAGTTCCAAGTCTAGGGGACTGATGACCTCAGATGTTAAGTCCGATAGTGCTTAGAGCCATTTGAACCATTTGAACCATGAAGTGCCGACGATTAAATTCAAAATGAGAGAGTTAGGGAGTGGACCATTTCTATTGGATAAAGTCTAGAGTGTTTGTTGCTTTAAACGAAATGATCGTGTGGCATTGATGGCCGGGAGTCCCTACCTGAGGAAGTTCTACCGCCGAGTTACAAGCCTTTCCAGTTTACGCCACATTGGACGACTTCCGTGTCGATGATGATGAAGACAACACATCACTCCCTCCGCGAGAGGAGAAAATCGCCAGCCCGCCTGGGAATCGAACCTGGAACTGCTGCATGACAGTTAGACGCGCTGACCATTCAACTAAGGGGACGGACGTTGTGGCTTTGCATCACAACGTAAATGAGAGAAATATTAGGCTTTAATATCCAGTTGACGACGAGGTCGTTTGAGATGGAGAACAGTCTTGGACTGGTCAGTGATGAATAATGATGGATAAGGATGTTGTCAACATTCTCATGAAACGAACGATCCCGACATTCATCTTGAATGACTTAGAGAAACCACGGAAAACAATGACCGGAGAAAGTTTTGAGCGCTATTCCTCCTAAATGAGAGCCCAGCAACGTAACCACTGCCCCAACATTGAACGGTTCGTGACAATGTTATAGGGGAGGGTTATCTAAATCTACATTTATACTCCGAAAGCCACCCAACGGTGTGTGGCGGAGGGCACTTTACGTTCCTCTGTCATTATCTACCTTTCCTGTTCCACTCGCGTATGGTTCGCGGGAAGAACGACTGCCGGAAAGCCTCCGTTCGCGCTCGAATCTCTCTAATTTTACATTCGTGATCTCCTCGGGAGGTATGAGTTGGGGGAAGCAATATATTCGATACCTCATCCAGAAACGCACCCTCTCGAAACCTGGACAGCAAGCTACACCGCGATGCAGAACGCCTCTCTTGAAGAGTCTGCCACTTGAGTTCGATAAACATCTCCGTAACGCTATCACGCTTACCAAATAACCCTGCGACGAAACGCGCCGCTCTTATTTGGATCTTCTCTATCTCCTCTGTCAACCCGACCTGGTACGGATCCCACACTGATGAGCAATACTCAAGTATAGGCCGATCGAGTTTTTTGTAAGCCACCTCCTTTGTTGATGGACTACATTTTCTAAGGACTCTCCCAGTGAGTCTCAACCTGGCACCCGCCTTGCCAAAAATTAATTTTATATGATCATACCACTTCAAATCGTTCCGTACGCATACTCCCAGATATTTTACAGAAGTAACTGCTACCAGTGTTTGTTCCGCTATCATATAATCATACAATAAAGGATCCTTCGTTGTATCTATTCGCAATACATTACATTTGTCTATGTTAACGGTCAGTTGCCACTCCCTGCACCAAGTGCCTGTCCGCTGCAGATCTTCCTGCATTACCCTCCAATTTTCTAGTGCTGCAACTTCTCTGTGTACTACAGCATCATCCGCGAAAAGCCGCATGGAACTTCCGACACTATCTACTGGGTCATTTATATATATTGTGAAAAGCAATGGTCCCACAACACTCCCCTGTGGTACGCCACAGGTTACTTTAACGTCTATAGGCGTCTCTGCATCGAGAACAACATGCGATGTTCTGTTTGCTAAAAACTCTCCAATCCAGCCACACATCTGGTCTGATATTCCGTAGGCTCTTACTTTGTTTATCAGGCGACAGTGCGGAACTGTATCGAACGCCTTCCGGAAATCAAGGAAAATGGCATCTACCTGGGAGCCTGTATCTAATATTTTCTGGGTCTCATGAACAAATAAAGCGAGTTGGGTCTCACACGATCGCTGTTTCCGGAATCCATGTTGATTTCTACAGAGTAGATTCTGGGTTTCCAGAAATGACATGATACTCGAGCAAAAAACATGTTCTAAAATTCTACAACAGATCGATGTCAGAGATATAGGCCTACAGTTTTGCCCATCTGCTCGACGACCCTTCTTAAAAACTGGGACTACCTGTGCTCTTTTCCAATCATTTGGAACCTTCCGTTCCTCTAGACACTTGCGGTACACGGCTGTTAGAAGGGGGGCAAGTTCTTTCGCGTACTTTGTGTAGCATCGAACTGGTATCCCGTCAGGTCCAGTAGCCTTTCCTCTGTTGAGTGATTTCAGTTCCTTTTCTATTCGTTGGACACTTATTGCGATGTCAGCCATTTTTCGGTTCGTGAGAGGATTTAGAGAAGGAACTGCACTCGGTCTTCCTCTGTGAAACAGCTTTGGAAAAAGGTGCTTAGTATTTCAGCTTTACGCCTGTCATCGTCTGTTTCAATGCCATTATCATCCCAAAGTGTCTGGATATGCTGTTTCGGTCCACTTACTGATTTAACGTATGACCAGAACTTCCTAGGATTTTCTGTCAAGTCGGTACATAGAATTTTACTTCCGAATTCACTGAACGCTTCACGCATAACCCTCCTTACGCTAACTTTGACATCGTTTAGCTTCTGTTTGTCTGAGAGGGTTTGGCTGCGTTTAAACTTGCAGTGAAGCTCTCTTTGCTTTCGCAGTAGTTTTCTAACTTTGTTCTTGAACCACGGTTGATTTTTCCCGTCCCTCACAGTTTTACTCGGCACGTATCTGTCTAAAACGCATTTTACGATTGCCTTGAACTTTTTCCATAAACACTCAACATTTCGTTTAGATCTGTTAGGTAGTCTGAAATGTGCCTCCTATTACTCTTGCTAAACAGATAAACCTTCCTCCCTTTTTTTATATTCCTATTTACTTCCATATTCAGGGACGCTGCAACGGCCTTATGATCACTGATTCCCTGTTCTGCGCTTACAGAGTCGAAAAGTTCGGGTCTGTTTGTTATCAGTAGGTCCAAGATGTTATCTCCACGAGTCGGTTCTCTGTTTAATTGCTTGAGGTAATTTTCTGATAGTGCACTCAGTATAATGTCTCTCGATGCTCTGTCCCTACCACCCGTCCTAAACATCTGAGTGTCCCAGTCTATATCTGGTAAAATGAAATCTCCATCTAAGACTATAACTTGCTGAGGAAATTTATGTGAAATGTATTCCAGATTTTCTCTCAGTAGTTCTGCCACTAATGCTGCTGAGTCGGGAGGTCGGTGAAAGGAGCCACTTATTAACGTAGCTCGGTTGTTGAGTATAACCTACATCCATAATAA
This sequence comes from Schistocerca americana, assembly GCF_021461395.2. Taxonomy (NCBI): domain Eukaryota; kingdom Metazoa; phylum Arthropoda; class Insecta; order Orthoptera; family Acrididae; genus Schistocerca; species Schistocerca americana. The sequence continues at coordinate 293,406,990 of NC_060130.1, forward strand.
TTCACAGGAACTATCCACTTCTATTTCACTACAGGATAAACTACTACTAACAGCGACAAACACGCCACCGCCGGTTCCATGCAATCTATCCTTTCTAAACACCGTCTGTGCCTTTGTAAAAATTTCGGCAGAATTTATTTCTGGCTTCAGCCAGATTTCCGTACCTATAACGATTTCAGCTTCGGTGCTTTCTATCAGTGCTTGAAGTTCCGGTACTTTACCAACGCAGCTTCGACAGTTTACAATTACAATACCGATTGCTGCTTGGTCCCCGCATGTCCTGACTTTGTCCCTCACCCTTTGAGGCTGTTGCCCTTCTGTACTTGCCTGAGGCCATCTAACCTAAAAAAAACCGCCCAGTCCACGCCACACAACCCCTGCTACCCGTGTAGCCGCTTGTTGCGTGTAGTGGACTCCTGACCTATCCAGCGGAACCCAAAACCCCACCGCCCTATGGTGTAAGTCGAGGAATCTGCAGCCCACACGGTCGCAGAACCGTCTCAGCCTCTGATTCAGACCCTCCACTCGGCTCTGCACCAAAGGTCCGCAGTCAGTCCTGTCGACGATGCTGCAGATGGTGAGCTCTGCTTTCATCCCGCTAGCGAGACTGGCAGTCTTCACCAAATCAGATAGCCGCCGGAAGGCAGAGAGGATTTCCTCCGATCCATAGCGACACACATCATTGGTGCCGACATGAGCGACCACCTGCAGATGGGTGCACCCTGTACCCTTCCACATCTGGAATGACTCACCCCGGTATGCACACGGAGTGCACATTGGCTTTCTTCCGCTGCCTTGCAGCCATATCCCTAAGGGGCGCCATTACGCGCCTGACGTTGGAGCTCCCAACTACCAGTAAGCCCACCCTCTGCGACCGCCCGGATCTTGCAGACTGAGGGGCAACCTCTGTAACAGGACAAGCAGCCATGTCCGACCGAAGATCAGTATCAGTATCAGTTATAAGAGTTTTCTGAACGTTTATTTACTTCATACCAACAAACAGTAATTCTGGGATGAGAACTGTCACCACCAATAGGAGCAGCATTCTCTCTTATTGTTTAGTTTGCATCTGTTTGATTACAGTACAAAAAAATTACAATTTATCGACTGGTTTGCTCTTGATCTGGATTTGAAAAATAAAGGGAAGGTTGATTAGTGTTTGTCGCGTAGACGACGGGTCGTTAGAAACGGAGCACACGCTTGAAGTGAGGAAGGATGGGAAAGGAACCATCGCAGCAATTGTCTTCAACGAATTAGAGAAATTACGAAAACCCTGGATCAGAATGGCGGACGCGGATCTGAACGTCCGTACGCCCGTGTATGAGTCGAGTGTCTTATCAATGTGTCATCTCGCTACGTAATCTGGATTTGAATGCGGATGAATCTGTATGGAATGGTCGAGAATTCTAGCGTCGAGAGAGCACTAATACTGACCTACTTATCTTCCTCCCTGCAAAACAGGCTTCAATGACTGAGAAAAATCTTTCACCTCCAAACTGCTCGTACACCTGCAAGAGATGTAACTTGAAATAATGGTACATGTGGGTGACTGCATGAGATAGAGGCAAGAGCAAGTTCCAGACGAGTATGTCTGCTCTCCTAATGTAATCGTAGCGGTGACACACACGTCGGTTGGCGACCTTAACTGCTACGTCTACACACTTTTGTGATCAAAGTGTGGTGGGTGACAACACAAACAGTCATCCTCTGCTTGTCTTCATTTACGTAGTAAGCAAAAAGGCAACGACGGAAAATATTCGCAATAAATGCCGGTCCCTAACTGACAGCAACGCATTCTCTCAACGTTCTTCAATACTCATCGACTTACCATAAACCTATCGTTTCTCCTTTCTTGTTAGGTAGTACGATGAAAGCAGTTTAGCCTAGCTACGCGAAAATGTTGAGTCAAATATGAGGAAATTCCTACAAAAAAGAATGTCAGTGGCCCACGACACGACGGAGCAGCTTTAGCGGAAGTTACGTACTATACGTTGGTGCAGTGCGTGAACAATCGATTATATACAGAGGCGGACAAAAATATGGGAATACCAAAAACATAACACACAACCATGGCCACTGTGGCGCAAGAAACCCGTTGACATTCAAAACAGCTTCCAGTCGTTTCAGAACAAATAAATACAGGTTCTCTATGGTTTTCAATGGAATCTAGAGCCATTCTACCTGCGGAAAAAGGCAAAAAAAAAAAAAAAAGGTTCAAATGGGTCTAAGCACTATAGGACTTAACATCTGAGGCCATCAGTCCCCTAGACTTAGAACTACTTAAAGCTAACTAACCTAAGGACATCATATACATCCATGCCCGAGGCAGGATTCGAAGCTGCGACCGTAGCAGCAGCGCGGTTCTGGACTGAAGCGCCTAGAACCGGTCACAGCGGCCGGCGGAATAAAGGCAAGTTCAGATAATAATGATAGTGGTGGATAACGATCCCCCCTCCTATTCTCCAAAATAAACCACAAAGTCTGAGTAATGTTGAGATCTGGTGACTGTGTTGGCCAGCAGAGATGCGACAATTCATCTTCCTATTCACAAAACCAGTTCTGAATGATGCGAGCTGTGTATCAGGGCTCTTGTCGTCGTCCACAGCTCGTGGTCTAGTGGCTAGAGTTGCTGCCTCTGGATTATGGGGTCCTGGGTTCGATTCCTGGCCGGATTGGGGATTCTCTCTGCCCGGGGACTGAGTGTTTGTGTTGCCTTCATCACCGTCATCATTCGTGACAGTGGGTTGTTTGGATTGTGTAAAAATTGGACTGTGAAAAAATTGGACCTTTGTACGGGCGCTGATGACTGCGCAGTTGAGCGCCCCACAAACCAAACATCATCATCATCGTCAGGGGTTCTGTCGTCTTGCAATACATCATCACCATTGGGAAACAAACATTTTACCGTGGGATGGACCTAATCAGCCATACTAGTCACATAATCCTCGTTAATAATGCGACGTTGCATTGTAACCACGGCAAAATTGGAATACCACTCTATGGATGCCCAAATCATCACCGAACCCCAACCACGTTTCACTCTTGGGACGTGACTCGACCAGAAGTTGTAAAGAGTGTGCAACAAGACTTATCCGACATTCATTCATTGCTCCATAGTCAAGGCTTTATGGCTTCTGCACCACGTTTCCCTGTTATGAAGATTTGCATTACTGATGAATGGTTTTGGAATTCCATCTCACCCTGCAATTCACTGCTGATGTAGCTGCCTTCGTGCTGTTTCGGCACTGACAGGGAGTCGCGAGTGCGAAATTCTGTTCTGAAGTGATTTTAACAGCTGTCACCCGCTTATGTTTCGTTACAATCCTCTCGAATAACCGTCTGTCACGTTCACTCATCATACACTTTCGTCCACCTTGTGACTTATCGGATGATGTTTTTCTCCTTCCTCGGTACGCAGTACGAATCTTTGATACGCTGCTTCTTGAAGCACTCCGGCGACTTTGATTACGGAAGCACATACCATTCCAGCATCAAGTTTTCCCGTTCCAATTCACTAAGCCCCGATATAATGCGCTCACAAGCGCACGGAACACTGTTCTGGCCACCACTGACACTTTGAACGTATTGAGAACATTGCACACGTGCCGTTCGTGATAAAATGCAACAGCGCAATGTGCAGGCTGGGCGAGCATTGTATTTATTTTCAAGTACGTAATTTTCGCGGTGTTTACATATTTTTGTCCAGCCCTGAGACTGCAGCTGGATACTGTGACTGGTGTGACACGTAGCCAGCAGGCGTTCATACTCTTAGTAACAGGTGTGTGTCCTCTTGCCATGCATAGCATTCAGCTGCGATGTGTACACCTCTTACTTTTTTTCTAGTATCCTGATGTATTCGAACTGATTAGAATAGAAAGAGCTACCTCTTCTTTTCAGATGTTGCAGTGATATTCAGTCCGAAGACTGGGTAGATGCAGATCCCCACGCTGCTCTATCCTGTGCATGTCCCTTCATATACGTACAACTAGTGCAGTTTTCCTTCTTTAGGGCCAGCAGCGTAATATGTCTCTGATAACGACATTATTGTGCAGTAGACACACCAAATAGCTACTTATAATGAGTAGACTTTATTCAGAATGAGATTTTCACTCTGCAGCGGAGTGTGCGCTGATATGAAACTTCCTGGCAGATTAAAACTGTATGCCCGACCGAGACTCGAACTCGGGACCTTTGCCTTTCGCGGACAAGTGCTCTACCATCTGAGCTACCGAAGCACGACTCACGCCCGCTACTCACAGCTTTACTTCTGCCAGTATCTCGTCTCCTACCTTCCAAACTTTACAGAAGCTCTCCTGCGAACCTTGCAGAACTAGCACTCCTGAAAGAAAGGATACTGCGGAGACATGGCTTAGCCACAGCCTGGGGGATGTTTCCAGAATGAGATTTTCACTCTGCAGCGGAGTGTGCGCTGATATGATATAAAGTTTGGAAGGTAGGAGACGAGATACTGGCAGAAGTACAGCTGTGAGTAGCGGGCGTGAGTCGTGCTTCGGTAGCTCAGATGGTAGAGCACTTGTCCGCGAAAGGCAAAGGTCCCGAGTTCGAGTCTCGGTCGGGCACACAGTTTTAATCTGCCAGGAAGTTTCATATCAGCGCACACTCCGCTGCAGAGTGAAAATCTCATTCTGGAAACATCCCCCAGGCTGTGGCTAAGCCATGTCTCCGCAGTATCCTTTCTTTCAGGAGTGCTAGTTCTGCAAGGTTCGCAGGAGAGCTTCTGTAAAGTTTGGAAGGTAGGAGACGAGATACTGGCAGAAGTAAAGCTGTGAGTACCGGGCGTGAGTCGTGCTTCGGTAGCTCAGATGGTAGAGCACTTGCCTGCGAAAGGCAAAGGTCCCGAGTTCGAGTCTCGGTCGGGCACACAGTTTTAATCTGCCAGGAAGTTTCAGACTTTATTCACAATTACGACAGACTGTTTCGGCTTAATCGCCATTTTCAGGTACGTCTAGATTGATGTAACGTCCGTATTGTGTCGTTGGTGGACTGTTTTCTAGCTGTCACTCCTTAATAAGATCGTAAATGTTGTTGGCAAGATGTTGAAATTAAATGTCAGCTACGACGTGACAGCAGTTTCTCAGTTCCACTATTACGACGCTGTAGTGCAACTGACAAAATTCTGTCACGTCGTAACTGACATTTAACTTCAGCATCTTGCCAACAACATTTACGATATTATTAAAAAATTGACAGTTACAAAACAGGCCACTAACGACACAATATGGACGTCACATCAATCTAGACGTACTTGAAAATGGCGATTAAGCCGAAACAGTCTGTCGTAAATGTAAATAAAGATTCCTCATTATAAACAGCTATTTGGTGTATCTACTGTAACAATCATGTCGTTATCAAAATAGCGCAGTCTATATGCATTTGAAACTGTTTTTAGTCAGGCTGTAGCTTTTTCCTCGGTTCTATTTAGTACCTCATCATTAGATATCCGATCTGTCCATCTAAAGGAAGTAAGGAAGATAAGAGTTTAACGTCCCGTCGACAACGAGGTCATTAGGGACGGGGCACAATCTCGGATTAGATAGGTACGGGGAACGGAATCGGCCGCACCCTTTTAAAAGTAACCATCGCGACATTTTCCTGGAGCTATTTAGAAAAATAGAGGAAAAACCTAAAGCCGTCGTCCCCCGAATGCGATGCCAGTGTGCTTCCCACTGCGCTACCTCATTCGGTACCTACCCATGCGATCTTCAGAATTCTTCTGTAGCGCCATATTTTAAAAGCGTCTATTCTCTCCTTGTCTAAATTGTTTATCGTCCACGTTTCACTTATGTTCAGTGCTAGACTCCAGATCAGTACCTCCAGCCGGCCGGAGTGGCCGAGCGGTTCTAGGGGCTACAGTCTGCAGCCGAGCGAGCGCTACGGTCGTAGGTTCGAATCCTGCCTCGGGCATGGATGTGTGTGATGTCCTCAGGTTAGTTAGGTTTAATTAGTTCTAAGTTCTAGGCGACTGATGACCTCAGAAGTTGAGTCGCATAGTGCTCAGAGCCATTTGAACCATTTGAACCGATACCTTCAGAAAAGACTTCCTAAAATTTAAAATCATAATCGATATATCGAATTTCTCTTTCTCTGAAATGCTTTTCTTGCTATTGCCAGTCCACATTTTATATACTATCTACTTCGGCTCTTACCAGTTATTTTGCTGTCCAAATAACGAACCTCATCTACTGCTTTTAGCTTCTCATTTCCTGATCTAATTCACTAAGTATCGCCTGATTCGATTACACTACATTCCATTAACCATATTTGACTTTTGTTGATGGACGCTGTCCATTCCGTTGAACTGCTCTTCCAAGTCGTACGCCGTCTCTAACGGAATTACATTATCGTCGGCAAACCTAAAAATTTCTTTATCATTTGGATTTGCAGCTCCTGGTATCTACCGTGAATGCAGTTAAAATTGTAAGATGTGAGGTCGGCCAGTTATGCAATACACCGTTTTTTCTCAGTACCCAAACACGTTTCAGCACCACTGTGCCATCATCAGTGGGTTTCCGTTTTATTTGTTCTGTAATGTGAACATTTTTGTTAAATGATTACAAAACTATGTGAATTTCTAGTTCAAACAATAGTTCGTTTCTTTTTGTAAACACCTTTACACTTGGTGTGCATGATTTTTACGGACCACTTGTGTATTATTCATTACAGGTAGCTTGTCATCTGCAACCAAACGATGTTGATGAGTAATTTTGTTGGAATTTAAGCTATCATCTAAAATGTAATTTAAATTGTAGCGATATTTCGCGCCTATATTCGTTTTTACTTACGTTTTCGTGTGGCAAGCCCTTTTATTCTCCGCATCATGGTCAGGTATCGTGATGCACACGTAAATATAACACGTATTTTCACAAATAATGTCGTAAAAGCACTTTGCACTTCACCAAAACACAGTGTAATTGTGGCTGTTGTCTGTCCCAGCTCAGTCAGTGTTCATTTGTTCACCAGAGAGTTCGGCGCCAAATTTCAGTTTTGTTTACATTTTATCTTTGTGCGTGTGTGTGTGTGTGTGTGTGTGTGTGTGTGTGTGTGTGTGTGTTCTTTTTACGAACTGCTACTTGGTTTCCTCGACAGCTAGCTCAATATGTAGATTGAAGAACATCGGGTAACAATCCTGTGTCACTCCCTCCTTAACTACTGCTTCCCTTTCACGTTATTCGACACTTATAATTGCAATTAGGTTTCTATACAAGTTGTGACTAAACTTCCGCCCCTGTATTTTATTTTTGCTACCTTCAGAACTTCAAAGAATGTATAATAGTTAACAGTGACAAAGGTTTTCTCCAAATCTACGTGCTCTATAACCAGACGTTTCTCTTTCTTCAGTCTATCTTCTTTCCGTAATTTCCGTAAAACGATTCAGGGAAATGCAGGGATGGTTCCTTTGAAAGATCATGGCAGGAAATGTCGTTTACTCCAAGGGCTTGGATTCCCCTTAGGTCTTTAAGTATTCTGTCAAATTTTTCTTGCAGTATCATATCTCCCAAGTCATCCTTATTTGCCTTCTTTTCCTTTTCTATAGTGTTGTCTTCAAGTTCATTTGCCGTGTATACGTTTTCTATGTCCATCGCCGCGTGGGATTAGCCGAGCGGTCTAGGGCGCTGCAGTCATGGACTGTGCGGCTGGTCCCGGCGGAGGTTCGAGTCCTCCCTTGGGCATGGGTGTGTGTGTTTGTCCTTAGGATAATTTAGGTTAAGTAGTGTGTAAGCTTAGGGACTGATGACCTTAGCAGTTAAGTCCCATACGATTTCACACACATTTGATTTCTATGCCCATCATAGGTCAGACCGTTAAACTACTCTTAACAAATCCTTGTGATCATTCGTCCTTAAATCTCCCCATAGCTGTGCTGCTAACCATGTCTCTCTTGTGACTTTGCTCATTTTAAATAAGTAGTGACGCAACACTCGCAGGAAGAGCAATTTAGCACTAAAACCGGATCCATATCTTTCTTTTCAGTTGTTTCTGTGGACACTTTAAAAGGACCTCTAGCGTTGATTTTAAGCCGCGACACCAAGTTAACCGTCTTTGCTCCATAATTCCCATCTCTGATCTCACGCTGGCTCAGACAATTCCGCACTTGTACACAGGAAAGGATTTTATAAACACTGGACATATTCTACTTTTCTACGTGAATCATACCAAAACCCTCGACAGATCACCAGGTACTTAAAATAAATTCCAGTTGCGCTAAACTTAAAATATTAACGGTAAACTAGTATTGGAAACTTCTAATTAAAGAAAAATATAACTTGTTACGAACATGTAAAACTGCAAGTATGGAAAAATTTACAGAAAGAATTGCGTTATGATAAAAAATTACAAGAAATATTATAAACTGAAATAACCAATATTAATATTTCACAACAAGCTGTCTAACATTAATACTGTGTACTTCAGCTTTAATACAGCTATATTTCTCCAAGTAACGACGGAATATTCAATAAATTTTAATTGAAAAGTAATTAATTATGATTAAAAAGGTCAGAAAATGTTATCAAATAGACTGAACTAGTTTGTTTGCGTATGAAACCTAAGTGCAATGAAATTTGTTGACATGATGTGAATAGCTAAATCTTCAGCCTTAACAGCATAGTATAAACTGAAGAAGGATGACTTAATAGTACTCAGTTTACTGTAGATTATTGTCTTGCACTACAATATTTGTAACATCAACGAACATAAATATATGCATAGAGGCTGAATAAAATGCTTTCGTTTTTCACAAGTGTGTTTGAGAAATCAGGATGGAGAGATATAAAAAGAAATAATCTGATTCTCAGGACTTTTCAAAACAGATTTTAGACATTTAGTAGCACAGAAAATACTGCTTGTCTACTAAAAGCCAGGAATTTCTTAATAGCTAGATATCATTGTTTGAAAAAACGATACAAGAGAATCTGCTGATTCGTAAATTCTTGATAGTTAAATTTTTTCTGTAATGGAAGTATCAGTTTGAATATTCATTCTCTGACAGATAAGGTATGGTCTACTCACAACAAATACGAAAATGTAAACATTTTAGTTTATGATCTTACAAATGGCGGATAGTGTTGGCTGAAAGATCTCTTCAGATCGTTACTGGTGCAAATTAATAGTAAAAAGTTATCTTTTATGTCTTTATTCCAATTCATACTGCTGAACACTTGGATAAACTATGTGAAGATTGTATTACATATAAAAGATTTGAAAGACAAATTACTTGGGAAAAAATAATTGTATTTAAGAACTAATGGCATACAATGAATTTTATTTTATTCATGTTGGTTCTTGTTGAACTTTGTGGCTGTTATTCAGTTAAATAAGAAGCGTTATTTTATTGTCATAAGTGACAGGCGATTACACTTCTTTTATCATAATCATTGTTTTACTTATAATAATGCAAAGAAATAGGTAAAAAATTACAAGTTTTCTGTACTTTTTCGCCGGCCGAAATGGCCGAGCGGTTCTAGGCGCTACAGTCTGGAACCGCGCTACCGCTACGGTCGCAGGTTCGAATCCTGCCTCGGGCATGGATGTGTGTGATGTCCTTAGGTTAGTTAGGTTTAAGTAGTTCTAAGTTCTAGGGGATTGATGACCTCAGCAGTTAAGTCCCATAGTGCTCAGAGCCATTTTTTTTGCACTTTTTCCCTTAGTTATGACTCGCGACAAACATGAAACAAGAGCACTTGTTAGGCGTGCCTAGTCTGTTTTAACCAATATCCTCAATAGTGAATGCACTTATTACTTTCGTGCAGTGGCTAATAAACATTGTTTTTAAGATGTTTGGCAGGAAATGCTTTTAACGAAAATCATCCGCTACTCTGATAATGAAACTACACCTCTGTAAAAGTACGCCGTCTCATAGATATTTTTTGAGACAGCACGCGTGCACAGAGACAATAAACGTCGAGTTACCAGCCGTACGGAAGGCAGCACCGGCAGTATCCGGCCAAATAAAGCCCCGTCACGTTTTTATCCTTGTGAGCAGGGGTCAGTGACCCCCAGCTGGTTAGACGGGCGACCTTCAGTACGCATTATACTCACGTCTCAGCCGGACTCGCTTTCTGTATGTTGCCATTGCCAGCGGCCGGAAGACGATAACACGCTATCGCCGTGGTCCACTTTTATAATTCGATATTTCTCAGTATGAATACCATTAAAGGCGATTACTGCGCCGAGATTCACAGAGAGAGGAAAAACAATGTTCGCTTCCTTCATAAACAAAAACATGTCGGCGTCCTCCAGACGACCTAAACGATCTTGTGTCGTAAGAACCAGTCCCACAGTCTGTCTTTCTTTCTTTCGTTATCGAAAATGATTGTAGTGAGGACTTTATTCCCTGATCGGGACTTTCATGTATACAGATGTAGAGCCCAGATCGGTGATTAAGTCGGATTGAAAGAGATATGTCAGCAGCTAATCCTGGAACTACTAGAATGAGTCGTGCGGCCTCTACAGTCAGCTGCGCTGAACATTTGGTGCTTTTTGCAAACATCTGTAGCAGGCGCGACGCTAATATAACTCTTAAGACATTTTCATAACGAGTGGAGGCGCTCTAAGGGCTGGTAAAGGAAACTGCGAGATAAAGCTTTGCGCCACATAAAAGGTTAATTGTAATCAAATATATTTGTGTTCATTGCGCTTTGGAGAGTATGTCACGAAAAATAATTGACCAAAGTACTTGGAGAAGACGGCAAGGTTGTAGCCACACAGTAGAGATGCGCTGACAAAAACTAAGCTGGAAAAGATAGTGATAAGAGTGGACTTATAATGCTGTAAGCTCATGACGCAGAAACTGTCAGCACCGGTACTCATTCTGCCTATCAGGATTAAAGAGATGTTGATCTCAGTCCTACAAGCATCGCCGTCTAAATCTCTCAGGAACGAGAAATACCTTTTTTTGTGCTTTATATATCACGATCTCATCAGTTGTCAGTGGATACTGTGGCAATGTTGGGTGCGATAGCTAAGTGGCAACGAGCAGGGTGGTGCAGTGTTTAGCACACTGGACTCGTATTCGGGAGGACAACGGTTCAAACCTGGGTCTGGCCATCGAGACTTAGGTTTTCTCTGAGTTCCCTAAATCACTCCACGTACGGCCGGTTTCCTTCTCCATCTTTGGCACAATCTGAGCTTGTGCTCCGTCTCTAACGACTTCGATGTCAACGGGACGTTAAACCTAATCATACTTCCTTTCCTCTTTAGTTAAGTCTATGAGACAGCGCCAAAGCAAAGGTCCGAGGCTCAATCGCCAGTCGACCCAAGGAAGGTCACTCATCACTTCTTTTTCCTCTGGAAATGATACATTAATGTGAAAATTACCGTGCTGCGCTATGGCTCCGAGTACACTACAGTCCACAGGTTCCCCCTATAAATAGAGCCAGCTCAAAGGACGGAGAAAGACGAGGTCATAACTACAAAAAGATCGTACCTAGTAAAACACTAAGGTGGTTTACAAACCTTTATGTTGAGAATAGCTTTACTTCTTGTACGACACATTTCAGGCTAACGTCTTTATAAATGGGAGCTAACAGTTATTTACTGGCATAAAAGACAATACCATCAAAAAACACAACTACATTTACTAAACACAGCTACACTTACATCCTTCAACACGCTCAAGTTATAAATAAGCTTCATCTTCGGAGAAATAGTCAAAACAGTAAATTGAACCACGCATACACATCAAAAAAAGTTTTGCATCACCTCGGTTCCGAGAGTTCCGGAACCTGTATAGAAAACTGGCATAGAGATCAACGTAAACATAATTTTCGCCATTTTTATTACTCATGAGAACCACACATTGCAAGTTGTAAACAACCACACAGAGAGACCTTCAGAGGTGGTGGTCCAGATTGCTGTACACACCGGTACCTATAATACCCCGTAGCACGTTCTCTTGCATTGATGCATGCCTGTATTCATCGAGGCATACTATCCACAAGTTCATCAAGGCTCTATTGGCCCAAATTGTCCCAGTCCTCAACGGCGATTCGGCGTAGTTCCCTAAAAGTGGTTGGTGGGCCACGTCGTCCATAAACAGCCCTTTACAATCTATCCCAGGCATGTTCGATTGGGTTCATGTCTGGAGAACATGCTGGCCACTCTAATCGAGCGATATCGTTGTCCTGAAGGAAGTCATTCACAAGATGTGCACGATGGGGACGCGAATTTTCATCCATGGAGACGAATGCCTCGCCAATATGCTGCCGATATGGTTGCACTATCGGTTGGAGGATGGAATTCACGTATCGTACAGCCATTACGGCGCGTTCCATGACCACCAGCGGCGAACGTCGGCCCCACATAATGCCACCCCAAAACAACAGGGAGGCTCCAACTTGCTGCACTCGCTGGACAGTGTGTTTAAGGCGTTCAGCCTGACCGGGTTGCCTGCAAACACGTCTCCGACGATTGCCTGGTTGAAGGCATATGTGACACTCAACGGTGAAGAGAACGTGATACCAATCCTGAGCGGTCCATTCGGCATGTTGCTGGGCCCATCTGTACCGAGCTGCATGGTGTCGTGGTTGCAAAGATGGGCCTCGCCATAGATGTCGGGAGTGAAGTTGCGCATCATGCAGCCTATTGCGCTCTGTTTGAGTTGTAACACGACGTCCTGTGGTTGCACGAAAAGCATTATTCAACATGGTGGCGTTGCTGATAGGTAGCGGTCATCCACTGCAGTAGAAGCCCTTAGCCAGCCTGAGTGAGGCATGTCATCGGCAATTCCTGTGTCTCTGTATCTCCTCCATGTCCGAACGACATCGCTTTGGTTCACTCTGAGACGCCTGGACACTTCCGTTGTTGAGAGCTCTTCCTGGCACAAAGTAACAATGCGGATGCGATTGGACCTCGGTATTGACCGTCTAGGCGTGGTTGAACTACAGACAACATGAGCCGTGCACCTCTTTCCTGATGGAATGACTAGAACTGATCGGTTGTCGGACCCCCTCCGTCTAATAGGCGCTGCTCAAGCATGGTTGTTTACACCTTTGGGCAGGTTTAGTGATATCTCTGAAGAGTCAAAGGGACTGTGTCCGTTATACAATATTCACAGCTGACGTCTATCTTCAGGAATTCTGGGAACTGGGGAGATGCAAAACTTTTTTTGATGAGCCAGTCATAGAGTTAATAACTTATAACTATTTAAAAAAATTATGATCCGTAACAACGTTCTCGGGTTCATTATGATGTTCTCCATTGAGGACTTAGAGTTGGCAAATGAAAGCAGTCTTGTAGATTCAGCAGCAGTCAAGTATAGTAGTAATAAGTGTGAAACCTTTTTCTTTTTTCATTTTTTTAAATTTCGTCTGAAACTGAAAGACAAGTTTCTTTATACATGGACGGAAATGGAAAGTGTTACACCGTGAAGCACTATTTGTGGAAATGTTCATCCTGTAAGTGGAAATTATACGATAAAACTCACACTCCATTCGGAACTGATTGCATCATTGACCTCAGTATGAGCCCACGGGCACCAATACAACTTGTATTCGTTGTGGAATTGAAGCAAATAGCTCCGAATGTAATTCTGAGGGATTTATTGGAACGCCTGGATCATATTCTAGATTATTGCTGGCTGGATGGTGGTGTGAAAGTATATGTCTTCCCGTCACATCCCAGACATACCCTGTAGGTGACGAATCAGGGGACTGGGCAGGCCATTCAGGGATCCACACATTGCTCAATGCGTTTGTGGTGTGGATTGTCCATTATCCTGCTGGAATATGCCATTTGATTCCCAGATTGTGAAGAGTATGACAACAGAGTTCAGCATTCTTGCTGTACAATGGCGAGCACCCAGCCCCCCTCCAACACTTACGTAACTCACACTGTCATATCAAGTAGCGCCCCACACCCCGATTTCAGGAGTTGGGGAAATACGGGTCTCGAGAATCGCTGCTTCCTGTCACCTTTTGCGTAATCGTCAACGGACGCGTTGGCAATAATATGCCTGCCAAAAACAGAAACAAGACTCGTCGCTGAACACAACAGAATTCCACTCATCGTTCTAATTGACTCTGATTTTACGGGATGCAAGTCTGTGGTTGATACCAATGGTAAACGACACATGGCAACTAGAGACCTCAACCCAGCTTAAAGTAATCTGTTACCTAAGGTTCGTGCAGACACTCTGCCTATAAACTCTGCCTGCATTTCAGCTGTTGTCAGTCGTCTATTCGTTAGAGCCAGTTGAAGAGTCCTTGGATCTTTTCGTGGTGTAATCCTTCTGGAAGGACCCACGCCCACTCTTCTTGCTACACTGTTGTTCCAAATCCCTCTCGTCTCTACTTGATCGGAAGTCACTGGACTATAGCTGTCTGTCTGTGCGATCCGTCATTATTCATCTACTAAGAAAAGAGTAATACACAATCTGAATGGTTATACGAAATTTCTGTTGTTAGCTCGATTCTGATATTCGAGCAGCGCCAACTTTCTCTGTAAGAAACTCCGTACAGTTACTTCATCGTCAAGATCACTATTTTCTCAATCATAATTACAGTCACGCAGAAAAGTTTAATTTCTGCTCATTTTTATTCCTGAAGCATTGTCCCAAGTAAAGTCAGAAGTTACAATTTTTACGTTATGACAAACTTCTTTTCGTGTTATGTTACACGAAGGAAGGAAGTATTAGAGAGATTAGGATATAAAGCCTTATCGACAACGAGGTCATCTGAGACGGGGGTTTGGATACGGATGGGGTAGGAAATCTGCTACGCCCCTTCAAATGAACCACGTTCGCATTCAGTTCAAAGTGATTTAGGGAAATCTCAGGTAACCTAAACCAGATGATCGAAGGAGGAATAACACCCTGTCAGTCCCAAACGTTGCTACTGTAGTCATCAGCTGAGTGAAGCTATACACGTTAGTCCGTCTTCTACAAATATCTTCGTCTCTGTATAGCTACTGCAACCTATTTCTTCATAGTGAGCAGCACAGCCATAAATTTACAGAATTAAGTAGGTATTTTTTCACTTAGGATATATTTATTTAGACCTCTTCGCGTAACAAAGAAGAGATGTAATTAAATACTGCTGCAACCAATAGCCATTTAAACCACAATAAAGTTCAGCCTCCCTTTACAATTTTTACTTCCCACACACTATCCTATATTACCAAATTAATTATTTCTGAATACGTCAGGATGTGTCTGCCGCGCGGAGTAGCCGCGCGGTCTCAGGGCGTCTTGTCACGGTCCGCGTGGCTTCCCCCGTCGGAGGTTCGAGTCCTCCCTCGGGCATGGGTGTGTGTGTCTTCCTTAGTGGAAATTAGTTTAAGTTAGATTAAGTAGTGTGTTATCTTAGGCACTGATGACCTCAGCAATTTGGTCCCATAATATCTTACCACAAATTTCCAAATTTTGTGACCTATCACTTTATCACTCCTTTTACTCAGTTGTGCCATCAACTTCTTTTCTCTCCGATTACATTCTACACTTCATCATTAGTTATACGATCTGTCCATCAAATCCTTATCTTTTCTTTTTGTTTGTCCTTTTTATCACTAACATTTTACATTCATACAAGAGTTCATTTCAGGCAGCTGCTATTACAAAATACTTCGTAACGCTAAAATTTATATTCGGTGTTGCCAAATTTCTCTTTCTCAGAAGGGTCTTTCTTGCTACTGCTAGTCTCCATTTCACATCCTCCATACGGTAGGACGGCGTATCGGTGGCGAATATAACGGCCGATGTTCCAAATATGAGTTGAAGGAAGAAAACGGGAACACTAGGGTTTGTCGTCCCGTCGGTGATAAAGTCATTCGAGAAGAGCATAAGGACGGATCGTACAAGGAGATGGGTGAAAATAGTGGCGTACATTTGAAACGAACCATTCCACCACTGGCTTTGAACTTTTCAGAGAAACCATGGCAAACCTAAGTCTCCGTGGACGGGCAAGGTTTCGAAACGAGCTCCTCTTGAATGTTAGTCGAGCGCCTTAATGACTGCGTCAATTCACTGACTGCTAACTGACGGGAAGTGAGAGTGGCCTGGCGGTACGAACAGGAGCTGCTCCGACAGACTTATAACTGACAAGATCTGCTGGTTTTCCGCAGAATTATTGCAATACAGAGATCCTCTTACTCGTTTCAAAGAATATCGAGAGCAGGTATCCAAACGGGTTGCGTACAACATAAAAGCATTTAAAACTGTAGTAAGTATCTCTAAATTTCGGTGACATAGCAGCGTTCGGGTTGGCGGTAGCTGAATGGAATCTTGCTGTTGGAAGATGCTCACTGATGGCTTTCGATCTTCCACCATAACCGAGTGACATGTGATTATATTTTCACGCAATTTAGCTGCATAGATCCTGAGAAATCAGTACCCAGAACAACCACCTCTGGCCGTAATAACGGCCTTGGTACGCCTGGGCATTGAGTCAAACAGAGCTTGGATGGCGTGTACAGGTACAGCTGCCCATACAGCTTCAACACGATACCACAGTTCATCAAGAGAAGTGAGTGGCGTATTGTGACGAGCCAGTTGCTCGACCACCATTGACCAGACGATTTTAATTTGTGATACATCTGGAGAATGTGCTGGCCAGGGCAGCAGTCGAACATTTTCTGTATCCGGAAAGGCCCGTACAGGACCTACAACATGCGGTCGTGCATTATCCTACTGAAATGTAGGGTCCCGCAGGGATCGCATGAAGGGTAGAGCCACGGGTCGTAACACATCTGAAATGAAAAGTCCACTGTTCAAAGTGCCGTCATTGCGAACAAGAGGTGACCGAGACGTGTAACCGATGGCACCCTATACCATCACGCCGGGTGATACGCCAGCATAGCGATGACGAATACACGCTTCCAATGTGCGTTCACCGCTATGTCGCCAAACACGGATGCGACCATCATGATGCTGTAAACAGAACCTGGATTCATCCGAAAAAATGACGTTTTGCCATTCGTGCATCCAGGCTCGTCGTTGAGTACACCATCGCAGGCGCTCCTGTCTGTGATGCAGCGTCAAAGGTAACCGCAGCCATGGTCTCCGAGCTGATAGTCCATGCTGCTGCAAACGTCGTCGAACTGTTCGTGCAAATGATTGTTGTCTTGCAAACGTCCCCATCTGTCGACTTAGGGATCGAGACGTGGCTGCACGATCCGTTACAGCCAAGCGGATAAGATGCATGTCATCTTGATTGCTAGTGATACGAGGCCGTTGGGATCCAGCACGGCGTCCCGTATTACCCTCCTGAACCCACCGATTCCATATTCTGCTAACAGTCATTGGATTTCGACCAATGCGAGCAGCAGTGTCGCGATACGATAAACCGCAATTGCGATAGGCTACAAGTGGACCTTTGCCAAAGGCGGAGACGTGATGGTACACATTTCTCCTCCTTACACGAGGCATCGCAACAACGTTTCACCAGGCAACGGCGGTCAACTGCTGTTTGTGTATGAGAAATCGGTTGGAAACTTTCCTCATGTCAGCGCGTTGTAGGTGTCGCCACCGGCGCCAACCTTGCGTGAATGCTCTGAAAAGCTAATCATTTGCATGTCACAGCATCTTCTTCCTGTCGGTTAAATTTCGCGTTTGTAGCACGTTATCTTCGTGGTGTAGCAATTTTAATGGCCAGTAGTGCATGTAAACTCAATTAGAAACAGAGAACTACAAATCAAGAATGCAACTGATAAATAAACCCATAGTAATAGGAATACCAACATGCAAAACAAAAACGCTATGAACTTACGCACAAGGTGATTTTTTTAGACCGTATACAAACTCTAGGGACTGACCTATGAGAGAACACAGAACAAAAAAGATCTAATAAACTTATGACCGGAAATGAATGGTTTCCATGATAGAGACCATTTCTTCAATCATACTTTGTTACAGTGACTGCGGTCTAATACGAGCTGTACCATGGAACCACAGTTGCAGTATGCATGACTCAAATGACTCCGAGCACTATGGGACTTAACATCTGTGGTTATCAGTCCCCTAGAACTTAGAACTATCCTTAAGGACATCACACACATCCATGCCAGAGGCAGGATTCGAACCTGCGACCGTAGCGGTCACAGTATCCATGGTTTCCTCTTAGAAGGTGGTACTACTGCTCAAACGTCGTGCCCTAGCGCCCTCTCCTGCCATAGTAATTGGTAATGATGTGTCGGATTCACTTCTCTTGCTTGCTCGCCTTGTACTGCATGTGATACGGCGTTGTACACAATGGTTCCGTATTCGAATCGAGAGCATGCCGACATAGTGTTCACTTACGGAAAGACAAATGGCAAGGGGCGGAGGGCAGCAAGGTTGTATCAGGAGACCTATCCCCGCCGACAACAGCCACAGCATTCAATGTTTGCAACAGTGTTTCGCTGTTTGGCTGAGGCAGGGTCGTTTCAGGGTGCTGGAAATCATGAAGGACGTACCCGAAATGTTCGGACACCAGGCTTGGAGGAAAATGTGATTAATACCGTGGCAGGCGACTGCCGTGTCAGTACCAGGCAGTTGGCCACCAGTACAGGGTAAGCCAGACGACCGTGTGGAACATTCTCCATCGACCCCGTGGACAACTGTTACTACCCTTATCAACTACAGTATGTGCAGATCTTACCAGTGACAGACTTTCCCCATCGGGAGTAGTTTTGTCACTGGTTTCTTGAAGAGGCAACCACGATTCCGGGATCTGCGTCATCCATCCTATTGACAGATGAGGTCACCTTTGCGCGGGGTAGTATCTTCAACTTTCATAGCAATCATTTGTGTAATAGTATGCAGAACCCCCACTGTGCATCAGCATCGGCGCTGTCGGAATGTGTGGGCCGGGATAATTGGCGACCGTATTTTGGGAGCAGTCCTCCTTCCACTACACCTAAAAGGCCGGAATTATCGATGTTTCTTGCGGGTGACTTTGCCTCCCCTGCTGGATGAAGTTCCATTGATGATACATGTTCACAGGCTCTGCATAACATAGTCTGGCCCTTGTCAAAGTCGATTATCTCAGTGGATTTCCTCATTTTCATCACAGATCTTCTCTAGGGTGATCCCTCGCCCGTGTCTGCTCCGGTTACATACTTTTGTTACGTGGCCACAACGCCACCAGGTGGCATCCATCGTCACGGCGGGCAGTGATCATATCGTTTTGGTTTATCAGTGTATCTGCTAAATGCACATAGTACGGGTTTCTTACAATTAACGTTTCTTAGCACCTGACTTATACCGTAGCACACTGGACATGCTTTAGAGCTGAATGAGGGACCATGGGAGCTATAAAAGGGGAAATTTAGTGTGGTGTTTGAGGTGGGGGGGTGGGGGCAATGCAGCAAGCGTGGGTGGTAGGGCACTGGGAGTGTTATTATAGTTTATGGTGAACTGCGAATAAGACTGACATTGGTCTCCTGTTGTTGCTGTTTAGGTCATAAAGAAGACTTTCATTTTTATTTAGAGCCTTCTGTATGAAAAATTCTTCTCGTAGAGTGAACGTTACATTTCTCTTATTTTTGTAGCATAAGACTGCCATGACTGTTTTTATTCCAGTGTGACAGCGATTTTCTTTTATTAGATGCTCTGCATATGTGGAGTGTGTACATTCACTCTTCGATGGCCTTGTTCGTTGTTTGTACTTGATGTTAAAATTTCTTGCAGTCATCTCAGTATATTTAGAAATGAACGAACTGCAGGTTAATTCATAAATTCTTGAACTGTTCTGATTATTTTTTGCTTCTGATACAGTTTTTAGTTTCTTTTGTATAGTTTTATTTTCCTTGACGGATATACACTGACGGAAAAATATCGCAACACCAAAAACAGTTGTGAGAAATAAATGGAAGTTGGTAGACGTGTTTCTACAACTGAAGGGTGATGTCTTTTCAAATTTCGCGCCAGTTGCAAAAGATGGCATTAGTAGCGCCTCCATGGAAATGCAAATCAGGTTTGTTTTAAATAAACGCTGTAACGGTCGTGAGAGTTAGTTGTCTTTGAGAGTGGACGTGGGGAGTTGATCTTTGGCAAGAAAACCTGTAAGGCGAAAAAGACGTCATTATCAACCCTCAATGATTAGAACGAGGTCATACAACAGGACTACGAGAAGCTGGAAGTTCCTTCTGCGATACTGCAGAAAGACGCGGCCGAAATGTAGCCTCTGTACAAGACTGCAGACAGCGGTTGTCACGAGAATGTACGATCGCTAGAAGACCAGGTTCCGGACTGCCACGTGGCACTACCGAAAGGGAAGACCATCGTGTTCGGCCAACACCGACTCAAAGGAAGGCCTTGGCACTTGTTCGTGACGTCACGTCAGCTAGGCACGGCGAACGCCACGTCTGTTTCAGGAAGAAACGCCTGGGCGTGCTTATCACTATAAATCTCTTATTTTTGGACAAAATGTTTGGTATTATTTTGGATTCTTCAGTTTTATTTAGATGAAAGATTTTCTTACTATCGTAAAGCTACAAATGAATATAATAGTTTTATATTACTGAATCCTGTCGAAACAAACGTAGATCAATATGATAAGATGCTTTGCCCCATTGCAAGCTTCGGAAATTTTACATTCAAGTAACTATATTTACTTGATCCATTTTGTTATCGAAACTTACCCCAACCGCCTTGCAATGAACTCGTTTCTTTTATTTATTTATTTATTTTCTTTTGACATCGTCACTGGAAATGTGAACTAATTTACATGTGTAAATGTCCAACTGTTGCCAGTCTTTAGATTACAGTCGTTTTCAACGAAAGGAATTATAAACAGGAAACAAAATAGCTTCATACATCGAAAATACTGCTGAGCTTAAACTTTTTTAAACATGTACATTAAAAAAGATAAATATTCCCCTCTTGCAACTGAAAGGAGAAACTTTATAAGATAAAAAGATTTTATTTGATAAAACAAGTATCTCTCTTTTGCCTCTTCTTCTGTCCCCCACCCCCTCTCCCAACGTGTACAATCGCAAGATATTTCATTAACATTCAGTGCTCCTCACCCCATAGTCAACCAAGATACCTAAAGAAGAGCACCAATATGTTCACAGTTTCTTGTAAAAGCAACCCAGTACAAACGTAACTTCCTCAGATTTACAAATAAGGTAAAGAAGCACTAATTCTGTCGCTGCTGGACCATGAAGTTGTTTTTGTATGTCAATCCTTAAAACAGGTGGAAATTTAAGTTCAGGAGTACACTATTTGTTAGGAAGTGTAATGAATTGCACAATTAATTGATTGCAGAAATCTCTCAGAACAATGTGTGTTGGTCAACTACCGCCAATAGTTTCACATTTTCCTGTGTCAGAGAGGGAGACACCACCATTATGAGTATGCCTGCAACAGACCTGGCGTTCGCCGTGCCTAGCTGACGTGACGTCACGAACAAGCGCCGAGGCCTTCCTTTGAGTCGGTGTTGGTTCGGCGCATGGATCTCCCGCCTCGTAGCGCGTCCGGAGCAGCAATTCGAGCAACAGTTGCCACCACAGTGACATAACGAACTGTGACAAATCGGTTACTTCAAGGACAGACCCGAGCCAGACGCACTGTAGCGTGTTTTCCACTGACCCCAAACCAACGCCATTTGTGAAATCAGTGGTGTCAAGCGAGAGCTCATTGGAGGGTAGGAAGGAGGCCTGTTGTGTCTTCTGATGAAAGCTGGTTCTGTCTGGGTGCCAGTGATGGTCGTGTGTTGGATAGAAGGAGCCCAGTTGAGAGCCTACAACCGACCCAGCACACTTGACCTACACGTGGAGGTGTGGTCTTGAGTGCAATTTCGTATGACAGCAGGAGCACTCTCGTAGTTATCCCACGCACACTAACTGCAAATTTGTACGTCAGTCTGGAGACTGGACCTGTTGAGATGCTATTCATTAATAGCATTCCAGGGGGTGTTCATCAACAGGATAACGCTTGTCCACATACCGCTGCTGTAACTCAACGTTCTTCACAGAGGTCGGCATGAGCCTTGGTCTGCTAGATCACCAGATCTGTCTCCAATCGAGCACACATTGGATACTATTGGACGACAATTCCAGGGTCATCCACAAACAGCATTAACTGTGTCTGTATTGAACTACCAGGTGCAACAGGAATGGAACAATATCCTACGAATTGACATCCTGCACCTGTACAACATAAATCATGCACGTTTGCATGCTTGCATTCAAAATTCTGGCAGGTACACCGGTTATTTATACACCAGCATTTCATATTTGCAATGGCTTGTCGCTCGCTTACATTAACCTGTGATCTTGCAATGGTTATCACTTAAATATGTTACTAGAGAAATGTATTCCGAAAGCTCGTTACTCTACAGCAATTATTTTTTGGTGTAGCAATTTTTTTCGTCAGTGTATTAATTCTATGTGTTTTGAGGATTTTATTAATATTGAGTATGAGTTGGTTATGTCATGTCACAGTTTGCCATTTTGTGTTGAGGGATGTGTTTTCTGGTGTGGGTGTTCATTTTGTGTCAGTGTTATCTGTTGCTATATCTAAATTATTTTTAATTTTGCTGTTTTATGTCTGCATTTTCCTTTTAATGGTGTCACGCAGTTTGTATACCATGTCGCTGCTGTATCCACTTATATGTTGACGATCATGTTTAGTTCTTCCTGGTAGTTTTTTTTTTTTTTTTTTTAGAGGAATTCTGCACAATCTGTATGTCATACGGCTGATGGCCGTTATATTTTGAGAAAGCGGGTGGTTTGATTTCTCGTGTATTGTCATGTCAGTAGCTAATAAAAGTTTCTCGGGCTTCCAGCCGCGTCAAGTGATTTAAAATCGACGAACTTTCGGACCAGTACCCCTCACCCATTTTCAAGTGGTGACTGTCTTGTGGTTGCTGCCGCCGTCCTTATATAGCCGCGCTGCCTTCCGTGACGTCACTGGTACCCCGCCGCGCCCGCTTCAACGTTCCTATGGCCGTGTCCCACTCTGTGTTTAGCTGGAGGCCGCCATCTTTATTGAGCGTGTTGCCACAAATTTTTATTTCGATCGCTTCTTTTATTATGCTATCTCAAAAACTGTTAGTCCTTGTGGTAATAGATATCTCACTGAATGCAATACGATGACCGTTTTCTAATGCATGCTCTGCTACCGCTTATTTCTCTGAGTACCGTAGACGAAAACATCTTTCATGTTCTACACAGTTCTGTTAAATGGTACGCACCGTCTGTCCGATATAGAACTGTCCACGCTCACATGGTATTTTATGTACTCCTGGCGTTGTGAGGCCTACGTCTTCTTTAACAGGCTTCAAGAGTTGTCGAATTTTTACTGGCGTGCTGAAGACTGAATAGATTTTAAGCCTCTTTAAGAGCCGTCTTATCTTTCCTGTTATTGAGCCACAGAACGGCAAGAACGCAGACTTCTTCGAGTCCTCCTCGGCGTCCTTCTGCTTACGTTTTTTAGGAAAGATAGCTTGCGAAATCTGGTGGTTGTTGTATCCGTTTTCCTTGAATACTTTCCGTAAGTGGCTCAGTTACTTCGGCAAGTTTTCAGAATCTGAGACGGTTTCGGCTCGATGCACTAAGGTTCTCAGAACAGAACGTTCCTGCGACGGACAGTGATAGTTGTTTGCGTGCAGGTATTGGTCTGTGTGGATGGGTTTCCGATAAACGCTGTGGCTGAGACACCCATTTGCTTTGCAGCGGACGCGGACATCAAGGAACGGCAAGGTACCATCTGTTTTTATCTCCATCGTGAACTTCATGCTGTCATGGATGTTGTTGACGTGATCCAGAGAATTCTCCCAGCTTTTCACATCCATGAGACCAGACAACAAACGTGTGGCGTAAGGAGGGTGGCCAGATGTTTTGCGAGTCTATCACACGTTGGTCATTGTGTGCACCACATCAAGAATACAGCCGACTTCATCAGTCGAATTAAATGTCTGCGTCTTGGAGAAGGGCATGTTATAGTCAGCTTTGATGTAGTGTCATTGTTCACGCACGATCCCATTAAAGACTCGATAGATTTGCTCTCCCAGTTATTTGACGACAGTGTTGTTGATTTATTCAAGCATACTCTAACGTCATCGTATTTCTTGTATGATGAAGAATATTTCAACAACACGCACGGCGTAGTGATGGGAAGCCCATTAGCTCCAGTTGTAGCCAACCTTTTCATGGAGTACATCGCCCTGGACACGGCTCCTGAAGAGCCTACTTGCTTTTATCGTTACGTCGGCGACACGTTTGTTGTCTGGTCTCATAGACGTAAAGAACTGGGAGAATTCTGAGACCACATCAACAACATCCATGACAACATCAAGTTCACGATGGAGATAGACACACTCGGTGCCTTGCCGTTCCTTGATGTCCTCGTTCGCCGCAAAGCAAATGGGTGTCTCAACCGCAGCGTTTACCGGAAACCCACCCACGCAGACCGATATCTGCACGCTAACAGCTATCACCATCCGTCGCAGGAACGTTCTGTTCTGTTCTGAGAACCTTAGTGCATCGAGTCGAAACCGTCTCAGATTCTGGAAACTTGCCGAAGAAATTGAGCCACTTACGGAAAGCATTCAAGGAAAACGGCTACAACAACCGACAGATTTTGCAAGCCATATTTCCGAAAATACGTAAGCAGAAATACTCCGAGGAGGACTCGAAGAAGCCTGCTTTCTTGCTGATGTGTGGCTCAATAACAGGAATGATAAGATGGCTCCTAAAGAGACATAAAATCGATTCGGTCTTCAGGGCTCCAGCAAAAGTTCGACAACTCTTGAGGCCTGTGAAAGACGACGTAAGCCTCAGAACGCCAGGAGTACATAAAATGTCATGTGGGTTTGGACAGTTCTATATCGGACAGACTGTGCGTACCACTGAACAGCGCTGTGTGTAACGCGGGAGATGTTTTCGACTACGGTACCCGGAGCAATCAGTGGTAGCAGAGCATGCATTAGAAAATGGTCCTCGTATAGCTTTGGACGAGACACCTATAATCACACGGACTAACAGTTTCTGGGATAGCATAAAAAAGAAGCGATCGAAATAAAAATTTGTGACAACACGCTCAATAAAGACGGCGGCCTTCAGCTAAGCACAGCGTGGGGACCCGGCCATCGGAAGGTTGAAGCGGGCGCGGCGGCCGCACAACGCTAACATTACCGTATATGGTGCCGGAGCGGGTACCAGTGACGTCACGGTAGGCATCGCGGCCGTATAAGAACGGCAGCAGCAACCAGAAGACAGTAACCATTTGACAATGGCCGAGGAGTACTCGGCCGAAAGCTCGTCGATTTTAAACCACTTGACGCGGCTGGAAGTCCGAGAAACTTTTATTTGTACACATCGCCACGAAACTATGCACTCCTATGTCAGTAGCTGTTTCTTTTCTGAAAATGTTGAAGCTATGTCCGTTGTCAGATTTTATGGTTTTGAGGTCGAGGTAGTGTATTACCTGTTCTGTTTGTGTTTCCATGCTGAACTGAATGAGGTTGCATATGTTATTTCATTATCTGTGTAAATTATTTATCTGCTCATTTATGAGGCATATGACGTCGTCTTCGTATCTGTACCAGTAAAATATTTCATATTTTTTCTTTTTATTGTTTCTGCAAAAAATCTGTTTTCAGAGTGATTGACTAGAATACACAAATATTAACAGAACTTTTCAAACTTGAGAACAACAACAGCTTCGAAATAATCCAAAAAATGATAGATACACACATCAAGTCAACTGCGAATGTGATATATTTGTATGTGAAAGACATGGACACTTCAATCACTCTTGATAATCCAATTAACATTATAAGAAAACAACTGACAGGAAGCCCAGAAATAAAAAAGTCTCCACTACAGAAGAGTTTACACAAATAATAAAACTGATCATCGAGTAAAACTGCTTTCATTACAATAAGTCGTAATTTTACAAAAGGATATCTTGCTAATGGGAGGCCTAATCTCATACATATTAACAGATATCCTATCGTATTGAAGTGTACATGTCTTTCACCGGCAACACTTTCGCAGTTTGGGTGGCTACGGAGGCAGCGTGACTCAATATTTCTGCAGGGGACTTCCAACGGCTTGTTGAGTCGATGTCTTGTCGAGTTGCTGCACTACGCCGGGCAAAAAGAGGTCCGACACGATATTAAGACGTATCCCATGACTTCTGTCCCCTCAGTGTGTACCATGTATCAAGATGCAACCACAGCAAAACAAACGTGCGAGAGGAATGTGGAAGGTGAATGTTAGCATCTTCTTCGACGGCGAATTGGAAGAAGGATTTCATGGCGTATGGGGACCAGTACACATCAAGTGTAGAAACATCCTAATGTTCTGGACTGGTGGGTAAATCTGGTAAAGCCAAGTAATAGGAAGTTTTTAACTACTGGTCATATCTCTGTGATTTATGTAGCAGACGTACAGACCTAATGCGTCATAGACGAAGTGTTAAATCGTTAAATTTTTTTCGCAGTTGCGAATATGGACAACCATCAGCTATAGAATGAAATGACGATGAAAATTTGTGCCGGAGCGGGATTCGAACTCGGATTTCCCGCTTATCGCGAGCAGTCGCCTTATCACTTTGCTATCCGTGCACGACTCACTCCCAAACCAATACTTCCATATGTTGTCAACCCTGTATCTACAACTTGTACTCATACATCCATCATGTACACTTGACAGCAAAAAAAGTGGGTCACTGCCGAATACAACCGACATAACGTAGCTGTGTTGCAGGTCCTCTAAACACCAAAACCCCGTGGGGTACAGTCATTTGACTACACACAATGGGTACTACTAGAGACCAAAGGTCTTTATGGCAGTCAGTCTAAGCGTCAACTAATATCGTCATACAAAACATATTAGAAAACACGTTCTTAGCGATGAGACACCCCATAACACTCATAAACTAACCTTAATTACATCAAGCGACATTCCAAAAGTTCTAAGAAAACGGATTACTTTACATATATCGTACAGTAATCCTTAGTCAAAATTAAATACTTGAGACAATATATGGAGTTACAAAGCTGGACAGCAATTGGAAAAAAGTTTCTCGCTCTCGAAAAGGTTTTCCATCCACGTGCTGAACGTCGCTCAATGGCGAGTGGCTCTGGAAAATGGATATTGGACGAGCCAGTAAAAAACGCGATTAACGGCAACAAGCACTCTACGGAAATCTCAACATTAACAGCGAATCACAAGTAATATCATTGTTCTCGTTGCACATCAACAGCTACGTGTACACAAATTTGACTTTAAATGACATGACCAATTTCGTCATTCTGGCCCTGGATTTAAACCCAGCACCTATAGCCATTGCTAAACAAGTTAAGCTTTGTTTGTGCCTTATTGAGGCCCGATCAGTAATCATAAAGAGACGTGAAGTATAGACGTTTGCACCAGTATCAGTTATCAATTCGGATCCTGAAATTAAATGACGAAAATGTTTGTACTGAACTGGGAATCCTGTCATAACAGTTACCTTCCTGGGAACTACCCCCAACGACGTTTAATATGGTATCATTCACAAGGAACAAGGTATGCTCATGTTTAAAATTGAAATGCCATCATGTAAAGCTTGTAACAGGGATGCGAACCCAGCACCTAATCGGATTGTTAACGAAGTACGTAAAATCAGAAGTTAAATATCAAATGTTTTCACCAACAGCGAGATCTTGGAACCTTAAATGACGATAGAATTGTTTTTGCCTGACTGGGATTCGAACCCAGCATCTAGCGCCGTCGTTTCCTAGCCAGGAACAGACGATAATCAGCTATTGTTGGTTCACCATTAGCGAGGTGTGCGCATGTTTAGCTAGACTTCAGGCGACGAAAAGTTCTGTGCTGAATGGAATTCAAACCCCGCACACGTGGTCATGAAGACACTTTAACTATTAAATTATTTTCCAATAATAGCTAGGAGTGGCGTGTTTGTACTTTCAATGATGTGATGGAAAATACTCTGCTGGCTAGAAGTTGAATCCACAACATATTGTCGTTGGTGATCACAACGAACACAACGTCTAACCCAAATCCGTTTTCGCCAGTAGGATAGAGAGGAATGTTTGAACTTGAAAAGATGTAAGGAAACGTTTGATCTTGTAATGTTGTGAAAAAAAGCTCATCATGTGGCTGTGAGTTGAAACGAACACGTTACAGCTGACAACGCACGAAGAGACGTTGAAAATGCAATTATTTTTCACTAGTAGTTCGGACTGTACATGTTGGGGCTTGAAATGAAATAATGCATATTTTGTGCTGATCAGGATTCGAAACCAGATAGGTGCCTTTCGAGGAGGCCTAGAAGAGTTTGCAATCTTGGGGAACACAGTGAAATCGAATTCGAGTCCCAGTCCAGCACCACAATTTTCAACGTCTCAGTTTCAAATAAAGTAAGAGCCTTGTGAACTTACATGGCCATTGGTTCATTAAATGAAATACGTTTTCTAGTTTACGACGGCTTGCTGGTGACAGAGTCTCTGCCTTACGGGGTTTCTCCATCTGTCATAGCTCAAACGAATGCGGCTCTGCCCCAGTCGGCAGCGAGGGGATGTTATCTTTACTGCGGATATTGAACCACGGAGCTTACTGGCGCTCTGCACTTGGCGTTACTAGGGGTGAAGGAGAGTTATTTGTGTGTTTAAAAATCTACACCAGACGTGAGATGTGAACCTACACGTTTTACACATCTTCACAAGATTAATCCACCAGACCACAGAACCCCCTACCAAGGACATAATTATGAATTGCAGAGTATTCATTTAGATGTAGATGCAGATGTCAAGGGATGCGTAACAGGAAGGAGGGTGGGATCTGGGAACGGACAGAAGCGCAGAAGTGCAAAATATAAGAGTGAAATGTGGCACACATTAAGCAAGACTTAGATGTGTGCCACAGTTCGTTTTATCTTAGGACCGAGAGATAAGGAAGGACTGTTTTCAGAACGAAGAATGGGTTATAGGGAATGGGAGATCAAAGAATACGGTTTCATAGGTGTTGAGAGGAATGATAGAGAGTAAAGACAGCAGCAATTAAAAGAGAAAATGTAGCGTCAATGGAAACCGCTAGATTTGTTTATAAAGTTTTTGGGGAATGGAATAGAAGGGCACTTGCGGCGATAGTGTCAGAGAGAGAGAGAGAGAGAGAGAGAGAGAGTGAGAGAATAGAGAAGATATTAACAACGAGTAAACATAATATGAAATCGTTGGCGTATTGTGTGGAGGACGGAGGGTGTATTCATGGATGGAGGGGAAGAGAGAGATGTATTTGAAATAACAAAAACTACTGTGACAGAGTCCATCTACGCTCATTAGTTTGTAAGTATCTAGACAGGGTATAAATGAAATCAAAATACAATATTTAACAAACTGTATATTCAAAAGAAACCCACATGAATTAAAAAGGCAAACTAACCCATATTGTATCTTTTATGTTGCCAAGCGATCTTCCACTAGCTCCCAATGAGGAAAAATGACGAAAAAGAAGACATAACAAAACATTTTAAGGACTCTAATATTTTATCCAGAATCCTTCATTATTTTGTACTTCTATCATGCGTCTTGGCATAGAATGTATAAGCCGTCGGTCATAACAGCCTGAAGAAGCAATTTCCTCTCAGGCTTCCAGGACGCAGTCCCAAAGAGCGTCCTTAGTAGTTGGTTGGGTTCGTGCCCAGTCGTTTGTTAATGTTCTGGCGACCTCAGCCCACATGTTTTCCATGGGGATCATATCAGCCTCCAGTGGCGGCCAGTCCATGACGTTGACGCCGCTGCTGAACAAATGCAGACTTGTGAATGGGAGAGTGGTCCTCTTGCAATGTGACGTCTCCTTTTGCGTACAGCATTCGCAATGACGGAAGCATCACATTTTCCAATATGTGGGCATACTGCACGCCTACCATAGTTCCTTCTATCCTGTGAAGAATTCCCGCCCCCCTCGCAGAAATCCAATCCCAGCAGGTAACTTCTTCTCGTCGTGGCTATATATTCGCGTCGATGGCGAGCCCTTGCGGCCTGTAAACGATTCGTGGACCGTCGTTATTGGTGGAAAACACCTTCTCATCAGTGAAAATGACGTTGTCCCGCGACGCCCTCAGATGGAGGTCCGCAAATGCTAGCCGGTATAAAACGTTGTCTTCGCTGAGCTCTTGTTTCACGGCGGATCGTCGTGCATGCAGTCCAGCGCTCCTCAGCCTTCGGCGAATCGTGTCACTGGAGCCGGGGAAGTTGGTCTCCCGCTGCATCTGCTTCACGTTCAGAAAGGGATTTTCTCTGCTCCTAGACACTAGGTCCCTGTCTTCCTGCCGGCCGGGGTGGCTGAGCGGTTCTAAGCGCTACAGTCTGGAACCGCGCGACCGCTACGGTCGCAGGTTCGAATCCTGCTTTGGGCATGGGTGTGTGTGATGTCCTTAGGTTAGTTAGGTTTAAGTAGTTCTAAGTTCTACGGGACTGATGACCTCAGAAGTTAAGCCCCATAGTGCTCAGAGGCATTTGAACTATTTTTTGTCTTCCTGCTGTGAGCTCACTCTCTTCCTCCCTGAGCCACGAGCCCTGTTGGTGGTGCCTCTTTCAAGGCAGATCCTCCACCATCTCGTTGCAGTGGTATGTGGTATGCCATACCGTCTACCAGCTTCTCTGATGGAGCAGACTCTGTCTCGAGTAGACCTCTCCCAGTCAGCCATTATGGCAGACAGCCTGATATGTATTTTTTTTTCTTTATTGTTATTTTCAAACCCGTACAAACAGGCAGGCTGTCAGCAGCATGTTACGCCGCTCTTCAGCCACAGAATAGATCAATTAACAACAGAATGAATACACATAAGTGACACAACGGTGGGTGATAAAACAGTAGACACATCAAGACAAACACGGAGCCGTTCACACTCGACGATAAACCACACTACAAACTGTTGACACGATACACAAACACTGAAGATGGCGATGGCACAGGTGAACGATGGAGTGCGACAGTGAACACTGAACAGTAAACACGACGGCACACACGAGACACTGATGGCGATGATCTCCGGCGCGCGAATGTCCACTTAGCGTGTGCGCATCCGGGGACCTGCCAAGAGGGGAAGAAGGGTGAGGTGGGGGAGAGTGGAGAACAAGGACGCCAATGGCTGAGGAGATGGGGGGAAGAGGAGGGGGACAGGGTAGGGGAAGCCCAGGGGAGGAGTGGGGAGAAATGGAGGGGGGAGGGAAGAGGGAGAGAAGGGAGGGAGGGTGCCCAAAGGAGCAAACACAGGAAGAGGGAGGGAGGATCAAAGTTGGTAGGAGGGGTAGATGGAGGGGAGGAGGGCATCATCAGGGAGAGGGAGTTGGCGGAAGCCACCTTGGGAGAGGGTAAGGAGGGTGGAGAGATGGAGACATGGTGGGACGTGGGAATACAGGCGCGGCAGCAGGCGGGGGCGGGATAGGATGGGCGAGGCAAGCGGGTGAGGAGGATCGAGTTTGCGGGAGGTGTACAGGATCCGTATCCTTTCAAGGAAAAGGAGGAGGTGGGGGAACGGAATGAGATCGTACAGGATCCGCGTGGGGGAGAGGAGACAGATGCGATAGGCGAGGCGGAGAGCATGGCGTTCAAGGATTTTAAGGGATTTATAAAAGGTAGGGGGGGCGGAGATCCAGGCCGGATGGGCGTAACAAAGGATAGGGCGGATGAGGGATTTATAGGTGTGGAGTATGGTGGAGAGATCCAGACCCCACGTACAGCCGGAAAGGAGCTTGAGGAGACGGAGTCGGGAGCGTGCCTTGGCTTGGATTGTCCGGAGATGGGGGGTCCAGGAGAGGCGACGGTTGAGGGTGACCCCAAGGTAATTAAGGGTGGGGGTGAGGGCGATATTGGCCATAGATGGTGAGATAGAAATCAAGGAGGCGGAAGGAAGGGGTGGTTTTGCCTACAATGATCGCCTGGGTTTTGGAGGGATTGACCTTGAGCAGCCACTGGTTGCACCAAGTGGTTAACCAGTCAAGATGGGATTGGAGAAGATGTTGGGAGCGCTGCAGGGTGGGGGCAAGGGCAAGGAAGGCGGTGTCATCGGCAAACTGGAGAAGGTGGACGGGGGTGACGGCGGCGGCATGTCCGCCGTATATAAAAGGCACAGAAGGGGGGAGAGGACGGAGCCTTGGGGCACACGGGCGGAGGGAAAAAAGGTGTAGGAAACAGTGTTATGGATGGTGACGTAGAAGGGAAGGTGGGAGATAAAGGAGCCGATCAGACGGACGTAGTTAATGGGAAGGGCGAAGGTTTGGAGCTTGAAGAGGAGACCGGAATGCCATACGCGGTCATAAGCACGTTCGAGATCCAGGGAGAGGAAGATTGCGGAGCGACGGGAATTAAGCTGCTCGGATAGGAGATGAGTGAGGTGAAGCAGAAGGTCGTCGGAAGAGGACAGCCGAAAGCCACACTGGGTAATGGGAAGGAGGCGGTGCTGGCGTAGATGCTGGTGGATACGGCGGGTGGGGATAGATTCCAGGACCTTGCTGAGGACCGAGCCTGATATGTATTTCTGCTTGCCGCTCTTATACTGATGCCAGGAGAGGAGGTACACATATTTACGTCAAACGGAGCGGCGGAGGCAGAGGCATGCGGCGCAGCCGTGCTGGCTCGTCCCTGGCTGTTGGCCCACGAACGCCACCGCCAACTCGCTCACTTCCGTCTCGCCTCGGCCAGCCTGGCTGGCCCTTAGCTCGCGAGCCGCGGCTAGTACAGACCCGGGCCGCACGGCCACGATCACCCCTTGAAGGATCAAAAGTTACACCCAACCTACCCAAGTCTGCAGTAAAAAGTAACGCAGCTACAGCTATTATGCTATAACATGTGCAGGCACACCTACAGTTGACGATTCATTCAAATATTTGACGAACAATACGTTCAAAAATACATCCATTTTAAACATAGATACCACAAAATATTTCACCTAGCTAGCAATAGCATGACGCAGGAAACTATTCTTTCTTGTAAGCGCTCTACATGAGATGTAGCCTTAAGAAAACGTGTATTCAACTACAACAGCTAAGCGGAATGTAAAAGTAAACAGGTTTGGCGGCAGCTTCTCCAAATAATAGTATATACAGAGTATATAATGCACATTTTGTGCACTTATAACATGCACTCAGTGTCTGAAACAATATGTGCTGCACGACGGAAGTTACTTTCTGCTGAGGTACTTCACTTACATCTCAATGATACACGATTACTCTTGAACATTGCTCTTTACGGCAGTCAAAAATGGTTCAAATGGCTCTGAGCACTATGGGACTTAACATCTGAGGTCATCAGTCCCCTAGAACTTAGAACTACTTAAACCTAACCAACCTAAGGACATCACACACATCCATGCCCGAGGCAGGATCCGAACCTGCGACCGTAGCGGTCGCGCGGTTCCAGACTGAAGTGCCTAGAACCGCTCTGCTGCACGGGCCGGCGTTTACGGCAGTCAATCCACTTGTAAATTAACACCATGATATCGCAGATATTAGGCAACACGTTACTAGGGATGAGAAAGGCCTTAAGGTTTGCAACTAAACATGCTACTCCTAGCTACTACTGAATAAGAATTTGATTATTAACGTGTCTTCATAACAATGTGTGCGGCGTTCGACTCTCAGTCAGCATAGACGTTTTCGTCGCCTTATTTCTAGTTAAACGTGCGCACATCTCGCTAATGGTGGACCAACATTGGACACTTCTCGTCTGTTCCTGGTTAGACAAGGACGGCGGTAGGAGCCGGATTCGAATCCCGGCCAGGCAATACAACTTCAGTCCTCATTTAAGGTTCCAGCCTTACTACTGGTGACAAACTGTGACATGTACATTCTGATTTTCTGTACTTATTCAACAATCCGATTATGTGCTGGGTTCGCATCCTTGTCACCAGCATTACATGATGGCATTTCAGTTTTAAACATGTGCGTCCTTTGTTCCTTGATAATGCAACAATATACGTCTTCCGAGGTTAATTATCAAGAAGGTAACTGTCATGTGGTACAAACGTCAATATTTGACATCTCTTTCTGCCTAGTGATCGAGTCTCGATAAGGCACAAAGCTTTGCTTGGTTAACAATGGCTTTACGTTCTGGGCTTGCATCCGGATCCAGAACGAAGACGTTGGTCATGTCATTTAGAGTACAACTTCGTGTACAAGTAACTGTTGATGAGTAATGTGAACAGTGTTATTACTTGTGATTCGCTGTTAATCTTGGGATTTCCGTAGAGTTGTTGCCGCCGTTAATCACGTTTTCTTTTAACTGCTTAGTATTACATAAAGTTGATGCGAAACCACTCCCCATTGAACGACGTTCAGCATGTGTTGGGTAAACCTTTTAGACAGCAAAGAACTTGTTTCCAATTGCCATACAACTTTATAAATCCATATACTGTCTCAAATATTTAATTGTGCCTAAGGATTACCGAACGATTTATGTGACAAAACTATTTGACCCACAACATTTGAAATGTCACTTATTGTGATTAAGTTTAATTTACAAACGTTAAGGACTGTCTGATCTCTTCTGTATTATCGTGGTGTTACTTTACATCTGGACGGACTGTCATAAAGACCGGTGTTCTCTAGTAGTCCCTAGCAGTACCCATTGTGTATCTTACAACGACTGTACTGTGGAGGGTTGCGACGATGTGCAATACAGATATGCTATGTTGGTTGCATACATTCAGGTGCAGCCTACACGTTGGAATTCAGGCACGACCCACTTTTTTTGCTGTCGAGTGTACATTCCCGTACAGGTGAGACCTTTTATTTGAAAGTCGTTTGAGCGGTGCCGGCAGTTAAATGCGATATTGCAGTGCTTGTGTTATTCTGAATTACGATGCAAACTTCCTTTGGACATGCATGCAGGCACTGCAGCATCATATAGTAAGTGTTAATAAGGTTAAGGCTAGCATTTTACGTATCAAATCGCAAGAGCTGGATGGTCTGAAAATAAGAGCCAAAGTAATCAACGAAGTTGCGCAAGCACACATGTCGTTCTATAATCTTCTGAGATGCAACAAAAAGAAAAGTCAACAAATTGTAAGAGAAATACTATAAATGAAGGGAATGTGATGAGAAGTCAGACAGGCATTCCACAAGAAATTTATAAGTACTTTCAGGATCTCTACAGAGAGAATGTTAACTGTTATGAAGAAGTTTATGATCTTTTGAAACATGTGACAGACATACTCGATGCAGAAGGTAATCAGTCACTACGCAGGCTCCTCAGGGAGGAGGAAATTTCTGAATCAGTAGGACAAGCAGCGAAAGGGAAGTCACCAAGTTCAGATGACATACCCGCTGAGTTTTATACAAAATGTTGGGAGGCGATTATCACTGGTGTCATTAACTGTATTTGGACACACGATGATACTCTATGGGATTATACAGGACTGGTCGTGCTCATTACTAAAGACACGAAGATGAAACATTTATCTAAGTTCAGGCCAATTCTCTTTATAACTCTGATTGTAAGATATGGAATAAATCATTGAATATTCGATTTATTCATGTTACTTGTCCAGGACATGAAATTATTACAATACTGGTAGAGCATTAATTACATACCAAGTACCAGTTACAGAGGAATTTCAGTAAAATACAGAAAGTAGTAACAATAAAGATACAAGGATTAATATGTACGATAGGAATTTATAAATATGGACAGGAAGATAAAAAATCGAGTAAGATAATTCTCTTCAGTTTCTGTGGAGAGCAAAGTATTCGGAGGTTTTTACTGTTGTTTTGTTGGGTGCAGTAAGATCACTGGTAGCAGATGTTGTTGGTCCTGCACGTCCTCACACTGGCAATTTCGTCATCACTGTTGAAGTCCCATTTCCTAAGGTTGACTTCGCATCGTGGTACACCAGTTCTCAGTCTGTCCAGCATCTTCCATTTTGCATAAGACAGCTGTGAGCGTCCGGCTGGTTCTTCTTTGACATTCGTTCGGTGTGCCTCAGCCAAAGTATCTGAGTCTTTACCGTTGAGGCTCGTGTCCAATAGGGGATATCTGGAATCAGTTTGCCATTTCTTCTTCTCCACTTCTGAAGCTGCTTTCCCACTAATACTTGCTGATGCTATTACCCATAGAAAATTGGACTGAAAGAGATAATCAAGAAAATCATATCAGAAAAACAGACAAGCACAGTTCTAGGCAAGACTCCAGTACAGGCTGTAAACGATTATAAAAACTTGATATGGGAACTGTCAACAGCAAAAGCGGTTCCAACCATATTATCAGTTGACTTCTTAGAAGCGTATGACACAATAAGTCGCAAGTACATTTACAGTGTAATTACCGCAAAAGGATTTACTCAGTAATCTGTAAAGACTGTACAGGTAATCACGCTCAAGAAATGTGACAAATGGTCAGCAACATGGTTAGCAACATAACACAAATTTTCGCCAGGAAATATCTTAGGTGTAGATTTTGCATGCTGGCGATGTTGGAATAGCACTAAAAGACCAAGAGGATCCGACGGAAGAAGATATGAACAAAAACTCGACACTTACAGCGCAGCATCAGCAGCTCAACTGAAATCCACAGTACCAAGATTTTTATGTTAGGAAAGTTTACATGATTAGCTAACGATCATGCATTTCAACAACTAGAAGCCCATAAAACACTAGGTATGGAAATGTACACCAACCGTTAAAAAATGGCTTCCAGTAATTGGAGAAAGATGTTGGGAATTTTTAGAGGGAAATTTAAAGAAAATGCCGACAGAGGCCTCTTATTACTCCAAAAGCATAGCTTGTTAATAACCACATATTAACTGAAGTATGGCATGTGGCACAGATAACACCAAAACCGAAATTAATTGCAAAAAATGGCTCTAAGCACTATGGGACTTAACCTCTGAGGTCATCAGTCCCCTAGACTTAGAACTACTTAAACCTAACTAACCTAAGGACATCACACACATCCATGTCCGAGGCAGGATTCGAACCTGCGACCGTAGCAGCAGCGAGGTTCCCGACTGAAGCGCCTAGAAATTAATTGCAAATAGGAAGAAATCTGGAAGAGACTCGTTTATTGGGCGGTATAGCGTCTCGAATGTTAAAATGTCACCATCAGCTTCAGCGCAGAGTGAAGGAGGCTTGGAACTGTGAGATGTTAAAAGGCAATGTGATGTCTTACTTTCATACAGATCGCAGAAGGAAGCAAAAGCATTGCCGAATAGTTTAATAGTTACAATTTGAGAACAGGTGCTACGACAAAGCCTGAGTTCACCAGTGACTATATCTCAATCACATCAGTCACGTCTTGGCTGGGTTAGGCTATATGACACAGAATACAGTTAGATACTGGACCGGATAAGACACAAAACTTCAATAAAAGCAGAAGCTGTGAATAATGATAAGCTCTATAAATCCGAACTGAACAGGATGAAGAGAAAATATACCGACAGAAACTGGACAGCAATAAGGGCAGACATACTCAAAGAACATTTAACTCTTCAAGCGCAGCAACGTTGTATCTAGTAATGAATGAAGTAATAAAATCAAATGAAAAGCTTTACTCAATTAACTTAGGTGGAACTGTTATCTCTTCTTACTGTGAAGAACTGGACAATCTAGAATACAGATTTCTGTGCATCAGACATAATCATACAGGCCTGCAGACAAAAATTAAACTTGCTTTAATGGGCAGATTTGACCACAGGCACATACAGATAACGGACATTTTAAACCCAGAGTAGAGACACTGTCCACCAGCAAAACAAAATGTTGTACTACGGCTGATAGGAAACTTTGTCCATTACATCATAAATGAAAGTGACGAAGAATTGCAGTAATTTTCTAAGAACAGAGAGGTAGAGAATAAAAGAATATAAAAATTACAAAGCCACGTATCAAAGGTACTTGGAAGTTTTTCAAAATAAATATCTTACTAAGTAACCATTATTTCGAGACTGAGAAAACCATTGATTTCCGCTTCCGTGTATTCTTTTCGTTTATCTATCTATTTTTTTCTTTAATCAAGAAGGAGAATTTACTTTCTGTATAACTTCAGTATTCACATAAATGCACAATTTTAAATTGTAATAGTATGTTCATATCAGAAACCGACGACCATAAGAACAGAAAGGGAGAGATATAAGAAGAAGAAATTCATTATGATAGCAGATAAAAAAATATTGGTAGAGCGTTGGGTAACTCAGTCAGTGGAGCACTTACCTGGAAAAGGCGAAGTTCCCGGTTTCAAGTCTCAGTCCGGCACACAGTTTTAATCTGCTAGGGAATTTCATATCGTTGCACACGTCGCTGAAGAGTGAAAATTTCATTCCGGAAACATTAATTATTGTAGGCCTTTGTGGCCTACTTTGGAGAGAAGAGTGTGTGATTGCTATCCACCTCCATCATCTTTACTTGAAGTTGGCATTATTTTGCAGGAAGATTGTTATAAAAGTCCATTTAAAACCATGCAGGACCTGTATTTATCCATTCGGCGACGAGTGGAAGCTGTTTTGAATGTCAGCGCAAACGAAAGGCAAAAGGGCCCTGATTAGAGTCCCGGGATCTTTACAAAAGCGAAGAGCTAGCTGCAAACGACAATCACGATAACATAAGTCTGCATGCTGTCGGTCGTGCTGGCGTCGTGGATGAACCACAGTGGAATGTGAAAGGGCTGGATGGCTTCCAGTCGCTGGGGAGGCGCCTTTACCTGGCTCACTTTATAAGAGCACTAGTCACGGAAGGCAGGACGAAAAAAGGAGTCAGACAAGCCCTACGTCAGAAAAACAACATGTCTTACGGGTCAAATTAAGTTTTAAGTAATTCCGATCATATGAATGACGTTTGGAGTCACTCAGAAATTGCTAGTTCTGTTCGCAAACAAGTGTTTATAATAGATCGACTGAACTAGATTGAAAGGGAGGTTGAAACAAAAACAAGTCACTAGGAAAATGCCAAAAAAGTTTCAAATAGAATGTTATTATGAAGTGCATCAAATGATTCTGCTTGCTCATAAGATTACGAGACTGAATTTGGATTTCGTCTGGGCAAAGCATGTCGAGAGTCATCGATGTATATTTATCCCTATTTGAAATTAATTAATAGCAATTGAAACATTGTCGTTTAAGTAAAGCAAGTTATAAGAATCGAGTCATTTTGGTTTCGTGCTTCAATTGAAATACCTGAATTGTGCGACCACGCCATGGGTTTTACATCCCACGATCGGTGTGGGCTTGACTCTTTGTGATGTCATAGTGGTCGTACATGAACGGTCACATTAAAGCCTATATATTTAACACAGCATAATCCCTGAAACACTTTTTAGTAAGTAGACAAGTTCCCGAAAAATATATATATAAATAAGTAAAATGATTGGATAAATTCTGTAGGACTGATGATGCTGACGAAACCAGAAGGTTGTATCTTACACCACATAAATGTTTATTATGTAATGTTCACGCTTACGTGAATGGTGGCCTCGCATGAAATGCGGATTAAAAATGAAAAAATTAAAAATAATTAATGTTTCCAGAATGAAAGTTTCACTCTTCAGCGACGTGTGCAACGATATGAAATTCCCTATCTGATTAAAACTGTGTGCCGGACCGAGACTTGAAATCGGGAACTTCGCCTTTTCCAGGTAAGTGTTCCACTGACTGAGCTACCCAATCACGACTCACAACCCGTCCTCACAGCTGTACTTCCACCGGGTACGTTATGTCCTATGTTCCAAACGTCACAGAAGCTGTCCTGCGAAACTTACAAGTTAGCAGACCTGGAAGAAATGACATTGCGGTGGCATGGCTTAGCCACAGCCTGGGGGATGTTTCCAGAATGAAATTTTCACTCTGCTGACTTTGTGGCCTAATTTGGAGAGAGGAGTGTGCGATTACTATCCACCTCCATCGTCATTAGTTGAGCTTGGCATTATTTTGGTGTAAGAATGTTATAAAAGTTCCTTGAAAACCGTATAGGACCTGTATTTATCCATTCGGCGACGAGTGGAAGCTATTTGGAATGTCAACGGGTTTCCTAAACCGTATATAGGTTGTGTTTTTGGTTTTTCCATATTTTTGTCAACCTCCTGTATATTGTGGTTGGTATACTTTCACCAGAGAAAAACTTGGACTGTCGTCTGATTTGTTTGGTGCGGCCGGCCGCAACATCCTAGCCTGGGGCACCTTCTTCATTTCAGAGTAACACTTACGCCCAACATCATCGACTATTTGTTGGATATATTCCAGTCTGTGTCTTCCCCTATAGGTTTTGTCCTCAACGACATGCAACCTATTCCCTGGTCTCTTAATACGTGTCCAGTCATTCTTCTCCTTCTTATAGCCAGTATTTTGCAGTTATTACTTTCCTCGGCGTTATTGCGAGCGGCCTTCTCATTTTTTACTACATCAGCCAACGTACTTTTCAGCACACTTCAGTAGCACCACATCTGAAATGATTTGATTTTCGTTTTTCTGTATTTCCCACAGCCCTTTATACATTTTCATAGAACGCTGTGCTCCGGAATTTCATCAGAAATTTCTGCCTCAAATTAAGGTGTATGTTTGATACCAGTAGACTTCCTTCAGCGAGGAATGCCATATTTTGCCGTTCTAGTGCTTTTCTTATATGTCGTCATTGATTTCCCAGCCATGCCTTAATTTTCAAGGTAGCAGAATTTCTTCAATCATTTTAAGTTGAACACGCTTCAGTTGGTCCGTGTTTGCGTAACACAATACAAGGATTATCCGTCCGTCTTGATGCAAAACAAGACGCGGTTTTACGAAATGGCATCATGTTTTTAATTACTGCCAAAGTCTTAAGTTATGTTTTTCTGTGTTTTAGGGCAACTACATGACGACCAACGAATATGACATGTAGTATGCCTGAAGAAACGGCGACAAACATAGAAAATATGCTGAAAAAGCAGCTAGAAATATGGAAACCATGCTATGACTCAAATGTAAAAAGAATTTAAAAAACCACTGATGGTGGCGAAATTTTCGCTGAAATTATTTTGGGGAAGAAATTAAACAAAAGTCTTTTGCACCACTTTCGATGTTGAGTATATTGCTACTCTCATTTCAGCCATTCCGCATTACTAACTTCAGTTTACTCTCAATCCATAGTGAATACTCATTAGACTGTTAATTTCATGCAAGACCTGTAATTCTTCATTACTTTCACTGATAATAGCAATGCTGTAAGCGAATTTTATTACTGATTTCCTTTCACACTAAATTTTAATCCCACCTTTCTTTTATTTCCGTCATTGACTCTAGGATGTACAGGTTGAACAGCAGTAGAAAAAGGCTGCATCCTTTCCTTACGCCCTTCTTAACCTGAGTAGTCCTCTACTGGCTTTCCATTCTTATTGCTCTCTCTGGGTTGAGATCACGTTGTATATTACCCTTCTCTCCTTACAGCTCTTACCTATTTTTCGGAGTATTTAAAAAATCTAGCACTGTTTTAAGTTGTCAAATATAATTTTTAGCTCGACAAATACT
The DNA here is from genome assembly GCF_021461395.2 of Schistocerca americana. Taxonomy (NCBI): domain Eukaryota; kingdom Metazoa; phylum Arthropoda; class Insecta; order Orthoptera; family Acrididae; genus Schistocerca; species Schistocerca americana. Next base: position 293,448,364 of record NC_060130.1, read on the forward strand.
GAGAAGGTGTCCGCAGCTCGCGGTCTCGAGGACGCGTTTTCGTTTCCCGAGCAAGGGGTCCTGGGTTCGATTGCCGGCAGGGTCAGGGATTATCACCTGCCTCGAGATGCTGTCCTCATCATTTCATCATCATTCATGAAAATGGCGAGTTTTGACTGAGCAAAGGTTGGGAATTTGTACGGGCGCTGATAACCGCGCAGTTGAGCGCCCCACAAACCAAGCATCATCATCATCCTCATTCTGTGAAGGTGTCTCGATTTTTCTCAAATCTTGTCTCCATTATCAAGCGCAAGGTCAGAACTGCCTCTCTGGTGCCTTTACCTTTTCTAAAGCTAAAGTGATCGCTAACTAACGGCCACAGATTGTTATTTAAGGTAGGCTACCTTTCTAAAGAGAGCTCGTCATGGTATGCGTGTACATGTGAATTGGCGAGTTACGGTGTATGAATATTGAATTGCGGGAAGGCCATCGTTTTTTCTATGAATGTGTTATTGTTATTATTGTAGAAATTACTTCTCATTTTTCTGTTTATATGAGAGAGTGTAATGATGGCTGTGGCAGAAACGCGTTAAGGCGTACATCTTTAAAAATTAAAATATTAATAGGGATCAAGACGAACAGTTGTAGTGGTTACTGACAACGATCGCGGACTTCTACAGTGACATTATGTCATTTATAGACAAAACTGATCGTCATCTAACAAATCTTCAGTTTTCCTTTCTATTCTGCTGTATATTATTGACAGCAACTTGGATAGCTGAGCTGATTGTGCTATAGTCCTCGCATTTATTTGCCTATGCTAACGGAGAATTGTGAGGACGACATTCCTCCGAAAGGCCGATGGTATGTCCCCAGTTTTACAGAATGTACACAATAACTTGAATACTCGTTCGACTGCCACTTCCGCTGATTTTAGTAATTCAGTAGGAGTTAAGCCACGATAATAGGAACTTTGGGGAAGTTGATAAAAGTAATTTCGTAGACATATCCCGGTAGGTGTCAGTCGACGTGTGGTGTGTTAAAAATAGACCTCCCGTGTGCTGTGAACTTTTCCCCGCACGTCTGATTGCCTCTGGCGAAATCGGCCTGCACCGTCCTGAGGGAGAACATGTGGCGAAAGCAGCAGATAAATTACACTCGGAGTTGGGTGCCCTTGTGAAGCACGGCGCTGCCTCTGCAGCTGCTCCGGTTTCCATAAACGCTCTGTGCTTGAGTAAGCCCCTTGCAACATATTACCTCTCCGCAACATGGACGAAAAGCTGAAAATAAAACTGGATCTATTAGAAAGCGAATGAGTTGTTTGACACAGAGGAATACTGTATAGAGATGGAAATTCAACAATATTCCGAACTTTATGGTGAGATTCACACGGGGCAGCTCTTTTTAAACGAACTAACTCTAATAAACACATTTGACTTACATCATGATGCAACGAAATAGATACACTGACGGAGAAAAATCGAGACACCAAGAAGGAGTTCTGCGACACAAAAGAAAGATGGTAGGCGAGTTTCTATATTTGAAAGATGATATCTGTTCAAATTTCGCACGTCGACCATAAATATAATAGACCGGCCCTGACGTCGTTTTCGTGGCTCCAACATATCTGGGCTGAAGTCACGTGAATGTTAGCAAAACATGGTTGTTTCGTGTTGCGCTTATGGCTGTACTCAGCGTTTTGTCGGGGGAAATGGCATTACATTTCACGTGTATGTTTTTCTATGATAGTGCAGATGCGTTTATTGAAATCTGCTGAAGTGACTTTTATATGTTTTTTACACTTGAAATAGAGTATCACGTAAATTAAAGTGTTGAAAGTCAGACACATATTACATTTTGGAAAGTATCCGTGATAATTCGGTTACAGAAGTAAGTATAACTGTTTCTCGTTCCTAGTCGTAGGTTCCCTAAGGATGAAAAAAACCGAAGGCAGCTTTGGATACAGGCCCCGAAACGGAAAAACTTCAAAGTCTCACCTTTCATCTAAAATATAATTTTTTTAAACTGATTGTTTAAACTTTTGTAAAAATAATGGGAACTGAACCTTTGAAGTGCACCTAAAATTGTCGACAATTTTGGCACCTATAGTTGACATAATTCCCATATCCTCAAGTGACTAGAGCTCAAAACGCGGCGAATCGAATGTTTAAAGTTTTGACACGAGCCCACTCTTACTGCTTAAAAGATTTTTAACGACATTTTACTTTAATTGATAGTTTATAGTAATTTCGTCCCACTGCCGACCAGATTGGCGTTCGGTGTATTTGTTAGATTTTATAAATGGTACTGTGAACAAATCCAGGTCAAATGTAGTTCTGGCATAATTTTTCGCAAATAAAAAAGTAATTTTTGTTGGAAGTGTTTGGCAGTCAATTGAGAAATGTGGAGCAAACACAGTACAAACATAGGATGGCAGACCGCTGATTTGAAATCCCGCCACGTTTTGCCAACAGTCACGTGGTTTATGTTGGAGCCACACCAGCCCTATAACTTCTGCACAGCAAGGCCAGTCTACTAGTATCTATGGTCGAAGATTTCGCACCAATCGTATAAGAATGCCGCTAGCAGCGCCAGTATTAGTATGCAAATCAGGTTTGCTTCACCTTCGAGAGCGGACGTCGTGAGTTGATTCTAAGAGTGCCTTTAAGGCGACAAAGACGACATTATCAACATCTTACTGAGACAGAACGAGGTCGTCTAATAGGGCTATGAGAAACTGGACCCTTCAGCGATGTTGCACAAAGACTTGGCGCGAATGTAGCGATTATACATGCTTGCTTGTTGGCAACGGTGATCACGAGAGTGTACGGTTTCAAGATCGGGCTGCGGACGGCCATGTTGCACTGCCGAGAGGGAAGACGATCACGTAGAGCGTATGGTTCTGGCGCATCGTGCTTCACCAGCAATTCAAGCAGCAGCTCGTACCACGGTGACACGCCAACTGCTATAAAATCGGTTAATTCAAGAACAGCTCCGAGCTAGACGCCCTGTTGCGTACATTCCACTGACCTCAAACCATCGCCATTTGCGACTTCAGTGGTGTCAAGCGAGAGCTCATTGGAGCGCAGGATGGATGTCTGTTGTGTTTTCTGCTGAAAACTTTATCTGCCTCGATCCCAGTAATGGCCGTGTGCTAGAAGGAGGTCAATTGAGGGCCTGCAACAAACCTGTCTGTGTGTCAGACACACTGGACTTGCTCCTGTAGTTACCTCTGGGGCGCGATTTCACTCTACAGCAGGAGCGCTCTCATGGCTATCCCACGCACTCTGACAGCAAATTTGTATGCCAGTCTGGTGATTCGCCCTGCTGAGATGTCATTCATGACCAGCATTACAGAGGGCGTTTTCCAACAGGATAACGCTCGCCCATCTCAAAGTCTTTGTGCTATCCGTACCAGATAGGGTTGATAGAAGATAAAGAGAAGATCCAACGGAGAGCAGCGCGCTTCGTTACAGGATCATTTAGTAATCGCGAAAGCGTTACGGAGATGATAGATAAACTCCAGTGGAAGACTCTGCAGGAGAGACGCTCAGTAGCACGGTACGGGCTTTTGTCAAAGTTTCGAGAACATACCTTCACCGAAGAGTCAAGCAGTATATTGCTCCCTCCTATGTATATCTCGCGAAGAGACCATGAGGATAAAATCAGAGAGATTAGAGCCCACACAGAGGCATACCGACAATCCTTCTTTCCACGAACAATACGAGACTGGAATAGAAGGGAGAACCGATAGAGGTACTCAAGGTACCCTCCGCCACACACCGTCAGGTGGCTTGCGGAGTATGGATGTAGATGTAGATGTAGATGTAGCAATACTCAAGTATAGGTCGAACGAGTGTTTTGTACGCCACCTCCTTTGTTGATGGACTACATTTTCTAAGGACTCTCCCAATGAATCTCAACCTGGTACCCGCCTTACCAACAATTAATTTTATATGATCATTCCACTTCAAATCGTTCCGCACGCATACTCCCAGATATTTTACAGAAGTAACTGCTGCCAGTGTTTGTTCCGCTATCATATAATCATACAATAAAGCATCCTTCTTTCTATGTATTCGCAATACATTACATTTGTCTACGTTAAGGGTCAGTTGCCACTCCCTGCACCAAGTGCCTATCCGCTGCAGATCTTCCTGCATTTCGCTACAATTTTCTAATGCTGCAACTTCTCTGTATACTACAGCACCATCCGTGAAAAGCCGCATGGAACTTCCGACACTATCTACTAGGTCATTTATATATATTGTGAAAAGCAATGGTCCCATAACACTCCCCTGTGGCACGCCAGAGGTTACTTTAACGTCTGTAGACGTCTCTCCATTGATGACAACATGCTGTGTTCTGTTTGCTAAAAACTCTTCAATCCAGCCACACAGCTGGTCTGATATTCCGTAGGCTCTTACTTTGTTTATCAGTCGACAGTGCGGGACTGTATCGAACGCCTTCCGGAAGTCAAGAAAAATAGCATCTACCTGAGAGCCTGTATCTAATATTTTCTGGGTCTCATGAACAAATAAAGCGAGTTGGGTCTCACGCGATCGCTGTTTCCGGAATCCATGTTGATTCCTACATAGTAGATTCTGGGTTTCCAAAAACGACGTGATACTCGAGCAAAAAACATGTTCTAAAATTCTACAACAGATCGACGTCAGAGATATAGGTCTATAGTTTTGCGCATCTGCTCGACGACCCTTCTTGAAGACTGGGACTATCTGTGCTCTTTTCCAATCATTTGGAACCCTCCGTTCCTCTAGAGACTTGCGGTACACGGCTGTTAGAAGGGGGGCAAGTTCTTTCGCGTACTCTGTGTAGAATCGAATTGGTATCCCGTCAGGTCCAGTGGACTTTCCTCTGTTGAGTGATTCCAGTTGCTTTTCTATTCCTTGGACACTTATTTCGATGTCAGCCATTTTTTCGTTTGTGCGAGGATTTAGAGAAGGAACTGCAGTGCGGTCTTCCTCTGTGAAACAGCTTTGGAAAGAGGTGTTTAGTATTTCAGCTTTACGCGTGTCATCCTCTGTTTCAATGCCATCATCATCCCGTAGTGTCTGGATGACCTGTGATCTTGCAATGTGAGTCACTTAAATATGTTACCCAGACAAATGTATTCATGAAATTTCATTACTCTGCATGGATTATTTTTTGGTTTTGCGATTTTTTTCGTCAGTGTATGATGCCCATTGAATAGCAACATCTATGTGCAAATGTGGCAAGGCATCCAGACTTAGGCACCAATCCCGTCTACATGGCGTGACAAGTGATGCGGTGTTTGGTGTGGTAGATACACGGCAACGCCGTGTCATGCCTGTGACTCGACGCCAATAGAAGTGGTCTGGCGTTAGACTCAGTCCATGTCAAATCAACACAGATGGAAATCCGACCATCTCCGATTTTCATCAATTTGGCGTGTTCATTGCACATCGTGAGAGAATTAAAAATACCACGCTACAGAACGGTAGCACAAGTACGATCAAAGTAATGGACGCCCGAATTTCTGAAAGTGTGAGGAAAATTGG